>NC_090656.1:151120161-152395772 GCF_040937935.1 Hyperolius riggenbachi | reverse complement strand
ACAAGGCGACCCACAGCAACGCATACCTAGTCCCTTGCATACAATTACACAGCCTATGACACAAAGTAGCATGTCCAACGAGGAGCTCCTAGGCGCGATCACTCGCATCTTTCGATCTGAGTTAAGGGAGGCAGTGAACGAGCTTAATACTAAAATAGACGACCTAGGAGAAAGAGTCCATCTTCTAGAGGGCCAATCAGATGATCTATTATCCGCGGTCCAAATTGATAAGTCCCACATTGATTCACAGGATATCAGAATCACCACCGTTGAAGAAAAAATGGAAGACCTTGAGAATCGGTGTAGACGCTCCAATGTCCGTATCAGAGGCCTTCCCGAATCATTTGATGACTTGAACGCAGTAGCCACAAATCTATTCTCAGCTCTACTCCCTAACATGGAACCATCCCTCATGAGAGTAGTACGCATTCATAGGGCCTTTGCTCGCCCCAGAAACCCGGAGCTGCCTAGGGACGTTATTGCAAGAATTGCATCTGAGGATGCTAGAGACAGTATACTCCTAGCAGCACGCGACCTGGAACATCTCCCAGCTGTTCCCCAATCAGTCCAAATCTTCGCTGATCTCGCTCCTACCACCATTGTAAAGAGACGCGCACTAAGACCTTACACCTTAGCTTTGCAAAGAGCCTCTATTAGATACCGGTGGAGATTCCCTTTTATGCTCACCTTTACAATCAACGGCAGACAATATAATTGTAAAACTCCAGACGAGACAGCAGACGCACTAAATGAAGCGAACATTCCATATACAATCCCACCTCCAACCAACCTGCCCCCCGGGCAGCAAAGATCTCCTAGGAGAAGAAGAAACTGGGAGACGATCGGCAGAGCACGGTTCCAACCCCGGGCTTTGGAGTTCTATCCACGAGATTCATCCCAGGATGATTGAAAGCCGTCACGGAGGAACAACAGGGCCTCATGAGGTAAACTGCGCACCCTGAAAGGCCCTCTGGTAACTCTTTCTTCTGTTCTTTTTCTCCACACCAAGGTCCCCTTTATGATGTGGGACCTCGACTTCATAGCTGTCACGAGATGTTTCCAATTAGGAAATCTCAGAACACACTAACGTTGGCAGATCCTCTTTATGATGTAGGATCAAGGTCCATTTGACTACCCCAGACAACTGTTCATAGTTAAGCCTGAATCTTCACGTTGGTCCTATTGACCCAACAAAATTTGACTAAGGCCCCCTTTATGATGTGGGGCCCATATCTTGCAGGCTCTGAACTGAAGTTTATCACGAACTCTCAACGCAAGGAACTTCTTATACAAGTCAATGGACGACCTCGTGATGGAAGCCTTCTAAGTGATTTAAAGAAATAAAGTGGCAAAAACTAAAAGGGTAAAATATTGTTATAACTTGTCCTGAGGTCTAATGCGGTCTCAGGGCACAAATGGATATAATATCCAGCTTATATCACTTATCTGCTTATGTAAAACTTTAAGTATACAAATAGAAGTTTATTAGCTTTATGTTTAAAATGTTTATCTGAGGTTAACCCCGGTTCAGGCCATCTAGCAGTATTCTACACTGTATCGGGTAGATGGCCCTGGAAGTTACTGTGTCCCCCACTTAGTCACCCGAGTGCAGCCTTTTTTATTATGGGCTGTGTCTCGGATGAGTTGTTGGCCCTACGGGGCTATCATAAGGCTTTATGCCTTGTCCTTACCCTTCTTGTAGCAAATATTATAAACTTGAATTTGACACAAATTACCTGTTATTATCCACCTCAACTTAAATGTATAGTATCTCATCCAACTCAAATCTACCACTTATATTCTTGGGCAATCATTATCATTCTCTCACACTTAGAAAATGGTTAACAAGTCCCTAAACATACTTTCACATAATCCAAGAGGCCTAAACTCTCCCTCGAAACGAAATAAAGCATTTAAGGAATATGTAAAACACTCCCCCGACATCCTGTGCCTACAGGAAACACATTTTACTAAGACGTCCCATCCATCCTTTTTTCATAGAAAATTCCAGAGGTTCTATTTATCTAACTACGCTACAAAGCGGAGAGGAGTAGCCATATTCCTAGCTAATGACCTTTCCATAGAGATACAGCACCAGATCTTGGACACGGAAGGCACATATATTATCCTGCTTGGAAATTACCAGGGGAAGACTATCTGCATTGTCAACGTTTATGCCCCCCCTGATAAGCCATTGGACACTATAACCAAGATCTCCGACTTATTACTAGATCTCAAATTTGATCTCATGATATGGTCGGGCGATTTTAATACCACTCCAAATGATTCTCTAGATAGGACTAATCCCTCCCGCCCCTCTGATGCTAAAAAGAATAAAGCCTATTTTGATAATTTATTTAGAACCCATTCTTTGGTAGATTCATGGAGGGAACATAATGGCCCTAAGAAAGGCTATACATTTTACTCAGCACCCCATAATACCTACTCAAGGATTGATATGATACTAATCTCCGCGGGTTGGGCTTCGTCTATGGTATACTCAAGACATCTGCTAACGCCTTGGTCTGATCACGACCCAGTTTTAACGGTCCTGACCACACCAATAAACAGATCTCAACCATCACCTTGGAGACTGAATGACTCCCTACTCCTAAACTCTGATATTTATGATAAAATAGACGCATGTTTAAACAACTACTTTGCCGAAAACGAAACTCCAGACATATCCCCAGGGATTTGCTGGATGGCTCACAAAACTGTGATTAGAGGGGAGTTCATACGAATAGCCTCTACCTATAAGAAGGCTAAAAATGTCACCCAATCCAATCTGGAGCATAAAATCCGCATGTTATCAATTAAGAACCAGACGAATCCTTCCAGATACTTGAAGAAACAGATACAGGATGTCCAACTCCAACTAAATATTATCCTTAATACTGAGGCAGAAAAATCTTTAAGATGGTGCAAGGCGATTTGTTATGAACAAATTAATAAACCAAACAGATGGTTGGCCAAGAAACTGAGAGGTCAGCAGGTGCTTAATAGAATCACCCGAATTAGAAAAGGAGATGGCACAATCACTTCCAATCCGGATAAGATCCACAGCACATTCCTAGATTACTATAAGTCCTTATACCATGATCATCCCGATAATTCCCAAACCGCAGCGCAGTCAGACTTTCTGAATGAAAACATTTTAACATCCCTTTCGGAAGACACGGCCAAGTCACTTAATCAGGACATTACCCAGGAAGAGCTACATGAGGCCATAAAAAGATTGAAAAGACCCAAGGCACCAGGCCCGGACGGCTTGACAGCCCTTTATTATAAAAAATTCGAATACAAACTAGCGCCATCCCTGTTAAAATTTTATAATACAATATTAAAAGGGACTATCCCCCCCCCTGAATTTCTAGCCTCAGCACTGGTCGTCATCCCCAAGCCAAATAGGGACCCCCTGGTAGTAAAGAACTATAGACCCATCTCCCTCCTAGGAATCGATTATAAATTACTAACCTCCATATTAGCAGTCAGAATAAATACAATACTACCGCTCCTTATAAATAAGGATCAAGTGGGGTTTGTTCCCCTCCGGCAGGCACCGGACAATATACGAAAAGTTATTGACATTCAGCATTGGTGCAAGAGAAATCACATTAATTTAGCTCTTCTCGCCTTGGACATGGAAAAGGCTTTCGACCTGGTAAAATGGTCGTATATGAAAGCCACCCTTCAAAAATTTGGATTCAGGGGCAACTACTTAAAAGCCTTAGATGCCCTATACTCCCTTCCTTCCGCAGTATTAAAATTACCCTCCACTCAGAGAACATCATTCCCTATAAAACGCGGGACAAGACAGGGCTGCCCCTTATCACCGGCAATATTTGCCCTCATGATGGAACCCCTGGCCAATGCAATCCGACGTTCCAAGGAAGTCCTAGGAGTGACGATAGGTAATAGGGAACAGAAAATCAGCTTGTTTGCTGATGATATTCTCCTAACTCTCACGTCCCCACATACCTCTATCCCTAATTTGTTTAGAATTCTCCAAACATTCACAAAATTTTCAGGGCTGAAACTAAATTATGACAAATCGGAACTGATGCTTACTGAAGCATCATTTCGTGACACTACTTCACTAGCTAAATCATTAGGCATACAACCCCAACCCACAAAGATAAAGTACTTAGGAATAAATCTTACCCGGGACCCAACTAAACTATATGATTATAATTACCCTGCTTTAATTAGGAAACTCCAGACTGATCTTGAGGCCTGGAACGAATTTCCCATCTCACTTCTAGGACGTGTAATTTCTGTTAAAATGACCCTTCTCCCACGCCTTCTCTATCTTTTCAGAGTGCTACCTATTCCCATAAAGAAATCGGCTATACATAATCTGCAGCGCCAAATTCAAAGGTTTATATGGCGCCAGCGGAAACCAAGAATAAAATACTTAACGTTAGCAAGACCTAAGGACAGGGGAGGTCTGGGGGCCCCCATTCTCTGGAATTACTATATCGCCGCACAGTTATCTCAGCTGGCGATCGTGAACTCAGGCACTGCTGCCCCTCTGTGGGTAGATGTAGAATCCCAACTATTGAAACCACTGTCCATGCCGGCAATTATGTGGGCCACAAAGATACCGTACCAACATATAAATAAATTATCTCCCGTCTCGGCTCATTCCTTTAAGATATGGAATAAATATAGGTATAAATATGGGTTACAAGCTCCTGTGTCCTGTATGACCCATATACTGAGAAATCCTGACTTCCCCCTAGGCCACAACACATCACAATTTCGATGGTGGTTTGAAAAGGGCCTCTTATTTCTGGGTAAGTTTCTACGAGCTTTTAAAATTATGACACAACAGTATTTATATGAAGAACTTGCTATTCCAGCAGCAGAACGTTATAGGGCAACACAGATACTTAATTTTCTAAAAACCCTTGATAAAAATGATGATGTCCTGGTCTATACGCCTTTCGAGGTGCGATGTAGGGGAAGATCGCTGGACAGAGGTTTAATCTCAGAGATTTATGCACTACTGTTGGAGCATGACATGGAGAGCAAGTTAAAATGCCAGAGTGATTGGGAAAATGACTGTACAACTACTCTGACAGCGGAAAAATGGGCACATTGTTGCACACAATTGACCAAAAATAGTCTCTTTTATTCGACCATAGAAACTTCCTTTAAACTACTTCACAGAGCTCATTACACACCCGCAAGACTGGGCTTGTTCTCTGAGTCATGCTCCGACCAGTGTTTTAGAGGATGTTCTGAAAGAGGAGACACCTGGCATACATGGTGGGCATGCCCTATAGCACAAAACTATTGGAAAAATATATGGAGGAGGTCAGAACTCATTTTGGGTAAGACCATCACCATTGATCCCACAGTAGTTCTGTTGGGCAATAAACCCCCTGCCCTGCCTTATGCTGCCCATAAGCTTCTCCAGTTTATAATGGCACAAGCCAAACGCCACTTAGCCTCCAAATGGCGAGCCCCCTCCTTGTCGGTCGATGCTGTGTTTCAAGGCCTTAACGATACAATGCAATCAGAACATATACTGGCCAAACTATACGACAGAATGAATAATTTCAACAAAATATGGGACCCCTGGATTACCTGGCAAGACAACCAGGGCCTTGCATATACGCTACACGCTTTTTAGGCCTGGAGAGTGTGAAACTTGTTATGATATCATTGAGTCATGAGTAAGATGCTACAGATATGAGGTGTACTTTAAAAAACAGGTGACTTTCATTGGGTAAAATTGTGAGTTTACTTTGTAGACAGTTTCATAGTATTTCATTTTTCGGTTACAGTATAATCTACCCTGACCTCCCCCCCCCCCCTTTTTTCTTTCCCTTTTCCCCTCTCCATCCCTATGAGGCTGACAGCCCCGGACATGCTGTGGAATTCCCACTTAGGGCTGACTTCCTCTAATCCACCCCCTCCCTATCCCCCTCCCTCCCCCTCCCCTTTCCCTTCCCTATCCTTCCTCCCTTCATCTCATTCCGATTAAAAAAGACAAGGGAGTGCACATTCTTTGATATCTTAAAATTATTACTTAATAGCTTGTAGTTATATCGTTTGAACTGCAATAATTGTTAATTTCTAAAGCTATTTCAACAATCCCCTAAGGGGGAACATTGTATGTTTTGTGATTATTATGTATGTGACACTATCTTTCAATAAACACCCTTGAAACGAAAGAAAAATGACTATAGTTGAAGAGGTAATGGCCCCTAAACTATGTTCTGGGATGAAAGTTACAGCTTCAGTGAAATCCGTTTGCAAATCGGAGTGATAGATTAGAATCTAGAGCCAACGGTACGTTTTATATGTTAAACCATTACACCATTGAAAAACTGGTTACGTCTGCAATCGAAAGAAAAATGACTATAGTTGAAGAGGTAATGGCCCCTAAACTATGTTCTGGGATGAAAAATACAGCTTCAGTGAAATCCGTTTGCAAATCGGAGTGATAGATTAGAATCTAGAGCCAACGGTAAGTTTTCTATGTTAAACCATTACACCATTGAAAAACTGGTTACGTTTGCAATCGAAAGAAAAATGACTATAGTTGAAGAGGTAATGGCCCCTAAACTATGTTCTGGGATGAAAAATACAGCTTCAGTGAAATCCGTTTGCAAATCGGAGTGATAGATTAGAATCTAGAGCCAACGGTACGTTTTCTATGTTAAACCATTACACCATTGAAAAACTGGTTACGTCTGCAATCGAAAGAAAAATGACTATAGTTGAAGAGGTAATGGCCCCTAAACTATGTTCTGGGATGAAAGTTATAGCTTCAGTGAAATCCGTTTGCAAATCGGAGTGATAGATTAGAATCTAGAGCCAACGGTAAGTTTTCTATGTTAAACCATTACACCATTGAAAAACTGGTTACGTCTGCAATCGAAAGAAAAATGACTATAGTTGAAGAGGTAATGGCCCCTAAACTATGTTCTGGGATGAAAGTTACAGCTTCAGTGAAATCCGTTTGCAAACGGAGTGATAGATTAGAATCTAGAGCCAACGGTAAGTTTTCTATGTTAAACCATTACACCATTGAAAAACTGGTTACGTTTGCAATCGAAAGAAAAATGACTATAGTTGAAGAGGTAATGGCCCCTAAACTATGTTCTGGGATGAAAAATACAGCTTCAGTGAAATCCGTTTGCAAATCGGAGTGATAGATTAGAATCTAGAGCCAACGGTAAGTTTTCTATGTTAAACCATTACACCATTGAAAAACTGGTTACGTTTGCAATCGAAAGAAAAATGACTATAGTTGAAGAGGTAATGGCCCCTAAACTATGTTCTGGGATGAAAGTTATAGCTTCAGTGAAATCCGTTTGCAAATCGGAGTGATAGATTAGAATCTAGAGCCAACGGTAAGTTTTCTATGTTAAACCATTACACCATTGAAAAACTGGTTACGTCTGCAATCGAAAGAAAAATGACTATAGTTGAAGAGGTAATGGCCCCTAAACTATGTTCTGGGATGAAAGTTACAGCTTCAGTGAAATCCGTTTGCAAATCGGAGTGATAGATTAGAATCTAGAGCCAACGGTACGTTTTCTATGTTAAACCATTACACCATTGAAAAACTGGTTACGTTTGCAATCGAAAGAAAAATGACTATAGTTGAAGAGGTAATGGCCCCTAAACTATGTTCTGGGATGAAAAATACAGCTTCAGCGAAATCCGTTTGCAAATCGGAGTGATAGATTAGAATCTAGAGCCAACGGTAAGTTTTCTATGTTAAACCATTACACCATTGAAAACTGGTTACGTTTGCAATCGAAAGAAAAATGACTATAGTTGAAGAGGTAATGGCCCCTAAACTATGTTCTGGGATGAAAAATACAGCTTCAGTGAAATCTGTTTGCAAATCGGAGTGATAGATTAGAATCTAGAGCCAACGGTAAGTTTTCTATGTTAAACCATTACACCATTGAAAAACTGGTTACGTTTGCAATCGAAAGAAAAATGACTATAGTTGAAGAGGTAATGGCCCCTAAACTATGTTCTGGGATGAAAAATACAGCTTCAGCGAAATCCGTTTGCAAATCGGAGTGATAGATTAGAATCTAGAGCCAACGGTACGTTTTCTATGTTAAACCATTACACCATTGAAAAACTGGTTACGTCTGCAATCGAAAGAAAAATGACTATAGTTGAAGAGGTAATGGCCCCTAAACTATGTTCTGGGATGAAAAATACAGCTTCAGTGAAATCTGTTTGCAAATCGGAGTGATAGATTAAAATCTAGAGCCAACGGTAAGTTTTCTATGTTAAACCATTACACCATTGAAAAACTAGTTACGTTTGCAATCGAAAGAAAAATGACTATAGTTGAAGAGGTAATGGCCCCTAAACTATGTTCTGGGATGAAAAATACAGCTTCAGTGAAATCTGTTTGCAAATCGGAGTGATAGATTAGAATCTAGAGCCAACGGTAAGTTTTCTATGTTAAACCATTACACCATTGAAAAACTGGTTACGTTTGCAATCGAAAGAAAAATGACTATAGTTGAAGAGGTAATGGCCCCTAAACTATGTTCTGGGATGAAAAATACAGCTTCAGCGAAATCCGTTTGCAAATCGGAGTGATAGATTAGAATCTAGAGCCAACGGTACGTTTTCTATGTTAAACCATTACACCATTGAAAAACTGGTTACGTTTGCAATCGAAAGAAAAATGACTATAGTTGAAGAGGTAATGGCCCATAAACTATGTTCTGGGATGAAAAATACAGTTTCAGTGAAATCCGTTTGCAAATCGGAGTGATAGATTAGAATCTAGAGCCAACGGTACGTTTTCTATGTTAAACCACTACACCATTGAAAAACTAGTTACGTTTGCAATCGAAAGAAAAATTACTATAGTTGAAGAGGTAATGGCCCCTAAACTATGTTCTGGGATGAAAAATACAGCTTCAGTAAAATCCGTTTGCAAATCGGAGTGATAGATTAGAATCTAGAGCCAACGGTACGTTTTCTATGTTAAACCATTACACCATTGAAAAACTAGTTACGTTTGCAATCGAAAGAAAAATGACTATAGTTGAAGAGGTAATGGCCCCTAAACTATGTTCTGGGATGAAAGTTACAGCTTCAGTGAAATCCGTTTGCAAATCGGAGTGATAGATTAGAATCTAGAGCCAACGGTACGTTTTCTATGTTAAACCATTACACCATTGAAAAACTGGTTACGTTTGCAATCGAAAGAAAAATGACTATAGTTGAAGAGGTAATGGCCCCTAAACTATGTTCTGGGATGAAAAATACAGCTTCAGTGAAATCCGTTTGCAAATCGGAGTGATAGATTAGAATCTAGAGCCAACGGTACGTTTTCTATGTTAAACCATTACACCATTGAAAAACTGGTTACGTTTGCAATTGAAAGAAAAATGACTATAGTTGAAGAAGTAATGGCCCCTAAACTATGTTCTGGGATGAAAGTTACAGCTTCAGTGAAATCCGTTTGCAAATCGGAGTGATAGATTAGAATCTAGAGCCAACGGTACGTTTTCTATGTTAAACCATTACACCATTGAAAAACTGGTTACGTTTGCAATCGAAAGAAAAATGACTATAGTTGAAGAGGTAATGGCCCCTAAACTATGTTCTGGGATGAAAAATACAGCTTCAGTGAAATCCGTTTGCAAATCGGAGTGATAGATTAGAATCTAGAGCCAACGGTAAGTTTTCTATGTTAAACCATTACACCATTGAAAAACTGGTTACGTTTGCAATTGAAAGAAAAATGACTATAGTTGAAGAAGTAATGGCCCCTAAACTATGTTCTGGGATGAAAGTTACAGCTTCAGTGAAATCCATTTGCAAATCGGAGTGATAGATTAGAATCTAGAGCCAACGGTAAGTTTTCTATGTTAAACCATTACACCATTGAAAAACTGGTTACGTTTGCAATCGAAAGAAAAATGACTATAGTTGAAGAGGTAATGGCCCCTAAACTATGTTCTGGGATGAAAAATACAGCTTCAGTGAAATCCGTTTGCAAATCGGAGTGATAGATTAGAATCTAGAGCCAACGGTACGTTTTCTATGTTAAACCATTACACCATTGAAAAACTGGTTACGTCTGCAATCGAAAGAAAAATGACTATAGTTGAAGAGGTAATGGCCCCTAAACTATGTTCTGGGATGAAAGTTACAGCTTCAGTGAAATCCGTTTGCAAATCGGAGTGATAGATTAGAATCTAGAGCCAACGGTACGTTTTCTATGTTAAACCACTACACCATTGAAAAACTGGTTACGTTTGCAATCGAAAGAAAAATGACTATAGTTGAAGAGGTAATGGCCCCTAAACTATGTTCTGGGATGAAAGTTACAGCTTCAGTGAAATCCGTTTGTAAATCGGAGTGATAGATTAGAATCTAGAGCCAACGGTACGTTTTCTATGTTAAACCATTACACCATTGAAAAACTGGTTACGTTTGCAATCGAAAGAAAAATGACTATAGTTGAAGAGGTAATGGCCCCTAAACTATGTTCTGGGATGAAAGTTACAGCTTCAGTGAAATCCGTTTGCAAATCGGAGTGATAGATTAGAATCTAGAGCCAACGGTACGTTTTCTATGTTAAACCATTACACCATTGAAAAACTGGTTACGTTTGCAATCGAAAGAAAAATGACTATAGTTGAAGAGGTAATGGCCCCTAAACTATGTTCTGGGATGAAAGTTACAGCTTCAGTGAAATCCGTTTGCAAATCGGAGTGATAGATTAGAATCTAGAGCCAACGGTATGTTTTCTATGTTAAACCATTACACCATTGAAAAACTGGTTACGTTTGCAATCGAAAGAAAAATTACTATAGTTGAAGAGGTAATGGCCCCTAAACTATGTTCTGGGATGAAAGTTACAGCTTCAGTGAAATCCGTTTGCAAATCGGAGTGATAGATTAGAATCTAGAGCCAACGGTACGTTTTCTATGTTAAACCATTACACCATTGAAAAACTGGTTACGTTTGCAATCGAAAGAAAAATGACTATAGTTGAAGAGGTAATGGCCCCTAAACTATGTTCTGGGATGAAAGTTACAGCTTCAGTGAAATCCGTTTGCAAATCAGAGTGATAGATTAGAATCTAGAGCCAACGGTACGTTTTCTATGTTAAACCATTACACCATTGAAAAACTGGTTACGTTTGCAATCGAAAGAAAAATGACTATAATTGAAGAGGTAATGGCCCCTAAACTATGTTCTGGGATGAAAAATACAGCTTCAGTGAAATCCGTTTGCAAATCGGAGTGATAGATTAGAATCTAGAGCCAACGGTACGTTTTCTATGTTAAACCATTACACCATTGAAAAACTGGTTACGTCTGCAATCGAAAGAAAAATGACTATAGTTGAAGAGGTAATGGCCCCTAAACTATGTTCTGGGATGAAAGGTACAGCTTCAGTGAAATCCGTTTGCAAATCAGAGTGATAGATTAGAATCTAGAGCCAACGGTATGTTTTCTATGTTAAACCATTACACCATTGAAAAACTGGTTACGTTTGCAATCGAAAGAAAAATGACTATAGTTGAAGAGGTAATGGCCCCTAAACTATGTTCTGGGATGAAAAATACAGCTTCAGTGAAATCCGTTTGCAAATCGGAGTGATAGATTAGAATCTAGAGCCAACGGTAAGTTTTCTATGTTAAACCATTACACCATTGAAAAACTGGTTACGTTTGCAATCGAAAGAAAAATGACTATAGTTGAAGAGGTAATGGCCCCTAAACTATGTTCTGGGATGAAAAATACAGCTTCAGTGAAATCCGTTTGCAAATCGGAGTGATAGATTAGAATCTAGAGCCAACGGTAAGTTTTCTATGTTAAACCATTACACCATTGAAAAACTGGTTACGTTTGCAATCGATAGAAAAATGACTATAGTTGAAGAGGTAATGGCCCCTAAACTATGTTCTGGGATGAAAAATACAGTTTCAGTGAAATCCGTTTGCAAATCGGAGTGATAGATTAGAATCTAGAGCCAACGGTAAGTTTTCTATGTTAAACCATTACACCATTGAAAAACTGGTTACGTTTGCAATCGAAAGAAAAATGACTATAGTTGAAGAGGTAATGGCCCCTAAAATATGTTCTGGGATGAAAAATACAGCTTCAGTGAAATCCGTTTGCAAATCGGAGTGATAGATTAGAATCTAGAGCCAACGGTACGTTTTCTATGTTAAACCATTACACCATTGAAAAACTAGTTACGTTTGCAATCGAAAGAAAAATGACTATAGTTGAAGAGGTAATGGCCCCTAAACTATGTTCTGGGATGAAAGTTACAGCTTCAGTGAAATCCGTTTGCAAATCGGAGTGATAGATTAGAATCTAGAGCCAACGGTACGTTTTCTATGTTAAACCATTATACCATTGAAAAACTGGTTACGTTTGCAATCGAAAGAAAAATGACTATAGTTGAAGAGGTAATGGCCCCTAAACTATGTTCTGGGATGAAAGTTACAGCTTCAGTGAAATCCGTTTGCAAATCGGAGTGATAGATTAGAATCTAGAGCCAACGGTACGTTTTCTATGTTAAACCATTACACCATTGAAAAACTGGTTACGTTTGCAATCGAAAGAAAAATGACTATAGTTGAAGAGGTAATGGCCCCTAAACTATGTTCTGGGATGAAAGTTACAGCTTCAGTGAAATCCGTTTGCAAATCGGAGTGATAGATTAGAATCTAGAGCCAACGGTATGTTTTCTATGTTAAACCACTACACCATTGAAAAACTGGTTACGTTTGCAATCGAAAGAAAAATTACTATAGTTGAAGAGGTAATGGCCCCTAAACTATGTTCTGGGATGAAAAATACAGCTTCAGTGAAATCCGTTTGCAAATCGGAGTGATAGATTAGAATCTAGAGCCAACGGTACGTTTTCTATGTTAAACCATTACACCATTGAAAAACTGGTTACGTCTGCAATCGAAAGAAAAATGACTATAGTTGAAGAGGTAATGGCCCCTAAACTATGTTCTGGGATGAAAGTTACAGCTTCAGTGAAATCCGTTTGCAAATCGGAGTGATAGATTAGAATCTAGAGCCAACGGTACGTTTTCTATGTTAAACCATTACACCATTGAAAAACTGGTTACGTTTGCAATCGAAAGAAAAATGACTATAGTTGAAGAGGTAATGGCCCCTAAACTATGTTCTGGGATGAAAGTTACAGCTTCAGTGAAATCCGTTTGCAAATCGGAGTGATAGATTAGAATCTAGAGCCAACGGTACGTTTTCTATGTTAAACCATTACACCATTGAAAAACTGGTTACGTTTGCAATCGAAAGAAAAATGACTATAGTTGAAGAGGTAATGGCCCCTAAACTATGTTCTGGTATGAAAGTTACAGCTTCAGTGAAATCCGTTTGCAAATCGGAGTGATAGATTAGAATCTAGAGCCAACGGCATGTTTTCTATGTTAAACCATTACACCATTGAAAAACTGGTTACGTTTGCAATCGAAAGAAAAATGACTATAGTTGAAGAGGTAATGGCCCCTAAACTATGTTCTGGGATGAAAGTTACAGCTTCAGTGAAATCCGTTTGCAAATCGGAGTGATAGATTAGAATCTAGAGCCAACGGTATGTTTTCTATGTTAAACCATTACACCATTGAAAAACTGGTTACGTTTGCAATCGAAAGAAAAATGACTATAGTTGAAGAGGTAATGGCCCCTAAACTATGTTCTGGGATGAAAGTTACAGCTTCAGTGAAATCCGTTTGCAAATCGGAGTGATAGATTAGAATCTAGAGCCAACGGTACGTTTTCTATGTTAAACCATTACACCATTGAAAAACTGGTTACGTTTGCAATCGAAAGAAAAATGACTATAATTGAAGAGGTAATGGCCCCTAAACTATGTTCTGGGATGAAAAATACAGCTTCAGTGAAATCCGTTTGCAAATCGGAGTGACAGATTAGAATCTAGAGCCAACGGTACGTTTTCTATGTTAAACCATTACACCATTGAAAAACTGGTTACGTCTGCAATCGAAAGAAAAATGACTATAGTTGAAGAGGTAATGGCCCCTAAACTATGTTCTGGGATGAAAGTTACAGCTTCAGTGAAATCCGTTTGCAAATCAGAGTGATAGATTAGAATCTAGAGCCAACGGTACGTTTTCTATGTTAAACCATTACACCATTGAAAAACTGGTTACGTTTGCAATCGAAAGAAAAATGACTATAGTTGAAGAGGTAATGGCCCCTAAACTATGTTCTGGGATGAAAAATACAGCTTCAGTGAAATCCGTTTGCAAATCGGAGTGATAGATTAGAATCTAGAGCCAACGGTACGTTTTCTATGTTAAACCATTACACCATTGAAAAACTGGTTACGTCTGCAATCGAAAGAAAAATGACTATAGTTGAAGAGGTAATGGCCCCTAAACTATGTTCTGGGATGAAAGTTACAGCTTCAGTGAAATCCGTTTGCAAATCGGAGTGATAGATTAGAATCTAGAGCCAACGGTAAGTTTTCTATGTTAAACCATTACACCATTGAAAAACTGGTTACGTTTGCAATCGAAAGAAAAATGACTATAGTTGAAGAGGTAATGGCCCCTAAACTATGTTCTGGGATGAAAAATACAGCTTCAGTGAAATCCGTTTGCAAATCGGAGTGATAGATTAGAATCTAGAGCCAACGGTAAATTTTCTATGTTAAACCATTACACCATTGAAAAACTGGTTACGTTTGCAATCGAAAGAAAAATGACTATAGTTGAAGAGGTAATGGCCCCTAAACTATGTTCTGGGATGAAAGTTACAGCTTCAGTGAAATCCGTTTGCAAATCGGAGTGATAGATTAGAATCTAGAGCCAACGGTACGTTTTATATGTTAAACCATTACACCATTGAAAAACTGGTTACGTCTGCAATCGAAAGAAAAATGACTATAGTTGAAGAGGTAATGGCCCCTAAACTATGTTCTGGGATGAAAAATACAGCTTCAGTGAAATCCGTTTGCAAATCGGAGTGATAGATTAGAATCTAGAGCCAACGGTAAGTTTTCTATGTTAAACCATTACACCATTGAAAAACTGGTTACGTTTGCAATCGAAAGAAAAATGACTATAGTTGAAGAGGTAATGGCCCCTAAGCTATGTTCTGGGATGAAAAATACAGCTTCAGTGAAATCCGTTTGCAAATCGGAGTGATAGATTAGAATCTAGAGCCAACGGTACGTTTTCTATGTTAAACCATTACACCATTGAAAAACTGGTTACGTCTGCAATCGAAAGAAAAATGACTATAGTTGAAGAGGTAATGGCCCCTAAACTATGTTCTGGGATGAAAGTTATAGCTTCAGTGAAATCCGTTTGCAAATCGGAGTGATAGATTAGAATCTAGAGCCAACGGTAAGTTTTCTATGTTAAACCATTACACCATTGAAAAACTGGTTACGTTTGCAATCGAAAGAAAAATGACTATAGTTGAAGAGGTAATGGCCCCTAAACAATGTTCTGGGATGAAAGTTACAGCTTCAGTGAAATCCGTTTGCAAATCGGAGTGATAGATTAGAATCTAGAGCCAACGGTACGTTTTCTATGTTAAACCATTACACCATTGAAAAACTGGTTACGTTTGCAATCGAAAGAAAAATGACTATAGTTGAAGAGGTAATGGCCCCTAAACTATGTTCTGGGATGAAAGTTACAGCTTCAGTGAAATCCGTTTGCAAATCGGAGTGATAGATTAGAATCTAGAGCCAACAGTAAGTTTTCTATGTTAAACCATTACACCATTGAAAAACTGGTTACGTTTGCAATCGAAAGAAAAATGACTATAGTTGAAGAGGTAATGGCCCCTAAACTATGTTCTGGGATGAAAGTTACAGCTTCAGTGAAATCCGTTTGCAAATCGGAGTGATAGATTAGAATCTAGAGCCAACGGTACGTTTTATATGTTAAACCATTACACCATTGAAAAACTGGTTACGTCTGCAATCGAAAGAAAAATGACTATAGTTGAAGAGGTAATGGCCCCTAAACTATGTTCTGGGATGAAAAATACAGCTTCAGTGAAATCCGTTTGCAAATCGGAGTGATAGATTAGAATCTAGAGCCAACGGTAAGTTTTCTATGTTAAACCATTACACCATTGAAAAACTGGATACGTTTGCAATCGAAAGAAAAATGACTATAGTTGAAGAGGTAATGGCCCCTAAACTATGTTCTGGGATGAAAGTTACAGCTTCAGTGAAATCCGTTTGCAAATTGGAGTGATAGATTAGAATCTAGAGCCAACGGTATGTTTTCTATGTTAAACCATTACACCATTGAAAAACTGGTTACGTTTGCAATCGAAAGAAAAATTACTATAGTTAAAGAGGTAATGGCCCCTAAACTATGTTCTGGGATGAAAGTTACAGCTTCAGTGAAATCCGTTTGCAAATCGGAGTGATAGATTAGAATCTAGAGCCAACGGTACGTTTTCTATGTTAAACCATTACACCATTGAAAAACTGGTTACGTTTGCAATCGAAAGAAAAATGACTATAGTTGAAGAGGTAATGGCCCCTAAACTATGTTCTGGGATGAAAGTTACAGCTTCAGTGAAATCCGTTTGCAAATCGGAGTGATAGATTAGAATCTAGAGCCAACGGTACGTTTTCTATGTTAAACCATTACACCATTGAAAAACTGGTTACGTTTGTAATCGAAAGAAAAATGACTATAATTGAAGAGGTAATGGCCCCTAAACTATGTTCTGGGATGAAAAATACAGCTTCAGTGAAATCCGTTTGCAAATCGGAGTGACAGATTAGAATCTAGAGCCAACGGTACGTTTTCTATGTTAAACCATTACACCATTGAAAAACTGGTTTTGTCTGCAATCGAAAGAAAAATGACTATAGTTGAAGAGGTAATGGCCCCTAAACTATGTTCTGGGATGAAAGTTACAGCTTCAGTGAAATCCGTTTGCAAATCAGAGTGATAGATTAGAATCTAGAGCCAACGGTACGTTTTCTATGTTAAACCATTACACCATTGAAAAACTGGTTACGTTTGCAATCGAAAGAAAAATGACTATAGTTGAAGAGGTAATGGCCCCTAAACTATGTTCTGGGATGAAAAATACAGCTTCAGTGAAATCCGTTTGCAAATCGGAGTGATAGATTAGAATCTAGAGCCAACGGTACGTTTTCTATGTTAAACCATTACACCATTGAAAAACTGGTTACGTCTGCAATCGAAAGAAAAATGACTATAGTTGAAGAGGTAATGGCCCCTAAACTATGTTCTGGGATGAAAGTTACAGCTTCAGTGAAATCCGTTTGCAAATCGGAGTGATAGATTAGAATCTAGAGCCAACGGTAAGTTTTCTATGTTAAACCATTACACCATTGAAAAACTGGTTACGTTTGCAATCGAAAGAAAAATGACTATAGTTGAAGAGGTAATGGCCCCTAAACTATGTTCTGGGATGAAAAATACAGCTTCAGTGAAATCCGTTTGCAAATCGGAGTGATAGATTAGAATCTAGAGCCAACGGTAAGTTTTCTATGTTAAACCATTACACCATTGAAAAACTGGTTACGTTTGCAATCGAAAGAAAAATGACTATAGTTGAAGAGGTAATGGCCCCTAAACTATGTTCTGGGATGAAAGTTACAGCTTCAGTGAAATCCGTTTGCAAATCGGAGTGATAGATTAGAATCTAGAGCCAACGGTACGTTTTATATGTTAAACCATTACACCATTGAAAAACTGGTTACGTCTGCAATCGAAAGAAAAATGACTATAGTTGAAGAGGTAATGGCCCCTAAACTATGTTCTGGGATGAAAGTTACAGCTTCAGTGAAATCCGTTTGCAAATCGGAGTGATAGATTAGAATCTAGAGCCAACGGTATGTTTTCTATGTTAAACCACTACACCATTGAAAAACTGGTTACGTTTGCAATCGAAAGAAAAATGACTATAGTTGAAGAGGTAATGGCCCCTAAACTATGTTCTGGGATGAAAAATACAGCTTCAGTGAAATCCGTTTGCAAATCGGAGTGATAGATTAGAATCTAGAGCCAACGGTACGTTTTCTATGTTAAACCATTACACCATTGAAAAACTGGTTACGTCTGCAATCGAAAGAAAAATGACTATAGTTGAAGAGGTAATGGCCCCTAAACTATGTTCTGGGATGAAAGTTACAGCTTCAGTGAAATCCGTTTGCAAATCGGAGTGATAGATTAGAATCTAGAGCCAACGGTACGTTTTCTATGTTAAACCATTACACCATTGAAAAACAGGTTACGTTTGCAATCGAAAGAAAAATGACTATAGTTGAAGAGGTAATGGCCCCTAAACTATGTTCTGGGATGAAAGTTACAGCTTCAGTGAAATCCGTTTGCAAATCGGAGTGATAGATTAGAATCTAGAGCCAACGGTACGTTTTCTATGTTAAACCATTACACCATTGAAAAACTGGTTACGTTTGCAATCGAAAGAAAAATGACTATAGTTGAAGAGGTAATGGCCCCTAAACTATGTTCTGGGATGAAAGTTACAGCTTCAGTGAAATCCGTTTGCAAATCGGAGTGATAGATTAGAATCTAGAGCCAACGGCATGTTTTCTATGTTAAACCATTACACCATTGAAAAACTGGTTACGTTTGCAATCGAAAGAAAAATGACTATAGTTGAAGAGGTAATGGCCCCTAAACTATGTTCTGGGATGAAAGTTACAGCTTCAGTGAAATCCGTTTGCAAATCGGAGTGATAGATTAGAATCTAGAGCCAACGGTATGTTTTCTATGTTAAACCATTACACCATTGAAAAACTGGTTACGTTTGCAATTGAAAGAAAAATGACTATAGTTGAAGAGGTAATGGCCCCTAAACTATGTTCTGGGATGAAAGTTACAGCTTCAGTGAAATCCGTTTGCAAATCGGAGTGATAGATTAGAATCTAGAGCCAACGGTACGTTTTCTATGTTAAACCATTACACCATTGAAAAACTGGTTACGTTTGCAATCGAAAGAAAAATGACTATAGTTGAAGAGGTAATGGCCCCTAAACTATGTTCTGGGATGAAAGTTACAGCTTCAGTGAAATCCGTTTGCAAATCGGAGTGATAGATTAGAATCTAGAGCCAACGGTACGTTTTCTATGTTAAACCATTACACCATTGAAAAACTGGTTACGTTTGCAATCGAAAGAAAAATGACTATAATTGAAGAGGTAATGGCCCCTAAACTATGTTCTGGGATGAAAAATACAGCTTCAGTGAAATCCGTTTGCAAATCGGAGTGACAGATTAGAATCTAGAGCCAACGGTACGTTTTCTATGTTAAACCATTACACCATTGAAAAACTGGTTACGTCTGCAATCGAAAGAAAAATGACTATAGTTGAAGAGGTAATGGCCCCTAAACTATGTTCTGGGATGAAAGTTACAGCTTCAGTGAAATCCGTTTGCAAATCAGAGTGATAGATTAGAATCTAGAGCCAACGGTACGTTTTCTATGTTAAACCATTACACCATTGAAAAACTGGTTACGTTTGCAATCGAAAGAAAAATGACTATAGTTGAAGAGGTAATGGCCCCTAAACTATGTTCTGGGATGAAAAATACAGCTTCAGTGAAATCCGTTTGCAAATCGGAGTGATAGATTAGAATCTAGAGCCAACGGTACGTTTTCTATGTTAAACCATTACACCATTGAAAAACTGGTTACGTCTGCAATCGAAAGAAAAATGACTATAGTTGAAGAGGTAATGGCCCCTAAACTATGTTCTGGGATGAAAGTTACAGCTTCAGTGAAATCCGTTTGCAAATCGGAGTGATAGATTAGAATCTAGAGCCAACGGTAAGTTTTCTATGTTAAACCATTACACCATTGAAAAACTGGTTACGTTTGCAATCGAAAGAAAAATGACTATAGTTGAAGAGGTAATGGCCCCTAAACTATGTTCTGGGATGAAAAATACAGCTTCAGTGAAATCCGTTTGCAAATCGGAGTGATAGATTAGAATCTAGAGCCAACGGTAAGTTTTCTATGTTAAACCATTACACCATTGAAAAACTGGTTACGTTTGCAATCGAAAGAAAAATGACTATAGTTGAAGAGGTAATGGCCCCTAAACTATGTTCTGGGATGAAAGTTACAGCTTCAGTGAAATCCGTTTGCAAATCGGAGTGATAGATTAGAATCTAGAGCCAACGGTACGTTTTATATGTTAAACCATTACACCATTGAAAAACTGGTTACGTCTGCAATCGAAAGAAAAATGACTATAGTTGAAGAGGTAATGGCCCCTAAACTATGTTCTGGGATGAAAAATACAGCTTCAGTGAAATCCGTTTGCAAATCGGAGTGATAGATTAGAATCTAGAGCCAACGGTAAGTTTTCTATGTTAAACCATTACACCATTGAAAAACTGGTTACGTTTGCAATCGAAAGAAAAATGACTATAGTTGAAGAGGTAATGGCCCCTAAGCTATGTTCTGGGATGAAAAATACAGCTTCAGTGAAATCCGTTTGCAAATCGGAGTGATAGATTAGAATCTAGAGCCAACGGTACGTTTTCTATGTTAAACCATTACACCATTGAAAAACTGGTTACGTCTGCAATCGAAAGAAAAATGACTATAGTTGAAGAGGTAATGGCCCCTAAACTATGTTCTGGGATGAAAGTTATAGCTTCAGTGAAATCCGTTTGCAAATCGGAGTGATAGATTAGAATCTAGAGCCAACGGTAAGTTTTCTATGTTAAACCATTACACCATTGAAAAACTGGTTACGTCTGCAATCGAAAGAAAAATGACTATAGTTGAAGAGGTAATGGCCCCTAAACAATGTTCTGGGATGAAAGTTACAGCTTCAGTGAAATCCGTTTGCAAATCGGAGTGATAGATTAGAATCTAGAGCCAACGGTACGTTTTCTATGTTAAACCATTACACCATTGAAAAACTGGTTACGTTTGCAATCGAAAGAAAAATGACTATAGTTGAAGAGGTAATGGCCCCTAAACTATGTTCTGGGATGAAAGTTACAGCTTCAGTGAAATCCGTTTGCAAATCGGAGTGATAGATTAGAATCTAGAGCCAACAGTAAGTTTTCTATGTTAAACCATTACACCATTGAAAAACTGGTTACGTCTGCAATCGAAAGAAAAATGACTATAGTTGAAGAGGTAATGGCCCCTAAACTATGTTCTGGGATGAAAAATACAGCTTCAGTGAAATCCGTTTGCAAATCGGAGTGATAGATTAGAATCTAGAGCCAACGGTAAGTTTTCTATGTTAAACCATTACACCATTGAAAAACTGGTTACGTTTGCAATCGAAAGAAAAATGACTATAGTTGAAGAGGTAATGGCCCCTAAACTATGTTCTGGGATGAAAAATACAGCTTCAGTGAAATCCGTTTGCAAATCGGAGTGATAGATTAGAATCTAGAGCCAACGGTACGTTTT
The DNA here is from genome assembly GCF_040937935.1 of Hyperolius riggenbachi. Taxonomy (NCBI): domain Eukaryota; kingdom Metazoa; phylum Chordata; class Amphibia; order Anura; family Hyperoliidae; genus Hyperolius; species Hyperolius riggenbachi. Next base: position 152,374,332 of record NC_090656.1, on the reverse strand, counting down.
CTATGTTAAACCATTACACCATTGAAAAACTGGTTACGTCTGCAATCGAAAGAAAAATGACTATAGTTGAAGAGGTAATGGCCCCTAAACTATGTTCTGGGATGAAAGTTATAGCTTCAGTGAAATCCGTTTGCAAATCGGAGTGATAGATTAGAATCTAGAGCCAACGGTAAGTTTTCTATGTTAAACCATTACACCATTGAAAAACTGGTTACGTCTGCAATCGAAAGAAAAATGACTATAGTTGAAGAGGTAATGGCCCCTAAACTATGTTCTGGGATGGAAGTTACAGCTTCAGTGAAATCCGTTTGCAAACGGAGTGATAGATTAGAATCTAGAGCCAACGGTAAGTTTTCTATGTTAAACCATTACACCATTGAAAAACTGGTTACGTTTGCAATCGAAAGAAAAATGACTATAGTTGAAGAGGTAATGGCCCCTAAACTATGTTCTGGGATGAAAAATACAGCTTCAGTGAAATCCGTTTGCAAATCGGAGTGATAGATTAGAATCTAGAGCCAACGGTATGTTTTCTATGTTAAACCATTACACCATTGAAAAACTGGTTACGTTTGCAATCGAAAGAAAAATGACTATAGTTGAAGAGGTAATGGCCCCTAAACTATGTTCTGGGATGAAAGTTACAGCTTCAGTGAAATCCGTTTGCAAATCGGAGTGATAGATTAGAATCTAGAGCCAACGGTACGTTTTCTATGTTAAACCATTACACCATTGAAAAACTGGTTACGTCTGCAATCGAAAGAAAAATGACTATAGTTGAAGAGGTAATGGCCCCTAAACTATGTTCTGGGATGAAAGTTACAGCTTCAGTGAAATCCGTTTGCAAATCGGAGTGATAGATTAGAATCTAGAGCCAACGGTAAGTTTTCTATGTTAAACCATTACACCATTGAAAAACTGGTTACGTTTGCAATCGAAAGAAAAATGACTATAGTTGAAGAGGTAATGGCCCCTAAACTATGTTCTGGGATGAAAAATACAGCTTCAGTGAAATCCGTTTGCAAATCGGAGTGATAGATTAGAATCTAGAGCCAACGGTAAGTTTTCTATGTTAAACCATTACACCATTGAAAAACTGGTTACGTTTGCAATCGAAAGAAAAATGACTATAGTTGAAGAGGTAATGGCCCCTAAACTATGTTCTGGGATGAAAGTTACAGCTTCAGTGAAATCCGTTTGCAAATCGGAGTGATAGATTAGTATCTAGAGCCAACGGTACGTTTTATATGTTAAACCATTACACCATTGAAAAACTGGTTACGTCTGCAATCGAAAGAAAAATGACTATAGTTGAAGAGGTAATGGCCCCTAAACTATGTTCTGGGATGAAAGTTACAGCTTCAGTGAAATCCGTTTGCAAATCGGAGTGATAGATTAGAATCTAGAGCCAACGGTATGTTTTCTATGTTAAACCACTACACCATTGAAAAACTGGTTACGTTTGCAATCGAAAGAAAAATGACTATAGTTGAAGAGGTAATGGCCCCTAAACTATGTTCTGGGATGAAAAATACAGCTTCAGTGAAATCCGTTTGCAAATCGGAGTGATAGATTAGAATCTAGAGCCAACGGTACGTTTTCTATGTTAAACCATTACACCATTGAAAAACTGGTTACGTCTGCAATCGAAAGAAAAATGACTATAGTTGAAGAGGTAATGGCCCCTAAACTATGTTCTGGGATGAAAGTTATAGCTTCAGTGAAATCCGTTTGCAAATCGGAGTGATAGATTAGAATCTAGAGCCAACGGTAAGTTTTCTATGTTAAACCATTACACCATTGAAAAACTGGTTACGTCTGCAATCGAAAGAAAAATGACTATAGTTGAAGAGGTAATGGCCCCTAAACTATGTTCTGGGATGAACGTTACAGCTTCAGTGAAATCCGTTTGCAAACGGAGTGATAGATTAGAATCTAGAGCCAACGGTAAGTTTTCTATGTTAAACCATTACACCATTGAAAAACTGGTTACGTTTGCAATCGAAAGAAAAATGACTATAGTTGAAGAGGTAATGGCCCCTAAACTATGTTCTGGGATGAAAAATACAGCTTCAGTGAAATCCGTTTGCAAATCGGAGTGATAGATTAGAATCTAGAGCCAACGGTATGTTTTCTATGTTAAACCATTACACCATTGAAAAACTGGTTACGTTTGCAATCGAAAGAAAAATGACTATAGTTGAAGAGGTAATGGCCCCTAAACTATGTTCTGGGATGAAAGTTACAGCTTCAGTGAAATCCGTTTGCAAATCGGAGTGATAGATTAGAATCTAGAGCCAACGGTACGTTTTCTATGTTAAACCATTACACCATTGAAAAACTGGTTACGTCTGCAATCGAAAGAAAAATGACTATAGTTGAAGAGGTAATGGCCCCTAAACTATGTTCTGGGATGAAAGTTACAGCTTCAGTGAAATCCGTTTGCAAATCGGAGTGATAGATTAGAATCTAGAGCCAACGGTAAGTTTTCTATGTTAAACCATTACACCATTGAAAAACTGGTTACGTTTGCAATCGAAAGAAAAATGACTATAGTTGAAGAGGTAATGGCCCCTAAACTATGTTCTGGGATGAAAAATACAGCTTCAGTGAAATCCGTTTGCAAATCGGAGTGATAGATTAGAATCTAGAGCCAACGGTAAGTTTTCTATGTTAAACCATTACACCATTGAAAAACTGGTTACGTTTGCAATCGAAAGAAAAATGACTATAGTTGAAGAGGTAATGGCCCCTAAACTATGTTCTGGGATGAAAGTTACAGCTTCAGTGAAATCCGTTTGCAAATCGGAGTGATAGATTAGAATCTAGAGCCAACGGTACGTTTTATATGTTAAACCATTACACCATTGAAAAACTGGTTACGTCTGCAATCGAAAGAAAAATGACTATAGTTGAAGAGGTAATGGCCCCTAAACTATGTTCTGGGATGAAAGTTACAGCTTCAGTGAAATCCGTTTGCAAATCGGAGTGATAGATTAGAATCTAGAGCCAACGGTATGTTTTCTATGTTAAACCACTACACCATTGAAAAACTGGTTACGTTTGCAATCGAAAGAAAAATGACTATAGTTGAAGAGGTAATGGCCCCTAAACTATGTTCTGGGATGAAAAATACAGCTTCAGTGAAATCCGTTTGCAAATCGGAGTGATAGATTAGAATCTAGAGCCAACGGTACGTTTTCTATGTTAAACCATTACACCATTGAAAAACTGGTTACGTCTGCAATCGAAAGAAAAATGACTATAGTTGAAGAGGTAATGGCCCCTAAACTATGTTCTGGGATGAAAGTTACAGCTTCAGTGAAATCCGTTTGCAAATCGGAGTGATAGATTAGAATCTAGAGCCAACGGTACGTTTTCTATGTTAAACCATTACACCATTGAAAAACAGGTTACGTTTGCAATCGAAAGAAAAATGACTATAGTTGAAGAGGTAATGGCCCCTAAACTATGTTCTGGGATGAAAGTTACAGCTTCAGTGAAATCCGTTTGCAAATCGGAGTGATAGATTAGAATCTAGAGCCAACGGTACGTTTTCTATGTTAAACCATTACACCATTGAAAAACTGGTTACGTTTGCAATCGAAAGAAAAATGACTATAGTTGAAGAGGTAATGGCCCCTAAACTATGTTCTGGGATGAAAGTTACAGCTTCAGTGAAATCCGTTTGCAAATCGGAGTGATAGATTAGAATCTAGAGCCAACGGCATGTTTTCTATGTTAAACCATTACACCATTGAAAAACTGGTTACGTTTGCAATCGAAAGAAAAATGACTATAGTTGAAGAGGTAATGGCCCCTAAACTATGTTCTGGGATGAAAGTTACAGCTTCAGTGAAATCCGTTTGCAAATCGGAGTGATAGATTAGAATCTAGAGCCAACGGTATGTTTTCTATGTTAAACCATTACACCATTGAAAAACTGGTTACGTTTGCAATTGAAAGAAAAATGACTATAGTTGAAGAGGTAATGGCCCCTAAACTATGTTCTGGGATGAAAGTTACAGCTTCAGTGAAATCCGTTTGCAAATCGGAGTGATAGATTAGAATCTAGAGCCAACGGTACGTTTTCTATGTTAAACCATTACACCATTGAAAAACTGGTTACGTTTGCAATCGAAAGAAAAATGACTATAGTTGAAGAGGTAATGGCCCCTAAACTATGTTCTGGGATGAAAGTTACAGCTTCAGTGAAATCCGTTTGCAAATCGGAGTGATAGATTAGAATCTAGAGCCAACGGTACGTTTTCTATGTTAAACCATTACACCATTGAAAAACTGGTTACGTTTGCAATCGAAAGAAAAATGACTATAGTTGAAGAGGTAATGGCCCCTAAACTATGTTCTGGGATGAAAGTTACAGCTTCAGTGAAATCCGTTTGCAAATCGGAGTGATAGATTAGAATCTAGAGCCAACGGTACGTTTTATATGTTAAACCATTACACCATTGAAAAACTGGTTACGTCTGCAATCGAAAGAAAAATGACTATAGTTGAAGAGGTAATGGCCCCTAAACTATGTTCTGGGATGAAAGTTACAGCTTCAGTGAAATCCGTTTGCAAATCGGAGTGATAGATTAGAATCTAGAGCCAACGGTAAGTTTTCTATGTTAAACCATTACACCATTGAAAAACTGGTTACGTTTGCAATCGAAAGAAAAATGACTATAGTTGAAGAGGTAATGGCCCCTAAACTATGTTCTGGGATGAAAAATACAGCTTCAGTGAAATCCGTTTGCAAATCGGAGTGATAGATTAGAATCTAGAGCCAACGGTAAGTTTTCTATGTTAAACCATTACACCATTGAAAAACTGGTTACGTTTGCAATCGAAAGAAAAATGACTATAGTTGAAGAGGTAATGGCCCCTAAACTATGTTCTGGGATGAAAGTTACAGCTTCAGTGAAATCCGTTTGCAAATCGGAGTGATAGATTAGAATCTAGAGCCAACGGTAAGTTTTCTATGTTAAACCATTACACCATTGAAAAACTGGTTACGTCTGCAATCGAAAGAAAAATGACTATAGTTGAAGAGGTAATGGCCCCTAAACAATGTTCTGGGATGAAAGTTACAGCTTCAGTGAAATCCGTTTGCAAATCGGAGTGATAGATTAGAATCTAGAGCCAACGGTACGTTTTCTATGTTAAACCATTACACCATTGAAAAACTGGTTACGTTTGCAATCGAAAGAAAAATGACTATAGTTGAAGAGGTAATGGCCCCTAAACTATGTTCTGGGATGAAAGTTACAGCTTCAGTGAAATCCGTTTGCAAATCGGAGTGATAGATTAGAATCTAGAGCCAACAGTAAGTTTTCTATGTTAAACCATTACACCATTGAAAAACTGGTTACGTCTGCAATCGAAAGAAAAATGACTATAGTTGAAGAGGTAATGGCCCCTAAACTATGTTCTGGGATGAAAAATACAGCTTCAGTGAAATCCGTTTGCAAATCGGAGTGACAGATTAGAATCTAGAGCCAACGGTACGTTTTCTATGTTAAACCATTACACCATTGAAAAACTGGTTACGTCTGCAATCGAAAGAAAAATGACTATAGTTGAAGAGGTAATGGCCCCTAAACTATGTTCTGGGATGAAAGTTACAGCTTCAGTGAAATCCGTTTGCAAATCAGAGTGATAGATTAGAATCTAGAGCCAACGGTACGTTTTCTATGTTAAACCATTACACCATTGAAAAACTGGTTACGTTTGCAATCGAAAGAAAAATGACTATAGTTGAAGAGGTAATGGCCCCTAAACTATGTTCTGGGATGAAAAATACAGCTTCAGTGAAATCCGTTTGCAAATCGGAGTGATAGATTAGAATCTAGAGCCAACGGTACGTTTTCTATGTTAAACCATTACACCATTGAAAAACTGGTTACGTCTGCAATCGAAAGAAAAATGACTATAGTTGAAGAGGTAATGGCCCCTAAACTATGTTCTGGGATGAAAGTTACAGCTTCAGTGAAATCCGTTTGCAAATCGGAGTGATAGATTAGAATCTAGAGCCAACGGTAAGTTTTCTATGTTAAACCATTACACCATTGAAAAACTGGTTACGTTTGCAATCGAAAGAAAAATGACTATAGTTGAAGAGGTAATGGCCCCTAAACTATGTTCTGGGATGAAAAATACAGCTTCAGTGAAATCCGTTTGCAAATCGGAGTGATAGATTAGAATCTAGAGCCAACGGTAAGTTTTCTATGTTAAACCATTACACCATTGAAAAACTGGTTACGTTTGCAATCGAAAGAAAAATGACTATAGTTGAAGAGGTAATGGCCCCTAAACTATGTTCTGGGATGAAAGTTACAGCTTCAGTGAAATCCGTTTGCAAATCGGAGTGATAGATTAGAATCTAGAGCCAACGGTACGTTTTATATGTTAAACCATTACACCATTGAAAAACTGGTTACGTCTGCAATCGAAAGAAAAATGACTATAGTTGAAGAGGTAATGGCCCCTAAACTATGTTCTGGGATGAAAAATACAGCTTCAGTGAAATCCGTTTGCAAATCGGAGTGATAGATTAGAATCTAGAGCCAACGGTAAGTTTTCTATGTTAAACCATTACACCATTGAAAAACTGGTTACGTTTGCAATCGAAAGAAAAATGACTATAGTTGAAGAGGTAATGGCCCCTAAGCTATGTTCTGGGATGAAAAATACAGCTTCAGTGAAATCCGTTTGCAAATCAGAGTGATAGATTAGAATCTAGAGCCAACGGTACGTTTTCTATGTTAAACCATTACACCATTGAAAAACTGGTTACGTCTGCAATCGAAAGAAAAATGACTATAGTTGAAGAGGTAATGGCCCCTAAACTATGTTCTGGGATGAAAGTTATAGCTTCAGTGAAATCCGTTTGCAAATCGGAGTGATAGATTAGAATCTAGAGCCAACGGTAAGTTTTCTATGTTAAACCATTACACCATTGAAAAACTGGTTACGTCTGCAATCGAAAGAAAAATGACTATAGTTGAAGAGGTAATGGCCCCTAAACAATGTTCTGGGATGAAAGTTACAGCTTCAGTGAAATCCGTTTGCAAATCGGAGTGATAGATTAGAATCTAGAGCCAACGGTACGTTTTCTATGTTAAACCATTACACCATTGAAAAACTGGTTACGTTTGCAATCGAAAGAAAAATGACTATAGTTGAAGAGGTAATGGCCCCTAAACTATGTTCTGGGATGAAAGTTACAGCTTCAGTGAAATCCGTTTGCAAATCGGAGTGATAGATTAGAATCTAGAGCCAACAGTAAGTTTTCTATGTTAAACCATTACACCATTGAAAAACTGGTTACGTCTGCAATCGAAAGAAAAATGACTATAGTTGAAGAGGTAATGGCCCCTAAACTATGTTCTGGGATGAAAAATACAGCTTCAGTGAAATCCGTTTGCAAATCGGAGTGATAGATTAGAATCTAGAGCCAACGGTAAGTTTTCTATGTTAAACCATTACACCATTGAAAAACTGGTTACGTTTGCAATCGAAAGAAAAATGACTATAGTTGAAGAGGTAATGGCCCCTAAACTATGTTCTGGGATGAAAAATACAGCTTCAGTGAAATCCGTTTGCAAATCGGAGTGATAGATTAGAATCTAGAGCCAACGGTACGTTTTCTATGTTAAACCATTACACCATTGAAAAACTGGTTACGTCTGCAATCGAAAGAAAAATGACTATAGTTGAAGAGGTAATGGCCCCTAAACTATGTTCTGGGATGAAAGTTATAGCTTCAGTGAAATCCGTTTGCAAATCGGAGTGATAGATTAGAATCTAGAGCCAACGGTAAGTTTTCTATGTTAAACCATTACACCATTGAAAAACTGGTTACGTCTGCAATCGAAAGAAAAATGACTATAGTTGAAGAGGTAATGGCCCCTAAACTATGTTCTGGGATGAAAGTTACAGCTTCAGTGAAATCCGTTTGCAAACGGAGTGATAGATTAGAATCTAGAGCCAACGGTAAGTTTTCTATGTTAAACCATTACACCATTGAAAAACTGGTTACGTTTGCAATCGAAAGAAAAATGACTATAGTTGAAGAGGTAATGGCCCCTAAACTATGTTCTGGGATGAAAAATACAGCTTCAGTGAAATCCGTTTGCAAATCGGAGTGATAGATTAGAATCTAGAGCCAACGGTATGTTTTCTATGTTAAACCATTACACCATTGAAAAACTGGTTACGTTTGCAATCGAAAGAAAAATGACTATAGTTGAAGAGGTAATGGCCCCTAAACTATGTTCTGGGATGAAAGTTACAGCTTCAGTGAAATCCGTTTGCAAATCGGAGTGATAGATTAGAATCTAGAGCCAACGGTACGTTTTCTATGTTAAACCATTACACCATTGAAAAACTGGTTACGTCTGCAATCGAAAGAAAAATGACTATAGTTGAAGAGGTAATGGCCCCTAAACTATGTTCTGGGATGAAAGTTACAGCTTCAGTGAAATCCGTTTGCAAATCGGAGTGATAGATTAGAATCTAGAGCCAACGGTAAGTTTTCTATGTTAAACCATTACACCATTGAAAAACTGGTTACGTTTGCAATCGAAAGAAAAATGACTATAGTTGAAGAGGTAATGGCCCCTAAACTATGTTCTGGGATGAAAAATACAGCTTCAGTGAAATCCGTTTGCAAATCGGAGTGATAGATTAGAATCTAGAGCCAACGGTAAGTTTTCTATGTTAAACCATTACACCATTGAAAAACTGGTTACGTTTGCAATCGAAAGAAAAATGACTATAGTTGAAGAGGTAATGGCCCCTAAACTATGTTCTGGGATGAAAGTTACAGCTTCAGTGAAATCCGTTTGCAAATCGGAGTGATAGATTAGTATCTAGAGCCAACGGTACGTTTTATATGTTAAACCATTACACCATTGAAAAACTGGTTACGTCTGCAATCGAAAGAAAAATGACTATAGTTGAAGAGGTAATGGCCCCTAAACTATGTTCTGGGATGAAAGTTACAGCTTCAGTGAAATCCGTTTGCAAATCGGAGTGATAGATTAGAATCTAGAGCCAACGGTATGTTTTCTATGTTAAACCACTACACCATTGAAAAACTGGTTACGTTTGCAATCGAAAGAAAAATGACTATAGTTGAAGAGGTAATGGCCCCTAAACTATGTTCTGGGATGAAAAATACAGCTTCAGTGAAATCCGTTTGCAAATCGGAGTGATAGATTAGAATCTAGAGCCAACGGTACGTTTTCTATGTTAAACCATTACACCATTGAAAAACTGGTTACGTCTGCAATCGAAAGAAAAATGACTATAGTTGAAGAGGTAATGGCCCCTAAACTATGTTCTGGGATGAAAGTTATAGCTTCAGTGAAATCCGTTTGCAAATCGGAGTGATAGATTAGAATCTAGAGCCAACGGTAAGTTTTCTATGTTAAACCATTACACCATTGAAAAACTGGTTACGTCTGCAATCGAAAGAAAAATGACTATAGTTGAAGAGGTAATGGCCCCTAAACTATGTTCTGGGATGAAAGTTACAGCTTCAGTGAAATCCGTTTGCAAACGGAGTGATAGATTAGAATCTAGAGCCAACGGTAAGTTTTCTATGTTAAACCATTACACCATTGAAAAACTGGTTACGTTTGCAATCGAAAGAAAAATGACTATAGTTGAAGAGGTAATGGCCCCTAAACTATGTTCTGGGATGAAAAATACAGCTTCAGTGAAATCCGTTTGCAAATCGGAGTGATAGATTAGAATCTAGAGCCAACGGTATGTTTTCTATGTTAAACCATTACACCATTGAAAAACTGGTTACGTTTGCAATCGAAAGAAAAATGACTATAGTTGAAGAGGTAATGGCCCCTAAACTATGTTCTGGGATGAAAGTTACAGCTTCAGTGAAATCCGTTTGCAAATCGGAGTGATAGATTAGAATCTAGAGCCAACGGTACGTTTTCTATGTTAAACCATTACACCATTGAAAAACTGGTTACGTCTGCAATCGAAAGAAAAATGACTATAGTTGAAGAGGTAATGGCCCCTAAACTATGTTCTGGGATGAAAGTTACAGCTTCAGTGAAATCCGTTTGCAAATCGGAGTGATAGATTAGAATCTAGAGCCAACGGTAAGTTTTCTATGTTAAACCATTACACCATTGAAAAACTGGTTACGTTTGCAATCGAAAGAAAAATGACTATAGTTGAAGAGGTAATGGCCCCTAAACTATGTTCTGGGATGAAAAATACAGCTTCAGTGAAATCCGTTTGCAAATCGGAGTGATAGATTAGAATCTAGAGCCAACGGTAAGTTTTCTATGTTAAACCATTACACCATTGAAAAACTGGTTACGTTTGCAATCGAAAGAAAAATGACTATAGTTGAAGAGGTAATGGCCCCTAAACTATGTTCTGGGATGAAAGTTACAGCTTCAGTGAAATCCGTTTTCAAATCGGAGTGATAGATTAGAATCTAGAGCCAACGGTACGTTTTATATGTTAAACCATTACACCATTGAAAAACTGGTTACGTCTGCAATCGAAAGAAAAATGACTATAGTTGAAGAGGTAATGGCCCCTAAACTATGTTCTGGGATGAAAGTTACAGCTTCAGTGAAATCCGTTTGCAAATCGGAGTGATAGATTAGAATCTAGAGCCAACGGTATGTTTTCTATGTTAAACCACTACACCATTGAAAAACTGGTTACGTTTGCAATCGAAAGAAAAATGACTATAGTTGAAGAGGTAATGGCCCCTAAACTATGTTCTGGGATGAAAAATACAGCTTCAGTGAAATCCGTTTGCAAATCGGAGTGATAGATTAGAATCTAGAGCCAACGGTACGTTTTCTATGTTAAACCATTACACCATTGAAAAACTGGTTACGTCTGCAATCGAAAGAAAAATGACTATAGTTGAAGAGGTAATGGCCCCTAAACTATGTTCTGGGATGAAAGTTACAGCTTCAGTGAAATCCGTTTGCAAATCGGAGTGATAGATTAGAATCTAGAGCCAACGGTACGTTTTCTATGTTAAACCATTACACCATTGAAAAACTGGTTACGTTTGCAATCGAAAGAAAAATGACTATAGTTGAAGAGGTAATGGCCCCTAAACTATGTTCTGGGATGAAAGTTACAGCTTCAGTGAAATCCGTTTGCAAATCGGAGTGATAGATTAGAATCTAGAGCCAACGGCATGTTTTCTATGTTAAACCATTACACCATTGAAAAACTGGTTACGTTTGCAATCGAAAGAAAAATGACTATAGTTGAAGAGGTAATGGCCCCTAAACTATGTTCTGGGATGAAAGTTACAGCTTCAGTGAAATCCGTTTGCAAATCGGAGTGATAGATTAGAATCTAGAGCCAACGGTATGTTTTCTATGTTAAACCATTACACCATTGAAAAACTGGTTACGTTTGCAATTGAAAGAAAAATGACTATAGTTGAAGAGGTAATGGCCCCTAAACTATGTTCTGGGATGAAAGTTACAGCTTCAGTGAAATCCGTTTGCAAATCGGAGTGATAGATTAGAATCTAGAGCCAACGGTACGTTTTCTATGTTAAACCATTACACCATTGAAAAACTGGTTACGTTTGCAATCGAAAGAAAAATGACTATAGTTGAAGAGGTAATGGCCCCTAAACTATGTTCTGGGATGAAAGTTACAGCTTCAGTGAAATCCGTTTGCAAATCGGAGTGATAGATTAGAATCTAGAGCCAACGGTACGTTTTCTATGTTAAACCATTACACCATTGAAAAACTGGTTACGTTTGCAATCGAAAGAAAAATGACTATAGTTGAAGAGGTAATGGCCCCTAAACTATGTTCTGGGATGAAAGTTACAGCTTCAGTGAAATCCGTTTGCAAATCGGAGTGATAGATTAGAATCTAGAGCCAACGGTACGTTTTATATGTTAAACCATTACACCATTGAAAAACTGGTTACGTCTGCAATCGAAAGAAAAATGACTATAGTTGAAGAGGTAATGGCCCCTAAACTATGTTCTGGGATGAAAGTTACAGCTTCAGTGAAATCCGTTTGCAAATCGGAGTGATAGATTAGAATCTAGAGCCAACGGTAAGTTTTCTATGTTAAACCATTACACCATTGAAAAACTGGTTACGTTTGCAATCGAAAGAAAAATGACTATAGTTGAAGAGGTAATGGCCCCTAAACTATGTTCTGGGATGAAAAATACAGCTTCAGTGAAATCCGTTTGCAAATCGGAGTGATAGATTAGAATCTAGAGCCAACGGTAAGTTTTCTATGTTAAACCATTACACCATTGAAAAACTGGTTACGTTTGCAATCGAAAGAAAAATGACTATAGTTGAAGAGGTAATGGCCCCTAAACTATGTTCTGGGATGAAAGTTACAGCTTCAGTGAAATCCGTTTGCAAATCGGAGTGATAGATTAGAATCTAGAGCCAACGGTAAGTTTTCTATGTTAAACCATTACACCATTGAAAAACTGGTTACGTCTGCAATCGAAAGAAAAATGACTATAGTTGAAGAGGTAATGGCCCCTAAACAATGTTCTGGGATGAAAGTTACAGCTTCAGTGAAATCCGTTTGCAAATCGGAGTGATAGATTAGAATCTAGAGCCAACGGTACGTTTTCTATGTTAAACCATTACACCATTGAAAAACTGGTTACGTTTGCAATCGAAAGAAAAATGACTATAGTTGAAGAGGTAATGGCCCCTAAACTATGTTCTGGGATGAAAGTTACAGCTTCAGTGAAATCCGTTTGCAAATCGGAGTGATAGATTAGAATCTAGAGCCAACAGTAAGTTTTCTATGTTAAACCATTACACCATTGAAAAACTGGTTACGTCTGCAATCGAAAGAAAAATGACTATAGTTGAAGAGGTAATGGCCCCTAAACTATGTTCTGGGATGAAAAATACAGCTTCAGTGAAATCCGTTTGCAAATCGGAGTGACAGATTAGAATCTAGAGCCAACGGTACGTTTTCTATGTTAAACCATTACACCATTGAAAAACTGGTTACGTCTGCAATCGAAAGAAAAATGACTATAGTTGAAGAGGTAATGGCCCCTAAACTATGTTCTGGGATGAAAGTTACAGCTTCAGTGAAATCCGTTTGCAAATCAGAGTGATAGATTAGAATCTAGAGCCAACGGTACGTTTTCTATGTTAAACCATTACACCATTGAAAAACTGGTTACGTTTGCAATCGAAAGAAAAATGACTATAGTTGAAGAGGTAATGGCCCCTAAACTATGTTCTGGGATGAAAAATACAGCTTCAGTGAAATCCGTTTGCAAATCGGAGTGATAGATTAGAATCTAGAGCCAACGGTACGTTTTCTATGTTAAACCATTACACCATTGAAAAACTGGTTACGTCTGCAATCGAAAGAAAAATGACTATAGTTGAAGAGGTAATGGCCCCTAAACTATGTTCTGGGATGAAAGTTACAGCTTCAGTGAAATCCGTTTGCAAATCGGAGTGATAGATTAGAATCTAGAGCCAACGGTAAGTTTTCTATGTTAAACCATTACACCATTGAAAAACTGGTTACGTTTGCAATCGAAAGAAAAATGACTATAGTTGAAGAGGTAATGGCCCCTAAACTATGTTCTGGGATGAAAAATACAGCTTCAGTGAAATCCGTTTGCAAATCGGAGTGATAGATTAGAATCTAGAGCCAACGGTAAGTTTTCTATGTTAAACCATTACACCATTGAAAAACTGGTTACGTTTGCAATCGAAAGAAAAATGACTATAGTTGAAGAGGTAATGGCCCCTAAACTATGTTCTGGGATGAAAGTTACAGCTTCAGTGAAATCCGTTTGCAAATCGGAGTGATAGATTAGAATCTAGAGCCAACGGTACGTTTTATATGTTAAACCATTACACCATTGAAAAACTGGTTACGTCTGCAATCGAAAGAAAAATGACTATAGTTGAAGAGGTAATGGCCCCTAAACTATGTTCTGGGATGAAAAATACAGCTTCAGTGAAATCCGTTTGCAAATCGGAGTGATAGATTAGAATCTAGAGCCAACGGTAAGTTTTCTATGTTAAACCATTACACCATTGAAAAACTGGTTACGTTTGCAATCGAAAGAAAAATGACTATAGTTGAAGAGGTAATGGCCCCTAAGCTATGTTCTGGGATGAAAAATACAGCTTCAGTGAAATCCGTTTGCAAATCGGAGTGATAGATTAGAATCTAGAGCCAACGGTACGTTTTCTATGTTAAACCATTACACCATTGAAAAACTGGTTACGTCTGCAATCGAAAGAAAAATGACTATAGTTGAAGAGGTAATGGCCCCTAAACTATGTTCTGGGATGAAAGTTATAGCTTCAGTGAAATCCGTTTGCAAATCGGAGTGATAGATTAGAATCTAGAGCCAACGGTAAGTTTTCTATGTTAAACCATTACACCATTGAAAAACTGGTTACGTCTGCAATCGAAAGAAAAATGACTATAGTTGAAGAGGTAATGGCCCCTAAACAATGTTCTGGGATGAAAGTTACAGCTTCAGTGAAATCCGTTTGCAAATCGGAGTGATAGATTAGAATCTAGAGCCAACGGTACGTTTTCTATGTTAAACCATTACACCATTGAAAAACTGGTTACGTTTGCAATCGAAAGAAAAATGACTATAGTTGAAGAGGTAATGGCCCCTAAACTATGTTCTGGGATGAAAGTTACAGCTTCAGTGAAATCCGTTTGCAAATCGGAGTGATAGATTAGAATCTAGAGCCAACAGTAAGTTTTCTATGTTAAACCATTACACCATTGAAAAACTGGTTACGTCTGCAATCGAAAGAAAAATGACTATAGTTGAAGAGGTAATGGCCCCTAAACTATGTTCTGGGATGAAAAATACAGCTTCAGTGAAATCCGTTTGCAAATCGGAGTGATAGATTAGAATCTAGAGCCAACGGTAAGTTTTCTATGTTAAACCATTACACCATTGAAAAACTGGTTACGTTTGCAATCGAAAGAAAAATGACTATAGTTGAAGAGGTAATGGCCCCTAAACTATGTTCTGGGATGAAAAATACAGCTTCAGTGAAATCCGTTTGCAAATCGGAGTGATAGATTAGAATCTAGAGCCAACGGTACGTTTTCTATGTTAAACCATTACACCATTGAAAAACTGGTTACGTCTGCAATCGAAAGAAAAATGACTATAGTTGAAGAGGTAATGGCCCCTAAACTATGTTCTGGGATGAAAGTTATAGCTTCAGTGAAATCCGTTTGCAAATCGGAGTGATAGATTAGAATCTAGAGCCAACGGTAAGTTTTCTATGTTAAACCATTACACCATTGAAAAACTGGTTACGTCTGCAATCGAAAGAAAAATGACTATAGTTGAAGAGGTAATGGCCCCTAAACTATGTTCTGGGATGAAAGTTACAGCTTCAGTGAAATCCGTTTGCAAACGGAGTGATAGATTAGAATCTAGAGCCAACGGTAAGTTTTCTATGTTAAACCATTACACCATTGAAAAACTGGTTACGTTTGCAATCGAAAGAAAAATGACTATAGTTGAAGAGGTAATGGCCCCTAAACTATGTTCTGGGATGAAAAATACAGCTTCAGTGAAATCCGTTTGCAAATCGGAGTGATAGATTAGAATCTAGAGCCAACGGTATGTTTTCTATGTTAAACCATTACACCATTGAAAAACTGGTTACGTTTGCAATCGAAAGAAAAATGACTATAGTTGAAGAGGTAATGGCCCCTAAACTATGTTCTGGGATGAAAGTTACAGCTTCAGTGAAATCCGTTTGCAAATCGGAGTGATAGATTAGAATCTAGAGCCAACGGTACGTTTTCTATGTTAAACCATTACACCATTGAAAAACTGGTTACGTCTGCAATCGAAAGAAAAATGACTATAGTTGAAGAGGTAATGGCCCCTAAACTATGTTCTGGGATGAAAGTTACAGCTTCAGTGAAATCCGTTTGCAAATCGGAGTGATAGATTAGAATCTAGAGCCAACGGTAAGTTTTCTATGTTAAACCATTACACCATTGAAAAACTGGTTACGTTTGCAATCGAAAGAAAAATGACTATAGTTGAAGAGGTAATGGCCCCTAAACTATGTTCTGGGATGAAAAATACAGCTTCAGTGAAATCCGTTTGCAAATCGGAGTGATAGATTAGAATCTAGAGCCAACGGTAAGTTTTCTATGTTAAACCATTACACCATTGAAAAACTGGTTACGTTTGCAATCGAAAGAAAAATGACTATAGTTGAAGAGGTAATGGCCCCTAAACTATGTTCTGGGATGAAAGTTACAGCTTCAGTGAAATCCGTTTGCAAATCGGAGTGATAGATTAGTATCTAGAGCCAACGGTACGTTTTATATGTTAAACCATTACACCATTGAAAAACTGGTTACGTCTGCAATCGAAAGAAAAATGACTATAGTTGAAGAGGTAATGGCCCCTAAACTATGTTCTGGGATGAAAGTTACAGCTTCAGTGAAATCCGTTTGCAAATCGGAGTGATAGATTAGAATCTAGAGCCAACGGTATGTTTTCTATGTTAAACCACTACACCATTGAAAAACTGGTTACGTTTGCAATCGAAAGAAAAATGACTATAGTTGAAGAGGTAATGGCCCCTAAACTATGTTCTGGGATGAAAAATACAGCTTCAGTGAAATCCGTTTGCAAATCGGAGTGATAGATTAGAATCTAGAGCCAACGGTACGTTTTCTATGTTAAACCATTACACCATTGAAAAACTGGTTACGTCTGCAATCGAAAGAAAAATGACTATAGTTGAAGAGGTAATGGCCCCTAAACTATGTTCTGGGATGAAAGTTATAGCTTCAGTGAAATCCGTTTGCAAATCGGAGTGATAGATTAGAATCTAGAGCCAACGGTAAGTTTTCTATGTTAAACCATTACACCATTGAAAAACTGGTTACGTCTGCAATCGAAAGAAAAATGACTATAGTTGAAGAGGTAATGGCCCCTAAACTATGTTCTGGGATGAAAGTTACAGCTTCAGTGAAATCCGTTTGCAAACGGAGTGATAGATTAGAATCTAGAGCCAACGGTAAGTTTTCTATGTTAAACCATTACACCATTGAAAAACTGGTTACGTTTGCAATCGAAAGAAAAATGACTATAGTTGAAGAGGTAATGGCCCCTAAACTATGTTCTGGGATGAAAAATACAGCTTCAGTGAAATCCGTTTGCAAATCGGAGTGATAGATTAGAATCTAGAGCCAACGGTATGTTTTCTATGTTAAACCATTACACCATTGAAAAACTGGTTACGTTTGCAATCGAAAGAAAAATGACTATAGTTGAAGAGGTAATGGCCCCTAAACTATGTTCTGGGATGAAAGTTACAGCTTCAGTGAAATCCGTTTGCAAATCGGAGTGATAGATTAGAATCTAGAGCCAACGGTACGTTTTCTATGTTAAACCATTACACCATTGAAAAACTGGTTACGTCTGCAATCGAAAGAAAAATGACTATAGTTGAAGAGGTAATGGCCCCTAAACTATGTTCTGGGATGAAAGTTACAGCTTCAGTGAAATCCGTTTGCAAATCGGAGTGATAGATTAGAATCTAGAGCCAACGGTAAGTTTTCTATGTTAAACCATTACACCATTGAAAAACTGGTTACGTTTGCAATCGAAAGAAAAATGACTATAGTTGAAGAGGTAATGGCCCCTAAACTATGTTCTGGGATGAAAAATACAGCTTCAGTGAAATCCGTTTGCAAATCGGAGTGATAGATTAGAATCTAGAGCCAACGGTAAGTTTTCTATGTTAAACCATTACACCATTGAAAAACTGGTTACGTTTGCAATCGAAAGAAAAATGACTATAGTTGAAGAGGTAATGGCCCCTAAACTATGTTCTGGGATGAAAGTTACAGCTTCAGTGAAATCCGTTTGCAAATCGGAGTGATAGATTAGAATCTAGAGCCAACGGTACGTTTTATATGTTAAACCATTACACCATTGAAAAACTGGTTACGTCTGCAATCGAAAGAAAAATGACTATAGTTGAAGAGGTAATGGCCCCTAAACTATGTTCTGGGATGAAAGTTACAGCTTCAGTGAAATCCGTTTGCAAATCGGAGTGATAGATTAGAATCTAGAGCCAACGGTATGTTTTCTATGTTAAACCACTACACCATTGAAAAACTGGTTACGTTTGCAATCGAAAGAAAAATGACTATAGTTGAAGAGGTAATGGCCCCTAAACTATGTTCTGGGATGAAAAATACAGCTTCAGTGAAATCCGTTTGCAAATCGGAGTGATAGATTAGAATCTAGAGCCAACGGTACGTTTTCTATGTTAAACCATTACACCATTGAAAAACTGGTTACGTCTGCAATCGAAAGAAAAATGACTATAGTTGAAGAGGTAATGGCCCCTAAACTATGTTCTGGGATGAAAGTTACAGCTTCAGTGAAATCCGTTTGCAAATCGGAGTGATAGATTAGAATCTAGAGCCAACGGTACGTTTTCTATGTTAAACCATTACACCATTGAAAAACAGGTTACGTTTGCAATCGAAAGAAAAATGACTATAGTTGAAGAGGTAATGGCCCCTAAACTATGTTCTGGGATGAAAGTTACAGCTTCAGTGAAATCCGTTTGCAAATCGGAGTGATAGATTAGAATCTAGAGCCAACGGTACGTTTTCTATGTTAAACCATTACACCATTGAAAAACTGGTTACGTTTGCAATCGAAAGAAAAATGACTATAGTTGAAGAGGTAATGGCCCCTAAACTATGTTCTGGGATGAAAGTTACAGCTTCAGTGAAATCCGTTTGCAAATCGGAGTGATAGATTAGAATCTAGAGCCAACGGCATGTTTTCTATGTTAAACCATTACACCATTGAAAAACTGGTTACGTTTGCAATCGAAAGAAAAATGACTATAGTTGAAGAGGTAATGGCCCCTAAACTATGTTCTGGGATGAAAGTTACAGCTTCAGTGAAATCCGTTTGCAAATCGGAGTGATAGATTAGAATCTAGAGCCAACGGTATGTTTTCTATGTTAAACCATTACACCATTGAAAAACTGGTTACGTTTGCAATTGAAAGAAAAATGACTATAGTTGAAGAGGTAATGGCCCCTAAACTATGTTCTGGGATGAAAGTTACAGCTTCAGTGAAATCCGTTTGCAAATCGGAGTGATAGATTAGAATCTAGAGCCAACGGTACGTTTTCTATGTTAAACCATTACACCATTGAAAAACTGGTTACGTTTGCAATCGAAAGAAAAATGACTATAGTTGAAGAGGTAATGGCCCCTAAACTATGTTCTGGGATGAAAGTTACAGCTTCAGTGAAATCCGTTTGCAAATCGGAGTGATAGATTAGAATCTAGAGCCAACGGTACGTTTTCTATGTTAAACCATTACACCATTGAAAAACTGGTTACGTTTGCAATCGAAAGAAAAATGACTATAATTGAAGAGGTAATGGCCCCTAAACTATGTTCTGGGATGAAAAATACAGCTTCAGTGAAATCCGTTTGCAAATCGGAGTGACAGATTAGAATCTAGAGCCAACGGTACGTTTTCTATGTTAAACCATTACACCATTGAAAAACTGGTTACGTCTGCAATCGAAAGAAAAATGACTATAGTTGAAGAGGTAATGGCCCCTAAACTATGTTCTGGGATGAAAGTTACAGCTTCAGTGAAATCCGTTTGCAAATCAGAGTGATAGATTAGAATCTAGAGCCAACGGTACGTTTTCTATGTTAAACCATTACACCATTGAAAAACTGGTTACGTTTGCAATCGAAAGAAAAATGACTATAGTTGAAGAGGTAATGGCCCCTAAACTATGTTCTGGGATGAAAAATACAGCTTCAGTGAAATCCGTTTGCAAATCGGAGTGATAGATTAGAATCTAGAGCCAACGGTACGTTTTCTATGTTAAACCATTACACCATTGAAAAACTGGTTACGTCTGCAATCGAAAGAAAAATGACTATAGTTGAAGAGGTAATGGCCCCTAAACTATGTTCTGGGATGAAAGTTACAGCTTCAGTGAAATCCGTTTGCAAATCGGAGTGATAGATTAGAATCTAGAGCCAACGGTAAGTTTTCTATGTTAAACCATTACACCATTGAAAAACTGGTTACGTTTGCAATCGAAAGAAAAATGACTATAGTTGAAGAGGTAATGGCCCCTAAACTATGTTCTGGGATGAAAAATACAGCTTCAGTGAAATCCGTTTGCAAATCGGAGTGATAGATTAGAATCTAGAGCCAACGGTAAGTTTTCTATGTTAAACCATTACACCATTGAAAAACTGGTTACGTTTGCAATCGAAAGAAAAATGACTATAGTTGAAGAGGTAATGGCCCCTAAACTATGTTCTGGGATGAAAGTTACAGCTTCAGTGAAATCCGTTTGCAAATCGGAGTGATAGATTAGAATCTAGAGCCAACGGTACGTTTTATATGTTAAACCATTACACCATTGAAAAACTGGTTACGTCTGCAATCGAAAGAAAAATGACTATAGTTGAAGAGGTAATGGCCCCTAAACTATGTTCTGGGATGAAAAATACAGCTTCAGTGAAATCCGTTTGCAAATCGGAGTGATAGATTAGAATCTAGAGCCAACGGTAAGTTTTCTATGTTAAACCATTACACCATTGAAAAACTGGTTACGTTTGCAATCGAAAGAAAAATGACTATAGTTGAAGAGGTAATGGCCCCTAAGCTATGTTCTGGGATGAAAAATACAGCTTCAGTGAAATCCGTTTGCAAATCGGAGTGATAGATTAGAATCTAGAGCCAACGGTACGTTTTCTATGTTAAACCATTACACCATTGAAAAACTGGTTACGTCTGCAATCGAAAGAAAAATGACTATAGTTGAAGAGGTAATGGCCCCTAAACTATGTTCTGGGATGAAAGTTATAGCTTCAGTGAAATCCGTTTGCAAATCGGAGTGATAGATTAGAATCTAGAGCCAACGGTAAGTTTTCTATGTTAAACCATTACACCATTGAAAAACTGGTTACGTCTGCAATCGAAAGAAAAATGACTATAGTTGAAGAGGTAATGGCCCCTAAACAATGTTCTGGGATGAAAGTTACAGCTTCAGTGAAATCCGTTTGCAAATCGGAGTGATAGATTAGAATCTAGAGCCAACGGTACGTTTTCTATGTTAAACCATTACACCATTGAAAAACTGGTTACGTTTGCAATCGAAAGAAAAATGACTATAGTTGAAGAGGTAATGGCCCCTAAACTATGTTCTGGGATGAAAGTTACAGCTTCAGTGAAATCCGTTTGCAAATCGGAGTGATAGATTAGAATCTAGAGCCAACAGTAAGTTTTCTATGTTAAACCATTACACCATTGAAAAACTGGTTACGTCTGCAATCGAAAGAAAAATGACTATAGTTGAAGAGGTAATGGCCCCTAAACTATGTTCTGGGATGAAAAATACAGCTTCAGTGAAATCCGTTTGCAAATCGGAGTGATAGATTAGAATCTAGAGCCAACGGTAAGTTTTCTATGTTAAACCATTACACCATTGAAAAACTGGTTACGTTTGCAATCGAAAGAAAAATGACTATAGTTGAAGAGGTAATGGCCCCTAAACTATGTTCTGGGATGAAAAATACAGCTTCAGTGAAATCCGTTTGCAAATCGGAGTGATAGATTAGAATCTAGAGCCAACGGTACGTTTTCTATGTTAAACCATTACACCATTGAAAAACTGGTTACGTCTGCAATCGAAAGAAAAATGACTATAGTTGAAGAGGTAATGGCCCCTAAACTATGTTCTGGGATGAAAGTTATAGCTTCAGTGAAATCCGTTTGCAAATCGGAGTGATAGATTAGAATCTAGAGCCAACGGTAAGTTTTCTATGTTAAACCATTACACCATTGAAAAACTGGTTACGTCTGCAATCGAAAGAAAAATGACTATAGTTGAAGAGGTAATGGCCCCTAAACTATGTTCTGGGATGAAAGTTACAGCTTCAGTGAAATCCGTTTGCAAACGGAGTGATAGATTAGAATCTAGAGCCAACGGTAAGTTTTCTATGTTAAACCATTACACCATTGAAAAACTGGTTACGTTTGCAATCGAAAGAAAAATGACTATAGTTGAAGAGGTAATGGCCCCTAAACTATGTTCTGGGATGAAAAATACAGCTTCAGTGAAATCCGTTTGCAAATCGGAGTGATAGATTAGAATCTAGAGCCAACGGTATGTTTTCTATGTTAAACCATTACACCATTGAAAAACTGGTTACGTTTGCAATCGAAAGAAAAATGACTATAGTTGAAGAGGTAATGGCCCCTAAACTATGTTCTGGGATGAAAGTTACAGCTTCAGTGAAATCCGTTTGCAAATCGGAGTGATAGATTAGAATCTAGAGCCAACGGTACGTTTTCTATGTTAAACCATTACACCATTGAAAAACTGGTTACGTTTGCAATCGAAAGAAAAATGACTATAGTTGAAGAGGTAATGGCCCCTAAACTATGTTCTGGGATGAAAGTTACAGCTTCAGTGAAATCCGTTTGCAAATCGGAGTGATAGATTAGAATCTAGAGCCAACGGTATGTTTTCTATGTTAAACCATTACACCATTGAAAAACTGGTTACGTTTGCAATCGAAAGAAAAATTACTATAGTTAAAGAGGTAATGGCCCCTAAACTATGTTCTGGGATGAAAGTTACAGCTTCAGTGAAATCCGTTTGCAAATCGGAGTGATAGATTAGAATCTAGAGCCAACGGTACGTTTTCTATGTTAAACCATTACACCATTGAAAAACTGGTTACGTTTGCAATCGAAAGAAAAATGACTATAGTTGAAGAGGTAATGGCCCCTAAACTATGTTCTGGGATGAAAGTTACAGCTTCAGTGAAATCCGTTTGCAAATCGGAGTGATAGATTAGAATCTAGAGCCAACGGTACGTTTTCTATGTTAAACCATTACACCATTGAAAAACTGGTTACGTTTGTAATCGAAAGAAAAATGACTATAATTGAAGAGGTAATGGCCCCTAAACTATGTTCTGGGATGAAAAATACAGCTTCAGTGAAATCCGTTTGCAAATCGGAGTGACAGATTAGAATCTAGAGCCAACGGTACGTTTTATATGTTAAACCATTACACCATTGAAAAACTGGTTACGTCTGCAATCGAAAGAAAAATGACTATAGTTGAAGAGGTAATGGCCCCTAAACTATGTTCTGGGATGAAAAATACAGCTTCAGTGAAATCCGTTTGCAAATCGGAGTGATAGATTAGAATCTAGAGCCAACGGTAAGTTTTCTATGTTAAACCATTACACCATTGAAAAACTGGTTACGTTTGCAATCGAAAGAAAAATGACTATAGTTGAAGAGGTAATGGCCCCTAAACTATGTTCTGGGATGAAAAATACAGCTTCAGTGAAATCCGTTTGCAAATCGGAGTGATAGATTAGAATCTAGAGCCAACGGTACGTTTTCTATGTTAAACCATTACACCATTGAAAAACTGGTTACGTCTGCAATCGAAAGAAAAATGACTATAGTTGAAGAGGTAATGGCCCCTAAACTATGTTCTGGGATGAAAGTTATAGCTTCAGTGAAATCCGTTTGCAAATCGGAGTGATAGATTAGAATCTAGAGCCAACGGTAAGTTTTCTATGTTAAACCATTACACCATTGAAAAACTGGTTACGTCTGCAATCGAAAGAAAAATGACTATAGTTGAAGAGGTAATGGCCCCTAAACTATGTTCTGGGATGAAAGTTACAGCTTCAGTGAAATCCGTTTGCAAATCGGAGTGATAGATTAGAATCTAGAGCCAACGGTACGTTTTCTATGTTAAACCATTACACCATTGAAAAACTGGTTACGTTTGCAATCGAAAGAAAAATGACTATAATTGAAGAGGTAATGGCCCCTAAACTATGTTCTGGGATGAAAAATACAGCTTCAGTGAAATCCGTTTGCAAATCGGAGTGATAGATTAGAATCTAGAGCCAACGGTACGTTTTCTATGTTAAACCATTACACCATTGAAAAACTGGTTACGTTTGCAATCGAAAGAAAAATGACTATAATTGAAGAGGTAATGGCCCCTAAACTATGTTCTGGGATGAAAAATACAGCTTCAGTGAAATCCGTTTGCAAATCGGAGTGATAGATTAGAATCTAGAGCCAACGGTACGTTTTCTATGTTAAACCATTACACCATTGAAAAACTGGTTACGTCTGCAATCGAAAGAAAAATGACTATAGTTGAAGAGGTAATGGCCCCTAAACTATGTTCTGGGATGAAAGGTACAGCTTCAGTGAAATCCGTTTGCAAATCAGAGTGATAGATTAGAATCTAGAGCCAACGGTACGTTTTCTATGTTAAACCATTACACCATTGAAAAACTGGTTACGTTTGCAATCGAAAGAAAAATGACTATAATTGAAGAGGTAATGGCCCCTAAACTATGTTCTGGGATGAAAAATACAGCTTCAGTGAAATCCGTTTGCAAATCGGAGTGATAGATTAGAATCTAGAGCCAACGGTACGTTTTCTATGTTAAACCATTACACCATTGAAAAACTGGTTACGTCTGCAATCGAAAGAAAAATGACTATAGTTGAAGAGGTAATGGCCCCTAAACTATGTTCTGGGATGAAAGGTACAGCTTCAGTGAAATCCGTTTGCAAATCAGAGTGATAGATTAGAATCTAGAGCCAACGGTACGTTTTCTATGTTAAACCATTACACCATTGAAAAACTGGTTACGTTTGCAATCGAAAGAAAAATGACGGGGGCGCTGTTGCAGTGCCACAGAGTGAGGATGTGTGCTCTGTGAGCTCTGCAATCCAAGGGCTATAACCGCAAAAATATCAGCTCAATCTGGGACATACATACATCGCCGGAAAGCTTAACTCCTAAGCTATGAGAAGAACGTCATCTGGATACCCCCTGAGAAACAAGCCAGAAGTAAGACCCCTTCTTTCACCGCTGAAACCTAGGAGAAAAATATCTAAGATGGCCGACCAGGCCCAAGCCAAAGCCTCCAGGACCAGCGCTGTTTCCCAGCAGGCTCAGGCCGCTCACCAGGCACCAAAAGGGGCGGCTGGAAAACTGACAGGCTCTCCTTCACATCGCCCAGCCACATCACCGCCGCTAGCCACCGCTGGGACCTTCAAGCAACACCCGCAGCAGGTAGGCGCTCAATCCCCGCCCCAATTAGCAGGCTTAGAGACCGGAACGGGACCCTCTTCCACACCGCATGGGATAACGCGTACGGCGGGAGCTAATGCGGCCAATAGTACGCATGACCTAACGCGTCCAGAGCAGCATAGAAGTCCGCGTTCCCCCCCTGCAACTACCACCGCCAATGCGTACGAAAGTACGCATGAAGACCCGCATAGCGATCCGCATAGCAATATGCATGCAGGCGTACAAGGCGTAATACAAGGCCAGGAAAATCCGCATAGAAATACGCATGATACACCTAATGGAGGCAACCATGCGAATAGACCACAGGCATCAGCCCCCATGACAAATGAAGAGCTACTTATGGCAATTACACGCGTATTCAGGTCAGAATTACGCGAGGCAGTAAATGAACTCAATGTAAAAATTGACGACCTGGGAGAACGCGTCCACCTCTTAGAAGGACAGTCAGACGACTTACTATCGGCAGTTCAAATCGATAAAGCTCAGATTGATTCCCAAGACGTCCGTATCACTACGGTAGAAGAAAAAATGGAGGACCTAGAGAACAGATGTAGGCGAGCCAACATTAGAATCAGGGGCCTTCCTGAGTCATACGACGATCTAGAACAAATAGCCTCCAACATGTTCTCAGAGCTAACTCCCAACACTGATCCGTCCATAAGACGCATAGTGAGAATCCACAGAGCCTTTGCCCGGCCTCGAAACCCGGAATTACCCAGGGATATAATCGCTAAAATAGCTTCCGAAGATGCCAGGGACACGATTCTGCTGGCAGCACGTGACCGCGATCATCTACCAGGGGTCCCACACTCGGTCCAAATCTTCGCTGATTTGGCGCCTATCACCATTAATAAAAGAAGGGCATTAAGACCCTACACTCTAGCCCTCCAGAAGGCACAAATAAGATACCGCTGGAGATTTCCATTCATGATCTCCTTCTCCATTAACAGCAAACAGTTCAACTGCAGAACCCCAGAACCCTGCCCTTGATGAGATGAATATCCCATACACAATACCTCCTCCTAACAATCAACAAGCGAGACAACAGAGATCTCCCAGGGGGCGAAGGAACTGGGACACGGTTTCCCGATCACGTTTCCAACCACGGGCCCTGGAATTCCGCCCCCAAGACTCCTCACAAGATGATTGCTAAGCTTCATGACCACATCACATAACAGCGGAAAGATCATATTAATGAAAACTCTCAGGCTCTCACAATAGTCCCCTTTATGATGAGGGACGAACTCTATAGCCAATAGACCTGCATATAACATTGCAATATTTCTGAGCTCAGTTGAAGAGCCATGCAATGGACCCCCCTTTATGATGCGGGGATGAAAATACCCCGGCCCCCCTTTATGATGTGGGGGCCCCGGCTACCTGGAACTATCGGAGAAGGCTCGGCAGGTCTACCCCAGGAAAAGCCTATCTCCTGTGAACTAATACCCTCAAAATGTTAATGGTTATTATTTGCATTTTTTTTTTATTTTCTTTATCTCTCTATCTTACAGATTGATATGTTTAATAGTTTATTAGTAGTTATTTGGCACTTATGTCCCGGATGAGCTTTACCTCAGCTCAACATTTTAGAACTAAGCGGTTGGCCCTGGAGTTTTATGCTCCCCCCTAGCTCGATGTCCTGGTCGCGGCTCTCTATTATTATGGGCCGCGTACCGGATATCTTCTTTGCCCTACTGGGCACGTTGCTGGCACTAGGCCAGCTCTACCCTAATCTTCTTGTCCTTTTATTTCAATCTTGTTTGCTTTATGCCTTAGTTAAGGTAACACCAATTCCTGCCCTGATGACCCTGTTATATTCAAAGAAGACTTCCACCCTAGACTATGGCTAACAAACCGATTATAGTGCTGTCACACAATCCTAGAGGCCTAAATTCCCCCATGAAACGTAATAAGGCCTTTAAAGAATACCATAAACATGCCCCCGATATTCTTTGCCTCCAGGAGACGCACTTTACCCAAAATTCCCACCCCAAATTCTTTCACAGAAACTACCATAGATTCTACTTATCGAATTTTTCGACTAAGCGTAGAGGGGTGGCAGTCCTCTTATCTGATAATTTTCCCTTTGAATTAACTACAAAGAACATCGACACAGAGGGAACCTATGTTATATTGACTGGCGATTTTCAAGGAAAAATATTATGCATTGTAAGCATCTATGCTCCCCCCGAGAAAGCTGCAGCAGTCATAGCAAAGGTCTCTGACATCTTACTCACAATGAAATATGACTCCATGATATGGACTGGAGACTTTAATATAACCCCCAACGACAACCTAGACCGCACAACACAGACAAGACCCTCTGAAGCTAAAAAACATAAACTCCTATTTGATAACTTATTTAGACAGCTGTCTCTTGTGGACTCGTGGCGGGAGCACAACGGCAACAAACGAGGATATACTTACCTCTCAGCACCTCACAACTCTTATTCGAGAATAGATT
The DNA here is from genome assembly GCF_040937935.1 of Hyperolius riggenbachi. Classification (NCBI taxonomy): domain Eukaryota; kingdom Metazoa; phylum Chordata; class Amphibia; order Anura; family Hyperoliidae; genus Hyperolius; species Hyperolius riggenbachi. Next base: position 152,346,652 of record NC_090656.1, on the reverse strand, counting down.
TGATTCTTCTCTCGGCCCCGTGTGCTTCCCTCATGGCCTACTCTAGACACCTGCTCACCCCTTGGTCAGACCATGATCCAGTTCTCACAGCACTAACATCGCTCATCCCCCGCTCTCAACCATCACCATGGAGACTTAATGATTCCTTGCTACTTAATACGGAAATACATGACAAAATAGACACATGTATTAATAATTACTTCACAGATAATACCACACCTGATGTTTCACCAGGCATATGCTGGTTGGCACACAAGACAGTCGTAAGAGGAGAAATCATAAAATTATCTTCAGCCTATAAAAAGTCTAAAAATATAATTCAAGCCAACATAGAACACAAAATTCAGACCCTGTCATTAATTAATCAATCCAACCCCTCCAGATTCCTCCTAAAACAAATAAGGGACCTACAACTACAACTAAATATAATCCTAAACACAGAAGCAGAAAAAGCCATTAGATGGAGTAAGGCTATCTCATATGAACAGCTAAACAAGCCGAACCGTTGGCTGGCTAAGAGATTACGAAATCAGCAGACCCTCAATAAAGTACTGAGAATTAGGGACCCCAAAGGTTCAGTAACGTCCAACCCAGACAAAATCTATAGAACTTTCCTGGACTTTTATAAAAAACTATATGATGACCAATCACCCCCTATCGACCCTAAATTGCAAATAGACTTCTTAGAAAATAATATGCACTCCACGATACCCCCGGCAATATCCTCTATCTTGAACAGTGAAATTTCGCCAGAAGAAATTCATGAGGCCATTAAGAAACTGAAAAGACCAAAAGCCCCGGGCCCGGATGGCCTTACGGCTTCTTATTACAAGAAGTTTGAATACCAGTTAACTCCGCACATGCTCAAATTTTTTAATACAATCCTTAGAGGGACTATTCCCCCCCCGGAATTCCTATCTTCATCACTTATTGTCATTCCAAAACCGGATAGGGACCCCTTATTAGTTAAAAATTATCGCCCTATCTCCCTTTTAGGGATAGATTACAAGATCCTCACTTCCATCCTAGCAACCAGACTGAACGCAGCTCTCCCTCTTCTGGTCAATAAAGATCAAGTAGGATTCATCCCCCTTCGCCAGGCGTCAGATAATATAAGAAAAATAATAGATATCCAACATCACTGTAAAAGAACCAATACCAACCTAGCACTGTTAGCCCTGGATATGGAAAAGGCATTTGATCTAGTGAAATGGCCATACATGAAGGCAGTTATGCGTAAATTCGGTTTCACAGGCAGATTTCTTAATGCTATTAATGCCCTATACTCAACACCTACAATGTCACTCAAAATGCCCTCCCCCAATAAAAGTTCCTTCCCCATCCACCGAGGGACTAGACAGGGGTGCCCCCTATCCCCTGGTATTTTCGCTCTCATGATGGAGCCGCTGGCCAACGCCATTAGACAGTCTCGCGACGTTCAGGGAGTTCGCATAGGCAACAAAGACCATAAAATCAGTCTCTTCGCGGACGATATTTTCCTGACTCTAACATCCCCCCACACTTCCATACCCAATACATTAGATATTATCCGACACTTTTCAACATTCTCAGGATTCAAACTTAATCTCGAGAAGTCAGATCTCATGCTCACCAGATCCCCACATTCTGTAACAATCAATTTAGCCTCAAAACTAGGTATCCAGCCCCAACCAAATTCCATCAAATACCTCGGAATACACCTTACACGCGACCCTGCTCAATTATACGACAAAAATTATCCGCCCCTATACAGAAAACTCCAGTCCGACTTACAAAATTGGAACGATCTCCCTATCTCACTTTCAGGTAGAATCACCTCAATAAAAATGACACTTCTCCCCCGCCTGCTGTATCTATTCAGAGTCCTTCCAATCCCCATTAAAAAATTTGCGATTCACAATCTCCAAAAACAGATTCAAAAATTTATCTGGAAACAGCGCAAACCACGTATCAAGTATAATACACTGACGAGACCTAAAGATAAGGGAGGACTTGGAGCGCCTGACCTCTGGCTCTATTATGTCACCGCCCATATTACTCAACTAGCAGTGGTAAATTCAGGAACTGCGGCACCGCTGTGGGTAGATTTAGAAACACAATTATTACTACCCCTATCTATGCCTGCTATTATGTGGGCAACTAAAATCCCCTACCAAGCCATCAACAAGGTGTCTCCTACCTCTGCCCATTCCTTTAAAATCTGGCAGAAATATAGATACACTTATGGCCTCCAAGCCCCGGTATCCTGTATGACACACATACTTAGGAATCCAGATTTTCCCCAGGGCCACTCTACGAGGTCATACAAATGGTGGTATACTAACGGTCTAGTCTTTTTAGGCAAATTTTTAAGAGCATTCAAAATAATGTCGGTACCTGCTTTCTATGAGAATTACATGGTTCCATCAGCTGAGCACTTCAGAACTAATCAGATATTCCATTTTTTAAAATCGCTAGATAGAGAAAACGAAACGTTAGTATATACTCCCTTTGAAGTCCGGTGTAGAGGACGCTCATTAGATAAAGGATTTATCTCAGAAATATATACAACCTTGCTATATCATGATATGACTCCTAAGCTAAAATGTCAGACCGACTGGGAGAAAGACTGTTCTACAGATCTATCAGACGCAAAATGGTCACACTGCTTCACTCAGCTAACCAGAAACAGTCTTTTTTACTCGTCAATTGAGACCTCTGTCAAATTACTACACAGGGTATACTATACCCCTGCTAGGCTACATTTATTCTCCGCCTTGCAACCTGACACGTGCTTTAGAGGGTGTACGGCAAAAGCCGATATATGGCACATCTGGTGGGACTGCCCGAAAGCTAAAGCATATTGGAGGAGAATATGGGATAAGCTAGTATTAATAATAGGCAAACCCGTACCATTTGACCCCACGATCGCACTTTTAGGCAACAAACCCACGGGCTTACCCTACGCCACCCACAAATTCATCCAATTTATAATGGCTCAGGCCAAAAGACATCTAGCCTCGAAATGGAGGTCCTCAACCCTACAAGTAAATGCTGTATTCCAGTCTCTAAATGATACGATGCAGTCAGAACACATCCTCGCCAAACTGTATGATAGGATGGATAATTTCTTTAAGATCTGGGACAACTGGATTACATGGCAAGAAAACCAAGGCCTGACTTATACCCTACATTCATTTTAGGTCTCAGGTAGTGGACACCACTTAAATGGATTTTACTAAGGTCATCAGGGTACTCAGTATTCAGGACAAGAATTATTACTATGTTTAAACTGGCATTATTTGTTCTCCCCTGATCCCCTACCCCACCTTTCCTAATCTTTTCTCCTTCTGATCCCCAAGGCCTGCTCAGTTCAGGGTCGGCCGGAATGATGTGGAACCCCCACCCTCGGCCCTGACTGTCCAGACAATACTCTTCCCTCCCCCTCTTCCCTCTACCTCCCTTCCCCCCCTATATACACTAAGGAAGATCCACATGTTTTTTTTTTTATGACACTACATGTTATGATATGTTATTTGTTTATATAAGACTTATACTTTACCTAATTGCCACCACTGCATTTTCCCCCATGTGGGGCTCATGATGTTTATGACTGTTATAACACTTTGTACTGTGCATTTTCCTTTCAATAAACACCCTTGAAACGAAAGAAAAATGACTATAGTTGAAGAGGTAATGGCCCCTAAACTATGTTCTGGGATGAAAAATACAGCTTCAGTGAAATCCGTTTGCAAATCGGAGTGATAGATTAGAATCTAGAGCCAACGGTAAGTTTTCTATGTTAAACCATTACACCATTGAAAAACTGGTTACGTTTGCAATCGAAAGAAAAATGACTATAGTTGAAGAGGTAATGGCCCCTAAACTATGTTCTGGGATGAAAAATACAGCTTCAGTGAAATCCGTTTGCAAATCGGAGTGATAGATTAGAATCTAGAGCCAACGGTAAGTTTTCTATGTTAAACCATTACACCATTGAAAAACTGGTTACGTCTGCAATCGAAAGAAAAATGACTATAGTTGAAGAGGTAATGGCCCCTAAACTATGTTCTGGGATGAAAAATACAGCTTCAGTGAAATCCGTTTGCAAATCGGAGTGATAGATTAGAATCTAGAGCCAACGGTAAGTTTTCTATGTTAAACCATTACACCATTGAAAAACTGGTTACGTTTGCAATCGAAAGAAAAATGACTATAGTTGAAGAGGTAATGGCCCCTAAGCTATGTTCTGGGATGAAAAATACAGCTTCAGTGAAATCCGTTTGCAAATCGGAGTGATAGATTAGAATCTAGAGCCAACGGTACGTTTTCTATGTTAAACCATTACACCATTGAAAAACTGGTTACGTCTGCAATCGAAAGAAAAATGACTATAGTTGAAGAGGTAATGGCCCCTAAACTATGTTCTGGGATGAAAGTTATAGCTTCAGTGAAATCCGTTTGCAAATCGGAGTGATAGATTAGAATCTAGAGCCAACGGTAAGTTTTCTATGTTAAACCATTACACCATTGAAAAACTGGTTACGTTTGCAATCGAAAAAAAAATGACTATAGTTGAAGAGGTAATGGCCCCTAAACAATGTTCTGGGATGAAAGTTACAGCTTCAGTGAAATCCGTTTGCAAATCGGAGTGATAGATTAGAATCTAGAGCCAACGGTACGTTTTCTATGTTAAACCATTACACCATTGAAAAACTGGTTACGTTTGCAATCGAAAGAAAAATGACTATAGTTGAAGAGGTAATGGCCCCTAAACTATGTTCTGGGATGAAAGTTACAGCTTCAGTGAAATCCGTTTGCAAATCGGAGTGATAGATTAGAATCTAGAGCCAACGGTACGTTTTATATGTTAAACCATTACACCATTGAAAAACTGGTTACGTCTGCAATCGAAAGAAAAATGACTATAGTTGAAGAGGTAATGGCCCCTAAACTATGTTCTGGGATGAAAAATACAGCTTCAGTGAAATCCGTTTGCAAATCGGAGTGATAGGTTAGAATCTAGAGCCAACGGTAAGTTTTCTATGTTAAACCATTACACCATTGAAAAACTGGTTACGTTTGCAATCGAAAGAAAAATGACTATAGTTGAAGAGGTAATGGCCCCTAAACTATGTTCTGGGATGAAAGTTACAGCTTCAGTGAAATCCGTTTGCAAATCGGAGTGATAGATTAGAATCTAGAGCCAACGGTACGTTTTCTATGTTAAACCATTACACCATTGAAAAACTGGTTACGTTTGTAATTGAAAGAAAAATGACTATAATTGAAGAGGTAATGGCCCCTAAACTATGTTCTGGGATGAAAAATACAGCTTCAGTGAAATCCGTTTGCAAATCGGAGTGACAGATTAGAATCTAGAGCCAACGGTACGTTTTATATGTTAAACCATTACACCATTGAAAAACTGGTTACGTCTGCAATCGAAAGAAAAATGACTATAGTTGAAGAGGTAATGGCCCCTAAACTATGTTCTGGGATGAAAAATACAGCTTCAGTGAAATCCGTTTGCAAATCGGAGTGATAGATTAGAATCTAGAGCCAACGGTAAGTTTTCTATGTTAAACCATTACACCATTGAAAAACTGGTTACGTTTGCAATCGAAAGAAAAATGACTATAGTTGAAGAGGTAATGGCCCCTAAACTATGTTCTGGGATGAAAAATACAGCTTCAGTGAAATCCGTTTGCAAATCGGAGTGATAGATTAGAATCTAGAGCCAACGGTACGTTTTCTATGTTAAACCATTACACCATTGAAAAACTGGTTACGTCTGCAATCGAAAGAAAAATGACTATAGTTGAAGAGGTAATGGCCCCTAAACTATGTTCTGGGATGAAAGTTATAGCTTCAGTGAAATCCGTTTGCAAATCGGAGTGATAGATTAGAATCTAGAGCCAACGGTAAGTTTTCTATGTTAAACCATTACACCATTGAAAAACTGGTTACGTTTGCAATCGAAAGAAAAATGACTATAGTTGAAGAGGTAATGGCCCCTAAACTATGTTCTGGGATGAAAGTTACAGCTTCAGTGAAATCCGTTTGCAAATCGGAGTGATAGATTAGAATCTAGAGCCAACGGTACGTTTTCTATGTTAAACCATTACACCATTGAAAAACTGGTTACGTTTGTAATTGAAAGAAAAATGACTATAATTGAAGAGGTAATGGCCCCTAAACTATGTTCTGGGATGAAAAATACAGCTTCAGTGAAATCCGTTTGCAAATCGGAGTGACAGATTAGAATCTAGAGCCAACGGTACGTTTTATATGTTAAACCATTACACCATTGAAAAACTGGTTACGTCTGCAATCGAAAGAAAAATGACTATAGTTGAAGAGGTAATGGCCCCTAAACTATGTTCTGGGATGAAAAATACAGCTTCAGTGAAATCCGTTTGCAAATCGGAGTGATAGATTAGAATCTAGAGCCAACGGTAAGTTTTCTATGTTAAACCATTACACCATTGAAAAACTGGTTACGTTTGCAATCGAAAGAAAAATGACTATAGTTGAAGAGGTAATGGCCCCTAAACTATGTTCTGGGATGAAAAATACAGCTTCAGTGAAATCCGTTTGCAAATCGGAGTGATAGATTAGAATCTAGAGCCAACGGTACGTTTTCTATGTTAAACCATTACACCATTGAAAAACTGGTTACGTCTGCAATCGAAAGAAAAATGACTATAGTTGAAGAGGTAATGGCCCCTAAACTATGTTCTGGGATGAAAGTTATAGCTTCAGTGAAATCCGTTTGCAAATCGGAGTGATAGATTAGAATCTAGAGCCAACGGTAAGTTTTCTATGTTAAACCATTACACCATTGAAAAACTGGTTACGTCTGCAATCGAAAGAAAAATGACTATAGTTGAAGAGGTAATGGCCCCTAAACTATGTTCTGGGATGAAAGTTACAGCTTCAGTGAAATCCGTTTGCAAATCGGAGTGATAGATTAGAATCTAGAGCCAACGGTACGTTTTCTATGTTAAACCATTACACCATTGAAAAACTGGTTACGTTTGCAATCGAAAGAAAAATGACTATAATTGAAGAGGTAATGGCCCCTAAACTATGTTCTGGGATGAAAAATACAGCTTCAGTGAAATCCGTTTGCAAATCGGAGTGATAGATTAGAATCTAGAGCCAACGGTACGTTTTCTATGTTAAACCATTACACCATTGAAAAACTGGTTACGTTTGCAATCGAAAGAAAAATGACTATAATTGAAGAGGTAATGGCCCCTAAACTATGTTCTGGGATGAAAAATACAGCTTCAGTGAAATCCGTTTGCAAATCGGAGTGATAGATTAGAATCTAGAGCCAACGGTACGTTTTCTATGTTAAACCATTACACCATTGAAAAACTGGTTACGTCTGCAATCGAAAGAAAAATGACTATAGTTGAAGAGGTAATGGCCCCTAAACTATGTTCTGGGATGAAAGGTACAGCTTCAGTGAAATCCGTTTGCAAATCAGAGTGATAGATTAGAATCTAGAGCCAACGGTACGTTTTCTATGTTAAACCATTACACCATTGAAAAACTGGTTACGTTTGCAATCGAAAGAAAAATGACTATAATTGAAGAGGTAATGGCCCCTAAACTATGTTCTGGGATGAAAAATACAGCTTCAGTGAAATCCGTTTCCAAATCGGAGTGATAGATTAGAATCTAGAGCCAACGGTACGTTTTCTATGTTAAACCATTACACCATTGAAAAACTGGTTACGTCTGCAATCGAAAGAAAAATGACTATAGTTGAAGAGGTAATGGCCCCTAAACTATGTTCTGGGATGAAAGGTACAGCTTCAGTGAAATCCGTTTGCAAATCAGAGTGATAGATTAGAATCTAGAGCCAACGGTACGTTTTCTATGTTAAACCATTACACCATTGAAAAACTGGTTACGTTTGCAATCGAAAGAAAAATGACTATAGTTGAAGAGGTAATGGCCCCTAAACTATGTTCTGGGATGAAAAATACAGCTTCAGTGAAATCCGTTTGCAAATCGGAGTGATAGATTAGAATCTAGAGCCAACGGTAAGTTTTCTATGTTAAACCATTACACCATTGAAAAACTGGTTACGTTTGCAATCGAAAGAAAAATGACTATAGTTGAAGAGGTAATGGCCCCTAAACTATGTTCTGGGATGAAAAATACAGCTTCAGTGAAATCCGTTTGCAAATCGGAGTGATAGATTAGAATCTAGAGCCAACGGTAAGTTTTCTATGTTAAACCATTACACCATTGAAAAACTGGTTACGTTTGCAATCGAAAGAAAAATGACTATAGTTGAAGAGGTAATGGCCCCTAAACTATGTTCTGGGATGAAAAATACAGTTTCAGTGAAATCCGTTTGCAAATCGGAGTGATAGATTAGAATCTAGAGCCAACGGTAAGTTTTCTATGTTAAACCATTACACCATTGAAAAACTGGTTACGTTTGCAATCGAAAGAAAAATGACTATAGTTGAAGAGGTAATGGCCCCTAAAATATGTTCTGGGATGAAAAATACAGCTTCAGTGAAATCCGTTTGCAAATCGGAGTGATAGATTAGAATCTAGAGCCAACGGTACGTTTTCTATGTTAAACCATTACACCATTGAAAAACTGGTTACGTTTGCAATCGAAAGAAAAATGACTATAGTTGAAGAGGTAATGGCCCCTAAACTATGTTCTGGGATGAAAGTTACAGCTTCAGTGAAATCCGTTTGCAAATCGGAGTGATAGATTAGAATCTAGAGCCAACGGTACGTTTTCTATGTTAAACCATTACACCATTGAAAAACTGGTTACGTTTGCAATCGAAAGAAAAATGACTATAGTTGAAGAGGTAATGGCCCCTAAACTATGTTCTGGGATGAAAGTTACAGCTTCAGTGAAATCCGTTTGCAAATCGGAGTGATAGATTAGAATCTAGAGCCAACGGTATGTTTTCTATGTTAAACCACTACACCATTGAAAAACTGGTTACGTTTGCAATCGAAAGAAAAATTACTATAGTTGAAGAGGTAATGGCCCCTAAACTATGTTCTGGGATGAAAAATACAGCTTCAGTGAAATCCGTTTGCAAATCGGAGTGATAGATTAGAATCTAGAGCCAACGGTACGTTTTCTATGTTAAACCATTACACCATTGAAAAACTGGTTACGTCTGCAATCGAAAGAAAAATGACTATAGTTGAAGAGGTAATGGCCCCTAAACTATGTTCTGGGATGAAAGTTACAGCTTCAGTGAAATCCGTTTGCAAATCGGAGTGATAGATTAGAATCTAGAGCCAACGGTACGTTTTCTATGTTAAACCATTACACCATTGAAAAACTGGTTACGTTTGCAATCGAAAGAAAAATGACTATAGTTGAAGAGGTAATGGCCCCTAAACTATGTTCTGGGATGAAAGTTACAGCTTCAGTGAAATCCGTTTGCAAATCGGAGTGATAGATTAGAATCTAGAGCCAACGGTACGTTTTCTATGTTAAACCATTACACCATTGAAAAACTGGTTACGTTTGCAATCGAAAGAAAAATGACTATAGTTGAAGAGGTAATGGCCCCTAAACTATGTTCTGGGATGAAAGTTACAGCTTCAGTGAAATCCGTTTGCAAATCGGAGTGATAGATTAGAATCTAGAGCCAACGGCATGTTTTCTATGTTAAACCATTACACCATTGAAAAACTGGTTACGTTTGCAATCGAAAGAAAAATGACTATAGTTGAAGAGGTAATGGCCCCTAAACTATGTTCTGGGATGAAAGTTACAGCTTCAGTGAAATCCGTTTGCAAATCGGAGTGATAGATTAGAATCTAGAGCCAACGGTATGTTTTCTATGTTAAACCATTACACCATTGAAAAACTGGTTACGTTTGCAATCGAAAGAAAAATGACTATAGTTGAAGAGGTAATGGCCCCTAAACTATGTTCTGGGATGAAAGTTACAGCTTCAGTGAAATCCGTTTGCAAATCGGAGTGATGGATTAGAATCTAGAGCCAACGGTACGTTTTCTATGTTAAACCATTACACCATTGAAAAACTGGTTACGTTTGCAATCGAAAGAAAAATGACTATAATTGAAGAGGTAATGGCCCCTAAACTATGTTCTGGGATGAAAAATACAGCTTCAGTGAAATCCGTTTGCAAATCGGAGTGACAGATTAGAATCTAGAGCCAACGGTACGTTTTCTATGTTAAACCATTACACCATTGAAAAACTGGTTACGTCTGCAATCGAAAGAAAAATGACTATAGTTGAAGAGGTAATGGCCCCTAAACTATGTTCTGGGATGAAAGTTACAGCTTCAGTGAAATCCGTTTGCAAATCAGAGTGATAGATTAGAATCTAGAGCCAACGGTACGTTTTCTATGTTAAACCATTACACCATTGAAAAACTGGTTACGTTTGCAATCGAAAGAAAAATGACTATAGTTGAAGAGGTAATGGCCCCTAAACTATGTTCTGGGATGAAAAATACAGCTTCAGTGAAATCCGTTTGCAAATCGGAGTGATAGATTGGAATCTAGAGCCAACGGTACGTTTTCTATGTTAAACCATTACACCATTGAAAAACTGGTTACGTTTGCAATCGAAAGAAAAATGACTATAGTTGAAGAGGTAATGGCCCCTAAACTATGTTCTGGGATGAAAAATACAGCTTCAGTGAAATCCGTTTGCAAATCGGAGTGATAGATTAGAATCTAGAGCCAACGGTACGTTTTCTATGTTAAACCATTACACCATTGAAAAACTGGTTACGTCTGCAATCGAAAGAAAAATGACTATAGTTGAAGAGGTAATGGCCCCTAAACTATGTTCTGGGATGAAAGTTACAGCTTCAGTGAAATCCGTTTGCAAATCGGAGTGATAGATTAGAATCTAGAGCCAACGGTAAGTTTTCTATGTTAAACCATTACACCATTGAAAAACTGGTTACGTTTGCAATTGAAAGAAAAATGACTATAGTTGAAGAGGTAATGGCCCCTAAACTATGTTCTGGGATGAAAAATACAGCTTCAGTGAAATCCGTTTGCAAATCGGAGTGATAGATTAGAATCTAGAGCCAACGGTAAGTTTTCTATGTTAAACCATTACACCATTGAAAAACTGGTTACGTTTGCAATCGAAAGAAAAATGACTATAGTTGAAGAGGTAATGGCCCCTAAACTATGTTCTGGGATGAAAGTTACAGCTTCAGTGAAATCCGTTTGCAAATCGGAGTGATAGATTAGAATCTAGAGCCAACGGTACGTTTTATATGTTAAACCATTACACCATTGAAAAACTGGTTACGTCTGCAATCGAAAGAAAAATGACTATAGTTGAAGAGGTAATGGCCCCTAAACTATGTTCTGGGATGAAAAATACAGCTTCAGTGAAATCCGTTTGCAAATCGGAGTGATAGATTAGAATCTAGAGCCAACGGTAAGTTTTCTATGTTAAACCATTACACCATTGAAAAACTGGTTACGTTTGCAATCGAAAGAAAAATGACTATAGTTGAAGAGGTAATGGCCCCTAAGCTATGTTCTGGGATGAAAAATACAGCTTCAGTGAAATCCGTTTGCAAATCGGAGTGATAGATTAGAATCTAGAGCCAACGGTACGTTTTCTATGTTAAACCATTACACCATTGAAAAACTGGTTACGTCTGCAATCGAAAGAAAAATGACTATAGTTGAAGAGGTAATGGCCCCTAAACTATGTTCTGGGATGAAAGTTATAGCTTCAGTGAAATCCGTTTGCAAATCGGAGTGATAGATTAGAATCTAGAGCCAACGGTAAGTTTTCTATGTTAAACCATTACACCATTGAAAAACTGGTTACGTTTGCAATCGAAAGAAAAATGACTATAGTTGAAGAGGTAATGGCCCCTAAACAATGTTCTGGGATGAAAGTTACAGCTTCAGTGAAATCCGTTTGCAAATCGGAGTGATAGATTAGAATCTAGAGCCAACGGTACGTTTTCTATGTTAAACCATTACACCATTGAAAAACTGGTTACGTTTGCAATCGAAAGAAAAATGACTATAGTTGAAGAGGTAATGGCCCCTAAACTATGTTCTGGGATGAAAGTTACAGCTTCAGTGAAATCCGTTTGCAAATCGGAGTGATAGATTAGAATCTAGAGCCAACAGTAAGTTTTCTATGTTAAACCATTACACCATTGAAAAACTGGTTACGTTTGCAATCGAAAGAAAAATGACTATAGTTGAAGAGGTAATGGCCCCTAAACTATGTTCTGGGATGAAAGTTACAGCTTCAGTGAAATCCGTTTGCAAACGGAGTGATAGATTAGAATCTAGAGCCAACGGTAAGTTTTCTATGTTAAACCATTACACCATTGAAAAACTGGTTACGTTTGCAATCGAAAGAAAAATGACTATAGTTGAAGAGGTAATGGCCCCTAAACTATGTTCTGGGATGAAAAATACAGCTTCAGTGAAATCCGTTTGCAAATCGGAGTGATAGATTAGAATCTAGAGCCAACGGTATGTTTTCTATGTTAAACCATTACACCATTGAAAAACTGGTTACGTTTGCAATCGAAAGAAAAATGACTATAGTTGAAGAGGTAATGGCCCCTAAACTATGTTCTGGGATGAAAGTTACAGCTTCAGTGAAATCCGTTTGCAAATCGGAGTGATAGATTAGAATCTAGAGCCAACGGTACGTTTTCTATGTTAAACCATTACACCATTGAAAAACTGGTTACGTTTGCAATCGAAAGAAAAATGACTATAGTTGAAGAGGTAATGGCCCCTAAACTATGTTCTGGGATGAAAGTTACAGCTTCAGTGAAATCCGTTTGCAAATCGGAGTGATAGATTAGAATCTAGAGCCAACGGTACGTTTTCTATGTTAAACCATTACACCATTGAAAAACTGGTTACGTTTGCAATCGAAAGAAAAATGACTATAGTTGAAGAGGTAATGGCCCCTAAACTATGTTCTGGGATGAAAGTTACAGCTTCAGTGAAATCCGTTTGCAAATTGGAGTGATAGATTAGAATCTAGAGCCAACGGTATGTTTTCTATGTTAAACCATTACACCATTGAAAAACTGGTTACGTTTGCAATCGAAAGAAAAATTACTATAGTTAAAGAGGTAATGGCCCCTAAACTATGTTCTGGGATGAAAGTTACAGCTTCAGTGAAATCCGTTTGCAAATCGGAGTGATAGATTAGAATCTAGAGCCAACGGTACGTTTTCTATGTTAAACCATTACACCATTGAAAAACTGGTTACGTTTGCAATCGAAAGAAAAATGACTATAGTTGAAGAGGTAATGGCCCCTAAACTATGTTCTGGGATGAAAGTTACAGCTTCAGTGAAATCCGTTTGCAAATCGGAGTGATAGATTAGAATCTAGAGCCAACGGTACGTTTTCTATGTTAAACCATTACACCATTGAAAAACTGGTTACGTTTGTAATCGAAAGAAAAATGACTATAATTGAAGAGGTAATGGCCCCTAAACTATGTTCTGGGATGAAAAATACAGCTTCAGTGAAATCCGTTTGCAAATCGGAGTGACAGATTAGAATCTAGAGCCAACGGTACGTTTTCTATGTTAAACCATTACACCATTGAAAAACTGGTTACGTCTGCAATCGAAAGAAAAATGACTATAGTTGAAGAGGTAATGGCCCCTAAACTATGTTCTGGGATGAAAGTTACAGCTTCAGTGAAATCCGTTTGCAAATCAGAGTTATAGATTAGAATCTAGAGCCAACGGTACGTTTTCTATGTTAAACAATTACACCATTGAAAAACTGGTTACGTTTGCAATCGAAAGAAAAATGACTATAGTTGAAGAGGTAATGGCCCCTAAACTATGTTCTGGGATGAAAAATACAGCTTCAGTGAAATCCGTTTGCAAATCGGAGTGATAGATTAGAATCTAGAGCCAACGGTACGTTTTCTATGTTAAACCATTACACCATTGAAAAACTGGTTACGTCTGCAATCGAAAGAAAAATGACTATAGTTGAAGAGGTAATGGCCCCTAAACTATGTTCTGGGATGAAAGTTACAGCTTCAGTGAAATCCGTTTGCAAATCGGAGTGATAGATTAGAATCTAGAGCCAACGGTAAGTTTTCTATGTTAAACCATTACACCATTGAAAAACTGGTTACGTTTGCAATCGAAAGAAAAATGACTATAGTTGAAGAGGTAATGGCCCCTAAACTATGTTCTGGGATGAAAAATACAGCTTCAGTGAAATCCGTTTGCAAATCGGAGTGATAGATTAGAATCTAGAGCCAACGGTAAGTTTTCTATGTTAAACCATTACACCATTGAAAAACTGGTTACGTTTGCAATCGAAAGAAAAATGACTATAGTTGAAGAGGTAATGGCCCCTAAACTATGTTCTGGGATGAAAGTTACAGCTTCAGTGAAATCCGTTTGCAAATCGGAGTGATAGATTAGAATCTAGAGCCAACGGTACGTTTTATATGTTAAACCATTACACCATTGAAAAACTGGTTACGTCTGCAATCGAAAGAAAAATGACTATAGTTGAAGAGGTAATGGCCCCTAAACTATGTTCTGGGATGAAAGTTACAGCTTCAGTGAAATCCGTTTGCAAATCGGAGTGATAGATTAGAATCTAGAGCCAACGGTATGTTTTCTATGTTAAACCACTACACCATTGAAAAACTGGTTACGTTTGCAATCGAAAGAAAAATTACTATAGTTGAAGAGGTAATGGCCCCTAAACTATGTTCTGGGATGAAAAATACAGCTTCAGTGAAATCCGTTTGCAAATCGGAGTGATAGATTAGAATCTAGAGCCAACGGTACGTTTTCTATGTTAAACCATTACACCATTGAAAAACTGGTTACGTCTGCAATCGAAAGAAAAATGACTATAGTTGAAGAGGTAATGGCCCCTAAACTATGTTCTGGGATGAAAGTTACAGCTTCAGTGAAATCCGTTTGCAAATCGGAGTGATAGATTAGAATCTAGAGCCAACGGTACGTTTTCTATGTTAAACCATTACACCATTGAAAAACTGGTTACGTTTGCAATCGAAAGAAAAATGACTATAGTTGAAGAGGTAATGGCCCCTAAACTATGTTCTGGGATGAAAGTTACAGCTTCAGTGAAATCCGTTTGCAAATCGGAGTGATAGATTAGAATCTAGAGCCAACGGTACGTTTTCTATGTTAAACCATTACACCATTGAAAAACTGGTTACGTTTGCAATCGAAAGAAAAATGACTATAGTTGAAGAGGTAATGGCCCCTAAACTATGTTCTGGGATGAAAGTTACAGCTTCAGTGAAATCCGTTTGCAAATCGGAGTGATAGATTAGAATCTAGAGCCAACGGCATGTTTTCTATGTTAAACCATTACACCATTGAAAAACTGGTTACGTTTGCAATCGAAAGAAAAATGACTATAGTTGAAGAGGTAATGGCCCCTAAACTATGTTCTGGGATGAAAGTTACAGCTTCAGTGAAATCCGTTTGCAAATCGGAGTGATAGATTAGAATCTAGAGCCAACGGTATGTTTTCTATGTTAAACCATTACACCATTGAAAAACTGGTTACGTTTGCAATCGAAAGAAAAATGACTATAGTTGAAGAGGTAATGGCCCCTAAACTATGTTCTGGGATGAAAGTTACAGCTTCAGTGAAATCCGTTTGCAAATCGGAGTGATAGATTAGAATCTAGAGCCAACGGTACGTTTTCTATGTTAAACCATTACACCATTGAAAAACTGGTTACGTTTGCAATCGAAAGAAAAATGACTATAGTTGAAGAGGTAATGGCCCCTAAACTATGTTCTGGGATGAAAGTTACAGCTTCAGTGAAATCCCTTTGCAAATCGGAGTGATAGATTAGAATCTAGAGCCAACGGTACGTTTTCTATGTTAAACCATTACACCATTGAAAAACTGGTTACGTTTGCAATCGAAAGAAAAATGACTATAATTGAAGAGGTAATGGCCCCTAAACTATGTTCTGGGATGAAAAATACAGCTTCAGTGAAATCCGTTTGCAAATCGGAGTGACAGATTAGAATCTAGAGCCAACGGTACGTTTTCTATGTTAAACCATTACACCATTGAAAAACTGGTTACGTCTGCAATCGAAAGAAAAATGACTATAGTTGAAGAGGTAATGGCCCCTAAACTATGTTCTGGGATGAAAGTTACAGCTTCAGTGAAATCCGTTTGCAAATCAGAGTGATAGATTAGAATCTAGAGCCAACGGTACGTTTTCTATGTTAAACCATTACACCATTGAAAAACTGGTTACGTTTGCAATCGAAAGAAAAATGACTATAGTTGAAGAGGTAATGGCCCCTAAACTATGTTCTGGGATGAAAAATACAGCTTCAGTGAAATCCGTTTGCAAATCGGAGTGATAGATTAGAATCTAGAGCCAACGGTACGTTTTCTATGTTAAACCATTACACCATTGAAAAACTGGTTACGTCTGCAATCGAAAGAAAAATGACTATAGTTGAAGAGGTAATGGCCCCTAAACTATGTTCTGGGATGAAAGTTACAGCTTCAGTGAAATCCGTTTGCAAATCGGAGTGATAGATTAGAATCTAGAGCCAACGGTAAGTTTTCTATGTTAAACCATTACACCATTGAAAAACTGGTTACGTTTGCAATCGAAAGAAAAATGACTATAGTTGAAGAGGTAATGGCCCCTAAACTATGTTCTGGGATGAAAAATACAGCTTCAGTGAAATCCGTTTGCAAATCGGAGTGATAGATTAGAATCTAGAGCCAACGGTAAGTTTTCTATGTTAAACCATTACACCATTGAAAAACTGGTTACGTTTGCAATCGAAAGAAAAATGACTATAGTTGAAGAGGTAATGGCCCCTAAACTATGTTCTGGGATGAAAGTTACAGCTTCAGTGAAATCCGTTTGCAAATCGGAGTGATAGATTAGAATCTAGAGCCAACGGTACGTTTTATATGTTAAACCATTACACCATTGAAAAACTGGTTACGTCTGCAATCGAAAGAAAAATGACTATAGTTGAAGAGGTAATGGCCCCTAAACTATGTTCTGGGATGAAAAATACAGCTTCAGTGAAATCCGTTTGCAAATCGGAGTGATAGATTAGAATCTAGAGCCAACGGTAAGTTTTCTATGTTAAACCATTACACCATTGAAAAACTGGTTACGTTTGCAATCGAAAGAAAAATGACTATAGTTGAAGAGGTAATGGCCCCTAAGCTATGTTCTGGGATGAAAAATACAGCTTCAGTGAAATCCGTTTGCAAATCGGAGTGATAGATTAGAATCTAGAGCCAACGGTACGTTTTCTATGTTAAACCATTACACCATTGAAAAACTGGTTACGTCTGCAATCGAAAGAAAAATGACTATAGTTGAAGAGGTAATGGCCCCTAAACTATGTTCTGGGATGAAAGTTATAGCTTCAGTGAAATCCGTTTGCAAATCGGAGTGATAGATTAGAATCTAGAGCCAATGGTAAGTTTTCTATGTTAAACCATTACACCATTGAAAAACTGGTTACATCTGCAATCGAAAGAAAAATGACTATAGTTGAAGAGGTAATGGCCCCTAAACAATGTTCTGGGATGAAAGTTACAGCTTCAGTGAAATCCGTTTGCAAATCGGAGTGATAGATTAGAATCTAGAGCCAACGGTACGTTTTCTATGTTAAACCATTACACCATTGAAAAACTGGTTACGTTTGCAATCGAAAGAAAAATGACTATAGTTGAAGAGGTAATGGCCCCTAAACTATGTTCTGGGATGAAAGTTACAGCTTCAGTGAAATCCGTTTGCAAATCGGAGTGATAGATTAGAATCTAGAGCCAACGGTAAGTTTTCTATGTTAAACCATTACACCATTGAAAAACCGGTTACGTTTGCAATCGAAAGAAAAATGACTATAGTTGTAGAGGTAATGGCCCCTAAACTATGTTCTGGGATGAAAGTTACAGCTTCAGTGAAATCCGTTTGCAAATCGGAGTGATAGATTAGAATCTAGAGCCAACGGTATGTTTTCTATGTTAAACCATTACACCATTGAAAAACTGGTTACGTTTGCAATCGAAAGAAAAATTACTATAGTTAAAGAGGTAATGGCCCCTAAACTATGTTCTGGGATGAAAGTTACAGCTTCAGTGAAATCCGTTTGCAAATCGGAGTGATAGATTAGAATCTAGAGCCAACGGTACGTTTTCTATGTTAAACCATTACACCATTGAAAAACTGGTTACGTTTGCAATCGAAAGAAAAATGACTATAGTTGAAGAGGTAATGGCCCCTAAACTATGTTCTGGGATGAAAGTTACAGCTTCAGTGAAATCCGTTTGCAAATCGGAGTGATAGATTAGAATCTAGAGCCAACGGTAAGTTTTCTATGTTAAACCATTACACCATTGAAAAACTGGTTACGTTTGCAATTGAAAGAAAAATGACTATGGTTGAAGAAGTAATGGCCCCTAAACTATGTTCTGGGATGAAAGTTACAGCTTGAGTGAAATCCGTATGCAAATCGGAGTGATAGATTAGAATCTAGAGCCAACGGTAAGTTTTCTATGTTAAACCATTACACCATTGAAAAACTGGTTACGTTTGCAATTGAAAGAAAAATGACTATAGTTGAAGAAGTAATGGCCCCTAAACTATGTTCTGGGATGAAAGTTACAGCTTCAGTGAAATCCGTTTGCAAATCGGAGTGATAGATTAGAATCTAGAGCCAACGGTAAGTTTTCTATGTTAAACCATTACACCATTGAAAAACTGGTTACGTTTGCAATTGAAAGAAAAATGACTATGGTTGAAGAAGTAATGGCCCCTAAACTATGTTCTGGGATGAAAGTTACAGCTTGAGTGAAATCCGTTTGCAAATCGGAGTGATAGATTAGAATCTAGAGCCAACGGTAAGTTTTCTATGTTAAACCATTACACCATTGAAAAACTGGTTACGTTTGCAATTGAAAGAAAAATGACTATAGTTGAAGAAGTAATGGCCCCTAAACTATGTTCTGGGATGAAAGTTACAGCTTCAGTGAAATCCGTTTGCAAATCGGAGTGATAGATTAGAATCTAGAGCCAACGGTAAGTTTTCTATGTTAAACCATTACACCATTGAAAAACTGGTTACGTTTGCAATTGAAAGAAAAATGACTATAGTTGAAGAAGTAATGGCCCCTAAACTATGTTCTGGGATAAAAGTTACAGCTTCAGTGAAATCCGTTTGCAAATCGGAGTGATAGATTAGAATCTAGAGCCAACGGTAAGTTTTCTATGTTAAACCATTACACCATTGAAAAACTGGTTAAGTTTGCATTTGAAAGAAAAATGACTATAGTTGAAGAAGTAATGGCCCCTAAACTATGTTCTGGGATGAAAGTTACAGCTTTAGTGAAATCCGTTTGCAAATCGGAGTGATAGATTAGAATCTAGAGCCAACGGTAAGTTTTCTATGTTAAGCCATTACACCATTGAAAAACTGGTTACGTTTGCAATCGAAAGAAAAATGACTATAGTTGAAGAAGTAATGGCCCCTAAACTATGTTCTGGGATGAAAGTTACAGCTTCAGTGAAATCCGTTTGCAAATCGGAGTGATAGATTAGAATCTAGAGCCAACGGTACGTTTTATATGTTAAACCATTACACCATTGAAAAACTGGTTACGTCTGCAATCGAAAGAAAAATGACTATAGTTGAAGAGGTAATGGCCCCTAAACTATGTTCTGGGATGAAAAATAAAGCTTCAGTGAAATCCGTTTGCAAATCGGAGTGATAGATTAGAATCTAGAGCCAACGGTAAGTTTTCTATGTTAAACCATTACACCATTGAAAAACTGGTTACGTTTGCAATCGAAAGAAAAATGACTATAGTTGAAGAGGTAATGGCCCCTAAACTATGTTCTGGGATGAAAAATACAGCTTCAGTGAAATCCGTTTGCAAATCGGAGTGATAGATTAGAATCTAGAGCCAACGGTAAGTTTTCTATGTTAAACCATTACACCATTGAAAAACTGGTTACGTTTGCAATTGAAAGAAAAATGACTATAGTTGAAGAAGTAATGGCCCCTAAACTATGTTCTGGGATGAAAGTTACAGCTTCAGTGAAATCCGTTTGCAAATCGGAGTGATAGATTAGAATCTAGAGCCAACGGTAAGTTTTCTATGTTAAACCATTACACCATTGAAAAACTGGTTACGTTTGCAATTGAAAGAAAAATGACTATAGTTGAAGAAGTAATGGCCCCTAAACTATGTTCTGGGATGAAAGTTACAGCTTCAGTGAAATCCGTTTGCAAATCGGAGTGATAGATTAGAATCTAGAGCCAACGGTACGTTTTCTATGTTAAACCATTACACCATTGAAAAACTGGTTAAGTTTGCATTTGAAAGAAAAATGACTATAGTTGAAGAAGTAATGGCCCCTAAACTATGTTCTGGGATGAAAGTTACAGCTTCAGTGAAATCCGTTTGCAAATCGGAGTGATAGATTAGAATCTAGAGCCAACGGTACGTTTTATATGTTAAACCATTACACCATTGAAAAACTGGTTACGTCTGCAATCGAAAGAAAAATGACTATAGTTGAAGAGGTAATGGCCCCTAAACTATGTTCTGGGATGAAAAATACAGCTTCAGTGAAATCCGTTTGCAAATCGGAGTGATAGATTAGAATCTAGAGCCAACGGTAAGTTTTCTATGTTAAACCATTACACCATTGAAAAACTGGTTACGTTTGCAATCGAAAGAAAAATGACTATAGTTGAAGAGGTAATGGCCCCTAAACTATGTTCTGGGATGAAAAATACAGCTTCAGTGAAATCCGTTTGCAAATCGGAGTGATAGATTAGAATCTAGAGCCAACGGTACGTTTTCTATGTTAAACCATTACACCATTGAAAAACTGGTTACGTCTGCAATCGAAAGAAAAATGACTATAGTTGAAGAGGTAATGGCCCCTAAACTATGTTCTGGGATGAAAAATACAGCTTCAGTGAAATCCGTTTGCAAATCGGAGTGATAGATTAGAATCTAGAGCCAACGGTACGTTTTCTATGTTAAACCATTACACCATTGAAAAACTGGTTACGTTTGCAATCGAAAGAAAAATGACTATAGTTGAAGAGGTAATGGCCCCTAAACTATGTTCTGGGATGAAAGTTACAGCTTCAGTGAAATCCGTTTGCAAATCGGAGTGATAGATTAGAATCTAGAGCCAACGGAAAGTTTTCTATGTTAAACCACTACACCATTGAAAAACTGGTTACGTTTGCAATCGAAAGAAAAATGACTATAATTGAAGAGGTAATGGCCCCTAAACTATGTTCTGGGATGAAAAATACAGCTTCAGTGAAATCCGTTTGCAAATCGGAGTGATAGATTAGAATATAGAGCCAACGGTACGTTTTCTATGTTAAACCATTACACCATTGAAAAACTGGTTACGTTTGCAATCGAAAGAAAAATGACTATAGTTGAAGAGGTAATGGCCCCTAAACTATGTTCTGGGATGAAAGTTACAGCTTCAGTGAAATCCGTTTGCAAATCGGAGTGATAGATTAGAATCTATGTTAAACCGGTTTCAATAGTTTTTATTGAATTTTTTCAAAGTAATTAACATAGTCAAACAAAACTTTGACACAATCTTAACAGTAGTTTAGTACATTAGACATTAACAACATGAAAAGATATAGAGTATTATATGTTACTGCATTCAGCTTAAACATCTATTAGATTTAACCTTTAATTCCATATGTATGGGGGTATGAATTCAGTAAGTCTGGTTTGCATATGTATCGTATCGTCCTTTCTTCTATGTTACTCATAGATGGTCTATATATACCTGTCACCTTATATATTCCCTCTCTACCCGGAAAATGGGGGCTTCAAACCTCCCTTCAGAGATTCCGAGGAGTGGGAGTATATCTTAACTGATACCATATGAATAACAATCCATGTACTTATCTAACTGATGGAGAAAGCTCAGATTATTCAAGTTTTGATTAAAGAGTAAGTCTTTGTTAATAAGGTTACTTTTCAAAAATTATGAATGATTGAAGTATCGGTATATACTGCTATATCCTGGCAACCTTTCGACTATGTTACTCAGAAATGGACTATATATATCTGTCACCTTATACATACCCTCTCTACCCGGAAAATGGGGGCTCCAAACCTCCCTTCAGAGATTCCGAGGAGTGGGAGTGTATCTTAACTGATACCATATGAATAACAATCTATATAATCATCTAACTACTGAGGAGAGCTCAGGTTACTCTCGTTTTGATTATAGAATATATCTTTGTTAACAAAGTTCCCTTTGGAAGATATGAACTATTGGAATATCGGTATTTACTGATAATTCCTAACAAACTACAACTAGCACTACTCTACACTAATCTATACGTCCCAGATGTGACAAGTTCTGTCTTTACTTGACTGGAGTTGAGAGCTATAGCTAGAGGGCATGTGCCGGGCTGGGCATATTATGGATGTGGTTAACTCATACATTCATTGAATAAGGGGGTCAACTAGAATCAGACATCTAACAATTTAGAATCTTTATAGATATTTGGCCATAGTTGGGATTTATTCATGAACGAATTCACATTTCCACACTTGATGGACCAGGTTTTCTCCGCCAGTAGGTTGGATTCCACTGATCTCAGTATCTCTTCCAATTTTGGAATAATTGGGGTCTTCCAATTGGCTGCTATTAGGATTCGAGTGGTTACCAATATGTGATTGATAATCAATCTTTCTTGTGGGGGGATGTCTTTAGTACCTAAATGAAAAAGTGCCATACTTGGGGGTAATGTGGTCAAAGACATTGGTAGATTTTTCAAAAACCTCTCAATAGATTCCCATAAAGGTCTGATATTGGGACAGGACCAGAAAATATGTAAGGTAGAACCAACCTCATTACAACCTCTCCAACATAATGGCGATGTAGAATTATCGAAAGTTGCTATTTTTTGTGGTGAATAGTACCATTGCCATATAATTTTCAGTAAATTTTCCTGATGAGTTACACAGTGAGAGGACTTTTTCAGTGAACTCAGTGCTAGTTCCCAGTCTTCTATATTAAAATCCATCTGCAAGAGTTCCTGCCATTTATTGATTTGCCATTTTGGTGGCTCTTCTTTCAGGATTAGGAGCGATTTATAAAAGGTTGCTATGCCTTTAAGTCGTGAGTTTTCTGGTTTGAGTAAGTTATTAATCTTTGGTAATAAGGTTATGGGGTTTAATGGATGTCTGACTAAGAACGTATGTACTTTATTGTACAGGGGTTTATCGTTTGGAGATATGTTATATTGCGAAGAAAGTTCCTCCAATGTTTTCACCTCTGATCCTGAGTACAAGTCTTCTATGAATTCCATTCCATTATCTATCCAGTTACTTAGATCAAAATTTTTCAGGGAAGCTTGTAGGTTGTTTATAGATAAAGGAGGCTTTATATTGATTGGATCTTTGATACAGAGTTTGGTCAGTTCTCTCCAGATTCTAAGTGTATTGGATGTTATTGGGTTTTTTATATTCGGGACTACCTTCCAAATCAGTCTTGATTCTAAAAAGGCTCTATAAGAATGATAGGGGAGCTGTGCTTCTTCAATCAGCAGCCACTGTTTTGACCTGTCATTGGTCCATATGGCTCTTGATTGATCTAATATTTCGGCTTTATAGTAGAGTTCTAAATTTGGGACCCCTAAACCTAAATTTGATGTATGTGAGGTTAATATTTTTTTTGAGAATCTTGATTTTTTATTTATTAATATAAATGTATTAAGATCTTTTTGAATATTATTAAAGAAGACTTGGGGTATCCTTATAGGTAAACATCTAAAAAGGTACAGGATTTGAGGGAGGACCATCATTTTGAACGCCGCTGCGCGGCCCAACCACGAGAATTCAAGCTTTGCCAATGAATCCAAGTGTGTTTTAATTTTACTTAACCAAGGGGCGAAGTTCTCTCTATAGAGTTGAGCTATTGTAGTTGTTAATGATATACCCAGGTACTTTATGCTCCTATCGCTCCACGTATATTGGCTTGATTGTTTTAGTTTAGCAATGACTGTTTTAGGGACATAGCAGGGAAGGATTACGGATTTATTTTGATTTAATTTGTAAAAGGATACCTTAGAAAAGTTGTTTAATTCTAAATTTATGTTGGGGAGTGATATTAAGGGCTTCTGTACATATAATAGGACATCATCCGCATATAGTCCCAGTTTGGTTGAACCCTTTTCCAATTTTATACCATGGATTAAGTCGTTATCCCTAATTTTTTTGGGCCAAAGGTTCAATAGAGAGATTAAAGATAAGTGGGGACAATGGGCAACCTTGTCTTGTTCCGTTTTTTATGTTAAAATCTGAGGAAAGCATACCTGAGGACTGGACTCTTGCAGATGGTTGAGAATAGAGTGCCATTATTGCACTATGTATGAATCCTGTAAAACCAAATTTTGATAAGACCCTGGACAAATACAACCAATTGACTCTGTCGAACGCCTTCTCCGCATCAAGAGATATCAGCAGTGAAGGCGTCCGACAGAGCCTTAACTGATGCAACAGAGCAAGAACCTTACGTGTACCATCATTAGCTGCTCTTCCTCTGATGAAACCCACTTGGTCTGGATGTACGAGATCATTCATGAGAGGTGCTATTCTGTTAGCTATAACCTTGGCAAAAATTTTCACGTCAGTGTTGAGTAGAGAGATAGGTCTGTAGCTTCCTGGCTCTGATGGGTCTTTCCCTTCTTTAGGTATAGTAATGATAGTAGCTAATAATGATTCCCTTGGAAAGGATCCTAAATTTGCAGTTTCATTGCACATTTCCGTTAAAGGTTTTGCTAAAATGCTAATACATTTTTTATAGTAGTCGTTTATAAACCCATCAGAGCCCGGTGCTTTATCTCTTTTCAAGGAATTGATAACCGCCTCTATTTCCTGCTGACGGAAGGGAACGCCTAGTTGTTTTTTCTCAAAATCGCCCAGGGAAGGAAGATTTACGTTTTTTAGATATTCGTCAATTTCTATTGATGAAGGTATATGAACTTCAGGGTCTCTATCTAGGTTGTATAAACCTTCGTAGTATGAGGCTAGAGCTTCTAGAATATCTTTGGGGTGGTGTACCTCAGATTTAAGTTGGGGGTGTTTAATTTTGGTAATACGTTGGTGAATTCTTTTCCCCTTTATTTTGTTGGCCATCATTTTCCCTGCTCTATTACTTTGGTGGTACCAGGTTTCTTTCAATATCGTGAGCCATTTATCATAACTTTGATACAAGTAGTCCGCCAGGTTCTGTCTTGTTTTTTCTAATATTGGGATAAGGTTGGTTTTATTATTGGAAAATATATCGTGTTCCAGGGACCTAATTTCTTTGAGTAGTTGATCTGTTTTTTCTTTGCTTTTTTTCTTCTGTATTGCCGTCTGTTTCATAAAGACCCCCCTTATGTATGCTTTATGAGCATTCCACAGGGTTGTCCTTGAAACTTCCCCGTTATCATTAATTTTAAAAAATTCCAAAAGATCTCTTTTAATCACCGGAAAAGCCTGTTCTGAGTGTAAGGTACGCTTATTTAATTTCCATGTTCTGGGGCCCTGATATGAGTTTTGGGTATTTATTTTTAAAGTGATTGGGGCATGGTCTGACCATGTCCTTGATCCTATTTCTACTTCTGATACTAACGGTAGGGAGAATGTGTCTGTTAACCATAGGTCTATTCTCGTAAACGATTTGTGGATCGGGGAGAAATACGTGAATTGTCGTTCCTTAGGGTGAAAACACCTCCACGTGTCAAATAATTCTGAGTTCAATAATAAAGGGTCGAGTGTTGATTGAAATCTTCTAGATTTGGCTGTTATGTCCATATTGGGGTCTACTACGGAGTTAAAGTCTCCTGAGATAATTAGGTATCCCTTCTTGAAGTCAGAGATCCTCTTCATCTTTTTATTAAGAAACCTGATTTGATGAAGGTTTGGGGCGTATATGTTCACGAATGTGTAATATTGTAAGTTTAGTGTACCCTTGATCATTACCATTCTTCCATCTGTAGTGCTATATGAATCCTCTACTATGAATCCTAATGTGTCTTTAATAGCTATGCTAGTTCCTGATTTTTTCTTGTGTAGGAGATTAGAGTGGTATATATTGCTATAATTTTGGAGTTTGAATTTCTTTGCTCCAGACTCGTTCAAGTGGGTTTCTTGGAGAAAAATTATATCCACTTTCTCTTTCCTAGCCAAATTATGAAGTAGATACCTTTTCCTGTGGGAATTTAACCCTCTTGTATTCAATGAGAGAAGCTTAAAATCTTTGGTCATTTTATAATTTTAAACATGTTTATCAGTAACCATATATGTCCTATTCCGACAATTAACCCAGCCCTGGCAGTAAACCCTCTTTTAACCCTTTGTGTACGTTGTGAAAAGATATTAATTCTATTAGACAGATACATTTGGGACAACAGTAACAGTAACAACAGTGAGTATCTTAACCTATGCAAAGACAAAAACATAAACAGAAGTGAAAAGACAATCCATACAGACCTCTGTGATAATGTTAGTATGACATTGGATCTGTAAAGAAAAACGTTAGATAGTATGTCAAAATGCTGGTCAGTTGTAAAGAAGATACGCAGTAACAGTAAAGCGATCTTCAGTGTGGCCAGTTGGCCTAAAACCACTAAAGTGGAACTAGGCATGACTCTTCTCCTCAGAAGTGTGAGAAACTGAGTAACTCACAGGAGAAAGTCTCTTGGGGGCAAAAGTATGTGGTAAAGGCCCTAGTACTTTCAGGTCTCTGCAGAGGACTCTGCAGATTTTTCTGCTCCAGGGTCAGGTAAAAGTTGAGGTGGAGGTTGAGAGCAGTCCATAGGTTGTTGCTTCTGAGAAGCTTCTCTGGAGAAGGGTCTACCATCTCTTGATATGTAGATAGGGATGTTCCACCTTTTCAGTAGGTCCATGCCTTCCTGCTCATCCTTTATCACATGTGTTGTTCCCTGGTCCATAATGAGCAATTTTGTGGGGAATCCCCAGGTGTATGGTATTTTTTTATTTCTTAGCGATGCAGTTATCTGGGCGAATTTCTTCCTTGCTGATAAGGTGGCCTGGGAAAGGTCTGTGAACAGTGTTAGATCTTTATATGGGTCCGGAAGTTTATTCCCTCTTCTTGTTGAGGCCAGAAACTGTTCTTTAACGTGAAAAAAATGAACTCTGGTGATGACGTCTCTGGGTAGCCGGTCAGGGATGAATGCTGGTTTGGGGAGTCTGTGTGCACGGTCTATGATCAGCTCACTCTCTGGTATTGAGGGTAAGGTCTTCTTTATGACCTCTTTAACATAGTCCTTAAGAGAGTCAGTATTAATGGATTCAGGAACTCCCCTGATCTTGACATTATTTCTGCGGTTCCTATCTTCCGCATCCGCCTGTTTTTCTTTGGTCCACTTGACCTCCCCCACTACTCCTTCGTGAGCTACCACCAACTCATTGTAAGCTGTCACCATTTCTGCCATTTTATTTTCAAGTTTGGTAATACGCTGGTCGGTTTCTTTTGCAAAGATTGACATGTGACCAGCAAGGAGTCTCATGTCTGTTTTAAGTTCAGTCATATTTGCTTGCATGGTTTCTTGCATTGCTCCCCTGAAAGACAACATGAAGTCCTTAAAGAACTGTTGTGATATAGGCTCGTTAGATACCGGAAAGTCTAGTATTGGATCTGGGATTGTTGATCCTGAAGAAGCCTGTTCTAAAGGAGCAGGAAAAGGAACTTGAGGACTGAAAGTTGTCTGTTTATTGCGTACATTTTTACGCATTGATTCCTCTTCATGCGTAAAATTTTGACGCATATCGCGGCCATGCGTGTCCCGCTGATGCGTATCGCGGATGCTGCCATGCGTAATCGGCGGTGCGCACTTTACCGGTTTCAGGGGGCTCCGTGAGCGATGATCGTCAGGGGAGTCTTCCTCGCTGTCCTCGACCTCATCTGCTGGGTCAGCCTTGCGGTGTGGGGTGTAGAGAAGAGCGAAACGGTTCCTCTGTGAGAGCGGTGTGTACTGCAGGCCTGCTTCCTGGTTGTCTTGCTGGGCCCGGCGGCCATCTTGGCTCTCTTCCTGGAAGAAATCTAGCAGCTTTCTCAGCTTGGGAGATTGGTATTTCTTCCTGTAAGTTGCTTTCTGGTATTCCATTGTGTTCTAGGGATGTTCCCCCACGTTTTCGCCGAAACAGATTCCTCTTTGGGTGCTTTAGGTCACTGTAGTGAAGGCCTTTAGCTGGGAGCTCTCAGCTCAAACCTCCATCCAGCTCCAGCGTCAAGCCACGCCCCTCTTTCTATCTTTCTATGTTAAACCATTACACCATTGAAAAACTGGTTACGTTTGCAATCGAAAGAAAAATGACTATAGTTGAAGAGGTAATGGCCCCTAAACTATGTTCTGGGATGAAAGTTACAGCTTCAGTGAAATCCGTTTGCAAATCGGAGTGATAGATTAGAATCTAGAGCCAACGGTAAGTTTTCTATGTTAAACCATTACACCATTGAAAAACTGGTTACGTTTGCAATCGAAAGAAAAATGACTATAATTGAAGAGGTAATGGCCCCTAAACTATGTTCTGGGATGAAAGTTACAGCTTCAGTGAAATCCGTTTGCAAATCGGAGTGATAGATTAGAATCTAGAGCCAACGGTACGTTTTCTATGTTAAACCATTACACCATTGAAAAACTGGTTACGTTTGCAATCGAAAGAAAAATGACTATAATTGAAGAGGTAATGGCCCCTAAACTATGTTCTGGGATGAAAAATACAGCTTCAGTGAAATCCGTTTGCAAATCGGAGTGATAGATTAGAATGTAGAGCCAACGGTACGTTTTCTATGTTAAACCATTACACCATTGAAAAACTGGTTACGTTTGCAATCGAAAGAAAAATGACTATAGTTGAAGAGGTAATGGCCCCTAAACTATGTTCTGGGATGAAAGTTACAGCTTCAGTGAAATCCGTTTGCAAATCGGAGTGATAGATTAGAATCTAGAGCCAACGGTACGTTTTCTATGTTAAACCATTACACCATTGAAAAACTGGTTACGTTTGCAATCGAAAGAAAAATGACTATAATTGAAGAGGTAATGGCCCCTAAACTATGTTCTGGGATGAAAAATACAGCTTTAGTGAAATCCGTTTGCAAATCGGAGTGATAGATTAGAATCTAGAGCCAACGGTACGTTTTCTATGTTAAACCATTACACCATTGAAAAACTGGTTACGTCTGCAATCGAAAGAAAAATGACTATAGTTGAAGAGGTAATGGCCCCTAAACTATGTTCTGGGATGAAAGTTACAGCTTCAGTGAAATCCGTTTGCAAATCGGAGTGATAGATTAGAATCTAGAGCCAACGGTACGTTTTCTATGTTAAACCATTACACCATTGAAAAACTGGTTACGTTTGCAATCGAAAGAAAAATGACTATAGTTGAAGAGGTAATGGCCCCTAAACTATGTTCTGGGATGAAAAATACAGCTTCAGTAAAATCCGTTTGCAAATCGGAGTGATAGATTAGAATCTAGAGCCAACGGTACGTTTTCTATGTTAAACCACTACACCATTGAAAAACTGGTTACGTTTGCAATCGAAAGAAAAATTACTATAGTTGAAGAGGTAATGGCCCCTAAACTATGTTCTGGGATGAAAAATACAGCTTCAGTAAAATCCGTTTGCAAATCGGAGTGATAGATTAGAATCTAGAGCCAACGGTACGTTTTCTATGTTAAACCATTACACCATTGAAAAACTAGTTACGTTTGCAATCGAAAGAAAAATGACTATAGTTGAAGAGGTAATGGCCCCTAAACTATGTTCTGGGATGCAAAATACAGCTTCAGTGAAATCCGTTTGCAAATCGGAGTGATAGATTAGAATCTAGAGCCAACGGTAAGTTTTCTATGTTAAACCATTACACCATTGAAAAACTGGTTACGTTTGCAATCGAAAGAAAAATGACTATAGTTGAAGAGGTAATGGCCCGTAAACTATGTTCTGGGATGAAAGTTACAGCTTCAGTGAAATCCGTTTGCAAATCGGAGTGATAGATTAGAATCTAGAGCCAACGGTACGTTTTCTATGTTAAACCATTACACCATTGAAAAACTGGTTACGTCTGCAATCGAAAGAAAAATGACTATAGTTGAAGAGGTAATGGCCCCTAAACTATGTTCTGGGATGAAAGTTACAGCTTCAGTGAAATCCGTTTGCAAATGGGAGTGATAGATTAGAATCTAGTCCCAACGGTACGTTTTCTATGTTAAACCATCACACCATTGAAAAACTGGTTACGTTTGCAATCGAAAGAAAAATGACTATAGTTGAAGAGGTAATGGCCCCTAAACTATGTTCTGGGATGTACAGCTTCAGTGAAATCCGTTTGCAAATCGGAGTGATAGATTAGAATCTAGAGCCAACGGTACGTTTTCTATGTTAAACCATTACACCATTGAAAAACTGGTTACGTTTGCAATCGAAAGAAAAATGACTATAGTTGAAGAGGTAATGGCCCCTAAACTATGTTCTGGGATGAAAAATACAGCTTCAGTAAAATCCGTTTGCAAATCGGAGTGATAGATTAGAATCTAGAGCCAACGGTACGTTTTCTATGTTAAACCACTACACCATTGAAAAACTGGTTACGTTTGCAATCGAAAGAAAAATTACTATAGTTGAAGAGGTAATGGCCCCTAAACTATGTTCTGGGATGAAAAATACAGCTTCAGTAAAATCCGTTTGCAAATCGGAGTGATAGATTTGAATCTAGAGCCAACGGTACGTTTTCTATATTAAACCATTACACCATTTAAAAACTGGTTACGTTTGCAATCGAAAGAAAAATGACTATAGTTGAAGAGGTAATGGCCCCTAAACTATGTTCTGGGATGAAAAATACAGCTTCAGTGAAATCCGTTTGCAAATCGGAGTGATAGATTAGAATCTAGAGCCAACGGTACGTTTTCTATGTTAAACCATTACACCATTGAAAAACTGGTTACGTCTGCAATCGAAAGAAAAATGACTATAGTTGAAGAGGTAATGGCCCCTAAACTATGTTCTGGGATGAAAGTTACAGCTTCAGTGAAATCCGTTTGCAAATCGGAGTGATAGATTAGAATCTAGAGACAACGGGGTTCACAGTGGGGGTGAGGCACCCCCTCACCCCCACTGTGAACCCCGTTGTCTGTTCCACCGTGGATTAAAGGTACCATTTTTCTGCTTCAACAGTGCCTCCATTTTTCTGTTCCTATTAAACCATTACACCATTGAAAAACTGGTTACGTTTGCAATCGAAAGAAAAATGACTATAATTGAAGAGGTAATGGCCCCTAAACTATGTTCTGGGATGAAAAATACAGCTTCACTAAAATCCGTTTGCAAATCGGAGTGATAGATTAGAATCTAGAGCCAACGGTAAGTTTTCTATGTTAAACCATTACACCATTGAAAAACTGGTTACGTTTGCAATCGAAAGAAAAATGACTATAGTTGAAGAGGTAATGGCCCCTAAACTATGTTCTGGGATGAAAGTTACAGCTTCAGTGAAATCCGTTTGCAAATCGGAGTGATAGATTAGAATCTAGAGCCAACGGTAAGTTTTCTATGTTAAACCATTACACCATTGAAAAACTGGTTACGTTTGCAATCGAAAGAAAAATGACTATAATTGAAGAGGTAATGGCCCCTAAACTATGTTCTGGGATGAAAGTTACAGCTTCAGTGAAATCCGTTTGCAAATCGGAGTGATAGATTAGAATGTAGAGCCAACGGTACGTTTTCTATGTTAAACCATTACACCATTGAAAAACTGGTTACGTTTGCAATCGAAAGAAAAATGACTATAATTGAAGAGGTAATGGCCCCTAAACTATGTTCTGGGATGAAAAATACAGCTTCAGTGAAATCCGTTTGCAAATCGGAGTGATAGATTAGAATCTAGAGCCAACGGTACGTTTTCTATGTTAAACCATTACACCATTGAAAAACTGGTTACGTCTGCAATCGAAAGAAAAATGACTATAGTAGAAGAGGTAATGGCCCCTAAACTATGTTCTGGGATGAAAGTTACAGCTTCAGTGAAATCCGTTTGCAAATCGGAGTGATAGATTAGAATCTAGAGCCAACGGTACGTTTTCTATGTTAAACCATTACACCATTGAAAAACTGGTTACGTTTGCAATCGAAAGAAAAATGACTATAGTTGAAGAGGTAATGGCCCCTAAACTATGTTCTGGGATGAAAAATACAGCTTCAGTAAAATCCGTTTGCAAATCGGAGTGATAGATTAGAATCTAGAGCCAACGGTACGTTTTCTATGTTAAACCACTACACCATTGAAAAACTGGTTACGTTTGCAATCGAAAGAAAAATTACTATAGTTGAAGAGGTAATGGCCCCTAAACTATGTTCTGGGATGAAAAATACAGCTTCAGTAAAATCCGTTTGCAAATCGGAGTGATAGATTAGAATCTAGAGCCAACGGTACGTTTTCTATGTTAAACCATTACACCATTGAAAAACTGGTTACGTTTGCAATCGAAAGAAAAATGACTATAGTTGAAGAGGTAATGGCCCCTAAACTATGTTCTGGGATGAAAGTTACAGCTTCAGTGAAATCCGTTTGCAAATCGGAGTGATAGATTAGAATCTAGAGCCAACGGTAAGTTTTCTATGTTAAACCATTACACCATTGAAAAACTAGTTACGTTTGCAATCGAAAGAAAAATGACTATAGTTGAAGAGGTAATGGCCCCTAAACTATGTTCTGGGATGAAAAATACAGTTTCAGTGAAATCCATTTGCAAATCGGAGTGATAGATTAGAATCTAGAGCCAACGGTACGTTTTGTATGTTAAACCACTACACCATTGAAAAACTGGTTACGTTTGCAATCGAAAGAAAAATGACTATAGTTGAAGAGGTAATGGCCCCTAAACTATGTTCTGGGATAAAAAATACAGCTTCAGTAAAATCCGTTTGCAAATCGGAGTGATAGATTAGAATCTAGAGCCAACGGTACGTTTTCTATATTAAACCATTACACCATTGAAAAACTGGTTACGTTTGCAATCGAAAGAAAAATGACTATAGTTGAAGAGGTAATGGCCCCTAAACTATGTTCTGGGATGAAAAATACAGCTTCAGTGAAATCCGTTTGCAAATCGGAGTGATAGATTAGAATCTAGAGCCAATGGTACGTTTTCTATGTTAAACCATTACACCATTGAAAAACTGGTTACGTCTGCAATCGAAAGAAAAATGACTATAGTTGAAGAGGTAATGGCCCCTAAACTATGTTCTGGGATGAAAGTTACAGCTTCAGTGAAATCCGTTTGCAAATCGGAGTGATAGATTAGAATCTAGAGACAACGGGGTTCACAGTGGGGGTGAGGCACCCCCTCACCCCCACTGTGAACCCCGTTGTCTGTTCCACCGTGGATTAAAGGTACCATTTTTCTGCTTCAACAGTGCCTCCATTTTTCTGTTCCTATTAAACCATTACACCATTGAAAAACTGGTTACGTTTGCAATCGAAAGAAAAATGACTATAATTGAAGAGGTAATGGCCCCTAAACTATGTTCTGGGATGAAAAATACAGCTTCACTAAAATCCGTTTGCAAATCGGAGTGATAGATTAGAATCTAGAGCCAACGGTAAGTTTTCTATGTTAAACCATTACACCATTGAAAAACTGGTTACGTTTGCAATCGAAAGAAAAATGACTATAGTTGAAGAGGTAATGGCCCCTAAACTATGTTCTGGGATGAAAGTTACAGCTTCAGTGAAATCCGTTTGCAAATCGGAGTGATAGATTAGAATCTAGAGCCAACGGTAAGTTTTCTATGTTAAACCATTACACCATTGAAAAACTGGTTACGTTTGCAATCGAAAGAAAAATGACTATAATTGAAGAGGTAATGGCCCCTAAACTATGTTCTGGGATGAAAGTTACAGCTTCAGTGAAATCCGTTTGCAAATCGGAGTGATAGATTAGAATCTAGAGCCAACGGTAAGTTTTCTATGTTAAACCATTACACCATTGAAAAACTGGTTACGTTTGCAATCGAAAGAAAAATGACTATAATTGAAGAGGTAATGGCCCCTAAACTATGTTCTGGGATGAAAGTTACAGCTTCAGTGAAATCCGTTTGCAAATCGGAGTGATAGATTAGAATGTAGAGCCAACGGTACGTTTTCTATGTTAAACCATTACACCATTGAAAAACTGGTTACGTTTGCAATCGAAAGAAAAATGACTATAATTGAAGAGGTAATGGCCCCTAAACTATGTTCTGGGATGAAAAATACAGCTTCAGTGAAATCCGTTTGCAAATCGGAGTGATAGATTAGAATCTAGAGCCAACGGTACGTTTTCTATGTTAAACCATTACACCATTGAAAAACTGGTTACGTCTGCAATCGAAAGAAAAATGACTATAGTTGAAGAGGTAATGGCCCCTAAACTATGTTCTGGGATGAAAGTTACAGCTTCAGTGAAATCCGTTTGCAAATCGGAGTGATAGATTAGAATCTAGAGCCAACGGTACGTTTTCTATGTTAAACCATTACACCATTGAAAAACTGGTTACGTTTGCAATCGAAAGAAAAATGACTATAGTTGAAGAGGTAATGGCCCCTAAACTATGTTCTGGGATGAAAAATACAGCTTCAGTAAAATCCGTTTGCAAATCGGAGTGATAGATTAGAATCTAGAGCCAACGGTACGTTTTCTATGTTAAACCACTACACCATTGAAAAACTGGTTACGTTTGCAATCGAAAGAAAAATTACTATAGTTGAAGAGGTAATGGCCCCTAAACTATGTTCTGGGATGAAAAATACAGCTTCAGTAAAATCCGTTTGCAAATCGGAGTGATAGATTAGAATCTAGAGCCAACGGTACGTTTTCTATGTTAAACCATTACACCATTGAAAAACTGGTTACGTTTGCAATCGAAAGAAAAATGACTATAGTTGAAGAGGTAATGGCCCCTAAACTATGTTCTGGGATGAAAGTTACAGCTTCAGTGAAATCCGTTTGCAAATCGGAGTGATAGATTAGAATCTAGAGCCAACGGTACGTTTTCTATGTTAAACCATTACACCATTGAAAAACTAGTTACGTTTGCAATCGAAAGAAAAATGACTATAGTTGAAGAGGTAATGGCCCCTAAACTATGTTCTGGGATGAAAAATACAGTTTCAGTGAAATCCGTTTGCAAATCGGAGTGATAGATTAGAATCTAGAGCCAACGGTACGTTTTCTATGTTAAACCACTACACCATTGAAAAACTGGTTACGTTTGCAATCGAAAGAAAAATGACTATAGTTGAAGAGGTAATGGCCCCTAAACTATGTTCTGGGATAAAAAATACAGCTTCAGTAAAATCCGTTTGCAAATCGGAGTGATAGATTAGAATCTAGAGCCAACGGTACGTTTTCTATATTAAACCATTACACCATTGAAAAACTGGTTACGTTTGCAATCGAAAGAAAAATGACTATAGTTGAAGAGGTAATGGCCCCTAAACTATGTTCTGGGATGAAAAATACAGCTTCAGTGAAATCCGTTTGCAAATCGGAGTGATAGATTAGAATCTAGAGCCAACGGTACGTTTTCTATGTTAAACCATTACACCATTGAAAAAATGGTTACGTCTGCAATCGAAAGAAAAATGACTATAGTTGAAGAGGTAATGGCCCCTAAACTATGTTCTGGGATGAAAGTTACAGCTTCAGTGAAATCCGTTTGCAAATCGGAGTGATAGATTAGAATCTAGAGCCAACGGTACGTTTTCTATGTTAAACCATTACACCATTGAAAAACTGGTTACGTTTGCAATCGAAAGGAAAATGACTATAGTTGAAGAGGTAATGGCCCCTAAACTATGTTCTGGGATGAAAAATACAGCTTCAGTGAAATCCGTTTGCAAATCGGAGTGATAGATTAGAATCTAGAGCCAACGGTAAGTTTTCTATGTTAAACCATTACACCATTGAAAAACTGGTTACGTCTGCAATCGAAAGAAAAATGACTATAGTTGAAGAGGTAATGGCCCCTAAACTATGTTCTGGGATGAAAAATACAGCTTCAGTGAAATCCGTTTGCAAATCGGAGTGATAGATTAGAATCTAGAGCCAACGGTAAGTTTTCTATGTTAAACCATTACACCATTGAAAAACTGGTTACGTTTGCAATCGAAAGAAAAATGACTATAATTGAAGAGGTAATGGCCCCTAAACTATGTTCTGGGATGAAAGTTACAGCTTCAGTGAAATCCGTTTGCAAATCGGAGTGATAGATTAGAATCTAGAGCCAACGGTACGTTTTCTATGTTAAACCATTACACCATTGAAAAACTGGTTACGTTTGCAATCGAAAGAAAAATGACTATAATTGAAGAGGTAATGGCCCCTAAACTATGTTCTGGGATGAAAAATACAGCTTCAGTGAAATCCGTTTGCAAATCGGAGTGATAGATTAGAATCTAGAGCCAACGGTAAGTTTTCTATGTTAAACCATTACACCATTGAAAAACTGGTTACGTTTGCAATCGAAAGAAAACTGACTATAGTTGAAGAGGTAATGGCCCCTAAACTATGTTCCGGGATGAAAGTTACAGCTTCAGTGAAATCCGTTTGCAAATCGGAGTGATAGATTAGAATCTAGAGCCAACGGTACGTTTTCTATGTTAAACCATTACACCATTGAAAAACTGGTTACGTTTGCAATCGAAAGAAAAATGACTATAATTGAAGAGGTAATGGCCCCTAAACTATGTTCTGGGATGAAAAATACAGCTTCAGTGAAATCCGTTTGCAAATCGGAGTGATAGATTAGAATCTAGAGCCAACGGTACGTTTTCTATGTTAAACCATTACACCATTGAAAAACTGGTTACGTCTGCAATCGAAAGAAAAATGACTATAGTTGAAGAGGTAATGGCCCCTAAACTATGTTCTGGGATGAAAGTTACAGCTTCAGTGAAATCCGTTTGCAAATCGGAGTGATAGATTAGAATCTAGAGCCAACGGTACGTTTTCTATGTTAAACCATTACACCATTGAAAAACTGGTTACGTTTGCAATCGAAAGAAAAATGACTATAGTTGAAGAGGTAATGGCCCCTAAACTATGTTCTGGGATGAAAAATACAGCTTCAGTAAAATCCGTTTGCAAATCGGAGTGATAGATTAGAATCTAGAGCCAACGGTACGTTTTCTATGTTAAACCACTACACCATTGAAAAACTGGTTACGTTTGCAATCGAAAGAAAAATTACTATAGTTGAAGAGGTAATGGCCCCTAAACTATGTTCTGGGATGAAAAATACAGCTTCAGTAAAATCCGTTTGCAAATCGGAGTGATAGATTAGAATCTAGAGCCAACGGTACGTTTTCTATGTTAAACCATTACACCATTGAAAAACTAGTTACGTTTGCAATCGAAAGAAAAATGACTATAGTTGAAGAGGTAATGGCCCCTAAACTATGTTCTGGGATGAAAAATACAGCTTCAGTGAAATCCGTTTGCAAATCGGAGTGATAGATTAGAATCTAGAGCCAACGGTAAGTTTTCTATGTTAAACCATTACACCATTGAAAAACTGGTTACGTTTGCAATCGAAAGAAAAATGACTATAGTTGAAGAGGTAATGGCCCCTAAACTATGTTCTGGGATGAAAGTTACAGCTTCAGTGAAATCCGTTTGCAAATCGGAGTGATAGATTAGAATCTAGAGCCAACGGTAAGTTTTCTATGTTAAACCATTACACCATTGAAAAACTGGTTACGTTTGCAATCGAAAGAAAAATGACTATAATTGAAGAGGTAATGGCCCCTAAACTATGTTCTGGGATGAAAGTTACAGCTTCAGTGAAATCCGTTAGCAAATCGGAGTGATAGATTAGAATCTAGAGCCAACGGTACGTTTTCTATGTTAAACCATTACACCATTGAAAAACTGGTTACGTTTGCAATCGAAAGAAAAATGACTATAATTGAAGAGGTAATGGCCCCTAAACTATGTTCTGGGATGAAAAATACAGCTTCAGTGAAATCCGTTTGCAAATCGGAGTGATAGATTAGAATCTAGAGCCAACGGTAAGTTTTCTATGTTAAACCATTACACCATTGAAAAACTGGTTACGTTTGCAATCGAAAGAAAAATGACTATAGTTGAAGAGGTAATGGCCCCTAAACTATGTTCTGGGATGAAAGTTACAGCTTCAGTGAAATCCGTTTGCAAATCGGAGTGATAGATTAGAATCTAGAGCCAACGGTACGTTTTCTATGTTAAACCATTACACCATTGAAAAACTGGTTACGTCTGCAATCGAAAGAAAAATGACTATAGTTGAAGAGGTAATGGCCCCTAAACTATGTTCTGGGATGAAAGTTACAGCTTCAGTGAAATCCGTTTGCAAATCGGAGTGATAGATTAGAATCTAGAGCCAACGGTACGTTTTCTATGTTAAACCATTACACCATTGAAAAACTGGTTACGTTTGCAATCGAAAGAAAAATGACTATAGTTGAAGAGGTAATGGCCCCTAAACTATGTTCTGGGATGAAAAATACAGCTTCAGTAAAATCCGTTTGCAAATCGGAGTGATAGATTAGAATCTAGAGCCAACGGTACGTTTTCTATGTTAAACCACTACACCATTGAAAAACTGGTTACGTTTGCAATCGAAAGAAAAATTACTATAGTTGAAGAGGTAATGGCCCCTAAACTATGTTCTGGGATGAAAAATACAGCTTCAGTAAAATCCGTTTGC
This sequence comes from Hyperolius riggenbachi, assembly GCF_040937935.1. Classification (NCBI taxonomy): domain Eukaryota; kingdom Metazoa; phylum Chordata; class Amphibia; order Anura; family Hyperoliidae; genus Hyperolius; species Hyperolius riggenbachi. The sequence goes on along the minus strand of NC_090656.1, from coordinate 152,307,843 downwards.
AAATCGGAGTGATAGATTAGAATCTAGAGCCAACGGTACGTTTTCTATGTTAAACCATTACACCATTGAAAAACTAGTTACGTTTGCAATCGAAAGAAAAATGACTATAGTTGAAGAGGTAATGGCCCCTTAACTATGTTCTGGGATGAAAAATACAGCTTCAGTGAAATCCGTTTGCAAATCGGAGTGATAGATTAGAATCTAGAGCCAACGGTAAGTTTTCTATGTTAAACCATTACACCATTGAAAAACTGGTTACGTTTGCAATCGAAAGAAAAATGACTATAGTTGAAGAGGTAATGGCCCCTAAACTATGTTCTGGGATGAAAGTTACAGCTTCAGTGAAATCCGTTTGCAAATCGGAGTGATAGATTAGAATCTAGAGCCAACGGTACGTTTTCTATGTTAAACCATTACACCATTGAAAAACTGGTTACGTCTGCAATCGAAAGAAAAATGACTATAGTTGAAGAGGTAATGGCCCCTAAACTATGTTCTGGGATGAAAGTTACAGCTTCAGTGAAATCCGTTTGCAAATGGGAGTGATAGATTAGAATCTAGTCCCAACGGTACGTTTTCTATGTTAAACCATTACACCATTGAAAAACTGGTTACGTTTGCAATCGAAAGAAAAATGACTATAGTTGAAGAGGTAATGGCCCCTAAACTATGTTCTGGGATGAAAAATACAGCTTCAGTGAAATCCGTTTGCAAATCGGAGTGATAGATTAGAATCTAGAGCCAACGGTACGTTTTCTATGTTAAACCATTACACCATTGAAAAACTGGTTACGTTTGCAATCGAAAGAAAAATGACTATAGTTGAAGAGGTAATGGCCCCTAAACTATGTTCTGGGATGAAAAATACAGCTTCAGTAAAATCCGTTTGCAAATCGGAGTGATAGATTAGAATCTAGAGCCAACGGTACGTTTTCTATGTTAAACCACTACACCATTGAAAAACTGGTTACGTTTGCAATCGAAAGAAAAATTACTATAGTTGAAGAGGTAATGGCCCCTAAACTATGTTCTGGGATGAAAAATACAGCTTCAGTAAAATCCGTTTGCAAATCGGAGTGATAGATTAGAATCTAGAGCCAACGGTACGTTTTCTATATTAAACCATTACACCATTGAAAAACTGGTTACGTTTGCAATCGAAAGAAAAATGACTATAGTTGAAGAGGTAATGGCCCCTAAACTATGTTCTGGGATGAAAAATACAGCTTCAGTAAAATCCGTTTGCAAATCGGAGTGATAGATTAGAATCTAGAGCCAACGGTACGTTTTCTATGTTAAACCACTACACCATTGAAAAACTGGTTACGTTTGCAATCGAAAGAAAAATTACGGGGGCGCATGCGCGGCGCTGCGGAGTGTGGATGTGCGCTCTGTGAGCTCCGCTCTGCAAACTGAGTCTGCCGCTTTTTAGCCCGCTCCAACCTGGGACATTTTTACATATTCCGCAATCGGAAGACTCCTGGAATGCAAAAGGACCAGAGGGATTACCCGATCAGATCTAGATCAAGTAAAATCCCACTTCTTTCGCCGCTGAGATTCAACAGGCGATTCTCCAATATGGCCGCCAGTGCGTCATCACAAGAAGACACAGGCTTCATGGCGGACACGAACACCAGGGAGGATTCTGCAGGATCTGCACAGGCCCTTACGTGCCCGCCACCGATACTATCAGGAGGTATGTCAGCCACTGACTTTATCGACATAATGAAGAATATCTTTAGACAAGAACTGCAGCAAGCGGTGGCGGAAATGACCAAGCAGATCAGTGACATAGGCGACCGTGTCCATACCCTGGAAACACAGACAGATGAGCTAACTATGTCAGTAGCTACCAACAAAGCAGCCATTAAAAAGCATGATGCTAGACTGGACTTTGTGGATGACAAGCTGGAGGATCTCGAGAATAGGTCACGAAGGGCCAATGTTAGAATTAGAGGACTTCCGGAAAATATTACGGATTTGGAGTCTGTGGCAACCAACCTGACAAGCGCTCTACTACCGCAGTCAGATCAGTCACTCCTGAGGGTGATACGGATTCATAGATCGCTGGTGAGACCGCGGAATCCGGAGTTACCACGCGACATCATAGCCAAATTCTGCACGGAGGATGCAAGAGACAAGGTCCTTTTGGCCGCACGTGACTTAACATCTATACCAGGTATGCCCCAGTCCGTACAGTTATATGCGGATTTAGCCGCCAGCACTATACAAAAGCGAAGAGCCATGCGACCTTACACTATGGCACCTCAAAAGGCCTTAATCCGCTATAAATGGGGATTTCCATTCTCGCTGTCCTTCCGAGCAAATTCCACTCAATATGTCTGTAGAACCACTGAAGATGTGGCGGATGTCCTAACAGAGCTTAAAATACCCTTTGAATTGCCTGATGAACGTCCGAAAACACAAAGAAGGAGAAGATCGCCGCGCCAGGGGTCATCGCAGATCACAGCGAGAGAGTCCCCCAATCACCTGAGTTCACCGGCTAGATCAGCTCAGCCTGCTACACCGAGACATTCATCGGCGGAATCTCTGGACACTGCCTGAGCCTCCAGATATTTATCTCGTTGTTGACATGGAGGGATGGGAGAAGTGAGCTGAACTATATACAGGTCATCTAAGAGTGTACACAGCCGTACAGCAGGTGATATTGAATGTCCACTTTATGATGCTGGACTGAAGAACATATCACTAAAGGAGACTCTCTCCCACACCTGGACAGGAAGATGGAACTAACTTCTAAATCTCTTCCTTCTGGAAGAGATCAGGAACACTGTGTATATAATTGTATTTCACTTATTGCCTTAACCCTCTTCTTCTCCCTCCCCATGATATACACTATTAGTTACTATAAGATTAGCCCTGTTACTTGCCCTGACACTGAGGCCCTATGTTTGGTGGGGCCTGGGAGTCAGAGTGAGTTGGTTAATGTTGTTATTTGGTTTGAGGACACTTTAAGTCCTTATCTTTTGTTCTATAGGTAATTATTAGGCAATATGGTAACATGGGCTTTGTCCCAGAGTTGGAGTAAAACACAATTTATGAGTAACCTATAGTAAGGTAGACAGGTTTGCATTACTATGTCTGCCCCCACAAAGACAGGTTAACTGATAGGCCCCTGTTAATTTATTATGGGCCTTCGTTCCTTCTTGCCAATGGCACTGAAAGTGCTTCTTTATATATGTTTGTCCATTGAATCCAAGTTGTTTATCCTCTTGAATATCACCGCTCTCGGGTGGTCCCCCTCCTCCCTGGTTCCTCCCTCGTGCCCCGGGGGCCTCATCTGGCATGGATATACTATATTCCATGTCTTCTAAACCCATTAATGTTCTGTCCCAGAACACTGGAGGCCTGTGCTCCCCGCACAGAAGAAATATGATTCTTAGAGACCTGATAAGACACCAACCTGATATCTTATGTTTACAAGAATCTCATTTTTCAGCTGGTGCTGAGCCTAAATTTTATCATAAAAAATATCAACGATTTTATACCTCTTCATTTAAAAGAAGAAGCAGGGGAGTGGTCACTCTACTCTCCAATAATTTCCCAATTGAGGTCATTACCCATATCTCTGATAAGGAAGGCACCTACTCCATTTTGACAGGGAACTTTGATACTAAGGTGATATGTATAATCAATATGTATGCTCCCCCTGATGACAAACTGAAAACTGTCACAAAAATTTCTGAAATATTATTAGACCTGACATATGACAGTGTGATCTGGGCAGGGGACTTCAACATGGCTCCAAATGATAATCTGGACAGATCCATCTTATCAAGGCAGTCCACTGGTAAAAAACTTATCACTTCATTCAACACAATGATGAAAGATCAAGGCTTGGTGGATTCTTGGAGAGAATATAGTGGACAAAAGAGAGGTTATACCTTTCATTCAGCCACTCACAATACATACTCGAGAATCGATCTAATTCTCATCTCCTCCTCATGTGTACCAGAATTGTTGTACTCTAGACACTTATTGTCTACCCTGTCTGATCACGATCCCGTTTTAACTGTGTTGAGGTCCCCTGTACCGAAAAATACTCGATCACCATGGAGACTTAATGAGTCATTACTGGTTAACCCTGACATTAGAGATCAGATCCTGAAGTCATTGGAGAATTATTTTGCTGAAAATGATACCCCGGGGGTTGGCCCAGGTATATGCTGGTCTGCTCATAAGGCAGTTATTAGGGGAGAATTTATTCGAATTTCATCCAAACTCAAGAAAGACAGGGGAATAGTTATCTCAAATTTAGAAAATAAGATTTATACCCTGAGGCATTTAAATGAACAGAATCCCACTAGATATCTGCAGAAGCAACTAGTTGACCTTCAGCTTCAGGTCAATGCAATCTTGGGATCGAACACAGAGAAAGCCCTGAGATGGATAGGAGCAACAGCTCATGTCCAACTCAACAAAGCAAAAACTTGGCTGGCAAAAAAACTTAGATCAAAGCAAACTCTTAATACCGTCACTAAGATTAGAGACCTAAAAGGACAAATCACTTCCAATCCTGAAAAAATTTATAATACTTTCCTTAGCTATTATGAGAAACTATATTCTGATACACCTCACGAAAGTGAGAGCAGAGAAGGAGATTCTTTTTTAAAGAGTAATGTTAGACATACACTAACTCAAGAGACAGCTAAACTTCTAAATGTCCCAATATCATCAGAAGAGCTTCATGAAGTTATTAAAAAACTTAAACCAGCAAAGGCCCCAGGCCCAGATGGCCTCCCAGCAAGCTATTATAAAAGGTTTGAACACACCCTCTCTCCATACCTGATTAAATTTTATAACTTTATGCTGAAGGAGGGCACCCCTCCTCCTGATTTCTTGACATCCGCAATTTGTGTAATTCATAAGCCTCCTAGGGATCCTTTGTCCACAAAAAATTATAGGCCAATCTCCTTATTAGGAGTGGACTACAAATTATTTACATCTATCCTAGCCCTTAGATTGAACACAGTACTCCCCGCGTTAGTCCATAAGGATCAAGTAGGCTTTGTGCCATATCGTCAAGCTCCTGACAATATAAGAAAAATATTGAACCTTCAACATTATTGCATTCGTACATCACAGAGATTAGCAATACTGTCATTGGACATGGAGAAAGCATTTGACAGTGTCAAATGGCAGTATATGTTCTCCACTCTCAATAAATTTGGATTCACAGGTGAATTCATGAATGCAATAAGGGTTCTTTATACACAACCTACGGCATATCTTAAACTCCCAACACCCAACAGAACTTATTTCCCCATACAGCGAGGCACGAGGCAGGGGTGCCCCCTTTCACCGGCCATCTTTGCACTTGCAATTGAGCCCTTAGCCACACAAATTAGGAGCTCCCCTGAAATACAAGGAGTTAGAATAGGTAAAGTAGAACATAAAACTAGTCTCTTTGCGGATGACATTCTTTTGACCCTCACTTCTCCGCACACCTCTCTTCCCCATCTCTTGAGCACCATAGAGAAGTTTTCCAGGTTCTCGGGCCTTCATTTAAATTTGGAAAAATCTGAGCTGATGGTCTCCCGGATGTTGAGGCAGGAAGCTAAGGGACTAGCCCAATCCTTGGGGGTAACCTATATGCCTAAGTACTTAAAATACCTGGGGATTCACCTCCCAATAGACCCCTCAAAAATTTATGAGGCCAACTACCCAAAAATGTATAGGAAGCTACAATCGGATCTAGATCAATGGGACACATACCCCCTTTCTTTGTCAGGAAGGGCTAATGCCATAAAAATGACATTGTTCCCTCGCCTTTTATATCTATTCCGAGCTATACCAGTTCCAATCAAGATTGGAGTACTTAATCAGTTTCAGAGAGCAATCCACAAATTTATGTGGAGAAATAAAAGAGCCAGAATAAGCTATATGACCCTAGCTAAACCAAAATTTTTAGGAGGCCTAAATGTCCCTATTTGTAAACATTATTATAATGCAGCAAGAGTGGCCCAACTAGCAGTAGCTAATTACAACAACATTCAACCGATATGGGTAGACATTGAAACGGCTCTACTTAATCCCATGACATTACAGGGTTGCATGTGGGCTAATACTATCCCTATACGTAGGATCAGAGAACTCTCACCACTAGCAGCATACTCCCTTTCACTGTGGAATAAACTTAAATTTGTGTATAAGTTACAGGCTAATCCTAGTTGTATGACCAGGATTGTGGGTAACCCAAATTTCCCACCAGGTCTCAATCATCAACATTTTAGCTGGTGGACAGCCAAATCCTTGGACAGAGTAGGCAAATTTTTGTCTGCTTTTAAGATCCACACTAAAAGGTCCTTTTGCTCAGAAAATATTGTCCCTCGTACCGAGATCTCACGTACCACCCAAATCTTTGACTACCTAGAATCTATAGATCCTTCAAGAGAGATTTTAATGTATACAGCGTTTGAGGCAAGATGTAAAAATGGTGCCCTGGATAAGGGACTCATATCTGATATTTATAGTGCTATCACAATGCACACTCAGGAGGACAAAACTCATTTTCAAACTCTATGGGAAAGAGATCTAGATACCACCATATCTGGTAGTAGATGGGCCCATTCTTGTACTACTCTCCTGAGGGGCAGTCTATTCTATTCCTCAGTAGAGACATCACTCCGACTTTTGCACAGGACCTATTATACGCCGTTAAGAATTCATGCTTTCGACCCATCTCAATCTGATCTGTGCTATAGGGGTTGTAAAATGAAGGGAGATCTGATTCATATGTGGTGGTCCTGTCCTAAAGCAACAAAATACTGGACTGGCATATGGAATAAGATAATTCAGATATTGGGAATCACTGCTATACTTGATCCAACAGTAATGCTGCTGGGAAACAGACCTCCTAATGTAACTTCTAGGGAAAACAAATTTATACATCATGTGACTGCCTTAGCTAAAAGAAATTTAGCCTTCAATTGGAAATCGACCAACTTGATGGAGGACATTGTCTTCCAACAATTAAATACCCTGATGCTGTCAGAACATATTCAAGCCAAACTGACGGACACCCTAGAAGCATTCATGTTGATCTGGTCACCATGGATTGACTGGCAAGACAATCAGGGCCTGTCGTATACATTACATACATTCTAGCCCTCTGAGTGTTTTCTGGGACAGGAAGAGAAACTCGCTGGGGGACCTTCGGGGTGGGGGGGGGGATGTCGGGGGGGTAGGGGGGAAGTCCACCTAGGTGTAACAACATTACTGAGGTCTAGTACCTCTGGATTCGTGTGATGCTATCTTGATTTATTTGCCAGTTTTTTCCTTTCTTTTTCTCCTTTTCTTTCTCTCTTTTCTTTATTTGTTCCTTACAATCCTTCCTTTCTATCTTCATGGAGATATCCCATTGGCATGTAGTGGTATCCCCACCCATGGGCTCTCCTTCTAACACTACTTCTCTCTTTCTTCTTCTGTATGTCCTAACTCTGACTCTCTTGGGAAAGATCACTTATAAGAAAATAAAAATAAGGTTGGGTATTCGAATAGATAATTGTGCTTTATATTGCTGATTTTTATTAAGAGCATGTAAATTTTCAATTGTTCTTCTTAGCGCAATATTTCTCTAGTTTTATATGATGGACTATATATCACCTCTGTTCTAATTAGATAGTTGCATGTTCACTCCCTGAGGGGAATTATCTTGTACTAAGGCATATTCTGTATTTGAATTTTTACAACTAATAAACACCCTTGAAACAGAAAGAAAAATTACTATAGTTGAAGAGGTAATGGCCCCTAAACTATGTTCTGGGATGAAAAATACAGCTTCAGTAAAATCCGTTTGCAAATCGGAGTGATAGATTAGAATCTAGAGCCAACGGTACGTTTTCTATATTAAACCATTACACCATTGAAAAACTGGTTACGTTTGCAATCGAAAGAAAAATGACTATAGTTGAAGAGGTAATGGCCCCTAAACTATGTTCTGGGATGAAAAATACAGCTTCAGTGAAATCCGTTTGCAAATCGGAGTGATAGATTAGAATCTAGAGCCAACGGTACGTTTTCTATGTTAAACCATTACACCATTGAAAAACTGGTTACGTCTGCAATCGAAAGAAAAATGACTATAGTTGAAGAGGTAATGGCCCCTAAACTATGTTCTGGGATGAAAGTTACAGCTTCAGTGAAATCCGTTTGCAAATCGGAGTGATAGATTAGAATCTAGAGCCAACGGTACGTTTTCTATGTTAAACCATTACACCATTGAAAAACTGGTTACGTTTGCAATCGAAAGGAAAATGACTATAGTTGAAGAGGTAATGGCCCCTAAACTATGTTCTGGGATGAAAAATACAGCTTCAGTGAAATCCGTTTGCAAATTGGAGTGATAGATTAGAATCTAGAGCCAACGGTAAGTTTTCTATGTTAAACCATTACACCATTGAAAAACTGGTTACGTCTGCAATCGAAAGAAAAATGACTATAGTTGAAGAGGTAATGGCCCCTAAACTATGTTCTGGGATGAAAAATACAGCTTCAGTGAAATCCGTTTGCAAATCGGAGTGATAGATTAGAATCTAGAGCCAACGGTAAGTTTTCTATGTTAAACCATTACACCATTGAAAAACTGGTTACGTTTGCAATCGAAAGAAAAATGACTATAATTGAAGAGGTAATGGCCCCTAAACTATGTTCTGGGATGAAAGTTACAGCTTCAGTGAAATCCGTTTGCAAATCGGAGTGATAGATTAGAATCTAGAGCCAACGGTACGTTTTCTATGTTAAACCATTACACCATTGAAAAACTGGTTACGTTTGCAATCGAAAGAAAAATGACTATAATTGAAGAGGTAATGGCCCCTAAACTATGTTCTGGGATGAAAAATACAGCTTCAGTGAAATCCGTTTGCAAATCGGAGTGATAGATTAGAATCTAGAGCCAACGGTAAGTTTTCTATGTAAAACCATTACACCATTGAAAAACTGGTTACGTTTGCAATCGAAAGAAAAATGACTATAGTTGAAGAGGTAATGGCCCCTAAACTATGTTCCGGGATGAAAGTTACAGCTTCAGTGAAATCCGTTTGCAAATCGGAGTGATAGATTAGAATCTAGAGCCAACGGTACGTTTTCTATGTTAAACCATTACACCATTGAAAAACTGGTTACGTTTGCAATCGAAAGAAAAATGACTATAATTGAAGAGGTAATGGCCCCTAAACTATGTTCTGGGATGAAAAATACAGCTTCAGTGAAATCCGTTTGCAAATCGGAGTGATAGATTAGAATCTAGAGCCAACGGTACGTTTTCTATGTTAAACCATTACACCATTGAAAAACTGGTTACGTCTGCAATCGAAAGAAAAATGACTATAGTTGAAGAGGTAATGGCCCCTAAACTATGTTCTGGGATGAAAGTTACAGCTTCAGTGAAATCCGTTTGCAAATCGGAGTGATAGATTAGAATCTAGAGCCAACGGTACGTTTTCTATGTTAAACCATTACACCATTGAAAAACTGGTTACGTTTGCAATCGAAAGAAAAATGACTATAGTTGAAGAGGTAATGGCCCCTAAACTATGTTCTGGGATGAAAAATACAGCTTCAGTAAAATCCGTTTGCAAATCGGAGTGATAGATTAGAATCTAGAGCCAACGGTACGTTTTCTATGTTAAACCACTACACCATTGAAAAACTGGTTACGTTTGCAATCGAAAGAAAAATTACTATAGTTGAAGAGGTAATGGCCCCTAAACTATGTTCTGGGATGAAAAATACAGCTTCAGTAAAATCCGTTTGCAAATCGGAGTGATAGATTAGAATCTAGAGCCAACGGTAAGTTTTCTATGTTAAACCATTACACCATTGAAAAACTAGTTACGTTTGCAATCGAAAGAAAAATGACTATAGTTGAAGAGGTAATGGCCCCTAAACTATGTTCTGGGATGAAAAATACAGCTTCAGTGAAATCCGTTTGCAAATCGGAGTGATAGATTAGAATCTAGAGCCAACGGTAAGTTTTCTATGTTAAACCATTACACCATTGAAAAACTGGTTACGTTTGCAATCGAAAGAAAAATGACTATAGTTGAAGAGGTAATGGCCCCTAAACTATGTTCTGGGATGAAAGTTACAGCTTCAGTGAAATCCGTTTGCAAATCGGAGTGATAGATTAGAATCTAGAGCCAACGGTACGTTTTCTATGTTAAACCATTACACCATTGAAAAACTGGTTACGTCTGCAATCGAAAGAAAAATGACTATAGTTGAAGAGGTAATGGCCCCTAAACTATGTTCTGGGATGAAAGTTACAGCTTCAGTGAAATCCGTTTGCAAATGGGAGTGATAGATTAGAATCTAGAGCCAACGGTACGTTTTCTATGTTAAACCATTACACCATTGAAAAACTGGTTACGTTTGCAATCGAAAGAAAAATGACTATAGTTGAAGAGGTAATGGCCCCTAAACTATGTTCTGGGATGAAAAATACAGTTTCAGTGAAATCCGTTTGCAAATCGGAGTGATAGATTAGAATCTAGAGCCAACGGTACGTTTTCTATGTTAAACCACTACACCATTGAAAAACTGGTTACGTTTGCAATCGAAAGAAAAATGACTATAGTTGAAGAGGTAATGGCCCCTAAACTATGTTCTGGGATGAAAAATACAGCTTCAGTAAAATCCGTTTGCAAATCGGAGTGATAGATTAGAATCTAGAGCCAACGGTATGTTTTCTATATTAAACCATTACACCATTGAAAAACTGGTTACGTTTGCAATCGAAAGAAAAATGACTATAGTTGAAGAGGTAATGGCCCCTAAACTATGTTCTGGGATGAAAAATACAGCTTCAGTGAAATCCGTTTGCAAATCGGAGTGATAGATTAGAATCTAGAGCCAACGGTAAGTTTTCTATGTTAAACCATTACACCATTGAAAAACTGGTTACGTCTGCAATCGAAAGAAAAATGACTATAGTTGAAGAGGTAATGGCCCCTAAACTATGTTCTGGGATGAAAGTTACAGCTTCAGTGAAATCCGTTTGCAAATCGGAGTGATAGATTAGAATGTAGAGCCAACGGTACGTTTTCTATGTTAAACCATTACACCATTGAAAAACTGGTTACGTCTGCAATCGAAAGAAAAATGACTATAGTTGAAGAGGTAATGGCCCCTAAACTATGTTCTGGGATGAAAGTTACAGCTTCAGTGAAATCCGTTTGCAAATGGGAGTGATAGATTAGAATCTAGAGCCAACGGTACGTTTTCTATGTTAAACCATCACACCATTGAAAAACTGGTTACGTTTGCAATCGAAAGAAAAATGACTATAGTTGAAGAGGTAATGGCCCCTAAACTATGTTCTGGGATGAAAAATACAGTTTCAGTGAAATCCGTTTGCAAATCGGAGTGATAGATTAGAATCTAGAGCCAACGGTACGTTTTCTATGTTAAACCACTACACCATTGAAAAACTGGTTACGTTTGCAATCGAAAGAAAAATGACTATAGTTGAAGAGGTAATGGCCCCTAAACTATGTTCTGGGATGAAAAATACAGCTTCAGTAAAATCCGTTTGCAAATCGGAGTGATAGATTAGAATCTAGAGCCAACGGTATGTTTTCTATATTAAACCATTACACCATTGAAAAACTGGTTACGTTTGCAATCGAAAGAAAAATGACTATAGTTGAAGAGGTAATGGCCCCTAAACTATGTTCTGGGATGAAAAATACAGCTTCAGTGAAATCAGTTTGCAAATCGGAGTGATAGATTAGAATCTAGAGCCAACGGTACGTTTTCTATGTTAAACCATTACACCATTGAAAAACTGGTTACGTCTGCAATCGAAAGGAAAATGACTATAGTTGAAGAGGTAATGGCCCCTAAACTATGTTCTGGGATGAAAGTTACAGCTTCAGTGAAATCCGTTTGCAAATCGGAGTGATAGATTAGAATCTAGAGCCAACGGAACGTTTTCTATGTTAAACCATTACACCATTGAAAAACTGGTTACGTCTGCAATCGAAAGAAAAATGACTATAGTTGAAGAGGTAATGGCCCCTAAACTATGTTCTGGGATGAAAGTTACAGCTTCAGTGAAATCCGTTTGCAAATGGGAGTGATAGATTAGAATCTAGAGCCAACGGTACGTTTTCTATGTTAAACCATTACACCATTGAAAAACTGGTTACGTTTGCAATCGAAAGAAAAATGACTATAGTTGAAGAGGTAATGGCCCCTAAACTATGTTCTGGGATGAAAAATACAGTTTCAGTGAAATCCGTTTGCAAATCGGAGTGATAGATTAGAATCTAGAGCCAACGGTACGTTTTCTATGTTAAACCACTACACCATTGAAAAACTGGTTACGTTTGCAATCGAAAGAAAAATGACTATAGTTGAAGAGGTAATGGCCCCTAAACTATGTTCTGGGATGAAAAATACAGCTTCAGTAAAATCCGTTTGCAAATCGGAGTGATAGATTAGAATCTAGAGCCAACGGTATGTTTTCTATATTAAACCATTACACCATTGAAAAACTGGTTACGTTTGCAATCGAAAGAAAAATGACTATAGTTGAAGAGGTAATGGCCCCTAAACTATGTTCTGGGATGAAAAATACAGCTTCAGTGAGATCCGTTTGCAAATCGGAGTGATAGATTAGAATCTAGAGCCAACGGTACGTTTTCTATGTTAAACCATTACACCATTGAAAAACTGGTTACGTCTGCAATCGAAAGAAAAATGACTATAGTTGAAGAGGTAATGGCCCCTAAACTATGTTCTGGGATGAAAGTTACAGCTTCAGTGAAATCCGTTTGCAAATCGGAGTGATAGATTAGAATCTAGAGCCAACGGTACGTTTTCTATGTTAAACCATTACACCATTGAAAAACTGGTTACGTCTGCAATCGAAAGAAAAATGACTATAGTTGAAGAGGTAATGGCCCCTAAACTATGTTCTGGGATGAAAGTTACAGCTTCAGTGAAATCCGTTTGCAAATGGGAGTGATAGATTAGAATCTAGAGCCAACGGTACGTTTTCTATGTTAAACCATTACACCATTGAAAAACTGGTTACGTTTGCAATCGAAAGAAAAATGACTATAGTTGAAGAGGTAATGGCCCCTAAACTATGTTCTGGGATGAAAAATACAGTTTCAGTGAAATCCGTTTGCAAATCGGAGTGATAGATTAGAATCTAGAGCCAACGGTACGTTTTCTATGTTAAACCACTACACCATTGAAAAACTGGTTACGTTTGCAATCGAAAGAAAAATGACTATAGTTGAAGAGGTAATGGCCCCTAAACTATGTTCTGGGATGAAAAATACAGCTTCAGTAAAATCCGTTTGCAAATCGGAGTGATAGATTAGAATCTAGAGCCAACGGTATGTTTTCTATATTAAACCATTACACCATTGAAAAACTGGTTACGTTTGCAATCGAAAGAAAAATGACTATAGTTGAAGAGGTAATGGCCCCTAAACTATGTTCTGGGATGAAAGTTACAGCTTCAGTGAAATCCGTTTGCAAATCGGAGTGATAGATTAGAATCTAGAGCCAACGGTACGTTTTCTATGTTAAACCATTACACCATTGAAAAACTGGTTACGTCTGCAATCGAAAGAAAAATGACTATAGTTGAAGAGGTAATGGCCCCTAAACTATGTTCTGGGATGAAAGTTACAGCTTCAGTGAAATCCGTTTGCAAATGGGAGTGATAGATTAGAATCTAGAGCCAACGGTACGTTTTCTATGTTAAACCATTACACCATTGAAAAACTGGTTACGTTTGCAATCGAAAGAAAAATGACTATAGTTGAAGAGGTAATGGCCCCTAAACTATGTTCTGGGATGAAAAATACAGTTTCAGTGAAATCCGATTGCAAATCGCAGTGATAGATTAGAATCTAGAGCCAACGGTACGTTTTCTATGTTAAACCACTACACCATTGAAAAACTGGTTACGTTTGCAATCGAAAGAAAAATGACTATAGTTGAAGAGGTAATGGCCCCTAAACTATGTTCTGGGATGAAAAATACAGCTTCAGTAAAATCCGTTTGCAAATCGGAGTGATAGATTAGAATCTAGAGCCAACGGTATGTTTTCTATATTAAACCATTACACCATTGAAAAACTGGTTACGTTTGCAATCGAAAGAAAAATGACTATAGTTGAAGAGGTAATGGCCCCTAAACTATGTTCTGGGATGAAAAATACAGCTTCAGTGAAATCCGTTTGCAAATCGGAGTGATAGATTAGAATCTAGAGCCAACGGTACGTTTTCTATGTTAAACCACTACACCATTGAAAAACTGGTTACGTTTGCAATCGAAAGAAAAATGACTATAGTTGAAGAGGTAATGGCCCCTAAACTATGTTCTGGGATGAAAAATACAGCTTCAGTAAAATCCGTTTGCAAATCGGAGTGATAGATTAGAATCTAGAGCCAACGGTATGTTTTCTATATTAAACCATTACACCATTGAAAAACTGGTTACGTTTGCAATCGAAAGAAAAATGACTATAGTTGAAGAGGTAATGGCCCCTAAACTATGTTCTGGGATGAAAAATACAGCTTTAGTGAAATCCGTTTGCAAATCGGAGTGATAGAAATCAGAATCTAGAGCCAACGGTACGTTTTCTATGTTAAACCATTACACCATTGAAAAACTGGTTACGTCTGCAATCGAAAGAAAAATGACTATAGTTGAAGAGGTAATGGCCCCTAAACTATGTTCTGGGATGAAAAATACAGCTTCAGTGAAATCCGTTTGCAAATCGGAGTGATAGATTAGAATCTAGAGCCAACGGTAAGTTTTCTATGTTAAACCATTACACCATTGAAAAAATGGTTACGTTTGCAATCGAAAGAAAAATGACTATAGTTGAAGAGGTAATGGCCCCTAAACTATGTTCTGGGATGAAAGTTACAGCTTCAGTGAAATCCGTTTGCAAATCGGAGTGATAGATTAGAATCTAGAGCCAACGGTACGTTTTCTATGTTAAACCATTACACCATTGAAAAACTGGTTACGTCTGCAATCGAAAGAAAAATGACTATAGTTGAAGAGGTAATGGCCCCTAAACTATGTTCTGGGATGAAAGTTACAGCTTCAGTGAAATCCGTTTGCAAATGGGAGTGATAGATTAGAATCTAGAGCCAACGGTATGTTTTCTATGTTAAACCACTACACCATTGAAAAACTGGTTACGTTTGCAATCGAAAGAAAAATGACTATAGTTGAAGAGGTAATGGCCCCTAAACTATGTTCTGGGATGAAAAATACAGCTTCAGTAAAATCCGTTTGCAAATCGGAGTGATAGATTAGAATCTAGAGCCAACGGTATGTTTTCTATATTAAACCATTACACCATTGAAAAACTGGTTACGTTTGCAATCGAAAGAAAAATGACTATAGTTGAAGAGGTAATGGCCCCTAAACTATGTTCTGGGATGAAAGTTACAGCTTCAGTGAAATCCGTTTGCAAATCGGAGTGATAGATTAGAATCTAGAGCCAACGGTACGTTTTCTATGTTAAACCATTACACCATTGAAAAACTGGTTACGTCTGCAATCGAAAGAAAAATGACTATAGTTGAAGAGGTAATGGCCCCTAAACTATGTTCTGGGATGAAAGTTACAGCTTCAGTGAAATCCGTTTGCAAATCGGAGTGATAGATTAGAATCTAGAGCCAACGGTATGTTTTCTATGTTAAACCACTACACCATTGAAAAACTGGTTACGTTTGCAATCGAAAGAAAAATGACTATAGTTGAAGAGGTAATGGCCCCTAAACTATGTTCTGGGATGAAAAATACAGCTTCAGTAAAATCCGTTTGCAAATCGGAGTGATAGATTAGAATCTAGAGCCAACGGTATGTTTTCTATATTAAACCATTACACCATTGAAAAACTGGTTACGTTTGCAATCGAAAGAAAAATGACTATAGTTGAAGAGGTAATGGCCCCTAAACTATGTTCTGGGATGAAAAATACAACTTCAGTGAAATCCGTTTGCAAATCGGAGTGATAGATTAGAATCTAGAGCCAACGGTACGTTTTCTATGTTAAACCATTACACCATTGAAAAACTGGTTACGTCTGCAATCGAAAGAAAAATGACTATAGTTGAAGAGGTAATGGCCCCTAAACTATGTTCTGGGATGAAAGTTACAGCTTCAGTGAAATCCATTTGCAAATCGGAGTGATAGATTAGAATCTAGAGCCAACGGTACGTTTTCTATGTTAAACCATTACACCATTGAAAAACTGGTTACGTTTGCAATCGAAAGGAAAATGACTATAGTTGAAGAGGTAATGGCCCCTAAACTATGTTCTGGGATGAAAAATACAGCTTCAGTGAAATCCGTTTGCAAATCGGAGTGATAGATTAGAATCTAGAGCCAACGGTAAGTTTTCTATGTTAAACCATTACACCATTGAAAAACTGGTTACGTCTGCAATCGAAAGAAAAATGACTATAGTTGAAGAGGTAATGGCCCCTAAACTATGTTCTGGGATGAAAAATACAGCTTCAGTGAAATCCGTTTGCAAATCGGAGTGATAGATTAGAATCTAGAGCCAACGGTAAGTTTTCTATGTTAAACCATTACACCATTGAAAAACTGGTTACGTTTGCAATCGAAAGAAAAATGACTATAGTTGAAGAGGTAATGGCCCCTAAACTATGTTCTGGGATGAAAGTTACAGCTTCAGTGAAATCCGTTTGCAAATCGGAGTGATAGATTAGAATCTAGAGCAAACGGTACGTTTTCTATGTTAAACCATTACACCATTGAAAAACTGGTTACGTCTGCAATCGAAAGAAAAATGACTATAGTTGAAGAGGTAATGGCCCCTAAACTATGTTCTGGGATGAAAGTTACAGCTTCAGTGAAATCCGTTTGCAAATGGGAGTGATAGATTAGAATCTAGAGCCAACGGTACGTTTTCTATGTTAAACCATTACACCATTGAAAAACTGGTTACGTTTGCAATCGAAAGAAAAATGACTATAGTTGAAGAGGTAATGGCCCCTAAACTATGTTCTGGGATGAAAAATACAGTTTCAGTGAAATCCGTTTGCAAATCGGAGTGATAGATTAGAATCTAGAGCCAACGGTACGTTTTCTATGTTAAACCACTACACCATTGAAAAACTGGTTACGTTTGCAATCGAAAGAAAAATGACTATAGTTGAAGAGGTAATGGCCCCTAAACTATGTTCTGGGATGAAAAATACAGCTTCAGTAAAATCCGTTTGCAAATCGGAGTGATAGATTAGAATCTAGAGCCAACGGTATGTTTTCTATATTAAACCATTACACCATTGAAAAACTGGTTACGTTTGCAATCGAAAGAAAAATGACTATAGTTG
This sequence comes from Hyperolius riggenbachi, assembly GCF_040937935.1. Classification (NCBI taxonomy): domain Eukaryota; kingdom Metazoa; phylum Chordata; class Amphibia; order Anura; family Hyperoliidae; genus Hyperolius; species Hyperolius riggenbachi. The sequence goes on along the minus strand of NC_090656.1, from coordinate 152,290,474 downwards.
AAGAGGTAATGGCCCCTAAACTATGTTCTGGGATGAAAGTTACAGCTTCAGTGAAATCCGTTTGCAAATCGGAGTGATAGATTAGAATCTAGAGCCAACGGTACGTTTTCTATGTTAAACCATTACACCATTGAAAAACTGGTTACGTCTGCAATCGAAAGAAAAATGACTATAGTTGAAGAGGTAATGGCCCCTAAACTATGTTCTGGGATGAAAGTTACAGCTTCAGTGAAATCCGTTTGCAAATGGGAGTGATAGATTAGAATCTAGAGCCAAGGTACGTTTTCTATGTTAAACCATTACACCATTGAAAAACTGGTTACGTTTGCAATCGAAAGAAAAATGACTATAGTTGAAGAGGTAATGGCCCCTAAATTATGTTCTGGGATGAAAAATACAGTTTCAGTGAAATCCGATTGCAAATCGGAGTGATAGATTAGAATCTAGAGCCAACGGTACGTTTTCTATGTTAAACCACTACACCATTGAAAAACTGGTTACGTTTGCAATCGAAAGAAAAATGACTATAGTTGAAGAGGTAATGGCCCCTAAACTATGTTCTGGGATGAAAAATACAGCTTCAGTAAAATCCGTTTGCAAATCGGAGTGATAGATTAGAATCTAGAGCCAACGGTATGTTTTCTATATTAAACCATTACACCATTGAAAAACTGGTTACGTTTGCAATCGAAAGAAAAATGACTATAGTTGAAGAGGTAATGGCCCCTAAACTATGTTCTGGGATGAAAAATACAGCTTCAGTGAAATCCGTTTGCAAATCGGAGTAATAGATTAGAATCTAGAGCCAACGGTACGTTTTCTATGTTAAACCACTACACCATTGAAAAACTGGTTACGTTTGCAATCGAAAGAAAAATGACTATAGTTGAAGAGGTAATGGCCCCTAAACTATGTTCTGGGATGAAAAATACAGCTTCAGTAAAATCCGTTTGCAAATCGGAGTGATAGATTAGAATCTAGAGCCAACGGTATGTTTTCTATATTAAACCATTACACCATTGAAAAACTGGTTACGTTTGCAATCGAAAGAAAAATGACTATAGTTGAAGAGGTAATGGCCCCTAAACTATGTTCTGGGATGAAAAATACAGCTTCAGTGAAATCCGTTTGCAAATCGGAGTGATAGAAATCAGAATCTAGAGCCAACGGTACGTTTTCTATGTTAAACCATTACACCATTGAAAAACTGGTTACGTCTGCAATCGAAAGAAAAATGACTATAGTTGAAGAGGTAATGGCCCCTAAACTATGTTCTGGGATGAAAAATACAGCTTCAGTGAAATCCGTTTGCAAATCGGAGTGATAGATTAGAATCTAGAGCCAACGGTAAGTTTTCTATGTTAAACCATTACACCATTGAAAAAATGGTTACGTTTGCAATCGAAAGAAAAATGACTATAGTTGAAGAGGTAATGGCCCCTAAACTATGTTCTGGGATGAAAGTTACAGCTTCAGTGAAATCCGTTTGCAAATCGGAGTGATAGATTAGAATCTAGAGCCAACGGTACGTTTTCTATATTAAACCATTACACCATTGAAAAACTGGTTACGTCTGCAATCGAAAGAAAAATGACTATAGTTGAAGAGGTAATGGCCCCTAAACTATGTTCTGGGATGAAAGTTACAGCTTCAGTGAAATCCGTTTGCAAATGGGAGTGATAGATTAGAATCTAGAGCCAACGGTATGTTTTCTATGTTAAACCACTACACCATTGAAAACTGGTTACGTTTGCAATCGAAAGAAAAATGACTATAGTTGAAGAGGTAATGTCCCCTAAACTATGTTCTGGGATGAAAAATACAGCTTCAGTAAAATCCGTTTGCAAATCGGAGTGATAGATTAGAATCTAGAGCCAACGGTATGTTTTCTATATTAAACCATTACACCATTGAAAAACTGGTTACGTTTGCAATCGAAAGAAAAATGACTATAGTTGAAGAGGTAATGGCCCCTAAACTATGTTCTGGGATGAAAAATACAACTTCAGTGAAATCCGTTTGCAAATCGGAGTGATAGATTAGAATCTAGAGCCAACGGTACGTTTTCTATGTTAAACCATGACACCATTGAAAAACTGGTTACGTCTGCAATCGAAAGAAAAATGACTATAGTTGAAGAGGTAATGGCCCCTAAACTATGTTCTGGGATGAAAGTTACAGCTTCAGTGAAATCCGTTTGCAAATCGGAGTGATAGATTAGAATCTAGAGCCAACGGTATGTTTTCTATGTTAAACCACTACACCATTGAAAAACTGGTTACGTTTGCAATCGAAAGAAAAATGACTATAGTTGAAGAGGTAATGGCCCCTAAACTATGTTCTGGGATGAAAAATACAGCTTCAGTAAAATCCGTTTGCAAATCGGAGTGATAGATTAGAATCTAGAGCCAACGGTATGTTTTCTATATTAAACCATTACACCATTGAAAAACTGGTTACGTTTGCAATCGAAAGAAAAATGACTATAGTTGAAGAGGTAATGGCCCCTAAACTATGTTCTGGGATGAAAAATACAACTTCAGTGAAATCCGTTTGCAAATCGGAGTGATAGATTAGAATCTAGAGCCAACGGTACGTTTTCTATGTTAAACCATTACACCATTGAAAAACTGGTTACGTCTGCAATCGAAAGAAAAATGACTATAGTTGAAGAGGTAATGGCCCCTAAACTATGTTCTGGGATGAAAGTTACAGCTTCAGTGAAATCCATTTGCAAATCGGAGTGATAGATTAGAATCTAGAGCCAACGGTACGTTTTCTATGTTAAACCATTACACCATTGAAAAACTGGTTACGTTTGCAATCGAAAGGAAAATGACTATAGTTGAAGAGGTAATGGCCCCTAAACTATGTTCTGGGATTAAAAATACAGCTTCAGTGAAATCCGTTTGCAAATCGGAGTGATAGATTAGAATCTAGAGCCAACGGTAAGTTTTCTATGTTAAACCATTACACCATTGAAAAACTGGTTACGTCTGCAATCGAAAGAAAAATGACTATAGTTGAAGAGGTAATGGCCCCTAAACTATGTTCTGGGATGAAAAATACAGCTTCAGTGAAATCCGTTTGCAAATCGGAGTGATAGATTAGAATCTAGAGCCAACGGTAAGTTTTCTATGTTAAACCATTACACCATTGAAAAACTGGTTACGTTTGCAATCGAAAGAAAAATGACTATAGTTGAAGAGGTAATGGCCCCTAAACTATGTTCTGGGATGAAAGTTACAGCTTCAGTGAAATCCGTTTGCAAATCGGAGTGATAGATTAGAATCTAGAGCAAACGGTACGTTTTCTATGTTAAACCATTACACCATTGAAAAACTGGTTACGTCTGCAATCGAAAGAAAAATGACTATAGTTGAAGAGGTAATGGCCCCTAAACTATGTTCTGGGATGAAAGTTACAGCTTCAGTGAAATCCGTTTGCAAATGGGAGTGATAGATTAGAATCTAGAGCCAACGGTACGTTTTCTATGTTAAACCATTACACCATTGAAAAACTGGTTACGTTTGCAATCGAAAGAAAAATGACTATAGTTGAAGAGGTAATGGCCCCTAAACTATGTTCTGGGATGAAAAATACAGTTTCAGTGAAATCCGTTTGCAAATCGGAGTGATAGATTAGAATCTAGAGCCAACGGTACGTTTTCTATGTTAAACCACTACACCATTGAAAAACTGGTTACGTTTGCAATCGAAAGAAAAATGACTATAGTTGAAGAGGTAATGGCCCCTAAACTATGTTCTGGGATGAAAAATACAGCTTCAGTAAAATCCGTTTGCAAATCGGAGTGATAGATTAGAATCTAGAGCCAACGGTATGTTTTCTATATTAAACCATTACACCATTGAAAAACTGGTTACGTTTGCAATCGAAAGAAAAATGACTATAGTTGAAGAGGTAATGGCCCCTAAACTATGTTCTGGGATGAAAGTTACAGCTTCAGTGAAATCCGTTTGCAAATCGGAGTGATAGATTAGAATCTAGAGCCAACGGTACGTTTTCTATGTTAAACCATTACACCATTGAAAAACTGGTTACGTCTGCAATCGAAAGAAAAATGACTATAGTTGAAGAGGTAATGGCCCCTAAACTATGTTCTGGGATGAAAGTTACAGCTTCAGTGAAATCCGTTTGCAAATGGGAGTGATAGATTAGAATCTAGAGCCAAGGTACGTTTTCTATGTTAAACCATTACACCATTGAAAAACTGGTTACGTTTGCAATCGAAAGAAAAATGACTATAGTTGAAGAGGTAATGGCCCCTAAACTATGTTCTGGGATGAAAAATACAGTTTCAGTGAAATCCGATTGCAAATCGGAGTGATAGATTAGAATCTAGAGCCAACGGTACGTTTTCTATGTTAAACCACTACACCATTGAAAAACTGGTTACGTTTGCAATCGAAAGAAAAATGACTATAGTTGAAGAGGTAATGGCCCCTAAACTATGTTCTGGGATAAAAAATACAGCTTCAGTAAAATCCGTTTGCAAATCGGAGTGATAGATTAGAATCTAGAGCCAACGGTATGTTTTCTATATTAAACCATTACACCATTGAAAAACTGGTTACGTTTGCAATCGAAAGAAAAATGACTATAGTTGAAGAGGTAATGGCCCCTAAACTATGTTCTGGGATGAAAAATACAGCTTCAGTGAAATCCGTTTGCAAATCGGAGTAATAGATTAGAATCTAGAGCCAACGGTACGTTTTCTATGTTAAACCACTACACCATTGAAAAACTGGTTACGTTTGCAATCGAAAGAAAAATGACTATAGTTGAAGAGGTAATGGCCCCTAAACTATGTTCTGGGATGAAAAATACAGCTTCAGTGAAATCCGTTTGCAAATCGGAGTGATAGATTAGAATCTAGAGCCAACGGTATGTTTTCTATATTAAACCATTACACCATTGAAAAACTGGTTACGTTTGCAATCGAAAGAAAAATGACTATAGTTGAAGAGGTAATGGCCCCTAAACTATGTTCTGGGATGAAAAATACAGCTTCAGTGAAATCCGTTTGCAAATCGGAGTGATAGATTAGAATCTAGAGCCAACGGTACGTTTTCTATGTTAAACCATTACACCATTGAAAAACTGGTTACGTCTGCAATCGAAAGAAAAATGACTATAGTTGAAGAGGTAATGGCCCCTAAACTATGTTCTGGGATGAAAGTTACAGCTTCAGTGAAATCCGTTTGCAAATCGGAGTGATAGATTAGAATCTAGAGCCAACGGTACGTTTTCTATGTTAAACCATTACACCATTGAAAAACTGGTTACGTTTGCAATCGAAAGGAAAATGACTATAGTTGAAGAGGTAATGGCCCCTAAACTATGTTCTGGGATGAAAAATACAGCTTCAGTGAAATCCGTTTGCAAATCGGAGTGATAGATTAGAATCTAGAGCCAACGGTAAGTTTTCTATGTTAAACCATTACACCATTGAAAAACTGGTTACGTCTGCAATCGAAAGAAAAATGACTATAGTTGAAGAGGTAATGGCCCCTAAACTATGTTCTGGGATGAAAAATACAGCTTCAGTGAAATCCGTTTGCAAATCGGAGTGATAGATTAGAATCTAGAGCCAACGGTAAGTTTTCTATGTTAAACCATTACACCATTGAAAAACTGGTTACGTTTGCAATCGAAAGAAAAATGACTATAGTTGAAGAGGTAATGGCCCCTAAACTATGTTCTGGGATGAAAGTTACAGCTTCAGTGAAATCCGTTTGCAAATCGGAGTGATAGATTAGAATCTAGAGCCAACGGTACGTTTTCTATGTTAAACCATTACACCATTGAAAAACTGGTTACGTCTGCAATCGAAAGAAAAATGACTATAGTTGAAGAGGTAATGGCCCCTAAACTATGTTCTGGGATGAAAGTTACAGCTTCAGTGAAATCCGTTTGCAAATGGGAGTGATAGATTAGAATCTAGAGCCAACGGTACGTTTTCTATGTTAAACCATTACACCATTGAAAAACTGGTTACGTTTGCAATCGAAAGAAAAATGACTATAGTTGAAGAGGTAATGGCCCCTAAACTATGTTCTGGGATGAAAAATACAGTTTCAGTGAAATCCGTTTGCAAATCGGAGTGATAGATTAGAATCTAGAGCCAACGGTACGTTTTCTATGTTAAACCACTACACCATTGAAAAACTGGTTACGTTTGCAATCGAAAGAAAAATGACTATAGTTGAAGAGGTAATGGCCCCTAAACTATGTTCTGGGATGAAAAATACAGCTTCAGTGAAATCCGTTTGCAAATCGGAGTGATAGATTAGAATCTAGAGCCAACGGTACGTTTTCTATGTTAAACCATTACACCATTGAAAAACTGGTTACGTTTGCAATCGAAAGAAAAATGACTATAGTTGAAGAGGTAATGGCCCCTAAACTATGTTCTGGGATGAAGGTTACAGCTTCAGTGAAATCCGTTTGCAAATCGGAGTGATAGATTAGAATCTAGAGCCAACGGTACGTTTTCTATGTTAAACCATTACACCATTGAAAAACTGGTTACGTTTGCAATCGAAAGAAAAATGACTAAAGTTGAAGAGGTAATGGCCCCTAAACTATGTTCTGGGATGAAAAATACAGCTTCAGTGAAATCCGTTTGCAAATCGGAGTGATAGATTAGAATCTAGAGCCAACGGTAAGTTTTCTATGTTAAACCATTACACCATTGAAAAACTGGTTACGTTTGCAATCGAAAGAAAAATGACTATAGTTGAAGAAGTAATGGCCCCTAAACTATGTTCTGGGATGAAAAATACAGTTTCAGTGAAATCCGTTTGCAAATCGGAGTGATAGATTAGAATCTAGAGCCAACGGTACGTTTTCTATGTTAAACCACTACACCATTGAAAAACTGGTTACGTTTGCAATCGAAAGAAAAATTACTATAGTTGAAGAGGTAATGGCCCCTAAACTATGTTCTGGGATGAAAAATACAGCTTCAGTAAAATCCGTTTGCAAATCGGAGTGATAGATTAGAATCTAGAGCCAACGGTACGTTTTCTATGTTAAACCATTACACCATTAAAAAACTAGTTACGTTTGCAATCGAAAGAAAAATGACTATAGTTGAAGAGGTAATGGCCCCTAAACTATGTTCTGGGATGAAAAATACAGCTTCAGTGAAATCCGTTTGCAAATCGGAGTGATAGATTAGAATCTAGAGCCAACGGTACGTTTTCTATGTTAAACCATTACACCATTGAAAAACTGGTTACGTCTACAATCGAAAGAAAAATGACTATAGTTGAAGAGGTAATGGCCCCTAAACTATTTTCTAGGATGAAAGTTACAGCTTCAGTGAAATCCGTTTGCAAATCGGAGTGATAGATTAGAATCTAGAGCCAACGGTACGTTTTCTATGTTAAACCATTACACCATTGAAAAACTGGTTACGTTTGCAATCGAAAGAAAAATGACTATATTTGAAGAGGTAATGGCCCCTAAACTATGTTCTGGGATGAAAAATACAGCTTCAGTGAAATCCGTTTGCAAATCGGAGTGATAGATTAGAATCTAGAGCCAACGGTACGTTTTCTATGTTAAACCATTACACCATTGAAAAACTGGTTACGTTTGCAATCGAAAGAAAAATGACTATAATTGAAGAGGTAATGGCTAGTGTTGGGCGAACATCTAGATGTCCGGGTTCGGGCCGAACAGGCCGAACATGGCCGCGATGTTCGGGTGTTCGACCCGAACTCCGAACATAATGGAAGTCAATGGGGACCCGAACTTTTGTGGTTTGTAAAGCCTCCTTACATGCTACATACCCCAAATTTACAGGGTATGTGCACCTTGGGAGTGGGTACAAGAGGAAAAAAAAATTAGCAAGAAGAGCTTATAGTTTTTGAGAAAATCGATTTTAAAGTTTCAAAGGGAAAACTGTCTTTTAAATGCGGGAAATGTCTGTTTTCTTTGCACAGGTAACATGTTTTTTGTCGGCATGCAGTCATAAATGTAATACATATAAGAGGTTCCAGGAAAAGGGACCGGTAACGTGAACCCAGCAGCAGCACACGTGATGGAACAGGAGGAGGGTGGCGCAGGAGGAGAAGAAGGCCACGCTTTGTGAGACACAACAACCCCGGCCTTGCATGAGGGCAAGAAGCGTGCGGATAGCATGCTTTGTACCGCCATGCAGTCATAAATGTAATAAAGATAAGTGGTTCAATAAACAGGGACCACGCGGCAACGCTAACCCAGCAGCAGCAGACGTGATGGAACAGGAGCAGGCGCAGGAGGAGAGGGCCACGCTTTGTGAGACACAACAACCCAGGCCTTGCATGAGGGCAAGAAGCGTGCGGATAGCATGCTTTGTACCGCCATGCAGTCATAAATGTAATAAAGATAAGTGGTTCAATAAACAGGGACCACGCGGCAACGCTAACCCAGCAGCAGCAGACGTGATGGAACAGGAGCAGGCGCAGGAGGAGAAGGCCACGCTTTGTGAGACACAACAACCCAGGCCTTGCATGTGGACAAAAAGCGTGCGGATATAGCAGCAATGCTTTTTGCCGCCATGCAGTCATAAATGTAATACAGATGAGAGGTTCAATAAACAGGGCCCGGAAACGCAACACCATCCCAGATGTTCATTGGTCATGTTACTTGGTTGGGGTCCTGGAGTGTTGCGTAGTCATTTCCAATCCAGGATTGATTCATTTTAATTTGAGTCAGACGGTCTGCATTTTCTGTAGAGAGGCGGATACGCCGATCTGTGACGATGCCTCCGGCAGCACTGAAACAGCGTTCCGACATAACGCTGGCTGCCGGGCAAGCCAGCACCTCTATTGCGTACATTGCCAGTTCGTGCCAGGTGTCTAGCTTCGATACCCAATAGTTGAAGGGTGCAGATGGATGGTTCGACACAGCTACGCCATCTTAAATGTAGTCCTTGACCATCTTCTCCAGGCGATCGGTGTTGGAGGTGGATCTGCACGCTTGCTGTTCAGTGGGCTGCGGCTGCATGGGTGTCAGAAAATTTTCCCACTCCAAGGACACTGCCGATACCATTCCCTTTTGGGTACTAGCTGCGGCTTGCGTTGTTTGCTGCCCTCCTGGTCGTCCTGGGTTTGCGGAAGTCAGTCTGTCTGCGTACAACTGGCTAGAGGAGGGGGAGGATGTCAATCTCCTCTCTAAAGTCTCCACAAGGGCCTGCTGGTATTCTTCCATTTTGACCTGTCTGACTCTTTCTTCAAGCAGTTTTGGAACATTGTGTTTGTACCGTGGATCCAGAAGGGTATAAACCCAGTAATTGGTGTTGTCCAGAATGCGCACAATGCGTGGGTCACGTTCAATGCAGTCTAGCATGAATTGAGCCATGTGTGCCAGAGTCCTACCAGAATCCTCATCATCCTCTTGTGAGCGTTGTGATAGTTGTTGTGATGCATCATAGTCGTCACCTTCCTCCTGGTCTGCTTCTGCTGACCATTCGCGTTGAATTGTGGAAGTCCAACGTGCACCGCTCTGGCCCTCGTCAGTGGTGGCATGAAATTCCTGCTCCAACTCCAGCTGTTCCTCCTCCTCTTCTTCGTCATAGCTGCTGGGGCCAGCGTTCCCTGAGGCGGATGGCCTGATGTTGGTACCATCACGCTGATCGTTTTCTCCTTCAGATTCCCCCAGTTGCATCATGACAGCTGTTTCCTTGATTTTTAACATCGACCTCTTCAGTAAACACAGCAGTGGTATGGTAATGCTGACTGAAGAGTTGTCACTGCTCACAAGCAACGTGGATTGCTCAAAATTTTGGAGGACTTGGCAGAGGTCCAACATGTTGGCCCAATCGGATCCACAGAAGCTTGGCAGCTGGCCGGATGCGCCTCGGTACTGCGCCGTCATGTACTGGACCACTGCACTCTTCTGCTCGCAAAAGCGGGCTAGCATGTGCAGCGTAGAATTCCAGCGCGTAGGGACATCACACAGCAAGCGATGGTGGGGGAGATTGAAGCGCTCCTGCATCTTGGCGAGTGCCCCCGAAGCAGTACTGGAATTTCTACAATGTTTGGACACTCGACGCACCTTCAACAGCAGATCGGGCACGCCTGGGTATGTCCTCAGGAACCGCTGAACTACTAGGTTCATCACGTGCGCCAGGCAAGGGATGTGTGTCAGCTTAGCCAACCTTAAAGCGCGAATGAGATTACTCCCATTATCACACACAACCATGCCCGGTTTCAGGTCCAGCGGTGCCAGCCACAAATCCGTCTGTTCCTTTATTCCCCTCCAAATTTCCTCCCCTGTGTGCTGCTTATCCCCAAGTCAGATTAGCTTCAGCAACGCTTGCTGACGCATGCCAACAGCTGTGCTGCACTGCTTCCACGATCCTACTGCTGCTGGGTTAGCGTTTCCGGATGAGGTACAGCTTTGAGATGCGTTGGAGGAGAAGGAGTCAGAGAGGTAGGTGCTGCTGTTATCCAGTGGGAGGGACGGCGGTGCAGCTGTTTGTGGCGTGGGCAACACCCGTGCCGTAGCAGGTGAGGAATCGCTGCCAGGCTCCACAAGGTTCACCCAGTGCGCGGTAAGGGAGATGTATCGACCCTGGCCGAACGCACTCGTCCAGGTGTCAGTGGTGAGGTGAACCTTGCAGGCAACGGCATTCTTCAAGCTTCGGGTTATTTTGCTGACCACGTGCTCATGCAACTCAGGCACTGCAGAGCGTGCAAAGTGGTAGCGGCTGGGAACCACGTAACGTGGGATGGCCACTGACATCATGCCCTTGAAGCTGTTTGTCTCCACCAATCGATATGGCAGCATTTCGCAGGCCAGAAGCTTGGCTATGCTGGCTGTTACTGCCACGGCCCGGGGGTCATTTGCTGGCAATTTCCTCTTGCGCTCAAACATCTCCGACACAGACAACTGAACCGTAGCGCTGCACACGGAAGGGCTGTTGGTTGTTGTGTTTGATGAACACTGGGAGACCTCAAGAGCACTACTCCGGAAAGTGACAGTGTCAGCGTCGTCTGATGTTTGTGAATGTTGTGAACCACGCAATGGCTGGGCTACTGCTGCTGCTGAGGCGGGTCTGGTGAACCCAAGGGAGGCAGTGTTGTTTCTGGTACCCTGTCCTGACGCGTTTGCCCAAAGAGTGGGATGTTTGGATAGCATGTGACGGCTCATGCTGGTGGTGGAGAGGTTGTTAATATTTTTCCCCCTGCTCAGGCGGGTCTTGCACACCTTGCAAATCGCCATGGTAACATCCTCAGTGCAGTCTTCAAAGAAAGCCCAGACTTTGGAGCACCTGCCTCCTTGCTGGCGATTTCTGTTTGCTCCTCTTTTGCCTCTCACTTGAACTTCCACGCTTGTGGTGCCTGAAATTGCGCGCCGCCTACCTTGTGGCACAAGGCGAACTCGTGCAGCAGTGTGTTCTTCAACAGACTCATCTGTGCTGCTGCTACGACGGCGATGTTCTCGTTCACAAACAAAATCTGGGTCTCTGTCCACATTGTCCATACCCTCCTCTTCCATCTCCTCAAACTCGTCATATGTCATTGTGGGCCACCGCCGTGGAGTAGAGCTCCCCACAACAACCTCTGCGCAGCACACTCCAACGTCGTCTTCCAGATCTTGTCGGCCGACCTCCTGCAATTGCAACCCCTCCTGCCCAAATTGCTCTGGGATTTGGGTTTCCGAGTCCTCTTCGGACTCGCCTTGTATTTCAGTGCGCGGTGCATTTCCCACAGTTAACGGTTGTGAATCCAGGCACAACATTTCTGGCTGTTCCTCCATTGACCTTTGAAAGGTGGAAGTTTGTTGGGCTGGGAATAGCTCCTGCGAATACCCCATTGTGTCCTGAGGTAATTCATCGGACTGGTTATCTGGCAGTTGTGTGCGTGGTGTCGCTGCCGGTTGTGTCAGCTTTGTGCCCACTGGCTCCTTGTAACTGGCTGAGGACTCGGACCTCGTGCGTGATGTGCTGGTGCTGCTTAACCCACTGCTGGACGCTTGAGAGGTCATCCAAGTAATTATCTGGTCCTGTTCTTTTGGATTTGTGAGGGTTGTTGTCCTGGACAACATGGGCGGTATTGAGTGGGTTTTCTTGGGTGCTCCCCTGTGGCCTGTACGTGAACCGTCAGGGGAAACACCTCTTCCCTTGCCCCTCCCTCTTTCACCGGATTTCTTCCTCATTTCACTTATCCTTACAGTACACGCTGACTGGCAGCAGTACAGTGACAGTATAGAAATGCTATACAGTACCACTATTCCCAGCAGCGACACAGAGCACAATGCTATACAGTGACGGGTGAGCGGTGTACCACTATTCACAGCAGCGACACAGAGCACAATGCTATACAGTGACGGGTGAGCGGTGTACCACTATTCCCAGCAGCGACACAGAGCACAATGCTATACAGTGACGGGTGAGCGGTGTACCACTATTCCCAGCAGCGACACAGAGCACAATGCTATACAGTGGCGAACGAGCGGTGTACCACTATTCCCAGCAGACACAGAACAGTACACAGAATGCTATATAGTGTGGCTGAACGAGCGGTGTACCACTATTCCCAGCAGACACAGAACAGTACACAGAATGCTATATAGTGTGGCTGAACGAGCGGTGTACTACTGTTCCCAGCAGACACAGAACAGTACACAGAATGCTATATAGTGTGGCTGAACGAGCGGTGTACTACTGTTCCCAGCAGACACAGAACAGTACACAGAATGCTATATAGTGTGGCTGAACGAGCGGTGTACCACTGTTCCCAGCAGACACAGAACAGTACACAGAATGCTATATAGTGTGGCTGAACGAGCGGTGTACCACTATTCCCAGCAGACACAGAACAGTACACAGAATGCTATATAGTGTGGCTGAACGAGCGGTGTACCACTATTCCCAGCAGACACAGAACAGTACACAGAATGCTATATAGTGTGGCTGAACGAGCGGTGTACTACTGTTCCTAGCAGACACAGAACAGTACACAGAATGCTATATAGTGTGGCTGAACGAGCGGTGTACTACTGTTCCCAGCAGACACAGAACAGTACACAGAATGCTATATAGTGTGGCTGAACGAGCGGTGTACTACTGTTCCCAGCAGACACAGAACAGTACACAGAATGCTATATAGTGTGGCTGAACGAGCGGTGTACTACTGTTCCCAGCAGACAAAGAACAGTACACAGAATGCTATATAGTGTGGCTGAACGAGCGGTGTACTACTGTTCCCAGCAGACACAGAACAGTACACAGAATGCTATATAGTGTGGCTGAACGAGCGGTGTACTACTGTTCCCAGCAGACACAGAACAGTACACAGAATGCTATATAGTGTGGCTGAACGAGCGGTGTACCACTGTTCCCAGCAGACACAGAACAGTACACAGAATGCTATATAGTGTGGCTGAACGAGCGGTGTACCACTATTCCCAGCAGACACAGAACAGTACACAGAATGCTATATAGTGTGGCTGAACGAGCGGTGTACCACTATTCCCAGCAGACACAGAACAGTACACAGAATGCTATATAGTGTGGCTGAACGAGCGGTGTACTACTGTTCCCAGCAGACACAGAACAGTACACAGAATGCTATATAGTGTGGCTGAACGAGCGGTGTACTACTGTTCCCAGCAGACACAGAACAGTACACAGAATGCTATATAGTGTGGCTGAACGAGCGGTGTACTACTGTTCCCAGCAGACACAGAACAGTACACAGAATGCTATATAGTGTGGCTGAACGAGCGGTGTACTACTGTTCCCAGCAGACACAGAACAGTACACAGAATGCTATATAGTGTGGCTGAACGAGCGGTGTACTACTGTTCCCAGCAGACACAGAACAGTACACAGAATGCTATATAGTGTGGCTGAACGAGCGGTGTACTACTGTTCCCAGCAGACACAGAACAGTACACAGAATGCTATATAGTGTGGCTGAACGAGCGGTGTACCACTGTTCCCAGCAGACACAGAACAGTACACAGAATGCTATATAGTGTGGCTGAACGAGCGGTGTACTACTGTTCCCAGCAGTGACACACAATGACTGGGGGGGACCCTGGCTAGCGTGGCTGGAGCGCGAACTACCCTGCCTGCCTACCCAAAGCTAAACCCACAGACAAATGGCGGAGATATGACGTGGTTCGGGTATTTATTTACCCGAACCACGTGACAGTTCGGCCAATCAGAGCGCGTTCGGGTCCGAACCACGTGACCCGTTCGGCCAATCACAGCGCTAGCCGAACGTTCGGGGAACGTTCGGCCATGCGCTCTTAGTTCGGCCATATGGCCGAACGGTTTGGCCGAGCACCGTCAGGTGTTCGGCCGAACTCGAACATCACCCGAACAGGGTGATGTTCTGCAGAACCCGAACAGTGGCGAACACTGTTCGCCCAACACTAGTAATGGCCCCTAAACTATGTTCTGGGATGAAAAATACAGCTTCAGTGAAATCCGTTTGCAAATCGGAGTGATAGATTAGAATCTAGAGCCAACGGTACGTTTTCTATGTTAAACCATTACACCATTGAAAAACTGGTTACGTCTGCAATCGAAAGAAAAATGACTATAGTTGAAGAGGTAATGGCCCCTAAACTATGTTCTGGGATGAAAGTTACAGCTTCAGTGAAATCTGTTTGCAAATCGGAGTGATAGATTAGAATCTAGAGCCAACGGTACGTTTTCTATGTTAAACCATTACACCATTGAAAAACTGGTTACGTTTGCAATCGAAAGAAAAATGACTATAGTTGAAGAGGTAATGGCCCCTAAACTATGTTCTGGGATGAAAAATACAGCTTCAGTGAAATCCGTTTGCAAATCGGAGTGATAGATTAGAATCTAGAGCCAACGGTAAGTTTTCTATGTTAAACCATTACACCATTGAAAAACTGGTTACGTTTGCAATCGAAAGAAAAATGACTATAGTTGAAGAGGTAATGGCCCCTAAACTATGTTCTGGGATGAAAAATACAGCTTCAGTGAAATCCGTTTGCAAATCGGAGTGATAGATTAGAATCTAGAGCCAACGGTAAGTTTTCTATGTTAAACCATTACACCATTGAAAAACTGGTTACGTCTGCAATCGAAAGAAAAATGACTATAGTTGAAGAGGTAATGGCTCCTAAACTATGTTCTGTGATGAAAGTTACAGCTTCAGTGAAATCCGTTTGCAAATCGGAGTGATACGTTTTCTATGTTAAACCATTACACCATTGAAAAACTGGTTACGTTTGCAATCGAAAGAAAAATGACTATAGTTGAAGAGGTAATGGCCCCTAAACTATGTTCTGGGATGAAAGTTACAGCTTCAGTGAAATCCGTTTGCAAATCGGAGTGATAGATTAGAATCTAGAGCCAACGGTACGTTTTCTATGTTAAACCATTACACCATTGAAAAACTGGTTACGTCTGCAATCGAAAGAAAAATGACTATAGTTGAAGAGGTAATGGCCCCTAAACTATGTTCTGGGATGAAAGTTACAGCTTCAGTGAAATCCGTTTGCAAATCGGAGTGATAGATTAGAATCTAGAGCCAACGGTACGTTTTCTATGTTAAACCATTACACCATTGAAAAACTGGTTACGTTTGCAATCGAAAGAAAAATGACTATAGTTGAAGAGGTAATGGCCCCTAAACTATGTTCTGGGATGAAAAATACAGCTTCAGTGAAATCCGTTTGCAAATCGGAGTGATAGATTAGAATCTAGAGCCAACGGTAAGTTTTCTATGTTAAACCATTACACCATTGAAAAACTGGTTACGTTTGCAATCGAAAGAAAAATGACTATAGTTGAAGAGGTAATGGCCCCTAAACTATGTTCTGGGATGAAAGTTACAGCTTCAGTGAAATCCGTTTGCAAATCGGAGTGATAGATTAGAATCTAGAGCCAACGGTACGTTTTCTATGTTAAACCATTACACCATTGAAAAACTGGTTACGTTTGCAATCGAAAGAAAAATAACTATAGTTGAAGAGGTAATGGCCCCTAAACTATGTTCTGGGATGAAAAATACAGCTTCAGTGAAATCCGTTTGCAAATCGGAGTGATAGATTAGAATCTAGAGCCAACGGTACGTTTTCTATGTTAAACCATTACACCATTGAAAAACTGGTTACGTTTGCAATCGAAAGAAAAATGACTATAGTTGAAGAGGTAATGGCCCCTAAACTATGTTCTGGGATGAAAAATACAGCTTCAGTGAAATCCGTTTGCAAATCGGAGTGATAGATTAGAATCTAGAGCCAACGGTACGTTTTCTATGTTAAACCATTACACCATTGAAAAACTGGTTACGTTTACAATCGAAAGAAAAATGACTATAGTTGAAGAGGTAATGGCCCCTAAACTATGTTCTGGGATGAAAGTTACAGCTTCAGTGAAATCCGTTTGCAAATCGGAGTGATAGATTAGAATCTAGAGCCAACGGTAAGTTTTCTATGTTAAACCATTACACCAGGCTTTCTCAACCAGGGTTCCCTGGAACCCCAGGGTTCCTTGAGTACTCTGCTGGGGTTCCTTAGCATTTTCCCCCATCGTGGGGTAAGTATAGTAAAGCACATTATAATAGGTGGTACTGTAACAAGTAGCACTAAATTGGGGGCTCAGGAGACAGTATAGTGAGTGGCAATGTAATAGGGGGTAGTGAAATAAACAGCCACACATACTTTTAAAGACCATACCTCCTGCAAAATAAATGCAGGGGTTCCTCGAGATCAAAAAATTGTTTGCAGGGTTCCTTGAGACCCAAAAATTATTTGCAGGGTTCCTCCAGGGTAGAAAGGTTGAGAAAGGCTGCATTACACCATTGAAAAACTGGTTACGTTTGCAATCGAAAGAAAAATGACTATAGTTGAAGAGGTAATGGCCCCTAAACTATGTTCTGGGATGAAAAATACAGTTTCAGTGAAATCCGTTTGCAAATCGGAGTGATAGATTAGAATCTAGAGCCAACGGTACGTTTTCTATGTTAAACCACTACACCATTGAAAAACTGGTTACGTTTGCAATCGAAGGAAAGATTACTATAGTTGAAGAGGTAATGGCCCCTAAACTATGTTCTGGGATGAAAAATACAGCTTCAGTAAAATCCGTTTGCAAATCGGAGTGATAGATTAGAATCTAGAGCCAACGGTACGTTTTCTATGTTAAACCATTACACCATTGAAAAACTAGTTACGTTTGCAATCGAAAGAAAAATGACTATAGTTGAAGAGGTAATGGCCCCTAAACTATGTTCTGGGATGAAAAATACAGCTTCAGTAAAATCCGTTTGCAAATCGGAGTGATAGATTAGAATCTAGAGCCAACGGTATGTTTTCTATATTAAACCATTACACCATTGAAAAACTGGTTACGTTTGCAATCGAAAGAAAAATGACTATAGTTGAAGAGGTAATGGCCCCTAAACTATGTTCTGGGATGAAAAATACAGCTTTAGTGAAATCCGTTTGCAAATCGGAGTGATAGAAATCAGAATCTAGAGCCAACGGTACGTTTTCTATGTTAAACCATTACACCATTGAAAAACTGGTTACGTCTGCAATCGAAAGAAAAATGACTATAGTTGAAGAGGTAATGGCCCCTAAACTATGTTCTGGGATGAAAAATACAGCTTCAGTGAAATCCGTTTGCAAATCGGAGTGATAGATTAGAATCTAGAGCCAACGGTAAGTTTTCTATGTTAAACCATTACACCATTGAAAAAATGGTTACGTTTGCAATCGAAAGAAAAATGACTATAGTTGAAGAGGTAATGGCCCCTAAACTATGTTCTGGGATGAAAGTTACAGCTTCAGTGAAATCCGTTTGCAAATCGGAGTGATAGATTAGAATCTAGAGCCAACGGTACGTTTTCTATGTTAAACCATTACACCATTGAAAAACTGGTTACGTCTGCAATCGAAAGAAAAATGACTATAGTTGAAGAGGTAATGGCCCCTAAACTATGTTCTGGGATGAAAGTTACAGCTTCAGTGAAATCCGTTTGCAAATGGGAGTGATAGATTAGAATCTAGAGCCAACGGTATGTTTTCTATGTTAAACCACTACACCATTGAAAAACTGGTTACGTTTGCAATCGAAAGAAAAATGACTATAGTTGAAGAGGTAATGGCCCCTAAACTATGTTCTGGGATGAAAAATACAGCTTCAGTAAAATCCGTTTGCAAATCGGAGTGATAGATTAGAATCTAGAGCCAACGGTATGTTTTCTATATTAAACCATTACACCATTGAAAAACTGGTTACGTTTGCAATCGAAAGAAAAATGACTATAGTTGAAGAGGTAATGGCCCCTAAACTATGTTCTGGGATGAAAGTTACAGCTTCAGTGAAATCCGTTTGCAAATCGGAGTGATAGATTAGAATCTAGAGCCAACGGTACGTTTTCTATGTTAAACCATTACACCATTGAAAAACTGGTTACGTCTGCAATCGAAAGAAAAATGACTATAGTTGAAGAGGTAATGGCCCCTAAACTATGTTCTGGGATGAAAGTTACAGCTTCAGTGAAATCCGTTTGCAAATCGGAGTGATAGATTAGAATCTAGAGCCAACGGTATGTTTTCTATGTTAAACCACTACACCATTGAAAAACTGGTTACGTTTGCAATCGAAAGAAAAATGACTATAGTTGAAGAGGTAATGGCCCCTAAACTATGTTCTGGGATGAAAAATACAGCTTCAGTAAAATCCGTTTGCAAATCGGAGTGATAGATTAGAATCTAGAGCCAACGGTATGTTTTCTATATTAAACCATTACACCATTGAAAAACTGGTTACGTTTGCAATCGAAAGAAAAATGACTATAGTTGAAGAGGTAATGGCCCCTAAACTATGTTCTGGGATGAAAAATACAACTTCAGTGAAATCCGTTTGCAAATCGGAGTGATAGATTAGAATCTAGAGCCAACGGTACGTTTTCTATGTTAAACCATTACACCATTGAAAAACTGGTTACGTCTGCAATCGAAAGAAAAATGACTATAGTTGAAGAGGTAATGGCCCCTAAACTATGTTCTGGGATGAAAGTTACAGCTTCAGTGAAATCCATTTGCAAATCGGAGTGATAGATTAGAATCTAGAGCCAACGGTACGTTTTCTATGTTAAACCATTACACCATTGAAAAACTGGTTACGTTTGCAATCGAAAGGAAAATGACTATAGTTGAAGAGGTAATGGCCCCTAAACTATGTTCTGGGATGAAAAATACAGCTTCAGTGAAATCCGTTTGCAAATCGGAGTGATAGATTAGAATCTAGAGCCAACGGTAAGTTTTCTATGTTAAACCATTACACCATTGAAAAACTGGTTACGTCTGCAATCGAAAGAAAAATGACTATAGTTGAAGAGGTAATGGCCCCTAAACTATGTTCTGGGATGAAAAATACAGCTTCAGTGAAATCCGTTTGCAAATCGGAGTGATAGATTAGAATCTAGAGCCAACGGTAAGTTTTCTATGTTAAACCATTACACCATTGAAAAACTGGTTACGTTTGCAATCGAAAGAAAAATGACTATAGTTGAAGAGGTAATGGCCCCTAAACTATGTTCTGGGATGAAAGTTACAGCTTCAGTGAAATCCGTTTGCAAATCGGAGTGATAGATTAGAATCTAGAGCAAACGGTACGTTTTCTATGTTAAACCATTACACCATTGAAAAACTGGTTACGTCTGCAATCGAAAGAAAAATGACTATAGTTGAAGAGGTAATGGCCCCTAAACTATGTTCTGGGATGAAAGTTACAGCTTCAGTGAAATCCGTTTGCAAATGGGAGTGATAGATTAGAATCTAGAGCCAACGGTACGTTTTCTATGTTAAACCATTACACCATTGAAAAACTGGTTACGTTTGCAATCGAAAGAAAAATGACTATAGTTGAAGAGGTAATGGCCCCTAAACTATGTTCTGGGATGAAAAATACAGTTTCAGTGAAATCCGTTTGCAAATCGGAGTGATAGATTAGAATCTAGAGCCAACGGTACGTTTTCTATGTTAAACCACTACACCATTGAAAAACTGGTTACGTTTGCAATCGAAAGAAAAATGACTATAGTTGAAGAGGTAATGGCCCCTAAACTATGTTCTGGGATGAAAAATACAGCTTCAGTAAAATCCGTTTGCAAATCGGAGTGATAGATTAGAATCTAGAGCCAACGGTATGTTTTCTATATTAAACCATTACACCATTGAAAAACTGGTTACGTTTGCAATCGAAAGAAAAATGACTATAGTTGAAGAGGTAATGGCCCCTAAACTATGTTCTGGGATGAAAGTTACAGCTTCAGTGAAATCCGTTTGCAAATCGGAGTGATAGATTAGAATCTAGAGCCAACGGTACGTTTTCTATGTTAAACCATTACACCATTGAAAAACTGGTTACGTCTGCAATCGAAAGAAAAATGACTATAGTTGAAGAGGTAATGGCCCCTAAACTATGTTCTGGGATGAAAGTTACAGCTTCAGTGAAATCCGTTTGCAAATGGGAGTGATAGATTAGAATCTAGAGCCAAGGTACGTTTTCTATGTTAAACCATTACACCATTGAAAAACTGGTTACGTTTGCAATCGAAAGAAAAATGACTATAGTTGAAGAGGTAATGGCCCCTAAATTATGTTCTGGGATGAAAAATACAGTTTCAGTGAAATCCGATTGCAAATCGGAGTGATAGATTAGAATCTAGAGCCAACGGTACGTTTTCTATGTTAAACCACTACACCATTGAAAAACTGGTTACGTTTGCAATCGAAAGAAAAATGACTATAGTTGAAGAGGTAATGGCCCCTAAACTATGTTCTGGGATGAAAAATACAGCTTCAGTAAAATCCGTTTGCAAATCGGAGTGATAGATTAGAATCTAGAGCCAACGGTATGTTTTCTATATTAAACCATTACACCATTGAAAAACTGGTTACGTTTGCAATCGAAAGAAAAATGACTATAGTTGAAGAGGTAATGGCCCCTAAACTATGTTCTGGGATGAAAAATACAGCTTCAGTGAAATCCGTTTGCAAATCGGAGTAATAGATTAGAATCTAGAGCCAACGGTACGTTTTCTATGTTAAACCACTACACCATTGAAAAACTGGTTACGTTTGCAATCGAAAGAAAAATGACTATAGTTGAAGAGGTAATGGCCCCTAAACTATGTTCTGGGATGAAAAATACAGCTTCAGTAAAATCCGTTTGCAAATCGGAGTGATAGATTAGAATCTAGAGCCAACGGTATGTTTTCTATATTAAACCATTACACCATTGAAAAACTGGTTACGTTTGCAATCGAAAGAAAAATGACTATAGTTGAAGAGGTAATGGCCCCTAAACTATGTTCTGGGATGAAAAATACAGCTTCAGTGAAATCCGTTTGCAAATCGGAGTGATAGAAATCAGAATCTAGAGCCAACGGTACGTTTTCTATGTTAAACCATTACACCATTGAAAAACTGGTTACGTCTGCAATCGAAAGAAAAATGACTATAGTTGAAGAGGTAATGGCCCCTAAACTATGTTCTGGGATGAAAAATACAGCTTCAGTGAAATCCGTTTGCAAATCGGAGTGATAGATTAGAATCTAGAGCCAACGGTAAGTTTTCTATGTTAAACCATTACACCATTGAAAAAATGGTTACGTTTGCAATCGAAAGAAAAATGACTATAGTTGAAGAGGTAATGGCCCCTAAACTATGTTCTGGGATGAAAGTTACAGCTTCAGTGAAATCCGTTTGCAAATCGGAGTGATAGATTAGAATCTAGAGCCAACGGTACGTTTTCTATATTAAACCATTACACCATTGAAAAACTGGTTACGTCTGCAATCGAAAGAAAAATGACTATAGTTGAAGAGGTAATGGCCCCTAAACTATGTTCTGGGATGAAAGTTACAGCTTCAGTGAAATCCGTTTGCAAATGGGAGTGATAGATTAGAATCTAGAGCCAACGGTATGTTTTCTATGTTAAACCACTACACCATTGAAAACTGGTTACGTTTGCAATCGAAAGAAAAATGACTATAGTTGAAGAGGTAATGTCCCCTAAACTATGTTCTGGGATGAAAAATACAGCTTCAGTAAAATCCGTTTGCAAATCGGAGTGATAGATTAGAATCTAGAGCCAACGGTATGTTTTCTATATTAAACCATTACACCATTGAAAAACTGGTTACGTTTGCAATCGAAAGAAAAATGACTATAGTTGAAGAGGTAATGGCCCCTAAACTATGTTCTGGGATGAAAAATACAACTTCAGTGAAATCCGTTTGCAAATCGGAGTGATAGATTAGAATCTAGAGCCAACGGTACGTTTTCTATGTTAAACCATGACACCATTGAAAAACTGGTTACGTCTGCAATCGAAAGAAAAATGACTATAGTTGAAGAGGTAATGGCCCCTAAACTATGTTCTGGGATGAAAGTTACAGCTTCAGTGAAATCCGTTTGCAAATCGGAGTGATAGATTAGAATCTAGAGCCAACGGTATGTTTTCTATGTTAAACCACTACACCATTGAAAAACTGGTTACGTTTGCAATCGAAAGAAAAATGACTATAGTTGAAGAGGTAATGGCCCCTAAACTATGTTCTGGGATGAAAAATACAGCTTCAGTAAAATCCGTTTGCAAATCGGAGTGATAGATTAGAATCTAGAGCCAACGGTATGTTTTCTATATTAAACCATTACACCATTGAAAAACTGGTTACGTTTGCAATCGAAAGAAAAATGACTATAGTTGAAGAGGTAATGGCCCCTAAACTATGTTCTGGGATGAAAAATACAACTTCAGTGAAATCCGTTTGCAAATCGGAGTGATAGATTAGAATCTAGAGCCAACGGTACGTTTTCTATGTTAAACCATTACACCATTGAAAAACTGGTTACGTCTGCAATCGAAAGAAAAATGACTATAGTTGAAGAGGTAATGGCCCCTAAACTATGTTCTGGGATGAAAGTTACAGCTTCAGTGAAATCCATTTGCAAATCGGAGTGATAGATTAGAATCTAGAGCCAACGGTACGTTTTCTATGTTAAACCATTACACCATTGAAAAACTGGTTACGTTTGCAATCGAAAGGAAAATGACTATAGTTGAAGAGGTAATGGCCCCTAAACTATGTTCTGGGATTAAAAATACAGCTTCAGTGAAATCCGTTTGCAAATCGGAGTGATAGATTAGAATCTAGAGCCAACGGTAAGTTTTCTATGTTAAACCATTACACCATTGAAAAACTGGTTACGTCTGCAATCGAAAGAAAAATGACTATAGTTGAAGAGGTAATGGCCCCTAAACTATGTTCTGGGATGAAAAATACAGCTTCAGTGAAATCCGTTTGCAAATCGGAGTGATAGATTAGAATCTAGAGCCAACGGTAAGTTTTCTATGTTAAACCATTACACCATTGAAAAACTGGTTACGTTTGCAATCGAAAGAAAAATGACTATAGTTGAAGAGGTAATGGCCCCTAAACTATGTTCTGGGATGAAAGTTACAGCTTCAGTGAAATCCGTTTGCAAATCGGAGTGATAGATTAGAATCTAGAGCAAACGGTACGTTTTCTATGTTAAACCATTACACCATTGAAAAACTGGTTACGTCTGCAATCGAAAGAAAAATGACTATAGTTGAAGAGGTAATGGCCCCTAAACTATGTTCTGGGATGAAAGTTACAGCTTCAGTGAAATCCGTTTGCAAATGGGAGTGATAGATTAGAATCTAGAGCCAACGGTACGTTTTCTATGTTAAACCATTACACCATTGAAAAACTGGTTACGTTTGCAATCGAAAGAAAAATGACTATAGTTGAAGAGGTAATGGCCCCTAAACTATGTTCTGGGATGAAAAATACAGTTTCAGTGAAATCCGTTTGCAAATCGGAGTGATAGATTAGAATCTAGAGCCAACGGTACGTTTTCTATGTTAAACCACTACACCATTGAAAAACTGGTTACGTTTGCAATCGAAAGAAAAATGACTATAGTTGAAGAGGTAATGGCCCCTAAACTATGTTCTGGGATGAAAAATACAGCTTCAGTAAAATCCGTTTGCAAATCGGAGTGATAGATTAGAATCTAGAGCCAACGGTATGTTTTCTATATTAAACCATTACACCATTGAAAAACTGGTTACGTTTGCAATCGAAAGAAAAATGACTATAGTTGAAGAGGTAATGGCCCCTAAACTATGTTCTGGGATGAAAGTTACAGCTTCAGTGAAATCCGTTTGCAAATCGGAGTGATAGATTAGAATCTAGAGCCAACGGTACGTTTTCTATGTTAAACCATTACACCATTGAAAAACTGGTTACGTCTGCAATCGAAAGAAAAATGACTATAGTTGAAGAGGTAATGGCCCCTAAACTATGTTCTGGGATGAAAGTTACAGCTTCAGTGAAATCCGTTTGCAAATGGGAGTGATAGATTAGAATCTAGAGCCAAGGTACGTTTTCTATGTTAAACCATTACACCATTGAAAAACTGGTTACGTTTGCAATCGAAAGAAAAATGACTATAGTTGAAGAGGTAATGGCCCCTAAACTATGTTCTGGGATGAAAAATACAGTTTCAGTGAAATCCGATTGCAAATCGGAGTGATAGATTAGAATCTAGAGCCAACGGTACGTTTTCTATGTTAAACCACTACACCATTGAAAAACTGGTTACGTTTGCAATCGAAAGAAAAATGACTATAGTTGAAGAGGTAATGGCCCCTAAACTATGTTCTGGGATAAAAAATACAGCTTCAGTAAAATCCGTTTGCAAATCGGAGTGATAGATTAGAATCTAGAGCCAACGGTATGTTTTCTATATTAAACCATTACACCATTGAAAAACTGGTTACGTTTGCAATCGAAAGAAAAATGACTATAGTTGAAGAGGTAATGGCCCCTAAACTATGTTCTGGGATGAAAAATACAGCTTCAGTGAAATCCGTTTGCAAATCGGAGTAATAGATTAGAATCTAGAGCCAACGGTACGTTTTCTATGTTAAACCACTACACCATTGAAAAACTGGTTACGTTTGCAATCGAAAGAAAAATGACTATAGTTGAAGAGGTAATGGCCCCTAAACTATGTTCTGGGATGAAAAATACAGCTTCAGTGAAATCCGTTTGCAAATCGGAGTGATAGATTAGAATCTAGAGCCAACGGTATGTTTTCTATATTAAACCATTACACCATTGAAAAACTGGTTACGTTTGCAATCGAAAGAAAAATGACTATAGTTGAAGAGGTAATGGCCCCTAAACTATGTTCTGGGATGAAAAATACAGCTTCAGTGAAATCCGTTTGCAAATCGGAGTGATAGATTAGAATCTAGAGCCAACGGTACGTTTTCTATGTTAAACCATTACACCATTGAAAAACTGGTTACGTCTGCAATCGAAAGAAAAATGACTATAGTTGAAGAGGTAATGGCCCCTAAACTATGTTCTGGGATGAAAGTTACAGCTTCAGTGAAATCCGTTTGCAAATCGGAGTGATAGATTAGAATCTAGAGCCAACGGTACGTTTTCTATGTTAAACCATTACACCATTGAAAAACTGGTTACGTTTGCAATCGAAAGGAAAATGACTATAGTTGAAGAGGTAATGGCCCCTAAACTATGTTCTGGGATGAAAAATACAGCTTCAGTGAAATCCGTTTGCAAATCGGAGTGATAGATTAGAATCTAGAGCCAACGGTAAGTTTTCTATGTTAAACCATTACACCATTGAAAAACTGGTTACGTCTGCAATCGAAAGAAAAATGACTATAGTTGAAGAGGTAATGGCCCCTAAACTATGTTCTGGGATGAAAAATACAGCTTCAGTGAAATCCGTTTGCAAATCGGAGTGATAGATTAGAATCTAGAGCCAACGGTAAGTTTTCTATGTTAAACCATTACACCATTGAAAAACTGGTTACGTTTGCAATCGAAAGAAAAATGACTATAGTTGAAGAGGTAATGGCCCCTAAACTATGTTCTGGGATGAAAGTTACAGCTTCAGTGAAATCCGTTTGCAAATCGGAGTGATAGATTAGAATCTAGAGCCAACGGTACGTTTTCTATGTTAAACCATTACACCATTGAAAAACTGGTTACGTCTGCAATCGAAAGAAAAATGACTATAGTTGAAGAGGTAATGGCCCCTAAACTATGTTCTGGGATGAAAGTTACAGCTTCAGTGAAATCCGTTTGCAAATGGGAGTGATAGATTAGAATCTAGAGCCAACGGTACGTTTTCTATGTTAAACCATTACACCATTGAAAAACTGGTTACGTTTGCAATCGAAAGAAAAATGACTATAGTTGAAGAGGTAATGGCCCCTAAACTATGTTCTGGGATGAAAAATACAGTTTCAGTGAAATCCGTTTGCAAATCGGAGTGATAGATTAGAATCTAGAGCCAACGGTACGTTTTCTATGTTAAACCACTACACCATTGAAAAACTGGTTACGTTTGCAATCGAAAGAAAAATGACTATAGTTGAAGAGGTAATGGCCCCTAAACTATGTTCTGGGATGAAAAATACAGCTTCAGTGAAATCCGTTTGCAAATCGGAGTGATAGATTAGAATCTAGAGCCAACGGTACGTTTTCTATGTTAAACCATTACACCATTGAAAAACTGGTTACGTTTGCAATCGAAAGAAAAATGACTATAGTTGAAGAGGTAATGGCCCCTAAACTATGTTCTGGGATGAAGGTTACAGCTTCAGTGAAATCCGTTTGCAAATCGGAGTGATAGATTAGAATCTAGAGCCAACGGTACGTTTTCTATGTTAAACCATTACACCATTGAAAAACTGGTTACGTTTGCAATCGAAAGA
The DNA here is from genome assembly GCF_040937935.1 of Hyperolius riggenbachi. NCBI lineage: Eukaryota > Metazoa > Chordata > Amphibia > Anura > Hyperoliidae > Hyperolius > Hyperolius riggenbachi. Next base: position 152,263,662 of record NC_090656.1, on the reverse strand, counting down.
AAAATGACTAAAGTTGAAGAGGTAATGGCCCCTAAACTATGTTCTGGGATGAAAAATACAGCTTCAGTGAAATCCGTTTGCAAATCGGAGTGATAGATTAGAATCTAGAGCCAACGGTAAGTTTTCTATGTTAAACCATTACACCATTGAAAAACTGGTTACGTTTGCAATCGAAAGAAAAATGACTATAGTTGAAGAAGTAATGGCCCCTAAACTATGTTCTGGGATGAAAAATACAGTTTCAGTGAAATCCGTTTGCAAATCGGAGTGATAGATTAGAATCTAGAGCCAACGGTACGTTTTCTATGTTAAACCACTACACCATTGAAAAACTGGTTACGTTTGCAATCGAAAGAAAAATTACTATAGTTGAAGAGGTAATGGCCCCTAAACTATGTTCTGGGATGAAAAATACAGCTTCAGTAAAATCCGTTTGCAAATCGGAGTGATAGATTAGAATCTAGAGCCAACGGTACGTTTTCTATGTTAAACCATTACACCATTAAAAAACTAGTTACGTTTGCAATCGAAAGAAAAATGACTATAGTTGAAGAGGTAATGGCCCCTAAACTATGTTCTGGGATGAAAAATACAGCTTCAGTGAAATCCGTTTGCAAATCGGAGTGATAGATTAGAATCTAGAGCCAACGGTACGTTTTCTATGTTAAACCATTACACCATTGAAAAACTGGTTACGTCTACAATCGAAAGAAAAATGACTATAGTTGAAGAGGTAATGGCCCCTAAACTATTTTCTAGGATGAAAGTTACAGCTTCAGTGAAATCCGTTTGCAAATCGGAGTGATAGATTAGAATCTAGAGCCAACGGTACGTTTTCTATGTTAAACCATTACACCATTGAAAAACTGGTTACGTTTGCAATCGAAAGAAAAATGACTATATTTGAAGAGGTAATGGCCCCTAAACTATGTTCTGGGATGAAAAATACAGCTTCAGTGAAATCCGTTTGCAAATCGGAGTGATAGATTAGAATCTAGAGCCAACGGTACGTTTTCTATGTTAAACCATTACACCATTGAAAAACTGGTTACGTTTGCAATCGAAAGAAAAATGACTATAATTGAAGAGGTAATGGCTAGTGTTGGGCGAACATCTAGATGTCCGGGTTCGGGCCGAACAGGCCGAACATGGCCGCGATGTTCGGGTGTTCGACCCGAACTCCGAACATAATGGAAGTCAATGGGGACCCGAACTTTTGTGGTTTGTAAAGCCTCCTTACATGCTACATACCCCAAATTTACAGGGTATGTGCACCTTGGGAGTGGGTACAAGAGGAAAAAAAAATTAGCAAGAAGAGCTTATAGTTTTTGAGAAAATCGATTTTAAAGTTTCAAAGGGAAAACTGTCTTTTAAATGCGGGAAATGTCTGTTTTCTTTGCACAGGTAACATGTTTTTTGTCGGCATGCAGTCATAAATGTAATACATATAAGAGGTTCCAGGAAAAGGGACCGGTAACGTGAACCCAGCAGCAGCACACGTGATGGAACAGGAGGAGGGTGGCGCAGGAGGAGAAGAAGGCCACGCTTTGTGAGACACAACAACCCCGGCCTTGCATGAGGGCAAGAAGCGTGCGGATAGCATGCTTTGTACCGCCATGCAGTCATAAATGTAATAAAGATAAGTGGTTCAATAAACAGGGACCACGCGGCAACGCTAACCCAGCAGCAGCAGACGTGATGGAACAGGAGCAGGCGCAGGAGGAGAGGGCCACGCTTTGTGAGACACAACAACCCAGGCCTTGCATGAGGGCAAGAAGCGTGCGGATAGCATGCTTTGTACCGCCATGCAGTCATAAATGTAATAAAGATAAGTGGTTCAATAAACAGGGACCACGCGGCAACGCTAACCCAGCAGCAGCAGACGTGATGGAACAGGAGCAGGCGCAGGAGGAGAAGGCCACGCTTTGTGAGACACAACAACCCAGGCCTTGCATGTGGACAAAAAGCGTGCGGATATAGCAGCAATGCTTTTTGCCGCCATGCAGTCATAAATGTAATACAGATGAGAGGTTCAATAAACAGGGCCCGGAAACGCAACACCATCCCAGATGTTCATTGGTCATGTTACTTGGTTGGGGTCCTGGAGTGTTGCGTAGTCATTTCCAATCCAGGATTGATTCATTTTAATTTGAGTCAGACGGTCTGCATTTTCTGTAGAGAGGCGGATACGCCGATCTGTGACGATGCCTCCGGCAGCACTGAAACAGCGTTCCGACATAACGCTGGCTGCCGGGCAAGCCAGCACCTCTATTGCGTACATTGCCAGTTCGTGCCAGGTGTCTAGCTTCGATACCCAATAGTTGAAGGGTGCAGATGGATGGTTCGACACAGCTACGCCATCTTAAATGTAGTCCTTGACCATCTTCTCCAGGCGATCGGTGTTGGAGGTGGATCTGCACGCTTGCTGTTCAGTGGGCTGCGGCTGCATGGGTGTCAGAAAATTTTCCCACTCCAAGGACACTGCCGATACCATTCCCTTTTGGGTACTAGCTGCGGCTTGCGTTGTTTGCTGCCCTCCTGGTCGTCCTGGGTTTGCGGAAGTCAGTCTGTCTGCGTACAACTGGCTAGAGGAGGGGGAGGATGTCAATCTCCTCTCTAAAGTCTCCACAAGGGCCTGCTGGTATTCTTCCATTTTGACCTGTCTGACTCTTTCTTCAAGCAGTTTTGGAACATTGTGTTTGTACCGTGGATCCAGAAGGGTATAAACCCAGTAATTGGTGTTGTCCAGAATGCGCACAATGCGTGGGTCACGTTCAATGCAGTCTAGCATGAATTGAGCCATGTGTGCCAGAGTCCTACCAGAATCCTCATCATCCTCTTGTGAGCGTTGTGATAGTTGTTGTGATGCATCATAGTCGTCACCTTCCTCCTGGTCTGCTTCTGCTGACCATTCGCGTTGAATTGTGGAAGTCCAACGTGCACCGCTCTGGCCCTCGTCAGTGGTGGCATGAAATTCCTGCTCCAACTCCAGCTGTTCCTCCTCCTCTTCTTCGTCATAGCTGCTGGGGCCAGCGTTCCCTGAGGCGGATGGCCTGATGTTGGTACCATCACGCTGATCGTTTTCTCCTTCAGATTCCCCCAGTTGCATCATGACAGCTGTTTCCTTGATTTTTAACATCGACCTCTTCAGTAAACACAGCAGTGGTATGGTAATGCTGACTGAAGAGTTGTCACTGCTCACAAGCAACGTGGATTGCTCAAAATTTTGGAGGACTTGGCAGAGGTCCAACATGTTGGCCCAATCGGATCCACAGAAGCTTGGCAGCTGGCCGGATGCGCCTCGGTACTGCGCCGTCATGTACTGGACCACTGCACTCTTCTGCTCGCAAAAGCGGGCTAGCATGTGCAGCGTAGAATTCCAGCGCGTAGGGACATCACACAGCAAGCGATGGTGGGGGAGATTGAAGCGCTCCTGCATCTTGGCGAGTGCCCCCGAAGCAGTACTGGAATTTCTACAATGTTTGGACACTCGACGCACCTTCAACAGCAGATCGGGCACGCCTGGGTATGTCCTCAGGAACCGCTGAACTACTAGGTTCATCACGTGCGCCAGGCAAGGGATGTGTGTCAGCTTAGCCAACCTTAAAGCGCGAATGAGATTACTCCCATTATCACACACAACCATGCCCGGTTTCAGGTCCAGCGGTGCCAGCCACAAATCCGTCTGTTCCTTTATTCCCCTCCAAATTTCCTCCCCTGTGTGCTGCTTATCCCCAAGTCAGATTAGCTTCAGCAACGCTTGCTGACGCATGCCAACAGCTGTGCTGCACTGCTTCCACGATCCTACTGCTGCTGGGTTAGCGTTTCCGGATGAGGTACAGCTTTGAGATGCGTTGGAGGAGAAGGAGTCAGAGAGGTAGGTGCTGCTGTTATCCAGTGGGAGGGACGGCGGTGCAGCTGTTTGTGGCGTGGGCAACACCCGTGCCGTAGCAGGTGAGGAATCGCTGCCAGGCTCCACAAGGTTCACCCAGTGCGCGGTAAGGGAGATGTATCGACCCTGGCCGAACGCACTCGTCCAGGTGTCAGTGGTGAGGTGAACCTTGCAGGCAACGGCATTCTTCAAGCTTCGGGTTATTTTGCTGACCACGTGCTCATGCAACTCAGGCACTGCAGAGCGTGCAAAGTGGTAGCGGCTGGGAACCACGTAACGTGGGATGGCCACTGACATCATGCCCTTGAAGCTGTTTGTCTCCACCAATCGATATGGCAGCATTTCGCAGGCCAGAAGCTTGGCTATGCTGGCTGTTACTGCCACGGCCCGGGGGTCATTTGCTGGCAATTTCCTCTTGCGCTCAAACATCTCCGACACAGACAACTGAACCGTAGCGCTGCACACGGAAGGGCTGTTGGTTGTTGTGTTTGATGAACACTGGGAGACCTCAAGAGCACTACTCCGGAAAGTGACAGTGTCAGCGTCGTCTGATGTTTGTGAATGTTGTGAACCACGCAATGGCTGGGCTACTGCTGCTGCTGAGGCGGGTCTGGTGAACCCAAGGGAGGCAGTGTTGTTTCTGGTACCCTGTCCTGACGCGTTTGCCCAAAGAGTGGGATGTTTGGATAGCATGTGACGGCTCATGCTGGTGGTGGAGAGGTTGTTAATATTTTTCCCCCTGCTCAGGCGGGTCTTGCACACCTTGCAAATCGCCATGGTAACATCCTCAGTGCAGTCTTCAAAGAAAGCCCAGACTTTGGAGCACCTGCCTCCTTGCTGGCGATTTCTGTTTGCTCCTCTTTTGCCTCTCACTTGAACTTCCACGCTTGTGGTGCCTGAAATTGCGCGCCGCCTACCTTGTGGCACAAGGCGAACTCGTGCAGCAGTGTGTTCTTCAACAGACTCATCTGTGCTGCTGCTACGACGGCGATGTTCTCGTTCACAAACAAAATCTGGGTCTCTGTCCACATTGTCCATACCCTCCTCTTCCATCTCCTCAAACTCGTCATATGTCATTGTGGGCCACCGCCGTGGAGTAGAGCTCCCCACAACAACCTCTGCGCAGCACACTCCAACGTCGTCTTCCAGATCTTGTCGGCCGACCTCCTGCAATTGCAACCCCTCCTGCCCAAATTGCTCTGGGATTTGGGTTTCCGAGTCCTCTTCGGACTCGCCTTGTATTTCAGTGCGCGGTGCATTTCCCACAGTTAACGGTTGTGAATCCAGGCACAACATTTCTGGCTGTTCCTCCATTGACCTTTGAAAGGTGGAAGTTTGTTGGGCTGGGAATAGCTCCTGCGAATACCCCATTGTGTCCTGAGGTAATTCATCGGACTGGTTATCTGGCAGTTGTGTGCGTGGTGTCGCTGCCGGTTGTGTCAGCTTTGTGCCCACTGGCTCCTTGTAACTGGCTGAGGACTCGGACCTCGTGCGTGATGTGCTGGTGCTGCTTAACCCACTGCTGGACGCTTGAGAGGTCATCCAAGTAATTATCTGGTCCTGTTCTTTTGGATTTGTGAGGGTTGTTGTCCTGGACAACATGGGCGGTATTGAGTGGGTTTTCTTGGGTGCTCCCCTGTGGCCTGTACGTGAACCGTCAGGGGAAACACCTCTTCCCTTGCCCCTCCCTCTTTCACCGGATTTCTTCCTCATTTCACTTATCCTTACAGTACACGCTGACTGGCAGCAGTACAGTGACAGTATAGAAATGCTATACAGTACCACTATTCCCAGCAGCGACACAGAGCACAATGCTATACAGTGACGGGTGAGCGGTGTACCACTATTCACAGCAGCGACACAGAGCACAATGCTATACAGTGACGGGTGAGCGGTGTACCACTATTCCCAGCAGCGACACAGAGCACAATGCTATACAGTGACGGGTGAGCGGTGTACCACTATTCCCAGCAGCGACACAGAGCACAATGCTATACAGTGGCGAACGAGCGGTGTACCACTATTCCCAGCAGACACAGAACAGTACACAGAATGCTATATAGTGTGGCTGAACGAGCGGTGTACCACTATTCCCAGCAGACACAGAACAGTACACAGAATGCTATATAGTGTGGCTGAACGAGCGGTGTACTACTGTTCCCAGCAGACACAGAACAGTACACAGAATGCTATATAGTGTGGCTGAACGAGCGGTGTACTACTGTTCCCAGCAGACACAGAACAGTACACAGAATGCTATATAGTGTGGCTGAACGAGCGGTGTACCACTGTTCCCAGCAGACACAGAACAGTACACAGAATGCTATATAGTGTGGCTGAACGAGCGGTGTACCACTATTCCCAGCAGACACAGAACAGTACACAGAATGCTATATAGTGTGGCTGAACGAGCGGTGTACCACTATTCCCAGCAGACACAGAACAGTACACAGAATGCTATATAGTGTGGCTGAACGAGCGGTGTACTACTGTTCCTAGCAGACACAGAACAGTACACAGAATGCTATATAGTGTGGCTGAACGAGCGGTGTACTACTGTTCCCAGCAGACACAGAACAGTACACAGAATGCTATATAGTGTGGCTGAACGAGCGGTGTACTACTGTTCCCAGCAGACACAGAACAGTACACAGAATGCTATATAGTGTGGCTGAACGAGCGGTGTACTACTGTTCCCAGCAGACAAAGAACAGTACACAGAATGCTATATAGTGTGGCTGAACGAGCGGTGTACTACTGTTCCCAGCAGACACAGAACAGTACACAGAATGCTATATAGTGTGGCTGAACGAGCGGTGTACTACTGTTCCCAGCAGACACAGAACAGTACACAGAATGCTATATAGTGTGGCTGAACGAGCGGTGTACCACTGTTCCCAGCAGACACAGAACAGTACACAGAATGCTATATAGTGTGGCTGAACGAGCGGTGTACCACTATTCCCAGCAGACACAGAACAGTACACAGAATGCTATATAGTGTGGCTGAACGAGCGGTGTACCACTATTCCCAGCAGACACAGAACAGTACACAGAATGCTATATAGTGTGGCTGAACGAGCGGTGTACTACTGTTCCCAGCAGACACAGAACAGTACACAGAATGCTATATAGTGTGGCTGAACGAGCGGTGTACTACTGTTCCCAGCAGACACAGAACAGTACACAGAATGCTATATAGTGTGGCTGAACGAGCGGTGTACTACTGTTCCCAGCAGACACAGAACAGTACACAGAATGCTATATAGTGTGGCTGAACGAGCGGTGTACTACTGTTCCCAGCAGACACAGAACAGTACACAGAATGCTATATAGTGTGGCTGAACGAGCGGTGTACTACTGTTCCCAGCAGACACAGAACAGTACACAGAATGCTATATAGTGTGGCTGAACGAGCGGTGTACTACTGTTCCCAGCAGACACAGAACAGTACACAGAATGCTATATAGTGTGGCTGAACGAGCGGTGTACCACTGTTCCCAGCAGACACAGAACAGTACACAGAATGCTATATAGTGTGGCTGAACGAGCGGTGTACTACTGTTCCCAGCAGTGACACACAATGACTGGGGGGGACCCTGGCTAGCGTGGCTGGAGCGCGAACTACCCTGCCTGCCTACCCAAAGCTAAACCCACAGACAAATGGCGGAGATATGACGTGGTTCGGGTATTTATTTACCCGAACCACGTGACAGTTCGGCCAATCAGAGCGCGTTCGGGTCCGAACCACGTGACCCGTTCGGCCAATCACAGCGCTAGCCGAACGTTCGGGGAACGTTCGGCCATGCGCTCTTAGTTCGGCCATATGGCCGAACGGTTTGGCCGAGCACCGTCAGGTGTTCGGCCGAACTCGAACATCACCCGAACAGGGTGATGTTCTGCAGAACCCGAACAGTGGCGAACACTGTTCGCCCAACACTAGTAATGGCCCCTAAACTATGTTCTGGGATGAAAAATACAGCTTCAGTGAAATCCGTTTGCAAATCGGAGTGATAGATTAGAATCTAGAGCCAACGGTACGTTTTCTATGTTAAACCATTACACCATTGAAAAACTGGTTACGTCTGCAATCGAAAGAAAAATGACTATAGTTGAAGAGGTAATGGCCCCTAAACTATGTTCTGGGATGAAAGTTACAGCTTCAGTGAAATCTGTTTGCAAATCGGAGTGATAGATTAGAATCTAGAGCCAACGGTACGTTTTCTATGTTAAACCATTACACCATTGAAAAACTGGTTACGTTTGCAATCGAAAGAAAAATGACTATAGTTGAAGAGGTAATGGCCCCTAAACTATGTTCTGGGATGAAAAATACAGCTTCAGTGAAATCCGTTTGCAAATCGGAGTGATAGATTAGAATCTAGAGCCAACGGTAAGTTTTCTATGTTAAACCATTACACCATTGAAAAACTGGTTACGTTTGCAATCGAAAGAAAAATGACTATAGTTGAAGAGGTAATGGCCCCTAAACTATGTTCTGGGATGAAAAATACAGCTTCAGTGAAATCCGTTTGCAAATCGGAGTGATAGATTAGAATCTAGAGCCAACGGTAAGTTTTCTATGTTAAACCATTACACCATTGAAAAACTGGTTACGTCTGCAATCGAAAGAAAAATGACTATAGTTGAAGAGGTAATGGCTCCTAAACTATGTTCTGTGATGAAAGTTACAGCTTCAGTGAAATCCGTTTGCAAATCGGAGTGATACGTTTTCTATGTTAAACCATTACACCATTGAAAAACTGGTTACGTTTGCAATCGAAAGAAAAATGACTATAGTTGAAGAGGTAATGGCCCCTAAACTATGTTCTGGGATGAAAGTTACAGCTTCAGTGAAATCCGTTTGCAAATCGGAGTGATAGATTAGAATCTAGAGCCAACGGTACGTTTTCTATGTTAAACCATTACACCATTGAAAAACTGGTTACGTCTGCAATCGAAAGAAAAATGACTATAGTTGAAGAGGTAATGGCCCCTAAACTATGTTCTGGGATGAAAGTTACAGCTTCAGTGAAATCCGTTTGCAAATCGGAGTGATAGATTAGAATCTAGAGCCAACGGTACGTTTTCTATGTTAAACCATTACACCATTGAAAAACTGGTTACGTTTGCAATCGAAAGAAAAATGACTATAGTTGAAGAGGTAATGGCCCCTAAACTATGTTCTGGGATGAAAAATACAGCTTCAGTGAAATCCGTTTGCAAATCGGAGTGATAGATTAGAATCTAGAGCCAACGGTAAGTTTTCTATGTTAAACCATTACACCATTGAAAAACTGGTTACGTTTGCAATCGAAAGAAAAATGACTATAGTTGAAGAGGTAATGGCCCCTAAACTATGTTCTGGGATGAAAGTTACAGCTTCAGTGAAATCCGTTTGCAAATCGGAGTGATAGATTAGAATCTAGAGCCAACGGTACGTTTTCTATGTTAAACCATTACACCATTGAAAAACTGGTTACGTTTGCAATCGAAAGAAAAATAACTATAGTTGAAGAGGTAATGGCCCCTAAACTATGTTCTGGGATGAAAAATACAGCTTCAGTGAAATCCGTTTGCAAATCGGAGTGATAGATTAGAATCTAGAGCCAACGGTACGTTTTCTATGTTAAACCATTACACCATTGAAAAACTGGTTACGTTTGCAATCGAAAGAAAAATGACTATAGTTGAAGAGGTAATGGCCCCTAAACTATGTTCTGGGATGAAAAATACAGCTTCAGTGAAATCCGTTTGCAAATCGGAGTGATAGATTAGAATCTAGAGCCAACGGTACGTTTTCTATGTTAAACCATTACACCATTGAAAAACTGGTTACGTTTACAATCGAAAGAAAAATGACTATAGTTGAAGAGGTAATGGCCCCTAAACTATGTTCTGGGATGAAAGTTACAGCTTCAGTGAAATCCGTTTGCAAATCGGAGTGATAGATTAGAATCTAGAGCCAACGGTAAGTTTTCTATGTTAAACCATTACACCAGGCTTTCTCAACCAGGGTTCCCTGGAACCCCAGGGTTCCTTGAGTACTCTGCTGGGGTTCCTTAGCATTTTCCCCCATCGTGGGGTAAGTATAGTAAAGCACATTATAATAGGTGGTACTGTAACAAGTAGCACTAAATTGGGGGCTCAGGAGACAGTATAGTGAGTGGCAATGTAATAGGGGGTAGTGAAATAAACAGCCACACATACTTTTAAAGACCATACCTCCTGCAAAATAAATGCAGGGGTTCCTCGAGATCAAAAAATTGTTTGCAGGGTTCCTTGAGACCCAAAAATTATTTGCAGGGTTCCTCCAGGGTAGAAAGGTTGAGAAAGGCTGCATTACACCATTGAAAAACTGGTTACGTTTGCAATCGAAAGAAAAATGACTATAGTTGAAGAGGTAATGGCCCCTAAACTATGTTCTGGGATGAAAAATACAGTTTCAGTGAAATCCGTTTGCAAATCGGAGTGATAGATTAGAATCTAGAGCCAACGGTACGTTTTCTATGTTAAACCACTACACCATTGAAAAACTGGTTACGTTTGCAATCGAAGGAAAGATTACTATAGTTGAAGAGGTAATGGCCCCTAAACTATGTTCTGGGATGAAAAATACAGCTTCAGTAAAATCCGTTTGCAAATCGGAGTGATAGATTAGAATCTAGAGCCAACGGTACGTTTTCTATGTTAAACCATTACACCATTGAAAAACTAGTTACGTTTGCAATCGAAAGAAAAATGACTATAGTTGAAGAGGTAATGGCCCCTAAACTATGTTCTGGGATGAAAAATACAGCTTCAGTGAAATCCGTTTGCAAATCGGAGTGATAGATTAGAATCTAGAGCCAACGGTACATTTTCTATGTTAAACCATTACACCATTGAAAAACTGGTTACGTTTGCAATCGAAAGAAAAATGACTATAGTTGAAGAGGTAATGGCCCCTAAACTATGTTCTGGGATGAAAAATACAGGTTCAGTAAAATCCATTTGCAAATCGGAGTGATAGATTTGAATCTAGAGCCAACGGTAAGTTTTCTATGTTAAACCATTACACCATTGAAAAACTGGTTACGTTTGCAATCGAAAGAAAAATGACTATAGTTGAAGAGGTAATGGCCCCTAAACTATGTTCTGGGATGAAAGTTACAGCTTCAGTGAAATCCGTTTGCAAATCGGAGTGATAGATTAGAATCTAGAGCCAACGGTAAGTTTTCTATGTTAAACCATTACACCATTGAAAAACTGGTTACGTTTGCAATCGAAAGAAAAATGACTATAGTTGAAGAGGTAATGGCCCCTAAACTATGTTCTGGGATGAAAAATACAGCTTCAGTGAAATCCGTTTGCAAATCGGAGTGATAGATTAGAATCTAGAGCCAACGGTAAGTTTTCTATGTTAAACCATTACACCATTGAAAAACTGGTTACGTTTGCAATCGAAAGAAAAATGACTATGGTTGAAGAGGTAATGGCCCCTAAACTATGTTCTGGGATGAAAAATACAGTTTCAGTGAAATCCGTTTGCAAATCGGAGTGATAGATTAGAATCTAGAGCCAACGGTACGTTTTCTATGTTAAACCACTACACCATTGAAAAACTGATTATGTTTGCAATCGAAGGAAAGATTACTATAGTTGAAGAGGTAATGGCCCCTAAACTATGTTCTGGGATGAAAAATACAGCTTCAGTGAAATCCGTTTGCAAATCGGAGTGATAGATTAGAATCTAGAGCCAACGGTAAGTTTTCTATGTTAAACCATTACACCATTGAAAAACTGGTTACGTTTGCAATCGAAAGAAAAATGACTATAGTTGAAGAGGTAATGGCCCCTAAACTATGTTCTGGGATGAAAAATACAGTTTCAGTGAAATCCGTTTGCAAATCGGAGTGATAGATTAGAATCTAGAGCCAACGGTACGTTTTCTATGTTAAACCACTACACCATTGAAAAACTGGTTACGTTTGCAATCGAAGGAAAGATTACTATAGTTGAAGAGGTAATGGCCCCTAAAGTATGTTCTGGGATGAAAAATACAGCTTCAGTAAAATCCGTTTGCAAATCGGAGTGATAGATTAGAATCTAGAGCCAACGGTACGTTTTCAATGTTAAACCATTACACCATTGAAAAACTAGTTACGTTTGCAATCGAAAGAAAAATGACTATAGTTGAAGAGGTAATGGCCCCTAAACTATGTTCTGGGATGAAAAATACAGCTTCAGTGAAATCCGTTTGCAAATCGGAGTGATAGATTAGAATCTAGAGCCAACGGTACGTTTTCTATGTTAAACCATTACACCATTGAAAAACTGGTTACGTTTGCAATCGAAAGAAAAATGACTATAGTTGAAGAGGTAATGGCCCCTAAACTATGTTCTGGGATGAAAAATACAGGTTCAGTAAAATCCGTTTGCAATTCGGAGTGATAGATTTTAATCTAGAGCCAACGGTACGTTTTCTATGCTAAACCATTACACCATTGAAAAACTGGTTACGTTTGCAATCGAAAGAAAAATGACGGGGGCACTAGAGAGGCGCTGCAGGGAGAAGACGTGTTCCCTGTGAGCTCCTGCTTTCCAGCCAGATCGTGAGATTTTGAGACGTCCGATCGGGGCATGAAGCACCTTGCCTGAAAGCTTAGCATCTCAGCAATGCGAAGAGCCCCTCAGGATTATCCATTGAGAAACTGTGCGACCGTGAGACCCCTGCATTCACCGCTCAAATTCAGAAGGAATTTCTCCAAGATGGCCGCCCAGGCCCAGCATGGAGCTCAGGCCCCGCTGCCTGCATCCCTCCCACCAGACCAACTGGCCTCCCAGGAGAAGTCACCACCGCTCCACAGCCCGGACCCGACCCAGCGGACGCCTCCGCAAGTATCACCCACCCCGGGGCTGGCTATCACAGGTATGACGGCGGAGGAACTAATAGCGCTAATGAAACAAGTTTTCCGTACGGAACTCCGTACGGAACTCCGTGAAGCAGTTACGGAATTGTCCCAACAGATAGCGGATATCGGCCAGAGGGTCAATACATTAGAGTCCCAGGCGGATGAGATGGTAGGGGCGCTAAATGAAGATAGAGCTATGCTGGACACACACGATGATCGCCTAGATGCCCATGAGGCCAAACTTGAGGACTTAGAGAATAGGAGTAGGAGGGCGAATATTCGCATTCGTGGTATGCCAGAATCTTGCTCTGAAATCGATGAGATGGCTACCAAACTGTTTAAAACCATTCTGCCTCCTGAAGAAGCTTCATCAATGCGGATTGTCCGCATCCATAGAGCTATAGCGAAGCCTCGCAATCCAGACTTGCCAAGAGACAAAATAGCAAAATAGCAAAATTATCAGCAGATAAAATCTTATTGGCAACAAGAGATCTGGACCACTTGCCCGGGGTCCCTGCCTCAGTACAGCTATATGCAGACTTGGCACCATCCACTATTGCAAAAAGAAGGGACATGCGACCGTATACTCAGGCCCTCCAGAAGAAATCCATCAGATATAAGTGGGGTTTCCCATTTCTCTTATCATTTAAAATAGGGGGTAAGCTTTACAATTGCAAGACTCCAGGAGATGCAGCTGCAGCACTGAATGAAGCAAACATCCCGTTCTCGCTACCTGATCCCCCTCTACAGGTCCCTAAGTATCAGAGACCCCAGAGATTCACTAAAACTTGGACCACGGCTAGAGGATCCAGGCTCCGTCCGAGGGCGCTTGCCTTGGAAATGGGACCCCCTACCTGAATCTCATTCACCCTTTTAGGTACTGTCTCCTTAGCTACCAAATATGACCCTGAGTTAATACGGACAAGGTGAGCCACTTTATGATGTTGGCCTCACTCAAAATAATTCCTTGATTTTCCTTACTGGCTTAAACTTGAACATACACTGTTTGCGTAGATGGAGCCCCTTTATGATGTTGGGCCCACTACTAAAGCCTGATCAGAGGATACGACAGCTCCACAAAGGACTTATATGGGACCCCTTTATGATGTTGGGCCCACTAATAGCAAGAGGCAAACCTATGGAACTCTACGCGAGACTCCCTCTATGCAACCCTATACAGGGTGCCATGCATCTTAATAGACTTCTGTTATATATATGTAAGTCTGAATATTGTTGGTTATAAGCCTATCTTTAAGTTACTGGTTAGAGTTAAGAAGTATTTGGGCACTGTAGGCTCTTGTATGGGGTCAAAAGTTTGAACTCAGAGCATAACCTTGTTACACCCTTATGCAATCATTCAGTCTGTTGAGAAACTTGCATGCAGTTAGACTTTAGGCTCATTTTCAACTAAATAGATGATAGTTTGTCCCTTAATCGGTCTGTTATTAGCATAATATTAGGCCGATCTGGCTTAGGAAACCATAGTTGTTCCCCCATACAGAATGTTAGCTGGAGAGCCTACCTGCTCTTGGGTTCTCCTCCTTACATTCCTTTTGCACCATTGTGCAATACTTCCCTATCAGAATTCACACGCTTTTTTTCAGAATTATTTGGACCCACCTGGTGAGAAGGGTCCACCACATGTTTTTATACCACCTTTTGAATTTACCTTTAAATACCACGACAGGGAGACCGCCCCCCTGGGTAATAGAGCCACCCATTGTTACAATCAATTCTACAAACGATTATGGCTACTAGACCTATCAACGTAATGTCCCATAATGTCAGGGGACTTAATTCCCCCCAAAAGAGACATAAGGCATTTACCTATTACGCTCAGTCACAACCTGATATCCTGGCAATTCTGGAAACTCACTTCTCCACCAAATCATGCCCAAAGTCCTTCCACAAAAATTACACTCGGGTCTTCATGTCTAGCTATCATAAAAAACAAAGAGGAGTGGCCACCTTTCTGTCCAACTCCTTCCCCTTAGAGGTTTCTACTCACATACTTGATGATCAAGGAACATATAACATAATTTCAGGAAGCTTTCAGAACGGGGTGCTCTGTATAGTTAACATATATGCCCCACCAAACTTGGTCACAACAACCATCAATAAGATTCTAGAAATCTTACTCACCCTAAAATATGACTCATTGATTTGGTTGGGAGATTTTAATCTGGCCCCGAACGACGCCCTCGACAAAACAATCCCAGCCCGCCCATCTGAGGCTAGAAAAAACAAAGCTTATTTTGACAATATTTTGAAACAATACTCTCTTGTCGACTCCTGGAGGGAGCACAATGGGGGACGGAGAGGATATTCATACTACTCAGCACCTCACAACTCATACTCCAGGATCGATTTACTTTTGATATCTTCTCATTGCGTTTCTAATATGGCGTACTCTAGACACTTGTTATGTTCTTGGTCGGATCACGATCCAATTCTAACTTCTATGACCTCTCTACTACCAAAAACTCAGAGAGCCCCTTGGAGACTCAATGAGAAGCTTCTACTTAACCCAGAGATCTGTGGGGAGGTGGATAAGGCCCTGGACGACTACTTTGCGGATAACGTTAGTCCAGAAGTTACGCCGGCAATCTGCTGGATGGCTCATAAGGCAGTAATTAGAGGCCACCTCATTAAAATAGCGTCTAAACATAAAAGACAAAGAGGAATTATAGTCTCAAATTTGGAGCACAAAATTGCCACTCTCCACCACATTAATCAGAATACCCCTTCGAGGTACTTGAGCAAACAAATATATGATCTAAATACACAGCTGGAGACTGTCCTGAATGCCGAGTGTGAAAAAGCACTGAGCTGGACAAACGCAAAGGCCTATGACCAAATCAATAAGCCAAATAGATGGCTAGCACAAAAATTGAGAGCCCAACAATCGGTAAACAGGATAATAAGAATACGGGATGCTAAGGGTAAAGTAACTTCCAACCCAGACAAAATTTATGAAAGTTTTTTAGCATATTATAAACAATTATATAAATATGAAGATCCACATAGTGCTACTGAGACCAGATCCAAATTTTTAGACTTTACTCTTCATAAAACCTTGTCCCCACTCACTATCACACAGCTCAACCAAAATATAACATCAGAGGAACTAAGGGAGGCCATTAAAAAGACCAAAAATGCCAAATCACCAGGCCCAGATGGTCTAACAGCCCTTTATTACAAAAAATTTGAGCACACCTTAACCCCCCATATGCTAAAATTCTTTAACTCTATAATGAAAGGCCATGCTCCTCCTCAAGAGTTTCTCGCTTCCTCAATTGTAATGATCCCCAAGCCCCAAAGAGACCCACTGTTGACTAAAAACTATCGCCCGATATCACTCCTGGGCGTTGATTACAAACTATTCACAGCTATACTGGCAGCTAGGCTTAATAAGATTTTGCCCGCACTGATACACAAAGATCAGGTGGGATTCATTCCCTCCAGACAGGCTTCGGACAATATCCGCAAGATAGTGGACATCCAACACTTTGCTAATAGGTCTTCTTCGTGTCTAGCTTTTTTGGCTCTGGACATGGAGAAGGCCTTCGATTTGATCAAATGGCCATATATGATCTCGGTACTCCAAAAATACGGATTTTGCGGGGCCTATCTCAATGCCATTAGAGTTCTTTATTCATTCCCCACGGCCTCCCTTAAAATGCCAGCAGCCAGCAGGGTGTCATTCCCAATTGAAAGAGGCACCAGGCAGGGATGTCCCCTCTCACCCGCAATCTTTGCTTTAATGATTGAACCCCTTGCTGAGATGATCCGACGAACCCCTGATATAAAAGGAGTCACCATAGGCCCCAAGGAATACAAATTATCCCTCTTTGCGGACGACATCCTGCTGACATTGTCCTCTCCCCAGTCATCTATTCTGGCCCTCCTGAGGGTCATAGATGAGTTCTCACTCTTTTCGGGTTTCAAATTGAACTTGGAGAAGTCCGAGTTGATGGTATCCAACACCACTACCAAAGCAGGTCAGGAACTCGCAACCTCGTTTGGCCTACAATATCAGCCACGATACCTGAAATATTTAGGTATAAACTTATCTATAGACCCCTCCAAACTATATGAGCACAACTATCCCTCAATGATACGTAAATTGTCTAACGATTTAGACACTTGGAATAACTATCCCATTTCCCTTTTGGGTAGGGTAACCTCGGTAAGGATGACATTATTGCCACGTATCCTATACTTATTTCGAGTACTGCCCATCCAGGTTAAAAAAGGAGCACTGGGAAGACTACAAAAACAAATCCAGCAATTCATTTGGCGAAAGCGTAAGGCACGTATTAAATATGCTACCCTCGCGAGACCAAGGGATCAGGGAGGTTTGAATGCTCCGATCCTTCTAAATTATTACTACGCTGCCCAGCTGTCGCAATTGGCTGCTGCAAATGCGGCTTCCAATGCGCCCATCTGGGTGGATTTAGAGTCGGGGCTCCTTAGCCCTTCATCTCTTACTGGCTTGATGTGGTCCAGAACAATACACACTAACTCTATTAGAAAGAAAGCCCCAGTAGCAGCTCACTCATTAGGAGTCTGGTCTAGACTGAGATTTATCCATGCCCTACAATCCCCAATCTCGGGCTTAACTAACATATTTAGAAATCCTGACTTCCCAAGGGGCCTTCAAACTCACAGGTATAAATGGTGGATAGCAAAGGGATACCTCACCCTAGGCAAATTTATGTCTCACTTTAAACTAGCCTCACCTGCTCAATTTAGTAAGGAAAAGAATGTCCCATATGAGGAAATGGAAAATCTAACCTCAATATTTAACTTTCTGCAATCCTTGGATAGAGGGGGCGAGATCTTGATATATACCCCCTTTGAAGTAAAGTGCAAAAACTATGCTTTTGAAAAGGGTCTCCTCTCTGGTTTATATATAACTTTATGCCATACAAATATGACTCCTAAACTAAAAGCTCATGAACAGTGGGAGCGTGAATGCAAAATCTCTTTCTCTGAAGCTAGATGGGCCCATTGCTGTTCAATTCTCACGAGAGGCTCACTATTTTACTCATCTATAGAAACTTCCCTAAAATTATTTCATAGAATATATTTTACGCCCTCTAGATTACATCTATTTTATCAGGATACTTCTGAACTTTGTTTTAGGCACTGTAACCAGAGAGGGGATCTTTGGCATATATGGTGGGAGTGCCCGAAGGTTAAGCACTATTGGAAAATAATATGGAATAAGTTATGTTTAATGTTGGGTAAACAACTACCCATGGACCCATCGATTGCCCTATTAGGGAATAGACCTGAATCTGTATTGCACCCTACCCATAAGCTTATTCAATTTGTGATGGCGCAAGCCAAAAGACACATCGCCTCCCACTGGCGGCAACCCCTTCTGTCCGTGGATGACATGTTTAAAGACCTTAATAAAACAATGCTCTCGGAGCATATTAGAGCCAAAATTTTTGATAGGCTGGAAAATTTCTTCAAAATATGGGATCCATGGATATTGTATCAAGATAACCTAGGCTTAAGATATACTCTCCATACATTTTAGTCCCTCTGACATTACATACTTTTTCTGGAATATAAGTGGCTCTGGGCGCTCGGGTTGGGAGTGGTCCCTCTGTTTGTTATCGCTGAAAAGGTGGTAGAGGTTTTAAGCGTGATTCCCACCGTTCATCCCCCTCCCCCAATTTATCCTAGCTTTACCTCTTCTTTCCCCTAGGACTGGTCCATTGGCATGCTGTGGTAACCCCACTCATGGACTGTCCTTTTAACCCTCCCATTCCCCCTTTCCTTCCCGTTTAACCCTTTTTTGTCCACTACCTTCCCTTCTCCCCCCCCCCTATCTATGTAGCAATTATTATCTTGTGGTTACCTACTTTAGAGTTATATGAAAAGTGTTTGTGTCATGACTACTCTGTTATGCTCGACTTATAATGCTGTATTATCTGGTTTTTCCCCATGTGTGGGGATATATTGTTTTTTCCTGTTTATTTTTGACACTTTCAATAAAAACCCTTGAAACGAAAGAAAAATGACTATAGTTGAAGAGGTAATGGCCCCTAAACTATGTTCTGGGATGAAAGTTACAGCTTCAGTGAAATCCGTTTGCAAATCGGAGTGATAGATTAGAATCTAGAGCCAACGGTACGTTTTCTATGTTAAACCATTACACCATTGAAAAACTGGTTACGTTTGCAATCGAAAGAAAAATGACTATAGTTGAAGAGGTAATGGCCCCTAAACTATGTTCTGGGATGAAAGTTACAGCTTCAGTGAAATCCGTTTGCAAATCGGAGTGATAGATTAGAATCTAGAGCCAACGGTACGTTTTCTATGTTAAACCATTACACCATTGAAAAACTGGTTACGTTTGCAATCGAAAGAAAAATGACTATAGTTGAAGAGGTAATGGCCCCTAAACTATGTTCTGGGATGAAAAATACAGCTTCAGTGAAATCCGTTTGCAAATCGGAGTGATAGATTAGAATCTAGAGCCAACGGTACGTTTTCTATGTTAAACCATTACACCATTGAAAAACTGGTTACGTTTGCAATCGAAAGAAAAATGACTATAGTTGAAGAGGTAATGGCCCCTAAACTATGTTCTGGGATGAAAAATACAGCTTCAGTGAAATCCGTTTGCAAATCGGAGTGATAGATTAGAATCTAGAGCCAACGGTAAGTTTTCTATGTTAAACCATTACACCATTGAAAAACTGGTTACGTTTGCAATCGAAAGAAAAATGACTATAGTTGAAGAGGTAATGGCCCCTAAACTATGTTCTGGGATGAAAAATACAGCTTCAGTGAAATCCGTTTGCAAATCGGAGTGATAGATTAGAATCTAGAGCCAACGGTAAGTTTTCTATGTTAAACCATTACACCATTGAAAAACTGGTTACGTTTGCAATCGAAAGAAAAATGACTATAGTTGAAGAGGTAATGGCCCCTAAACTATGTTCTGGGATGAAAAATACAGTTTCAGTGAAATCCGTTTGCAAATCGGAGTGATAGATTAGAATCTAGAGCCAACGGTACGTTTTCTATGTTAAACCACTACACCATTGAAAAACTGGTTACGTTTGCAATCGAAAGAAAAATTACTATAGTTGAAGAGGTAATGGCCCCTAAACTATGTTCTGGGATGAAAAATACAGCTTCAGTAAACTCCATTTGCAAATCGGAGTGATAGATTAGAATCTAGAGCCAACGGTACGTTTTCTATGTTAAACCATTACACCATTGAAAAACTAGTTACGTTTGCAATCGAAAGAAAAATGACTATAGTTGAAGAGGTAATGGCCCCTAAACTATGTTCTGGGATGAAAGTTACAGCTTCAGTGAAATCCGTTTGCAAATCGGAGTGATAGATTAGAATCTAGCGCCAACGGTAAGTTTTCTATGTTAAACCATTACACCATTGAAAAACTGGTTACGTTTGCAATCGAAAGAAAAATGACTATAGTTGAAGAAATAATGGTCCCTAAACTATGTTCTGGGATGAAAGTTACAGCTTCAGTGAAAACCGTTTGCAAATCGGAGTGATAGATTAGAATCTAGAGCCAACGGTACGTTTTCTGTGTTAAACCATTACACCATTGAAAAACTGAAAAATGACTATAGTTGAAGAGGTAATGGCCCCTAAACTATGTTCTGGGATGAAAAATACAGCTTCAGTGAAATCCGTTTGCAAATCGGAGTGATAGATTAGAATCTAGAGCCAACGGTACGTTTTCTATGTTAAACCATTACACCATTGAAAAACTGGTTACGTCTGCAATCGAAAGAAAAATGACTATAGTTGAAGAGGTAATGGCCCCTAAACTATGTTCTGGGATGAAAGTTACAGCTTCAGTGAAATCCGTTTGCAAATCGGAGTGATAGATTAGAATCTAGAGCCAACGGTACGTTTTCTATGTTAAACCATTACACCATTGAAAAACTGGTTACGTCTGCAATCGAAAGAAAAATGACTATAGTTGAAGAGGTAATGGCCCCTAAACTATGTTCTGGGATGAAAGTTACAGCTTCAGTGAAATCCGTTTGCAAATCGGAGTGATAGATTAGAATCTAGAGCCAACGGTACGTTTTCTATGTTAAACCATTACACCATTGAAAAACTGGTTACGTCTGCAATCGAAAGAAAAATGACTATAGTTGAAGAGGTAATGGCCCCTAAACTATGTTCTGGGATGAAAGTTACAGCTTCAGTGAAATCCGTTTGCAAATCGGAGTGATAGATTAGAATCTAGAGCCAACGGTACGTTTTCTATGTTAAACCATTACACCATTGAAAAACTGGTTACGTTTGCAATCGAAAGAAAAATGACTATAGTTGAAGAGGTAATGGCCCCTAAACTATGTTCTGGGATGAAAGTTACAGCTTCAGTGAAATCCGTTTGCAAATCGGAGTGATAGATTAGAATCTAGAGCCAACGGTACGTTTTCTATGTTAAACCATTACACCATTGAAAAACTGGTTACGTTTGCAATCGAAAGAAAAATGACTATAGTTGAAGAGGTAATGGCCCCTAAACTATGTTCTGGGATGAAAAATACAGCTTCAGTAAAATCCGTTTGCAAATCGGAGTGATAGATTAGAATCTAGAGCCAACGGTACGTTTTCTATGTTAAACCATTACACCATTGAAAAACTAGTTACGTTTGCAATCAAAAGAAAAATGACTATAGTTGAAGAGGTAATGGCCCCTAAACTATGTTCTGGGATGAAAGTTACAGCTTCAGTGAAATCCGTTTGCAAATCGGAGTGATAGATTAGAATCTAGAGCCAACGGTAAGTTTTCTATGTTAAACCATTACACCATTGAAAAACTGGTTACGTTTGCAATTGAAAGAAAAATGACTATAGTTGAAGAAGTAATGGCCCCTAAACTATGTTCTGGGATGAAAGTTACAGCTTCAGTGAAATCCGTTTGCAAATCGGAGTGATAGATTAGAATCTAGAGCCAACGGTACGTTTTCTATGTTAAACCATTACACCATTGAAAAACTGGTTACGTTTGCAATCGAAAGAAAAATGACTATAGTTGAAGAGGTAATGGCCCCTAAACTATGTACTGGGATGAAAGTTACAGCTTCAGTGAAATCCGTTTGCAAATCGGAGTGATAGATTAGAATCTAGAGCCAACGGTACGTTTTCTATGTTAAACCATTACACCATTGAAAAACTGGTTACGTTTGCAATCAAAAGAAAAATGACTATACTTGAAGAGGTAATGGCCCCTAAACTATGTTCTGGGATGAAAAATACAGCTTCAGTGAAATCCGTTTGCAAATCGGAGTGATAGATTAGAATCTAGAGCCAACGGTACGTTTTCTATGTTAAACCATTACACCATTGAAAAACTGGTTACGTTTGCAATCGAAAGAAAAATGACTATAGTTGAAGAGGTAATGGCCCCTAAACTATGTTCTGGGATGAAAAATACAGCTTCAGTGAAATCCGTTTGCAAATCGGAGTGATAGATTAGAATCTAGAGCCAACGGTACGTTATCTATGTTTAACCATTACACCATTGAAAAACTGGTTACGTTTGCAATCGAAAGAAAAATGACTATAGTTGAAGAGGTAATGGCCCCTAAACTATGTTCTGGGATGAAAGTTACAGCTTCAGTGAAATCCGTTTGCAAATCGGAGTGATAGATTAGAATCTAGCGCCAACGGTACGTTTTCTATGTTAAACCATTACACCATTGAAAAACTGGTTATGTTTGCAATCGAAAGAAAAATGACTATAGTTGAAGAAGTAATGGCCCCTAAACTATGTTCTGGGATGAAAGTTACAGCTTCAGTGAAATCCGTTTGCAAATCGGAGTGATAGATTAGAATCTAGAGCCAACGGTAAGTTTTCTGTGTTAAACCATTACACCATTGAAAAACTGGTTACGTTTGCAATCGAAAGAAAAATGACTATAGTTGAAGAGGTAATGGCCCCTAAACTATGTTCTGGGATGAAAAATACAGCTTCAGTGAAATCCGTTTGCAAATCGGAGTGATAGATTAGAATCTAGAGCCAACGGTAAGTTTTCTATGTTAAACCATTACACCATTGAAAAACTGGTTACGTTTGCAATTGAAAGAAAAATGACTATAGTTGAAGAAGTAATGGCCCCTAAACTATGTTCTGGGATGAAAGTTACAGCTTCAGTGAAATCCGTTTGCAAATCGGAGTGATAGATTAGAATCTAGAACAAACGGTAAGTTTTCTATGTTAAACCATTACACCATTGAAAAACTGGTTACGTTTGCAATCGAAAGAAAAATGACTATAGTTGACGAGGTAATGGCCCCTAAACTATGTTCTGGGATGAAAAATACAGCTTCAGTGAAATCCGTTTGCAAATCGGAGTGATAGATTAGAATCTAGAGCCAACGGTACGTTTTCTATGTTAAACCATTACACCATTGAAAAACTGGTTACGTTTGCAATCAAAAGAAAAATGACTATAGTTGAAGAGGTAATGGCCCCTAAACTATGTTCTGGGATGAAAAATACAGCTTCAGTAAAAATCCGTTTGCAAATCGGAGTGATAGATTAGAATCTAGAGCCAACGGTACGTTTTCTATGTTAAACCATTACACCATTGAAAAACTAGTTACGTTTGCAATCGAAAGAAAAATGACTATAGTTGAAGAGGTAATGGCCCCTAAACTATGTTCTGGGATGAAAAATACAGCTTCAGTGAAATCCGTTTGCAAATCGGAGTGATAGATTAGAATCTAGAGCCAACGGTAAGTTTTCTATGTTAAACCATTACACCATTGAAAAACTGGTTACGTTTGCAAACGAAAGAAAAATGACTATAGTTGAAGAGGTAATGGCCCCTAAACTATGTTCTGGGATGAAAGTTACAGCTTCAGTGAAATCCGTTTGCAAATCGAAGTGATAGATTAGAATCTAGAGCCAACGGTACGTTTTCTATGTTAAACCATTACACCATTGAAAAACTGGTTACGTTTGCAATCAAAAGAAAAATGACTATAGTTGAAGAGGTAATGGCCCCTAAACTATGTTCTGGGATGAAAAATACAGCTTCAGTAAAAATCCGTTTGCAAATCGGAGTGATAGATTAGAATCTAGAGCCAACGGTACGTTTTCTATGTTAAACCATTACACCATTGAAAAACTAGTTACGTTTGCAATCGAAAGAAAAATGACTATAGTTGAAGAGGTAATGGCCCCTAAACTATGTTCTGGGATGAAAAATACAGCTTCAGTGAAATCCGTTTGCAAATCGGAGTGATAGATTAGAATCTAGAGCCAACGGTACGTTTTCTATGTTAAACCATTACACCATTGAAAAACTGGTTACGTCTGCAATCGAAAGAAAAATGACTATAGTTGAAGAGGTAATGGCCCCTAAACTATGTTCTGGGATGAAAGTTACAGCTTCAGTGAAATCCGTTTGCAAATCGGAGTGATAGATTAGAATCTAGAGCCAACGGTACGTTTTCTATGTTAAACCATTACACCATTGAAAAACTGGTTACGTCTGCAATCGAAAGAAAAATGACTATAGTTGAAGAGGTAATGGCCCCTAAACTATGTTCTGGGATGAAAGTTACAGCTTCAGTGAAATCCGTTTGCAAATCGGAGTGATAGATTAGAATCTAGAGCCAACGGTACGTTTTCTATGTTAAACCATTACACCATTGAAAAACTGGTTACGTTTGCAATCGAAAGAAAAATGACTATAATTGAAGAGGTAATGGCCCCTAAACTATGTTCTGGGATGAAAAATACAGCTTCAGTGAAATCCGTTTGCAAATCGGAGTGATAGATTAGAATCTAGAGCCAACGGTACGTTTTCTATGTTAAACCATTACACCATTGAAAAACTGGTTACGTCTGCAATCGAAAGAAAAATGACTATAGTTGAAGAGGTAATGGCCCCTAAACTATGTTCTGGGATGAAAGTTACAGCTTCAGTGAAATCCGTTTGCAAATCGGAGTGATAGATTAGAATCTAGAGCCAACGGTACGTTTTCTATGTTAAACCATTACACCATTGAAAAACTGGTTACGTCTGCAATCGAAAGAAAAATGACTATAGTTGAAGAGGTAATGGCCCCTAAACTATGTTCTGGGATGAAAGTTACAGCTTCAGTGAAATCCGTTTGCAAATCGGAGTGATAGATTAGAATCTAGAGCCAACGGTACGTTTTCTATGTTAAACCATTACACCATTGAAAAACTGGTTACGTCTGCAATCGAAAGAAAAATGACTATAGTTGAAGAGGTAATGGCCCCTAAACTATGTTCTGGGATGAAAGTTACAGCTTCAGTGAAATCCGTTTGCAAATCGGAGTGATAGATTAGAATCTAGAGCCAACGGTACGTTTTCTATGTTAAACCATTACACCATTGAAAAACTGGTTACGTTTGCAATCGAAAGAAAAATGACTATAGTTGAAGAGGTAATGGCCCCTAAACTATGTTCTGGGATGAAAGTTACAGCTTCAGTGAAATCCGTTTGCAAATCGGAGTGATAGATTAGAATCTAGAGCCAACGGTACGTTTTCTATGTTAAACCATTACACCATTGAAAAACTGGTTACGTTTGCAATCGAAAGAAAAATGACTATAGTTGAAGAGGTAATGGCCCCTAAACTATGTTCTGGGATGAAAAATACAGCTTCAGTAAAATCCGTTTGCAAATCGGAGTGATAGATTAGAATCTAGAGCCAACGGTACGTTTTCTATGTTAAACCATTACACCATTGAAAAACTAGTTACGTTTGCAATCAAAAGAAAAATGACTATAGTTGAAGAGGTAATGGCCCCTAAACTATGTTCTGGGATGAAAGTTACAGCTTCAGTGAAATCCGTTTGCAAATCGGAGTGATAGATTAGAATCTAGAGCCAACGGTAAGTTTTCTATGTTAAACCATTACACCATTGAAAAACTGGTTACGTTTGCAATTGAAAGAAAAATGACTATAGTTGAAGAAGTAATGGCCCCTAAACTATGTTCTGGGATGAAAGTTACAGCTTCAGTGAAATCCGTTTGCAAATCGGAGTGATAGATTAGAATCTAGAGCCAACGGTACGTTTTCTATGTTAAACCATTACACCATTGAAAAACTGGTTACGTTTGCAATCGAAAGAAAAATGACTATAGTTGAAGAGGTAATGGCCCCTAAACTATGTACTGGGATGAAAGTTACAGCTTCAGTGAAATCCGTTTGCAAATCGGAGTGATAGATTAGAATCTAGAGCCAACGGTACGTTTTCTATGTTAAACCATTACACCATTGAAAAACTGGTTACGTTTGCAATCAAAAGAAAAATGACTATACTTGAAGAGGTAATGGCCCCTAAACTATGTTCTGGGATGAAAAATACAGCTTCAGTGAAATCCGTTTGCAAATCGGAGTGATAGATTAGAATCTAGAGCCAACGGTACGTTTTCTATGTTAAACCATTACACCATTGAAAAACTGGTTACGTTTGCAATCGAAAGAAAAATGACTATAGTTGAAGAGGTAATGGCCCCTAAACTATGTTCTGGGATGAAAAATACAGCTTCAGGGAAATCCGTTTGCAAATCAGAGTGATAGATTAGAATCTAGAGCCAACGGTACGTTATCTATGTTTAACCATTACACCATTGAAAAACTGGTTACGTTTGCAATCGAAAGAAAAATGACTATAGTTGAAGAGGTAATGGCCCCTAAACTATGTTCTGGGATGAAAGTTACAGCTTCAGTGAAATCCGTTTGCAAATCGGAGTGATAGATTAGAATCTAGCGCCAACGGTACGTTTTCTATGTTAAACCATTACACCATTGAAAAACTGGTTATGTTTGCAATCGAAAGAAAAATGACTATAGTTGAAGAAGTAATGGCCCCTAAACTATGTTCTGGGATGAAAGTTACAGCTTCAGTGAAATCCGTTTGCAAATCGGAGTGATAGATTAGAATCTAGAGCCAACGGTAAGTTTTCTGTGTTAAACCATTACACCATTGAAAAACTGGTTACGTTTGCAATCGAAAGAAAAATGACTATAGTTGAAGAGGTAATGGCCCCTAAACTATGTTCTGGGATGAAAAATACAGCTTCAGTGAAATCCGTTTGCAAATCGGAGTGATAGATTAGAATCTAGAGCCAACGGTAAGTTTTCTATGTTAAACCATTACACCATTGAAAAACTGGTTACGTTTGCAATTGAAAGAAAAATGACTATAGTTGAAGAAGTAATGGCCCCTAAACTATGTTCTGGGATGAAAGTTACAGCTTCAGTGAAATCCGTTTGCAAATCGGAGTGATAGATTAGAATCTAGAACAAACGGTAAGTTTTCTATGTTAAACCATTACACCATTGAAAAACTGGTTACGTTTGCAAACGAAAGAAAAATGACTATAGTTGAAGAGGTAATGGCCCCTAAACTATGTTCTGGGATGAAAGTTACAGCTTCAGTGAAATCCGTTTGCAAATCGAAGTGATAGATTAGAATCTAGAGCCAACGGTACGTTTTCTATGTTAAACCATTACACCATTGAAAAACTGGTTACGTTTGCAATCAAAAGAAAAATGACTATAGTTGAAGAGGTAATGGCCCCTAAACTATGTTCTGGGATGAAAAATACAGCTTCAGTAAAAATCCGTTTGCAAATCGGAGTGATAGATTAGAATCTAGAGCCAACGGTACGTTTTCTATGTTAAACCATTACACCATTGAAAAACTAGTTACGTTTGCAATCGAAAGAAAAATGACTATAGTTGAAGAGGTAATGGCCCCTAAACTATGTTCTGGGATGAAAAATACAGCTTCAGTGAAATCCGTTTGCAAATCGGAGTGATAGATTAGAATCTAGAGCCAACGGTACGTTTTCTATGTTAAACCATTACACCATTGAAAAACTGGTTACGTCTGCAATCGAAAGAAAAATGACTATAGTTGAAGAGGTAATGGCCCCTAAACTATGTTCTGGGATGAAAGTTACAGCTTCAGTGAAATCCGTTTGCAAATCGGAGTGATAGATTAGAATCTAGAGCCAACGGTACGTTTTCTATGTTAAACCATTACACCATTGAAAAACTGGTTACGTTTGCAATCGAAAGAAAAATGACTATAATTGAAGAGGTAATGGCCCCTAAACTATGTTCTGGGATGAAAAATACAGCTTCAGTGAAATCCGTTTGCAAATCGGAGTGATAGATTAGAATCTAGAGCCAACGGTACGTTTTCTATGTTAAACCATTACACCATTGAAAAACTGGTTACGTTTGCAATCGAAAGAAAAATGACTATAATTGAAGAGGTAATGGCCCCTAAACTATGTTCTGGGATGAAAAATACAGCTTCAGTGAAATCCGTTTGCAAATCGGAGTGATAGATTAGAATCTAGAGCCAACGGTACGTTTTCTATGTTAAACCATTACACCATTGAAAAACTGGTTACGTTTGCAATCGAAAGAAAAATGACTATAGTTGAAGAGGTAATGGCCCCTAAACTATGTTCTGGGATGAAAGTTACAGCTTCAGTGAAATCCGTTTGCAAATCGGAGTGATAGATTAGAATCTAGAGCCAACGGTACGTTTTCTATGTTAAACCATTACACCATTGAAAAACTGGTTACGTCTGCAATCGAAAGAAAAATGACTATAGTTGAAGAGGTAATGGCCCCTAAACTATTTTCTGGGATGAAAGTTACAGCTTCAGTGAAATCCGTTTGCAAATCGGAGTGATAGATTAGAATCTAGAGCCAACGGTACGTTTTCTATGTTAAACCATTACACCATTGAAAAACTGGTTACGTCTGCAATCGAAAGAAAAATGACTATAGTTGAAGAGGTAATGGCCCCTAAACTATGTTCTGGGATGAAAGTTACAGCTTCAGTGAAATCCGTTTGCAAATCGGAGTGATAGATTAGAATCTAGAGCCAACGGTACGTTTTCTATGTTAAACCATTACACCATTGAAAAACTGGTTACGTTTGCAATCGAAAGAAAAATGACTATAATTGAAGAGGTAATGGCCCCTAAACTATGTTCTGGGATGAAAGTTACAGCTTCAGTGAAATCCGTTTGCAAATCGGAGTGATAGATTAGAATCTAGAGCCAACGGTAAGTTTTCTATGTTAAACCATTACACCATTGAAAAACTGGTTACGTTTGCAATTGAAAGAAAAATGACTATAGTTGAAGAAGTAATGGCCCCTAAACTATGTTCTGGGATGAAAGTTACAGCTTCAGTAAAATCCGTTTGCAAATCGGAGTGATAGATTAGAATCTAGAGCCAACGGTAAGTTTTCTATGTTAAACCATTACACCATTGAAAAACTAGTTACGTTTGCAATCAAAAGAAAAATGACTATAGTTGAAGAGGTAATGGCCCCTAAACTATGTTCTGGGATGAAAAATACAGCTTCAGTGAAATCCGTTTGCAAATCGGAGTGATAGATTAGAATCTAGAGCCAACGGTAAGTTTTCTATGTTAAACCATTACACCATTGAAAAACTGGTTACGTTTGCAATTGAAAGAAAAATGACTATAGTTGAAGAAGTAATGGCCCCTAAACTATGTTCTGGGATGAAAGTTACAGCTTCAGTGAAATCCGTTTGCAAATCGGAGTGATAGATTAGAATCTAGAGCCAACGGTACGTTTTCTATGTTAAACCATTACACCATTGAAAAACTGGTTACGTTTGCAATCGAAAGAAAAATGACTATAGTTGAAGAGGTAATGGCCCCTAAACTATGTACTGGGATGAAAGTTACAGCTTCAGTGAAATCCGTTTGCAAATCGGAGTGATAGATTAGAATCTAGAGCCAACGGTATGTTTTCTATGTTAAACCATTACACCATTGAAAAACTGGTTACGTTTGCAATCAAAAGAAAAATGACTATACTTGAAGAGGTAATGGCCCCTAAACTATGTTCTGGGATGAAAAATACAGCTTCAGTGAAATCCGTTTGCAAATCGGAGTGATAGATTAGAATCTAGAGCCAACGGTACGTTTTCTATGTTAAACCATTACACCATTGAAAAACTGGTTACGTTTGCAATCGAAAGAAAAATGACTATAGTTGAAGAGGTAATGGCCCCTAAACTATGTTCTGGGATGAAAAATACAGCTTCAGTGAAATCCGTTTGCAAATCGGAGTGATAGATTAGAATCTAGAGCCAACGGTACGTTATCTATGTTTAACCATTACACCATTGAAAAACTGGTTACGTTTGCAATCAAAAGAAAAATGACTATAGTTGAAGAGGTAATGGCCCCTAAACTATGTTCTGGGATGAAAGTTACAGCTTCAGTGAAATCCGTTTGCAAATCGGAGTGATAGATTAGAATCTAGCGCCAACGGTACGTTTTCTATGTTAAACCATTACACCATTGAAAACCTGGTTATGTTTGCAATCGAAAGAAAAATGACTATAGTTGAAGAAGTAATGGCCCCTAAACTATGTTCTGGGATGAAAGTTACAGCTTCAGTGAAATCCGTTTGCAAATCGGAGTGATAGATTAGAATCTAGAGCCAACGGTACGTTTTCTATGTTAAACCATTACACCATTGAAAAACTGGTTACGTTTGCAATCGAAAGAAAAATGACTATAATTGAAGAGGTAATGGCCCCTAAACTATGTTCTGGGATGAAAGTTACAGCTTCAGTGAAATCCGTTTGCAAATCGGAGTGATAGATTAGAATCTAGAGCCAACGGTACGTTTTCTATGTTAAACCATTACACCATTGAAAAACTGGTTACGTTTGCAATCGAAAGAAAAATGACTATAGTTGAAGAGGTAATGGCCCCTAAACTATGTTCTGGGATGAAAGTTACAGCTTCAGTGAAATCCGTTTGCAAATCGGAGTGATAGATTAGAATCTAGAGCCAACGGTACGTTTTCTATGTTAAACCATTACACCATTGAAAAACTGGTTACGTCTGCAATCGAAAGAAAAATGACTATAGTTGAAGAGGTAATGGCCCCTAAACTATTTTCTGGGATGAAAGTTACAGCTTCAGTGAAATCCGTTTGCAAATCGGAGTGATAGATTAGAATCTAGAGCCAACGGTACGTTTTCTATGTTAAACCATTACACCATTGAAAAACTGGTTACGTCTGCAATCGAAAGAAAAATGACTATAGTTGAAGAGGTAATGGCCCCTAAACTATGTTCTGGGATGAAAGTTACAGCTTCAGTGAAATCCGTCTGCAAATCGGAGTGATAGATTAGAATCTAGAGCCAACGGTACGTTTTCTATGTTAAACCATTACACCATTGAAAAACTGGTTACGTTTGCAATCGAAAGAAAAATGACTATAATTGAAGAGGTAATGGCCCCTAAACTATGTTCTGGGATGAAAGTTACAGCTTCAGTGAAATCCGTTTGCAAATCGGAGTGATAGATTAGAATCTAGAGCCAACGGTAAGTTTTCTATGTTAAACCATTACACCATTGAAAAACTGGTTACGTTTGCAATTGAAAGAAAAATGACTATAGTTGAAGAAGTAATGGCCCCTAAACTATGTTCTGGGATGAAAGTTACAGCTTCAGTAAAATCCGTTTGCAAATCGGAGTGATAGATTAGAATCTAGAGCCAACGGTAAGTTTTCTATGTTAAACCATTACACCATTGAAAAACTAGTTACGTTTGCAATCAAAAGAAAAATGACTATAGTTGAAGAGGTAATGGCCCCTAAACTATGTTCTGGGATGAAAAATACAGCTTCAGTGAAATCCGTTTGCAAATCGGAGTGATAGATTAGAATCTAGAGCCAACGGTAAGTTTTCTATGTTAAACCATTACACCATTGAAAAACTGGTTACGTTTGCAATTGAAAGAAAAATGACTATAGTTGAAGAAGTAATGGCCCCTAAACTATGTTCTGGGATGAAAGTTACAGCTTCAGTGAAATCCGTTTGCAAATCGGAGTGATAGATTAGAATCTAGAGCCAACGGTACGTTTTCTATGTTAAACCATTACACCATTGAAAAACTGGTTACGTTTGCAATCGAAAGAAAAATGACTATAGTTGAAGAGGTAATGGCCCCTAAACTATGTACTGGGATGAAAGTTACAGCTTCAGTGAAATCCGTTTGCAAATCGGAGTGATAGATTAGAATCTAGAGCCAACGGTACGTTTTCTATGTTAAACCATTACACCATTGAAAAACTGGTTACGTTTGCAATCAAAAGAAAAATGACTATACTTGAAGAGGTAATGGCCCCTAAACTATGTTCTGGGATGAAAAATACAGCTTCAGTGAAATCCGTTTGCAAATCGGAGTGATAGATTAGAATCTAGAGCCAACGGTAAGTTTTCAATGTTAAACCATTACACCATTGAAAAACTGGTTACGTTTGCAATCGAAAGAAAAATGACTATAGTTGAAGAGGTAATGGCCCCTAAACTATGTTCTGGGATGAAAAATACAGCTTCAGTGAAATCCGTTTGCAAATCGGAGTGATAGATTAGAATCTAGAGCCAACGGTACGTTATCTATGTTTAACCATTACACCATTGAAAAACTGGTTACGTTTGCAATCAAAAGAAAAATGACTATAGTTGAAGAGGTAATGGCCCCTAAACTATGTTCTGGGATGAAAGTTACAGCTTCAGTGAAATCCGTTTGCAAATCGGAGTGATAGATTAGAATCTAGCGCCAACGGTACGTTTTCAATGTTAAACCATTACACCATTGAAAACCTGGTTATGTTTGCAATCGAAAGAAAAATGACTATAGTTGAAGAAGTAATGGCCCCTAAACTATGTTCTGGGATGAAAGTTACAGCTTCAGTGAAATCCGTTTGCAAATCGGAGTGATAGATTAGAATCTAGAGCCAACGGTAAGTTTTCTGTGTTAAACCATTACACCATTGAAAAACTGGTTACGTTTGCAATCGAAAGAAAAATGACTATAGTTGAAGAGGTAATGGCCCCTAAACTATGTTCTGTTTTAACAACTAGGCTGCGCTGTCCACAGTGAACAATACAATTACTATAGTGAATATCAGAATACAGACACAATACGGTTTTTTCCTTGTAATGTCCCCAGACTTATAATGGGATCGCTGTCTCACTTTTCCAAAAGATGATATCAGTGCAACTGCTGGACTGCGCTCTCCAATTCCTATAAAAACACAATATTGCACATAGCGTGACTCTGCTAATACGTATCCACACCACCCGTGGTATCAGTGCTCACAAAGTGCAAAACACGTGCCCGCACACTCCTTCTGTGAATCTGCTCACCGGATCTTTGCCACCTCAGACAACAGGTGGGTCTAGCGTTTATATAAATTCCACATGGCACTTTCTTTCTTAAATCTTCATCTTGTCTTTAATGTAAAACATCCTCAATAAAACACATAAAAGGTACAATAGTGTAATCCTGTATAAAATTTGGCCACAATGCCCGCGCATCAGAGCGCACTCACATGAAAATTTCTTGAAATATTGCACATCAAAAGCCTTAATAGCAAGGTCTGCCCAGCACCTGAGTGGATAGATGAGCGGCGTCCCGACTCCCCGTCCCTCCGCGGCGAACCAGCTGCTAATCGGCGCTTTAGATCTCACTCTCCAGGCTCCCAGTACTGTTCCGGTGTGATGACGTCAGACGCGCTGGACGTGGCTCCGTCCAGTTGAAGAGGTAATGGCCCCTAAACTATGTTCTGGGATGAAAAATACAGCTTCAGTGAAATCCGTTTGCAAATCGGAGTGATAGATTAGAATCTAGAGCCAACGGTACGTTTTCTATGTTAAACCATTACACCATTGAAAAACTGGTTACGTCTGCAATCGAAAGAAAAATGACTATAGTTGAAGAGGTAATGGCCCCTAAACTATGTTCTGGGATGAAAGTTACAGCTTCAGTGAAATCCGTTTGCAAATCGGAGTGATAGATTAGAATCTAGAGCCAACGGTACGTTTTCTATGTTAAACCATTACACCATTGAAAAACTGGTTACGTTTGCAATCGAAAGAAAAATGACTATAATTGAAGAGGTAATGGCCCCTAAACTATGTTCTGGGATGAAAAATACAGCTTCAGTGAAATCCGTTTGCAAATCGGAGTGATAGATTAGAATCTAGAGCCAACGGTACGTTTTCTATGTTAAACCATTACACCATTGAAAAACTGGTTACGTTTGCAATCGAAAGAAAAATGACTATAATTGAAGAGGTAATGGCCCCTAAACTATGTTCTGGGATGAAAAATACAGCTTCAGTGAAATCCGTTTGCAAATCGGAGTGATAGATTAGAATCTAGAGCCAACGGTACGTTTTCTATGTTAAACCATTACACCATTGAAAAACTGGTTACGTTTGCAATCAAAAGAAAAATGACTATAATTGAAGAGGTAATGGCCCCTAAACTATGTTCTGGGATGAAAAATACAGCTTCAGTGAAATCCGTTTGCAAATCGGAGTGATAGATTAGAATCTAGAGCCAACGGTACGTTTTCTATGTTAAACCATTACACCATTGAAAAACTGGTTACGTTTGCAATCGAAAGAAAAATGACTATAGTTGAAGAGGTAATGGCCCCTAAACTATGTTCTGGGATGAAAGTTACAGCTTCAGTGAAATCCGTTTGCAAATCGGAGTGATAGATTAGAATCTAGAGCCAACGGTACGTTTTCTATGTTAAACCATTACACCATTGAAAAACTGGTTACGTCTGCAATCGAAAGAAAAATGACTATAGTTGAAGAGGTAATGGCCCCTAAACTATTTTCTGGGATGAAAGTTACAGCTTCAGTGAAATCCGTTTGCAAATCGGAGTGATAGATTAGAATCTAGAGCCAACGGTACGTTTTCTATGTTAAACCATTACACCATTGAAAAACTGGTTACGTCTGCAATCGAAAGAAAAATGACTATAGTTGAAGAGGTAATGGCCCCTAAACTATGTTCTGGGATGAAAGTTACAGCTTCAGTGAAATCCGTTTGCAAATCGGAGTGATAGATTAGAATCTAGAGCCAACGGTACGTTTTCTATGTTAAACCATTACACCATTGAAAAACTGGTTACGTTTGCAATCGAAAGAAAAATGACTATAATTGAAGAGGTAATGGCCCCTAAACTATGTTCTGGGATGAAAGTTACAGCTTCAGTGAAATCCGTT
Organism: Hyperolius riggenbachi; assembly: GCF_040937935.1. Classification (NCBI taxonomy): domain Eukaryota; kingdom Metazoa; phylum Chordata; class Amphibia; order Anura; family Hyperoliidae; genus Hyperolius; species Hyperolius riggenbachi. Next base: position 152,228,756 of record NC_090656.1, on the reverse strand, counting down.
TGCAAATCGGAGTGATAGATTAGAATCTAGAGCCAACGGTACGTTTTCTATGTTAAACCATTACACCATTGAAAAACTGGTTACGTTTGCAATCGAAAGAAAAATGACTATAGTTGAAGAGGTAATGGCCCCTAAACTATGTTCTGGGATGAAAGTTACAGCTTCAGTGAAATCCGTTTGCAAATCGGAGTGATAGATTAGAATCTAGAGCCAACGGTAAGTTTTCTATGTTAAACCATTACACCATTGAAAAACTGGTTACGTTTGCAATCGAAAGAAAAATGACTATAATTGAAGAGGTAATGGCCCCTAAACTATGTTCTGGGATGAAAAATACAGCTTCAGTGAAATCCGTTTGCAAATCGGAGTGATAGATTAGAATCTAGAGCCAACGGTACGTTTTCTATGTTAAACCATTACACCATTGAAAAACTGGTTACGTCTGCAATCGAAAGAAAAATGACTATAGTTGAAGAGGTAATGGCCCCTAAACTATGTTCTGGGATGAAAGTTACAGCTTCAGTGAAATCCGTTTGCAAATCGGAGTGATAGATTAGAATCTAGAGCCAACGGTACGTTTTCTATGTTAAACCATTACACCATTGAAAAACTGGTTACGTTTGCAATCGAAAGAAAAATGACTATAGTTGAAGAGGTAATGGCCCCTAAACTATGTTCTGGGATGAAAAATACAGCTTCAGTGAAATCCGTTTGCAAATCGGAGTGATAGATTAGAATCTAGAGCCAACGGTAAGTTTTCTATGTTAAACCATTACACCATTGAAAAACTGGTTACGTTTGCAATCGAAAGAAAAATGACTATAGTTGAAGAGGTAATGGCCCCTAAACTATGTTCTGGGATGAAAAATACAGCTTCAGTGAAATCCGTTTGCAAATCGGAGTGATAGATTAGAATCTAGAGCCAACGGTAAGTTTTCTATGTTAAACCATTACACCATTGAAAAACTGGTTACGTTTGCAATCGAAAGAAAAATGACTATAGTTGAAGAGGTAATGGCCCCTAAACTATGTTCTGGGATGAAAAATACAGTTTCAGTGAAATCCGTTTGCAAATCGGAGTGATAGATTAGAATCTAGAGCCAACGGTACGTTTTCTATGTTAAACCACTACACCATTGAAAAACTGGTTACGTTTGCAATCGAAAGAAAAATTACTATAGTTGAAGAGGTAATGGCCCCTAAACTATGTTCTGGGATGAAAAATACAGCTTCAGTAAACTCCGTTTGCAAATCTGAGTGATAGATTAGAATCTAGAGCCAACGGTACGTTTTCTATGTTAAACCATTACACCATTGAAAAACTAGTTACGTTTGCAATCGAAAGAAAAATGACTATAGTTGAAGAGGTAATGGCCCCTAAACTATGTTCTGGGATGAAAGTTACAGCTTCAGTGAAATCCGTTTGCAAATCGGAGTGATAGATTAGAATCTAGCGCCAACGGTAAGTTTTCTATGTTAAACCATTACACCATTGAAAAACTTGTTATGTTTGCAATCGAAAGAAAAATGACTATAGTTGAAGAAGTAATGGCCCCTAAACTATGTTCTGGGATGAAAGTTACAGCTTCAGTGAAATCCGTTTGCAAATCGGAGTGATAGATTAGAATCTAGAGCCAACGGTAAGTTTTCTATGTTAAACCATTACACCATTGAAAAACTGGTTACGTTTGCAATCGAAAGAAAAATGTCTATAGTTGAAGAAATAATGGTCCCTAAACTATGTTCTGGGATGAAAGTTACAGCTTCAGTGAAATCCGTTTGCAAATCGGAGTGATAGATTAGAATCTAGAGCCAACGGTACGTTTTCTATGTTAAACCATTACACCATTGAAAAACTGGTTACGTTTGCAATCGAAAGAAAAATGACTATAGTTGAAGAGGTAATGGCCCCTAAACTATGTTCTGGGATGAAAGTTACAGCTTCAGTGAAATCCGTTTGCAAATCGGAGTGATAGATTAGAATCTAGAGCCAACGGTACGTTTTCTATGTTAAACCATTACACCATTGAAAAACTGGTTACGTTTGCAATCGAAAGAAAAATGACTATAGTTGAAGAGGTAATGGCCCCTAAACTATGTTCTGGGATGAAAAATACAGCTTCAGTGAAATCCGTTTGCAAATCGGAGTGATAGATTAGAATCTAGAGCCAACGGTACGTTTTCTATGTTAAACCATTACACCATTGAAAAACTGGTTACGTCTGCAATCGAAAGAAAAATGACTATAGTTGAAGAGGTAATGGCCCCTAAACTATGTTCTGGGATGAAAGTTACAGCTTCAGTGAAATCCGTTTGCAAATCGGAGTGATAGATTAGAATCTAGAGCCAACGGTACGTTTTCTATGTTAAACCATTACACCATTGAAAAACTGGTTACGTCTGCAATCGAAAGAAAAATGACTATAGTTGAAGAGGTAATGGCCCCTAAACTATGTTCTGGGATGAAAGTTACAGCTTCAGTGAAATCCGTTTGCAAATCGGAGTGATAGATTAGAATCTAGAGCCAACGGTACGTTTTCTATGTTAAACCATTACACCATTGAAAAACTGGTTACGTCTGCAATCGAAAGAAAAATGACTATAGTTGAAGAGGTAATGGCCCCTAAACTATGTTCTGGGATGAAAGTTACAGCTTCAGTGAAATCCGTTTGCAAATCGGAGTGATAGATTAGAATCTAGAGCCAACGGTACGTTTTCTATGTTAAACCATTACACCATTGAAAAACTGGTTACGTTTGCAATCGAAAGAAAAATGGCTATAGTTGAAGAGGTAATGGCCCCTAAACTATGTTCTGGGATGAAAGTTACAGCTTCAGTGAAATCCGTTTGCAAATCGGAGTGATAGATTAGAATCTAGAGCCAACGGTACGTTTTCTATGTTAAACCATTACACCATTGAAAAACTGGTTACGTTTGCAATCGAAAGAAAAATGACTATAGTTGAAGAGGTAATGGCCCCTAAACTATGTTCTGGGATGAAAAATACAGCTTCAGTAAAATCCGTTTGCAAATCGGAGTGATAGATTAGAATCTAGAGCCAACGGTACGTTTTCTATGTTAAACCATTACACCATTGAAAAACTAGTTACGTTTGCAATCAAAAGAAAAATGACTATAGTTGAAGAGGTAATGGCCCCTAAACTATGTTCTGGGATGAAAAATACAGCTTCAGTGAAATCCGTTTGCAAATCGGAGTGATAGATTAGAATCTAGAGCCAACGGTAAGTTTTCTATGTTAAACCATTACACCATTGAAAAACTGGTTACGTTTGCAATTGAAAGAAAAATGACTATAGTTGAAGAAGTAATGGCCCCTAAACTATGTTCTGGGATGAAAGTTACAGCTTCAGTGAAATCCGTTTGCAAATCGGAGTGATAGATTAGAATCTAGAGCCAACGGTACGTTTTCTATGTTAAACCATTACACCATTGAAAAACTGGTTACATTTGCAATCGAAAGAAAAATGACTATAGTTGAAGAGGTAATGGCCCCTAAACTATGTACTGGGATGAAAGTTACAGCTTCAGTGAAATCCGTTTGCAAATCGGAGTGATAGATTAGAATCTAGAGCCAACGGTACGTTTTCTATGTTAAACCATTACACCATTGAAAAACTGGTTACGTTTGCAATCAAAAGAAAAATGACTATACTTGAAGAGGTAATGGCCCCTAAACTATGTTCTGGGATGAAAAATACAGCTTCAGTGAAATCCGTTTGCAAATCGGAGTGATAGATTAGAATCTAGAGCCAACGGTACGTTTTCTATGTTAAACCATTACACCATTGAAAAACTGGTTACGTTTGCAATCGAAAGAAAAATGACTATAGTTGAAGAGGTAATGGCCCCTAAACTATGTTCTGGGATGAAAAATACAGCTTCAGTGAAATCCGTTTGCAAATCGGAGTGATAGATTAGAATCTAGAGCCAACGGTACGTTATCTATGTTTAACCATTACACCATTGAAAAACTGGTTACGTTTGCAATCGAAAGAAAAATGACTATAGTTGAAGAGGTAATGGCCCCTAAACTATGTTCTGGGATGAAAGTTACAGCTTCAGTGAAATCCGTTTGCAAATCGGAGTGATAGATTAGAATCTAGCGCCAACGGTACGTTTTCTATGTTAAACCATTACACCATTGAAAAACTGGTTATGTTTGCAATCGAAAGAAAAATGACTATAGTTGAAGAAGTAATGGCCCCTAAACTATGTTCTGGGATGAAAGTTACAGCTTCAGTGAAATCCGTTTGCAAATCGGAGTGATAGATTAGAATCTAGAGCCAACGGTAAGTTTTATGTGTTAAACCATTACACCATTGAAAAACTGGTTACGTTTGCAATCGAAAGAAAAATGACTATAGTTGAAGAGGTAATGGCCCCTAAACTATGTTCTGGGATGAAAAATACAGCTTCAGTGAAATCCGTTTGCAAATCGGAGTGATAGATTAGAATCTAGAGCCAACGGTAAGTTTTCTATGTTAAACCATTACACCATTGAAAAACTGGTTACGTTTGCAATTGAAAGAAAAATGACTATAGTTGAAGAAGTAATGGCCCCTAAACTATGTTCTGGGATGAAAGTTACAGCTTCAGTGAAATCCGTTTGCAAATCGGAGTGATAGATTAGAATCTAGAACAAACGGTAAGTTTTCTATGTTAAACCATTACACCATTGAAAAACTGGTTACGTTTGCAAACGAAAGAAAAATGACTATAGTTGAAGAGGTAATGGCCCCTAAACTATGTTCTGGGATGAAAGTTACAGCTTCAGTGAAATCCGTTTGCAAATCGAAGTGATAGATTAGAATCTAGAGCCAACGGTACGTTTTCTATGTTAAACCATTACACCATTGAAAAACTGGTTACGTTTGCAATCAAAAGAAAAATGACTATAGTTGAAGAGGTAATGGCCCCTAAACTATGTTCTGGGATGAAAAATACAGCTTCAGTAAAAATCCGTTTGCAAATCGGAGTGATAGATTAGAATCTAGAGCCAACGGTACGTTTTCTATGTTAAACCATTACACCATTGAAAAACTAGTTACGTTTGCAATCGAAAGAAAAATGACTATAGTTGAAGAGGTAATGGCCCCTAAACTATGTTCTGGGATGAAAAATACAGCTTCAGTGAAATCCGTTTGCAAATCGGAGTGATAGATTAGAATCTAGAGCCAACGGTACGTTTTCTATGTTAAACCATTACACCATTGAAAAACTGGTTACGTCTGCAATCGAAAGAAAAATGACTATAGTTGAAGAGGTAATGGCCCCTAAACTATGTTCTGGGATGAAAGTTACAGCTTCAGTGAAATCCGTTTGCAAATCGAAGTGATAGATTAGAATCTAGAGCCAACGGTACGTTTTCTATGTTAAACCATTACACCATTGAAAAACTGGTTACGTCTGCAATCGAAAGAAAAATGACTATAGTTGAAGAGGTAATGGCCCCTAAACTATGTTCTGGGATGAAAGTTACAGCTTCAGTGAAATCCGTTTGCAAATCGGAGTGATAGATTAGAATCTAGAGCCAACGGTACGTTTTCTATGTTAAACCATTACACCATTGAAAAACTGGTTACGTTTGCAATCGAAAGAAAAATGACTATAATTGAAGAGGTAATGGCCCCTAAACTATGTTCTGGGATGAAAAATACAGCTTCAGTGAAATCCGTTTGCAAATCGGAGTGATAGATTAGAATCTAGAGCCAACGGTACGTTTTCTATGTTAAACCATTACACCATTGAAAAACTGGTTACGTTTGCAATCGAAAGAAAAATGACTATAATTGAAGAGGTAATGGCCCCTAAACTATGTTCTGGGATGAAAAATACAGCTTCAGTGAAATCCGTTTGCAAATCGGAGTGATAGATTAGAATCTAGAGCCAACGGTACGTTTTCTATGTTAAACCATTACACCATTGAAAAACTGGTTACGTTTGCAATCGAAAGAAAAATGACTATAATTGAAGAGGTAATGGCCCCTAAACTATGTTCTGGGATGAAAAATACAGCTTCAGTGAAATCCGTTTGCAAATCGGAGTGATAGATTAGAATCTAGAGCCAACGGTACGTTTTCTATGTTAAACCATTACACCATTGAAAAACTGGTTACGTTTGCAATCGAAAGAAAAATGACTATAGTTGAAGAGGTAATGGCCCCTAAACTATGTTCTGGGATGAAAGTTACAGCTTCAGTGAAATCCGTTTGCAAATCGGAGTGATAGATTAGAATCTAGAGCCAACGGTACGTTTTCTATGTTAAACCATTACACCATTGAAAAACTGGTTACGTCTGCAATCGAAAGAAAAATGACTATAGTTGAAGAGGTAATGGCCCCTAAACTATTTTCTGGGATGAAAGTTACAGCTTCAGTGAAATCCGTTTGCAAATCGGAGTGATAGATTAGAATCTAGAGCCAACGGTACGTTTTCTATGTTAAACCATTACACCATTGAAAAACTGGTTACGTCTGCAATCGAAAGAAAAATGACTATAGTTGAAGAGGTAATGGCCCCTAAACTATGTTCTGGGATGAAAGTTACAGCTTCAGTGAAATCCGTTTGCAAATCGGAGTGATAGATTAGAATCTAGAGCCAACGGTACGTTTTCTATGTTAAACCATTACACCATTGAAAAACTGGTTACGTTTGCAATCGAAAGAAAAATGACTATAATTGAAGAGGTAATGGCCCCTAAACTATGTTCTGGGATGAAAGTTACAGCTTCAGTGAAATCCGTTTGCAAATCGGAGTGATAGATTAGAATCTAGAGCCAACGGTACGTTTTCTATGTTAAACCATTACACCATTGAAAAACTGGTTACGTTTGCAATCGAAAGAAAAATGACTATAGTTGAAGAGGTAATGGCCCCTAAACTATGTTCTGGGATGAAAAATACAGCTTCAGTAAAATCCGTTTGCAAATCGGAGTGATAGATTAGAATCTAGAGCCAACGGTAAGTTTTCTATGTTAAACCATTACACCATTGAAAAACTAGTTACGTTTGCAATCAAAAGAAAAATGACTATAGTTGAAGAGGTAATGGCCCCTAAACTATGTTCTGGGATGAAAAATACAGCTTCAGTGAAATCCGTTTGCAAATCGGAGTGATAGATTAGAATCTAGAGCCAACGGTAAGTTTTCTATGTTAAACCATTACACCATTGAAAAACTGGTTACGTTTGCAATTGAAAGAAAAATGACTATAGTTGAAGAAGTAATGGCCCCTAAACTATGTTCTGGGATGAAAGTTACAGCTTCAGTGAAATCCGTTTGCAAATCGGAGTGATAGATTAGAATCTAGAGCCAACGGTACGTTTTCTATGTTAAACCATTACACCATTGAAAAACTGGTTACGTTTGCAATCGAAAGAAAAATGACTATAGTTGAAGAGGTAATGGCCCCTAAACTATGTACTGGGATGAAAGTTACAGCTTCAGTGAAATCCGTTTGCAAATCGGAGTGATAGATTAGAATCTAGAGCCAACGGTACGTTTTCTATGTTAAACCATTACACCATTGAAAAACTGGTTACGTTTGCAATCAAAAGAAAAATGACTATACTTGAAGAGGTAATGGCCCCTAAACTATGTTCTGGGATGAAAAATACAGCTTCAGTGAAATCCGTTTGCAAATCGGAGTGATAGATTAGAATCTAGAGCCAACGGTACGTTTTCTATGTTAAACCATTACACCATTGAAAAACTGGTTACGTTTGCAATCGAAAGAAAAATGACTATAGTTGAAGAGGTAATGGCCCCTAAACTATGTTCTGGGATGAAAAATACAGCTTCAGTGAAATCCGTTTGCAAATCGGAGTGATAGATTAGAATCTAGAGCCAACGGTATGTTATCTATGTTTAACCATTACACCATTGAAAAACTGGTTATGTTTGCAATCGAAAGAAAAATGACTATAGTTGAAGAGGTAATGGCCCCTAAACTATGTTCTGGGATGAAAGTTACAGCTTCAGTGAAATCCGTTTGCAAATCGGAGTGATAGATTAGAATCTAGCGCCAACGGTACGTTTTCTATGTTAAACCATTACACCATTGAAAACCTGGTTATGTTTGCAATCGAAAGAAAAATGACTATAGTTGAAGAAGTAATGGCCCCTAAACTATGTTCTGGGATGAAAGTTACAGCTTCAGTGAAATCCGTTTGCAAATCGGAGTGATAGATTAGAATCTAGAGCCAACGGTAAGTTTTCTGTGTTAAACCATTACACCATTGAAAAACTGGTTACGTTTGCAATCAAAAGAAAAATGACTATAGTTGAAGAGGTAATGGCCCCTCAACTATGTTCTGGGATGAAAAATACAGCTTCAGTGAAATCCGTTTGCAAATCGGAGTGATAGATTAGAATCTAGAGCCAACGGTAAGTTTTCTATGTTAAACCATTACACCATTGAAAAACTGGTTACGTTTGCAATTGAAAGAAAAATGACTATAGTTGAAGAAGTAATGGCCCCTAAACTATGTTCTGGGATGAAAGTTACAGCTTCAGTGAAATCCGTTTGCAAATCGGAGTGATAGATTAGAATCTAGAACCAACGGTAAGTTTTCTATGTTAAACCATTACACCATTGAAAAACTGGTTACGTTTGCAAACGAAAGAAAAATGACTATAGTTGAAGAGGTAATGGCCCCTAAACTATGTTCTGGGATGAAAGTTACAGCTTCAGTGAAATCCGTTTGCAAATCGGAGTGATAGATTAGAATCTAGAGCCAACGGTACGTTTTCTATGTTAAACCATTACACCATTGAAAAACTGGTTACGTTTGCAATCAAAAGAAAAATGACTATAGTTGAAGAGGTAATGGCCCCTAAACTATGTTCTGGGATGAAAAATACAGCTTCAGTGAAATCCGTTTGCAAATCGGAGTGATAGATTAGAATCTAGAGCCAACGGTAAGTTTTCTATGTTAAACCATTACACCATTGAAAAACTGGTTACGTTTGCAATCGAAAGAAAAATGACTATAGTTGAAGAGGTAATGGCCCCTAAACTATGTTCTGGGATGAAAAATACAGCTTCAGTGAAATCCGTTTGCAAATCGGAGTGATAGATTAGAATCTAGAGCCAACGGTACGTTTTCTATGTTAAACCATTACACCATTGAAAAACTGGTTACGTTTGCAATCGAAAGAAAAATGACTATAGTTGAAGAGGTAATGGCCCCTAAACTATGTTCTGGGATGAAAAATACAGCTTCAGTGAAATCCGTTTGCAAATCGGAGTGATAGATTAGAATCTAGAGCCAACGGTAAGTTTTCTATGTTAAACCATTACACCATTGAAAAACTGGTTACGTTTGCAATCGAAAGAAAAATGACTATAGTTGAAGAGGTAATGGCCCCTAAACTATGTTCTGGGATGAAAGTTACAGCTTCAGTGAAATCCGTTTGCAAATCGGAGTGATAGATTAGAATCTAGAGCCAACGGTACGTTTTCTATGTTAAACCATTACACCATTGAAAAACTGGTTACGTTTGCAATCGAAAGAAAAATGACTATAGTTGAAGAGGTAATGGCCCCTAAACTATGTTCTGGGATGAAAGTTACAGCTTCAGTGAAATCCGTTTGCAAATCGGAGTGATAGATTAGAATCTAGAGCCAACGGTACGTTTTCTATGTTAAACCATTACACCATTGAAAAACTGGTTACGTTTGCAATCGAAAGAAAAATGACTAAAGTTGAAGAGGTAATGGCCCCTAAACTATGTTCTGGGATGAAAAATACAGCTTCAGTGAAATCCGTTTGCAAATCGGAGTGATAGATTAGAATCTAGAGCCAACGGTAAGTTTTCTATGTTAAACCATTACACCATTGAAAAACTGGTTACGTTTGCAATCGAAAGAAAAATGACTATAGTTGAAGAGGTAATGGCCCCTAAACTATGTTCTGGGATGAAAAATACAGTTTCAGTGAAATCCGTTTGCAAATCGGAGTGATAGATTAGAATCTAGAGCCAACGGTACGTTTTCTATGTTAAACCACTACACCATTGAAAAACTGGTTACGTTTGCAATCGAAAGAAAAATTACTATAGTTGAAGAGGTAATGGCCCCTAAACTATGTTCTGGGATGAAAGTTACAGCTTCAGTGAAATCCGTTTGCAAATCGGAGTGATAGATTAGAATCTAGAGCCAACGGTACGTTTTCTATGTTAAACCATTACACCATTGAAAAACTGGTTACGTTTGCAATCGAAAGAAAAATGACTAAAGTTGAAGAGGTAATGGCCCCTAAACTATGTTCTGGGATGAAAAATACAGCTTCAGTGAAATCCGTTTGCAAATCGGAGTGATAGATTAGAATCTAGAACAAACGGTAAGTTTTCTATGTTAAACCATTACACCATTGAAAAACTGGTTACGTTTGCAAACGAAAGAAAAATGACTATAGTTGAAGAGGTAATGGCCCCTAAACTATGTTCTGGGATGAAAGTTACAGCTTCAGTGAAATCCGTTTGCAAATCGAAGTGATAGATTAGAATCTAGAGCCAACGGTACGTTTTCTATGTTAAACCATTACACCATTGAAAAACTGGTTACGTTTGCAATCAAAAGAAAAATGACTATAGTTGAAGAGGTAATGGCCCCTAAACTATGTTCTGGGATGAAAAATACAGCTTCAGTAAAAATCCGTTTGCAAATCGGAGTGATAGATTAGAATCTAGAGCCAACGGTACGTTTTCTATGTTAAACCATTACACCATTGAAAAACTAGTTACGTTTGCAATCGAAAGAAAAATGACTATAGTTGAAGAGGTAATGGCCCCTAAACTATGTTCTGGGATGAAAAATACAGCTTCAGTGAAATCCGTTTGCAAATCGGAGTGATAGATTAGAATCTAGAGCCAACGGTACGTTTTCTATGTTAAACCATTACACCATTGAAAAACTGGTTACGTCTGCAATCGAAAGAAAAATGACTATAGTTGAAGAGGTAATGGCCCCTAAACTATGTTCTGGGATGAAAGTTACAGCTTCAGTGAAATCCGTTTGCAAATCGGAGTGATAGATTAGAATCTAGAGCCAACGGTACGTTTTCTATGTTAAACCATTACACCATTGAAAAACTGGTTACGTCTGCAATCGAAAGAAAAATGACTATAGTTGAAGAGGTAATGGCCCCTAAACTATGTTCTGGGATGAAAGTTACAGCTTCAGTGAAATCCGTTTGCAAATCGGAGTGATAGATTAGAATCTAGAGCCAACGGTACGTTTTCTATGTTACACCATTACACCATTGAAAAACTGGTTACGTTTGCAATCGAAAGAAAAATGACTATAATTGAAGAGGTAATGGCTCCTAAACTATGTTCTGGGATGAAAAATACAGCTTCAGTGAAATCCGTTTGCAAATCGGAGTGATAGATTAGAATCTAGAGCCAACGGTACGTTTTCTATGTTAAATCATTACACCATTGAAAAACTGGTTACGTTTGCAATCGAAAGAAAAATGACTATAATTGAAGAGGTAATGGCCCCTAAACTATGTTCTGGGATGAAAAATACAGCTTCAGTGAAATCCGTTTGCAAATCGGAGTGATAGATTAGAATCTAGAGCCAACGGTACGTTTTCTATGTTAAACCATTACACCATTGAAAAACTGGTTACGTTTGCAATCGAAAGAAAAATGACTATAATTGAAGAGGTAATGGCCCCTAAACTATGTTCTGGGATGAAAAATACAGCTTCAGTGAAATCCGTTTGCAAATCGGAGTGATAGATTAGAATCTAGAGCCAACGGTACGTTTTCTATGTTAAACCATTACACCATTGAAAAACTGGTTACGTCTGCAATCGAAAGAAAAATGACTATAGTTGAAGAGGTAATGGCCCCTAAACTATTTTCTGGGATGAAAGTTACAGCTTCAGTGAAATCTGTTTGCAAATCGGAGTGATAGATTAGAATCTAGAGCCAACGGTACGTTTTCTATGTTAAACCATTACACCATTGAAAAACTGGTTACGTTTGCAATCGAAAGAAAAATGACTATAGTTGAAGAGGTAATGGCCCCTAAACTATGTTCTGGGATGAAAAATACAGCTTCAGTGAAATCCGTTTGCAAATCGGAGTGATAGATTAGAATCTAGAGCCAACGGTACGTTTTCTATGTTAAACCATTACACCATTGAAAAACTGGTTACGTCTGCAATCGAAAGAAAAATGACTATAGTTGAAGAGGTAATGGCCCCTAAACTATGTTCTGGGATGAAAGTTACAGCTTCAGTGAAATCCGTTTGCAAATCGGAGTGATAGATTAGAATCTAGAGCCAACGGTACGTTTTCTATGTTAAACCATTACACCATTGAAAAACTGGTTACGTTTGCAATCGAAAGAAAAATGACTATAGTTGAAGAGGTAATGGCCCCTAAACTATGTTCTGGGATGAAAGTTACAGCTTCAGTGAAATCCGTTTGCAAATCGGAGTGATAGATTAGAATCTAGAGCCAACGGTAAGTTTTCTGTGTTAAACCATTACACCATTGAAAAACTGGTTACGTTTGCAATCGAAAGAAAAATGACTATAGTTGAAGAGGTAATGGCCCCTAAACTATGTTCTGGGATGAAAGTTACAGCTTCAGTGAAATCCGTTTGCAAATCGGAGTGATAGATTAGAATCTAGAGCCAATGGTACGTTTTCTATGTTAAACCATTACACCATTGAAAAACTGGTTAAGTTTGCAATCAAAAGAAAAATGACTATAGTTGAAGAGGTAATGGCCCCTAAACTATGTTCTGGGATGAAAAATACAGCTTCAGTGAAATCCGTTTGCAAATCGGAGTGATAGATTAGAATCTAGAGCCAACGGTACGTTTTCTATGTTAAACCATTACACCATTGAAAAACTGGTTACGTTTGCAATCGAAAGAAAAATGACTATAGTTGAAGAGGTAATGGCCCCTAAACTATGTTCTGGGATGAAAAATACAGCTTCAGTGAAATCCGTTTGCAAATCGGAGTGATAGATTAGAATCTAGAGCCAACGGTAAGTTTTCTATGTTAAACCATTACACCATTGAAAAACTGGTTACGTTTGCAATCGAAAGAAAAATGACTATAGTTGAAGAGGTAATGGCCCCTAAACTATGTTCTGGGATGAAAGTTACAGCTTCAGTGAAATCCGTTTGCAAATCGGAGTGATAGATTAGAATCTAGAGCCAACGGTACGTTTTCTATGTTAAACCATTACACCATTGAAAAACTGGTTACGTTTGCAATTGAAAGAAAAATGACTATAGTTGAAGAAGTAATGGCCCCTAAACTATGTTCTGGGATGAAAGTTACAGCTTCAGTGAAATCCGTTTGCAAATCGGAGTGATAGATTAGAATCTAGAGCCAACGGTAAGTTTTCTATGTTAAACCATTACACCATTGAAAAACCGGTTACGTTTGCAAACGAAAGAAAAATGACTATAGTTGAAGAGGTAATGGCCCCTAAACTATGTTCTGGGATGAAAGTTACAGCTTCAGTGAAATCCGTTTGCAAATCGGAGTGATAGATTAGAATCTAGAGCCAACGGTACGTTTTCTATGTTAAACCATTACACCATTGAAAAACTGGTTACGTTTGCAATCGAAAGAAAAATGACTATAGTTGAAGAGGTAATGGCCCCTAAACTATGTTCTGGGATGAAAAATACAGCTTCAGTAAAAATCCGTTTGCAAATCGGAGTGATAGATTAGAATCTAGAGCCAACGGTACGTTTTCTATGTTAAACCATTACACCATTGAAAAACTGGTTACGTTTGCAATCGAAAGAAAAATGACTATAGTTGAAGAGGTAATGGCCCCTAAACTATGTTCTGGGATGAAAAATACAGCTTCAGTGAAATCCGTTTGCAAATCGGAGTGATAGATTAGAATCTAGAGCCAACGGTAAGTTTTCTATGTTAAACCATTACACCATTGAAAAACTGGTTACGTTTGCAATCGAAAGAAAAATGACTATAGTTGAAGAGGTAATGGCCCCTAAACTATGTTCTGGGATGAAAGTTACAGCTTCAGTGAAATCCGTTTGCAAATCGGAGGGATAGATTAGAATCTAGAGCCAACGGTACGTTTTCTATGTTAAACCATTACACCATTGAAAAACTGGTTACGTTTGCAATCGAAAGAAAAATGACTATAACTGAAGAGGTAATGGCCCCTAAACTATGTTCTGGGATGAAAAATACAGCTTCAGTGAAATCCGTTTGCAAATCGGAGTGATAGATTAGAATCTAGAGCCAACGGTATGTTTTCTATGTTAAACCATTACACCATTGAAAAACTGGTTACGTTTGCAATCGAAAGAAAAATGACTATAATTGAAGAGGTAATGGCCCCTAAACTATGTTCTGGGATGAAAAATACAGCTTCAGTGAAATCCGTTTGCAAATCGGAGTGATAGATTAGAATCTAGAGCCAACGGTACGTTTTCTATGTTAAACCATTACACCATTGAAAAACTGGTTACGTCTGCAATCGAAAGAAAAATGACTATAGTTGAAGAGGTAATGGCCCCTAAACTATGTTCTGGGATGAAAGTTACAGCTTCAGTGAAATCTGTTTGCAAATCGGAGTGATAGATTAGAATCTAGAGCCAACGGTACGTTTTCTATGTTAAACCATTACACCATTGAAAAACTGGTTACGTTTGCAATCGAAAGAAAAATGACTATAGTTGAAGAGGTAATGGCCCCTAAACTATGTTCTGGGATGAAAAATACAGCTTCAGTGAAATCCGTTTGCAAATCGGAGTGATAGATTAGAATCTAGAGCTAACGGTACGTTTTCTATGTTAAACCATTACACCATTGAAAAACTGGTTACGTCTGCAATCGAAAGAAAAATGACTGGGGCGCTAGAGAGGCGCCAGAGAGAGCAGAAGCTGGATCTCTGAGCTCCTCGTTGTGAGTCCATTATCTGCCGTTTTTATTCAGCTACTTGGGGCATGATATATATCGTTTGATTCATTAGACATCAAGCAATGCTGCGGTCGCCTCGGTCTTATCCAATAAGAAGCCGTTCCAGCCTTATTCCGCTCGTTTCACCACTGCGCTTTAATAGAAGATTCACCACCAAGATGGCCACCGCCCAGACGCCATGCGCTGATCACTCCACGCCATCTCACGCGGATGAACCTTCGCCGAGCAAAATGGACAGTGGACACAAATCGCCGCCACCTCCAGTGATGGCCTCAGTGCTTCAGCCAGTTGTATCCCCAGCAGGTATGTCTAATTCTGTAGACGCGGCCTTCCCGCACGGATTGTCCCCGGCCTCCCCTACCTCCGGGGCCCAAAGCCCCGCAGTGCAGATAGGCGGCATGTCCGCCGAAGCGCTCATAGCCACAATCACTAACATTTTCCGTACGGAATTAAAAGCCGAGCTCAAACGGGCTGTAACGGAACTATCTACACAGATTAATGACATTGGGGAGCGGGTCCATACGCTAGAGAACCAAACTGACGACCTAATTATGGTATCTAACGCCAACACTGCAAACATAGATACCCATGAGGATAGGCTGAATTTTATGGAGTCAAAATTAGAAGACCTTGAGAATAGAAGCAGAAGAGCCAACATACGGATTAGAGGTGTCCCAGAATCAGTGGAGGACGTGGGGGCAATGGCTACAAATCTATTTCAGGCTATTCTGCCGCAGGTTGACCCATCTCAGCTCAGGGTGATACGAGCGCACCGGGCACTAGTAAGGCCACGTAACCCAGCCTTGCCAAGGGATATAATTGCCAAAATTTGCTCGGAAGATGCAAGGGACAACATCCTAAAAGCTGCCAGAGAGCTGCGATCTCTCCCTGATCTTCCGGAATCCGTACAGCTATATGCTGACCTGGCTCCTATCACCATACAGAAGCGGAGAGATATGAAGCCATATACTTCGGCCCTGCAGAGAGAAGCAATTAGATACAAATGGGGATTCCCCTTTGCACTTATTTTCAAAATCGGAAATAAGCAACATGTCTGCAAAACCCCAGATGATGCTGCAGCCGCGCTATCTGAGGCTAACATTCAATTCACAGTGCCAGATCCCCAACAAGACCAACAAGGTAATCAACCATCACTTCCGAGACGGGAACCGAGACGAGATAGACATTGGACCACTGTAGGATCATCCAATGCCCGCCGCATACCACAAAATCAAGCTACATCTGCAGATTAAACAAGTTGATCCCACTTTATGATGATGGGTTTCACCATACATCTGCAGATTAAACAAGTTGATCCCACTTTATGATGATGGGTTTCACCATAAGGGCCTATATAGCTTTAGACAAATCCCAATAACAATGAATCGACTTTCATTTCTATTTGTTAAGAAGATTGTATATGGCCCTGACCGGGGGATCCCACTTTATGATGCTGGGTATCACCCCGTATTGCTTTTCAAGCCACCCACTTTATGATGTTGGGTTCTGGCTTTCATCTTGATTATTCGCTAACTTTATATCTCCTGGGTCATATCAGGACTACAGAGAACTTTGGCGGAAATAAGTTATTGCCTTTCTCAGAAAATTTTTTATTATAACTGTTGCATGCTATTTTCAATAACCATATTTATACATGTCATACTGAATCCTGACCTTTAGACAACAAATTCTTTGGTCAACATATATAGTAATAGTTGATGTTATTAGAAATTTCTTAAAGGAAGCAATAACCAATTGATTTCTTTCTATAGCACTAGGAGACTATTTTCTATGACTCTCATATGATCCTCATTGAATCTAATCTTCTATACATCATTTATAAGCCCCAAGTCTAGTTATTAAGCCCTTAAGGCAGAGGGACTCACTAAACTTGTTGCCCCCTATGAAGGACACTAGGTGGTTGGTCCTGACGTTATTATTGACCACCATCTACGGTCTTTCACCTCTCGCACTTCAGGTGCTTGTTAGAGCCTTTATAGGCTACTTTAGGCTTATCATGATAACATTGGTTGATATTATTTGTACAAAATTAAGATGTATGTTGCAAAATGAATATGCTACCTGGTTCCACACTCCTCAGCTTGAATTATACTATATAAAGAGTATTACAATTCAAACCGATTAACATTTTATCCCACAATGTTAGGGGTTTTAACTCACCAAATAAGAGAAGTAAGGCCTTTAAGGCTTATATCACACAATTTCCGGATATCTTGTGCATACAGGAGACTCATTTCTCCCCCACGAGTCCACCGAAACACTTCCACAAACAATTTAATAGAGTGTTTATCTCTTCATTCAAAAAAAGGAGTAGGGGTGTCATGACCTTGTTTTCAGATAACTTCCCGATTGAGGTTTCCTCCCATATAGAAGATGAAGATGGTACATATATTATTATTCTGGGTATCTATGAATCAAAGACATTATGTATCGTTAATATGTATGCGCCCCCAGACAAAACTTATGCTACTATATCAAAAATATCTGACCTTCTTCTTACTTTAAAATTCGACAGTTTAATATGGGCAGGAGACTTCAATATCACCCCCAATGACCATATTGATAGATCAACCCTCCCTCGACCATCAATTGCTAAGAAAAACCAAATTTTCTTTCATGATTTATTCCGACAACATTCTCTTGTGGACTCGTGGAGGGAATATAACGGCCCCAAAAAAGGATATTCGTGTTATTCAGCACCCCACAACTCCTACTCCCGGGTAGATTTGATCCTGATAACCTCCCTATGTTCCTCTGACATGGCATACTCTAGACACATCTTATGCCCTTGGTCGGACCACGATTTTGTCCTTACTGCACTGACCTCACCAGTACCAAAGACATTGAGATCCCCTTGGAGGCTCAATGAATCTATATTAATCAATCCGACCGTATGCTCCGAGATCACCGACTGCATTAATAATTATTTTAGAGAAAATGATACAGCGGATGTCTCTGAGGGTACGTGTTGGATGGCCCATAAAGCCGTAATTAGAGGAGAACTTATGAAGAGATCTGCTAAGCTAAAACGTGAAAGAGGCATTATTGTATCAAATCTGGAGCGAAAGATAAATACCCTACATTGGGTCAACCAGAATCATCCATCTAGATTCCTTCAGAAGCAAATTTATGATCTTCAGATACAGTTAGACACTTTCTTGGGGGCAGAGATAGAAAAGGCCATGAGATGGACTGGTGCAATGGCATATGAGCAATACAACAAACCCAATAAGTGGTTGGCTAAGAGACTGAGATCGAAACAAGTCTCTAATAGGATACTCAAGATTAGAGATCCATCTGGAGCTGTCACATCTAATCCTGATAAGATTCATCAGACTTTTTTTGAATACTATCAGAAATTGTATGCTGATGATGCTCCTGCAGCCAATTCAGAGGAGAGGGACACCTTCTTAAGAGATAATATAAAACTGTCATTGTCTAAGGATACAGCCAAACAATTAGGCTCCCCGATCACTGAGGAAGAACTACATGATGCCATAAAACGTTTAAAAAGGTCCAAGGCCCCAGGCCCAGACGGATTACCAGCACTATACTATAAGAAATTTGAATATGACTTGAGCACCCATTTATTAAAGTTTTATAATTCTCTAATGCTAGGAAAATCCCCTCCCGAAGAATTTTTGACATCTGCTATATGTATTCTACACAAACCCCCACGAGATCCACTCCTAACCAAAAATTATAGACCCATCTCACTTTTAGGAGTGGACTATAAAATTTTCACTTCCATATTAGCCCATAGACTTAATACCGTGCTCCCAGCTCTCATCCATAAGGACCAAGTGGGATTCATTCCACATAGACAGGCCCCGGACAACATACGGAAGGTCTTAAACATACAACACCATTGTCTGAAATCCGCTCAAACATTGGCCATTCTTTCATTGGATATGGAGAAGGCCTTCGACCAAATCAAGTGGCCGTATATGATGAAAGTATTAGAAAAATATGGATTCTCGGGTGGCTTTCTTAAAGCTATCTCTACTCTATACTCCTTCCCCTCGGCCTATCTCAAGTTACCTTCCTATACACATAGCAGATTCCCTATTCAACGAGGCACAAGGCAAGGCTGCCCCCTATCACCGGGTATATTCGCACTAGTGATAGAACCTTTGGCATATAAAATCAGGAACTCCCCGGAAATTCTTGGAATACAAATAGGACCCAAACAATATAAAACCAACCTTTTCGCAGATGACATTCTCTTGACCCTTGCCTCTCCTCATACCTCCATACCTAATGTATTTAAAGTAATACATCATTTCTCCACTTTCTCTGGATTTAAGCTGAACATCGAAAAGTCGGAGCTAATGATATCCCATATGCCCAAGAGGGATGCCCAATATCTGGCGGAATCTCTGGGCCTACAATTGCAAACGAAATATATCAAGTACCTTGGTATCAATTTGTCTAAAAATCCAAACAATCTATATGATGTTAATTATCCCCCAATGTACAGAAAACTAATTTCCGATCTGGACACTTGGTCCAAAATCCCACTATCGCTTCTTGGCAAAATGCATTCTATTAAGATGACCCTATTCCCTAGATTGCTATATCTATTCAGAGTCCTTCCCGTCCCTATCAATAACTATCACTTATCTAAATTACAAGCTAAAATCCATCAATTTATCTGGTCTAACAAAAAAGCCAGAATTAGATATTCCACACTAACTAGGACCAGAGATAGAGGAGGACTCAATCTACCCATCCTACTACAATATTATAGGGCAGCTAGAATATCCCAACTTGCCACAATCAACTCAGGAAATATGGCTCCTTTATGGGCAGAAATTGAAACTACATTGATATCCCCAATGACAGTACAGGGGGTTATGTGGGCCAATATGGTGCCAATTCAAAAGATACAGGCTTCGGCGCCAATATTCGCTTTCTCTTTGAAGCTTTGGAGGAAGTGTAGATTTATCTATAAGCTGCAATCTAGGAATAGTAATATGACTCATATATTTGGAAATCCCGACTTTCCTCCTGGCCTCTCATCTGGTCTGTACAACTGGTGGAAATCCAAAGGATTTATAAGGTTAGCCAATTTTACATCTAGGTTTAAACTTATGACACCAAGGGATTTCTGTATAGAGAGAAATGTACCTCCACAGGAATACGATAGAGCTACACAAATATTTAAATATCTTCACAAGCTAACTTCAAACTCAGATTTTATGTTTTATACTACATTCGAAACTTCGTGTAAGAATGGACCTCTAGATAAGGGACTTATTTCAGGAGTGTATTTTCTGTTGACGAGAGATGAAAAGTGCGCCAAATTAAAATTTCAGCTTACATGGGAACAGGATTTAGATAAAACTATGTCAGAAGCTAGATGGGGCCACAGTTGCACCACTCTTCTAAAAAACAGCCTCTTCTTCTCGTCAATAGAGACGTCACTTAAACTTTTACATAGGGTCTATTACACTCCGCACAGACTTCACGCCTTCTCACCACAAGAATCAGATAGATGTTTTCGAGGGTGTGGACAAAAGGGTACTTTATTGCATATATGGTGGTCCTGCAAATATGTACAGAAATTTTGGAGAGATATTTGGAGGCGCATTTCTCTTTTATTTAAAATCTCATCGGCTCCGGATCCCTTGATTGCTCTCTTAGGTAATAAACCTCATGGACTCACCCCCACTGGTAATAAACTGACTCATCATATCATGGCCTTGGCTAGAAGACATATTGCCCATAACTGGAAATCTTCCAGATTAGTTTCCAACGAGGTTTTCACCTCTCTAAATACAGTTATGCTTTCTGAACATATACTGGCCAAGGTCTATGATAGATTGAATCTTTTTATGGAAATATGGTCCCCATGGATAGAATTTCAAGACAATACTGGATTGAGATATACTCTACATTCATTCTAAATCTTTCCTTGACATTGTGACGATTTATGATTCCTATTATTGAAAAGTGTTGAGGAGTGTGTGTCTGAAACCAATGGAGCAGTTCTTATCTTTATATTTTGAATCATTATACTATGTTTGACTTATCAACCGATGATCCTTTCCCCTCCCTTTCCCATCTTCCCTCCCTACCTTTCCTTCAACTATCCCCTGGTTGATCCCATAGGTATGATGTGGTATCCCCACCCTTGGGACAACCTTGTATCCTCCTTTTTCCCTTTCCTTACCTCTAATCCTTCCCACACACTACCTACCCTCGTTCCCGGGAAATTTATTTCCCTTTCTTTTCCCTCCCCCCAATTTATAAAATGTTGGTGTTCTATATGTTTGTCATTATGCAATAGTAGAGTTGATGTTAACAGTTTGTTACTTTGTTTATGCGTATCTGGAACTCCCTTATGAGGGATCTCACTTGTACTGTTGTATGATTTTGATATGCATCTTTTCATTCAATAAACACCCTTGAAACGAAAGAAAAATGACTATAGTTGAAGAGGTAATGGCCCCTAAACTATGTTCTGGGATGAAAGTTACAGCTTCAGTGAAATCCGTTTGCAAATCGGAGTGATAGATTAGAATCTAGAGCCAACGGTACGTTTTCTATGTTAAACCATTACACCATTGAAAAACTGGTTACGTTTGCAATCGAAAGAAAAATGACTATAGTTGAAGAGGTAATGGCCCCTAAACTATGTTCTGGGATGAAAGTTACAGCTTCAGTGAAATCCGTTTGCAAATCGGAGTGATAGATTAGAATCTAGAGCCAACGGTAAGTTTTCTGTGTTAAACCATTACACCATTGAAAAACTGGTTACGTTTGCAATCGAAAGAAAAATGACTATAGTTGAAGAGGTAATGGCCCCTAAACTATGTTCTGGGATGAAAAATACAGGTTCAGTAAAATCCGTTTGCAAATCGGAGTGATAGATTAGAATCTAGAGCCAACGGTAAGTTTTCTATGTTAAACCATTACACCATTGAAAAACTGGTTACGTTTGCAATTGAAAGAAAAATGACTATAGTTGAAGAAGTAATGGCCCCTAAACTATGTTCTGGGATGAAAGTTACAGCTTCAGTGAAATCCGTTTGCAAATCGGAGTGATAGATTAGAATCTAGAGCCAACGGTAAGTTTTCTATGTTAAACCATTACACCATTGAAAAACTGGTTACGTTTGTAAACGAAAGAAAAATGACTATAGTTGAAGAGGTAATGGCCCCTAAACTATGTTCTGGGATGAAAGTTACAGCTTCAGTGAAATCCGTTTGCAAATCGGAGTGATAGATTAGAATCTAGAGCCAACGGTACGTTTTCTATGTTAAACCATTACACCATTGAAAAACTGGTTAAGTTTGCAATCAAAAGAAAAATGACTATAGTTGAAGAGGTAATGGCCCCTAAACTATGTTCTGGGATGAAAAATACAGCTTCAGTGAAATCCGTTTGCAAATCGGAGTGATAGATTAGAATCTAGAGCCAACGGTACGTTTTCTATGTTAAACCATTACACCATTGAAAAACTGGTTACGTTTGCAATCGAAAGAAAAATGACTATAGTTGAAGAGGTAATGGCCCCTAAACTATGTTCTGGGATGAAAAATACAGCTTCAGTGAAATCCGTTTGCAAATCGGAGTGATAGATTAGAATCTAGAGCCAACGGTAAGTTTTCTATGTTAAACCATTACACCATTGAAAAACTGGTTACGTTTGCAATCGAAAGAAAAATGACTATAGTTGAAGAGGTAATGGCCCCTAAACTATGTTCTGGGATGAAAGTTACAGCTTCAGTGAAATCCGTTTGCAAATCGGAGTGATAGATTAGAATCTAGAGCCAACGGTACGTTTTCTATGTTAAACCATTACACCATTGAAAAACTGGTTACGTTTGCAATCAAAAGAAAAATGACTATAGTTGAAGAGGTAATGGCCCCTAAACTATGTTCTGGGATGAAGGTTACAGCTTCAGTGAAATCCGTTTGCAAATCGGAGTGATAGATTAGAATCTAGAGCCAACGGTACGTTTTCTATGTTAAACCATTACACCATTGAAAAACTGGTTACGTTTGCAATCGAAAGAAAAATGACTAAAGTTGAAGAGGTAATGGCCCCTAAACTATGTTCTGGGATGAAAAATACAGCTTCAGTGAAATCCGTTTGCAAATCGGAGTGATAGATTAGAATCTAGAGCCAACGGTAAGTTTTCTATGTTAAACCATTACACCATTGAAAAACTGGTTACGTTTGCAATCGAAAGAAAAATGACTATAGTTGAAGAGGTAATGGCCCCTAAACTATGTTCTGGGATGAAAAATACAGTTTCACTGAAATCCGTTTGCAAATCGGAGTGATAGATTAGAATCTAGAGCCAACGGTACGTTTTCTATGTTAAACCACTACACCATTGAAAAACTGGTTACGTTTGCAATCGAAAGAAAAATGACTATAGTTGAAGAGGTAATGGCCCCTAAACTATGTTCTGGGATGAAAAATACAGCTTCAGTAAAAACCGTTTGCAAATCGGAGTGATAGATTAGAATCTAGAGCCAACGGTACGTTTTCTATGTTAAACCATTACACCATTGAAAAACTAGTTACGTTTGCAATCGAAAGAAAAATGGCTATAGTTGAAGAGGTAATGGCCCCTAAACTATGTTCTGGGATGAAAAATACAGCTTCAGTGAAATCCGTTTGCAAATCGGAGTGATAGATTAGAATCTAGAGCCAACGGTACGTTTTCTATGTTAAACCATTACACCATTGAAAAACTGGTTACGTCTGCAATCGAAAGAAAAATGACTATAGTTGAAGAGGTAATGGCCCCTAAACTATGTTCTGGGATGAAAGTTACAGCTTCAGTGAAATCCGTTTGCAAATCGGAGTGATAGATTAGAATCTAGAGCCAACGGTACGTTTTCTATGTTAAACCATTACACCATTGAAAAACTGGTTACGTTTGCAATCGAAAGAAAAATGACTATAATTGAAGAGGTAATGGCCCCTAAACTATGTTCTGGGATGAAAAATACAGCTTCAGTGAAACCGTTTGCAAATCGGAGTGATAGATTAGAATCTAGAGCCAACGGTACGTTTTCTATGTTAAACCATTACACCATTGAAAAACTGGTTACGTTTGCAATCGAAAGAAAAATGACTATAATTGAAGAGGTAATGGCCCCTAAACTATGTTCTGGGATGAAAAATACAGCTTCAGTGAAATCCGTTTGCAAATCGGAGTGATAGATTAGAATCTAGAGCCAACGGTACGTTTTCTATGTTAAACCATTACACCATTGAAAAACTGGTTACGTCTGCAATCGAAAGAAAAATGACTATAGTTGAAGAGGTAATGGCCCCTAAACTATGTTCTGGGATGAAAGTTACAGCTTCAGTGAAATCTGTTTGCAAATCGGAGTGATAGATTAGAATCTAGAGCCAACGGTACGTTTTCTATGTTAAACCATTACACCATTGAAAAACTGGTTACGTTTGCAATCGAAAGAAAAATGACTATAGTTGAAGAGGTAATGGCCCCTAAACTATGTTCTGGGATGAAAAATACAGCTTCAGTGAAATCCGTTTGCAAATCGGAGTGATAGATTAGAATCTAGAGCCAACGGTACGTTTTCTATGTTAAACCATTACACCATTGAAAAACTGGTTACGTTTGCAATCGAAAGAAAAATGACGGGGGGCGCTAGTGAGGCGCTTACTGGAGAGGATGCACCTTCAGTGAGCTCCTGATTCACAGACTGATTGCTTTGGAACTAGACCTCGGATCCGGACAAATTATACCTTAAACAGCACCTAAAGGCCTCAGGGATGTACAGGAGCCCTCAACAATACCCACTACGAAGCCGTTCAGCCTCCAGACCCCTGCTTTCTCCTCTCAGATTCAACAGGAGATTCTCCAAGATGGCCGACAAGGCCTTACTTCAGACTGAAGCCCAGCTCCATTCTACTGCTTCTCCAAGCTTCCAGGATGAGTCCAGCCGCAAGGGGACCCCACCCCCAGCACCCCCGCAAGGTGGATCGCCGACCCAGCTCCCCAAATCACCCCAAACTTTACAAGGTAGGTCGGAAGCGCTACCGCTAAATTCGCATGAAAATTCGCATGGATCGCTAAATTCGCATGAAAATTCGCATGGATTGCTAAATTCGCATGAAAATTCGCATGCCACCCATACAAGTTTGCATGAACGTACGCATGCCACTAGCGCAAGTACACCAGAACGTCCGCATGCGGCCATTGACTCTATCCATGAAAGTGCGCACCATGCGTATCAACGTCCGCATGAATCACAGCAACCCCTACACATCGAGGGAGCCATGGCGGAGGAGCTAATGCGTACAATGAGGCGAATTTTTAGGGAAGAGTTACGCGATGCGGTGGATGAGCTCTCACAACAGATTCATGACATAGGTCAGAGGGTGGACGCTCTGGAAAGACAAAATGATGACATCATTCTAGCTGTCAATCAAGACAGGAAACAGATAGAAGTACATGACGACAGGCTTGACGCTCATGAAGCTAAGCTAGAGGACCTGGAGAACCGTAGCAGGAGGGCTAATGTAAGAATAAGGGGACTCCCTGAAGCCTTTGAAGATCTCGAAGCAGTGACGGCTAACCTGTTTGGGACTCTCCTTCCTCAGGTGGACCCAACACAATTGAGAGTAGTACGGGTTCACCGTGCCCTAACAAAACCGAGAAACCCCGAACTTCCTAGGGACATTATCGCCAAGGTTGCATCAGAGGACGCACGTGACAAACTCTTGCTGGCAGCTCGGGACCTCACTGCCCTCCCTGGGGTCCCGGCCTCGGTTCAACTCTTTGCGGACCTCGCACCGGCCACTATAGCAAAAAGAAGAGAAATGAGGCCCTACACCTTGGCTCTACAGCAAAAATCCATTCGCTACCGGTGGGGTTTCCCCTTTATGTTAACGTTCAAAATCAATTCAAAGGTATACAATTGCAGACGCCCGGAGGAAGCTGCCCAAGCTCTTAATGAAGCATCCATCCCATTCACCATTCCGAAGCCTCCTCAACCTCCCCCTGGGGAGCAACGGCAGCGAAGGCTTCGTAGGACCTGGGATTCCGCAAGAGGATCATCCTTTCGACCTAGAGAGCTCGACATGGATGCTGCTTAAGCTTACACGGAGGCCTACCATTTCATGTTATTACCTCAGGTGAACATATGACTCCCTAATCTCTTTGAACGCTCCTTCCCTTTATGATGTGGAAGGTGCGTCAACACTAAAGTCTTTTCCAGCATTTTTCCGGAGGATCGTACACTGCCTACTCCCTACCTTGTGTAGAGAGTTGGTTTATATGTAAGGCCTACAAGTTATTATAAAGCCTGCTTCGACCCCTTTATGATGTTGGGTTGCAGCGGGCGCAGACTTTCCCCATTGCAATTTCAGCCCTTGTAGTGCCTTTAACCTAACAATTTCTGAAACATGGTTGTTTTTCCTTAGAATCTTGGCTTCCTCGTTTAGATTGCAAAACTTGATGCAAACTACAGTTGTTACTAATTGGAAGATCCGGAATTTCCCAACAACCTGCAAAATTAAAGCATTTTCCGTTTACATGTTATTTGAATAACTTTCTGATATGTCTGTGTTGACTCCGGTTAACCGAGTCTAATTTAGAGTTAATTTACTAGTTTTATTTTATGCAGTCAGTCGTGATACACTGTTGCTGTTCCCCCACTGGAAATGGCGCTTGGAGTCAGGCGGGCGCTTATAGCGCAGGCCAGGCCTCAACCACCATTAAGGCACGATTGTGCTATCCTCATTTTTTATATTATTGTTTTTCTAACTTTTGCCGAGCTTATCAATGATCCTTTATGTGTTTTTACTGGTCTCTATCGTGAAACTGTCTCTCTCCTTCCCTCCGGGACGCCTATCTCTAGGGTTATGGTCATCTCAATATGGGTACAAGGCCATATCACGTAATCTCACATAATGTGCGAGGACTCAACTCCCCTCAAAAAAGAGCCAAGGCTTTTAAGGATTATCTTAAACACTCTCCTGACATTTTGTGCCTACAGGAGACTCATTTTTCTACGAATTCTTTCCCCAAACACTTTCACAACAATTACAAACGATTTTATATGTCCAATTTCCACAGAAAACAAAGAGGAGTTTTAACACTCTTGGCCGATTCTTTCCCTATTGAGATCACTAAGCACATAGATGATGCAGAAGGAACATTTCATATTATAATTGGTACTTTTCAGGCTCAATCTCTATGTATTGTTAACATGTATGCCCCTCCCTCCCAAGCTCGAGACACCATTACCAAAATTTCCAACCTATTATTATCCCTACAGTTTGATACATTGATCTGGTCGGGAGACTTTAATCTCTCCCCTAATGACAATCTGGATAGGACGCACCCGTCCCGCCCTTCCGATTCCAAAGTTAACAAAATGTTCTTCGATGATCTCCTTAGACTCCATTCTTTGGTGGACGCTTGGAGGGATCATAATGGAACAAGACGAGGCTATTCATTTTATTCAGCACCTCACAACTCCTATTCCAGGATAGATCTCACTTTGATATCGGTCAGATGTGCCTCCTCCTTAGCATATTCACGACATCTCCTCTGCCCATGGTCAGATCATGATCCATTACTCACCTCTTTAACCTCTCTGATTCCCAAGTTTCAAAGACCTCCCTGGCGTTTAAATGAGTCTCTAATTATCAATCCCGACACCTACGACCAGATTGAGACCTCCCTTACTAATTATTTTAATGAAAACACCACCCCTGAGGTCAACCCAGGAATATGCTGGATGGCCCATAAAACGGTTATCAGGGGGAAATTAATACAAATTTCTTCTAAACTCAGGAGGGAAAAATCGGTCATAACTTCCAATCTTGAGCATAAATTGGTCACTCTCCTTTCCTTAAATCAATCACGACCTTCACGCTTTCTCCAGAAACAGATTAGGGATTTGCAACTCCAACTAGATGTTATCCTGTCATCTGAAACTGAGAAGGCCTTGAGATGGACAAAAGCCGTCGCATACTCCCAACTTAATAAGGCTAATAGATGGCTGGCAAGGAAGCTACGCAATCAACAAACAATCAATAGGATCCTGAGGATAAGAGGCCCTGACGGTAAGATCACTACGCACCCTGACAAAATATACTCCACTTTCACTGATTATTATAAATCCCTCTATCATAACGATCTACCCCCTAATAAGGAAAAGGATAGGGAGTCCTTCCTAGACTCAAATATAAAACTAAAGCTGGCCCCCGACACTCTGAAAGTTATGAACAGTGACATATCGTACGAAGAACTTCATGAGGTCATAAAGAAAACCAAAAGAGCCAAAGCCCCGGGTCCGGATGGACTTACCGCCCTTTATTATAAGAAATTCGAATCCACTTTGGCTCCCCACATGCTTAATTTCTTTAATTACATACTAAAAGGTAACACCCCCCCACCCGAATTTCTCTCTTCATCTATAGTAGTCATCCCTAAGCCACAAAGCGACCTTCTCCTCCCGAAAAACTATAGGCCCATATCCCTACTAGGAGTCGATTATAAACTTTTCACTGCAATTCTTGCCAATAGATTAAATAGAATTCTTCCCGCACTGGTCCACAGAGACCAAGTCGGATTCATCCCTACACGTCAGGCTCCAGACAACATCAGGAGAATAATAGACATTCAGCACTATTGCCTCCGAGTCCATACTCGCCTAGCTCTTCTATCACTGGATATGGAAAAGGCCTTCGATAGAATCGATTGGTCATATATGCTGGCAGTATTAAAGAAATATGGATTCTCGGGCAACTTTCTGAATGCTATTACAGCTCTCTACTCTCAACCATCTGCCTCCCTGAAATTGCCATCTACCCTTAGATCCTCTTTCTCGATAGAAAGAGGCACAAGACAGGGGTGCCCCCTGTCCCCGGCTATATTCGCCCTAGTTATTGAGCCTTTGGCGACACAAATCCGAAACTCCCAGGAGGTCCGAGGAGTTCGTATAGGATCCCACGACTATAAATTATGCCTATTCGCGGACGACGTCCTACTAACCTTAACGTCACCACACACATCAATACCAAATGTCTTAAAAATAATCACACAATTCTCGGCCTTCTCAGGATTCAAACTGAACCTCAATAAATCAGAACTAATGCTCACCCAAACCCCTCCCATTGAAGCCCAACAATTAGCGCTATCTCTCGGTTTACAATATAAGCCAAAATTTATTAAATATTTAGGCATCAACCTTTCCCTAAACCCATCTAACCTTTATCAAGACAATTACCCCCTCATGCTTAGAAAACTAGCCACGGACCTTGAGGTTTGGAATGAATATCCTATCTCATTATCAGGTAGGGTGACCTCGGTTAAGATGACCTTGCTCCCTAGGATCTTATATCTTTTTCGCGTTCTTCCAATTCCAGTCAAGAAGGGCCCCATAAAACACCTACAATCCCTGATACAGGCCTTCATCTGGAGAAAGCGTAAGGCTAGAATAAAGTACACATCCTTGGCTCGTCCCAAAACAGCAGGAGGCCTAAATGCCCCATTGCTTTTTCAATACTATCAAGCTGCTCGTCTATCTCAGTTGGCTCCCATTAATGCCAAAGGCAATGCCCCCCTGTGGGTTGAAATTGAATCCCACCTCTTGTACCCCCTTTCACTGCCAGGTATAATGTGGGCCCGTAAAATCCCCATTAACCAGATAAGGAAACTGTCACCTGTATCCGCCCACTCCATGTCTATATGGGTGAAGCTGAGATTTGCCCACCACCTTCAGTCACCTGTTTCACGGTTGACTCATATCTTTCGCAGTCCTGACTTCAGAGCAGGACAAAATACTCGGCTCTTTTCATGGTGGCTCTATAAAGACCTCATCACATTAAATAAATTTACCTCTGGATTTAAGCTGGCTCCTCGGGGGCAATTTGGAAACGATCAGGATGTCCCGGTGGAGGAGATCCCTCGAATGCAGTTGATTTTTGATTTCTTACAGGCTCTGGATAACTCTAATGACATATTAATGTACACCTCATTCGAGGTTAGATGTAAGAACTGTCCCTTGGATGGTGGCTTAATATCTGATCTGTACGGTGTACTCACCGAACATATATCCTCTAATAAGCTGAAAGTGCAATTGGATTGGGAAAGAGATTGCAACCTTACCCTCTCAGAACCAAAATGGGCCCACTGTTGTTCCTCCTTGACCAAGGGCAGCCTGTTTTTCTCCTCCATTGAGACATCACTTAAGTTGTTCCACCGTGTTTATTATACACCAGTAAAATTACATTTATTCTCACCCCTTAACTCAGATTTGTGTTTCAGGGGATGCCAACAAAGAGGTACCATGTGGCACATATGGTGGGAATGTCCTAAAGTCTATTCTCTCTGGACTACAATATGGTCAAAACTCTCTCTCATGTTGAACATTCAGCTATCCTTAGAACCTGCCACAGCTATCTTGGAGAAATCGACCACATTCTATGCCATTTGCAGCCCACAAGTTGGTGCAATACTTTATGGCCCAAACTAAAAGACACATTGCCCATCAATGGAAAACCCCTGACTTATCTGCAGACACGGTACTCCACGAGATCAACAAAACGATGCTAGCCGAGCATATCAATGCCAAACTTATGGATAGGCTTGATAGTTTTCTTAATGTGTGGACGCCATGGATTGAGTGGCAAGACAACCAAGGTTTGACCTACACTTTACACACGTTTTGAGTTCCTCACCCCCCGAATGCCTTTTGTCTTACCCATTTTATGTCTATTGTGTTCTGGAGTGGGATAGGATTGAGAGACAGTTCTCTGCAATAGCGGGTTCTCCCCCGGGCCCGCTGGCTTGGGCCCGCGGGACTTATTATGAGCATTAAAAGTTATCGGCATATTGCTATTATTTAAAATTACCCTTATTCCCTCCTTTCCTTCCCTACTTCCTCTGGGTGCCCCCATCGGAATGATGTGGGATTACCACCCATGGTGGCATCCTTGTATCCCCTTCCCCCCACCCCTTCCTTTTCCTTACCCTTAACTTTCCCCCCTTTCTCCCGCGCACTCCTTACCTCATGGCGAAGCAATTGAGTTCCACTTTGCGCTTATATTTGCTCATTATATTTTTATTCTGAAACAAATTACGTTTCTAGCAATTATTTTTGTTTCCCCACATGTGGGGTATGTTGTGCATTTGATATTTGTGTAATGCTTATTGCTTCCAATAAACACCCTTGAAACGAAAGAAAAATGACTATAGTTGAAGAGGTAATGGCCCCTAAACTATGTTCTGGGATGAAAAATACAGCTTCAGTGAAATCCGTTTGCAAATCGGAGTGATAGATTAGAATCTAGAGCCAACGGTAAGTTTTCTATGTTAAACCATTACACCATTGAAAAACTGGTTACGTTTGCAATCGAAAGAAAAATGACTATAGTTGAAGAGGTAATGGCCCCTAAACTATGTTCTGGGATGAAAGTTACAGCTTCAGTGAAATCCGTTTGCAAATCGGAGTGATAGATTAGAATCTAGAGCCAACGGTACGTTTTATATGTTAAACCATTACACCAATGAAAAACTGGTTACGTTTGCAATCGAAAGAAAAATGACTATAGTTGAAGAGGTAATGGCCCCTAAACTATGTTCTGGGATGAAAAATACAGCTTCAGTGAAATCCGTTTGCAAATCGGAGTGATAGATTAGAATCTAGAGCCAACGGTAAATTTTCTATGTTAAACCATTACACCATTGAAAAACTGGTTACGTTTGCAATCGAAAGAAAAATGACTATAGTTGAAGAGGTAATGGCCCCTAAACTATGTTCTGGGATGAAAGATACAGCTTCAGTGAAATCCGTTTGCAAATCGGAGTGATAGATTAGAATCTAGAGCCAACGGTACGTTTTCTATGTTAAATCACTACACCATTGAAAAACTGGTTACGTTTGCAATCGAAAGAAAAATTACTATAGTTGAAGAGGTAATGGCCCCTAAACTATGTTCTGGGATGAAAAATACAGCTTCAGTGAAATCCGTTTGCAAATCGGAGTGATAGATTAGAATTTAGAGCCAACGGTAAGTTTTCTATGTTAAACCATTACACCATTGAAAAACTGGTTACTTTTGCAATTGAAAGAAAAATGACTATAGTTGAAGAAGTAATGGCCCCTAAACTATGTTCTGGGATGAAAGTTACAGCTTCAGTGAAATCCGTTTGCAAATCGGAGTGATAGAGCCAACCGTACGTTTTCTATGTTAAACCATTACACCATTGAAAAACTGGTTACGTCTGCAATCGAAAGGAAAATGACTATAGTTGAAGAGGTAATGGCCCCTAAACTATGTTCTGGGATGAAAGTTACAGCTTCAGTGAAATCCGTTTGCAAATCGGAGTGATAGATTAGAATCTAGAGCCAACGGTACGTTTTCTATGTTAAACCATTACACCATTGAAAAACTGGTTACGTTTGCAATTGAAAGAAAAATGACTATAGTTGAAGAAGTAATGGCCCCTAAACTATGTTCTGGGATGAAAGTTACAGCTTCAGTGAAATCCGTTTGCAAATCGGAGTGATAGATTAGAATCTAGAGCCAACGGTAAGTTTTCTATGTTAAACCATTACACCATTGAAAAACTGGTTACGTTTGCAAACGAAAGAAAAATGACTATAGTTGAAGAGGTAATGGCCCCTAAACTATGTTCTGGGATGAAAGTTACAGCTTCAGTGAAATCCGTTTGCAAATCGGAGTGATAGATTAGAATCTAGAGCCAACGGTACGTTTTCTATGTTAAACCATTACACCATTGAAAAACTGGTTAAGTTTGCAATCAAAAGAAAAATGACTATAGTTGAAGAGGTAATGGCCCCTAAACTATGTTCTGGGATGAAAAATACAGCTTCAGTGAAATCCGTTTGCAAATCGGAGTGATAGATTAGAATCTAGAGCCAACGGTACGTTTTCTATGTTAAACCATTACACCATTGAAAAACTGGTTACGTTTGCAATCGAAAGAAAAATGACTATAGTTGAAGAGGTAATGGCCCCTAAACTATGTTCTGGGATGAAAAATACAGCTTCAGTGAAATCCGTTTGCAAATCGGAGTGATAGATTAGAATCTAGAGCCAACGGTACGTTTTCTATGTTAAACCATTACACCATTGAAAAACTGGTTACGTCTGCAATCGAAAGAAAAATGACTATAGTTGAAGAGGTAATGGCCCCTAAACTATGTTCTGGGATGAAAGTTACAGCTTCAGTGAAATCCGTTTGCAAATCGGAGTGATAGATTAGAATCTAGAGCCAACGGTACGTTTTCTATGTTAAACCATTACACCATTGAAAAACTGGTTACGTCTGCAATCGAAAGAAAAATGACTATAGTTGAAGAGGTAATGGCCCCTAAACTATGTTCTGGGATGAAAGTTACAGCTTCAGTGAAATCCGTTTGCAAATCGGAGTGATAGATTAGAATCTAGAGCCAACGGTACGTTTTCTATGTTAAACCATTACACCATTGAAAAACTGGTTACGTTTGCAATCGAAAGAAAAATGACTATAGTTGAAGAGGTAATGGCCCCTAAACTATGTTCTGGGATGAAAAATACAGCTTCAGTGAAATCCGTTTGCAAATCGGAGTGATAGATTAGAATCTAGAGCCAACGGTACGTTTTCTATGTTAAACCATTACACCATTGAAAAACTGGTTACGTTTGCAATCGAAAGAAAAATGACTATAATTGAAGAGGTAATGGCCCCTAAACTATGTTCTGGGATGAAAAATACAGCTTCAGTGAAATCCGTTTGCAAATCGGAGTGATAGATTAGAATCTAGAGCCAACGGTACGTTTTCTATGTTAAACCATTACACCATTGAAAAACTGGTTACGTTTGCAATCGAAAGAAAAATGACTATAGTTGAAGAGGCAATGGCCCCTAAACTATGTTCTGGGATGAAAGTTACAGCTTCAGTGAAATCCGTTTGCAAATCGGAGTGATAGATTAGAATCTAGAGCCAACGGTACGTTTTCTATGTTAAACCATTACACCATTGAAAAACTGGTTACGTTTGCAATCGAAAGAAAAATGACTATAGTTGAAGAGGTAATGGCCCCTAAACTATGTTCTGGGATGAAAAATACAGCTTCAGTGAAATCCGTTTGCAAATCGGAGTGATAGATTAGAATCTAGAGCCAACGGTAAGTTTTCTATGTTAAACCATTACACCATTGAAAAACTGGTTACGTTTGTAAACGAAAGAAAAATGACTATAGTTGAAGAGGTAATGGCCCCTAAACTATGTTCTGGGATGAAAGTTACAGCTTCAGTGAAATCCGTTTGCAAATCGGAGTGATAGATTAGAATCTAGAGCCAACGGTACGTTTTCTATGTTAAACCATTACACCATTGAAAAACTGGTTAAGTTTGCAATCAAAAGAAAAATGACTATAGTTGAAGAGGTAATGGCCCCTAAACTATGTTCTGGGATGAAAAATACAGCTTCAGTGAAATCCGTTTGCAAATCGGAGTGATAGATTAGAATCTAGAGCCAACGGTACGTTTTCTATGTTAAACCATTACACCATTGAAAAACTGGTTACGTTTGCAATCGAAAGAAAAATGACTATAGTTGAAGAGGTAATGGCCCCTAAACTATGTTCTGGGATGAAAAATACAGCTTCAGTGAAATCCGTTTGCAAATCGGAGTGATAGATTAGAATCTAGAGCCAACGGTAAGTTTTCTATGTTAAACCATTACACCATTGAAAAACTGGTTACGTTTGCAATCGAAAGAAAAATGACTATAGTTGAAGAGGTAATGGCCCCTAAACTATGTTCTGGGATGAAAGTTACAGCTTCAGTGAAATCCGTTTGCAAATCGGAGTGATAGATTAGAATCTAGAGCCAACGGTACGTTTTCTATGTTAAACCATTACACCATTGAAAAACTGGTTACGTTTGCAATCGAAAGAAAAATGACTATAGTTGAAGAGGTAATGGCCCCTAAACTATGTTCTGGGATGAAGGTTACAGCTTCAGTGAAATCCGTTTGCAAATCGGAGTGATAGATTAGAATCTAGAGCCAACGGTACGTTTTCTATGTTAAACCATTACACCATTGAAAAACTGGTTACGTTTGCAATCGAAAGAAAAATGACTAAAGTTGAAGAGGTAATGGCCCCTAAACTATGTTCTGGGATGAAAAATACAGCTTCAGTGAAATCCGTTTGCAAATCGGAGTGATAGATTAGAATCTAGAGCCAACGGTAAGTTTTCTATGTTAAACCATTACACCATTGAAAAACTGGTTACGTTTGCAATCGAAAGAAAAATGACTATAGTTGAAGAGGTAATGGCCCCTAAACTATGTTCTGGGATGAAAAATACAGTTTCACTGAAATCCGTTTGCAAATCGGAGTGATAGATTAGAATCTAGAGCCAACGGTACGTTTTCTATGTTAAACCACTACACCATTGAAAAACTGGTTACGTTTGCAATCGAAAGAAAAATGACTATAGTTGAAGAGGTAATGGCCCCTAAACTATGTTCTGGGATGAAAAATACAGCTTCAGTAAAAACCGTTTGCAAATCGGAGTGATAGATTAGAATCTAGAGCCAACGGTACGTTTTCTATGTTAAACCATTACACCATTGAAAAACTAGTTACGTTTGCAATCGAAAGAAAAATGGCTATAGTTGAAGAGGTAATGGCCCCTAAACTATGTTCTGGGATGAAAAATACAGCTTCAGTGAAATCCGTTTGCAAATCGGAGTGATAGATTAGAATCTAGAGCCAACGGTACGTTTTCTATGTTAAACCATTACACCATTGAAAAACTGGTTACGTCTGCAATCGAAAGAAAAATGACTATAGTTGAAGAGGTAATGGCCCCTAAACTATGTTCTGGGATGAAAGTTACAGCTTCAGTGAAATCCGTTTGCAAATCGGAGTGATAGATTAGAATCTAGAGCCAACGGTACGTTTTCTATGTTAAACCATTACACCATTGAAAAACTGGTTACGTTTGCAATCGAAAGAAAAATGACTATAATTGAAGAGGTAATGGCCCCTAAACTATGTTCTGGGATGAAAAATACAGCTTCAGTGAAATCCGTTTGCAAATCGGAGTGATAGATTAGAATCTAGAGCCAACGGTACGTTTTCTATGTTAAACCATTACACCATTGAAAAACTGGTTACGTTTGCAATCGAAAGAAAAATGACTATAATTGAAGAGGTAATGGCCCCTAAACTATGTTCTGGGATGAAAAATACAGCTTCAGTGAAATCCGTTTGCAAATCGGAGTGATAGATTAGAATCTAGAGCCAACGGTACGTTTTCTATGTTAAACCATTACACCATTGAAAAACTGGTTACGTCTGCAATCGAAAGAAAAATGACTATAGTTGAAGAGGTAATGGCCCCTAAACTATGTTCTGGGATGAAAGTTACAGCTTCAGTGAAATCTGTTTGCAAATCGGAGTGATAGATTAGAATCTAGAGCCAACGGTACGTTTTCTATGTTAAACCATTACACCATTGAAAAACTGGTTACGTTTGCAATCGAAAGAAAAATGACTATAGTTGAAGAGGTAATGGCCCCTAAACTATGTTCTGGGATGAAAAATACAGCTTCAGTGAAATCCGTTTGCAAATCGGAGTGATAGATTAGAATCTAGAGCCAACGGTACGTTTTCTATGTTAAACCATTACACCATTGAAAAACTGGTTACGTTTGCAATCGAAAGAAAAATGACTATAGTTGAAGAGGTAATGGCCCCTAAACTATGTTCTGGGATGAAAAATACAGCTTCAGTGAAATCCGTTTGCAAATCGGAGTGATAGATTAGAATCTAGAGCCAACGGTAAGTTTTCTATGTTAAACCATTACACCATTGAAAAACTGGTTACGTTTGCAATCGAAAGAAAAATGACTATAGTTGAAGAGGTAATGGCCCCTAAACTATGTTCTGGGATGAAAAACACAGCTTCAGTGAAATCCGTTTGCAAATCGGAGTGATAGATTAGAATCTAGAGCCAACGGTACGTTTTCTATGTTAAACCATTACACCATTGAAAAACTGGTTACGTTTGCAATCGAAAGAAAAATGACTATAGTTGAAGAGGTAATGGCCCCTAAACTATGTTCTGGGATGAAAGTTACAGCTTCAGTGAAATCCGTTTGCAAATCGGAGTGATAGATTAGAATCTAGAGCCAACGGTACGTTTTCTATGTTAAACCATTACACCATTGAAAAACTGGTTACGTCTGCAATCGAAAGAAAAATGACTATAGTTGAAGAGGTAATGGCCCCTAAACTATGTTCTGGGATGAAAGTTACAGCTTCAGTGAAATCCGTTTGCAAATCGGAGTGATAGATTAGAATCTAGAGCCAACGGTACGTTTTCTATGTTAAACCATTACACCATTGAAAAACTGGTTACGTTTGCAATCGAAAGAAAAATGACTATAGTTGAAGAGGTAATGGCCCCTAAACTTTGTTCTGGGATGAAAAATACAGCTTCAGTGAAATCCGTTTGCAAATCGGAGTGATAGATTAGAATCTAGAGCCAACGGTAAGTTTTCTATGTTAAACCATTACACCATTGAAAAACTGGTTACGTTTGCAATCGAAAGAAAAATGACTATAGTTGAAGAGGTAATGGCCCCTAAACTATGTTCTGGGATGAAAAATACAGCTTCAGTGAAATCCGTTTGCAAATCGGAGTGATAGATTAGAATCTAGAGCCAACGGTAAGTTTTCTATGTTAAACCATTACACCATTGAAAAACTGGTTACGTTTGCAATCGAAAGAAAAATGACTATAGTTGAAGAGGTAATGGCCCCTAAACTATGTTCTGGGATGAAAAATACAGCTTCAGTGAAATCCGTTTGCAAATCGGAGTGATAGATTAGAATCTAGAGCCAACGGTACGTTTTCTATGTTAAACCATTACACCATTGAAAAACTGGTTACGTCTGCAATTGAAAGAAAAATGACTATAATTGAAGAGGTAATGGCCCCTAAACTATGTTCTGGGATGAAAGTTACAGCTTCAGTGAAATCCGTTTGCAAATCGGAGTGATAGATTAGAATCTAGAGCCAACGGTACGTTTTCTATGTTAAACCATTACACCATTGAAAAACTGGTTACGTTTGCAATCGAAAGAAAAATGACAACACCCCTATCTGGGTGGAGATTGAGTCGGAGCTCCTTGGCCCGTCATCACTCTCGGGTCTGATGTGGTCCAGGAATATCCATCCTAACATCATCAGGAAAAAGGCGCCGGTGGCGGCCCATTCGCTGGGCGTTTGGTCCAGATTGATATACTCATATGCCCTACAGTCCCCGGTTTCAGGTATGACAAATATCTTCAGAAACCCAGATTTTCCCCAGGGTCTACAGGTGCATAAATTTAAGTGGTGGACATCTAAGGGGTACACGACACTGGGCAAATTTATGTCCCACTTTAAGTTGGCGTCCCCCATGCAATTTGCTAAAGACAGTAATGTACCTGCCTCTGAGCAGGGAAATATGTTCCTGATCTTCCGGTACTTGCGAGCCTTAGATAAAGAGGGCGAGATACTAATTTATACTCCGTTTGAAATCAAATGTAAAAACCAAGCAATGGATAAAGGTCTAATTTCAGATTTCTACACTATTATAAGCCAGAAGAATATTCCACTTAAGCTTAAGGTTCAAGAACAATGGGAACAGGAGTGTAATATGTCTATGTCTGAGGCTAGATGGGCACACTCATGCGCAACCCTTTCTAGAGGCTCCTTGTTTTATTCGTCCATAGAGACGTCTCTAAAACTATTCCATAGAACATACCTAACCCCCTCCAGATTGCACCTATTCTATCGAGATACTTCCAATTTATGTTTTAGAAATTGTCACCAAAAGGGAGACCTGTGGCATGTGTGGTGGGGGTGCCCATTGGCTCGCAATTACTGGAATTTAGTATGGAATAAGGTATGTCTGATGTTAGGCAAACATTTACCATTAGACCCGTCAGTAATCCTCTTAGGCAATAGACCAAACTCAATACAGTATCCCGCCCACAAACTCATCCAATTTATCATGGCCCAAGCCAAGAGGCATCTGGCTTCCCGCTGGAAACAACCTTCGCTATCGGTAGAGGATATGTTTAATGACCTGAATAAAACAATGTTGTCAGAACACATTAGAGCAAGAATTTTTGACCGGTTAGAATCTTTCTTCAAGATCTGGGATCCGTGGATAGAATACCAGGATAATATGGGGCTGAGGTATACCTTGCATACTTTTTAGATCCCCCTGACAAAATGACATGTCTTATAAGTTAATTCGGTAGTTCAGGTAGCTGTGGGTCCTCGTTGAAATCCTCCTCAGTGGTTGGTGGTACCATGTTAACTTTCGACCATTTCTCACCGTTTCTCCCCTAGACCTTCCCCTTATCTCTCTGTCCCCTTTTTCCCCTTAGGTTCGACCCATTGGCATGCTGTGGTAACTCCCACTCATGGGTTGTCCTTCCCCAGTCATTTCCCCCTGGCCCCTCCCCTTTTTCCTTCTATCCCGACCCATCCCTTTTTACCCCTACCCCCAATTAGAGAACAGGTAAACCAGGCAGCCTCTTGCAAAAGCATAACACAATCCTCAAGCGGTTTATTTACAATGGCTGCCCCATCTATATAGTTATTTACCAATGTGTAATACGCAATACCCCATGTGTGGGGTGATATTGTTTGTTTTCTCTGTGTATTGTGCATTTTACCTAATAAAAACCCTTGAAACGAAAGAAAAATGACTATAGTTGAAGAGGTAATGGCCCCTAAACTATGTTCTGGGATGAAAAATACAGCTTCAGTGAAATCCGTTTGCAAATCGGAGTGATAGATTAGAATCTAGAGCCAACGGTAAGTTTTCTATGTTAAACCATTACACCATTGAAAAACTGGTTACGTTTGCAATCGAAAGAAAAATGACTATAGTTGAAGAGGTAATGGCCCCTAAACTATGTTCTGGGATGAAAAATACAGCTTCAGTGAAATCCATTTGCAAATCGGAGTGATAGATTAGAATCTAGAGCCAACGGTAAGTTTTCTATGTTAAACCATTACACCATTGAAAAACTGGTTACGTTTGCAATCGAAAGAAAAATGACTATAGTTGAAGAGGTAATGGCCCCTAAACTATGTTCTGGGATGAAAAATACAGTTTCAGTGAAATCCGTTTGCAAATCGGAGTGATAGATTAGAATCTAGAGCCAACGGTACGTTTTCTATGTTAAACCATTACACCATTGAAAAACTGGTTACGTTTGCAATCGAAAGAAAAATGACTATAGTTGAAAAGGTAATGGCCCCTAAACTATGTTCTGGGATGAAAAATACAGCTTCAGTGAAATCCGTTTGCAAATCGGAGTGATAGATTAGAATCTAGAGCCAACGGTAAGTTTTCTATGTTAAACCATTACACCATTGAAAAACTGGTTACGTTTGCAATCGAAAGAAAAATGACTATAGTTGAAGAGGTAATGGCCCCTAAACTATGTTCTGGGATGAAAGTTACAGCTTCAGTGAAATCCGTTTGCAAATCGGAGTGATAGATTAGAATCTAGAGCCAACGGTACGTTTTATATGTTAAACCATTACACCAATGAAAAACTGGTTACGTTTGCAATCGAAAGAAAAATGACTATAGTTGAAGAGGTAATGGCCCCTAAACTATGTTCTGGGATGAAAGATACAGCTTCAGTGAAATCCGTTTGCAAATCGGAGTGATAGATTAGAATCTAGAGCCAACGGTACGTTTTCTATGTTAAATCACTACACCATTGAAAAACTGGTTACGTTTGCAATCGAAAGAAAAATTACTATAGTTGAAGAGGTAATGGCCCCTAAACTATGTTCTGGGATGAAAAATACAGCTTCAGTGAAATCCGTTTGCAAATCGGAGTGATAGATTAGAATTTAGAGCCAACGGTAAGTTTTCTATGTTAAACCATTACACCATTGAAAAACTGGTTACTTTTGCAATTGAAAGAAAAATGACTATAGTTGAAGAAGTAATGGCCCCTAAACTATGTTCTGGGATGAAAGTTACAGCTTCAGTGAAATCCGTTTGCAAATCGGAGTGATAGAGCCAACCGTACGTTTTCTATGTTAAACCATTACACCATTGAAAAACTGGTTACGTCTGCAATCGAAAGGAAAATGACTATAGTTGAAGAGGTAATGGCCCCTAAACTATGTTCTGGGATGAAAGTTACAGCTTCAGTGAAATCCGTTTGCAAATCGGAGTGATAGATTAGAATCTAGAGCCAACGGTACGTTTTCTATGTTAAACCATTACACCATTGAAAAACTGGTTACGTTTGCAATTGAAAGAAAAATGACTATAGTTGAAGAAGTAATGGCCCCTAAACTATGTTCTGGGATGAAAGTTACAGCTTCAGTGAAATCCGTTTGCAAATCGGAGTGATAGATTAGAATCTAGAGCCAACGGTAAGTTTTCTATGTTAAACCATTACACCATTGAAAAACTGGTTACGTTTGCAAACGAAAGAAAAATGACTATAGTTGAAGAGGTAATGGCCCCTAAACTATGTTCTGGGATGAAAGTTACAGCTTCAGTGAAATCCGTTTGCAAATCGGAGTGATAGATTAGAATCTAGAGCCAACGGTACGTTTTCTATGTTAAACCATTACACCATTGAAAAACTGGTTAAGTTTGCAATCAAAAGAAAAATGACTATAGTTGAAGAGGTAATGGCCCCTAAACTATGTTCTGGGATGAAAAATACAGCTTCAGTGAAATCCGTTTGCAAATCGGAGTGATAGATTAGAATCTAGAGCCAACGGTACGTTTTCTATGTTAAACCATTACACCATTGAAAAACTGGTTACGTTTGCAATCGAAAGAAAAATGACTATAGTTGAAGAGGTAATGGCCCCTAAACTATGTTCTGGGATGAAAAATACAGCTTCAGTGAAATCCGTTTGCAAATCGGAGTGATAGATTAGAATCTAGAGCCAACGGTACGTTTTCTATGTTAAACCATTACACCATTGAAAAACTGGTTACGTCTGCAATCGAAAGAAAAATGACTATAGTTGAAGAGGTAATGGCCCCTAAACTATGTTCTGGGATGAAAGTTACAGCTTCAGTGAAATCCGTTTGCAAATCGGAGTGATAGATTAGAATCTAGAGCCAACGGTACGTTTTCTATGTTAAACCATTACACCATTGAAAAACTGGTTACGTCTGCAATCGAAAGAAAAATGACTATAGTTGAAGAGGTAATGGCCCCTAAACTATGTTCTGGGATGAAAGTTACAGCTTCAGTGAAATCCGTTTGCAAATCGGAGTGATAGATTAGAATCTAGAGCCAACGGTACGTTTTCTATGTTAAACCATTACACCATTGAAAAACTGGTTACGTTTGCAATCGAAAGAAAAATGACTATAGTTGAAGAGGTAATGGCCCCTAAACTATGTTCTGGGATGAAAAATACAGCTTCAGTGAAATCCGTTTGCAAATCGGAGTGATAGATTAGAATCTAGAGCCAACGGTACGTTTTCTATGTTAAACCATTACACCATTGAAAAACTGGTTACGTTTGCAATCGAAAGAAAAATGACTATAATTGAAGAGGTAATGGCCCCTAAACTATGTTCTGGGATGAAAAATACAGCTTCAGTGAAATCCGTTTGCAAATCGGAGTGATAGATTAGAATCTAGAGCCAACGGTACGTTTTCTATGTTAAACCATTACACCATTGAAAAACTGGTTACGTCTGCAATCGAAAGAAAAATGACTATAGTTGAAGAGGTAATGGCCCCTAAACTATGTTCTGGGATGAAAGTTACAGCTTCAGTGAAATCTGTTTGCAAATCGGAGTGATAGATTAGAATCTAGAGCCAACGGTACGTTTTCTATGTTAAACCATTACACCATTGAAAAACTGGTTACGTTTGCAATCGAAAGAAAAATGACTATAGTTGAAGAAGTAATGGCCCCTAAACTATGTTCTGGGATGAAAGTTACAGCTTCAGTGAAATCCGTTTGCAAATCGGAGTGATAGATTAGAATCTAGAGCCAACGGTACGTTTTCTATGTTAAACCATTACACCATTGAAAAACTGGTTACGTTTGCAATCGAAAGAAAAATGACTATAGTTGAAGAGGTAATGGCCCCTAAACTATGTTCTGGGATGAAAAATACAGCTTCAGTGAAATCCGTTTGCAAATCGGAGTGATAGATTAGAATCTAGAGCCAACGGTAAGTTTTCTATGTTAAACCATTACACCATTGAAAAACTGGTTACGTTTGCAATCGAAAGAAAAATGACTATAGTTGAAGAGGTAATGGCCCCTAAACTATGTTCTGGGATGAAAAATACAGCTTCAGTGAAATCCGTTTGCAAATCAGAGTGATAGATTAGAATCTAGAGCCAACGGTAAGTTTTCTATGTTAAACCATTACACCATTGAAAAACTGGTTACGTCTGCAATCGAAAGAAAAATGACTATAGTTGAAGAGGTAATGGCTCCTAAACTATGTTCTGGGATGAAAGTTACAGCTTCAGTGAAATCCGTTTGCAAATCGGAGTGATAGATTAGAATCTAGAGCCAACGGTACGTTTTCTATGTTAAACCATTACACCATTGAAAAACTGGTTACGTCTGCAATCGAAAGAAAAATGACTATAGTTGAAGAGGTAATGGCCCCTAAACTATGTTCTGGGATGAAAGTTACAGCTTCAGTGAAATCCGTTTGCAAATCGGAGTGATAGATTAGAATCTAGAGCCAACGGTACGTTTTCTATGTTAAACCATTACACCATTGAAAAACTGGTTACGTTTGCAATCGAAAGAAAAATGACTATAGTTGAAGAGGTAATGGCCCCTAAACTATGTTCTGGGATGAAAAATACAGCTTCAGTGAAATCCGTTTGCAAATCGGAGTGATAGATTAGAATCTAGAGCCAACGGTAAGTTTTCTATGTTAAACCATTACACCATTGAAAAACTGGTTACGTTTGCAATCGAAAGAAAAATGACTATAGTTGAAGAGGTAATGGCCCCTAAACTATGTTCTGGGATGAAAAATACAGCTTCAGTGAAATCCGTTTGCAAATCGGAGTGATAGATTAGAATCTAGAGCCAACGGTAAGTTTTCTATGTTAAACCATTACACCATTGAAAAACTGGTTACGTTTGCAATCGAAAGAAAAATGACTATAGTTGAAGAGGTAATGGCCCCTAAACTATGTTCTGGGATGAAAAATACAGCTTCAGTGAAATCCGTTTGCAAATCGGAGTGATAGATTAGAATCTAGAGCCAACGGTACGTTTTCTATGTTAAACCATTACACCATTGAAAAACTGGTTATGTCTGCAATTGAAAGAAAAATGACTATAGTTGAAGAGGTAATGGCCCCTAAACTATGTTCTGGGATGAAAGTTACAGCTTCAGTGAAATCCGTTTGCAAATCGGAGTGATAGATTAGAATCTAGAGCCAACGGTACGTTTTCTATGTTAAACCATTACACCATTGAAAAACTGGTTACGTTTGCAATCGAAAGAAAAATGACAACACCCCTATCTGGGTGGAGATTGAGTCGGAGCTCCTTGGCCCGTCATCACTCTCGGGTCTGATGTGGTCCAGGAATATCCATCCTAACATCATCAGGAAAAAGGCGCCGGTGGCGGCCCATTCGCTGGGCGTTTGGTCCAGATTGAGATACTCATATGCCCTACAGTCCCCGGTTTCAGGTATGACAAATATCTTCAGAAACCCAGATTTTCCCCAGGGTCTACAGGTGCATAAATTTAAGTGGTGGACATCTAAGGGGTACACGACACTGGGCAAATTTATGTCCCACTTTAAGTTGGCGTCCCCCATGCAATTTGCTAAAGACAGTAATGTACCTGCCTCTGAGCAGG
This sequence comes from Hyperolius riggenbachi, assembly GCF_040937935.1. Taxonomy (NCBI): domain Eukaryota; kingdom Metazoa; phylum Chordata; class Amphibia; order Anura; family Hyperoliidae; genus Hyperolius; species Hyperolius riggenbachi. Next base: position 152,183,889 of record NC_090656.1, on the reverse strand, counting down.
GAAATATGTTCCTGATCTTCCGGTACTTGCGAGCCTTAGATAAAGAGGGCGAGATACTAATTTATACTCCGTTTGAAATCAAATGTAAAAACCAAGCAATGGATAAAGGTCTAATTTCAGATTTCTACACTATTATAAGCCAGAAGAATATTCCACTTAAGCTTAAGGTTCAAGAACAATGGGAACAGGAGTGTAATATGTCTATGTCTGAGGCTAGATGGGCACACTCATGCGCAACCCTTTCTAGAGGCTCCTTGTTTTATTCGTCCATAGAGACGTCTCTAAAACTATTCCATAGAACATACCTAACCCCCTCCAGATTGCACCTATTCTATCGAGATACTTCCAATTTATGTTTTAGAAATTGTCACCAAAAGGGAGACCTGTGGCATGTGTGGTGGGGGTGCCCATTGGCTCGCAATTACTGGAATTTAGTATGGAATAAGGTATGTCTGATGTTAGGCAAACATTTACCATTAGACCCGTCAGTAATCCTCTTAGGCAATAGACCAAACTCAATACAGTATCCCGCCCACAAACTCATCCAATTTATCATGGCCCAAGCCAAGAGGCATCTGGCTTCCCGCTGGAAACAACCTTCGCTATCGGTAGAGGATATGTTTAATGACCTGAATAAAACAATGTTGTGAGAACACATTAGAGCAAGAATTTTTGACCGGTTAGAATCTTTCTTCAAGATCTGGGATCCGTGGATAGAATACCAGGATAATATGGGGCTGAGGTATACCTTGCATACTTTTTAGATCCCCCTGACAAAATGACATGTCTTATAAGTTAATTCGGTAGTTCAGGTAGCTGTGGGTCCTCGTTGAAATCCTCCTCAGTGGTTGGTGGTACCATGTTAACTTTCGACCATTTCTCACCGTTTCTCCCCTAGACCTTCCCCTTATCTCTCTGTCCCCTTTTTCCCCTTAGGTTCGACCCATTGGCATGCTGTGGTAACTCCCACTCATGGGTTGTCCTTCCCCAGTCATTTCCCCCTGGCCCCTCCCCTTTTTCCTTCTATCCCGACCCATCCCTTTTTACCCCTACCCCCAATTAGAGAACAGGTAAACCAGGCAGCCTCTTGCAAAAGCATAACACAATCCTCAAGCGGTTTATTTACAATGGCTGCCCCATCTATATAGTTATTTACCAATGTGTAATACGCAATACCCCATGTGTGGGGTGATATTGTTTGTTTTCTCTGTGTATTGTGCATTTTACCTAATAAAAACCCGTGAAACGAAAGAAAAATGACTATAGTTGAAGAGGTAATGGCCCCTAAACTATGTTCTGGGATGAAAAATACAGCTTCAGTGAAATCCGTTTGCAAATCGGAGTGATAGATTAGAATCTAGAGCCAACAGTAAGTTTTCTATGTTAAACCATTACACCATTGAAAAACTGGTTACGTTTGCAATCGAAAGAAAAATGACTATAGTTGAAGAGGTAATGGCCCCTAAACTATGTTCTGGGATGAAAAATACAGCTTCAGTGAAATCCGTTTGCAAATCGGAGTGATAGATTAGAATCTAGAGCCAACGGTAAGTTTTCTATGTTAAACCATTACACCATTGAAAAACTGGTTACGTTTGCAATCGAAAGAAAAATGACTATAGTTGAAGAGGTAATGGCCCCTAAACTCTGTTCTGGGATGAAAAATACAGTTTCAGTGAAATCCGTTTGCAAATCGGAGTGATAGATTAGAATCTAGAGCCAACGGTACGTTTTCTATGTTAAACCATTACACCATTGAAAAACTGGTTACGTTTGCAATCGAAAGAAAAATGACTATAGTTGAAAAGGTAATGGCCCCTAAACTATGTTCTGGGATGAAAAATACAGCTTCAGTGAAATCCGTTTGCAAATCGGAGTGATAGATTAGAATCTAGAGCCAACGGTAAGTTTTCTATGTTAAACCATTACACCATTGAAAAACTGGTTACGTTTGCAATCGAAAGAAAAATGACTATAGTTGAAGAGGTAATGGCCCCTAAACTATGTTCTGGGATGAAAGTTAAAGCTTCAGTGAAATCCGTTTGCAAATCGGAGTGATAGATTAGAATCTAGAGCCAACGGTACGTTTTATATGTTAAACCATTACACCAATGAAAAACTGGTTACGTTTGCAATCGAAAGAAAAATGACTATAGTTGAAGAGGTAATGGCCCCTAAACTATGTTCTGGGATGAAAAATACAGCTTCAGTGAAATCCGTTTGCAAATCAGAGTGATAGATTAGAATCTAGAGCCAAAGGTAAGTTTTCTATGTTAAACCATTACACCATTGAAAAACTGGTTACGTTTGCAATCGAAAGAAAAATGACTATAGTTGAAGAGGTAATGGCCCCTAAACTATGTTCTGGGATGAAAAATACAGCTTCAGTGAAATCCGTTTGCAAATCGGAGTGATAGATTAGAATCTAGAGCCAACGGTACGTTTTCTATGTTAAACCACTACACCATTGAAAAACTAGTTACGTTTGCAATCGAAAGAAAAATTACTATAGTTGAAGAGGTAATGGCCCCTAAACTATGTTCTGGGATGAAAAATACAGCTTCAGTGAAATCCGTTTGCAAATCGGAGTGATAGATTAGAATCTAGAGCCAACGGTAAGTTTTCTATGTTAAACCATTACACCATTGAAAAACTGGTTACTTTTGCAATTGAAAGAAAAATGACTATAGTTGAAGAAGTAATGGCCCCTAAACTATGTTCTGGGATGAAAGTTACAGCTTCAGTGAAATCCGTTTGCAAATCGGAGTGATAGATTAGAATCTAGAGCCAACGGTACGTTTTCTATGTTAAACCATTACACCATTGAAAAACTGGTTACGTTTGCAATCGAAAGAAAAATGACTATAGTTGAAGAGGTAATGGCCCCTAAACTATGTTCTGGGATGAAAAATACAGTTTCAGTGAAATCCGTTTGCAAATCGGAGTGATAGATTAGAATCTAGAGCCAACGGTACGTTTTCTATGTTAAACCATTACACCATTGAAAAACTGGTTACGTTTGCAATCGAAAGAAAAATGACTATAGTTGAAGAGGTAATGGCCCCTAAACTATGTTCTGGGATGAAAAATACAGCTTCAGTGAAATCCGTTTGCAAATCGGAGTGATAGATTAGAATCTAGAGCCAACGGTAAGTTTTCTATGTTAAACCATTACACCATTGAAAAACTGGTTACGTTTGCAATCGAAAGAAAAATGACTATAGTTGAAGAGGTAATGGCCCCGAAACTATGTTCTGGGATGAAAGTTACAGCTTCAGTGAAATCCGTTTGCAAATCGGAGTGATAGATTAGAATCTAGAGCTAACGGTACGTTTTCTATGTTAAACCATTACACCATTGAAAAACTGGTTACGTTTGCAATCGAAAGAAAAATGACTATAGTTGAAGAGGTAATGGCCCCTAAACTATGTTCTGGGATGAAAGTTACAGCTTCAGTGAAATCCGTTTGCAAATCGGAGTGATAGATTAGAATCTAGAGCCAACGGTACGTTTTCTATGTTAAACCATTACACCATTGAAAAACTGGTTATGTCTGCAATCGCAAGGAAAATGACTATAGTTGAAGAGGTAATGGCCCCTAAACTATGTTCTGGGATGAAAGTTACAGCTTCAGTGAAATCCGTTTGCAAATCGGAGTGATAGATTAGAATCTAGAGCCAACGGTACGTTTTCTATGTTAAACCATTACACCATTGAAAAACTGGTTACGTTTGCAATCGAAAGAAAAATGACTATAGTTGAAGAGGTAATGGCCCCTAAACTATGTTCTGGGATGAAAAATACAGCTTCAGTGAAATCCGTTTGCAAATCGGAGTGATAGATTAGAATCTAGAGCCAACGGTACGTTTTCTATGTTAAACCATTACACCATTGAAAAACTGGTTACGTTTGCAATCAAAAGAAAAATGACTATAGTTGAAGAGGTAATGGCCCCTAAACTATGTTCTGGGATGAAAAATACAGCTTCAGTGAAATCCGTTTGCAAATCGGAGTGATAGATTAGAATCTAGAGCCAACGGTACGTTTTCTATGTTAAACCATTACACCATTGAAAAACTGGTTACGTTTGCAATCGAAAGAAAAATGACTATAGTTGAAGAGGTAATGGCCCCTAAACTATGTTCTGGGATGAAAAATACAGCTTCAGTGAAATCCGTTTGCAAATCGGAGTGATAGATTAGAATCTAGAGCCAACGGTACGTTTTCTATGTTTAACCATTACACCATTGAAAAACTGGTTACGTTTGCAATCGAAAGAAAAATGACTATAGTTGAAGAGGTAATGGCCCCTAAACTATGTTCTGGGATGAAAAATACAGCTTCAGCGAAATCCGTTTGCAAATCGGAGTGATAGATTAGAATCTAGAGCCAACGGTAAGTTTTCTATGTTAAACCATTACACCATTGAAAAACTGGTTACGTTTGCAATCGAAAGAAAAATGACTATAGTTGAAGAGGTAATGGCCCCTAAACTATGTTCTGGGATGAAAGTTACAGCTTCAGTGAAATCCGTTTGCAAATCGGAGTGATAGATTAGAATCTAGAGCCAACGGTACGTTTTCTATGTTAAACCATTACACCATTGAAAAACTGGTTACGTTTGCAATCGAAAGAAAAATGACTATAGTTGAAGAGGTAATGGCCCCTAAACTATGTTCTGGGATGAAAAATACAGCTTCAGTGAAATCCGTTTGCAAATCGGAGTGATAGATTAGAATCTAGAGCCAACGGTACGTTTTCTATGTTAAACCATTACACCATTGAAAAACTGGTTACGTTTGCAATCGAAAGAAAAATGACTATAGTTGAAGAGGTAATGGCCCCTAAACTATGTTCTGGGATGAAAAATACAGCTTCAGTGAAATCCGTTTGCAAATCGGAGTGATAGATTAGAATCTAGAGCCAACGGTACGTTTTCTATGTTTAACCATTACACCATTGAAAAACTGGTTACGTTTGCAATCGAAAGAAAAATGACTATAGTTGAAGAGGTAATGGCCCCTAAACTATGTTCTGGGATGAAAGTTACAGCTTCAGTGAAATCCGTTTGAAAATCGGAGTGATAGATTAGAATCTAGCACCAACGGTACGTTTTCTATGTTAAACCATTACACCATTGAAAAACTGGTTATGTTTGCAATCGAAAGAAAAATGACTATAGTTGAAGAAGTAATGGCCCCTAAACTATGTTCTGGGATGAAAGTTACAGCTTCAGTGAAATCCGTTTGCAAATCAGAGTGATAGATTAGAATCTAGAGCCAACGGTAAGTTTTCTATGTTAAACCATTACACCATTGAAAAACTGGTTACGTTTGCAATCGAAAGAAAAATGACTATAGTTGAAGAGGTAATGGCCCCTAAACTATGTTCTGGGATGAAAGTTACAGCTTCAGTGAAATCCGTTTGCAAATCGGAGTGATAGATTAGAATCTAGCACCAACGGTAAGTTTTCTATGTTAAACCATTACACCATTGAAAAACTGGTTATGTTTGCAATCGAAAGAAAAATGACTATAGTTGAAGAAGTAATGGCCCCTAAACTATGTTCTGGGATGAAAGTTACAGCTTCAGTGAAATCCGTTTGCAAATCGGAGTGATAGATTAGAATCTAGAGCCAACGGTAAGTTTTCTATGTTAAACCATTACACCATTGAAAAACTGGTTACGTTTGCAATCGAAAGAAAAATGACTATAGTTGAAGAAATAATGGTCCCTAAACTATGTTCTGGGATGAAAGTTACAGCTTCAGTGAAATCCGTTTGCAAATCGGAGTGATAGATTAGAATCTAGAGCCAACGGTACGTTTTCTATGTTAAACCATTACACCATTGAAAAACTGGTTACGTTTGCAATCGAAAGAAAAATGACTATAGTTGAAGAGGTAATGGCCCCTAAACTATGTTCTGGGATGAAAAATACAGCTTCAGTGAAATCCGTTTGCAAATCGGAGTGATAGATTAGAATCTAGAGCCAACGGTACGTTTTCTATGTTAAACCATTACACCATTGAAAAACTGGTTACGTTTGCAATCGAAAGAAAAATGACTATAGTTGAAGAGGTAATGGCCCCTAAACTATGTTCTGGGATGAAAGTTACAGCTTCAGTGAAATCCGTTTGCAAATCGGAGTGATAGATTAGAATCTAGAGCCAACGGTACGTTTTCTATGTTTAACCATTACACCATTGAAAAACTGGTTACGTTTGCAATCGAAAGAAAAATGACTATAGTTGAAGAGGTAATGGCCCCTAAACTATGTTCTGGGATGAAAGTTACAGCTTCAGTGAAATCCGTTTGCAAATCGGAGTGATAGATTAGAATCTAGCACCAACGGTAAGTTTTCTATGTTAAACCATTACACCATTGAAAAACTGGTTATGTTTGCAATCGAAAGAAAAATGACTATAGTTGAAGAAGTAATGGCCCCTAAACTATGTTCTGGGATGAAAGTTACAGCTTCAGTGAAATCCGTTTGCAAATCAGAGTGATAGATTAGAATCTAGAGCCAACGGTAAGTTTTCTATGTTAAACCATTACACCATTGAAAAACTGGTTACGTTTGCAATCGAAAGAAAAATGACTATAGTTGAAGAGGTAATGGCCCCTAAACTATGTTCTGGGATGAAAGTTGCAGCTTCAGTGAAATCCGTTTGCAAATCGGAGTGATAGATTAGAATCTAGCACCAACGGTAAGTTTTCTATGTTAAACCATTACACCATTGAAAAACTGGTTATGTTTGCAATCGAAAGAAAAATGACTATAGTTGAAGAAGTAATGGCCCCTAAACTATGTTCTGGGATGAAAGTTACAGCTTCAGTGAAATCCGTTTGCAAATCGGAGTGATAGATTAGAATCTAGAGCCAACGGTAAGTTTTCTATGTTAAACCATTACACCATTGAAAAACTGGTTACGTTTGCAATCGAAAGAAAAATGACTATAGTTGAAGAAATAATGGTCCCTAAACTATGTTCTGGGATGAAAGTTACAGCTTCAGTGAAATCCGTTTGCAAATCGGAGTGATAGATTAGAATCTAGAGCCAACGGTACGTTTTCTATGTTAAACCATTACACCATTGAAAAACTGGTTACGTTTGCAATCGAAAGAAAAATGACTATAGTTGAAGAGGTAATGGCCCCTAAACTATGTTCTGGGATGAAAAATACAGCTTTAGTGAAATCCGTTTGCAAATCGGAGTGATAGATTAGAATCTAGAGCCAACGGTACGTTTTCTATGTTAAACCATTACACCATTGAAAAACTGGTTACGTCTGCAATCGAAAGAAAAATGACTATAGTTGAAGAGGTAATGGCCCCTAAACTATGTTCTGGGATGAAAGTTACAGCTTCAGTGAAATCCGTTTGCAAATCGGAGTGATAGATTAGAATCTAGAGCCAACGGTACGTTTTCTATGTTAAACCATTACACCATTGAAAAACTGGTTACGTCTGCAATCGAAAGAAAAATGACTATAGTTGAAGAGGTAATGGCCCCTAAACTATGTTCTGGGATGAAAGTTACAGCTTCAGTGAAATCCGTTTGCAAATCGGAGTGATAGATTAGAATCTAGAGCCAACGGTACGTTTTCTATGTTAAACCATTACACCATTGAAAAACTGGTTACGTCTGCAATCGAAAGAAAAATGACTATAGTTGAAGAGGTAATGGCCCCTAAACTATTTTCTGGGATGAAAGTTACAGCTTCAGTGAAATCCGTTTGCAAATCGGAGTGATAGATTAGAATCTAGAGCCAACGGTACGTTTTCTATGTTAAACCATTACACCATTGAAAAACTGGTTACGTTTGCAATCGAAAGAAAAATGACTATAGTTGAAGAGGTAATGGCCCCTAAACTATGTTCTGGGATGAAAGTTACAGCTTCAGTGAAATCCGTTTGCAAATCGGAGTGATAGATTAGAATCTAGAGCCAACGGTACGTTTTCTATGTTAAACCATTACACCATTGAAAAACTGGTTACGTTTGCAATCGAAAGAAAAATGACTATAGTTGAAGAGGTAATGGCCCCTAAACTATGTTCTGGGATGAAAAATACAGCTTCAGTAAAATCCGTTTGCAAATCAGAGTGATAGATTAGAATCTAGAGCCAACGGTACGTTTTCTATGTTAAACCATTACACCATTGAAAAACTAGTTACGTTTGCAATCGAAAGAAAAATGACTATAGTTGAAGAGGTAATGGCCCCTAAACTATGTTCTGGGATGAAAAATACAGCTTCAGTGAAATCCGTTTGCAAATCGGAGTGATAGATTAGAATCTAGAGCCAACGGTAAGTTTTCTATGTTAAACCATTACACCATTGAAAAACTGGTTACGTTTGCAATTGAAAGAAAAATGACTATAGTTGAAGAAGTAATGGCCCCTAAACTATGTTCTGGGATAAAGGTTACAGCTTCAGGGAAATCCGTTTGCAAATCGGAGTGATAGATTAGAATCTAGAGCCAACGGTACGTTTTCTATGTTAAACCATTACACCATTGAAAAACTGGTTACGTTTGCAATCGATAGAAAAATGACTATAGTTGAAGAGGTAATGGCCCCTAAACTATGTACTGGGATGAAAGTTACAGCTTCAGTGAAATCCGTTTGCAAATCGGAGTGATAGATTAGAATCTAGAGCCAACGGTACGTTTTCTATGTTAAACCATTACACCATTGAAAAACTGGTTACGTTTGCAATCAAAAGAAAAATGACTATACTTGAAGAGGTAATGGCCCCTAAACTATGTTCTGGGATGAAAAATACAGCTTCAGTGAAATCCGTTTGCAAATCGGAGTGATAGATTAGAATCTAGAGCCAACGGTACGTTTTCTATGTTAAACCATTACACCATTGAAAAACTGGTTACGTTTGCAATCGAAAGAAAAATGACTATAGTTGAAGAGGTAATGGCCCCTAAACTATGTTCTGGGATGAAAAATACAGCTTCAGTGAAATCCGTTTGCAAATCGGAGTGATAGATTAGAATCTAGAGCCAACGGTACGTTATCTATGTTTAACCATTACACCATTGACAAACTGGTTACGTTGGCAATCGAAAGAAAAATGACTATAGTTGAAGAGGTAATGGCCCCTAAACTATGTTCTGGGATGAAAGTTACAGCTTCAGTGAAATCCGTTTGCAAATCGGAGTGATAGATTAGAATCTAGCGCCAACGGTACGTTTTCTATGTTAAACCATTACACCATTGAAAAACTGGTTATGTTTGCAATCGAAAGAAAAATGACTATAGTTGAAGAGGTAATGGCCCCTAAACTATGTTCTGGGATGAAAAATACAGTTTCAGTGAAATCCGTTTGCAAATCGGAGTGATAGATTAGAATCTAGAGCCAACGGTACGTTTTCTATGTTAAACCATTACACCATTGAAAAACTGGTTACGTCTGCAATCGAAAGAAAAATGACTATAGTTGAAGAGGTAATGGCCCCTAAACTATGTTCTGGGATGAAAGTTACAGCTTCAGTGAAATCCGTTTGCAAATCGGAGTGATAGATTAGAATCTAGAGCCAACGGTACGTTTTCTATGTTAAACCATTACACCATTGAAAAACTGGTTACGTCTGCAATCGAAAGAAAAATGACTATAGTTGAAGAGGTAATGGCCCCTAAACTATGTTCTGGGATGAAAAATACAGCTTCAGTGAAATCCGTTTGCAAATCGGAGTGATAGATTAGAATCTAGAGCCAACGGTAAGTTTTCTATGTTAAACCATTACACCATTGAAAAACTGGTTACGTTTGCAAGCGAAAGAAAAATGACTATAGTTGAAGAGGTAATGGCCCCTAAACTATGTTCTGGGATGAAAGTTACAGCTTCAGTGAAATCCGTTTGCAAATCGGAGTGATAGATTAGAATCTAGAGCCAACGGTACGTTTTCTATGTTAAACCATTACACCATTGAAAAACTGGTTACGTTTGCAATCAAAAGAAAAATGACTATAGTTGAAGAGGTAATGGCCCCTAAACTATGTTCTGGGATGAAAAATACAGCTTCAGTGAAATCCGTTTGCAAATCGGAGTGATAGATTAGAATCTAGAGCCAACGGTACGTTTTCTATGTTAAACCATTACACCATTGAAAAACTGGTTACGTTTGCAATCGAAAGAAAAATGACTATAGTTGAAGAGGTAATGGCCCCTAAACTATGTTCTGGGATGAAAAATACAGCTTCAGTGAAATCCGTTTGCAAATCGGAGTGATAGATTAGAATCTAGCACCAACGGTAAGTTTTCTATGTTAAACCATTACACCATTGAAAAACTGGTTATGTTTGCAATCGAAAGAAAAATGACTATAGTTGAAGAAGTAATGGCCCCTAAACTATGTTCTGGGATGAAAGTTACAGCTTCAGTGAAATCCGTTTGCAAATCGGAGTGATAGATTAGAATCTAGAGCCAACGGTAAGTTTTCTATGTTAAACCATTACACCATTGAAAAACTGGTTACGTTTGCAATCGAAAGAAAAATGACTATAGTTGAAGAGCTAATGGCCCCTAAACTATGTTCTGGGATGAAAGTTACAGCTTCAGTGAAATCCGTTTGCAAATCGGAGTGATAGATTAGAATCTAGCACCAACGGTAAGTTTTCTATGTTAAACCATTACACCATTGAAAAACTGGTTATGTTTGCAATCGAAAGAAAAATGACTATAGTTGAAGAAGTAATGGCCCCTAAACTATGTTCTGGGATGAAAGTTACAGCTTCAGTGAAATCCGTTTGCAAATCGGAGTGATAGATTAGAATCTAGAGCCAACGGTAAGTTTTCTATGTTAAACCATTACACCATTGAAAAACTGGTTACGTTTGCAATCGAAAGAAAAATGACTATAGTTGAAGAAATAACGGTCCCTAAACTATGTTCTGGGATGAAAGTTACAGCTTCAGTGAAATCCGTTTGCAAATCGGAGTGATAGATTAGAATCTAGAGCCAACGGTACGTTTTCTATGTTAAACCATTACACCATTGAAAAACTGGTTACGTTTGCAATCGAAAGAAAAATGACTATAGTTGAAGAGGTAATGGCCCCTAAACTATGTTCTGGGATGAAAAATACAGCTTCAGTGAAATCCGTTTGCAAATCGGAGTGATAGATTAGAATCTAGAGCCAACGGTACGTTTTCTATGTTAAACCATTACACCATTGAAAAACTGGTTACGTCTGCAATCGAAAGAAAAATGACTATAGTTGAAGAGGTAATGGCCCCTAAACTATGTTCTGGGATGAAAGTTACAGCTTCAGTGAAATCCGTTTGCAAATCGGAGTGATAGATTAGAATCTAGAGCCAACGGTACGTTTTCTATGTTAAACCATTACACCATTGAAAAACTGGTTACGTCTGCAATCGAAAGAAAAATGACTATAGTTGAAGAGGTAATGGCCCCTAAACTATTTTCTGGGATGAAAGTTACAGCTTCAGTGAAATCCGTTTGCAAATCGGAGTGATAGATTAGAATCTAGAGCCAACGGTACGTTTTCTATGTTAAACCATTACACCAATGAAAAACTGGTTACGTTTGCAATCGAAAGAAAAATGACTATAGTTGAAGAGGTAATGGCCCCTAAACTATGTTCTGGGATGAAAGTTACAGCTTCAGTGAAATCCGTTTGCAAATCGGAGTGATAGATTAGAATCTAGAGCCAACGGTACGTTTCTATGTTAAACCATTACACCATTGAAAAACTGGTTACGTTTGCAATCGAAAGAAAAATGACGGGGGGGCGCTAGTGAGGCGCTTACTGAAGTGGATGCACCTTCACTGAGCTCCTGCTTCCCAGCTTGACTGCCGCTGAAATACTGCACCGATCGGGGCAAGACATACATCCCCGGATTGCTTAGGACCCCAGGAATGCTTGGGTCCCCACGACATTACCCCATCCGAAGCCGTTCATCCAGCAGACCCCTTCTTTCGCCACTCAGCTTCAAAAGGAGATTCTCCAAGATGGCCGACAGGGCCCAGCCAGAGGAAAAGCCTGCAGGCCCAGCACTAGAAGGTGGGTCTCACCCCGACAATCTAAGCACCCCAGCCCCTTCCCAGAGGTCTGCACAGGCCCCCGCACGCTCGGAGACCCAAAAACGAGGACCCCAAACCTCTCTAAAGACCCTAGCAAGCCAGGCCGCTCGGGCCGCCTCGCAGACGAAAAATTCGCATAACGCTACCAAAAGTTCGCATGCCAGTACTAAAAGTTCGCATCCTCCACAGACAACTTCGCATACAGCGCTGAAAAGTTCGCATGAAGAGCATAAAAGTTCGCATGCCGCTCGCGCGGAAAATTCGCGTCAAGGGCAAGAAAGTTCGCATCAAAGTTCGCATGAAGAGCATAAAAGTTCGCATGCCGCTCCCGCGGAAAATTCGCGTCAAGGGCAAGAAAGTTCGCATCAAAGTTCGCATGGAGAGCAAGCTGAAAATTCGCATCAACTTCATGAACATGCGCACTCTAGCCCTGAAAGTACGCGTTCACAGCCTGAATACTCCAGCCCACCACGAGCTGAGGCATTGCCAATAGGAATGTCATCCGACCAATTGATGGCGATGATGAGGTCTATATTTAAGCAAGAGCTTCGTGGGGCGGTCAACGAGCTATCCCAACAGATTGCTGATGTGGGACAAAGGGTTGACTTACTTGAACACCAGTCGGACGAGATGGTCAAAGTCATCAACGAAGATAGGCTCAAGATAGACGAGCATGATGACCGACTAGAGGAAGCTGAAGCAAAATTAGAGGACCTGGAGAACAGGAGCAGAAGGTCAAATGTCCGCTTACGAGGCCTGCCGGAATCATTTACTGATTTGGAGGCGGTCGCAGCTAACCTGTTTGGAGCCCTTCTACCACAAATTGATTCCTCATTGCTTCGAGTGGTGCGTATACATCGCTCCCTAGTCAAAATGCGCAACCCAGAGCTACCAAGGGATGTCATCGCAAAATTCTACTCGGAAGACATCCGGGACAAGATCCTTTTAGCAGCCCGAGGCCTGACATCCCTCCCAGATGTCCCATCATCCGTCCAGATTTTCGCAGATCTGTCACCCATGACCATTCAAAAGAGGCGAGAAATGCGGCCCTACACCTTGGCCTTGCAACAAAAAGACATTCGCTACAGGTGGGGTTTCCCATTCATGATTACTTTCAAGATTGACAACAAGGTCTTCACCTGCAAGAAACCAGATGAAGTCAAGGCGATCCTCATAGAGGCTGACATACCATTCACTTTACCCTCTCCACCGACTCAACAGCCCAAGCCCAGACGTACGGGACGTCTGACCCAATCATGGAACACAGCACGAGGCTCTTCATCCTATCGCCCAAGAGCCCTTGACATGGATGCAGCTTGATATTCTTCTTGCAAGACTCAAGAGGACTCACCTCTCCTAGATCGCCGCTGGGAGACTCGAGGACTAACCCCTTTATGATGTGGGTCATTGTCTACCATTAACATTACTGGTTGTTAGAATATGATGGCCCACACGGGACTATATTGTTTCCTCAGACCTCCCCCTGCGGGACTACAGGCCCCTTTATGATGCTGGGCCTGTCTCCTTCATGTTCGCCCTGTTATGGGTCATACCGTGAGGCTAAGGATGAACGCATATCCTGAAAATCATCGGGACACTGTCTTTACGGGAGATGCTTTTTTCTCTTGTTTATAATAGCTGACTCATTATGAGCTATAGTAATTTACTGTTGATTTATGTGCCCCGAGGCCTGGTGTTTAGGTTATATTATATGTTTTCTTTTTAGGTTTTAAGGCAGTTCAAGCTGGGACCACAGTTGTTGTCCCCCAATATCAGGATGGTGTCTGGATTATGGACCACACTGTTAGCGTGGACCCTTTTCCGGTCATTATCTCTGCACACTTGTGCTACTCCCTTTCCCCTAGTCTATGAATTCGTTTTCATAGATACCCCTTTAACCCCCAGAGTTGAGCGATGTGTTGTTTTATGTTTTTGCAGCCGATACTTATCCACCCCGACGACACGCACCCCCGATGTCTGGACCCTTCCCGGGTTTAGAGCTCATCAATCTACCACTTGGATATATCACTACCCATGACGAGCACTAGAACCTTTAATTTAATTTCACATAATGTCAGAGGCCTTAACTCCCCCCAAAAACGGAAGAAGGCAATTATGGAACTGGTGAGGTCCTCTCCTGATGTGATTTGTATTCAGGAGACGCACTTCACTGACAAGTCCCACCCGAAATTTTTCCACCTCCAATATCAGAGAACGTTCCTTTCAAATTACCATAAAAAACAGAGAGGAGTCCTGACTATGCTGGCTAATTCTTTTCCATTTGAATTATCATCACATCTTCATGATGAGGAGGGAACATACAGCATTTTATTAGGCCAACATCAGGACAAGACCCTATGCATTGTCAACATGTATGCTCCCCCAGGTAGAGCACTCGCTATATCCTCTAAGGTCTCCGACATTCTGTCGACACTCACATATGATTCCCTTATCTGGGCGGGCGACTTTAATGCAGCCCCCAATAATTCGATAGATAGAACACACCCAGCCAGACCTTCAGATGCCAAAAGAATTACACAATTTTTTGATAATCTGTTAAAATTGCATTCCCTCATTGATCTTTGGAGGGAATACAATGGCAATAAAAAAGGATACACCCATATGTCGGCACCATATAACTCTTATGCCAGGATTGACCTGATCTTGGCCTCCTCGAACTTGGTCTCCTCGTTAATATACTCCAGGATACTCCTGTGCCCGTGGTCAGATCATGACCCGGTGCTGGCCTCATTTCATTCTCTGACCCCAAAAACACAGAAATCACCCTGGCGGTTGAATGAATCGCTTCTCTATAATTCAGAGATCTATGAGAAAGTGGAATCTTCCCTAGACGATTATTTTCACCACAACGCATCGGAGGACATCTCCCCAGCTATGGTATGGCTAGCTCATAAGGCTGTGATTAGAGGCACCCTTATACAGATAGCATCTAAATTCAAGAGGGAACGGAAGGAAGTCCTATCTAATCTGGAACACAAATTACATAAATTACATCTAGCTAATCAACTCCACCCGACTAGATACCTCCTTAAACAAATACAAGACCTCCAACTTCAGATGGATGTCATACTGAATTCTGAGGTGGAAAAGGCCTTGCGATGGTCTGCGGCAACCGCATATGATCAAATCAATAAGCCCAAAAGATGGCTGGCGTCCAAACTTAGGGCCCAGCAGGCAGTTAATCGGGTGGTGAAGATTAGAGATAAAAGTGGAATGATCACTTCCAGTCCAGATAAAATATATGAGACCTTCTCCAACTATTATAGAAATTTATACTCGGATACCTCCCCTGACTCTTCCCCTCGACTGAGACAGAACTACCTGGCAGACACCATTAGGAAAACAGTTTCTGAAACTACCCTTACCATGCTTAATGCTGATGTTTCCCAGGAAGAATTACATGACGCAATTAAGAAATCGAAGCGTTCAAAAGCCCCCGGACCGGATGGACTGACTGCCCTATATTATAAAAAATACGAGACCACTCTCTCACCTCATCTTATCAAATTTTATAATCACATCTTGAAGGGAAATGCCCCCCCTCCTGAATTCTTGTCATCGGCCATCGTTGTGATCCCTAAACCCCAAAGAGACCCACTTTTACCTAAGAACTATCGCCCAATCTCCCTTCTTGGAGTGGATTACAAGCTTCTAACCTCTATTTTAGCGGAAAGGGTAAATAAAATCTTGCCGGCCTTGGTCAATAAGGACCAAGTCGGTTTTATTCCCATGAGACAAGCCCCGGACAATATAAGGAAGATTGTCAACTTGCAACAGTACTGCAAGCGGGCAGCCGTATGCATGGCCACCCTGTCGCTAGATATGGAGAAGGCCTTTGACCTTATAAAGTGGCCATACATGCTGGCTGTCCTACGACAATACGGAATTAAAGGTAACTTCTTAAACGCGATAACAGCACTTTACTCGGCCCCTTCTGCCGCATTAAAAATGCCTGCCTCCTTGAGGACTACATTTCCAATACAGAGAGGTACGAGACAAGGCTGCCCTCTCTCACCGGCAATCTTTGCGTTGGTGATGGAGCCTTTGGCAGAGAGGATACGGAGAACGCCTGAAATTACAGGAGTCATGATTAAATCTAAAGAATACAAACTTTCGCTATTCGCGGATGATATCCTCCTGACTCTAACTACACCGCACACTTCCATCCCAAAACTTCTTGAAGAGATTGACCACTTCTCAATGTTCTCCGGATTCAAATTAAATTTGGATAAATCAGAAGTAATGATAGCCGACATGCACCAAAATCAGGCCACAGCTTTAGCAGATTCCCTGGGACTGATATATCAGCCCAAATACATAAATTACTTAGGTATTAAATTAACTGTTGACCCACAGAAATTATATCTCACTAATTACCCGCCAATGTACGCCAAACTAGCAAAAGACTTGGAGACTTGGACTGACTATCCCCTCTCTATGTTGGGTAGAGTGGCGGCGGTCAGGATGACTTTACTTCCTCGACTACTCTATCTCTTTAGGACCATACCGATCCCCGTCACCAAAGGCCCGATACAACATTTACAAACCCTGATACAGCGCTTTATCTGGAGGAATCGGAAGGCTAGGATCAAATATCTGACATTAGCCAGACCCAGAGATCTCGGAGGCCTCAATGCCCCGCTGCTATTTAATTACTACAAGGCTGCCAGACTCACCCAGCTAGCCAGTGTTAATGCCCCTATTGAGACGGCTCCTCTGTGGGTAGAAATTGAATCATTGCTGGTAGCCCCCTTTTCCATGGTAGGACTCATGTGGGCCCGTAATATACCCATTCAGAAGATATCAAAAGTCTCACCCATTTCAGCATATGCCCTAAGCTTATGGTCTAGAACTAGGCAACTCTACTCTCTGCAATCTCCCACTTCGCTTATGACCTCCATACTTGGCAACCCGGATTTCCCTTTAGGGTTAAAGGTAGCGCAATATAAATGGTGGACTTATAATGGATTAACCAGAGTGGGTAAATTCTTGCTGGCCTTCAAAATTTGCACTCCGAAACACTTCTGCGAGAAATACAGAGTACCTCGGGAGGAGTGGGGCAGGCTAGAAGAGATATTCAGATACCTGGATACCATAGATCCACTTAGGACGATCCTCACTTACTCTCCATTCGAGATCAGATGTAAGAGTCGGCCGATTGATAGGGGGTTTATATCGGACACGTACGCCATACTCTCTCAACCAGTTCTGGATGGGAAGATTAAGGCCCAGCTGGACTGGGAGAGGGACTGTGGATTTGAACTATCAGAAACTAGATGGGCTCACTGTTCCACAACTTTAACACGTGGATCCCTGTTTTACTCATCCATAGAGACTTCCCTGAAGCTGCTTCACAGAACTTACCTCACCCCATATAAATTAAATCTCTTCAACCCTTCATCTACAGATTTTTGCTTTCGTAAGTGCAACCAAATTGGAAATTTATGGCACACATGGTGGGCCTGCCCCAAAGCACAAAGATTTTGGAAGGCTATCTGGGCAAAGATCAAATTGATCACCAACATTCAGACGGATTTAGATCCCTCTGTGATACTCCTTGGGAATAGACCAGCCCCAATCAAATATGCCCTGCACAAATTTATTCAATTTGTAATGGCACAAGCCAAGAGACATCTGGCACGCAATTGGAGGGGGAGATCTTTGTCTGTTGAGGCAGTCTTCAGGGAACTCAACAACACCATGGCTTCGGAACACATAAGGGCCAAAATTTTTGACACCATGGAAAGCTTTTATAAGGTGTGGGATCCGTGGATAGACTGGCAAGAGAACCTGGGTCTCTCACATGTTCTCCATGCATTTTGATCCTTGATCCACTCAGGGAGCCCTATGACTCTACGCTTCTACATGTATTAGCTTTTCCTCTGACACCAAGAAGATATCGTGTGGGATTGCATGGCGGGGGGTGGTACCACGGCTGTGTTACCCTGATTGTTAAGTTACGATAGCTCAACTCGTATCTTGCCCTTTCCCCTCTCTTCCCTCTTTTTTCCCCTGGACGTTACCTATGGCATGCTGTGGCTTTTCCACTCTAGGTGCGTCCCTGGATCCCATCCCTTTTCCCCTCGTCCTTCCTGTTCTTATCCTTCCCCCCTATCCCAAACAGTTGATAAAATAAGGGTTAAACAATCTGGGTTATAGTTATGATACATGTTTAGATTACAGAGTTGAAATCTCGGATTGGCAATGATTTGTTCACATGGTAAGCTATTATTTGCTACTCCCCGCATGTGGGGAATATTTGAACGTATTTGTTTGGTTCATGTGACTTTATTTCAATAAACACCCTTGAAACGAAAGAAAAATGACTATAGTTGAAGAGGTAATGGCCCCTAAACTATGTTCTGGGATGAAAAATACAGCTTCAGTGAAATCCGTTTGCAAATCGGAGTGATAGATTAGAATCTAGAGCCAACGGTACGTTATCTATGTTTAACCATTACACCATTGACAAACTGGTTACGTTTGCAATCGAAAGAAAAATGACTATAGTTGAAGAGGTAATGGCCCCTAAACTATGTTCTGGGATGAAAGTTACAGCTTCAGTGAAATTCGTTTGCAAATCGGAGTGATAGATTAGAATCTAGCGCCAACGGTACGTTTTCTATGTTAAACCATTACACCATTGAAAAACTGGTTATGTTTGCAATCGAAAGAAAAATGACTATAGTTGAAGAAGTAATGGCCCCTAAACTATGTTCTGGGATGAAAGTTACAGCTTCAGTGAAATCCGTTTGCAAATCGGAGTGATAGATTAGAATCTAGAGCCAACGGTAAGTTTTCTGTGTTAAACCATTACACCATTGAAAAACTGGTTACGTTTGCAATCGAAAGAAAAATGACTATAGTTGAAGAGGTAATGGCCCCTAAACTATGTTCTGGGATGAAAAATACAGCTTCAGTGAAATCCGTTTGCAAATCGGAGTGATAGATTAGAATCTAGAGCCAACGGTAAGTTTTCTATGTTAAACCATTACACCATTGAAAAACTGGTTACGTTTGCAATTGAAAGAAAAATGACTATAGTTGAAGAGGTAATGGCCCCTAAACTATGTTCTGGGATGAAAGTTACAGCTTCAGTGAAATCCGTTTGCAAATCGGAGTGATAGATTAGAATCTAGAGCCAACGGTACGTTTTCTATGTTAAACCATTACACCATTGAAAAACTGGTTACGTTTGCAATCAAAAGAAAAATGACTATAGTTGAAGAGGTAATGGCCCCTAAACTATGTTCTGGGATGAAAAATACAGCTTCAGTGAAATCCGTTTGCAAATCGGAGTGATAGATTAGAATCTAGAGCCAACGGTACGTTTTCTATGTTAAACCATTACACCATTGAAAAACTGGTTACGTTTGCAATCGAAAGAAAAATGACTATAGTTGAAGAGGTAATGGCCCCTAAACTATGTTCTGGGATGAAAGTTACAGCTTCAGTGAAATCCGATTGCAAATCGGAGTGATAGATTAGAATCTAGAGCCAACGGTACGTTTTCTATGTTAAACCATTACACCATTGAAAAACTGGTTACGTTTGCAATCGAAAGAAAAATGACTATAGTTGAAGAGGTAATGGCCCCTAAACTATGTTCTGGGATGAAAAATACAGCTTCAGTGAAATCCGTTTGCAAATCGGAGTGATAGATTAGAATCTAGAGCCAACGGTAAGTTTTCTATGTTAAACCATTACACCATTGAAAAACTGGTTACGTTTGCAATCGAAAGAAAAATGACTATAGTTGAAGAGGTAATGGCCCCTAAACTATGTTCTGGGATGAAAGTTACAGCTTCAGTGAAATCCGTTTGCAAATCGGAGTGATAGATTAGAATCTAGAGCCAACGGTACGTTTTCTATGTTAAACCATTACACCATTGAAAAACTGGTTACGTTTGCAATCGAAAGAAAAATGACTATAGTTGCAGAGGTAATGGCCCCTAAACTATGTTCTGGGATGAAAGTTACAGCTTCAGTGAAATCCGTTTGCAAATCGGAGTGATAGATTAGAATCTAGAGCCAACGGTACGTTTTCTATGTTAAACCATTACACCATTGAAAAACTGGTTATGTTTGCAATCGAAAGAAAAATGACTATAGTTGAAGAAGTAATGGCCCCTAAACTATGTTCTGGGATGAAAGTTACAGCTTCAGTTAAATCCGTTTGCAAATCGGAGTGATAGATTAGAATCTAGAGCCAACGGTAAGTTTTCTGTGTTAAACCATTACACCATTGAAAAACTGGTTACGTTTGCAATCGAAAGAAAAATGACTATAGTTGAAGAGGTAATGGCCCCTAAACTATGTTCTGGGATGAAAAATACAGCTTCAGTGAAATCCGTTTGCAAATCGGAGTGATAGATTAGAATCTAGAGCCAACGGTAAGTTTTCTATGTTAAACCATTACACCA
The DNA here is from genome assembly GCF_040937935.1 of Hyperolius riggenbachi. Taxonomy (NCBI): domain Eukaryota; kingdom Metazoa; phylum Chordata; class Amphibia; order Anura; family Hyperoliidae; genus Hyperolius; species Hyperolius riggenbachi. Next base: position 152,163,384 of record NC_090656.1, on the reverse strand, counting down.
TTGAAAAACTGGTTACGTTTGCAATTGAAAGAAAAATGACTATAGTTGAAGAAGTAATGGCCCCTAAACTATGTTCTGGGATGAAAGTCACAGCTTCAGTGAAATCCGTTTGCAAATCGGAGTGATAGATTAGAATCTAGAGCCAACGGTAAGTTTTCTATGTTAAACCATTACACCATTGAAAAACCGGTTACGTTTGCAAACGAAAGAAAAATGACTATAGTTGAAGAGGTAATGGCCCCTAAACTATGTTCTGGGATGAAAGTTACAGCTTCAGTGAAATCCGTTTGCAAATCGGAGTGATAGATTAGAATCTAGAGCCAACGGTACGTTTTCTATGTTAAACCATTACACCATTGAAAAACTGGTTACGTTTGCAATCAAAAGAAAAATGACTATAGTTGAAGAGGTAATGGCCCCTAAACTATGTTCTGGGATGAAAAATACAGCTTCAGTGAAATCCGTTTGCAAATCGGAGTGATAGATTAGAATCTAGAGCCAACGGTACGTTTTCTATGTTAAACCATTACACCATTGAAAAACTGGTTACGTTTGCAATCGAAAGAAAAATGACTATAGTTGAAGAGGTAATGGCCCCTAAACTATGTTCTGGGATGAAAAATACAGCTTCAGTGAAATCCGTTTGCAAATCGGAGTGATAGATTAGAATCTAGAGCCAACGGTAAGTTTTCTATGTTAAACCATTACACCATTGAAAAACTGGTTACGTTTGCAATCGAAAGAAAAATGACTATAGTTGAAGAGGTAATGGCCCCTAAACTATGTTCTGGGATGAAAGTTACAGCTTCAGTGAAATCCGTTTGCAAATCGGAGTGATAGATTAGAATCTAGAGCCAACGGTACGTTTTCTATGTTAAACCATTACACCATTGAAAAACTGGTTACGTTTGCAATCGAAAGAAAAATGACTATAGTTGAAGAGGTAATGGCCCCTAAACTATGTTCTGGGATGAAAAATACAGCTTCAGTGAAATCCGTTTGCAAATCGGAGTGATAGATTAGAATCTAGAGCCAACGGTACGTTTTCTATGTTAAACCATTACACCATTGAAAAACTGGTTACGTTTGCAATCGAAAGAAAAATGACTATAATTGAAGAGGTAATGGCCCCTAAACTATGTTCTGGGATGAAAAATACAGCTTCAGTGAAATCCGTTTGCAAATCGGAGTGATAGATTAGAATCTAGAGCCAACGGTACGTTTTCTATGTTAAACCATTACACCATTGAAAAACTGGTTACGTCTGCAATCGAAAGAAAAATGACTATAGTTGAAGAGGTAATGGCCCCTAAACTATGTTCTGGGATGAAAGTTACAGCTTCAGTGAAATCTGTTTGCAAATCGGAGTGATAGATTAGAATCTAGAGCCAACGGTACATTTTCTATGTTAAACCATTACACCATTGAAAAACTGGTTACGTTTGCAATCGAAAGAAAAATGACTATAGTTGAAGAGGTAATGGCCCCTAAACTATGTTCTGGGATGAAAAATACAGCTTCAGTGAAATCCGTTTGCAAATCGGAGTGATAGATTAGAATCTAGAGCCAACTGTACGTTTTCTATGTTAAACCATTACACCATTGAAAAACTGGTTACGTCTGCAATCGAAAGAAAAATGACTATAGTTGAAGAGGTAATGGCCCCTAAACTATGTTCTGGGATGAAAGTTACAGCTTCAGTGAAATCCGTTTGCAAATCGGAGTGATAGATTAGAATCTAGAGCCAACGGTACGTTTTCTATGTTAAACTATTACACCATTGAAAAACTGGTTACGTTTGCAATCGAAAGAAAAATGACTATAATTGAAGAGGTAATGGCCCCTAAACTATGTTCTGGGATGAAAGTTACAGCTTCAGTGAAATCTGTTTGCAAATCGGAGTGATAGATTAGAATCTAGAGCCAACGGTACGTTTTCTATGTTAAACCATTACACCATTGAAAAACTGGTTACGTTTGCAATCGAAAGAAAAATGACTATAGTTGAAGAGGTAATGGCCCCTAAACTATGTTCTGGGATGAAAAATACAGCTTCAGTGAAATCCGTTTGCAAATCGGAGTGATAGATTAGAATCTAGAGCCAACGGTACGTTTTCTATGTTAAACCATTACACCATTGAAAAACTGGTTACGTCTGCAATCGAAAGAAAAATGACTATAGTTGAAGAGGTAATGGCCCCTAAACTATGTTCTGGGATGAAAGTTACAGCTTCAGTGAAATCCGTTTGCAAATCGGAGTGATAGATTAGAATCTAGAGCCAACGGTACGTTTTCTATGTTAAACCATTACACCATTGAAAAACTGGTTACGTTTGCAATCGAAAGAAAAATGACTATAGTTGAAGAGGTAATGGCCCCTAAACTATGTTCTGGGATGAAAGTTACAGCTTCAGTGAAATCCGTTTGCAAATCGGAGTGATAGATTAGAATCTAGAGCCAACGGTAAGTTTTCTGTGTTAAACCATTACACCATTGAAAAACTGGTTACGTTTGCAATCGAAAGAAAAATGACTATAGTTGAAGAGGTAATGGCCCCTAAACTATGTTCTGGGATGAAAAATACAGCTTCAGTGAAATCCGTTTGCAAATCGGAGTGATAGATTAGAATCTAGAGCCAACGGTAAGTTTTCTATGTTAAACCATTACACCATTGAAAAACTGGTTACGTTTGCAATCGAAAGAAAAATGACTATAGTTGAAGAGGTAATGGCCCCTAAACTATGTTCTGGGATGAAAGTTACAGCTTGAGTGAAATCCGTTTGCAAATCGGAGTGATAGATTAGAATCTAGAGCCAACGGTACGTTTTCTATGTTAAACCATTACACCATTGAAAAACTGGTTACGTTTGCAATCGAAAGAAAAATGACTATAATTGAAGAGGTAATGGCCCCTAAACTATGTTCTGGGATGAAAAATACAGCTTCAGTGAAATCCGTTTGCAAATCGGAGTGATAGATTAGAATCTAGAGCCAACGGTACGTTTTCTATGTTAAACCATTACACCATTGAAAAACTGGTTACGTTTGCAATCGAAAGAAAAATGACTATAATTGAAGAGGTAATGGCCCCTAAACTATGTTCTGGGATGAAAAATACAGCTTCAGTGAAATCCGTTTGCAAATCGGAGTGATAGATTAGAATCTAGAGCCAACGGTACGTTTTCTATGTTAAACCATTACACCATTGAAAAACTGGTTACGTCTGCAATCGAAAGAAAAATGACTATAGTTGAAGAGGTAATGGCCCCTAAACTATGTTCTGGGATGAATGTTACAGCTTCAGTGAAATCTATTTGCAAATCGAAGTGATAGATTAGAATCTAGAGCCAACGGTACGTTTTCTATGTTAAACCATTACACCATTGAAAAACTGGTTACGTTTGCAATCGAAAGAAAAATGACTATAGTTGAAGAGGTAATGGCCCCTAAACTATGTTCTGGGATGAAAAATACAGCTTCAGTGAAATCCGTTTGCAAATCGAAATGATAGATTAGAATCTAGAGCCAACGGTACGTTTTCTATGTTAAACCATTACACCATTGAAAAACTGGTTACGTCTGCAATCGAAAGAAAAATGACTATAGTTGAAGAGGTAATGGCCCCTAAACTATGTTCTGGGATGAAAGTTACAGCTTCAGTGAAATCCGTTTGCAAATCGGAGTGATAGATTAGAATCTAGAGCCAACGGTACGTTTTCTATGTTAAACCATTACACCATTGAAAAACTGGTTACGTTTGCAATCGAAAGAAAAATGACTATAGTTGAAGAGGTAATGGCCCCTAAACTATGTTCTGGGATGAAAAATACAGCTTCAGTGAAATCCGTTTGCAAATCGGAGTAATAGATTAGAATCTAGAGCCAACGGTAAGTTTTCTATGTTAAACCATTACACCATTGAAAAACTGGTTACGTTTGCAATTGAAAGAAAAATGACTATAGTTGAAGAAGTAATGGCCCCTAAACTATGTTCTGGGATGAAAGTTACAGCTTCAGTGAAATCCGTTTGCAAATCGGAGTGATAGATTAGAATCTAGAGCCAACGGTAAGTTTTCTATGTTAAACCATTACACCATTGAAAAACTGGTTACGTTTGCAAACGAAAGAAAAATGACTATAGTTGAAGAGGTAATGGCCCCTAAACTATGTTCTGGGATGAAAGTTACAGCTTCAGTGAAATCCGTTTGCAAATCGGAGTGATAGATTAGAATCTAGAGCCAACGGTACGTTTTCTATGTTAAACCATTACACCATTGAAAAACTGGTTAAGTTTGCAATCAAAAGAAAAATGACTATAGTTGAAGAGGTAATGGCCCCTAAACTATGTTCTGGGATGAAAAATACAGCTTCAGTGAAATCCGTTTGCAAATCGGAGTGATAGATTGGAATCTAGAGCCAACGGTACGTTTTCTATGTTAAACCATTACACCATTGAAAAACTGGTTACGTTTGCAATCGAAAGAAAAATGACTATAGTTGAAGAGGTAATGGCCCCTAAACTATGTTCTGGGATGAAAAATACAGCTTCAGTGAAATCCGTTTGCAAATCGGAGTGATAGATTAGAATCTAGAGCCAACGGTAAGTTTTCTATGTTAAACCATTACACCATTGAAAAACTGGTTACGTTTGCAATCGAAAGAAAAATGACTATAGTTGAAGAGGTAATGGCCCCTAAACTATGTTCTGGGATGAAAGTTACAGCTTCAGTGAAATCCGTTTGCAAATCGGAGTGATAGATTAGAATCTAGAGCCAACGGTACGTTTTCTATGTTAAACCATTACACCATTGAAAAACTGGTTACGTTTGCAATCGAAAGAAAAATGACTATAGTTGAAGAGGTAATGGCCCCTAAACTATGTTCTGGGATGAAGGTTACAGCTTCAGTGAAATCCGTTTGCAAATTGGAGTGATAGATTAGAATCTAGAGCCAACGGTACGTTTTCTATGTTAAACCATTACACCATTGAAAAACTGGTTACGTTTGCAATCGAAAGAAAAATGACTAAAGTTGAAGAGGTAATGGCCCCTAAACTATGTTCTGGGATGAAAAATACAGCTTCAGTGAAATCCGTTTGCAAATCGGAGTGATAGATTAGAATCTAGAGCCAACGGTAAGTTTTCTATGTTAAACCATTACACCATTGAAAAACTGGTTACGTTTGCAATCGAAAGAAAAATGACTATAGTTGAAGAGGTAATGGCCCCTAAACTATGTTCTGGGATGAAAAATACAGTTTCAGTGAAATCCGTTTGCAAATCGGAGTGATAGATTAGAATCTAGAGCCAACGGTACGTTTTCTATGTTAAACCACTACACCATTGAAAAACTGGTTACGTTTGCAATCGAAAGAAAAATTACTATAGTTGAAGAGGTAATGGCCCCTAAACTATGTTCTGGGATGAAAAATACAGCTTCAGTAAAAACCGTTTGCAAATCGGAGTGATAGATTAGAATCTAGAGCCAACGGTACGTTTTCTATGTTAAACCATTACACCATTAAAAAACTAGTTACGTTTGCAATCGAAAGAAAAATGACTATAGTTGAAGAGGTAATGGCCCCTAAACTATGTTCTGGGATGAAAAATACAGCTTCAGTGAAATCCGTTTGCAAATCGGAGTGATAGATTAGAATCTAGAGCCAACGGTACGTTTTCTATGTTAAACCATTACACCATTGAAAAACTGGTTACGTCTGCAATCGAAAGAAAAATGACTATAGTTGAAGAGGTAATGGCCCCTAAACTATGTTCTGGGATGAAAGTTACAGCTTCAGTGAAATCCGTTTGCAAATCGGAGTGATAGATTAGAATCTAGAGCCAACGGTACGTTTTCTATGTTAAACCATTACACCATTGAAAAACTGGTTACGTTTGCAATCGAAAGAAAAATGACTATAGTTGAAGAGGTAATGGCCCCTAAACTATGTTCTGGGATGAAAGTTACAGCTTCAGTTAAATCCGTTTGCAAATCGGAGTGATAGATTAGAATCTAGAGCCAACGGTAAGTTTTCTGTGTTAAACCATTACACCATTGAAAAACTGGTTACGTTTGCAATCGAAAGAAAAATGACTATAGTTGAAGAGGTAATGGCCCCTAAACTATGTTCTGGGATGAAAAATACAGCTTCAGTGAAATCCGTTTGCAAATCGGAGTGATAGATTAGAATCTAGAGCCAACGGCAAGTTTTCTATGTTAAACCATTACACCATTGAAAAACTGGTTACGTTTGCAATTGAAAGAAAAATGACTATAGTTGAAGAAGTAATGGCCCCTAAACTATGTTCTGGGATGAAAGTTACAGCTTCAGTGAAATCCGTTTGCAAATCGGAGTGATAGATTAGAATCTAGAGCCAACGGTAAGTTTTCTATGTTAAACCATTACACCATTGAAAAACCGGTTACGTTTGCAAACGAAAGAAAAATGACTATAGTTGAAGAGGTAATGGCCCCTAAACTATGTTCTGGGATGAAAGTTACAGCTTCAGTGAAATCCGTTTGCAAATCGGAGTGATAGATTAGAATCTAGAGCCAACGGTACGTTTTCTATGTTAAACCATTACACCATTGAAAAACTGGTTACGTTTGCAATCAAAAGAAAAATGACTATAGTTGAAGAGGTAATGGCCCCTAAACTATGTTCTGGGATGAAAAATACAGCTTCAGTGAAATCCGTTTGCAAATCGGAGTGATAGATTAGAATCTAGAGCCAACGGTAAGTTTTCTATGTTAAACCATTACACCATTGAAAAACTGGTTACGTTTGCAATTGAAAGAAAAATGACTATAGTTGAAGAAGTAATGGCCCCTAAACTATGTTCTGGGATGAAAGTCACAGCTTCAGTGAAATCCGTTTGCAAATCGGAGTGATAGATTAGAATCTAGAGCCAACGGTAAGTTTTCTATGTTAAACCATTACACCATTGAAAAACCGGTTACGTTTGCAAACGAAAGAAAAATGACTATAGTTGAAGAGGTAATGGCCCCTAAACTATGTTCTGGGATGAAAGTTACAGCTTCAGTGAAATCCGTTTGCAAATCGGAGTGATAGATTAGAATCTAGAGCCAACGGTACGTTTTCTATGTTAAACCATTACACCATTGAAAAACTGGTTACGTTTGCAATCAAAAGAAAAATGACTATAGTTGAAGAGGTAATGGCCCCTAAACTATGTTCTGGGATGAAAAATACAGCTTCAGTGAAATCCGTTTGCAAATCGGAGTGATAGATTAGAATCTAGAGCCAACGGTACGTTTTCTATGTTAAACCATTACACCATTGAAAAACTGGTTACGTTTGCAATCGAAAGAAAAATGACTATAGTTGAAGAGGTAATGGCCCCTAAACTATGTTCTGGGATGAAAAATACAGCTTCAGTGAAATCCGTTTGCAAATCGGAGTGATAGATTAGAATCTAGAGCCAACGGTAAGTTTTCTATGTTAAACCATTACACCATTGAAAAACTGGTTACGTTTGCAATCGAAAGAAAAATGACTATAGTTGAAGAGGTAATGGCCCCTAAACTATGTTCTGGGATGAAAGTTACAGCTTCAGTGAAATCCGTTTGCAAATCGGAGTGATAGATTAGAATCTAGAGCCAACGGTACGTTTTCTATGTTAAACCATTACACCATTGAAAAACTGGTTACGTTTGCAATCGAAAGAAAAATGACTATAGTTGAAGAGGTAATGGCCCCTAAACTATGTTCTGGGATGAAAAATACAGCTTCAGTGAAATCCGTTTGCAAATCGGAGTGATAGATTAGAATCTAGAGCCAACGGTACGTTTTCTATGTTAAACCATTACACCATTGAAAAACTGGTTACGTTTGCAATCGAAAGAAAAATGACTATAATTGAAGAGGTAATGGCCCCTAAACTATGTTCTGGGATGAAAAATACAGCTTCAGTGAAATCCGTTTGCAAATCGGAGTGATAGATTAGAATCTAGAGCCAACGGTACGTTTTCTATGTTAAACCATTACACCATTGAAAAACTGGTTACGTCTGCAATCGAAAGAAAAATGACTATAGTTGAAGAGGTAATGGCCCCTAAACTATGTTCTGGGATGAAAGTTACAGCTTCAGTGAAATCTGTTTGCAAATCGGAGTGATAGATTAGAATCTAGAGCCAACGGTACATTTTCTATGTTAAACCATTACACCATTGAAAAACTGGTTACGTTTGCAATCGAAAGAAAAATGACTATAGTTGAAGAGGTAATGGCCCCTAAACTATGTTCTGGGATGAAAAATACAGCTTCAGTGAAATCCGTTTGCAAATCGGAGTGATAGATTAGAATCTAGAGCCAACTGTACGTTTTCTATGTTAAACCATTACACCATTGAAAAACTGGTTACGTCTGCAATCGAAAGAAAAATGACTATAGTTGAAGAGGTAATGGCCCCTAAACTATGTTCTGGGATGAAAGTTACAGCTTCAGTGAAATCCGTTTGCAAATCGGAGTGATAGATTAGAATCTAGAGCCAACGGTACGTTTTCTATGTTAAACTATTACACCATTGAAAAACTGGTTACGTTTGCAATCGAAAGAAAAATGACTATAATTGAAGAGGTAATGGCCCCTAAACTATGTTCTGGGATGAAAGTTACAGCTTCAGTGAAATCTGTTTGCAAATCGGAGTGATAGATTAGAATCTAGAGCCAACGGTACGTTTTCTATGTTAAACCATTACACCATTGAAAAACTGGTTACGTTTGCAATCGAAAGAAAAATGACTATAGTTGAAGAGGTAATGGCCCCTAAACTATGTTCTGGGATGAAAAATACAGCTTCAGTGAAATCCGTTTGCAAATCGGAGTGATAGATTAGAATCTAGAGCCAACGGTACGTTTTCTATGTTAAACCATTACACCATTGAAAAACTGGTTACGTCTGCAATCGAAAGAAAAATGACTATAGTTGAAGAGGTAATGGCCCCTAAACTATGTTCTGGGATGAAAGTTACAGCTTCAGTGAAATCCGTTTGCAAATCGGAGTGATAGATTAGAATCTAGAGCCAACGGTACGTTTTCTATGTTAAACCATTACACCATTGAAAAACTGGTTACGTTTGCAATCGAAAGAAAAATGACTATAGTTGAAGAGGTAATGGCCCCTAAACTATGTTCTGGGATGAAAGTTACAGCTTCAGTTAAATCCGTTTGCAAATCGGAGTGATAGATTAGAATCTAGAGCCAACGGTAAGTTTTCTGTGTTAAACCATTACACCATTGAAAAACTGGTTACGTTTGCAATCGAAAGAAAAATGACTATAGTTGAAGAGGTAATGGCCCCTAAACTATGTTCTGGGATGAAAAATACAGCTTCAGTGAAATCCGTTTGCAAATCGGAGTGATAGATTAGAATCTAGAGCCAACGGCAAGTTTTCTATGTTAAACCATTACACCATTGAAAAACTGGTTACGTTTGCAATTGAAAGAAAAATGACTATAGTTGAAGAAGTAATGGCCCCTAAACTATGTTCTGGGATGAAAGTTACAGCTTCAGTGAAATCCGTTTGCAAATCGGAGTGATAGATTAGAATCTAGAGCCAACGGTAAGTTTTCTATGTTAAACCATTACACCATTGAAAAACCGGTTACGTTTGCAAACGAAAGAAAAATGACTATAGTTGAAGAGGTAATGGCCCCTAAACTATGTTCTGGGATGAAAGTTACAGCTTCAGTGAAATCCGTTTGCAAATCGGAGTGATAGATTAGAATCTAGAGCCAACGGTACGTTTTCTATGTTAAACCATTACACCATTGAAAAACTGGTTACGTTTGCAATCAAAAGAAAAATGACTATAGTTGAAGAGGTAATGGCCCCTAAACTATGTTCTGGGATGAAAAATACAGCTTCAGTGAAATCCGTTTGCAAATCGGAGTGATAGATTAGAATCTAGAGCCAACGGTAAGTTTTCTATGTTAAACCATTACACCATTGAAAAACTGGTTACGTTTGCAATTGAAAGAAAAATGACTATAGTTGAAGAAGTAATGGCCCCTAAACTATGTTCTGGGATGAAAGTCACAGCTTCAGTGAAATCCGTTTGCAAATCGGAGTGATAGATTAGAATCTAGAGCCAACGGTAAGTTTTCTATGTTAAACCATTACACCATTGAAAAACCGGTTACGTTTGCAAACGAAAGAAAAATGACTATAGTTGAAGAGGTAATGGCCCCTAAACTATGTTCTGGGATGAAAGTTACAGCTTCAGTGAAATCCGTTTGCAAATCGGAGTGATAGATTAGAATCTAGAGCCAACGGTACGTTTTCTATGTTAAACCATTACACCATTGAAAAACTGGTTACGTTTGCAATCAAAAGAAAAATGACTATAGTTGAAGAGGTAATGGCCCCTAAACTATGTTCTGGGATGAAAAATACAGCTTCAGTGAAATCCGTTTGCAAATCGGAGTGATAGATTAGAATCTAGAGCCAACGGTACGTTTTCTATGTTAAACCATTACACCATTGAAAAACTGGTTACGTTTGCAATCGAAAGAAAAATGACTATAGTTGAAGAGGTAATGGCCCCTAAACTATGTTCTGGGATGAAAAATACAGCTTCAGTGAAATCCGTTTGCAAATCGGAGTGATAGATTAGAATCTAGAGCCAACGGTAAGTTTTCTATGTTAAACCATTACACCATTGAAAAACTGGTTACGTTTGCAATCGAAAGAAAAATGACTATAGTTGAAGAGGTAATGGCCCCTAAACTATGTTCTGGGATGAAAGTTACAGCTTCAGTGAAATCCGTTTGCAAATCGGAGTGATAGATTAGAATCTAGAGCCAACGGTACGTTTTCTATGTTAAACCATTACACCATTGAAAAACTGGTTACGTTTGCAATCGAAAGAAAAATGACTATAGTTGAAGAGGTAATGGCCCCTAAACTATGTTCTGGGATGAAAAATACAGCTTCAGTGAAATCCGTTTGCAAATCGGAGTGATAGATTAGAATCTAGAGCCAACGGTACGTTTTCTATGTTAAACCATTACACCATTGAAAAACTGGTTACGTTTGCAATCGAAAGAAAAATGACTATAATTGAAGAGGTAATGGCCCCTAAACTATGTTCTGGGATGAAAAATACAGCTTCAGTGAAATCCGTTTGCAAATCGGAGTGATAGATTAGAATCTAGAGCCAACGGTACGTTTTCTATGTTAAACCATTACACCATTGAAAAACTGGTTACGTCTGCAATCGAAAGAAAAATGACTATAGTTGAAGAGGTAATGGCCCCTAAACTATGTTCTGGGATGAAAGTTACAGCTTCAGTGAAATCTGTTTGCAAATCGGAGTGATAGATTAGAATCTAGAGCCAACGGTACATTTTCTATGTTAAACCATTACACCATTGAAAAACTGGTTACGTTTGCAATCGAAAGAAAAATGACTATAGTTGAAGAGGTAATGGCCCCTAAACTATGTTCTGGGATGAAAAATACAGCTTCAGTGAAATCCGTTTGCAAATCGGAGTGATAGATTAGAATCTAGAGCCAACTGTACGTTTTCTATGTTAAACCATTACACCATTGAAAAACTGGTTACGTCTGCAATCGAAAGAAAAATGACTATAGTTGAAGAGGTAATGGCCCCTAAACTATGTTCTGGGATGAAAGTTACAGCTTCAGTGAAATCCGTTTGCAAATCGGAGTGATAGATTAGAATCTAGAGCCAACGGTACGTTTTCTATGTTAAACTATTACACCATTGAAAAACTGGTTACGTTTGCAATCGAAAGAAAAATGACTATAATTGAAGAGGTAATGGCCCCTAAACTATGTTCTGGGATGAAAGTTACAGCTTCAGTGAAATCTGTTTGCAAATCGGAGTGATAGATTAGAATCTAGAGCCAACGGTACGTTTTCTATGTTAAACCATTACACCATTGAAAAACTGGTTACGTTTGCAATCGAAAGAAAAATGACTATAGTTGAAGAGGTAATGGCCCCTAAACTATGTTCTGGGATGAAAAATACAGCTTCAGTGAAATCCGTTTGCAAATCGGAGTGATAGATTAGAATCTAGAGCCAACGGTACGTTTTCTATGTTAAACCATTACACCATTGAAAAACTGGTTACGTCTGCAATCGAAAGAAAAATGACTATAGTTGAAGAGGTAATGGCCCCTAAACTATGTTCTGGGATGAAAGTTACAGCTTCAGTGAAATCCGTTTGCAAATCGGAGTGATAGATTAGAATCTAGAGCCAACGGTACGTTTTCTATGTTAAACCATTACACCATTGAAAAACTGGTTACGTTTGCAATCGAAAGAAAAATGACTATAGTTGAAGAGGTAATGGCCCCTAAACTATGTTCTGGGATGAAAGTTACAGCTTCAGTGAAATCCGTTTGCAAATCGGAGTGATAGATTAGAATCTAGAGCCAACGGTAAGTTTTCTGTGTTAAACCATTACACCATTGAAAAACTGGTTACGTTTGCAATCGAAAGAAAAATGACTATAGTTGAAGAGGTAATGGCCCCTAAACTATGTTCTGGGATGAAAAATACAGCTTCAGTGAAATCCGTTTGCAAATCGGAGTGATAGATTAGAATCTAGAGCCAACGGTAAGTTTTCTATGTTAAACCATTACACCATTGAAAAACTGGTTACGTTTGCAATCGAAAGAAAAATGACTATAGTTGAAGAGGTAATGGCCCCTAAACTATGTTCTGGGATGAAAGTTACAGCTTGAGTGAAATCCGTTTGCAAATCGGAGTGATAGATTAGAATCTAGAGCCAACGGTACGTTTTCTATGTTAAACCATTACACCATTGAAAAACTGGTTACGTTTGCAATCGAAAGAAAAATGACTATAATTGAAGAGGTAATGGCCCCTAAACTATGTTCTGGGATGAAAAATACAGCTTCAGTGAAATCCGTTTGCAAATCGGAGTGATAGATTAGAATCTAGAGCCAACGGTACGTTTTCTATGTTAAACCATTACACCATTGAAAAACTGGTTACGTTTGCAATCGAAAGAAAAATGACTATAATTGAAGAGGTAATGGCCCCTAAACTATGTTCTGGGATGAAAAATACAGCTTCAGTGAAATCCGTTTGCAAATCGGAGTGATAGATTAGAATCTAGAGCCAACGGTACGTTTTCTATGTTAAACCATTACACCATTGAAAAACTGGTTACGTCTGCAATCGAAAGAAAAATGACTATAGTTGAAGAGGTAATGGCCCCTAAACTATGTTCTGGGATGAATGTTACAGCTTCAGTGAAATCTATTTGCAAATCGAAGTGATAGATTAGAATCTAGAGCCAACGGTACGTTTTCTATGTTAAACCATTACACCATTGAAAAACTGGTTACGTTTGCAATCGAAAGAAAAATGACTATAGTTGAAGAGGTAATGGCCCCTAAACTATGTTCTGGGATGAAAAATACAGCTTCAGTGAAATCCGTTTGCAAATCGAAATGATAGATTAGAATCTAGAGCCAACGGTACGTTTTCTATGTTAAACCATTACACCATTGAAAAACTGGTTACGTCTGCAATCGAAAGAAAAATGACTATAGTTGAAGAGGTAATGGCCCCTAAACTATGTTCTGGGATGAAAGTTACAGCTTCAGTGAAATCCGTTTGCAAATCGGAGTGATAGATTAGAATCTAGAGCCAACGGTACGTTTTCTATGTTAAACCATTACACCATTGAAAAACTGGTTACGTTTGCAATCGAAAGAAAAATGACTATAGTTGAAGAGGTAATGGCCCCTAAACTATGTTCTGGGATGAAAAATACAGCTTCAGTGAAATCCGTTTGCAAATCGGAGTAATAGATTAGAATCTAGAGCCAACGGTAAGTTTTCTATGTTAAACCATTACACCATTGAAAAACTGGTTACGTTTGCAATTGAAAGAAAAATGACTATAGTTGAAGAAGTAATGGCCCCTAAACTATGTTCTGGGATGAAAGTTACAGCTTCAGTGAAATCCGTTTGCAAATCGGAGTGATAGATTAGAATCTAGAGCCAACGGTAAGTTTTCTATGTTAAACCATTACACCATTGAAAAACTGGTTACGTTTGCAAACGAAAGAAAAATGACTATAGTTGAAGAGGTAATGGCCCCTAAACTATGTTCTGGGATGAAAGTTACAGCTTCAGTGAAATCCGTTTGCAAATCGGAGTGATAGATTAGAATCTAGAGCCAACGGTACGTTTTCTATGTTAAACCATTACACCATTGAAAAACTGGTTAAGTTTGCAATCAAAAGAAAAATGACTATAGTTGAAGAGGTAATGGCCCCTAAACTATGTTCTGGGATGAAAAATACAGCTTCAGTGAAATCCGTTTGCAAATCGGAGTGATAGATTGGAATCTAGAGCCAACGGTACGTTTTCTATGTTAAACCATTACACCATTGAAAAACTGGTTACGTTTGCAATCGAAAGAAAAATGACTATAGTTGAAGAGGTAATGGCCCCTAAACTATGTTCTGGGATGAAAAATACAGCTTCAGTGAAATCCGTTTGCAAATCGGAGTGATAGATTAGAATCTAGAGCCAACGGTAAGTTTTCTATGTTAAACCATTACACCATTGAAAAACTGGTTACGTTTGCAATCGAAAGAAAAATGACTATAGTTGAAGAGGTAATGGCCCCTAAACTATGTTCTGGGATGAAAGTTACAGCTTCAGTGAAATCCGTTTGCAAATCGGAGTGATAGATTAGAATCTAGAGCCAACGGTACGTTTTCTATGTTAAACCATTACACCATTGAAAAACTGGTTACGTTTGCAATCGAAAGAAAAATGACTATAGTTGAAGAGGTAATGGCCCCTAAACTATGTTCTGGGATGAAGGTTACAGCTTCAGTGAAATCCGTTTGCAAATTGGAGTGATAGATTAGAATCTAGAGCCAACGGTACGTTTTCTATGTTAAACCATTACACCATTGAAAAACTGGTTACGTTTGCAATCGAAAGAAAAATGACTAAAGTTGAAGAGGTAATGGCCCCTAAACTATGTTCTGGGATGAAAAATACAGCTTCAGTGAAATCCGTTTGCAAATCGGAGTGATAGATTAGAATCTAGAGCCAACGGTAAGTTTTCTATGTTAAACCATTACACCATTGAAAAACTGGTTACGTTTGCAATCGAAAGAAAAATGACTATAGTTGAAGAGGTAATGGCCCCTAAACTATGTTCTGGGATGAAAAATACAGTTTCAGTGAAATCCGTTTGCAAATCGGAGTGATAGATTAGAATCTAGAGCCAACGGTACGTTTTCTATGTTAAACCACTACACCATTGAAAAACTGGTTACGTTTGCAATCGAAAGAAAAATTACTATAGTTGAAGAGGTAATGGCCCCTAAACTATGTTCTGGGATGAAAAATACAGCTTCAGTAAAAACCGTTTGCAAATCGGAGTGATAGATTAGAATCTAGAGCCAACGGTACGTTTTCTATGTTAAACCATTACACCATTAAAAAACTAGTTACGTTTGCAATCGAAAGAAAAATGACTATAGTTGAAGAGGTAATGGCCCCTAAACTATGTTCTGGGATGAAAAATACAGCTTCAGTGAAATCCGTTTGCAAATCGGAGTGATAGATTAGAATCTAGAGCCAACGGTACGTTTTCTATGTTAAACCATTACACCATTGAAAAACTGGTTACGTCTGCAATCGAAAGAAAAATGACTATAGTTGAAGAGGTAATGGCCCCTAAACTATGTTCTGGGATGAAAGTTACAGCTTCAGTGAAATCCGTTTGCAAATCGGAGTGATAGATTAGAATCTAGAGCCAACGGTACGTTTTCTATGTTAAACCATTACACCATTGAAAAACTGGTTACGTTTGCAATCGAAAGAAAAATGACTATAGTTGAAGAGGTAATGGCCCCTAAACTATGTTCTGGGATGAAAGTTACAGCTTCAGTTAAATCCGTTTGCAAATCGGAGTGATAGATTAGAATCTAGAGCCAACGGTAAGTTTTCTGTGTTAAACCATTACACCATTGAAAAACTGGTTACGTTTGCAATCGAAAGAAAAATGACTATAGTTGAAGAGGTAATGGCCCCTAAACTATGTTCTGGGATGAAAAATACAGCTTCAGTGAAATCCGTTTGCAAATCGGAGTGATAGATTAGAATCTAGAGCCAACGGCAAGTTTTCTATGTTAAACCATTACACCATTGAAAAACTGGTTACGTTTGCAATTGAAAGAAAAATGACTATAGTTGAAGAAGTAATGGCCCCTAAACTATGTTCTGGGATGAAAGTTACAGCTTCAGTGAAATCCGTTTGCAAATCGGAGTGATAGATTAGAATCTAGAGCCAACGGTAAGTTTTCTATGTTAAACCATTACACCATTGAAAAACCGGTTACGTTTGCAAACGAAAGAAAAATGACTATAGTTGAAGAGGTAATGGCCCCTAAACTATGTTCTGGGATGAAAGTTACAGCTTCAGTGAAATCCGTTTGCAAATCGGAGTGATAGATTAGAATCTAGAGCCAACGGTACGTTTTCTATGTTAAACCATTACACCATTGAAAAACTGGTTACGTTTGCAATCAAAAGAAAAATGACTATAGTTGAAGAGGTAATGGCCCCTAAACTATGTTCTGGGATGAAAAATACAGCTTCAGTGAAATCCGTTTGCAAATCGGAGTGATAGATTAGAATCTAGAGCCAACGGTACGTTTTCTATGTTAAACCATTACACCATTGAAAAACTGGTTACGTTTGCAATCGAAAGAAAAATGACTATAGTTGAAGAGGTAATGGCCCCTAAACTATGTTCTGGGATGAAAAATACAGCTTCAGTGAAATCCGTTTGCAAATCGGAGTGATAGATTAGAATCTAGAGCCAACGGTAAGTTTTCTATGTTAAACCATTACACCATTGAAAAACTGGTTACGTTTGCAATCGAAAGAAAAATGACTATAGTTGAAGAGGTAATGGCCCCTAAACTATGTTCTGGGATGAAAGTTACAGCTTCAGTGAAATCCGTTTGCAAATCGGAGTGATAGATTAGAATCTAGAGCCAACGGTACGTTTTCTATGTTAAACCATTACACCATTGAAAAACTGGTTACGTTTGCAATCGAAAGAAAAATGACTATAATTGAAGAGGTAATGGCCCCTAAACTATGTTCTGGGATGAAAAATACAGCTTCAGTGAAATCCGTTTGCAAATCGGAGTGATAGATTAGAATCTAGAGCCAACGGTACGTTTTCTATGTTAAACCATTACACCATTGAAAAACTGGTTACGTTTGCAATCGAAAGAAAAATGACTATAATTGAAGAGGTAATGGCCCCTAAACTATGTTCTGGGATGAAAAATACAGCTTCAGTGAAATCCGTTTGCAAATCGGAGTGATAGATTAGAATCTAGAGCCAACGGTACGTTTTCTATGTTAAACCATTACACCATTGAAAAACTGGTTACGTCTGCAATCGAAAGAAAAATGACTATAGTTGAAGAGGTAATGGCCCCTAAACTATGTTCTGGGATGAAAGTTACAGCTTCAGTGAAATCTGTTTGCAAATCGGAGTGATAGATTAGAATCTAGAGCCAACGGTACGTTTTCTATGTTAAACCATTACACCATTGAAAAACTAGTTACGTTTGCAATCGAAAGAAAAATGACTATAGTTGAAGAGGTAATGGCCCCTAAACTATGTTCTGGGATGAAAAATACAGCTTCAGTGAAATCCGTTTGCAAATCGGAGTGATAGATTAGAATCTAGAGCCAACTGTACGTTTTCTATGTTAAACCATTACACCATTGAAAAACTGGTTACGTCTGCAATCGAAAGAAAAATGACTATAGTTGAAGAGGTAATGGCCCCTAAACTATGTTCTGGGATGAAAGTTACAGCTTCAGTGAAATCCGTTTGCAAATCGGAGTGATAGATTAGAATCTAGAGCCAACGGTACGTTTTCTATGTTAAACTATTACACCATTGAAAAACTGGTTACGTTTGCAATCGAAAGAAAAATGACTATAATTGAAGAGGTAATGGCCCCTAAACTATGTTCTGGGATGAAAGTTACAGCTTCAGTGAAATCTGCTTGCAAATCGGAGTGATAGATTAGAATCTAGAGCCAACGGTACGTTTTCTATGTTAAACCATTACACCATTGAAAAACTGGTTACGTTTGCAATCGAAAGAAAAATGACTATAGTTGAAGAGGTAATGGCCCCTAAACTATGTTCTGGGATGAAAAATACAGCTTCAGTGAAATCCGTTTGCAAATCGGAGTGATAGATTAGAATCTAGAGCCAACGGTACGTTTTCTATGTTAAACCATTACACCATTGAAAAACTGGTTACGTTTGCAATCGAAAGAAAAATGACTATAATTGAAGAGGTAATGGCCCCTAAACTATGTTCTGGGATGAAAAATACAGCTTCAGTGAAATCCGTTTGCAAATCGGAGTGATAGATTAGAATCTAGAGCCAACGGTACGTTTTCTATGTTAAACCATTACACCATTGAAAAACTGGTTACGTTTGCAATCGAAAGAAAAATGACTATAATTGAAGAGGTAATGGCCCCTAAACTATGTTCTGGGATGAAAAATACAGCTTCAGTGAAATCCGTTTGCAAATCGGAGTGATAGATTAGAATCTAGAGCCAACGGTACGTTTTCTATGTTAAACCATTATACCATTGAAAAACTGGTTACGTCTGCAATCGAAAGAAAAATGACTATAGTTGAAGAGGTAATGGCCCCTAAACTATGTTCTGGGATGAAAGTTACAGCTTCAGTGAAATCTGTTTGCAAATCGGAGTGATAGATTAGAATCTAGAGCCAACGGTACGTTTTCTATGTTAAACCATTACACCATTGAAAAACTAGTTACGTTTGCAATCGAAAGAAAAATGACTATAGTTGAAGAGGTAATGGCCCCTAAACTATGTTCTGGGATGAAAAATACAGCTTCAGTGAAATCCGTTTGCAAATCGGAGTGATAGATTAGAATCTAGAGCCAACTGTACGTTTTCTATGTTAAACCATTACACCATTGAAAAACTGGTTACGTCTGCAATCGAAAGAAAAATGACTATAGTTGAAGAGGTAATGGCCCCTAAACTATGTTCTGGGATGAAAGTTACAGCTTCAGTGAAATCCGTTTGCAAATCGGAGTGATAGATTAGAATCTAGAGCCAACGGTACGTTTTCTATGTTAAACTATTACACCATTGAAAAACTGGTTACGTTTGCAATCGAAAGAAAAATGACTATAATTGAAGAGGTAATGGCCCCTAAACTATGTTCTGGGATGAAAGTTACAGCTTCAGTGAAATCTGTTTGCAAATCGGAGTGATAGATTAGAATCTAGAGCCAACGGTACGTTTTCTATGTTAAACCATTACACCATTGAAAAACTGGTTACGTTTGCAATCGAAAGAAAAATGACTATAGTTGAAGAGGTAATGGCCCCTAAACTATGTTCTGGGATGAAAAATACAGCTTCAGTGAAATCCGTTTGCAAATCGGAGTGATAGATTAGAATCTAGAGCCAACGGTACGTTTTCTATGTTAAACCATTACACCATTGAAAAACTGGTTACGTCTGCAATCGAAAGAAAAATGACTATAGTTGAAGAGGTAATGGCCCCTAAACTATGTTCTGGGATGAAAGTTACAGCTTCAGTGAAATCCGTTTGCAAATCGGAGTGATAGATTAGAATCTAGAGCCAACGGTACGTTTTCTATGTTAAACCATTACACCATTGAAAAACTGGTTACGTTTGCAATCGAAAGAAAAATGACTATAGTTGAAGAGGTAATGGCCCCTAAACTATGTTCTGGGATGAAAGTTACAGCTTCAGTGAAATCCGTTTGCAAATCGGAGTGATAGATTAGAATCTAGAGCCAACGGTAAGTTTTCTGTGTTAAACCATTACACCATTGAAAAACTGGTTACGTTTGCAATCGAAAGAAAAATGACTATAGTTGAAGAGGTAATGGCCCCTAAACTATGTTCTGGGATGAAAAATACAGCTTCAGTGAAATCCGTTTGCAAATCGGAGTGATAGATTAGAATCTAGAGCCAACGGTAAGTTTTCTATGTTAAACCATTACACCATTGAAAAACTGGTTACGTTTGCAATTGAAAGAAAAATGACTATAGTTGAAGAAGTAATGGCCCCTAAACTATGTTCTGGGATGAAAGTTACAGCTTCAGTGAAATCCGTTTGCAAATCGGAGTGATAGATTAGAATCTAGAGCCAACGGTAAGTTTTCTATGTTAAACCATTACACCATTGAAAAACTGGTTACGTTTGCAAACGAAAGAAAAATGACTATAGTTGAAGAGGTAATGGCCCCTAAACTATGTTCTGGGATGAAAGTTACAGCTTCAGTGAAATCCGTTTGCAAATCGGAGTGATAGATTAGAATCTAGAGCCAACGGTACGTTTTCTATGTTAAACCATTACACCATTGAAAAACTGGTTAAGTTTGCAATCAAAAGAAAAATGACTATAGTTGAAGAGGTAATGGCCCCTAAACTATGTTCTGGGATGAAAAATACAGCTTCAGTGAAATCCGTTTGCAAATCGGAGTGATAGATTAGAATCTAGAGCCAATGGTACGTGTTCTATGTTAAACCATTACACCATTGAAAAACTGGTTACGTTTGCAATCGAAAGAAAAATGACTATAGTTGAAGAGGTAATGGCCCCTAAACTATGTTCTGGGATGAAAAATACAGCTTCAGTGAAATCCGTTTGCAAATTGGAGTGATAGATTAGAATCTAGAGCCAACGGTAAGTTTTCTATGTTAAACCATTACACCATTGAAAAACTGGTTACGTTTGCAATCGAAAGAAAAATGACTATAGTTGAAGAGGTAATGGCCCCTAAACTATGTTCTGGGATGAAAGTTACAGCTTCAGTGAAATCCGTTTGCAAATCGGAGTGATAGATTAGAATCTAGAGCCAACGGTACGTTTTCTGTGTTAAACCATTACACCATTGAAAAACTGGTTACGTTTGCAATCGAAAGAAAAATGACTATAGTTGAAGAGGTAATGGCCCCTAAACTATGTTCTGGGATGAAAAATACAGCTTCAGTGAAATCCGTTTGCAAATCGGAGTGATAGATTAGAATCTAGAGCCAACGGTAAGTTTTCTATGTTAAACCATTACACCATTGAAAAACTGGTTAAGTTTGCAATCGAAAGAAAAATGACTATAGTTGAAGAGGTAATGGCCCCTAAACTATGTTCTGGGATGAAGGTGACAGCTTCAGTGAAATCCGTTTGCAAATCGGAGTGATAGATTAGAATCTAGAGCCAACGGTACGTTTTCTATGTTAAACCATTACGCCATTGAAAAACTGGTTACGTTTGCAATCGAAAGAAAAATGACTATAGTTGAAGAGGTAATGGCCCCTAAACTATGTTCTGGGATGAAAAATACAGCTTCAGTGAAATCCGTTTGCAAATCGGAGTGATAGATTAGAATCTAGAGCCAACGGTACGTTTTCTATGTTAAACCATTACACCATTGAAAAACTGGTTACGTTTGCAATCGAAAGAAAAATGACTATAGTTGAAGAGGTAATGGCCCCTAAACTATGTTCTGGGATGAAGGTGACAGCTTCAGTGAAATCCGTTTGCAAATCGGAGTGATAGATTAGAATCTAGAGCCAACGGTACGTTTTCTATGTTAAACCATTACACCATTGAAAAACTGGTTACGTTTGCAATCGAAAGAAAAATGACTAAAGTTGAAGAGGTAATGGCCCCTAAACTATGTTCTGGGATGAAAAATACAGCTTCAGTGAAATCCGTTTGCAAATCGGAGTGATAGATTAGAATCTAGAGCCAACGGTAAGTTTTCTATGTTAAACCATTACACCATTGAAAAACTGGTTACGTTTGCAATCGAAAGAAAAATGACTATAGTTGAAGAGGTAATGGCCCCTAAACTATGTTCTGGGATGAAAAATACAGTTTCAGTGAAATCCGTTTGCAAATCGGAGTGATAGATTAGAATCTAGAGCCAACGGTACGTTTTCTATGTTAAACCACTACACCATTGAAAAACTGGTTACGTTTGCAATCGAAAGAAAAATTACTATAGTTGAAGCGGTAATGGCCCCTAAACTATGTTCTGGGATGAAAAATACAGCTTCAGTAAAAACCGTTTGCAAATCGGAGTGATAGATTAGAATCTAGAGCCAACGGTACGTTTTCTATGTTAAACCATTACACCATTGAAAAACTAGTTACGTTTGCAATCGAAAGAAAAATGACTATAGTTGAAGAGGTAATGGCCCCTAAACTATGTTCTGGGATGAAAAATACAGCTTCAGTGAAATCCGTTTGCAAATCGGAGTGATAGATTAGAATCTAGAGCCAACGGTACGTTTTCTATGTTAAACCATTACACCATTGAAAAACTGGTTACGTCTGCAATCGAAAGAAAAATGACTATAGTTGAAGAGGTAATGGCCCCTAAACTATGTTCTGGGATGAAAGTTACAGCTTCAGTGAAATCCGTTTGCAAATCGGAGTGATAGATTAGAATCTAGAGCCAACGGTACGTTTTCTATGTTAAACCATTACACCATTGAAAAACTGGTTACGTCTGCAATCGAAAGAAAAATGACTATAGTTGAAGAGGTAATGGCCCCTAAACTATGTTCTGGGATGAAAGTTACAGCTTCAGTGAAATCCGTTTGCAAATCGGAGTGATAGATTAGAATCTAGAGCCAACGGTACGTTTTCTATGTTAAACCATTACACCATTGAAAAACTGGTTACGTTTGCAATCGAAAGAAAAATGACTATAGTTGAAGAGGTAATGGCCCCTAAACTATGTTCTGGGATGAAAAATACAGCTTCAGTGAAATCCGTTTGCAAATCGGAGTGATAGATTAGAATCTAGAGCCAACGGTAAGTTTTCTATGTTAAACCATTAAACCATTGAAAAACTGGTTACGTTTGCAATCGAAAGAAAAATGACTATAGTTGAAGAGGTAATGGCCCCTAAACTATGTTCTGGGATGAAAGTTACAGCTTCAGAGAAATCCGTTTGCAAATCGGAGTGATAGATTAGAATCTAGAGCCAACGGTACGTTTTCTATGTTAAACCATTACACCATTGAAAAACTGGTTACGTTTGCAATCGAAAGAAAAATGACTATAATTGAAGAGGTAATGGCCCCTAAACTATGTTCTGGGATGAAAAATACAGCTTCAGTGAAATCCGTTTGCAAATCGGAGTGATAGATTAGAATCTAGAGCCAACGGTACGTTTTCTATGTTAAACCATTACACCATTGAAAAACTGGTTACGTTTGCAATCGAAAGAAAAATGACTATAATTGAAGAGGTAATGGCCCCTAAACTATGTTCTGGGATGAAAGTTACAGCTTCAGTGAAATCTGTTTGCAAATCGGAGTGATAGATTAGAATCTAGAGCCAACGGTACGTTTTCTATGTTAAACCATTACACCATTGAAAAACTGGTTACGTTTGCAATCGAAAGAAAAATGACTATAGTTGAAGAGGTAATGGCCCCTAAACTATGTTCTGGGATGAAAAATACAGCTTCAGTGAAATCCGTTTGCAAATCGGAGTGATAGATTAGAATCTAGAGCCAACGGTACGTTTTCTATGTTAAACCATTACACCATTGAAAAACTGGTTACGTCTGCAATCGAAAGAAAAATGACTATAGTTGAAGAGGTAATGGCCCCTAAACTATGTTCTGGGATGAAAGTTACAGCTTCAGTGAAATCCGTTTGCAAATCGGAGTGATAGATTAGAATCTAGAGCCAACGGTACGTTTTCTATGTTAAACCATTACACCATTGAAAAACTGGTTACGTTTGCAATCGAAAGAAAAATGACTATAGTTGAAGAGGTAATGGCCCCTAAACTATGTTCTGGGATGAAAGTTACAGCTTCAGTGAAATCCGTTTGCAAATCGGAGTGATAGATTAGAATCTAGAGCCAACGGTAAGTTTTCTGTGTTAAACCATTACACCATTGTAAAACTGGTTACGTTTGCAATCGAAAGAAAAATGACTATAGTTGAAGAGGTAATGGCCCCTAAACTATGTTCTGGGATGAAAAATACAGCTTCAGTGAAATCCGTTTGCAAATCGGAGTGATAGATTAGAATCTAGAGCCAACGGTAAGTTTTCTATGTTAAACCATTACACCATTGAAAAACTGGTTACGTTTGCAAACGAAAGAAAAATGACTATAGTTGAAGAGGTAATGGCCCCTAAACTATGTTCTGGGATGAAAGTTACAGCTTCAGTGAAATCCGTTTGCAAATCGGAGTGATAGATTAGAATCTAGAGCCAACGGTACGTTTTCTATGTTAAACCATTACACCATTGAAAAACTGGTTAAGTTTGCAATCAAAAGAAAAATGACTATAGTTGAAGAGGTAATGGCCCCTAAACTATGTTCTGGGATGAAAAATACAGCTTCAGTGAAATCCGTTTGCAAATCGGAGTGATAGATTAGAATCTAGAGCCAACGGTAAGTTTTCTATGTTAAACCATTACACCATTGAAAAACTGGTTACGTTTGCAATCGAAAGAAAAATGACTATAGTTGAAGAGGTAATGGCCCCTAAACTATGTTCTGGGATGAAAGTTACAGCTTCAGTGAAATCCGTTTGCAAATCGGAGTGATAGATTAGAATCTAGAGCCAACGGTACGTTTTCTATGTTAAACCATTACACCATTGAAAAACTGGTTACGTTTGCAATCGAAAGAAAAATGACTATAGTTGAAGAGGTAATGGCCCCTAAACTATGTTCTGGGATAAAGGTTACAGCTTCAGTGAAATCCGTTTGCAAATCGGAGTGATAGATTAGAATCTAGAGCCAACGGTACGTTTTCTATGTTAAACCATTACACCATTGAAAAACTGGTTACGTTTGCAATCGAAAGAAAAATGACTAAAGTTGAAGAGGTAATGGCCCCTAAACTATGTTCTGGGATGAAAAATACAGCTTCAGTGAAATCCGTTTGCAAATCGGAGTGATAGATTAGAATCTAGAGCCAACGGTAAGTTTTCTATGTTAAACCATTACACCATTGAAAAACTGGTTACGTTTGCAATCGAAAGAAAAATGACTATAGTTGAAGAGGTAATGGCCCCTAAACTATGTTCTGGGATGAAAAATACAGTTTCAGTGAAATCCGTTTGCAAATCGGAGTGATAGATTAGAATCTAGAGCCAACGGTACGTTTTCTATGTTAAACCACTACACCATTGAAAAACTGGTTACGTTTGCAATCGAAAGAAAAATTACTATAGTTGAAGCGGTAATGGCCCCTAAACTATGTTCTGGGATGAAAAATACAGCTTCAGTAAAAACCGTTTGCAAATCGGAGTGATAGATTAGAATCTAGAGCCAACGGTACGTTTTCTATGTTAAACCATTACACCATTGAAAAACTAGTTACGTTTGCAATCGAAAGAAAAATGACTATAGTTGAAGAGGTAATGGCCCCTAAACTATGTTCTGGGATGAAAAATACAGCTTCAGTGAAATCCGTTTGCAAATCGGAGTGATAGATTAGAATCTAGAGCCAACGGTACGTTTTCTATGTTAAACCATTACACCATTGAAAAACTGGTTACGTCTGCAATCGAAAGAAAAATGACTATAGTTGAAGAGGTAATGGCCCCTAAACTATGTTCTGGGATGAAAGTTACAGCTTCAGTGAAATCCGTTTGCAAATCGGAGTGATAGATTAGAATCTAGAGCCAACGGTACGTTTTCTATGTTAAACCATTACACCATTGAAAAACTGGTTACGTCTGCAATCGAAAGAAAAATGACTATAGTTGAAGAGGTAATGGCCCCTAAACTATGTTCTGGGATGAAAGTTACAGCTTCAGTGAAATCCGTTTGCAAATCGGAGTGATAGATTAGAATCTAGAGCCAACGGTACGTTTTCTATGTTAAACCATTACACCATTGAAAAACTGGTTACGTTTGCAATCGAAAGAAAAATGACTATAATTGAAGAGGTAATGGCCCCTAAACTATGTTCTGGGATGAAAAATACAGCTTCAGTGAAATCCGTTTGCAAATCGGAGTGATAGATTAGAATCTAGAGCCAACGGTAAGTTTTCTATGTTAAACCATTACACCATTGAAAAACTGGTTACGTTTGCAATCGAAAGAAAAATGACTATAATTGAAGAGGTAATGGCCCCTAAACTATGTTCTGGGATGAAAAATACAGCCTCAGTGAAATCCGTTTGCAAATCGGAGTGATAGATTAGAATCTAGAGCCAACGGTACGTTTTCTATGTTAAACCATTACACCATTGAAAAACTGGTTACGTCTGCAATCGAAAGAAAAATGACTATAGTTGAAGAGGTAATGGCCCCTAAACTATGTTCTGGGATGAAAGTTACAGCTTCAGTGAAATCCGTTTGCAAATCGGAGTGATAGATTAGAATCTAGAGCCAACGGTACGTTTTCTATGTTAAACCATTACACCATTGAAAAACTGGTTACGTTTGCAATCGAAAGAAAAATGACTATAGTTGAAGAGGTAATGGCCCCTAAACTATGTTCTGGGATGAAAAATACAGCTTCAGTGAAATCCGTTTGCAAATCGGAGTGATAGATTAGAATCTAGAGCCAACGGTACGTTTTCTATGTTAAACCATTACACCATTGAAAAACTGGTTACGTTTGCAATCGGAAGAAAAATGACTATAGTTGAAGAGGTAATGGCCCCTAAACTATGTTCTGGGATGAAAAATACAGCTTCAGTGAAATCCGTTTGCAAATCGGAGTGATAGATTAGAATCTAGAGCCAACGGTAAGTTTTCTATGTTAAACCATTACACCATTGAAAAACTGGTTACGTTTGCAATCGAAAGAAAAATGACTATAGTTGAAGAGGTAATGGCCCCTAAACTATGTTCTGGGATGAAAAATACAGCTTCAGTGAAATCCGTTTGCAAATCAGAGTGATAGATTAGAATCTAGAGCCAACGGTAAGTTTTCTATGTTAAACCATTACACCATTGAAAAACTGGTTACGTCTGCAATCGAAAGAAAAATGACTATAGTTGAAGAGGTAATGGCTCCTAAACTATGTTCTGGGATGAAAGTTACAGCTTCAGTGAAATCCGTTTGCAAATCGGAGTGATAGATTAGAATCTAGAGCCAACGGTAAGTTTTCTATGTTAAACCATTACACCATTGAAAAACTGGTTACGTTTGCAATCGAAAGAAAAATGACTATAGTTGAAGAGGTAATGGCCCCTAAACTATGTTCTGGGATGAAAGTTACAGCTTCAGTGAAATCCGTTTGCAAATCGGAGTGATAGATTAGAATCTAGAGCCAACGGTACGTTTTATATGTTAAACCATTACACCAATGAAAAACTGGTTACGTTTGCAATCGAAAGAAAAATGACTATAGTTGAAGAGGTAATGGCCCCTAAACTATGTTCTGGGATGAAAAATACAGCTTCAGTGAAATCCGTTTGCAAATCGGAGTGATAGATTAGAATCTAGAGCCAACGGTAAGTTTTCTATGTTAAACCATTACACCATTGAAAAACTGGTTACGTTTGCAATCGAAAGAAAAATGACTATAGTTGAAGAGGTAATGGCCCCTAAACTATGTTCTGGGATGAAAAATACAGCTTCAGTGAAATCCGTTTGCAAATCGGAGTGATAGATTAGAATCTAGAGCCAACGGTACGTTTTCTATGTTAAACCATTACACCATTGAAAAACTGGTTACGTTTGCAATCGAAAGAAAAATGACTATAGTTGAAGAGGTAATGGCCCCTAAACTATGTTCTGGGATGAAAAATACAGCTTCAGTGAAATCCGTTTGCAAATCGGAGTGATAGATTAGAATCTAGAGCCAACGGTACGTTTTCTATGTTAAACCACTACACCATTGAAAAACTGGTTACGTTTGCAATCGAAAGAAAAATGACTATAGTTGAAGAGGTAATGGCCCCTAAACTATGTTCTGGGATGAAAAATACAGCTTCAGTGAAATCCGTTTGCAAATCGGAGTGATAGATTAGAATCTAGAGCCAACGGTAAGTTTTCTATGTTAAACCATTACACCATTGAAAAACTGGTTACTTTTGCAATTGAAAGAAAAATGACTATAGTTGAAGAAGTAATGGCCCCTAAACTATGTTCTGGGATGAAAGTTACAGCTTCAGTGAAATCCGTTTGCAAATCGGAGTGATAGATTAGAATCTAGAGCCAACGGTAAGTTTTCTATGTTAAACCATTACACCATTGAAAAACTGGTTACGTTTGCAATCGAAAGAAAAATGACTATAGTTGAAGAGGTAATGGCCCCTAAACTATGTTCTGGGATGAAAAATACAGCTTCAGTGAAATCCGTTTGCAAATCGGAGTGATAGATTAGAATCTAGAGCCAACGGTAAGTTTTCTATGTTAAACCATTACACCATTGAAAAACTGGTTACGTTTGCAATCGAAAGAAAAATGACTATAGTTGAAGAGGTAATGGCCCCTAAACTATGTTCTGGGATGAAAAATACAGCTTCAGTGAAATCCGTTTGCAAATCGGAGTGATAGATTAGAATCTAGAGCCAACGGTACGTTTTCTATGTTTAACCATTACACCATTGAAAAACTGGTTACGTCTGCAATTGAAAGAAAAATGACTATAGTTGAAGAGGTAATGGCCCCTAAACTATGTTCTGGGATGAAAGTTACAGCTTCAGTGAAATCCGTTTGCAAATCGGAGTGATAGATTAGAATCTAGAGCCAACGGTACGTTTTCTATGTTAAACCATTACACCATTGAAAAACTGGTTACGTTTGCAATCGAAAGAAAAATGACTAAAGTTGAAGAGGTAATGGCCCCTAAACTATGTTCTGGGATGAAAAATACAGCTTCAGTGAAATCCGTTTGCAAATCGGAGTGATAGATTAGAATCTAGAGCCAACGGTAAGTTTTCTATGTTAAACCATTACACCATTGAAAAACTGGTTACGTTTGCAATCGAAAGAAAAATGACTATAGTTGAAGAGGTAATGGCCCCTAAACTATGTTCTGGGATGAAAAATACAGTTTCAGTGAAATCCGTTTGCAAATCGGAGTGATAGATTAGAATCTAGAGCCAACGGTACGTTTTCTATGTTAAACCACTACACCATTGAAAAACTGGTTACGTTTGCAATCGAAAGAAAAATTACTATAGTTGAAGCGGTAATGGCCCCTAAACTATGTTCTGGGATGAAAAATACAGCTTCAGTAAAAACCGTTTGCAAATCGGAGTGATAGATTAGAATCTAGAGCCAACGGTACGTTTTCTATGTTAAACCATTACACCATTGAAAAACTAGTTACGTTTGCAATCGAAAGAAAAATGACTATAGTTGAAGAGGTAATGGCCCCTAAACTATGTTCTGGGATGAAAAATACAGCTTCAGTGAAATCCGTTTGCAAATCGGAGTGATAGATTAGAATCTAGAGCCAACGGTACGTTTTCTATGTTAAACCATTACACCATTGAAAAACTGGTTACGTCTGCAATCGAAAGAAAAATGACTATAGTTGAAGAGGTAATGGCCCCTAAACTATGTTCTGGGATGAAAGTTACAGCTTCAGTGAAATCCGTTTGCAAATCGGAGTGATAGATTAGAATCTAGAGCCAACGGTACGTTTTCTATGTTAAACCATTACACCATTGAAAAACTGGTTACGTCTGCAATCGAAAGAAAAATGACTATAGTTGAAGAGGTAATGGCCCCTAAACTATGTTCTGGGATGAAAGTTACAGCTTCAGTGAAATCCGTTTGCAAATCGGAGTGATAGATTAGAATCTAGAGCCAACGGTACGTTTTCTATGTTAAACCATTACACCATTGAAAAACTGGTTACGTTTGCAATCAAAAGAAAAATGACTATAGTTGAAGAGGTAATGGCCCCTAAACTATGTTCTGGGATGAAAAATACAGCTTCAGTGAAATCCGTTTGCAAATCGGAGTGATAGATTAGAATCTAGAGCCAACGGTACGTTTTCTATGTTAAACCATTACACCATTGAAAAACTGGTTACGTTTGCAATCGAAAGAAAAATGACTATAGTTGAAGAGGTAATGGCCCCTAAACTATGTTCTGGGATGAAAAATACAGCTTCAGTGAAATCCGTTTGCAAATCGGAGTGATAGATTAGAATCTAGAGCCAACGGTAAGTTTTCTATGTTAAACCATTAAACCATTGAAAAACTGGTTACGTTTGCAATCGAAAGAAAAATGACTATAGTTGAAGAGGTAATGGCCCCTAAACTATGTTCTGGGATGAAAGTTACAGCTTCAGAGAAATCCGTTTGCAAATCGGAGTGATAGATTAGAATCTAGAGCCAACGGTACGTTTTCTATGTTAAACCATTACACCATTGAAAAACT
The DNA here is from genome assembly GCF_040937935.1 of Hyperolius riggenbachi. Classification (NCBI taxonomy): domain Eukaryota; kingdom Metazoa; phylum Chordata; class Amphibia; order Anura; family Hyperoliidae; genus Hyperolius; species Hyperolius riggenbachi. Next base: position 152,132,936 of record NC_090656.1, on the reverse strand, counting down.
GGTTACGTTTGCAATCGAAAGAAAAATGACTATAATTGAAGAGGTAATGGCCCCTAAACTATGTTCTGGGATGAAAAATACAGCTTCAGTGAAATCCGTTTGCAAATCGGAGTGATAGATTAGAATCTAGAGCCAACGGTACGTTTTCTATGTTAAACCATTACACCATTGAAAAACTGGTTACGTTTGCAATCGAAAGAAAAATGACTATAATTGAAGAGGTAATGGCCCCTAAACTATGTTCTGGGATGAAAGTTACAGCTTCAGTGAAATCTGTTTGCAAATCGGAGTGATAGATTAGAATCTAGAGCCAACGGTACGTTTTCTATGTTAAACCATTACACCATTGAAAAACTGGTTACGTTTGCAATCGAAAGAAAAATGACTATAGTTGAAGAGGTAATGGCCCCTAAACTATGTTCTGGGATGAAAAATACAGCTTCAGTGAAATCCGTTTGCAAATCGGAGTGATAGATTAGAATCTAGAGCCAACGGTACGTTTTCTATGTTAAACCATTACACCATTGAAAAACTGGTTACGTCTGCAATCGAAAGAAAAATGACTATAGTTGAAGAGGTAATGGCCCCTAAACTATGTTCTGGGATGAAAGTTACAGCTTCAGTGAAATCCGTTTGCAAATCGGAGTGATAGATTAGAATCTAGAGCCAACGGTACGTTTTCTATGTTAAACCATTACACCATTGAAAAACTGGTTACGTTTGCAATCGAAAGAAAAATGACTATAGTTGAAGAGGTAATGGCCCCTAAACTATGTTCTGGGATGAAAGTTACAGCTTCAGTGAAATCCGTTTGCAAATCGGAGTGATAGATTAGAATCTAGAGCCAACGGTAAGTTTTCTGTGTTAAACCATTACACCATTGTAAAACTGGTTACGTTTGCAATCGAAAGAAAAATGACTATAGTTGAAGAGGTAATGGCCCCTAAACTATGTTCTGGGATGAAAAATACAGCTTCAGTGAAATCCGTTTGCAAATCGGAGTGATAGATTAGAATCTAGAGCCAACGGTAAGTTTTCTATGTTAAACCATTACACCATTGAAAAACTGGTTACGTTTGCAAACGAAAGAAAAATGACTATAGTTGAAGAGGTAATGGCCCCTAAACTATGTTCTGGGATGAAAGTTACAGCTTCAGTGAAATCCGTTTGCAAATCGGAGTGATAGATTAGAATCTAGAGCCAACGGTACGTTTTCTATGTTAAACCATTACACCATTGAAAAACTGGTTAAGTTTGCAATCAAAAGAAAAATGACTATAGTTGAAGAGGTAATGGCCCCTAAACTATGTTCTGGGATGAAAAATACAGCTTCAGTGAAATCCGTTTGCAAATCGGAGTGATAGATTAGAATCTAGAGCCAACGGTAAGTTTTCTATGTTAAACCATTACACCATTGAAAAACTGGTTACGTTTGCAATCGAAAGAAAAATGACTATAGTTGAAGAGGTAATGGCCCCTAAACTATGTTCTGGGATGAAAGTTACAGCTTCAGTGAAATCCGTTTGCAAATCGGAGTGATAGATTAGAATCTAGAGCCAACGGTACGTTTTCTATGTTAAACCATTACACCATTGAAAAACTGGTTACGTTTGCAATCGAAAGAAAAATGACTATAGTTGAAGAGGTAATGGCCCCTAAACTATGTTCTGGGATAAAGGTTACAGCTTCAGTGAAATCCGTTTGCAAATCGGAGTGATAGATTAGAATCTAGAGCCAACGGTACGTTTTCTATGTTAAACCATTACACCATTGAAAAACTGGTTACGTTTGCAATCGAAAGAAAAATGACTAAAGTTGAAGAGGTAATGGCCCCTAAACTATGTTCTGGGATGAAAAATACAGCTTCAGTGAAATCCGTTTGCAAATCGGAGTGATAGATTAGAATCTAGAGCCAACGGTAAGTTTTCTATGTTAAACCATTACACCATTGAAAAACTGGTTACGTTTGCAATCGAAAGAAAAATGACTATAGTTGAAGAGGTAATGGCCCCTAAACTATGTTCTGGGATGAAAAATACAGTTTCAGTGAAATCCGTTTGCAAATCGGAGTGATAGATTAGAATCTAGAGCCAACGGTACGTTTTCTATGTTAAACCACTACACCATTGAAAAACTGGTTACGTTTGCAATCGAAAGAAAAATTACTATAGTTGAAGCGGTAATGGCCCCTAAACTATGTTCTGGGATGAAAAATACAGTTTCAGTGGAATCCGTTTGCAAATCGGAGTGATAGATTAGAATCTAGAGCCAACGGTACGTTTTCTATGTTAAACCACTACACCATTGAAAAACTGGTTACGTTTGCAATCGAAAGAAAAATTACTATAGTTGAAGCGGTAATGGCCCCTAAACTATGTTCTGGGATGAAAAATACAGCTTCAGTAAAAACCGTTTGCAAATCGGAGTGATAGATTAGAATCTAGAGCCAACGGTACGTTTTCTATGTTAAACCATTACACCATTGAAAAACTAGTTACGTTTGCAATCGAAAGAAAAATGACTATAGTTGAAGAGGTAATGGCCCCTAAACTATGTTCTGGGATGAAAAATACAGCTTCAGTGAAATCCGTTTGCAAATCGGAGTGATAGATTAGAATCTAGAGCCAACGGTACGTTTTCTATGTTAAACCATTACACCATTGAAAAACTGGTTACGTCTGCAATCGAAAGAAAAATGACTATAGTTGAAGAGGTAATGGCCCCTAAACTATGTTCTGGGATGAAAGTTACAGCTTCAGTGAAATCCGTTTGCAAATCGGAGTGATAGATTAGAATCTAGAGCCAACGGTACGTTTTCTATGTTAAACCATTACACCATTGAAAAACTGGTTACGTCTGCAATCGAAAGAAAAATGACTATAGTTGAAGAGGTAATGGCCCCTAAACTATGTTCTGGGATGAAAGTTACAGCTTCAGTGAAATCCGTTTGCAAATCGGAGTGATAGATTAGAATCTAGAGCCAACGGTACGTTTTCTATGTTAAACCATTACACCATTGAAAAACTGGTTACGTTTGCAATCGAAAGAAAAATGACTATAATTGAAGAGGTAATGGCCCCTAAACTATGTTCTGGGATGAAAAATACAGCTTCAGTGAAATCCGTTTGCAAATCGGAGTGATAGATTAGAATCTAGAGCCAACGGTAAGTTTTCTATGTTAAACCATTACACCATTGAAAAACTGGTTACGTTTGCAATCGAAAGAAAAATGACTATAATTGAAGAGGTAATGGCCCCTAAACTATGTTCTGGGATGAAAAATACAGCCTCAGTGAAATCCGTTTGCAAATCGGAGTGATAGATTAGAATCTAGAGCCAACGGTACGTTTTCTATGTTAAACCATTACACCATTGAAAAACTGGTTACGTCTGCAATCGAAAGAAAAATGACTATAGTTGAAGAGGTAATGGCCCCTAAACTATGTTCTGGGATGAAAGTTACAGCTTCAGTGAAATCCGTTTGCAAATCGGAGTGATAGATTAGAATCTAGAGCCAACGGTACGTTTTCTATGTTAAACCATTACACCATTGAAAAACTGGTTACGTTTGCAATCGAAAGAAAAATGACTATAGTTGAAGAGGTAATGGCCCCTAAACTATGTTCTGGGATGAAAAATACAGCTTCAGTGAAATCCGTTTGCAAATCGGAGTGATAGATTAGAATCTAGAGCCAACGGTACGTTTTCTATGTTAAACCATTACACCATTGAAAAACTGGTTACGTTTGCAATCGAAAGAAAAATGACTATAGTTGAAGAGGTAATGGCCCCTAAACTATGTTCTGGGATGAAAAATACAGCTTCAGTGAAATCCGTTTGCAAATCGGAGTGATAGATTAGAATCTAGAGCCAACGGTAAGTTTTCTATGTTAAACCATTACACCATTGAAAAACTGGTTACGTTTGCAATCGAAAGAAAAATGACTATAGTTGAAGAGGTAATGGCCCCTAAACTATGTTCTGGGATGAAAAATACAGCTTCAGTGAAATCCGTTTGCAAATCAGAGTGATAGATTAGAATCTAGAGCCAACGGTAAGTTTTCTATGTTAAACCATTACACCATTGAAAAACTGGTTACGTCTGCAATCGAAAGAAAAATGACTATAGTTGAAGAGGTAATGGCTCCTAAACTATGTTCTGGGATGAAAGTTACAGCTTCAGTGAAATCCGTTTGCAAATCGGAGTGATAGATTAGAATCTAGAGCCAACGGTAAGTTTTCTATGTTAAACCATTACACCATTGAAAAACTGGTTACGTTTGCAATCGAAAGAAAAATGACTATAGTTGAAGAGGTAATGGCCCCTAAACTATGTTCTGGGATGAAAGTTACAGCTTCAGTGAAATCCGTTTGCAAATCGGAGTGATAGATTAGAATCTAGAGCCAACGGTACGTTTTATATGTTAAACCATTACACCAATGAAAAACTGGTTACGTTTGCAATCGAAAGAAAAATGACTATAGTTGAAGAGGTAATGGCCCCTAAACTATGTTCTGGGATGAAAAATACAGCTTCAGTGAAATCCGTTTGCAAATCGGAGTGATAGATTAGAATCTAGAGCCAACGGTAAGTTTTCTATGTTAAACCATTACACCATTGAAAAACTGGTTACGTTTGCAATCGAAAGAAAAATGACTATAGTTGAAGAGGTAATGGCCCCTAAACTATGTTCTGGGATGAAAAATACAGCTTCAGTGAAATCCGTTTGCAAATCGGAGTGATAGATTAGAATCTAGAGCCAACGGTACGTTTTCTATGTTAAACCATTACACCATTGAAAAACTGGTTACGTTTGCAATCGAAAGAAAAATGACTATAGTTGAAGAGGTAATGGCCCCTAAACTATGTTCTGGGATGAAAAATACAGCTTCAGTGAAATCCGTTTGCAAATCGGAGTGATAGATTAGAATCTAGAGCCAACGGTACGTTTTCTATGTTAAACCACTACACCATTGAAAAACTGGTTACGTTTGCAATCGAAAGAAAAATGACTATAGTTGAAGAGGTAATGGCCCCTAAACTATGTTCTGGGATGAAAAATACAGCTTCAGTGAAATCCGTTTGCAAATCGGAGTGATAGATTAGAATCTAGAGCCAACGGTAAGTTTTCTATGTTAAACCATTACACCATTGAAAAACTGGTTACTTTTGCAATTGAAAGAAAAATGACTATAGTTGAAGAAGTAATGGCCCCTAAACTATGTTCTGGGATGAAAGTTACAGCTTCAGTGAAATCCGTTTGCAAATCGGAGTGATAGATTAGAATCTAGAGCCAACGGTAAGTTTTCTATGTTAAACCATTACACCATTGAAAAACTGGTTACGTTTGCAATCGAAAGAAAAATGACTATAGTTGAAGAGGTAATGGCCCCTAAACTATGTTCTGGGATGAAAAATACAGCTTCAGTGAAATCCGTTTGCAAATCGGAGTGATAGATTAGAATCTAGAGCCAACGGTAAGTTTTCTATGTTAAACCATTACACCATTGAAAAACTGGTTACGTTTGCAATCGAAAGAAAAATGACTATAGTTGAAGAGGTAATGGCCCCTAAACTATGTTCTGGGATGAAAAATACAGCTTCAGTGAAATCCGTTTGCAAATCGGAGTGATAGATTAGAATCTAGAGCCAACGGTACGTTTTCTATGTTTAACCATTACACCATTGAAAAACTGGTTACGTCTGCAATTGAAAGAAAAATGACTATAGTTGAAGAGGTAATGGCCCCTAAACTATGTTCTGGGATGAAAGTTACAGCTTCAGTGAAATCCGTTTGCAAATCGGAGTGATAGATTAGAATCTAGAGCCAACGGTACGTTTTCTATGTTAAACCATTACACCATTGAAAAACTGGTTACGTTTGCAATCAAAAGAAAAATGACTATAGTTGAAGAGGTAATGGCCCCTAAACTATGTTCTGGGATGAAAAATACAGCTTCAGTGAAATCCGTTTGCAAATCGGAGTGATAGATTAGAATCTAGAGCCAATGGTACGTTTTCTATGTTTAACCATTACACCATTGAAAAACTGGTTACGTTTGCAATCGAAAGAAAAATGACTATAGTTGAAGAGGTAATGGCCCCTAAACTATGTTCTGGGATGAAAAATACAGCTTCAGCGAAATCCGTTTGCAAATCGGAGTGATAGATTAGAATCTAGAGCCAACGGTAAGTTTTGTATGTTAAACCATTACACCATTGAAAAACTGGTTACGTTTGCAATCGAAAGAAAAATGACTATAGTTGAAGAGGTAATGGCCCCTAAACTATGTTCTGGGATGAAAGTTACAGCTTCAGTGAAATCCGTTTGCAAATCGGAGTGATAGATTAGAATCTAGAGCCAACGGTACGTTTTCTATGTTAAACCATTACACCATTGAAAAACTGGTTACGTTTGCAATCGAAAGAAAAATGACTATAGTTGAAGAGGTAATGGCCCCTAAACTATGTTCTGGGATGAAAAATACAGCTTCAGTGAAATCCGTTTGCAAATCGGAGTGATAGATTAGAATCTAGAGCCAACGGTAAGTTTTCTATGTTAAACCATTACACCATTGAAAAACTGGTTACGTTTGCAATCGAAAGAAAAATGACTATAGTTGAAGAGGTAATGGCCCCTAAACTATGTTCTGGGATGAAAGTTACAGCTTCAGTGAAATCCGTTTGCAAATCGGAGTGATAGATTAGAATCTAGAGCCAACGGTACGTTTTCTATGTTAAACCATTACACCATTGAAAAACTGGTTACGTTTGCAATCAAAAGAAAAATGACTATAGTTGAAGAGGTAATGGCCCCTAAACTATGTTCTGGGATGAAAAATACAGCTTCAGTGAAATCCGTTTGCAAATCGGAGTGACAGATTAGAATCTAGAGCCAACGGTACGTTTTCTATGTTAAACCATTACACCATTGAAAAACTGGTTACGTTTGCAATCGAAAGAAAAATGACTATAGTTGAAGAGGTAATGGCCCCTAAACTATGTTCTGGGATGAAAAATACAGCTTCAGTGAAATCCGTTTGCAAATCGGAGTGATAGATTAGAATCTAGAGCCAACGGTACGTTTTCTATGTTAAACCATTACACCATTGAAAAACTGGTTACGTCTGCAATCGAAAGAAAAATGACTATAGTTGAAGAGGTAATGGCCCCTAAACTATGTTCTGGGATGAAAGTTACAGCTTCAGTGAAATCCGTTTGCAAATCGGAGTGATAGATTAGAATCTAGAGCCAACGGTACGTTTTCTATGTTAAACCATTACACCATTGAAAAACTGGTTACGTTTGCAATCGAAAGAAAAATGACTATAGTTGAAGAGGTAATGGCCCCTAAACTATGTTCTGGGATGAAAAATACAGCTTCAGTGAAATCCGTTTGCAAATCGGAGTGATAGATTAGAATCTAGAGCCAACGGTAAGTTTTCTATGTTAAACCATTACACCATTGAAAAACTGGTTACGTTTGCAATCGAAAGAAAAATGACTATAGTTGAAGAGGTAATGGCCCCTAAACTATGTTCTGGGATGAAAGTTACAGCTTCAGTGAAATCCGTTTGCAAATCGGAGTGATAGATTAGAATCTAGAGCCAACGGTACGTTTTCTATGTTAAACCATTACACCATTGAAAAACTGGTTACGTTTGCAATCAAAAGAAAAATGACTATAGTTGAAGAGGTAATGGCCCGTAAACTATGTTCTGGGATGAAAAATACAGCTTCAGTGAAATCCGTTTGCAAATCGGAGTGATAGATTAGAATCTAGAGCCAACGGTACGTTTTCTATGTTAAACCATTACACCATTGAAAAACTGGTTACGTTTGCAATCGAAAGAAAAATGACGGGGGGGGCGCTAGTGAGGCGCTGCTGAGAAGGATGCATCTCTGCTGAGCTCCTTCTACCACACCTGATTTCACCCTATCAAAAGCGATATTTTCGAGCTGGACCTGCACCAACTGTTATCTAAGGACTCCAGGTATGCTTGGGACCCCTTGTGAGTACCCCATAAGAAGCCGCCCCGTCACTAGACCCCTTCTTTCTCCTCTGAGATATAGGAGACCATACTCCAAAATGGCCGACAAGTCCCTCCAGAGAGAAGGCCCAGACACCTCCCAGAGCGGGTCCCCTCACCATCCAGGGATCTCAGCTAGCCCGGGGGCATCAGGAGAGGACCCCTACCTCCCCCCTACAAATAAGACCCCAAAACGAGCGCTCGGGGCTTCAGGGGACACTTCAGTACGTGGGACCTCCGCCGGGACCCATGCGTACAAAAATACGCATGCTACACATGAACGTACGCGTTCGGACAATGGCAAGTCGCAAGGGTCACAAGAAGTTACGCGTCAAGCGGCCGAGAGTCCGCATGATTCCATAGGCGCCGATGCGGAAGAATATACGCATCAGACCCATGACCATCCGCATGCCAATGCGTCTTTCTCTCCGCATTCTGAGCAGGACTATCCGCATGAAAGGGATGGACAGGTCCTTTCACTACCTCAGACGCTTACCACCACAGATCTGATGGCAATGATGAGGAAGGTCTTTAAGGAGGAACTCCGGGGTGCGGTGCAAGAATTGTCTGAACAAATAAACGATATTGGGCAGAGGGTCGATGTCCTTGAGAAACAATCTGATGAACTTGTCGCGGCCATCAATGAAGATAGAGCACAGCTGGACGAACATGATGACAGGCTTGATCAAGCTGAAGCCAAACTGGAGGACCTGGAGAACAGGAGTCGGCGGGCAAATGTTCGGATAAGGGGTCTGCCTGAATCTTTTCTGGATCTGGACTCTGTAGCCACAAACCTTTTCGGGGCACTACTTCCTCAGGTGGACCCTCCCCTCCTTAGAGTGGTTCGGATCCATCGCTCCCTGGCTAAACCCCGCAACCCGGAACTACCAAGGGATATTATTGCCAAATTAGCCTCAGAGGACGCTAGGGATAAACTACTTCTGGCAGCCCGAGATTTAACTACTCTTCCGGGGGTCCCCACTTCTGTTCAAATCTTTGCGGATCTCGCTCCCATCACTATCCTTAAACGGAGAGCTATGCGTCCATATACTTTGGCGCTTCAGCAAAAAGCCATTCGCTACAAATGGGGATTTCCATTTATGTTGTCTTTTAAAATCAACAACAAAACCTACATTTGCAAGCGCCCAGAAGACGCAGCAAAGGCACTTCGAGAGGCAGCTATTCCCTTCACCGTCCCGACTGCCCCGCGGCAGTCCCCCAGGCAGCAACGCAATGATGGGCCAGCCCCTCAATGGTCTACAGCCAGCGGCTCGTCCTTTAGACCAAGAGCTCTCAACATGGATGCTGCCCCTTGAGCAGTCCCATCGGAAATCTGCTAGCGTCTGATGGCCCCCACGGAGTCCCTTGTTTTGATGCCTCGCGGCCGCCTCTCCCCTTTATGATGTGGGAAGGGCTGCCGCCTTTTTCTGACGTCACTGCTGACCAGGAAGACCCCTGTTGGGTTCCTTGCAAACATGATGATGTTGGGGTGTCCCCTTTATGATGTTGGGACACTGAAGAGTTGATTTTTCATGTTCTATCTGGGTTTCCACTGTTGCGCCTGGAACTATATTTTGCTCTGAAGTACCTCTCAAGAAACTTTGGACTAAATACCAAGGTTGGGTGCATATTACAATCTTTGATAATTTTTAGTGTTGTGAACTTTAATGCGTTAATTTACTAGGCTACATTTAACGTTTTATGCTTTTATATGTTAACCTCTGGTCCTTTTCCTTTTGGCCGTGATTAACGCACTGGGGCCCTCATCTGGATCTCCCGGCTGTTGTTTGACTCCCGGCCTCGGATGTGGATTTGGCCAGTTGGTGCGGGTCCCGGCCTAAAGATGAAAAGTTATTGGTGAGTCGGGTGTGGCTCACTACTGTTGCCCCCCCTTCCCAGGATGGTGCCTGGGGCCGGGCTTGCACTCTTTGTGCTGTCCCTGCTCCACACGCTATCCACGCACGATTGTGCTACTCCTCCCTCTCCGGGATGCAGGAGTTTTTCACCCCTGTTTTCCCCCCCTACTTCCCAAGTTGAGTTACTACTTTCTCAGTGCATGACCGGATGGGCGACCTACCTGGCTGGTAAAAATAGTCCCTTATGCCCCGCCGCAGTTTCTTACATGAGTATATCTGTGCTTCCAATATGACCTTCAAGCCATGCAATATTGTTTCTCACAATGTTAGGGGTTTGAATTCTCCCCAGAAGAGGAAGAAAGCCCTCCTGGAATTGATAAGGTCCTGAGGTAATCTGTCTTCAGGAGACTCATTTTGTAGATAAAGCTTGCCCCAAGTTCTTTCACCATCGGTTTAGACGGGTGTACCTCTCTAATTATCATAAAAAACAAAGAGGAGTGGCCATTCTTTTGGCTAACTCCTTTCCTTTTGAACCCTCTACTATTCTCAGGGATTCAGAGGGTACCTATGTTATCCTTTTAGGATCACATCAGGGCAAAAGTCTCTGTATAGTGAATATGTATGCCCCCCCCGAATCCAACCTTAATACTATGTCCGAAATTTCGGACATCCTGTTGACTCTTAAATTCGATACTCTGGTCTGGGCGGGTGATTTCAATTTGGCTCCAAACGACTCGATAGATAGAACCCACCCCCAAAGACCATCAGTAGCTAAAAAAACAGCTCGTTACTTTAATGATCTTTTGAAACGCCATTCCCTTCTGGATTCCTGGAGAGAGTTCAACGGGAATAAGAGAGGTTACACCCATATGTCAATCCCCCACAATTCATATGCCAGGATCGACCTTATACTAATTTCTCTTTCGTGCACCTCGTCCCTTATATATGCAAGGAACTTGTTATGCTCATGGTCGGACCACGATCCGGTATTGCTGTCCCTGACTACTCTCACCCCTAAACTCCAAAAGGCACCTTGGAGACTGAATGAGTCCCTTCTCCACAATCCCGACATCGATAGCAAGATAGAATCCTCAATGTCAGAGTACTTTGATCTTAATGCAACCCCCGAAGTTTCTCCCGCCACCGTTTGGCTAGCTCACAAAGCGGTCATTCGAGGCACTTTTATCAAATTAGCGTCCCAATTTAAAAAGGACCGTGCCGTGATTGTGTCCAATTTGGAATACAAGATCCATAAACTTCACATGGCAAACCAAACACGCCCCTCAAGATATTGTCTCAAATTAATCAGTGATCTACAATTGCAGCTGAATGCAATTCTTGATTCTGAATCCGAAAAGGCCCTGAGATGGTCGGCTGCCACCGCTTATGATCAAATCAATAAACCTAAGAGGTGGCTGGCGGCTAAGCTGAGGTCCCAGCAAACAATAAACCACGTCCTTAGAGTTAGAGATAAAAAGGGCGATATCACGGCTAGCCCCGATAAAATCTACAAAGCTTTCTCTGACTACTATAGCCGTCTATATAGCGACGACAATCCATCTCTTAATGCCCAACAAAGACAAGCCTTCCTTGATCGATCCATTAAACGATCCTTGACACTGGAAGCCGGGGTGGCCATCAGCTCTGATGTTTCTATGGAGGAAATCCACCTTGCCATTAAAAAGCTTAAGAGATCCAAAGCACCCGGTCCTGACGGTTTTACCGCCCTCTATTACAAAAAATATGAAGTAAATTTGGCCCCACACCTTTTAAAATTTTATAACCATATCATGAGGAGAAACTCTCCACCCCCTGAGTTTCTCTCCTCATCCATAGTTGTCATCCCCAAACCCCAACGAGACCCCCTCCTCATTAAAAATTATCGCCCCATTTTCCTCTTGGGCATTGATTATAAAATCTTCACCTCCATTTTAGCTGAGAGGCTTAATGGCGTTCTCCCTGCCTTAATTCATCGTGATCAAGTGGGTTTTATTCCCAAACGCCAAGCCCCTGATAACATTAGAAAAATTGTTAACCTACAATATCACTGCAAGAGGGCTGCTACATGTATGGCCACACTGGCCCTTGATATGGAGAAGGCCTTTGACCGTATCAAGTGGCCATACATGTTGGCGGTCCTGCAGGGGTTCGGGCTGGGGGGAAACTTTATTAAGGCTATATCAGCTATTTATTCTCACCCCTCTGCATCCCTAAAAATGCCCGCCACGACCAAAGAATCATTCACAATCCACCGGGGGACGAGACAGGGGTGCCCTCTTTCACCAGCCATTTTTGCGCTGGTCATGGAACCCCTGGCAGAAATGATCCGGAGAGATCCCGATATCACAGGTGTGAAGGTGGCTGCTAGGGAATACAAGCTTTCCCTGTTTGCGGATGATTTATTGCTGACCCTGACTTCACCTCATACATCTATCCCGAACCTTTTAGATTTAATTAAAGAGTTTTCCCCCTTTTCTGGTCTCACCTTAAACCTTGAGAAGTCGGAGCTGATGATCATGAATATGCCCCAATCACAGGCATCCCAATTAGCCACTTCTTTGGGACTTCAGTACCAGCCCCATTATCTGAAATACCTGGGGATCAAACTTACAGCTGACCCAACTAAATTGTATTCCACCAATTACCCCCAGCTATACAATAAATTGTCCCAGGACCTGGAATCCTGGGCCAAATATCCCATATCCATGCTCGGCAGAGTGTCAGCAGTTCGTATGACGCTCCTTCCCAGGCTCTTGTATTTATTTAGAGCATTACCAATTCCAATCACTAGGGGCCCGATAATACGCCTTCAGACCCTCACTCAGAGATTTATTTGGAGAAACAGGAAGTCGAGAATTAAGTACCTGACATTAGCTAGGCCTAGAGACCTTGGAGGTCTCAATGCCCCGCTTTACTACAACTATTACAAAGCAGCCCGAATTTCTCAATTGGCTCAGGCTAACGCCAATCCATGGGAAGCCCCCATCTGGGTAGAAATTGAGTCCTCCCTTATGGCCCCATTGTCTCTTGCTGGAGCGATGTGGGCAAGAACTATCCCTGTTATGAAAATTAAACAATCCTCTCCATTATCAGCATATTCTTTGAGTCTGTGGACTAAGCTGAGATTTCTCCATGCTTTACAGTCTCCCATTTCTTGTATGACCAGGATTTTTCGGAACCCAGACTTCTCATTAGGCCTAAATTCAACCACATATAAATGGTGGACCCAAAAAGGCCTGACAACTGTGGGTAAATTCCTTTCTGCCTTTAAGATCTCCAAACCCACTCATTTTATGAAGGCCCACAAGGTCCCACGGGAAGAATGGACTAACTTAGACACCATATTCCGATTTCTGCTCAAGCTCGATCCCAGCGGCGAGATACTAATGTATTCGCCATTCGAGGTCAGATGCAAGAATCAGCTTCTTGATAGAGGCTTTCTCTCTCACTTATACTCCCTTCTCTCTCACCCGGTTATAGATGGCAAACTGAAATGCCAGCTGGATTGGGAGCGGGACTCTGGAGTCGAGCTGTCTGAGGCCAAATGGGCCCACTGTTGTTCCACGCTGACTAGGGGCTCTCTCTTCCACTCATCTATCGAGACCTCACTGAAACTATTACATCGGGTCTACTACACCCCAAAGAGACTCCATATGTTTAATCCTCTTTTCTCACCTCTATGTTTCCGCAACTGCTCTCAACCTGCTGATATTTGGCATGTGTGGTGGTCTTGTCCTAGAGCACAAACCTTTTGGAGGGGTATCTGGAATAAAACCAAATTGATTTTACATATACAAAATGATCTCGACCCCTCAGTGCTTTTACTAGGTAACAGACCCAGCTCATTTAAATATCCTGTTCACAAATTAGTGCAATTTATAGCGTCACAAGCAAAAAGACACTTGGCGGCTCAGTGGAAGAGGGAGTCCCTTCATGTTGAGACAGTTTTTAATGAGCTTAATAAGACAATGGTGTCGGAACAAATCCGGGCCAAAATTTTCGACAACATGGAGATCTTCTTTAAAATCTGGGACCCATGGATCGAATGGCAGGCGAACATGGGTCTATCACACGTCTTGCATTCATTTTAATATAACTGTCGGGATTTGGGAGGCTAGTGGATATGTGGAGTTCTGGTTTGTGTGGTGATGTGTGGCGGGGCGGGACGAAATCTCTTTTTATTATTAAGCTATTCCTAGGAGGTTAGCCCATCCCTAAAGGTGTGCACTGTTTATCTGTTTTATGCTTCAACTCAACTTCAATCCCCTTCTCCCCGGGACCCCTTTCTGGTCCCTTGACCCTTCTTTCCTCCCTACCCTTTCCCACTGGTAGGCACCATTGACATGATGTGGAATCCCCACCTATGGTGCCACCTTTTATCCCACTACCCTTCCCTCCCCCTCTCTCCCTCCTCTCCCTTACCTCCTAAGAAGTTCTACATTATGTTTTATGTGCTTTTGTATTGTCTACCACTCTATCTAAACCTAGACTAAAGTATTAGCCCGGACAATACAAAAATGGAGGACCTAGAGAACAGATGCAGGCGCGCCAACATCAGAATCAGGGGCCTCCCCGAGTCTTACGATGATCTTGAACAAATTGCTGCCAATATGTTTTCTGAGTTACTACCAAATATCGACCCGTCCCTAAGGCGCATAGTGAGAATCCACAGAGCCTTCGCCCGTCCACGAAACCCTGAACTACCCAGGGACATTATTGCTAAAATAGCGTCCGAAGATGCCAGGGACATGATACTGCTAGCAGCTCGCGACCGTGAACATCTACCGGGGGTCCCACAACCGGTCCAGATCTTCGCCGACCTGGCGCCTATTACCATTACTAAGAGAAGAGCGCTGAGACCGTACACGTTGGCCCTCCAGAAGGCTCAAATAAGATACCGTTGGAGATTCCCATTTATGATTTCTTTCTCCGTATTCAGCAAACAGTACAACTGTAAAACTCCAGACGAAATGGCGGCAGCTCTGGACGAGGCGAACATCTCATACATACTGCCTCCCCCTAACAATCAGCAGGCGAGACACCAGAGATCTCCTAGGGGACGAAGAAATTGGGAAACGACCACCCGATCACACTTCCAGCCACGGGCCCTTGAATTTCACCCCCATGGATCTTCACAAGACGACTGATAAGCTCTGAGGATACATCACTACATTATGTAAAAGTCCTGCATTGAGCAAGCCTCATTTCTTCGTGACTATTTGCTCAAGCAAGGAATATCTTGAGGGCATTTGGTCCAATCCCCTTTATGATGCGGGATGGACTCCATAGCACAAAAGTTCCATTGTAACATGAAAACATTATTGGGTTTTTGCTGGAGCGACCCGAAATAGATCCCCCTTTATGATGAGGGGACAAACTTTCTCTGGCTATATACATAGTCCGGTTCCCCGGGCATAACTTAAGCTCGTGCGACATACATTGGACTTATCTTACATAGCTGGCCTACTTGAGAACACCTGGCCCTCCTTTATGATGTGGGGGCCATGGTTATCGGGAGTTTCGGGAGAAGCCCCCGCAGAACTATCCCAAGAAAAGCTTATCTCCTGAGGACTGATAGTCGTATAAGGTTTTCTGATAAGTATATTCCTTTCTCAACAGGTGGTTATAAATACTGTTATGCTAGAATTTATTTTGGTTATATGTCCCGGATGGGCTTCACCTTAGCTTAACATTTTAAGAACCAGGTGGATAGCCCTGGAGTTATATGCTCCCCCCTACTCCGATGTCCTGGTCGTGGCTCCTTACTATTATGGGCCATGTACCGGATATCTTTTCTGCCCTACTGGGTAGTTTGCTGGCATTTTGCCAGCTTTATCCTAACTTTCTTGTCCTTTCATTTTACATTCGTTTGTCTTATGTTATTATTAAGGTACCACTGATTTCAGCCCTGATGACCATGCTATACTTGAAAGAGACTTCCACCCTGGATTATGGCTAACAAACCGATTATAGTGTTGTCACACAATCCAAGAGGCCTAAATTCCCCCATGAAGCGTAATAAGGCCTTTAAAGAATATCATAAACACGCCCCGGATATCCTATGCCTTCAGGAGACACACTTCACCCAAAATTCCCACCCCAAATTCTTCCACAGAAATTATCAACGATTTTATCTATCCAACTTTTCAACTAAGCGCAGAGGAGTGGCAGTCTTTTTCTCGGATAGCTTCCCATATGAAGTAACTACTAAGAACATTGATACGGAGGGAACATATGTTATTCTGACAGGTGACTTCCAGGGAAAAGTGTTATGTATTGTGAATGTTTATGCTCCCCCTGAAAAAGCTGCAGCCGCTATAACAAAGGTCTCTGACATTCTACTTACACTCAAATACGATTCCATGATATGGGCAGGAGACTTCAATATAGTCCCCAACGATAACCTTGATCGCACAACCCCGACACGACCCTCCGATGCGAAAAAGCACAAACTCCTTTTTGATAATTTATTTAGACAGCTGTCTCTGGTAGATTCATGGCGGGAGTATAATGGCAACAAACGAGGATATACATACCTCTCAGCACCACACAACTCGTACTCCAGAATCGATTTGATCCTCCTATCGGCCTCTTGTACTCCTCTAGTGGCCTACTCCAGACACCTGCTCACCCCGTGGTCAGATCATGACCCCGTACTCACTGCCCTAACATCACCTATTCCCCGCTCCCAACCGTCACCATGGAGACTCAATGACTCCCTGTTACTTAACACGGAAATACATGATAAAATAGACACATGCATCACCAATTATCTTGCTGACAACATTACGCCTGATGTTTCACCGGGCGTATGTTGGTTGGCACACAAAACAGTTATAAGAGGGGAAATTATTAAACTTTCTTCAGCCTATAAAAAATCTAAAAACATTATCCAATCCAACTTAGAACACAAAATTCGGACCTTATCCTTAATTAACCAATCCAACCCTACTAGATTTCTCCTAAAACAAATACGGGACTCACAATTACAACTAAATATAATCTTAAATACAGAAGCCGAAAAGGCCCTTAGATGGTGTAAGGCCATATCATACGAGCAGCTAAACAAACCAAACCGATGGCTGGCGAAGAGATTGAAAAATCAACAAACCCTCAACAAAGTCTTAAGAATTAGGGACTCCAAAGGTTCAGTAACGTCGAATCCAGAGAGAATTTATAACACCTTTCAAGACTTTTATAAGAAATTATATGCAGACCAATCCCCCCTCACCAACTCTAAACCACAAACGGATTTCCTAGAAAATAACATGCACTCTACGGTACCCCCGGCAATATCTACTTCTTTAAATAGCGAAATTTCGTTGGAAGAAATACACGAGGCCATCAAAAAACTTAAAAGACCAAAAGCCCCGGGCCCCGACGGCCTCACAGCATCATACTATACAAAGTTTGAACACCAGTTAGCCCCACATATGCTTAAATTTTTTAATACAATTCTTAAAGGGACTGTTCCCCCCCCAGAATTTTTAGCCTCCTCACTTATTGTCATTCCGAAACCGAATAGGGACCCTCTTCAAGTTAAAAATTACCGCCCCATCTCTCTTTTAGGGATTGATTATAAGATTCTCACCTCAATATTAGCCTCTAGACTTAATCTAGCTCTCCCCCTTTTAATAAATAAAGACCAAGTGGGATTCATCCCTTTTCGCCAGGCATCAGATAATATCCGAAAAATAATAGACATACAACATTACTGTAAACGGCTGAACATCAATCTTGCATTATTAGCATTAGACATGGAGAAGGCCTTCGATTTAGTGAGGTGGCCTTACATGAAGGCAGTTCTGAGAAAATTTGGCTTCTCAGGCAGATTTCTCAATGCGATAAACGCCCTATACTCCACTCCCACAATGACACTCAAAATGCCCTCTCCCTACAAAAGCTCTTTTCCAATACATCGCGGTACCAGACAGGGGTGCCCCTTATCCCCTGGTATTTTCTCACTTATGATGGAACCACTGGCCAATGCCATCAGACAGTCTCACGATGTTCAAGGTATCCGTATTGGCAACAAAGAGCATAAAATTAGTCTCTTTGCGGACGACATTTTCCTGACATTGAAATCCCCCCATACTTCTATACCAAATACTTTAGATATTATTCAACATTTCTCATCATTTTCAGGGTTCAAACTCAACCTTGATAAGTCAGATCTTATGCTTACCAGATCCCCATACACAGTAACTTCCAACTTAGCCTCAAAACTGGGTATCCAGCCCCAACCCAAACAGATTAAATACCTTGGAATAAATCTTACCCGCGATCCTGCCCTTTTATACGACAACAATTGCCCATCCCTATATAGAAAACTTCAGTCTGACCTACAAAATTGGAATGACCTCCCTATCTCATTATCAGGTAGAATTACTGCAATAAAAATGACACTTCTCCCTCGCCTTCTGTACTTATTCAGAGTCCTCCCCATTCCTATTAAGAAATTTGCGATCCATAATCTCCAGAAGCAGATGCAGAAATTTATATGGAAACAGCGCAAACCACGCATCAAATATACCACCCTAACAAGACCCAAAGACAAAGGAGGACTGGGAGCGCCAGACCTCTGGCTCTACTATGTTGCTGCCCATATTACCCAATTAGCAGTGGTAAATGCTGGAACTGTGGCACCACTGTGGGTAGACCTAGAAACACAATTAGTACTACCATTGTCTATGCCAGCAATCATGTGGGCAACTAAAATCCCCTACCAAGCTATTAATAAGGTATCCCCCACCTCTGCCCATTCCTTTAAACTTTGGCAGAAACATAGATATGCTTATGAATTGCAAGCCCCAGTGTCATGCATGACACATATATTAAGAAACCCAGACTTTCCACAGGGCCATAATACGAGTTTATTCAAATGGTGGTATAACAAAGGTCTATTTTTTTTCGGCAAATTTATGAGTGCATTTAAGTTAATGTCTGTATCTGCTTTCCATGAAAAAAATGTAGTCCCACCGACGGAGCAATTCAGATCCAATCTGATCTTTAATTTTCTCAAATCGCTTGACAAGAACAACGAAACTTTGGTGTATACCCCTTTTGAAGTTAGGTGCAGAGGACGCTCTCTAGATAAGGGATTCATTTCTGAAATTTATACTATCATGCTATATCATGATATGACTCCCAAGCTTAAGTGTCAGACAGACTGGGAAAGGGACTGCTCTACAGACCTATCGGATGCAAAATGGTCACACTGTTTCACACAGTTAACTAAGAACAGTCTTTTCTATTCATCAATAGAGACCTCTATTAAACTACTACACAGGGTATATTATACCCCCGATAAGATTCACTTATTCTCTGCTCTACAACCAGACATGTGCTTTAGAGGTTGCTTGGTCAAGGGTAATATATGGCACATATGGTGGGACTGCCCGAAGGCTATGGCTTACTGGAGGAGAATATGGGATAAGCTGGAACTAATAATAGGCAAATCTATACCATTCGAACCTACCATAGCACTTCTAGGTAACAAACCCACTGGCTTACCTTTTGCTATCCATAAATTTATTCAATTCACCATGGCTCAGGCCAAAAGACACTTAGCGTCTAAGTGGAGAACTTCATCTCTACAAGTAAATGCAGTTTTCCAGTCCCTAAACGACACCATGCAGTCAGAACACATTCTTGCCAAGCTGTATGATAGGATGGACAATTTTTTTAAGATCTGGGATAAATGGATCACATGGCAAGATAACCAAGGTCTCTCTTACACCTTACATTTATTCTAGGCTTCAGGATGTAGATAACACTCATTTGTATTCTATTATGGTCATCAGGGTACCTAGTATTAGGACACGAACCGTTATTATGTTCAATAGATAATTATATGTTCTTCCCCACCCCCCTGCCCTATTATCCCCATTTTTTCCCCTCTGCTCCCCATTGTTAGCCCAGTTTGGGGCCGGTTGGAATGATGTGGAATCCCCACCCACGGCCCTGACTGTCCTGACATTTCTCCTTTCCTCTCCTTTCCTGTATTCCCTTCCTCCCCCATATATACAAAGGAAGATCCACATGTTTATATATGTTACAGTTTGTTATCCTATGCTGTTTGCTTAGTTTTTCCATATGCTATTTCTGATTGCTAACACGCTATTTCCCCCAAGTGGGGTACATACTGTTGATTGCTGTCATAACTTCTTGTACTGTGCATTTTCCTTTCAATAAACACCCTTGAAACAAAAGAAAAATGTCTATAATTGAAGAGGTAATGGCCCCTAAACTATGTTCTGGGATGAAAAATACAGCTTCAGTGAAATCCGTTTGCAAATCGGAGTGATAGATTAGAATCTAGAGCCAACGGTAAGTTTTCTATGTTAAACCATTACACCATTGAAAAACTGGTTACGTTTGCAATCGAAAGAAAAATGACTATAGTTGAAGAGGTAATGGCCCCTAAACTATGTTCTGGGATGAAAGTTAAAGCTTCAGTGAAATCCGTTTGCAAATCGGAGTGATAGATTAGAATCTAGAGCCAACGGTACGTTTTCTATGTTAAACCATTACACCATTGAAAAACTGGTTACGTTTGCAATCAAAAGAAAAATAACTATAGTTGAAGAGGTAATGGCCCCTAAACTATGTTCTGGGATGAAAAATACAGCTTCAGTGAAATCCGTTTGCAAATCGGAGTGATAGATTAGAATCTAGAGCCAACGGTACGTTTTCTATGTTAAACCATTACACCATTGAAAAACTGGTTACGTTTGCAATCGAAAGAAAAATGACTATAGTTGAAGAGGTAATGGCCCCTAAACTATGTTCTGGGATGAAAGTTACAGCTTCAGTGAAATCCGTTTGCAAATCGGAGTGATAGATTAGAATCTAGAGCCAACGGTACGTTTTCTATGTTAAACCATTACACCATTGAAAAACTGGTTACGTTTGCAATTGAAAGAAAAATGACTATAGTTGAAGAAGTAATGGCCCCTAAACTATGTTCTGGGATGAAAGTTACAGCTTCAGTGAAATCCGTTTGCAAATCGGAGTGATAGATTAGAATCTAGAGCCAACGGTACGTTTTCTATGTTAAACCATTACATCATTGAAAAACTGGTTACGTTTGCAATCGAAAGAAAAATGACTATAGTTGAAGAGGTAATGGCCCCTAAACTATGTTCTGGGATGAAAGTTACAGCTTCAGTGAAATCCGTTTGCAAATCGGAGTGATAGATTAGAATCTAGAGCCAACGGTACGTTTTCTATGTTAAACCATTACACCATTGAAAAACTGGTTACGTTTGCAATCGAAAGAAAAATGACTATAGTTGAAGAGGTAATGGCCCCTAAACTATGTTCTGGGATGAAAAATACAGTTTCAGTGAAATCCGTTTGCAAATCGGAGTGATAGATTAGAATCTAGAGCCAACGGTACGTTTTCTATGTTAAACCACTACACCATTGAAAAACTGGTTACGTTTGCAATCGAAAGAAAAATTACTATAGTTGAAGAGGTAATGGCCCCTAAACTATGTTCTGGGATGAAAAATACAGCTTCAGTAAAATCCGTTTGCAAATCGGAGTGATAGATTAGAATCTAGAGCCAACGGTACGTTTTCTATGTTAAACCATTACACCATTGAAAAACTAGTTACGTTTGCAATCGAAAGAAAAATGACTATAGTTGAAGAGGTAATGGCCCCTAAACTATGTTCTGGGATGAAAAATACAGCTTCATTGAAATCCGTTTGCAAATCGGAGTGATAGATTAGAATCTAGAGCCAACGGTACGTTTTCTATGTTAAACCATTACACCATTGAAAAACTGGTTACGTCTGCAATCGAAAGAAAAATGACTATAGTTGAAGAGGTAATGGCCCCTAAACTATGTTCTGGGATGAAAGTTACAGCTTCAGTGAAATCCGTTTGCAAATCGGAGTGATAGATTAGAATCTAGAGCCAACGGTACGTTTTCTATGTTAAACCATTACACCATTGAAAAACTGGTTACGTCTGCAATCGAAAGAAAAATGACTATAGTTGAAGAGGTAATGGCCCCTAAACTATGTTCTGGGATGAAAGTTACAGCTTCAGTGAAATCCGTTTGCAAATCGGAGTGATAGATTAGAATCTAGAGCCAACGGTACGTTTTCTATGTTAAACCATTACACCATTGAAAAACTGGTTACGTTTGCAATCGAAAGAAAAATGACTATAATTGAAGAGGTAATGGCCCCTAAACTATGTTCTGGGATGAAAAATACAGCTTCAGTGAAATCCGTTTGCAAATCGGAGTGATAGATTAGAATCTAGAGCCAACGGTAAGTTTTCTATGTTAAACCATTACACCATTGAGAAACTGGTTACGTTTGCAATCGAAAGAAAAATGACTATAATTGAAGAGGTAATGGCCCCTAAACTATGTTCTGGGATGAAAAATACAGCTTCAGTGAAATCCGTTTGCAAATCGGAGTGATAGATTAGAATCTAGAGCCAACGGTACGTTTTCTATGTTAAACAATTACACCATTGAAAAACTGGTTACGTTTGCAATCGAAAGAAAAATGACTATAATTGAAGAGGTAATGGCCCCTAAACTATGTTCTGGGATGAAAAATACAGCTTCAGTGAAATCCGTTTGCAAATCGGAGTGATAGATTAGAATCTAGAGCCAACGGTAAGTTTTCTATGTTAAACCATTACACCATTGAGAAACTGGTTACGTTTGCAATCGAAAGAAAAATGACTATAATTGAAGAGGTAATGGCCCCTAAACTATGTTCTGGGATGAAAAATACAGCTTCAGTGAAATCCGTTTGCAAATCGGAGTGATAGATTAGAATCTAGAGCCAACGGTACGTTTTCTATGTTAAACCATTACACCATTGAAAAACTGGTTACGTTTGCAATCGAAAGAAAAATGACTATAGTTGAAGAGGTAATGGCCCCTAAACTATGTTCTGGGATGAAAGTTACAGCTTCAGTGAAATCCGTTTGCAAATCGGAGTGATAGATTAGAATCTAGAGCCAACGGTACGTTTTCTATGTTAAACCATTACACCATTGAAAAACTAGTTACGTTTGCAATCGAAAGAAAAATGACTATAGTTGAAGAGGTAATGGCCCCTAAACTATGTTCTGGGATGAAAAATACAGCTTCAGTGAAATCCGTTTGCAAATCGGAGTGATAGATTAGAATCTAGAGCCAACGGTAAGTTTTCTATGTTAAACCATTACACCATTGAAAAACTGGTTATGTTTGCAATCGAAAGAAAAATGACTATAGTTGAAGAGGTAATGGCCCCTAAACTATGTTCTGGGATGAAAAATACAGTTTCAGTGAAATCCGTTTGCAAATCGGAGTGATAGATTAGAATCTAGAGCCAACGGTACGTTTTCTATGTTAAACCACTACACCATTGAAAAACTGGTTACGTTTGCAATCGAAAGAAAAATTACTATAGTTGAAGAGGTAATGGCCCCTAAACTATGTTCTGGGATGAAAAATACAGCTTCAGTAAAATCCGTTTGCAAATCGGAGTGATAGATTAGAATCTAGAGCCAACGGTACGTTTTGTATGTTAAACCATTACACCATTGAAAAACTAGTTACGTTTGCAATCGAAAGAAAAATGACTATAGTTGAAGAGGTAATGGCCCCTAAACTATGTTCTGGGATGAAAAATACAGCTTCAGTGAAATCCGTTTGCAAATCGGAGTGATAGATTAGAATCTAGAGCCAACGGTACGTTTTCTATGTTAAACCATTACACCATTAAAAAACTGGTTACGTCTGCAATCGAAAGAAAAATGACTATAGTTGAAGAGGTAATGGCCCCTAAACTATGTTCTGGGATGAAAGTTACAGCTTCAGTGAAATCCGTTTGCAAATCGGAGTGATAGATTAGAATCTAGAGCCAACGGTAAGTTTTCTATGTTAAACCATTACACCATTGAAAAACTGGTTACGTTTGCAATTGAAAGAAAAATTACTATAGTTGAAGAAGTAATGGCCCCTAAACTATGTTCTGGGATGAAAGTTACAGCTTCAGTGAAATCCGTTTGCAAATCGGAGTGATAGATTAGAATCTAGAGCCAACGGTACGTTTTCTATGTTAAACCATTACATCATTGAGAAACTGGTTACGTTTGCAATCGAAAGAAAAATTACTATAGTTGAAGAGGTAATGGCCCCTAAACTATGTTCTGGGATGAAAGTTACAGCTTCAGTGAAATCCGTTTGCAAATCGGAGTGATAGATTAGAATCTAGAGCCAACGGTACGTTTTCTATGTTAAACCATTACACCATTGAAAAACTGGTTACGTTTGCAATCGAAAGAAAAATGACTATAGTTGAAGAGGTAATGGCCCCTAAACTATGTTCTGGGATGAAAAATACAGTTTCAGTGAAATCCGTTTGCAAATCGGAGTGATAGATTAGAATCTAGAGCCAACGGTACGTTTTCTATGTTAAACCACTACACCATTGAAAAACTGGTTACGTTTGCAATCGAAAGAAAAATTACTATAGTTGAAGAGGTAATGGCCCCTAAACTATGTTCTGGGATGAAAAATACAGCTTCAGTAAAATCCATTTGCAAATCGGAGTGATAGATTAGAATCTAGAGCCAACGGTACGTTTTCTATGTTAAACCATTACACCATTGAAAAACTAGTTACGTTTGCAATCGAAAGAAAAATGACTATAGTTGAAGAGGTAATGGCCCCTAAACTATGTTCTGGGATGAAAAATACAGCTTCAGTGAAATCCGTTTGCAAATCGGAGTGATAGATTAGAATCTAGAGCCAACGGTACGTTTTCTATGTTAAACCATTACACCATTGAAAAACTGGTTACGTCTGCAATCGAAAGAAAAATGACTATAGTTGAAGAGGTAATGGCCCCTAAACTATGTTCTGGGATGAAAGTTACAGCTTCAGTGAAATCCGTTTGCAAATCGGAGTGATAGATTAGAATCTAGAGCCAACGGTACGTTTTCTATGTTAAACCATTACACCATTGAAAAACTGGTTACGTCTGCAATCGAAAGAAAAATGACTATAGTTGAAGAGGTAATGGCCCCTAAACTATGTTCTGGGATGAAAGTTACAGCTTCAGTGAAATCCGTTTGCAAATCGGAGTGATAGATTAGAATCTAGAGCCAACGGTACGTTTTCTATGTTAAACCATTACACCATTGAAAAACTGGTTACGTTTGCAATCGAAAGAAAAATGACTATAATTGAAGAGGTAATGGCCCCTAAACTATGTTCTGGGATGAAAAATACAGCTTCAGTGAAATCCGTTTGCAAATCGGAGTGATAGATTAGAATCTAGAGCCAACGGTAAGTTTTCTATGTTAAACCATTACACCATTGAAAAACTGGTTACGTTTGCAATCGAAAGAAAAATGACTATAATTGAAGAGGTAATGGCCCCTAAACTATGTTCTGGGATGAAAAATACAGCTTCAGTGAAATCCGTTTGCAAATCGGAGTGATAGATTAGAATCTAGAGCCAACGGTACGTTTTCTATGTTAAACAATTACACCATTGAAAAACTGGTTACGTCTGCAATCGAAAGAAAAATGACTATAGTTGAAGAGGTAATGGCCCCTAAACTATGTTCTGGGATGAAAGTTACAGCTTCAGTGAAATCCGTTTGCAAATCGGAGTGATAGATTAGAATCTAGAGCCAACGGGACGTTTTCTATGTTAAACCATTACACCATTGAAAAACTGGTTACGTTTGCAATCGAAAGAAAAATGACTATAGTTGAAGAGGTAATGGCCCCTAAACTATGTTCTGGGATGAAAAATACAGTTTCAGTGAAATCCGTTTGCAAATCGGAGTGATAGATTAGAATCTAGAGCCAACGGTACGTTTTCTATGTTAAACCATTACACCATTGAAAAACTGGTTACGTTTGCAATCGAAAGAAAAATGACTATAGTTGAAGAGGTAATGGCCCCTAAACTATGTTCTGGGATGAAAGTTACAGCTTCAGTGAAATCCGTTTGCAAATCGGAGTGATAGATTAGAATCTAGAGCCAACGGTAAGTTTTCTATGTTAAACCATTACACCATTGAAAAACTGGTTACGTTTGCAATCGAAAGAAAAATGATTATAGTTGAAGAGGTAATGGCCCCTAAACTATGTTCTGGGATGAAAGTTACAGCTTCAGTGAAATCCGTTTGCAAATTGGAGTGATAGATTACAATCTAGAGCCAACGGTACGTTTTATATGTTAAACCATTACACCATTGAAAAACTGGTTACGTTTGCAATCGAAAGAAAAATGACTATAGTTGAAGAGGTAATGGCCCCTAAACTATGTTCTGGGATGAAAAATACAGCTTCAGTGAAATCCGTTTGCAAATCGGAGTGATAGATTAGAATCTAGAGCCAACGGTAAGTTTTCTATGTTAAACCATTACACCATTGAAAAACTGGTTACGTTTGCAATCGAAAGAAAAATGACTATAGTTGAAGAGGTAATGGCCCCTAAACTATGTTCTGGGATGAAAAATACAGCTTCAGTGAAATCCGTTTGCAAATCGGAGTGATAGATTAGAATCTAGAGCCAACGGTACGTTTTCTATGTTAAACCATTACACCATTGAAAAACTGGTTACGTTTGCAATCGAAAGAAAAATGACTATAGTTGAAGAGGTAATGGCCCCTAAACTATGTTCTGGGATGAAAAATACAGTTTCAGTGAAATCCGTTTGCAAATCGGAGTGATAGATTAGAATCTAGAGCCAACGGTACGTTTTCTATGTTAAACCATTACACCATTGAAAAACTGGTTACGTTTGCAATCGAAAGAAAAATGACTATAGTTGAAGAGGTAATGGCCCCTAAACTATGTTCTGGGATGAAAAATACAGTTTCAGTGAAATCCGTTTGCAAATCGGAGTGATAGATTAGAATCTAGAGCCAACGGTACGTTTTCTATGTTAAACCATTACACCATTGAAAAACTGGTTACGTTTGCAATCGAAAGAAAAATGACTATAGTTGAAGAGGTAATGGCCCCTAAACTATGTTCTAGGATGAAAAATACAGCTTCAGTGAAATCCGTTTGCAAATCGGAGTGATAGATTAGAATCTAGAGCCAACGGTAAGTTTTCTATGTTAAACCATTACACCATTGAAAAACTGGTTACGTTTGCAATCGAAAGAAAAATGACTATAGTTGAAGAGGTAATGGCCCCTAAACTATGTTCTGGGATGAAAGTTACAGCTTCAGTGAAATCCGTTTGCAAATCGGAGTGATAGATTAGAATCTAGAGCCAACGGTACGTTTTCTATGTTAAACCATTACACCATTGAAAAACTGGTTACGTTTGCAATCGAAAGAAAAATGACTAGTTGAAGAGGTAATGGCCCCTAAACTATGTTCTGGGATGAAAGTTACAGCTTCAGTGAAATCCGTTTGCAAATCGGAGTGATAGATTAGAATCTAGAGCCAACGGTACGTTTTCTATGTTAAACCATTACACCATTGAAAAACTGGTTACGTTTGCAATCAAAAGAAAAATGACTATAGTTGAAGAGGTAATGGCCCCTAAACTATGTTCTGGGATGAAAAATACAGCTTCAGTGAAATCCGTTTGCAAATCGGAGTGATAGATTAGAATCTAGAGCCAACGGTACGTTTTCTATGTTAAACCATTACACCATTGAAAAACTGGTTACGTTTGCAATCGAAAGAAAAATGACTATAGTTGAAGAGGTAATGGCCCCTAAACTATGTTCTGGGATGAAAAATACAGCTTCAGTGAAATCCGTTTGCAAATCGGAGTGATAGATTAGAATCTAGAGCCAACGGTACGTTTTCTATGTTTAACCATTACACCATTGAAAAACTGGTTACGTTTGCAATTGAAAGAAAAATGACTATAGTTGAAGAGGTAATGGCCCCTAAACTATGTTCTGGGATGAAAGTTACAGCTTCAGTGAAATCCGTTTGCAAATCGGAGTGATAGATTAGAATCTAGCGCCAACGGTAAGTTTTCTATGTTAAACCATTACACCATTGAAAAACTGGTTATGTTTGCAATCGAAAGAAAAATGACTATAGTTGAAGAAGTAATGGCCCCTAAACTATGTTCTGGGATGAAAGTTACAGCTTCAGTGAAATCCGTTTGCAAATCGGAGTGATAGATTAGAATCTAGAGCCAACGGTAAGTTTTCTATGTTAAACCATTACACCATTGAAAAACTGGTTACGTTTGCAATCGAAAGAAAAATGACTATAGTTGAAGAAGTAATGGCCCCTAAACTATGTTCTGGGATGAAAGTTACAGGTTCAGTGAAATCCGTTTGCAAATCGGAGTGATAGATTAGAATCTAGAGCCAACGGTACGTTTTCTATGTTAAACCATTACACCATTGAAAAACTGGTTACGTTTGCAATCGAAAGAAAAATGACTATAGTTGAAGAGGTAATGGCCCCTAACCTATGTTCTGGGATGAAAAATACAGCTTCAGTGAAATCCGTTTGCAAATCGGAGTGATAGATTAGAATCTAGAGCCAACGGTAAGTTTTCTATGTTAAACCATTACACCATTGAAAAACTGGTTACGTTTGCAATTGAAAGAAAAATGACTATAGTTGAAGAAGTAATGGCCCCTAAACTATGTTCTGGGATGAAAGTTACAGCTTCAGTGAAATCCGTTTGCAAATCGGAGTGATAGATTAGAATCTAGAGCCAACGGTAAGTTTTCTATGATAAACCATTACACCATTGAAAAACTGGTTACGTTTGCAATCGAAAGAAAAATGACTATAGTTGAAGAGGTAATGGCCCCTAAACTATGTTCTGGGATGAAAAATACAGCTTCAGTGAAATCCGTTTGCAAATCGGAGTGATAGATTAGAATCTAGAGCCAACGGTAAGTTTTCTATGTTAAACCATTACACCATTGAAAAACTGGTTACGTTTGCAATTGAAAGAAAAATGACTATAGTTGAAGAAGTAATGGCCCCTAAACTATGTTCTGGGATGAAAGTTACAGCTTCAGTGAAATCCGTTTGCAAATCGGAGTGATAGATTAGAATCTAGAGCCAACGGTAAGTTTTCTATGTTAAACCATTACACCATTGAAAAACTGGTTACGTTTGCAATCGAAAGAAAAATGACGGGGGCGCTAGTGAGGCGCTTGCTGAGAAGGATGCATCTCTGCTGAGCTCCTTCTTCCACACCTGATTCCTGCCTATCAAGAGCGATTACAGAGGCCAAATTGGTATCATCCGACAGCTGAACACTCCAGGTATGCTTGGATCCCCCAAACAATACCCTATACGTAGCCATACTGCCTCCAGACCCCTTCTTTCTCCCCTAAGATTCGAGAGGAGATTCTCAAAGATGGCTGCCAAGGCCCAGCCTGAGCAAGAAGCATGCTCACCATCGGATAGTGCCCCAGCCCAATCCTCCAGCTCAACTGCCCCAGGCCCATCACGAGAGGGTGCCCAGGCCCCGCCAACCACTCAGACCCCGAAACAAGCGTTGTGGACCCCGGGGGACCCCAAATCCCGCCATGACGCCACCGCGGACAACGCGTACAAAAATACGCATGGCGGACATGACTGTACGCATGGAACTGACTCTGATGGGTCGCATAGCCCGCATGACGATACGCATGGCCGCAATGGGAACAATGCGACCAAAAATACGCATGGCTCACATGAACGTACGCATGGAAGAGGCAAAGAAAATACGCGTTCACAGCATGGAAGTCCGCAATACCATCAGGAAAATCCGCATGCGGCAAGTGGCCAGGCGTTAATGCTTCCACAAACACTATCCTCGGCCGATCTAATGGCTATGATGCGCAATGTGTTTAAAGAAGAACTACGTGAAGCCGTTCACGAGCTGTCGCAACAGATAACAGACATTGGCCAGAGAGTGGATGTCTTGGAACAACAGTCTGACAAGCTAGTAGAGGCGATCAATGAGGACAGAGCCCAATTGGATGAACATGGCGATAGACTAGACCAGGCCGAGGCTAAACTGGAGGACCTGGAGAACCGGAGCAGGAGGGCCAATGTGCGGATACGAGGTCTCCCTGAATCTTTCCTCGACTTGGAGCCTGTGGCCAACAACCTCTTTGGCTCATTGCTTCCACAGGTGGACTCCTCCATATTGAGGGTGGTCCGCATCCACCGCTCTTTGGCTAAGCCACGCAACCCAGAACTGCCAAGAGACATCATTGCAAAACTGGCATCGGAGGACGCAAGAGACAAGCTTCTTCTAGCAGCACGAGATTTGACCACCCTTCCAGGGGTCCCCACATCCGTCCAGATCTTTGCCGACCTGGCACCCATTACCATTTTTAAGAGGAGGCAAATGAGGCCCTATACACTTGCATTGCAGCAAAAGGCAATTCGCTACAAATGGGGATTTCCCTTTATGTTGTCTTTCAAAATTAATAGCAAAACATATAATTGCAAACGCCCAGAAGAGGCGGCAAAGGCACTCAGACAGGCGGCCATCCCCTTTACCATCCCGACGGTGCCTCAACGGTCTCCTAACCAACAATGCACCGGTCAAGTGGCAGGAAATTGGTCGACAGTGAGAGGATCCTCCTTCAGGGCACGTGAGCCCGATACAGGCGCTTCTTGAATCTTATGTGCATACTTTGCCTACTGGAGGATTTCCTTCTGCATTTCTATGATCTGACGATGTGTGGACGGCTCCCTCCTTTATGATGTGAGGGATCCGTTCGCATCCCTTCTTTTTGGAGCTATAATGGAGACTACTTCAGTCGTCACTTAGATGGACATTAAAATCTGGTTGTCCCCTTTATGATGTAGGGATAATGAAGATACGTTTCAGCTCATGAACATTTTTCTAGGGAAAAATTGAAACCCTCTTTACTAAGGATATAATGATTGCGGGAATATGGACCTGTCTCTTTGGTGGGCCAACCCCTGCCTTATGATCACACCCTGACATGGACACCTTTTGCTCTTAGGTAATTTGTTAAAAATGTTATGCCATGTTAAGCATTTATGTTTCTGTCTTGATTTCCATGCTCAGTTTGGTGTAAAGAGGTTCACTTTTGGGTTATATATGGTTTATAAGGAATAATGGTTTTTTGGGACTTCCGGTCTTGAAAAACTGGTTTTGGCCTAAAGTTTAAAGGTTAACTGGCAGCCCAGGTGTGGTTCACTATTGCTGTCCCCCTACCCAAGATGGCGCTTGGGGCTAGGTCGGCACTGTTAGTGGTGGCCCTGCTCCAATCGTTATCAACGCACGATTGTGCTTTCCCTTCCCTTGCAGCTTATAAAGCTTCTTCTTTCCAACCCCCCTATAGCCGAATTGAGGAATACAATACGAACAAGTTGGTCGGGCGCCTGCTGCCCTCGATGTGTTTATTTTGCTTTGTCTGCCCCGTGGCTCTCTTCATTATTATGGTTCTTGAGCGTACCTCTAATTATCGCCCACCATGAGTAATAAGCCCTTTAACATTGTATCTCACAATGTGAGAGGTCTGAACTCCCCCCAGAAGAGGAAAAAGGCCCTTACGGAACTGATCCGGTCATCTCCCGACATTATATGTCTCCAAGAGACCCACTTTACCAATAAGTCCCACCCTAAATTTTTCCATCATAGATACAAAAGGGTCTATTGCTCAAACTATAACAAAAAACAGAGAGGGGTTGCAATTCTTCTTGCAGACTCCTTTCCTTTAGAACCCTCCTCTTATACTAGAGATGATGAGGGGACATATGGTATACTTCTAGGACACCTTTTAGGAAAAACTATATGTATTGTTAACTTATATGCTCCTCCAGACCAGAACTTTTGTGTCATTAACAAATTGTCTGAAGTTCTCCTTACTCTGACATATGATATGCTTATCTGGGCTGGAGACTTTAATCTGACACCTAATGACAAGGTGGATAGGACACACCCTCAAAGACCCTCAATTGCTAAGAAATCAAGGCAACTTTTTGAAGACCTGTTCAGGACACACTCGCTGGTTGACACGTGGAGAGTCTATAATGGTAACAAACGGGGATATACTCATATGTCTACCCCTCACAACTCTTATTCTAGGATAGACCTGATCCTGATTTCTTTGTCCTGTGCCTCCTCCCTGGTCTATGCTAGGAATTTGCTGTGCCCTTGGTCGGATCACGACCCTCTACTTGTCTCTCTGAACTCCCTGATTCCTAAAACACAAAGAGCCCCTTGGCGGTTAAATGAGTCCTTATTACATAACTCAGACATCTACGACAAAATAGATTCCCAGCTGACAGAATACTTTAGCCTTAACGATAATGATGATACCTCCCCGGCGGTTGTTTGGCTGGCACATAAATCGGTGGTAAGAGGAACATTCATACAATTAGCTGCTAGACATAAAAGAGATAGAAACAAAATTCTCGCAGACTTAGAATATAAACTACAAAAACTCCACCTTGCCAACCAACAGCATCCGTCTAGATTCCTTTATAAACAGATCCAGGATATTCAAACACAAATAGACACGATTCTTAACTCTGAAACAGAAAAAGCACTAAGGTGGACGGCCGCAACAGTATACGATCAAATAAATAAACCAAAGAGATGGTTGGCCGCGAAACTGAGGGCACAGCAAACGGTTAATAGGGTCCTTAGGATCAAAGATAAGAAAGGAAAGGTGACATCAGACCCTGATAAGATCTACGACATATTTTCTGAATATTATAAAACTTTGTATAGCGACCCTGAACCTAACCTGCACTCCACCCAGAGAAGGGATTTCTTGGAGGGAACAGTGAGAAAGACCTTAACAGAGGACACAGTGAAGTTGCTTAATGCCGATGTCACACAGGAGGAGGTACACGAGGCAATTAAAAGACTCAAGAGATCCAAAGCCCCCGGGCCGGATGGCTTTTCGGCTCTATATTATAAGAAATATGAATCCCACTTAACCCCATATTTGATTAAATTCTATAACCACCTATTGAAAGGGAATATACCCCCAGAGGAATTTTTATCCTCATCACTAGTGGTAATTCCCAAGCCCCAAAGGGATACACTCCTCACAAAAAACTATAGACCAATCTCTTTGTTGGGGGTCGATTATAAGCTCTTCACTTCGATACTGGCGAGCAGACTGAACGGGATCTTACCAGCCTTGCTTCACCGGGACCAAGTGGGTTTCGTCCCAAAAAGACAGGCCCCAGACAATATTCGGAAGATATTGAATCTCCAACATTATTGTAAGAGAACCGCCACATGTATGGCCATCCTATCCCTTGATATGGAGAAGGCATTTGACCTCATCAAGTGGCCATACATGGAGGCGGTCCTGCATAAATATGGATTCAAAGGTAATTTTGTCAATGCCATTTCAGCACTATACTCACATCCATCAGCCACTCTGAAAATGCCTGCATCCACGAGAAAGTCATTCGCAATACAGAGAGGTACGAGGCAGGGATGCCCTCTGTCACCAGCAATTTTTGCTCTCATTATTGAGCCGCTGGCAGAGCAGATCCGCAATACACCGGAGATTACAGGCGTGAAAATTGCCTCAAAAGAATATAAGCTTTCTCTCTTTGCGGACGATATTCTGCTAACCCTTACCTCTCCCCGCACCTCTATTCCAAAACTACTAGATGAAATTTCGAAATTCTCCCCTTTCTCTGGATTTAGGCTTAATTTGGAGAAATCGGAATTGATGGTCTCGGATATGTCTAAGACGCAAGCCCAACAACTGGCCGAATCACATGGCCTCCAACATCAGACCAAATTTATACAGTACCTAGTAATTAAGCTCACGGCTGATCCATTAAAACTATATGAGTTTAACTATCCCCCCCTTTACAATAAGCTGGCTCGAGATTTGGAGAGCTGGAATGAGTTCCCGATCTCTATGCTGGGCAGAATATCAGCAGTACGAATGACCTTACTTCCAAGGTTACTATATCTTTTTAGAACTCTGCCGATACTCCTTAGAAAAGGCCCAATACAGCACCTGCAATCCCTTATCCAGAAATTTATTTGGAGAAAAAGAAAAGCCCGGATTAAATATTTAACATTAGCCAGATCTAGGGACCTGGGGGGCCTAAACGCTCCCATACTCTTTAATTATTATAAGGCGGCCCAGATTTCCCAACTAGCAGCATCAAACGCCACCCCCAGTGTTGTCCCACTTTGGGTTGAGCTGGAGTCACTTTTGATGGCCCCTCTATCCCTGGATGGGGCAATGTGGGCTAAACACATTCCTATAGCCAAGATCAGAAAACTATCCCCGGTCTCGGCTCAATCCCTAAGTCTATGGTCTAGGACAAGATTTGTATATGCCTTCCAATCCCCCACGTCCTGTATGACTAGGATCTTTCGCAACCCTGACTTCCCAGAGGGACATAAAGTTACTCAATTTAGATGGTGGATCCAAAAGGGGTTCACAACTTTAGGCAAATTTTTATCTGCATTTAAACTCCAGAAATCCATTCACTTTATAAAAAAGCATGAGGTTCCCAGGGAAGAGTGGGGAAGAATGGACTTAATATTTAAATTTCTATCCTCATTAGACCCCAATGAAGATGTCCACACCTACTCCCCTTTTGAAGTCCGCTGCAAAAATAGCCCAATGGATGGAGGTTTCATCTCCGACTTGTACACCTTTCTCTCCCATCCCACCATTGATGGCAAAATTAAGGCCCAGCTGGACTGGGAAAGAGATTGTGCCCAAGAACTCTCTGATAGCAAGTGGGCTCACTGCTGCACCTCCTTGACCAGGGGATCACTCTTTTTCTCCTCCATCGAGACATCTCTAAAACTCCTGCATAGAACGTATCAGACACCCGCTAGACTACATCTATACAATCCTATATATTCATCTGACTGTTTTAGGGGCTGTGCTCAGCGGGGTGATCTGTGGCATGTTTGGTGGTCGTGCCCAAAGGCCCAAACCTTCTGGAAAGATGTCTGGAATAGAACAAAATTGATGCTTAGTTTACACAGTGATATGGACCCTTCGGTCCTCTTACTGGGCAACAGACCTCAATCGATGAAATATGCTACTCATAAATTAATCCAATATATAATGGCACAGGCACGGAGACACTTGGCGTCGCTTATGGTCGAGGAGGTGTTTAGAGGCCTTAATTCCACCATGTCCTCAGAACATATCAGGGCTAAAATATTTGACAACTTGGAGAACTTCTTTAAGGTATGGGATCCATGGATCGAGTGGCAGGGAAATGTGGGCCTTTCCTATCTGTTGCAGTCGACAGTGAGAGGATCCTCCTTCAGGGCACGTGAGCCCGATACAGGCGCTTCTTGAATCTTATGTGCATACTTTGCCTACTGGAGGATTTCCTTCTGCATTTCTATGATCTGACGATGTGTGGACGGCTCCCTCCTTTATGATGTGAGGGATCCGTTCGCATCCCTTCTTTTTGGAGCTATAATGGAGACTACTTCAGTCGTCACTTAGATGGACATTAAAATCTGGTTGTCCCCTTTATGATGTAGGGATAATGAAGATACGTTTCAGCTCATGAACATTTTTCTAGGGAAAAATTGAAACCCTCTTTACTAAGGATATAATGATTGCGGGAATATGGACCTGTCTCTTTGGTGGGCCAACCCCTGCCTTATGATCACACCCTGACATGGACACCTTTTGCTCTTAGGTAATTTGTTAAAAATGTTATGCCATGTTAAGCATTTATGTTTCTGTCTTGATTTCCATGCTCAGTTTGGTGTAAAGAGGTTCACTTTTGGGTTATATATGGTTTATAAGGAATAATGGTTTTTTGGGACTTCCGGTCTTGAAAAACTGGTTTTGGCCTAAAGTTTAAAGGTTAACTGGCAGCCCAGGTGTGGTTCACTATTGCTGTCCCCCTACCCAAGATGGCGCTTGGGGCTAGGTCGGCACTGTTAGTGGTGGCCCTGCTCCAATCGTTATCAACGCACGATTGTGCTTTCCCTTCCCTTGCAGCTTATAAAGCTTCTTCTTTCCAACCCCCCTATAGCCGAATTGAGGAATACAATACGAACAAGTTGGTCGGGCGCCTGCTGCCCTCAATGTGTTTATTTTGCTTTGTCTGCCCCGTGGCTCTCTTCATTATTATGGTTCTTGAGCGTACCTCTAATTATCGCCCACCATGAGTAATAAGCCCTTTAACATTGTATCTCACAATGTGAGAGGTCTGAACTCCCCCCAGAAGAGGAAAAAGGCCCTTACGGAACTGATCCGGTCATCTCCCGACATTATATGTCTCCAAGAGACCCACTTTACCAATAAGTCCCACCCTAAATTTTTCCATCATAGATACAAAAGGGTCTATTGCTCAAACTATAACAAAAAACAGAGAGGGGTTGCAATTCTTCTTGCAGACTCCTTTCCTTTAGAACCCTCCTCTTATACTAGAGATGATGAGGGGACATATGGTATACTTCTAGGACACCTTTTAGGAAAAACTATATGTATTGTTAACTTATATGCTCCTCCAGACCAGAACTTTTGTGTCATTAACAAATTGTCTGAAGTTCTCCTTACTCTGACATATGATATGCTTATCTGGGCTGGAGACTTTAATCTGACACCTAATGACAAGGTGGATAGGACACACCCTCAAAGACCCTCAATTGCTAAGAAATCAAGGCAACTTTTTGAAGACCTGTTCAGGACACACTCGCTGGTTGACACGTGGAGAGTCTATAATGGTAACAAACGGGGATATACTCATATGTCTACCCCTCACAACTCTTATTCTAGGATAGACCTGATCCTGATTTCTTTGTCCTGTGCCTCCTCCCTGGTCTATGCTAGGAATTTGCTGTGCCCTTGGTCGGATCACGACCCTCTGCTTGTCTCTCTGAACTCCCTGATTCCTAAAACACAAAGAGCCCCTTGGCGGTTAAATGAGTCCTTATTACATAACTCAGACATCTACGACAAAATAGATTCCCAGCTGACAGAATACTTTAGCCTTAACGATAATGATGATACCTCCCCGGCGGTTGTTTGGCTGGCACATAAATCGGTGGTAAGAGGAACATTCATACAATTAGCTGCTAGACATAAAAGAGATAGAAACAAAATTCTCACAGACTTAGAATATAAACTACAAAAACTCCACCTTGCCAACCAACAGCATCCGTCTAGATTCCTTTATAAACAGATCCAGGATATTCAAACACAAATAGACACGATTCTTAACTCTGAAACAGAAAAAGCACTAAGGTGGACGGCCGCAACAGTATACGATCAAATAAATAAACCAAAGAGATGGTTGGCCGCGAAACTGAGGGCACAGCAAACGGTTAATAGGGTCCTTAGGATCAAAGATAAGAAAGGAAAGGTGACATCAGACCCTGATAAGATCTACGACATATTTTCTGAATATTATAAAACTTTGTATAGCGACCCTGAACCTAACCTGCACTCCACCCAGAGAAGGGATTTCTTGGAGGGAACAGTGAGAAAGACCTTAACAGAGGACACAGTGAAGTTGCTTAATGCCGATGTCACACAGGAGGAGGTACACGAGGCAATTAAAAGACTCAAGAGATCCAAAGCCCCCGGGCCGGATGGCTTTTCGGCTCTATATTATAAGAAATATGAATCCCACTTAACCCCATATTTGATTAAATTCTATAACCACCTATTGAAAGGGAATATACCCCCAGAGGAATTTTTATCCTCATCACTAGTGGTAATTCCCAAGCCCCAAAGGGATACACTCCTCACAAAAAACTATAGACCAATCTCTTTGTTGGGGGTCGATTATAAGCTCTTCACTTCGATACTGGCGAGCAGACTGAACGGGATCTTACCAGCCTTGCTTCACCGGGACCAAGTGGGTTTCGTCCCAAAAAGACAGGCCCCAGACAATATTCGGAAGATATTGAATCTCCAACATTATTGTAAGAGAACCGCCACATGTATGGCCATCCTATCCCTTGATATGGAGAAGGCATTTGACCTCATCAAGTGGCCATACATGGAGGCGGTCCTGCATAAATATGGATTCAAAGGTAATTTTGTCAATGCCATTTCAGCACTATACTCACATCCATCAGCCACTCTGAAAATGCCTGCATCCACGAGAAAGTCATTCGCAATACAGAGAGGTACGAGGCAGGGATGCCCTCTGTCACCAGCAATTTTTGCTCTCATTATTGAGCCGCTGGCAGAGCAGATCCGCAATACACCGGAGATTACAGGCGTGAAAATTGCCTCAAAAGAATATAAGCTTTCTCTCTTTGCGGACGATATTCTGCTAACCCTTACCTCTCCCCGCACCTCTATTCCAAAACTACTAGATGAAATTTCGAAATTCTCCCCTTTCTCTGGATTTAGGCTTAATTTGGAGAAATCGGAATTGATGGTCTCGGATATGTCTAAGACGCAAGCCCAACAACTGGCCGAATCACATGGCCTCCAACATCAGACCAAATTTATACAGTACCTAGGGATTAAGCTCACGGCTGATCCATTAAAACTATATGAGTTTAACTATCCCCCCCTTTACAATAAGCTGGCTCGAGATTTGGAGAGCTGGAATGAGTTCCCGATCTCTATGCTGGGCAGAATATCAGCAGTACGAATGACCTTACTTCCAAGGTTACTATATCTTTTTAGAACTCTGCCGATACTCCTTAGAAAAGGCCCAATACAGCACCTGCAATCCCTTATCCAGAAATTTATTTGGAGAAAAAGAAAAGCCCGGATTAAATATTTAACATTAGCCAGATCTAGGGACCTGGGGGGCCTAAACGCTCCCATACTCTTTAATTATTATAAGGCGGCCCAGATTTCCCAACTAGCAGCATCAAACGCCACCCCCAGTGTTGTCCCACTTTGGGTTGAGCTGGAGTCACTTTTGATGGCCCCTCTATCCCTGGATGGGGCAATGTGGGCTAAATACATTCCTATAGCCAAGATCAGAAAACTATTCCCGGTCTCGGCTCAATCCCTAAGTCTATGGTCTAGGACAAGATTTGTATATGCCTTCCAATCCCCCACGTCCTGTATGACTAGGATCTTTCGCAACCCTGACTTCCCAGAGGGACATAAAGTTACTCAATTTAGATGGTGGATCCAAAAGGGGTTCACAACTTTAGGCAAATTTTTATCTGCATTTAAACTCCAGAAATCCATTCACTTTATAAAAAAGCATGAGGTTCCCAGGGAAGAGTGGGGAAGAATGGACTTAATATTTAAATTTCTATCCTCATTAGACCCCAATGAAGATGTCCACACCTACTCCCCTTTTGAAGTCCGCTGCAAAAATAGCCCAATGGATGGAGGTTTCATCTCCGACTTGTACACCTTTCTCTCCCATCCCACCATTGATGGCAAAATTAAGGCCCAGCTGGACTGGGAAAGAGATTGTGCCCAAGAACTCTCTGATAGCAAGTGGGCTCACTGCTGCACCTCCTTGACCAGGGGATCACTCTTTTTCTCCTCCATCGAGACATCTCTAAAACTCCTGCATAGAACGTATCAGACACCCGCTAGACTACATCTATACAATCCTATATATTCATCTGACTGTTTTAGGGGCTGTGCTCAGCGGGGTGATCTGTGGCATGTTTGGTGGTCGTGCCCAAAGGCCCAAACCTTCTGGAAAGATGTCTGGAATAGAACAAAATTGATGCTTAGTTTACACAGTGATATGGACCCTTCGGTCCTCTTACTGGGCAACAGACCTCAATCGATGAAATATGCTACTCATAAATTAATCCAATATATAATGGCACAGGCACGGAGACACTTGGCGTCGCTTATGGTCGAGGAGGTGTTTAGAGGCCTTAATTCCACCATGTCCTCAGAACATATCAGGGCTAAAATATTTGACAACTTGGAGAACTTCTTTAAGGTATGGGATCCATGGATCGAGTGGCAGGGAAATGTGGGCCTTTCCTATCTGTTGCACTCCTTCTAGGGACAGTCCCTCTCGGGTGGAGCGTAACTCATTAAATTCATAAGCATCAGTTTCTGTTATGAGTGCCACGGGGCATTACCCTTATGATATGCCTACACTCCTGGGCGTGTATGTGCCCTTGACCCAACAACTGTAATAGTTTTCTTGTGATTCTGCTTTTCCTTTCCTCGGCTACTGACTTTACCCTTCTTTCCTCCCTACCCACACCTCTCTTATCCACTGGAATTCACTATAGGCATGATGTGGTAATTCCACCCATGGTGAATCCTTTCATCCCACTTACCCTTTCTACCTAAGCCTACCCTTTTTTCACCCCATACCCCTCTTTCCCTATGGGCCTCTCTTGGCTCAAGTAGAAATGTATAAAACACTAGATATGCATGATCACCCTCGATTGTTTTTTATGCTCTCTTTCTTTTCTCTGCTTAAAGTTTGTAGGGTGACCGTGTACTTTTTGTCTTAATTATCAGTTTTCAAAGTGATACTCTCCACATGTGGAGAAAATTTGTCTTTACTCTTATTGTTAAATGATTTTATTTCTAAATAAACACCCTTGGAACGAAAGAAAAATGACTATAGTTGAAGAGGTAATGGCCCCTAAACTATGTTCTAGGATGAAAAATACAGCTTCAGTGAAATCCGTTTGCAAATCGGAGTGATAGATTAGAATCTAGAGCCAACGGTACGTTTTCTATGTTAAACCATTACACCATTGAAAAACTGGTTACGTTTGCAATCGAAAGAAAAATGACTATAGTTGAAGAGGTAATGGCCCCTAAACTATGTTCTAGGATGAAAAATACAGCTTCAGTGAAATCCGTTTGCAAATCGGAGTGATAGATTAGAATCTAGAGCCAACGGTAAGTTTTCTATGTTAAACCATTACACCATTGAAAAACTGGTTACGTTTGCAATCGAAAGAAAAATGACTATAGTTGAAGAGGTAATGGCCCCTAAACTATGTTCTGGGATGAAAGTTACAGCTTCAGTGAAATCCGTTTGCAAATCGGAGTGATAGATTAGAATCTAGAGCCAACGGTACGTTTTCTATGTTAAACCATTACACCATTGAAAAACTGGTTACGTTTGCAATCGAAAGAAAAATGACTATAGTTGAAGAGGTAATGGCCCCTAAACTATGTTCTGGGATGAAAGTTACAGCTTCAGTGAAATCCGTTTGTAAATCGGAGTGATAGATTAGAATCTAGAGCCAACGGTACGTTTTCTATGTTAAACCATTACACCATTGAAAAACTGGTTACGTTTGCAATCAAAAGAAAAATGACTATAGTTGAAGAGGTAATGGCCCCTAAACTATGTTCTGGGATGAAAAATACAGCTTCAGTGAAATCCGTTTGCAAATCGGAGTGATAGATTAGAATCTAGAGCCAACGGTACGTTTTCTATGTTAAACCATTACACCATTGAAAAACTGGTTACGTTTGCAATCAAAAGAAAAATGACTATAGTTGAAGAGGTAATGGCCCCTAAACTATGTTCTGGGATGAAAAATACAGCTTCAGTGAAATCCGTTTGCAAATCGGAGTGATAGATTAGAATCTAGAGCCAACGGTACGTTTTCTATGTTTAACCATTACACCATTGAAAAACTGGTTACGTTTGCAATCGAAAGAAAAATGACTATAGTTGAAGAGGTAATGGCCCCTAAACTATGTTCTGGGATGAAAGTTACAGCTTCAGTGAAATCCGTTTGCAAATCGGAGTGATAGATTAGAATCTAGCGCCAACGGTAAGTTTTCTATGTTAAACCATTACACCATTGAAAAACTGGTTATGTTTGCAATCGAAAGAAAAATGACTATAGTTGAAGAAGTAATGGCCCCTAAACTATGTTCTGGGATGAAAGTTACAGCTTCAGTGAAATCCGTTTGCAAATCGGAGTGATAGATTAGAATCTAGAGCCAACGGTAAGTTTTCTATGTTAAACCATTACACCATTGAAAAACTGGTTACGTTTGCAATCGAAAGAAAAATGACTATAGTTGAAGAAGTAATGGCCCCTAAACTATGTTCTGGGATGAAAGTTACAGGTTCAGTGAAATCCGTTTGCAAATCGGAGTGATAGATTAGAATCTAGAGCCAACGGTACGTTTTCTATGTTAAATCATTACACCATTGAAAAACTGGTTACGTTTGCAATCGATGGAAAAATGACTATAGTTGAAGAGGTAATGGCCCCTAACCTATGTTCTGGGATGAAAAATACAGCTTCAGTGAAATCCGTTTGCAAATCGGAGTGATAGATTAGAATCTAGAGCCAACGGTAAGTTTTCTATGTTAAACCATTACACCATTGAAAAAGTGGTTACGTTTGCAATCGAAAGAAAAATGACTATAGTTGAAGAAGTAATGGCCCCTAAACTATGTTCTGGGATGAAAGTTACAGCTTCAGTGAAATCCGTTTGCAAATCGGAGTGATAGATTAGAATCTAGAGCCAACGGTACGTTTTCTATGTTAAATCATTACACCATTGAAAAACTGGTTACGTTTGCAATCGAAAGAAAAATGACTATAGTTGAAGAGGTAATGGCCCCTAAACTATGTTCTGGGATGAAAAATACAGCTTCTGTGAAATCCGTTTGCAAATCGGAGTGATAGATTAGAATCTAGAGCCAACGGTAAGTTTTCTATGTTAAACCATTACACCATTGAAAAACTGGTTACGTTTGCAATTGAAAGAAAAATGACTATAGTTGAAGAAGTAATGGCCCCTAAACTATGTTCTGGGATGAAAGTTACAGCTTCAGTGAAATCCGTTTGCAAATCGGAGTGATAGATTAGAATCTAGAGCCAACGGTAAGTTTTCTATGTTAAACCATTACACCATTGAAAAACTGGTTACGTTTGCAATCGAAAGAAAAATGACTATAGTTGAAGAGGTAATGGCCCCTAAACTATGTTCTGGGATGAAAGTTACAGCTTCAGTGAAATCCGTTTGCAAATCGGAGTGATAGATTAGAATCTAGAGCCAACGGTACGTTTTCTATGTTAAACCATTACACCATTGAAAAACTGGTTACGTTTGCAATCGAAAGAAAAATGACTATAGTTGAAGAGGTAATGGCCCCTAAACTATGTTCTGGGATGAAAAATACAGTTTCAGTGAAATCCGTTTGCAAATCGGAGTGATAGATTAGAATCTAGAGCCAACGGTAAGTTTTCTATGTTAAACCATTACACCATTGAAAAACTGGTTACGTTTGCAATCGAAAGAAAAATGACTATAGTTGAAGAGGTAATGGCCCCTAAACTATGTTCTGGGATGAAAGTTACAGCTTCAGTGAAATCCGTTTGCAAATCGGAGTGATAGATTAGAATCTAGAGCCAACGGTACGTTTTCTATGTTAAACCATTACACCATTGAAAAACTAGTTACGTTTGCAATCGAAAGAAAAATGACTATAGTTGAAGAGGTAATGGCCCCTAACCTATGTTCTGGGATGAAAAATACAGCTTCAGTGAAATCCGTTTGCAAATCGGAGTGATAGATTAGAATCTAGAGCCAACGGTAAGTTTTCTATGTTAAACCATTACACCATTGAAAAACTGGTTACGTTTGCAATTGAAAGAAAAATGACTATAGTTGAAGAAGTAATGGCCCCTAAACTATGTTCTGGGATGAAAGTTACAGCTTCAGTGAAATCCGTTTGCAAATCGGAGTGATAGATTAGAATCTAGAGCCAACGGTAAGTTTTCTATGTTAAACCATTACACCATTGAAAAACTGGTTACGTTTGCAATCGAAAGAAAAATGACTATAGTTGAAGAGGTAATGGCCCCTAAACTATGTTCTCGGATGAAAAATACAGCTTCAGTGAAATCCGTTTGCAAATCGGAGTGATAGATTAGAATCTAGAGCCAACGGTAAGTTTTCTATGTTAAACCATTACACCATTGAAAAACTGGTTACGTTTGCAATTGAAAGAAAAATGACTATAGTTGAAGAAGTAATGGCCCCTAAACTATGTTCTGGGATGAAAGTTACAGCTTCAGTGAAATCCGTTTGCAAATCGGAGTGATAGATTAGAATCTAGAGCCAACGGTAAGTTTTCTATGTTAAACCATTACACCATTGAAAAACTGGTTACGTTTGCAATCGAAAGAAAAATGACTATAGTTGAAGAGGTAATGGCCCCTAAACTATGTTCTGGGATGAAAAATACAGCTTCAGTGAAATCCGTTTGCAAATCGGAGTGATAGATTAGAATCTAGAGCCAACGGTAAGTTTTCTATGTTAAACCATTACACCATTGAAAAACTGGTTACGTTTGCAATTGAAAGAAAAATGACTATAGTTGAAGAAGTAATGGCCCCTAAACTATGTTCTGGGATGAAAGTTACAGCTTCAGTGAAATCCG
The DNA here is from genome assembly GCF_040937935.1 of Hyperolius riggenbachi. Lineage (NCBI taxonomy): Eukaryota > Metazoa > Chordata > Amphibia > Anura > Hyperoliidae > Hyperolius > Hyperolius riggenbachi. The sequence goes on along the minus strand of NC_090656.1, from coordinate 152,088,790 downwards.
TTTGCAAATCGGAGTGATAGATTAGAATCTAGAGCCAACGGTAAGTTTTCTATGTTAAACCATTACACCATTGAAAAACTGGTTACGTTTGCAATCGAAAGAAAAATGACTATAGTTGAAGAGGTAATGGCCCCTAAACTATGTTCTGGGATGAAAAATACAGCTTCAGTGAAATCCGTTTGCAAATCGGAGTGATAGATTAGAATCTAGAGCCAACGGTACGTTTTCTATGTTAAACCACTACACCATTGAAAAACTGGTTACGTTTGCAATCGAAAGAAAAATGACTATAGTTGAAGAGGTAATGGCCCCTAAACTATGTTCTGGGATGAAAAATACAGCTTCAGTAAAATCCGTTTGCAAATCGGAGTGATAGATTAGAATCTAGAGCCAACGGTACGTTTTCTATGTTAAACCATTACACCATTGAAAAACTAGTTACGTTTGCAATCGAAAGAAAAATGACTATAGTTGAAGAGGTAATGGACCCTAACCTATGTTCTGGGATGAAAAATACAGCTTCAGTGAAATCCGTTTGCAAATCGGAGTGATAGATTAGAATCTAGAGCCAACGGTAAGTTTTCTATGTTAAACCATTACACCATTGAAAAACTGGTTACGTTTGCAATTGAAAGAAAAATGACTATAGTTGAAGAAGTAATGGCCCCTAAACTATGTTCTGGGATGAAAGTTACAGCTTCAGTGAAATCCGTTTGCAAATCGGAGTGATAGATTAGAATCTAGAGCCAACGGTAAGTTTTCTATGTTAAACCATTACACCATTGAAAAACTGGTTACGTCTGCAATCGAAAGAAAAATGACTATAGTTGAAGAGGTAATGGCCCCTAAACTATGTTCTGGGATGAAAGTTACAGCTTCAATGAAATCCGTTTGCAAATCGGAGTGATAGATTAGAATCTAGAGCCAACGGTACGTTTTCTATGTTAAACCATTACACCATTGAAAAACTGGTTACGTTTGCAATCGAAAGAAAAATGACTATAGTTGAAGAGGTAATGGCCCCTAAACTATGTTCTGGGATGAAAAATACAGCTTCAGTGAAATCCGTTTGCAAATCGGAGTGATAGATTAGAATCTAGAGCCAACGGTACGTTTTCTATGTTAAACCATTACACCATTGAAAAACTGGTTACGTTTGCAATCGAAAGAAAAATGACTATCGTTGAAGAGGTAATGGCCCCTAAACTATGTTCTGGGATGAAAAATACAGCTTCAGTGAAATCCGTTTGCAAATCGGAGTGATAGATTAGAATCTAGAGCCAACGGTAAGTTTTCTATGTTAAACCATTACACCATTGAAAAACTGGTTACGTTTGCAATCGAAAGAAAAATTACTATAGTTGAAGAGGTAATGGCCCCTAAACTATGTTCTGGGATGAAAAAATACAGCTTCAGTAAAAACCGTTTGCAAATCGGAGTGATAGATTAGAATCTAGAGCCAACGGTACGTTTTCTATGTTAAACCATTACACCATTGAAAAACTAGTTACGTTTGCAATCGAAAGAAAAATGACTATAGTTGAAGAGGTAATGGCCCCTAACCTATGTTCTGGGATGAAAAATACAGCTTCAGTGAAATCCGTTTGCAAATCGGAGTGATAGATTAGAATCTAGAGCCAACGGTAAGTTTTCTATGTTAAACCATTACACCATTGAAAAACTGGTTACGTTTGCAATTGAAAGAAAAATGACTATAGTTGAAGAAGTAATGGCCCCTAAACTATGTTCTGGGATGAAAGTTACAGCTTCAGTGAAATCCGTTTGCAAATCGGAGTGATAGATTAGAATCTAGAGCCAACGGTAAGTTTTCTATGTTAAACCATTACACCATTGAAAAACTGGTTACGTTTGCAATCGAAAGAAAAATGACTATAGTTGAAGAGGTAATGGCCCCTAAACTATGTTCTGGGATGAAAAATACAGCTTCAGTGAAATCCGTTTGCAAATCGGAGTGATAGATTAGAATCTAGAGCCAACGGTAAGTTTTCTATGTTAAACCATTACACCATTGAAAAACTGGTTACGTTTGCAATTGAAAGAAAAATGACTATAGTTGAAGAAGTAATGGCCCCTAAACTATGTTCTGGGATGAAAGTTACAGCTTCAGTGAAATCCGTTTGCAAATCGGAGTGATAGATTAGAATCTAGAGCCAACGGTAAGTTTTCTATGTTAAACCATTACACCATTGAAAAACTGGTTACGTTTGCAATCGAAAGAAAAATGACTATAGTTGAAGAGGTAATGGCCCCTAAACTATGTTCTGGGATGAAAGTTACAGCTTCAGTGAAATCCGTTTGCAAATCGGAGTGATAGATTAGAATCTAGAGCCAACGGTACGTTTTCTATGTTAAACCATTACACCATTGAAAAACTGGTTACGTTTGCAATCGAAAGAAAAATGACTATAGTTGAAGAGGTAATGGCCCCTAAACTATGTTCTGGGATGAAAGTTACAGCTTCAGTGAAATCCGTTTGCAAATCGGAGTGATAGATTAGAATCTAGAGCCAACGGTACGTTTTCTATGTTAAACCATTACACCATTGAAAAACTGGTTACGTTTGCAATCAAAAGAAAAATTACTATAGTTGAAGAGGTAATGGCCCCTAAACTATGTTCTGGGATGAAAGTTACAGCTTCAATGAAATCCGTTTGCAAATCGGAGTGATAGATTAGAATCTAGAGCCAACGGTACGTTTTCTATGTTAAACCATTACACCATTGAAAAACTGGTTACGTTTGCAATCGAAAGAAAAATGACTATAGTTGAAGAGGTAATGGCCCCTAAACTATGTTCTGGGATGAAAAATACAGCTTCAGTGAAATCCGTTTGCAAATCGGAGTGATAGATTAGAATCTAGAGCCAACGGTACGTTTTCTATGTTAAACCATTACACCATTGAAAAACTGGTTACGTTTGCAATCGAAAGAAAAATGACTATCGTTGAAGAGGTAATGGCCCCTAAACTATGTTCTGGGATGAAAAATACAGCTTCAGTGAAATCCGTTTGCAAATCGGAGTGATAGATTAGAATCTAGAGCCAACGGTAAGTTTTCTATGTTAAACCATTACACCATTGAAAAACTGGTTACGTTTGCAATCGAAAGAAAAATTACTATAGTTGAAGAGGTAATGGCCCCTAAACTATGTTCTGGGATGAAAAATACAGCTTCAGTAAAATCCGTTTGCAAATCGGAGTGATAGATTAGAATCTAGAGCCAACGGTACGTTTTCTATGTTAAACCATTACACCATTGAAAAACTAGTTACGTTTGCAATCGAAAGAAAAATGACTATAGTTGAAGAGGTAATGGCCCCTAACCTATGTTCTGGGATGAAAAATACAGCTTCAGTGAAATCCGTTTGCAAATCGGAGTGATAGATTAGAATCTAGAGCCAACGGTAAGTTTTCTATGTTAAACCATTACACCATTGAAAAACTGGTTACGTTTGCAATTGAAAGAAAAATGACTATAGTTGAAGAAGTAATGGCCCCTAAACTATGTTCTGGGATGAAAGTTACAGCTTCAGTGAAATCCGTTTGCAAATCGGAGTGATAGATTAGAATCTAGAGCCAACGGTAAGTTTTCTATGTTAAACCATTACACCATTGAAAAACTGGTTACGTTTGCAATCGAAAGAAAAATGACTATAGTTGAAGAGGTAATGGCCCCTAAACTATGTTCTGGGATGAAAAATACAGCTTCAGTGAAATCCGTTTGCAAATCGGAGTGATAGATTAGAATCTAGAGCCAACGGTACGTTTTCTATGTTAAACCATTACACCATTGAAAAACTGGTTACGTTTGCAATCGAAAGAAAAATGACTATCGTTGAAGAGGTAATGGCCCCTAAACTATGTTCTGGGATGAAAAATACAGCTTCAGTGAAATCCGTTTGCAAATCGGAGTGATAGATTAGAATCTAGAGCCAACGGTAAGTTTTCTATGTTAAACCATTACACCATTGAAAAACTGGTTACGTTTGCAATCGAAAGAAAAATTACTATAGTTGAAGAGGTAATGGCCCCTAAACTATGTTCTGGGATGAAAAATACAGCTTCAGTAAAATCCGTTTGCAAATCGGAGTGATAGATTAGAATCTAGAGCCAACGGTACGTTTTCTATGTTAAACCATTACACCATTGAAAAACTAGTTACGTTTGCAATCGAAAGAAAAATGACTATAGTTGAAGAGGTAATGGCCCCTAACCTATGTTCTGGGATGAAAAATACAGCTTCAGTGAAATCCGTTTGCAAATCGGAGTGATAGATTAGAATCTAGAGCCAACGGTAAGTTTTCTATGTTAAACCATTACACCATTGAAAAACTGGTTACGTTTGCAATTGAAAGAAAAATGACTATAGTTGAAGAAGTAATGGCCCCTAAACTATGTTCTGGGATGAAAGTTACAGCTTCAGTGAAATCCGTTTGCAAATCGGAGTGATAGATTAGAATCTAGAGCCAACGGTAAGTTTTCTATGTTAAACCATTACACCATTGAAAAACTGGTTACGTTTGCAATCGAAAGAAAAATGACTATAGTTGAAGAGGTAATGGCCCCTAAACTATGTTCTGGGATGAAAAATACAGCTTCAGTGAAATCCGTTTGCAAATCGGAGTGATAGATTAGAATCTAGAGCCAACGGTAAGTTTTCTATGTTAAACCATTACACCATTGAAAAACTGGTTACGTTTGCAATTGAAAGAAAAATGACTATAGTTGAAGAAGTAATGGCCCCTAAACTATGTTCTGGGATGAAAGTTACAGCTTCAGTGAAATCCGTTTGCAAATCGGAGTGATAGATTAGAATCTAGAGCCAACGGTAAGTTTTCTATGTTAAACCATTACACCATTGAAAAACTGGTTACGTTTGCAATCGAAAGAAAAATGACTATAGTTGAAGAGGTAATGGCCCCTAAACTATGTTCTGGGATGAAAAATACAGCTTCAGTGAAATCCGTTTGCAAATCGGAGTGATAGATTAGAATCTAGAGCCAACGGTACGTTTTCTATGTTAAACCACTACACCATTGAAAAACTGGTTACGTTTGCAATCGAAAGAAAAATGACTATAGTTGAAGAGGTAATGGCCCCTAAACTATGGTCTGGGATGAAAAATACAGCTTCAGTAAAATCCGTTTGCAAATCGGAGTGATAGATTAGAATCTAGAGCCAACGGTACGTTTTCTATGTTAAACCATTACACCATTGAAAAACTAGTTACGTTTGCAATCGAAAGAAAAATGACTATAGTTGAAGAGGTAATGGACCCTAACCTATGTTCTGGGATGAAAAATACAGCTTCAGTGAAATCCGTTTGCAAATCGGAGTGATAGATTAGAATCTAGAGCCAACGGTAAGTTTTCTATGTTAAACCATTACACCATTGAAAAACTGGTTACGTTTGCAATTGAAAGAAAAATGACTATAGTTGAAGAAGTAATGGCCCCTAAACTATGTTCTGGGATGAAAGTTACAGCTTCAGTGAAATCCGTTTGCAAATCGGAGTGATAGATTAGAATCTAGAGCCAACGGTAAGTTTTCTATGTTAAACCATTACACCATTGAAAAACTGGTTACGTCTGCAATCGAAAGAAAAATGACTATAGTTGAAGAGGTAATGGCCCCTAAACTATGTTCTGGGATGAAAGTTACAGCTTCAATGAAATCCGTTTGCAAATCGGAGTGATAGATTAGAATCTAGAGCCAACGGTACGTTTTCTATGTTAAACCATTACACCATTGAAAAACTGGTTACGTTTGCAATCGAAAGAAAAATGACTATAGTTGAAGAGGTAATGGCCCCTAAACTATGTTCTGGGATGAAAAATACAGCTTCAGTGAAATCCGTTTGCAAATCGGAGTGATAGATTAGAATCTAGAGCCAACGGTACGTTTTCTATGTTAAACCATTACACCATTGAAAAACTGGTTACGTTTGCAATCGAAAGAAAAATGACTATCGTTGAAGAGGTAATGGCCCCTAAACTATGTTCTGGGATGAAAAATACAGCTTCAGTGAAATCCGTTTGCAAATCGGAGTGATAGATTAGAATCTAGAGCCAACGGTAAGTTTTCTATGTTAAACCATTACACCATTGAAAAACTGGTTACGTTTGCAATCGAAAGAAAAATTACTATAGTTGAAGAGGTAATGGCCCCTAAACTATGTTCTGGGATGAAAAAATACAGCTTCAGTAAAAACCGTTTGCAAATCGGAGTGATAGATTAGAATCTAGAGCCAACGGTACGTTTTCTATGTTAAACCATTACACCATTGAAAAACTAGTTACGTTTGCAATCGAAAGAAAAATGACTATAGTTGAAGAGGTAATGGCCCCTAACCTATGTTCTGGGATGAAAAATACAGCTTCAGTGAAATCCGTTTGCAAATCGGAGTGATAGATTAGAATCTAGAGCCAACGGTAAGTTTTCTATGTTAAACCATTACACCATTGAAAAACTGGTTACGTTTGCAATTGAAAGAAAAATGACTATAGTTGAAGAAGTAATGGCCCCTAAACTATGTTCTGGGATGAAAGTTACAGCTTCAGTGAAATCCGTTTGCAAATCGGAGTGATAGATTAGAATCTAGAGCCAACGGTAAGTTTTCTATGTTAAACCATTACACCATTGAAAAACTGGTTACGTTTGCAATCGAAAGAAAAATGACTATAGTTGAAGAGGTAATGGCCCCTAAACTATGTTCTGGGATGAAAAATACAGCTTCAGTGAAATCCGTTTGCAAATCGGAGTGATAGATTAGAATCTAGAGCCAACGGTAAGTTTTCTATGTTAAACCATTACACCATTGAAAAACTGGTTACGTTTGCAATTGAAAGAAAAATGACTATAGTTGAAGAAGTAATGGCCCCTAAACTATGTTCTGGGATGAAAGTTACAGCTTCAGTGAAATCCGTTTGCAAATCGGAGTGATAGATTAGAATCTAGAGCCAACGGTAAGTTTTCTATGTTAAACCATTACACCATTGAAAAACTGGTTACGTTTGCAATCGAAAGAAAAATGACTATAGTTGAAGAGGTAATGGCCCCTAAACTATGTTCTGGGATGAAAGTTACAGCTTCAGTGAAATCCGTTTGCAAATCGGAGTGATAGATTAGAATCTAGAGCCAACGGTACGTTTTCTATGTTAAACCATTACACCATTGAAAAACTGGTTACGTTTGCAATCGAAAGAAAAATGACTATAGTTGAAGAGGTAATGGCCCCTAAACTATGTTCTGGGATGAAAGTTACAGCTTCAGTGAAATCCGTTTGCAAATCGGAGTGATAGATTAGAATCTAGAGCCAACGGTACGTTTTCTATGTTAAACCATTACACCATTGAAAAACTGGTTACGTTTGCAATCAAAAGAAAAATTACTATAGTTGAAGAGGTAATGGCCCCTAAACTATGTTCTGGGATGAAAAATACAGTTTCAGTGAAATCCGTTTGCAAATCGGAGTGATACATTAGAATCTAGAGCCAACGGTACGTTTTCTATGTTAAACCATTACACCATTGAAAAACTGGTTACGTTTGCAATCGAAAGAAAAATGACAACAAAGAATTACCGCCCAATATCCCTACTAGGAGTAGATTATAAATTATTTACAGCCATTCTGGCTACTAGGCTAAATAACATACTACCCGCCCTGGTCCATAAAGATCAGGTGGGTTTTATTCCATCAAGGCAGGCTTCGGACAACATTCGAAAAATTGTAGATATTCAACACTTCTCGAAGAGGTCTTCTTCATGTTTAGCCATTTTAGCACTGGACATGGAGAAGGCCTTCGACTTGATTAAATGGCCATACATGATCTCCGTTCTTCAGAGATATGGGTTTGCTGGGAATTATCTCAACGCTATAAGAGTCCTCTATTCCTCTCCCACAGCTTTCCTTAAAATGCCGGCAGTCAGCAGGGTGTCGTTCCCAATTCAGAGGGGGACCAGGCAGGGGTGTCCCTTATCACCCGCAATTTTCGCCTTGATGATCGAACCCCTGGCTGAAATGATTAGGCGAACCCCTTCTATAAAGGGTGTTACTATAGGCTCAAAGGAATACAAATTATCTTTGTTTGCGGACGACATCCTGCTGACCTTATCCTCGCCTAAAACATCCATCCCAGCCCTACTAAAAGTGGTGGAGGAATTTTCCCTCTTTTCAGGATTTAAATTGAATTTGGAGAAATCTGAGCTAATGTTGTCTAATACTTCGACTACAGCAGGTCAAGATCTAGCACGCTCTTTAGGTCTACAATACCAACCAAAATATATAAAATATTTGGGCATAAACCTGCCCATAGATCCCCATAAATTGTATGATCAAAATTACCCCTCAATGATCAGAAAACTATCTAATGATCTGGAAATCTGGAATAGCTACCCAATTTCACTTTTGGGCAGAGTTACCTCAGTAAGGATGACTCTATTACCACGTATTCTCTACTTATTTCGAGTATTGCCCATAGCTATAAAAAAGGGTGAACTGGGGAGACTCCAAAGGCAAATTCAACAATTTATATGGAGAAAACGTAAAGCACGCATCAAGTACGCAACTCTGGCAAGGCCTCGGGACATGGGAGGCTTGAATGCCCCGATTCTGATAAATTATTATTATGCCGCCCAGCTGTCTCAGCTTGCAGTAACAAATTCATCTTCTAATCTGCCAATTTGGGTGGAAATAGAGTCGGGGCTTCTTGGCCCTTCATCCCTAGCAGGCCTGATGTGGTCCAGAAAAATCCATACCAATATAATTAGGAAAAAATCCCCGGTTGCTGCTCACTCATTGGGAGTTTGGTCAAAATTAAGATTCAATTATGCATTACAATCACCAACCTCTTGCATGACTAATATATTTAAAAATCCGGACTTCCCAAAAGGCCTACAAATCATAAGGTTTAAATGGTGGATCTCAAAGGGACTCATCACTTTGGGCAAATATATGTCCCATTTTAAATTGGCCTCCCCAGCACAATTTAGCAGGGACCACGGTGTCCCGAGGGAAGAAATGGACAATCTGGTTTCTATCTTTAATTTCTTGCAGTCCTTGGTCAAAGAAGGGGAGATCTTGATCTATACACCATTCGAAGTTAGGTGCAAAAACCGCCCCATGGATAGAGGGTTTGTTTCGGAGCTATACACTATATTATGCCACACAAACATAACGCCTAGGTTAAAGGTACAGGATCAGTGGGAACAAGAATGCAATATTTCCCTCTCCGAGGCGAGATGGGCTCATTGTTGCTCAATCCTTACGAGGGGCTCTATGTTCTATTCATCCATAGAAACGTCTTTAAAATTATTTCATAGAATATACCTAACCCCCTCCAGGCTACATTTATTTTACCATGATACTTCTGATCTTTGCTTTAGACATTGTCGTAAGAAAGGAGATTTGTGGCATATATGGTGGGCGTGTCCCACAGCAGAACACTACTGGAGAGCTATATGGAACAAAATATGTTTAATGCTGGGCAAACAGATACCTCTAGATCCATCAGTTGTTCTTCTCGGGAACAGGCCCAAATCAGTGCTACATCCAAATCATAAACTTATTCAATTTGTCATGGCACAAGCTAAGAGACACCTCGCTTCACAGTGGAAGCAACCCCTTCTGTCCGTGGACGCTGTCTTTAGAGATCTCAACAAAACAATGCTCTCCGAACATATTAGAGCCAAGATCTTTGACAGATTAGAAAATTTCTTTAAAATCTGGGATCCTTGGATTGTCCACCAAGATAATCTAGGTCTCAGGTACACTCTCCATACATTCTAAATACCCTGACAACAACCATTTCCCTTTGAGAAATGATTTGGCTTTGGCGACCTGGGATGGGTGCGACTTCTCTCTTAATTGTTCTTAGAATTGGTGGTATGTGTTGACAATAAGCGTAATTCTCACCGTCTGTTTCCCTTCCCCCTATATCTTCCCTGGCTTTACCCTCTCTTTCCGTAGGACTGATCCATCGGCATGCTGTGGCTTTGTCCACCCATGGATCGTTCTTCATCCCTCCCACTCCCCTACCCCCCCCCTTCTTACCTCCCAATCTTTCCTCACCATTCCTTCCCTTTATCCCCCAATCTATAGCTGCTATTATAATATGGTTGTCTCTATTCGATGTTTTTGCGAAGCCTTTGTAATTAAACCACACTGTTAGTTAAATATACAATGTTATTTCATATAGCTTTTCCCCATGTGTGGGGTTATATTGTTTTACCTTATTGTATAACTGAGATTTTATCAATAAAAACCCTTGAAACGAAAGAAAAATGACTATAGTTGAAGAGGTAATGGCCCCTAAACTATGTTCTGGGATGAAAGTTACAGCTTCAGCGAAATCCGTTTGCAAATCGGAGTGATAGATTAGAATCTAGAGCCAACGGTACGTTTTCTATGTTAAACCATTACACCATTGAAAAACTGGTTACGTTTGCAATCGAAAGAAAAATGACTATAGTTGAAGAGGTAATGGCCCCTAAACTATGTTCTGGGATGAAAAATACAGCTTCAGTAAAATCCGTTTGCAAATCGGAGTGATAGATTAGAATCTAGAGCCAACGGTACGTTTTCTATGTTAAACCATTACACCATTGAAAAACTGGTTACGTTTGCAATCGAAAGAAAAATGACTATAGTTGAAGAGGTAATGGCCCCTAAACTATGTTCTGGGATGAAAAATACAGCTTCAGTAAAATCCGTTTGCAAATCGGAGTGATAGATTAGAATCTAGAGCCAACGGTACGTTTTCTATGTTAAACCATTACACCATTGAAAAACTAGTTACGTTTGCAATCGAAAGAAAAATGACTATAGTTGAAGAGGTAATGGACCCTAACCTATGTTCTGGGATGAAAAATACAGCTTCAGTGAAATCCGTTTGCAAATCGGAGTGATAGATTAGAATCTAGAGCCAACGGTAAGTTTTCTATGTTAAACCATTACACCATTGAAAAACTGGTTACGTTTGCAATTGAAAGAAAAATGACTATAGTTGAAGAAGTAATGGCCCCTAAACTATGTTCTGGGATGAAAGTTACAGCTTCAGTGAAATCCGTTTGCAAATCGGAGTGATAGATTAGAATCTAGAGCCAACGGTAAGTTTTCTATGTTAAACCATTACACCATTGAAAAACTGGTTACGTTTGCAATCGAAAGAAAAATGACTATAGTTGAAGAGGTAATGGCCCCTAAACTATGTTCTGGGATGAAAAATACAGCTTCAGTGAAATCCGTTTGCAAATCGGAGTGATAGATTAGAATCTAGAGCCAACGGTAAGTTTTCTATGTTAAACCATTACACCATTGAAAAACTGGTTACGTTTGCAATTGAAAGAAAAATGACTATAGTTGAAGAAGTAATGGCCCCTAAACTATGTTCTGGGATGAAAGTTACAGCTTCAGTGAAATCCGTTTGCAAATCGGAGTGATAGATTAGAATCTAGAGCCAACGGTAAGTTTTCTATGTTAAACCATTACACCATTGAAAAACTGGTTACGTTTGCAATCGAAAGAAAAATGACTATAGTTGAAGAGGTAATGGCCCCTAAACTATGTTCTGGGATGAAAAATACAGCTTCAGTGAAATCCGTTTGCAAATCGGAGTGATAGATTAGAATCTAGAGCCAACGGTACGTTTTCTATGTTAAACCATTACACCATTGAAAAACTGGTTACGTCTGCAATCGAAAGAAAAATGACTATAGTTGAAGAGGTAATGGCCCCTAAACTATGTTCTGGGATGAAAGTTACAGCATCAGTGAAATCCGTTTGCAAATCGGAGTGATAGATTAGAATCTAGAGCCAACGGTACGTTTTCTATGTTAAACCATTACACCATTGAAAAACTGGTTAAGTTTGCAATCGAAAGAAAAATGACTATAGTTGAAGAGGTAATGGCCCCTAAACTATGTTCTGGGATGAAAAATACAGCTTCAGTGAAATCCGTTTGCAAATCGGAGTGATAGATTAGAATCTAGAGCCAACGGTACGTTTTCTATGTTAAACCATTACACCATTGAAAAACTGGTTACGTCTGCAATCGAAAGAAAAATGACTATAGTTGAAGAGGTAATGGCCCCTAAACTATGTTCTGGGATGAAAGTTACAGCATCAGTGAAATCCGTTTGCAAATCGGAGTGATAGATTAGAATCTAGAGCCAACGGTACGTTTTCTATGTTAAACCATTACACCATTGAAAAACTGGTTACGTTTGCAATCGAAAGAAAAATGACTATAGTTGAAGAGGTAATGGCCCCTAAACTATGTTCTGGGATGAAAAATACAGCTTCAGTGAAATCCGTTTGCAAATCGGAGTGATAGATTAGAATCTAGAGCCAACGGTAAGTTTTCTATGTTAAACCATTACACCATTGAAAAACTGGTTACGTTTGCAATCAAAAGAAAAATGACTATAGTTGAAGAGGTAATGGCCCCTAAACTATGTTCTGGGATGAAAAATACAGTTTCAGTGAAATCCGTTTGCAAATCGGAGTGATAGATTAGAATCTAGAGCCAACGGTACGTTTTCTATGTTAAACCATTACACCATTGAAAAACTGGTTACGTTTGCAATCGAAAGAAAAATGACTATAGTTGAAGAGGTAATGGCCCCTAAACTATGTTCTGGGATGAAAAATACAGCTTCAGTGAAATCCGTTTGCAAATCAGAGTGATAGATTAGAATCTAGAGCCAACGGTAAGTTTTCTATGTTAAACCATTACACCATTGAAAAACTGGTTACGTTTGCAATCGAAAGAAAAATGACTATAGTTGAAGAGGTAATGGCCCCTAAACTATGTTCTGGGATGAAAGTTACAGCTTCAGTGAAATCCGTTTGCAAATCGGAGTGATAGATTAGAATCTAGAGCCAACGGTACGTTTTCTATGTTAAACCATTACACCATTGAAAAACTGGTTACGTTTGCAATCGAAAGAAAAATGACTATAGTTGAAGAGGTAATGGCCCCTAAACTATGTTCTGGGATGAAAGTTACAGCTTCAGTGAAATCCGTTTGCAAATCGGAGTGATAGATTAGAATCTAGAGCCAACGGTAAGTTTTCTATGTTAAACCATTACACCATTGAAAAACTGGTTACGTTTGCAATCGAAAGAAAAATGACTATAGTTGAAGAGGTAATGGCCCCTAAACTATGTTCTGGGATGAAAGTTACAGCTTCAGTGAAATCCGTTTGCAAATCGGAGTGATAGATTAGAATCTAGAGCCAACGGTACGTTTTCTATGTTAAACCATTACACCATTGAAAAACTGGTTACGTTTGCAATTGAAAGAAAAATGACTATAGTTGAAGAAGTAATGGCCCCTAAACTATGTTCTGGGATGAAAGTTACAGCTTCAGTGAAATCCGTTTGCAAATCGGAGTGATAGATTAGAATCTAGAGCCAACGGTAAGTTTTCTATGTTAAACCATTACACCATTGAAAAACTGGTTACGTTTGCAATCGAAAGAAAAATGACTATAGTTGAAGAGGTAATGGCCCCTAAACTATGTTCTGGGATGAAAAATACAGCTTCAGTGAAATCCGTTTGCAAATCGGAGTGATAGATTAGAATCTAGAGCCAACGGTAAGTTTTCTATGTTAAACCATTACACCATTGAAAAACTGGTTACGTTTGCAATTGAAAGAAAAATGACTATAGTTGAAGAAGTAATGGCCCCTAAACTATGTTCTGGGATGAAAGTTACAGCTTCAGTGAAATCCGTTTGCAAATCGGAGTGATAGATTAGAATCTAGAGCCAACGGTAAGTTTTCTATGTTAAACCATTACACCATTGAAAAACTGGTTACGTTTGCAATCGAAAGAAAAATGACTATAGTTGAAGAGGTAATGGCCCCTAAACTATGTTCTGGGATGAAAGTTACAGCTTCAGTGAAATCCGTTTGCAAATCGGAGTGATAGATTAGAATCTAGAGCCAACGGTACGTTTTCTATGTTAAACCATTACACCATTGAAAAACTGGTTACGTTTGCAATCGAAAGAAAAATGACTATAGTTGAAGAGGTAATGGCCCCTAAACTATGTTCTGGGATGAAAGTTACAGCTTCAGTGAAATCCGTTTGCAAATCGGAGTGATAGATTAGAATCTAGAGCCAACGGTACGTTTTCTATGTTAAACCATTACACCATTGAAAAACTGGTTACGTTTGCAATCAAAAGAAAAATTACTATAGTTGAAGAGGTAATGGCCCCTAAACTATGTTCTGGGATGAAAAATACAGTTTCAGTGAAATCCGTTTGCAAATCGGAGTGATACATTAGAATCTAGAGCCAACGGTACGTTTTCTATGTTAAACCATTACACCATTGAAAAACTGGTTACGTTTGCAATCGAAAGAAAAATGACAACAAAGAATTACCGCCCAATATCCCTACTAGGAGTAGATTATAAATTATTTACAGCCATTCTGGCTACTAGGCTAAATAACATACTACCCGCCCTGGTCCATAAAGATCAGGTGGGTTTTATTCCATCAAGGCAGGCTTCGGACAACATTCGAAAAATTGTAGATATTCAACACTTCTCGAAGAGGTCTTCTTCATGTTTAGCCATTTTAGCACTGGACATGGAGAAGGCCTTCGACTTGATTAAATGGCCATACATGATCTCCGTTCTTCAGAGATATGGGTTTGCTGGGAATTATCTCAACGCTATAAGAGTCCTCTATTCCTCTCCCACAGCTTTCCTTAAAATGCCGGCAGTCAGCAGGGTGTCGTTCCCAATTCAGAGGGGGACCAGGCAGGGGTGTCCCTTATCACCCGCAATTTTCGCCTTGATGATCGAACCCCTGGCTGAAATGATTAGGCGAACCCCTTCTATAAAGGGTGTTACTATAGGCTCAAAGGAATACAAATTATCTTTGTTTGCGGACGACATCCTGCTGACCTTATCCTCGCCTAAAACATCCATCCCAGCCCTACTAAAAGTGGTGGAGGAATTTTCCCTCTTTTCAGGATTTAAATTGAATTTGGAGAAATCTGAGCTAATGTTGTCTAATACTTCGACTACAGCAGGTCAAGATCTAGCACGCTCTTTAGGTCTACAATACCAACCAAAATATATAAAATATTTGGGCATAAACCTGCCCATAGATCCCCATAAATTGTATGATCAAAATTACCCCTCAATGATCAGAAAACTATCTAATGATCTGGAAATCTGGAATAGCTACCCAATTTCACTTTTGGGCAGAGTTACCTCAGTAAGGATGACTCTATTACCACGTATTCTCTACTTATTTCGAGTATTGCCCATAGCTATAAAAAAGGGTGAACTGGGGAGACTCCAAAGGCAAATTCAACAATTTATATGGAGAAAACGTAAAGCACGCATCAAGTACGCAACTCTGGCAAGGCCTCGGGACATGGGAGGCTTGAATGCCCCGATTCTGATAAATTATTATTATGCCGCCCAGCTGTCTCAGCTTGCAGTAACAAATTCATCTTCTAATCTGCCAATTTGGGTGGAAATAGAGTCGGGGCTTCTTGGCCCTTCATCCCTAGCAGGCCTGATGTGGTCCAGAAAAATCCATACCAATATAATTAGGAAAAAATCCCCGGTTGCTGCTCACTCATTGGGAGTTTGGTCAAAATTAAGATTCAATTATGCATTACAATCACCAACCTCTTGCATGACTAATATATTTAAAAATCCGGACTTCCCAAAAGGCCTACAAATCATAAGGTTTAAATGGTGGATCTCAAAGGGACTCATCACTTTGGGCAAATATATGTCCCATTTTAAATTGGCCTCCCCAGCACAATTTAGCAGGGACCACGGTGTCCCGAGGGAAGAAATGGACAATCTGGTTTCTATCTTTAATTTCTTGCAGTCCTTGGTCAAAGAAGGGGAGATCTTGATCTATACACCATTCGAAGTTAGGTGCAAAAACCGCCCCATGGATAGAGGGTTTGTTTCGGAGCTATACACTATATTATGCCACACAAACATAACGCCTAGGTTAAAGGTACAGGATCAGTGGGAACAAGAATGCAATATTTCCCTCTCCGAGGCGAGATGGGCTCATTGTTGCTCAATCCTTACGAGGGGCTCTATGTTCTATTCATCCATAGAAACGTCTTTAAAATTATTTCATAGAATATACCTAACCCCCTCCAGGCTACATTTATTTTACCATGATACTTCTGATCTTTGCTTTAGACATTGTCGTAAGAAAGGAGATTTGTGGCATATATGGTGGGCGTGTCCCACAGCAGAACACTACTGGAGAGCTATATGGAACAAAATATGTTTAATGCTGGGCAAACAGATACCTCTAGATCCATCAGTTGTTCTTCTCGGGAACAGGCCCAAATCAGTGCTACATCCAAATCATAAACTTATTCAATTTGTCATGGCACAAGCTAAGAGACACCTCGCTTCACAGTGGAAGCAACCCCTTCTGTCCGTGGACGCTGTCTTTAGAGATCTCAACAAAACAATGCTCTCCGAACATATTAGAGCCAAGATCTTTGACAGATTAGAAAATTTCTTTAAAATCTGGGATCCTTGGATTGTCCACCAAGATAATCTAGGTCTCAGGTACACTCTCCATACATTCTAAATACCCTGACAACAACCATTTCCCTTTGAGAAATGATTTGGCTTTGGCGACCTGGGATGGGTGCGACTTCTCTCTTAATTGTTCTTAGAATTGGTGGTATGTGTTGACAATAAGCGTAATTCTCACCGTCTGTTTCCCTTCCCCCTATATCTTCCCTGGCTTTACCCTCTCTTTCCGTAGGACTGATCCATCGGCATGCTGTGGCTTTGTCCACCCATGGATCGTTCTTCATCCCTCCCACTCCCCTACCCCCCCCCTTCTTACCTCCCAATCTTTCCTCACCATTCCTTCCCTTTATCCCCCAATCTATAGCTGCTATTATAATATGGTTGTCTCTATTCGATGTTTTTGCGAAGCCTTTGTAATTAAACCACACTGTTAGTTAAATATACAATGTTATTTCATATAGCTTTTCCCCATGTGTGGGGTTATATTGTTTTACCTTATTGTATAACTGAGATTTTATCAATAAAAACCCTTGAAACGAAAGAAAAATGACTATAGTTGAAGAGGTAATGGCCCCTAAACTATGTTCTGGGATGAAAGTTACAGCTTCAGCGAAATCCGTTTGCAAATCGGAGTGATAGATTAGAATCTAGAGCCAACGGTACGTTTTCTATGTTAAACCATTACACCATTGAAAAACTGGTTACGTTTGCAATCGAAAGAAAAATGACTATAGTTGAAGAGGTAATGGCCCCTAAACTATGTTCTGGGATGAAAAATACAGCTTCAGTAAAATCCGTTTGCAAATCGGAGTGATAGATTAGAATCTAGAGCCAACGGTACGTTTTCTATGTTAAACCATTACACCATTGAAAAACTGGTTACGTTTGCAATCGAAAGAAAAATGACTATAGTTGAAGAGGTAATGGCCCCTAAACTATGTTCTGGGATGAAAAATACAGCTTCAGTAAAATCCGTTTGCAAATCGGAGTGATAGATTAGAATCTAGAGCCAACGGTACGTTTTCTATGTTAAACCATTACACCATTGAAAAACTAGTTACGTTTGCAATCGAAAGAAAAATGACTATAGTTGAAGAGGTAATGGACCCTAACCTATGTTCTGGGATGAAAAATACAGCTTCAGTGAAATCCGTTTGCAAATCGGAGTGATAGATTAGAATCTAGAGCCAACGGTAAGTTTTCTATGTTAAACCATTACACCATTGAAAAACTGGTTACGTTTGCAATTGAAAGAAAAATGACTATAGTTGAAGAAGTAATGGCCCCTAAACTATGTTCTGGGATGAAAGTTACAGCTTCAGTGAAATCCGTTTGCAAATCGGAGTGATAGATTAGAATCTAGAGCCAACGGTAAGTTTTCTATGTTAAACCATTACACCATTGAAAAACTGGTTACGTTTGCAATCGAAAGAAAAATGACTATAGTTGAAGAGGTAATGGCCCCTAAACTATGTTCTGGGATGAAAAATACAGCTTCAGTGAAATCCGTTTGCAAATCGGAGTGATAGATTAGAATCTAGAGCCAACGGTAAGTTTTCTATGTTAAACCATTACACCATTGAAAAACTGGTTACGTTTGCAATTGAAAGAAAAATGACTATAGTTGAAGAAGTAATGGCCCCTAAACTATGTTCTGGGATGAAAGTTACAGCTTCAGTGAAATCCGTTTGCAAATCGGAGTGATAGATTAGAATCTAGAGCCAACGGTAAGTTTTCTATGTTAAACCATTACACCATTGAAAAACTGGTTACGTTTGCAATCGAAAGAAAAATGACTATAGTTGAAGAGGTAATGGCCCCTAAACTATGTTCTGGGATGAAAAATACAGCTTCAGTGAAATCCGTTTGCAAATCGGAGTGATAGATTAGAATCTAGAGCCAACGGTACGTTTTCTATGTTAAACCATTACACCATTGAAAAACTGGTTACGTCTGCAATCGAAAGAAAAATGACTATAGTTGAAGAGGTAATGGCCCCTAAACTATGTTCTGGGATGAAAGTTACAGCATCAGTGAAATCCGTTTGCAAATCGGAGTGATAGATTAGAATCTAGAGCCAACGGTACGTTTTCTATGTTAAACCATTACACCATTGAAAAACTGGTTAAGTTTGCAATCGAAAGAAAAATGACTATAGTTGAAGAGGTAATGGCCCCTAAACTATGTTCTGGGATGAAAAATACAGCTTCAGTGAAATCCGTTTGCAAATCGGAGTGATAGATTAGAATCTAGAGCCAACGGTACGTTTTCTATGTTAAACCATTACACCATTGAAAAACTGGTTACGTCTGCAATCGAAAGAAAAATGACTATAGTTGAAGAGGTAATGGCCCCTAAACTATGTTCTGGGATGAAAGTTACAGCATCAGTGAAATCCGTTTGCAAATCGGAGTGATAGATTAGAATCTAGAGCCAACGGTACGTTTTCTATGTTAAACCATTACACCATTGAAAAACTGGTTACGTTTGCAATCGAAAGAAAAATGACTATAGTTGAAGAGGTAATGGCCCCTAAACTATGTTCTGGGATGAAAAATACAGCTTCAGTGAAATCCGTTTGCAAATCGGAGTGATAGATTAGAATCTAGAGCCAACGGTAAGTTTTCTATGTTAAACCATTACACCATTGAAAAACTGGTTACGTTTGCAATCAAAAGAAAAATGACTATAGTTGAAGAGGTAATGGCCCCTAAACTATGTTCTGGGATGAAAAATACAGTTTCAGTGAAATCCGTTTGCAAATCGGAGTGATAGATTAGAATCTAGAGCCAACGGTACGTTTTCTATGTTAAACCATTACACCATTGAAAAACTGGTTACGTTTGCAATCGAAAGAAAAATGACTATAGTTGAAGAGGTAATGGCCCCTAAACTATGTTCTGGGATGAAAAATACAGCTTCAGTGAAATCCGTTTGCAAATCAGAGTGATAGATTAGAATCTAGAGCCAACGGTAAGTTTTCTATGTTAAACCATTACACCATTGAAAAACTGGTTACGTTTGCAATCGAAAGAAAAATGACTATAGTTGAAGAGGTAATGGCCCCTAAACTATGTTCTGGGATGAAAGTTACAGCTTCAGTGAAATCCGTTTGCAAATCGGAGTGATAGATTAGAATCTAGAGCCAACGGTACGTTTTCTATGTTAAACCATTACACCATTGAAAAACTGGTTACGTTTGCAATCGAAAGAAAAATGACTATAGTTGAAGAGGTAATGGCCCCTAAACTATGTTCTGGGATGAAAGTTACAGCTTCAGTGAAATCCGTTTGCAAATCGGAGTGATAGATTAGAATCTAGAGCCAACGGTAAGTTTTCTATGTTAAACCATTACACCATTGAAAAACTGGTTACGTTTGCAATCGAAAGAAAAATGACTATAGTTGAAGAGGTAATGGCCCCTAAACTATGTTCTGGGATGAAAGTTACAGCTTCAGTGAAATCCGTTTGCAAATCGGAGTGATAGATTAGAATCTAGAGCCAACGGTACGTTTTCTATGTTAAACCATTACACCATTGAAAAACTGGTTACGTTTGCAATCGAAAGAAAAATGACTATAGTTGAAGAGGTAATGGCCCCTAAACTATGTTCTGGGATGAAAGTTACAGCTTCAGTGAAATCCGTTTGCAAATCGGAGTGATAGATTAGAATCTAGAGCCAACGGTACGTTTTCTATGTTAAACCATTACACCATTGAAAAACTAGTTACGTTTGCAATCGAAAGAAAAATGACTATAGTTGAAGAGGTAATGGCCCCTAAACTATGTTCTGGGATGAAAAATACAGCTTCAGTGAAATCCGTTTGCAAATCAGAGTGATAGATTAGAATCTAGAGCCAACGGTAAGTTTTCTATGTTAAACCATTACACCATTGAAAAACTGGTTACGTTTGCAATTGAAAGAAAAATGACTATAGTTGAAGAAGTAATGGCCCCTAAACTATGTTCTGGGATGAAAGTTACAGCTTCAGTGAAATCCATTTGCAAATCGGAGTGATAGATTAGAATCTAGAGCCAACGGTAAGTTTTCTATGTTAAACCATTACACCATTGAAAAACTGGTTACGTTTGCAATCGAAAGAAAAATGACTATAGTTGAAGAGGTAATGGCCCCTAAACTATGTTCTGGGATGAAAAATACAGCTTCAGTGAAATCCGTTTGCAAATCGGAGTGATAGATTAGAATCTAGAGCCAACGGTAAGTTTTCTATGTTAAACCATTACACCATTGAAAAACTGGTTACGTTTGCAATTGAAAGAAAAATGACTATAGTTGAAGAAGTAATGGCCCCTAAACTATGTTCTAGGATGAAAGTTACAGCTTCAGTGAAATCCGTTTGCAAATCGGAGTGATAGATTACAATCTAGAGCCAACGGTACGTTTTCTATGTTAAACCATTACACCATTGAAAAACTGGTTACGTTTGCAATCGAAAGAAAAATGACTATAGTTGAAGAGGTAATGGCCCCTAAACTATGTTCTGGGATGAAAGTTACAGCTTCAGTGAAATCCATTTGCAAATCGGAGTGATAGATTAGAATCTAGAGCCAACGGTACGTTTTCTATGTTAAACCATTACACCATTGAAAAACTGGTTACGTTTGCAATCAAAAGAAAAATGACTATAGTTGAAGAGGTAATGGCCCCTAAACTATGTTCTGGGATGAAAAATACAGTTTCAGTGAAATCCGTTTGCAAATCGGAGTGATAGATTAGAATCTAGAGCCAACGGTACGTTTTCTATGTTAAACCATTACACCATTGAAAAACTGGTTACGTTTGCAATCGAAAGAAAAATGACTATAGTTGAAGAGGTAATGGCCCCTAAACTATGTTCTGGGATGAAAGTTACAGCTTCAGTGAAATCCGTTTGCAAATCGGAGTGATAGATTAGAATCTAGAGCCAACGGTACGTTTTCTATGTTAAACCATTACACCATTGAAAAACTGGTTACGTCTGCAATCGAAAGAAAAATGACTATAGTTGAAGAGGTAATGGCCCCTAAACTATGTTCTGGGATGAAAGTTACAGCTTCAGTGAAATCCGTTTGCAAATCGGAGTGATAGATTAGAATCTAGAGCCAACGGTACGTTTTCTATGTTAAACCATTACACCATTGAAAAACTGGTTACGTCTGCAATCGAAAGAAAAATGACTATAGTTGAAGAGGTAATGGCCCCTAAACTATGTTCTGGGATGAAAGTTACAGTTTCAGTGAAATCCGTTTGCAAATCGGAGTGATAGATTAGAATCTAGAGCCAACGGTACGTTTTCTATGTTAAACCATTACACCATTGAAAAACTGGTTACGTTTGCTATCGAAAGAAAAATGACTATAGTTGAAGAGGTAATGGCCCCTAAACTATGTTCTGGGATGAAAAATACAGCTTCAGTGAAATCTGTTTGCAAATCGGAGTGATAGATTAGAATCTAGAGCCAACGGTAAGTTTTCTATGTTAAACCATTACACCATTGAAAAACTGGTTACGTTTGCAATCGAAAGAAAAATGACTATAGTTGAAGAGGTAATGGCCCCTAAACTATGTTCTGGGATGAAAGTTACAGCTTCAGTGAAATCCGTTTGCAAATCGGAGTGATAGATTAGAATCTAGAGCCAACGGTACGTTTTATATGTTAAACCATTACACCATTGAAAAACTGGTTACGTTTGCAATCGAAAGAAAAATGACTATAGTTGAAGAGGTAATGGCCCCTAAACTATGTTCTGGGATGAAAAATACAGCTTCAGTGAAATCCGTTTGCAAATCGGAGTGATAGATTAGAATCTAGAGCCAACGGTACGTTTTCTATGTTAAACCATTACACCATTGAAAAACTGGTTACGTTTGCAATCGAAAGAAAAATGACTATAGTTGAAGAGGTAATGGCCCCTAAACTATGTTCTGGGATGAAAAATACAGCTTCAGTGAAATCCGTTTGCAAATCGGAGTGATAGATTAGAATCTAGAGCCAACGGTAAGTTTTCTAAGTTAAACCATTACACCATTGAAAAACTGGTTACGTTTGCAATCGAAAGAAAAATGACTATAGTTGAAGAGGTAATGGCCCCTAAACTATGTTCTGGGATGAAAAATACAGTTTCAGTGAAATCCGTTTGCAAATCGGAGTGATAGATTAGAATCTAGAGCCAACGGTAAGTTTTCTATGTTAAACCATTACACCATTGAAAAACTGGTTACGTTTGCAATCGAAAGAAAAATGACTATAGTTGAAGAGGTAATGGCCCCTAAACTATGTTCTGGGATGAAAAATACAGCTTCAGTGAAATCCGTTTGCAAATCGGAGTGATAGATTAGAATCTAGTGCCAACGGTACGTTTTCTATGTTAAACCATTACACCATTGAAAAACTGGTTACGTCTGCAATCGAAAGAAAAATGACTATAGTTGAAGAGGTAATGGCCCCTAAACTATGTTCTGGGATGAAAGTTACAGCTTCAGTGAAATCCGTTTGCAAATCGGAGTGATAGATTAGAATCTAGAGCCAACGGTACGTTTTCTATGTTAAACCATTACACCATTGAAAAACTGGTTACGTTTGCAATCGAAAGAAAAATGACTATAGTTGAAGAGGTAATGGCCCCTAAACTATGTTCTGTGATGAAAAATACAGCTTCAGTGAAATCCGTTTGCAAATCGGAGTGATAGATTAGAATCTAGAGCCAACGGTAAGTTTTCTATGTTAAACCATTACACCATTGAAAAACTGGTTACGTTTGCAATCGAAAGAAAAATGACTATAGTTGAAGAGGTAATGGCCCCTAAACTATGTTCTGGGATGAAAAATACAGCTTCAGTGAAATCCGTTTGCAAATCGGAGTGATAGATTAGAATCTAGAGCCAACGGTACGTTTTCTATGTTAAACCATTACACCATTGAAAAACTGGTTACGTTTGCAATCGAAAGAAAAATGACTATAGTTGAAGAGGTAATGGCCCCTAAACTATGTTCTGTGATGAAAAATACAGCTTCAGTGAAATCCGTTTGCAAATCGGAGTGATAGATTAGAATCTAGAGCCAACGGTAAGTTTTCTATGTTAAACCATTACACCATTGAAAAACTGGTTACGTTTGCAATCGAAAGAAAAATGACTATAGTTGAAGAGGTAATGGCCCCTAAACTATGTTCTGGGATGAAAAATACAGCTTCAGTGAAATCCGTTTGCAAATCGGAGTGATAGATTAGAATCTAGAGCCAACGGTAAGTTTTCTATGTTAAACCATTACACCATTGACAAACTGGTTACGTTTGCAATCGAAAGAAAAATGACTATAGTTGAAGAGGTAATGGCCCCTAAACTATGTTCTGGGATGAAAAATACAGTTTCAGTGAAATCCGTTTGCAAATCGGAGTGATAGATTAGAATCTAGAGCCAACGGTACGTTTTCTATGTTAAACCATTACACCATTGAAAAACTGGTTACGTTTGCAATCGAAAGAAAAATGACTATAGTTGAAGAGGTAATGGCCCCTAAACTATGTTCTGGGATGAAAAATACAGCTTCAGTGAAATCCGTTTGCAAATCGGAGTGATAGATTAGAATCTAGAGCCAACGGTACGTTTTCTATGTTAAACCACTACACCATTGAAAAACTGGTTACGTTTGCAATCGAAAGAAAAATTACTATAGTTGAAGAGGTAATGGCCCCTAAACTATGTTCTGGGATGAAAAATACAGCTTCAGTAAAATCCGTTTGCAAATCGGAGTGATAGATTAGAATCTAGAGCCAACGGTACGTTTTCTATGTTAAACCATTACACCATTGAAAAACTAGTTACGTTTGCAATCGAAAGAAAAATGACGGGGCGCTAGTGAGGCGCTTGCTGAGAAGGATGCATCTTTGCTGAGCTCCTTCTTCCACACCTGATTCCTGCCTATCAAGAGCGATTACAGAGGCCAAACTGGTATCATCCGACAGCTGAACACTCCAGGTATGCTTGGATCCCCCAAACAATACCCTATACGCAGCCATACTGCCTCCAGACCCCTTCTTTCTCCCCTAAGATTCGAGAGGAGATTCTCAAAGATGGCTGCCAAGGCCCAGCCTGAGCAAGAAGCATGCTCACCATCAGATAGTGCCCCAGCCCAATCCTCCAGCCCAACTGCCCCAGGCTCATCACGAGAGGGTGCCCAGGCCCCGCCAACCACTCAGACCCCGAAACGAGCGTTGTGGACCCCGGGGGACCCCAAATCCCGCCATGACGCCACCGCGGACAACGCGTACAAAAATACGCATGGCGGACATGACTGTACGCATGGAAATGACTCTGATGAGCCGCATAGCCCGCATGATGATCCGCATGGCCGCAATGGGAACAATGCGACCAAAAATACGCATGGCTCACATGAACGTACGCATGGAAGAGGCAAAGAAAATACGCGTTCACAGCATGGAAGTCCGCAATACCATCAGGAAAATCCGCATGCGGCAAGTGGCCAGGCGTTAATGCTTCCACAAACACTATCCTCGGCAGATTTAATGGCTATGATGCGCAATGTGTTTAAAGAAGAACTACGTGAAGCCGTTCACGAGCTGTCGCAACAGATAACAGACATTGGCCAGAGAGTGGATGTCTTGGAACAACAGTCTGACAAGCTAGTAGAGGCGATCAATGAGGACAGAGCCCAACTGGATGAACATGACGATAGACTAGACCAGGCCGAGGCTAAACTGGAGGACCTGGAGAACCGGAGCAGGAGGGCCAATGTGCGGATACGAGGTCTCCCTGAATCTTTCCTCGACTTGGAGCCTGTGGCCAACAACCTCTTTGGCTCATTGCTTCCACAGGTGGACTCCTCCATATTGAGGGTGGTCCGCATCCACCGTTCTTTGGCTAAGCCACGCAATCCAGAACTGCCAAGAGACATCATTGCAAAACTGGCATCGGAGGACGCAAGAGACAAGCTTCTTCTAGCAGCACGAGATTTGACCACCCTCCCAGGGGTCCCCACATCCGTCCAGATCTTTGCCGACCTGGCACCCATTACCATTCTTAAGAGGAGGCAAATGAGGCCCTATACACTTGCATTGCAGCAAAAGGCAATTCGCTACAACATGGGGATTTCCCTTTATGTTGTCTTTCAAAATTAACAACAAAACATATAATTGCAAACGCCCAGAAGAGGCGGCAAAGGCACTCAGACAGGCGGCCATCCCCTTTACCATCCCGACGGTGCCTCAACGGTCTCCTAACCAACAACGCACCGGTCAAGTGGCAGGAAATTGGTCGACAGTGAGAGGATCCTCCTTCAGGGCACGTGAGCCCGATATAGGCGCTTCTTGAATCTTATGTGCATACTTTGCCTACTGGAGGATTTCCTTCTGCATTTCTATGACCTGATGACGTGTGGACGGCTCCCTCCTTTATGATGTGAGGGACCCGTTCACATCCCTTCTTTTTGGAGCTATATTGGAGACTACTCTAATCGTCACTTAGATGGACATTAAAATCTGGTTGTCCCCTTTATGATGTAGGGATAACGAAGATACGTTTCAGCTCACGAACATTTTTCTTGAGAAAAATTGAAACCCTCTTTATAATGATTGCGGGAATATGGACCTGCCTCTTTGGTGGGCCACCCCCTGCCTTATGATCACACCCTGACATGGACACCTTTTGCTCTTAGGTAATTTGTTAAAAATGTTATGCCATGTTAAGCATTTATGTTTCTGTCTTGATTTCCATGTTCAGCTTGGTGTAAAGAGGTTCACTTTTGGGTTATCTATGGTTTATAAGGAATAATGGTTTTTTGGGACTTTTGGTCTTGAAAAACTGGTTTTGGCCTAAAGTTTAAAGGTTAACTGGCAGCCCAGGTGTGGTTCACTATTGCTGTCCCCCTACCCAAGATGGCGCTTGGGGCTAGGTCGGCACTGTTAGTGGTGGCCCTGCTCCAATCGTTATCAACGCACGATTGTGCTTTCCCTTCCCTCGCAGCTTATAAAGCTTCTTCTTTCCAACCCCCCTATAGCCGAATTGAGGAATACAATACGAACAAGTTGGTCGGGCGCCTGCTGCCCTCGATGTGTTTATTTTGCTTTGTCTGCCCCGTGGCTCTCTTCATTACTATGATTCTTGAGCGTACCTCTAATTATCGCCCACCATGAGTAATAAGCCCTTTAACATTGTATCTCACAATGTGAGAGGTCTGAACTCCCCCCAGAAAAGGAAAAAGGCCCTTACGGAACTGATCCGGTCATCTCCCGACATTATATGTCTCCAAGAGACCCACTTTACCAATAAGTCCCATCCTAAATTTTTCCATCATAGATACAAAAGGGTCTATTGCTCAAACTATAACAAAAAACAGAGAGGGGTTGCAATTCTTCTTGCAGACTCCTTTCCTTTAGAACCCTCCTCTTATACTAGAGATGATGAGGGGACATATGGTATACTTCTAGGACACCTTTTAGGAAAAACTATATGTATCGTTAACTTATATGCTCCCCCAGACCAGAATTTTTGTGTCATTAACAAATTGTCTGAGGTTCTTCTTACTCTGTCATATGATATGCTTATCTGGGCTGGAGACTTCAATCTGACACCTAATGACAAGGTGGATAGGACACACCCTCAAAGACCCTCAATTGCTAAGAAATCAAGGCAACTTTTTGAAGACCTGTTCAGGACACACTCGCTGGTTGACACGTGGAGAGTCTATAATGGTAACAAACGGGGATATACTCATATGTCTACCCCTCACAACTCGTATTCTAGGATAGACCTGATCCTGATTTCTTTGTCCTGTGCCTCCTCCTTGGTCTATGCTAGGAATTTGCTGTGCCCTTGGTCGGATCACGACCCTCTTCTTGTCTCCCTGAACTCCCTGATTCCTAAAACACAAAGAGCCCCTTGGCGGTTAAATGAGTCCCTATTACATAACACAGAAATCTATGACAAAATAGATTCCCAGCTGACAGAATACTTTAGCCTTAACGATAATGATGATACCTCCCCGGCGGTTGTTTGGCTGGCACATAAATCGGTGGTAAGAGGAACATTCATACAACTAGCTGCTAGACATAAAAGAGATAGAAACAAAATTCTTGCAGACTTAGAATATAAACTACAAAAACTCCATCTTGCCAACCAACAGCATCCGTCTAGATTCCTTTATAAACAGATCCAGAATATTCAAACACAAATAGACACGATTCTTAACTCTGAAACAGAAAAAGCACTAAGGTGGACGGCCGCAACAGTATACGATCAAATAAATAAACCAAAGAGATGGTTGGCCGCGAAACTGAGGGCACAGCAAACGGTTAATAGGGTCCTTAGGATCAAAGATAAGAAAGGAAAGGTGACATCAGATCCTGATAAGATCTACGACATATTTTCTGAATATTATAAAACTTTGTATAGCGACCCTGAACCTAACCTGCACTCCACCCAGAGAAGGGATTTCTTGGAGGGAACAGTGAGAAAGACCCTAACAGAGGACACAGTGAAGTTGCTTAATGCCGATGTCACACAGGAGGAGGTACATGAGGCAATTAAAAGACTCAAGAGATCCAAAGCCCCCGGGCCGGATGGCTTTTCGGCTCTATATTATAAGAAATATGAATCCCACTTAACCCCATATTTGATTAAGTTCTATAACCACCTATTGAAAGGGAATATACCCCCAGAGGAATTTTTATCCTCATTACTGGTGGTAATTCCCAAGCCCCAAAGGGATACACTCCTCACAAAAAACTATAGACCAATCTCTTTGTTGGGGGTCGATTATAAGCTCTTCACTTCGATACTGGCGAGCAGACTGAACGGGATCTTACCAGCCTTGCTTCACCGGGACCAAGTGGGTTTCGTCCCAAAGAGACAGGCCCCAGACAATATTCGGAAGATATTGAATCTCCAACATTATTGTAAGAGAACCGCCACATGTATGGCCATCCTATCCCTTGATATGGAGAAGGCATTTGACCTCATCAAGTGGCCATACATGGAGGCGGTCCTGCATAAATATGGATTCAAGGGTAATTTTGTCAATGCCATTTCAGCACTATACTCACATCCATCAGCCACTCTGAAAATGCCTGCATCCACGAGAAAGTCATTCGCAATACAGAGGGGTACGAGGCAGGGATGCCCTCTGTCACCAGCAATTTTTGCTCTCATTATTGAGCCGCTGGCAGAGCAGATCCGCAATACACCGGAGATTACAGGCGTGAAAATTGCCTCAAAAGAATATAAGCTTTCTCTCTTTGCGGACGATATTCTGCTAACCCTTACCTCTCCCCGCACCTCTATTCCAAAACTACTAGATGAAATTTCGAAATTCTCCCCTTTCTCTGGATTTAGGCTTAATTTGGAGAAATCGGAACTGATGGTCTCGGATATGTCTAAGACGCAAGCCCAACAACTGGCCGAATCACATGGCCTCCAACATCAGACCAAATTCATACAGTACCTAGGGATTAAGCTCACGGCTGACCCATTAAAACTATATGAGTTTAACTATCCCCCCCTTTACAATAAGCTGGCTCGAGATTTGGAGAGCTGGAATGAGTTCCCGATCTCTATGCTGGGCAGAATATCAGCAGTACGAATGACCTTACTCCCAAGACTACTATATCTTTTTAGAACTCTGCCGATACTCCTTAGAAAAGGCCCAATACAGCACCTGCAATCCCTTATCCAGAAATTTATTTGGAGAAAAAGAAAAGCCCGGATTAAATATTTAACATTAGCCAGACCTAGGGACCTGGGGGGCCTAAACGCTCCCATACTCTTTAATTATTATAAGGCGGCCCAGATTTCCCAACTAGCAGCATCAAACGCCACCCCCAGTGTTGTCCCACTCTGGGTTGAGCTGGAGTCACTTTTGATGGCCCCTCTATCCCTGGATGGGGCAATGTGGGCTAAACACATTCCTATAGCCAAGATCAGAAAACTATCCCCGGTCTCGGCTCAATCCCTAAGTCTATGGTCTAGGACAAGATTTGTATATGCTTTCCAATCCCCCACGTCCTGTATGACTAGGATCTTTCGCAACCCTGACTTCCCAGAGGGACATAAAGTTACTCAATTTAGATGGTGGATCCAAAAGGGGTTCACAACTTTAGGCAAATTTTTATCTGCATTTAAACTCCAGAAATCCATTCACTTTATAAAAAAGCATGAGGTTCCCAGGGAAGAGTGGGGAAGAATGGACTTAATATTTAAATTCCTATCCTCATTAGACCCTAATGAAGATGTCCACACCTACTCCCCTTTTGAAGTCCGCTGCAAAAATAGCCCAATGGATGGAGGATTCATCTCCGACTTGTACACCTTTCTTTCCCATCCCACCATTGATGGCAAAATTAAGGCCCAGCTGGACTGGGAAAGAGATTGTGCCCAGGAACTCTCTGATAGCAAGTGGGCTCACTGCTGCACCTCCTTGACCAGGGGATCACTCTTTTTCTCCTCCATCGAGACATCTCTAAAACTCCTGCATAGAACGTATCAGACACCCGCTAGACTACATCTATACAATCCTATATATTCATCTGACTGTTTTAGGGGCTGTGCTCAGCGGGGTGATCTGTGGCATGTTTGGTGGTCGTGCCCAAAGGCCCAAACCTTCTGGAAAGATGTCTGGAATAGAACAAAATTGATGCTTAGTTTACACAGTGATATGGACCCTTCGGTCCTCTTACTGGGCAATAGACCTCAATCGATGAAATATGCTACTCATAAATTAATCCAATATATAATGGCACAGGCACGGAGACACTTGGCGTCTCGCTGGAGGAAAGACTCGCTTATGGTCGAGGAGGTGTTTAGAGGCCTTAATTCCACCATGTCCTCAGAACATATCAGGGCTAAAATATTTGACAACTTGGAGAACTTCTTTAAGGTATGGGATCCATGGATCGAATGGCAGGGAAATGTGGGCCTTTCCTATCTGTTGCACTCCTTCTAGGGACAGTCCCTCTCGGGTGGAGCGTAACTCATTAAATTCATAAGCATCGGTTTCTGTTATGAGTGCCACGGGGCATCACCCTTATGATATGTCTACACTCCTGGGCGTGTATGTGCCCTTGACCCAACAACTGTAATAGTTTTCTTGTGATTCTGCTTTTCCTTTCTTCGGCTACTGACTTTACCCTTCTTTCCTCCCTACCCACACCTCTTTTATCCACTGGAATTCACTATAGGCATGATGTGGTAATTCCACCCATGGTGAATCCTTTCATCCCACTTACCCTTTCTACCTAAGCCTACCCTTTTTCTTACCCCATACCCCTCTTTCCCTATGGGCCTCTCTTGGCTCAAGTAGAAATGTATAAAACACTAGGTATGCATGATCACCCTCGATTGTTTTTTATGCTCTTTTTCTTTTCTCTGCTTAAAGTTTGTAGGGTGACCGTGTACTTTTTGTCTTAATTATCAGTTTTCAAAGTGATACTCTCCACATGTGGAGAAAATTTGTCTTTACTTTTATTGTTAAATGATTTTATTTCTAAATAAACACCCTTGGAACGAAAGAAAAATGACTATAGTTGAAGAGGTAATGGCCCCTAACCTATGTTCTGGGATGAAAAATACAGCTTCAGTGAAATCCGTTTGCAAATCGGAGTGATAGATTAGAATCTAGAGCCAACGGTAAGTTTTCTATGTTAAACCATTACACCATTGAAAAACTGGTTACGTTTGCAATTGAAAGAAAAATGACTATAGTTGAAGAAGTAATGCCCCCTAAACTATGTTCTGGGATGAAAGTTACAGCTTCAGTGAAATCCGTTTGCAAATCGGAGTGATAGATTAGAATCTAGAGCCAACGGTACGTTTTCTATGTTAAACCATTACACCATTGAAAAACTGGTTACGTCTGCAATCGAAAGAAAAATGACTATAGTTGAAGAGGTAATGGCCCCTAAACTATGTTCTGGGATGAAAGTTACAGCTTCAGTGAAATCCGTTTGCAAATCGGAGTGATAGATTAGAACCTAGAGCCAACGGTACGTTTTCTATGTTAAACCATTACACCATTGAAAAACTGGTTACGTTTGCAATCGAAAGAAAAATGACTATAGTTGAAGAGGTAATGGCCCCTAAACTATGTTTTGGGATGAAAAATACAGCTTCAGTGAAATCCGTTTGCAAATCGGAGTGATAGATTAGAATCTAGAGCCAACGGTAAGTTTTCTATGTTAAACCATTACACCATTAAAAAACTGGTTACGTTTGCAATCGAAAGAAAAATGACTATAGTTGAAGAGGTAATGGCCCCTAAACTATGTTCTGGGATGAAAAATACAGTTTCAGTGAAATCCGTTTGCAAATCGGAGTGATAGATTAGAATCTAGAGCCAACGGTACGTTTTCTATGTTAAACCATTACACCATTGAAAACTGGTTACGTTTGCAATCGAAAGAAAAATGACTATAGTTGAAGAGGTAATGGCCCCTAAACTATGTTCTGGGAAGAAAAATACAGCTTCAGTGAAATCCGTTTGCAAATCGGAGTGATAGATTAGAATCTAGAGCCAACGGTACGTTTTCTATGTTAAACCACTACACCATTGAAAAACTGGTTACGTTTGCAATCGAAAGAAAAATTACTATAGTTGAAGAGGTAATGGCCCCTAAACTATGTTCTGGGATGAAAAATACAGCTTCAGTAAAATCCGTTTGCAAATCGGAGTGATAGAGTGGAATCTAGAGCCAACGGTACGTTTTCTATGTTACACCATAACACCATTGAAAAACTAGTTACATTTGCAATCGAAAGAAAAATGACTATAGTTGAAGAGGTAATGGCCCCTAACCTATGTTCTGGGATAAAAAATACAGCTTCAGTGAAATCCGTTTGCAAATCGGAGTGATAGATTAGAATCTAGAGCCAACGGTAAGTTTTCTATGTTAAACCATTACACCATTGAAAAACTGGTTACGTTTGCAATTGAAAGAAAAATGACTATAGTTGAAGAAGTAATGGCCCCTAAACTATGTTCTGGGATGAAAGTTACAGCTTCAGTGAAATCCGTTTGCAAATCGGAGTGATAGATTAGAATCTAGAGCCAACGGTACGTTTTCTATGTTAAACCATTACACCATTGAAAAACTGGTTACGTTTGCAATCGAAAGAAAAATGACTATAATTGAAGAGGTAATGGCCCCTAAACTATGTTCTGGGATGAAAAATACAGCTTCAGTGAAATCCGTTTGCAAATCGGAGTGATAGATTAGAATCTAGAGCCAACGGTACGTTTTCCATGTTAAACCACTACACCATTGAAAAACTGGTTACGTTTGCAATCGAAAGAAAAATTACTATAGTTGAAGAGGTAATGGCCCCTAAACTATGTTCTGGGATGAAAAATACAGCTTCAGTAAAATCCGTTTGCAAATCGGAGTGATAGATTAGAATCTAGAGCCAACGGTACGTTTTCTATGTTAAACCATTACACCATTGAAAAACTAGTTACGTTTGCAATCGAAAGAAAAATGACTATAGTTGAAGAGGTAATGGCCCCTAACCTATGTTCTGGGATGAAAAATACAGCTTCAGTGAAATCCGTTTGCAAATCGGAGTGATAGATTAGAATCTAGAGCCAACGGTACGTTTTCTATGTTAAACCATTACACCATTGAAAAACTGGTTACGTCTGCAATCGAAAGAAAAATGACGGGGGGCGCATGTGCAGTGCCACAGAGTGAGGATGTGTGCTCTGTGAGCTCTGCATTCCAAGGGCCATCACCGCTACAATACTGGCTGGATCCTGGACATCTATATACCGCTGGATAGCCCTACTACTGAGCTATGCGAAGAGCCTCCCCTGGATACCCTCTGAGAAACAAGCCAACCGTAAGACCCCTTCTCTCGCCGCTCAAACCCAGGAGAAGATTCTCCAATATGGCCGACCAGGCCCGAACAAAAGCCTCCGCACCCAGCGCTGTTTCCCAGCAAGCCCAGGCCGCTCACCAGGCTCCAAAAGGGGCGGCTAGAAACGTGACAGGCACTGTTCAGCGCAGCCCAGGCTCTGCCACACAGCCTAACGGCAGGGACGGCTCCCCGCAACACCCGCAGCAACCGGGACCCCCCTCCGCAGCTGGTAGAGGTAGGTCTGAGGGTTCCCCGCCGAATCACGCTGGCCCGCCATTGCAAGCCGCGGCGACCAATGCGTACGTAAATACGCATGCCGCAAGCCCAAATCCGCATGTTAGTACGCCTCCACCCATGCAGCTACGCGACCAGCAAGATTCTTTAGAGGGTAGACGCGTGCTCGCGGAAAAAAGTACGCATGAAGCTCCGCATGGCAGTGTCCTGGACCCACATAGAAGCCCACAGAATGATACGCATGGAGATCCGCAATACAATCCATATGATTCTCCGCATAGAAATACGCATGCGACCACTCAAAGTAATATGTCCAATGAGGAACTACTAGGGGCAATTACGCGAATCTTCCGTGCTGAACTGAGAGAGGCGGTCAACGAACTTAACACCAAAATAGATGACCTGGGAGGAAGAGTTCATCTCCTAGAAGAGCAATCCGATGATTTGTTATCTGCTGTACAGATCGATAAGTCCCATATCGACTCCCAGGACATTAGAATCACTACTGTAGAGGAGAAAATGGAGGACCTTGAGAATAGGTGCAGGCGCTCAAATGTAAGAATTAGAGGCCTTCCCGAATCTGTTCAAGACTTAGAACATGTAGCCACCAACCTTTTCTCGGCACTACTTCCAAATATGGACTCTTCACTCATGCGAGTAGTGCGCATTCATAGGGCTTTTGCTCGCCCTCGAAATTCTGACTTGCCGAGGGACGTCATTGCACGGATCGCATCTGAAGATGCAAGAGACAACATACTTCTCGCTGCACGGGATCTAGAGCATCTCCCTGATGTACCCCAATCAGTCCAAATCTTTGCGGACCTTGCCCCCACCACTATAGCAAAGAGACGGGCATTAAGGCCATACACTCTGGCCTTACAAAGAGCTACTATTAAGTATAGGTGGAGGTTCCCGTTTATGCTTTCTTTTGAGATTAACGGCAAGCAATTCAATTGCAAGACTCCAGATGAAGCTGCAGCGATCTTGAATGAGGCGAACATACCATTCTCCCTTCCTCCACCATCTAACCAGCCCCCCGGACGACAAGGGTCCCCTAGACGGAGACGAAACTGGGAAACAATTGGAAGAGCACGGTTCCGGCCCCGGGCATTGGATTATCCTCCACAAGAATCGTCACAAGAGGAATGAGAAGCGTCCATTCCACTTCATGTCTCTGATTGGCACGCGAAAAACCCTTCAATAATCTAAGAAGATACTCTTCGCTCCTTCATTCTTCTTCTTGGGAGTTGCTTTATCGCTCACCGAGGTCCCCTTTATGATGTGGGACCGAGTACTCAACTTTGGGTATAACAAGCTCTTCAGCTTTGAATGACCAGGAGATTTCCAGACTAAGCGACCCCCTTTATGATGTGGGGTCAAAGATATATCTGACCTCCTTAATTCACTGGTGTTAATCCAGACGACCCCCGGAGTAGGCTTAGGTCGGACATTACAGATAACTTCTACAAGGGGACCCCCTTTATGATGTGGGGCCCAACGTTGGCCTCTATAATTGATCACCCTTAAGTGATTTCCACAGGAACTCCTTTGGAATAGAACTACGTGTTGGTTTTCACTAGAACACACCTTAGAAGGTTTCGTATAGCATTAAGCAAGAAGACTTTTTCCTAGCGGTTTAATGTTATGAGCCTCAATGTCTTTATTTCAGTAATATTCTTATTACCAATTGCCTGTTTAGTGCTTAGCTACCTTTGCAATTATTGTCTTCTGCTATATATAGTGATTATAGAATGTTATAGAGACGGTTTTACAATACTTTAATGGCGAACAACAGTTTATTAGTATTTTAGGGTCCAGGCCAGCCATCTATGCAGATATCTTAGAACAAGTGGTGGCCTTGGAGGTTATTGTTGCCCCCACGACATTCATTCAGGTGTGACCTTACCTTATTATGGGTTACACTTGGAATGAACTATTAGTCCTATGGGACTACCCTGAGGCCTACGGCCTCACGTCTCCCCCCCCCCCCTCATCCAATTCTTCTACTAAGCATCCAACCTCATCCCACTTCAACACTAGAGTCATCATACACCTATCACTCCTAGACGTCCAAATATATTGGGCCCCCCGTTATCAAATGTTGTCACAATTGATTGAATCACCACATTTTGACAATGGCTAACAAGCCAATCCACGTGATCTCACATAACCCCAGGGGCCTGAACTCTCCCCAGAAGCGTACCAAAGCCTTCAAAGAGTATGTAAAACACGCCCCCGATATCCTGTGCCTTCAAGAGACACAATTCACCCAGAAGTCATATCCGAAATTTTTTCATAAAAAATTCAGGAGGTTTTACTTGTCTAGCTATATTACTAAACGGAGGGGAGTGGCAATATTATTTTCTAATGATTTTCCAATAGAAGTTTCCCAACAATATACAGATACGGAGGGCACTTACATTATTGTGGTGGGTGAGTTTCAGTCCGAATTGCTATGTATTGTAAATGTGTATGCTCCCCCTGGTAAGTCAATGGAAACGGTCTCCAAGATTTCTGACCTACTTCTTACATTAAAGTATAACACCTTAATTTGGGCCGGAGATTTCAATTCAACCCCTAATGATACTATTGATAGGACCAATCCTCCCCGCCCCTCAGATATCAAACGAACCAAGACTTTCTTTGATAACTTGTTCAGGCAACATTCTCTGGTGGACTCATGGAGGGAGCATAACGGAGCCAAAAGAGGTTATTCTTTTCTCTCGGCACCACATAATTCCTACTCTCGAATAGATCTCATTCTGATATCAGCGAGTTGTGTCCCCTCCATGGTCTATTCCAGACACCTGTTAACATCATGGTCGGATCATGATCCGGTTCTGACGGTATTGTCCTCGCAAACTAAAAGAACTCAGCCATCCCCCTGGAGACTCAACGAATCTCTGCTTCTTAACTCCGACATTTATGAAAAAATTGATTCTTGCCTAGATAATTACTTTAAGGAGAACGCCACTCCCGAGGTTTCCCCTGGTATTTGCTGGCTGGCCCACAAAGCGGTTATTAGAGGCTAATTCATACGGATAGCATCAACCTATAAGAAAAATAAAACCATAATTCAGGCAAATTTAGAACATAAAATCAGTAAGTTGTCCATATTAAACCAGACTAGCCCCTCTAGATTTCTATTAAAACAAATTCAAGCCCTGCAACTACAATGAAACATCATATTAAATTTAGAGGCGGAAAAGGCACTTAGGTGGAGTAAGGCAGTATCATATGAACAGATAAACAAGCCTAATAGGTGGCTAGCCCGAAAATTACGGAACCAACAGGTACTCAATAGAGTTATTAGAATTAGAAAAGCGGATGGCACTATAACCTCCAGCCCCGACAAGATTCACAACACATTTATGGAATTCTATAAATCCCTCTATGCAGATAAGTCAGATGTCACTCACCTTCCCGCTCAATCGGATTTTCTAACACAAAATATTAGTGGTCCTTTATTAGACCCTATAGCCAAATCTCTAAATATGGACATTACATTAGAAGAGCTTCATGAAGCAATTAAAAAATTAAAAAGACCGAAGGCACCGGGACCCGATGGCCTAACGGCGCTCTACTACAAGAAATTCGAATATAAATTAGCTCCCCACCTATTAAAGTTCTATAACACTATAATGAAAGGAAATATTCCCCCCCCCAGAATTTCTAATCTCATCATTGGTTGTAATCCCCAAACCTAACAGGGATCCCCTATTAGTTAAGAATTATAGGCCCATCTCCTTGCTAGGCATTGACTATAAATTATTCACATCCATCCTGGCCATGAGATTAAATACGGTCCTTCCCACGCTTATCAATAAAGACCAGGTGGGTTTGATACCCTTACGCCAGGCTCCAGATAATATTAGGAAGATAGTGAATATCCAATATGTATGTAAACGTCTCCGCAAGAATCTAGCCCTATTAGCATTAGATATGGAGAAGGCCTTCGATCTAGTGAAATGGCCTTATATGAAGGCAGTATTACATGGATATGGTTTTACAGGTAACTTCATGCATGCAATCAACGCCCTATACTCAGTTCCCACTGCTTCCTTAAAGATGCCATCCCCTCATAGATTATTTTTCCCCATACAGCGGGGAACTAGGCAAGGGTGCCCCCTTTCACCGGGCCTATTCGCCCTCATGATGGAGCCATTGGCTAATGCAATCCGTAACTCCAAAGAAATTCTGGGTGTAACAATAGGTAATAGAGATTACAAGATTAGTTTATTTGCGGACGACGTCTTTTTAACGCTCACGTCCCCTCACACGTCCATCCCAAACCTATTTAAAATACTACAGACCTTCACTACATTTTCAGGCCTTCGACTAAACTATTATAAGTCTGAGTTGATGTTAACAGAATCCCCCCTTCACGAGACCGAAAACTTAGCCAAAACTCTCGGTATCCAATGTCAACCAAAAATGATTAAGTATCTTGGAATAAATCTCACCCGCGATCCCACTAAACTGTACGATAACAACTATCCGGCTATGCTGAGAAAACTTCAATCCGACTTGGAGAGTTGGAACGAATACCCAATCTCCCTCCTGGGAAGAGTGACTTCGGTCAAAATGACCCTGCTCCCACGTCTCCTTTACCTTTTTAGAGTCCTTCCTACATCAATTAAAAAGTTCGCGATACACAACCTCCAAAAACAAATACAAAAATTTATTTGGAGACAGCGAAAACCTAGGATTAAATATTCAACGTTGACAAGACCAAAAGACAGAGGTGGTCTAGGTGCCCCGGTCTTGTGGAACTATTATATTGCAGCTCAAATAAGCCAACTAGCGGCTGTAAACTCAGGGTTTGCCGCACATTTGTGGGTGAATTTAGAATCCCAGCTAATAAGTCCCTTATCCATGCCTGCTACTATGTGGGCTAAAAGTATACCTTATCAACTCATTAATAAAAAATCTCCGGTTTCTGCCCACTCCTTTAAAATATGGTCTAAATATAGATATGCTTATGGTCTCCAAGCCATTCCCTCGTGTATGACGCATATCCTCAGGAACCCCGACTTTCCTTTAGGCCACTCAACGTCACAATTTATATGGTGGTACCAGAAAGGACTATTATTTGTAGGCAAATTTCTAAAAGCCTTTAAAGTCATGTCACCCGCCCAACTATTTGAATCGATCCAGGTACCCCAGTCGGAAATATTTAGAGCCCACCAAATTTTAAACTTCATACGCTCTTTAGATAGAGAGAATAATGTTCTTATCTATACGCCTTTCGAAGTGAGATGTAGGGGAAGATCGCTGGACAGAGGTTTCATTTCTGATATCTACGCATTACTTCTGGAGCATGATCTGGAGCCCAAGCTAAAATGCCAGCTAGACTGGGAGAAAGACTGTGCAATTACTCTTTCAGAGGCTAAATGGCACCATTGTTGCTCCCAACTAAGTAAAAGCAGCTTATTCTATTCGTCTATCGAAACCTCTCTCAGGCTTCTTCACAGAGCACACTACACCCCTGCCAAGCTGAGTTTGTTTTCCTCATCTCACTCCGATCTATGCTTTAGAGGATGTCCCATTAAAGGAGATACTTGGCATATATGGTGGGCCTGCCCTGTAGCGCAGTCATATTGGAGCTCAATATGGAGGAAGCTGGAATTGATAATAGGTAGAACCATTGCTTTTGAACCTACTATAGCTCTTTTAGGGGACAAATCCTCGACCATTCCATACGCGACCCACAAACTTATTCAATTTACGATGGCACATGCCAAAAGACACCTAGCCTCAAAATGGCGTTCGTCCACTCTGTCGGTAGACGCTGTCTTCCAAGGTCTTAACGACACAATGCAGTCTGAACATATCCTAGCAAAGTTGTATGATAGGATGAATAATTTCTTCAAAATATGGGACCCATGGATTACGTGGCAGGATAATCAGGGCTTGGAGTACACTCTACATGAGTTCTAGGCTCAGGATAGGCTTGATGACTACTATAATTTATGATTGGATGTTGGATGCACCACTGCTTACTCTTCATTCCCCTTTCCCTCTTCCTTTTTCTTTTTCCTTTCTATTCCCTAGTGGCTTGGGACCATTGGCATGTTGTGGAAACCCCACTCATGGTCCACGTTTATTGGAAGCATATCTCAATAAGTAAAAATCCCTTCTTTCACCCTTCCTCTGTTCTCTTATCTTTTTCCCAAATCTTACCCTCCCCTCTTTTCTCCTGTTCTTTTTTTCTTTATACCTCGTTATATAAAATAAAGGTGTATGGTTTTTCAATAGGAAATTTCAAGTGCAAGCCTTTAACAAACATGTAGCTTTTAAGTAGTGCAATTGTTTCATGTAACTGTTGAAGCTATAACGTGAATCCCCTAAGTGGGGTAAAATTCTTGTTTTGTATGGTTTGGAATTTCATGTATTATGCAATATTTTGAATAAACACCCTTGAAACGAAAGAAAAATGACTATAGTTGAAGAGGTAATGGCCCCTCAACTATGTTCTGGGATGAAAAATACAGCTTCAGTGAAATCCGTTTGCAAATCGGAGTGATAGATTAGAATCTAGAGCCAACGGTAAGTTTTCTATGTTAAACCATTACACCATTGAAAAACTGGTTACGTTTGCAATCGAAAGAAAAATGACTATAGTTGAAGAGGTAATGGCCCCTAAACTATGTTCTGGGATGAAAAATACAGCTTCAGTGAAATCCGTTTGCAAATCGGAGTGATAGATTAGAATCTAGTGCCAACGGTACGTTTTCTATGTTAAACCATTACACCATTGAAAAACTGGTTACGTCTGCAATCGAAAGAAAAATGACTATAGTTGAAGAGGTAATGGCCCCTAAACTATGTTCTGTGATGAAAAATACAGCTTCAGTGAAATCCGTTTGCAAATCGGAGTGATAGATTAGAATCTAGAGCCAACGGTAAGTTTTCTATGTTAAACCATTACACCATTGAAAAAGTGGTTACGTTTGCAATCGAAAGAAAAATGACTATAGTTGAAGAGGTAATGGCCCCTAAACTATGTTCTGGGATGAAAAATACAGCTTCAGTGAAATCCGTTTGCAAATCGGAGTGATAGATTAGAATCTAGAGCCAACGGTACGTTTTCTATGTTAAACCATTACACCATTGAAAAACTGGTTACGTTTGCAATCGAAAGAAAAATGACTATAGTTGAAGAGGTAATGGCCCCTAAACTATGTTCTGTGATGAAAAATACAGCTTCAGTGAAATCCGTTTGCAAATCGGAGTGATAGATTAGAATCTAGAGCCAACGGTAAGTTTTCTATGTTAAACCATTACACCATTGAAAAACTGGTTACGTTTGCAATCGAAAGAAAAATGACTATAGTTGAAGAGGTAATGGCCCCTAAACTATGTTCTGGGATGAAAAATACAGCTTCAGTGAAATCCGTTTGCAAATCGGAGTGATAGATTAGAATCTAGAGCCAACGGTAAGTTTTCTATGTTAAACCATTACACCATTGAAAAACTGGTTACGTTTGCAATCGAAAGAAAAATGACTATAGTTGAAGAGGTAATGGCCCCTAAACTATGTTCTGGGATGAAAAATACAGTTTCAGTGAAATCCGTTTGCAAATCGGAGTGATAGATTAGAATCTAGAGCCAACGGTACGTTTTCTATGTTAAACCATTACACCATTGAAAAACTGGTTACGTTTGCAATCGAAAGAAAAATGACTATAGTTGAAGAGGTAATGGCCCCTAAACTATGTTCTGGGATGAAAAATACAGCTTCAGTGAAATCCGTTTGCAAATCGGAGTGATAGATTAGAATCTAGAGCCAACGGTACGTTTTCTATGTTAAACCACTACACCATTGAAAAACTGGTTACGTTTGCAATCGAAAGAAAAATGACTATAGTTGAAGAGGTAATGGCCCCTAAACTATGTTCTGGGATGAAAAATACAGCTTCAGTAAAATCCGTTTGCAAATCGGAGTGATAGATTAGAATCTAGAGCCAACGGTACGTTTTCTATGTTAAACCATTACACCATTGAAAAACTAGTTACGTTTGCAATCGAAAGAAAAATGACTATAGTTGAAGAGGTAATGGCCCCTAACCTATGTTCTGGGATGAAAAATACAGCTTCAGTGAAATCCGTTTGCAAATCGGAGTGATAGATTAGAATCTAGAGCCAACGGTAAGTTTTCTATGTTAAACCATTACACCATTGAAAAACTGGTTACGTTTGCAATTGAAAGAAAAATGACTATAGTTGAAGAAGTAATGGCCCCTAAACTATGTTCTGGGATGAAAGTTACAGCTTCAGTGAAATCCGTTTGCAAATCGGAGTGATAGATTAGAATCTAGAGCCAACGGTACGTTTTCTATGTTAAACCATTACACCATTGAAAAACTGGTTACGTCTGCAATCGAAAGAAAAATGACTATAGTTGAAGAGGTAATGGCCCCTAAACTATGTTCTGGGATGAAAGTTACAGCTTCAGTGAAATCCGTTTGCAAATCGGAGTGATAGATTAGAATCTAGAGCCAACGGTACGTTTTCTATGTTAAACCATTACACCATTGAAAAACTGGTTACGTTTGCAATCGAAAGAAAAATGACTATAGTTGAAGAGGTAATGGCCCCTAAACTATGTTCTGGGATGAAAAATACAGCTTCAGTGAAATCCGTTTGCAAATCGGAGTGATAGATTAGAATCTAGAGCCAACGGTAAGTTTTCTATGTTAAACCATTACACCATTGAAAAACTGGTTACGTTTGCAATCGAAAGAAAAATGACTATAGTTGAAGAGGTAATGGCCCCTAAACTATGTTCTGGGATGAAAAATACAGCTTCAGTGAAATCCGTTTGCAAATCGGAGTGATAGATTAGAATCTAGAGCCAACGGTAAGTTTTCTATGTTAAACCATTACACCATTGAAAAACTGGTTACGTTTGCAATCGAAAGAAAAATGACTATAGTTGAAGAGGTAATGGCCCCTAAACTATGTTCTGGGATGAAAAATACAGTTTCAGTGAAATCCGTTTGCAAATCGGAGTGATAGATTAGAATCTAGAGCCAACGGTATGTTTTCTATGTTAAACCATTACACCATTGAAAAACTGGTTACGTTTGCAATCGAAAGAAAAATGACTATAGTTGAAGAGGTAATGGCCCCTAAACTATGTTCTGGGATGAAAAACACAGCTTCAGTGAAATCCGTTTGCAAATCGGAGTGATAGATTAGAATCTAGAGCCAACGGTAAGTTTTCTATGTTAAACCATTACACCATTGAAAAACTGGTTACGTTTGCAATCGAAAGAAAAATGACTATAGTTGAAGAGGTAATGGCCCCTAAACTATGTTCTGGGATGAAAGTTACAGCTTCAGTGAAATCCGTTTGCAAATCGGAGTGATAGATTAGAATCTAGAGCCAACGGTAAGTTTTCTATGTTAAACCATTACACCATTGAAAAACTGGTTACGTCTGCAATCGAAAGAAAAATGACTATAGTTGAAGAGGTAATGGCCCCTAAACTATGTTCTGGGATGAAAGTTACAGCTTCAGTGAAATCCGTTTGCAAAT
Source organism: Hyperolius riggenbachi (assembly GCF_040937935.1). NCBI lineage: Eukaryota > Metazoa > Chordata > Amphibia > Anura > Hyperoliidae > Hyperolius > Hyperolius riggenbachi. The sequence continues at coordinate 152,045,586 of NC_090656.1, read as the reverse complement.
CGGAGTGATAGATTAGAACCTAGAGCCAACGGTACGTTTTCTATGTTAAACCACTACACCATTGAAAAACTGGTTACGTTTGCAATCGAAAGAAAAATTACTACAGTTGAAGAGGTAATGGCCCCTAAACTATGTTCTGGGATGAAAAATACAGCTTCAGTGAAATCCGTTTGCAAATCGGAGTGATAGATTAGAATCTAGAGCCAACGGTAAGTTTTCTATGTTAAACCATTACACCATTAAAAAACTGGTTACGTTTGCAATCGAAAGAAAAATGACTATAGTTGAAGAGGTAATGGCCCCTAAACTATGTTCTGGGATGAAAAATACAGTTTCAGTGAAATCCGTTTGCAAATCGGAGTGATAGATTAGAATCTAGAGCCAACGGTGCGTTTTCTATGTTAAACCATTACACCATTGAAAACTGGTTACGTTTGCAATCGAAAGAAAAATGACTATAGTTGAAGAGGTAATGGCCCCTAAACTATGTTCTGGGAAGAAAAATACAGCTTCAGTGAAATCCGTTTGCAAATCGGAGTGATAGATTAGAATCTAGAGCCAACGGTACGTTTTCTATGTTAAACCACTACACCATTGAAAAACTGGTTACGTTTGCAATCGAAAGAAAAATTACTATAGTTGAAGAGGTAATGGCCCCTAAACTATGTTCTGGGATGAAAAATACAGCTTCAGTAAAATCCGTTTGCAAATCGGAGTGATAGATTAGAATCTAGAGCCAACGGTACGTTTTCTATGTTACACCATAACACCATTGAAAAACTAGTTACATTTGCAATCGAAAGAAAAATGACTATAGTTGAAGAGGTAATGGCCCCTAACCTATGTTCTGGGATGAAAAATACAGCTTCAGTGAAATCCGTTTGCAAATCGGAGTGATAGATTAGAATCTAGAGCCAACGGTAAGTTTTCTATGTTAAACCATTACACCATTGAAAAACTGGTTACGTTTGCAATTGAAAGAAAAATGACTATAGTTGAAGAAGTAATGGCCCCTAAACTATGTTCTGGGATGAAAGTTACAGCTTCAGTGAAATCCGTTTGCAAATCGGAGTGATAGATTAGAATCTAGAGCCAACGGTACGTTTTCTATGTTAAACCATTACACCATTGAAAAACTGGTTACGTTTGCAATCGAAAGAAAAATGACTATAATTGAAGAGGTAATGGCCCCTAAACTATGTTCTGGGATGAAAAATACAGCTTCAGTGAAATCCGTTTGCAAATCGGAGTGATAGATTAGAATCTAGAGCCAACGGTACGTTTTCTATGTTAAACCACTACACCATTGAAAAACTGGTTACGTTTGCAATCGAAAGAAAAATTACTATAGTTGAAGAGGTAATGGCCCCTAAACTATGTTCTGGGATGAAAAATACAGCTTCAGTAAAATCCGTTTGCAAATCGGAGTGATAGATTAGAATCTAGAGCCAACGGTACGTTTTCTATGTTAAACCATTACACCATTGAAAAACTAGTTACGTTTGCAATCGAAAGAAAAATGACTATAGTTGAAGAGGTAATGGCCCCTAACCTATGTTCTGGGATGAAAAATACAGCTTCAGTGAAATCCGTTTGCAAATCGGAGTGATAGATTAGAATCTAGAGCCAACGGTACGTTTTCTATGTTAAACCATTACACCATTGAAAAACTGGTTACGTCTGCAATCGAAAGAAAAATGACGGGGGGCGCATGTGCAGTGCCACAGAGTGAGGATGTGTGCTCTGTGAGCTCTGCATTCCAAGGGCCATCACCGCTACAATACTGGCTGGATCCTGGACATCTATATACCGCTGGATAGCCCTACTACTGAGCTATGCGAAGAGCCTCCCCTGGATACCCTCTGAGAAACAAGCCAACCGTAAGACCCCTTCTCTCGCCGCTCAAACCCAGGAGAAGATTCTCCAATATGGCCGACCAGGCCCGAACAAAAGCCTCCGCACCCAGCGCTGTTTCCCAGCAAGCCCAGGCCGCTCACCAGGCTCCAAAAGGGGCGGCTAGAAACGTGACAGGCACTGTTCAGCGCAGCCCAGGCTCTGCCACACAGCCTAACGGCAGGGATGGCTCCCCGCAACACCCGCAGCAACCGGGACCCCCCTCCGCAGCTGGTAGAGGTAGGTCTGAGGGTTCCCCGCCGAATCACGCTGGCCCGCCATTGCAAGCCGCGGCGACCAATGCGTACGTAAATACGCATGCCGCAAGCCCAAATCCGCATGTTAGTACGCCTCCACCCATGCAGCTACGCGACCAGCAAGATTCTTTAGAGGGTAGACGCGTGCTCGCGGAAAAAAGTACGCATGAAGCTCCGCATGGCAGTGTCCTGGACCCACATAGAAGCCCACAGAATGATACGCATGGAGATCCGCAATACAATCCATATGATTCTCCGCATAGAAATACGCATGCGACCACTCAAAGTAATATGTCCAATGAGGAACTACTAGGGGCAATTACGCGAATCTTCCGTGCTGAACTGAGAGAGGCGGTCAACGAACTTAACACCAAAATAGATGACCTGGGAGGAAGAGTTCATCTCCTAGAAGAGCAATCCGATGATTTGTTATCTGCTGTACAGATCGATAAGTCCCATATCGACTCCCAGGACATTAGAATCACTACTGTAGAGGAGAAAATGGAGGACCTTGAGAATAGGTGCAGGCGCTCAAATGTAAGAATTAGAGGCCTTCCCGAATCTGTTCAAGACTTAGAACATGTAGCCACCAACCTTTTCTCGGCACTACTTCCAAATATGGACTCTTCACTCATGCGAGTAGTGCGCATTCATAGGGCTTTTGCTCGCCCTCGAAATTCTGACTTGCCGAGGGACGTCATTGCACGGATCGCATCTGAAGATGCAAGAGACAACATACTTCTCGCTGCACGGGATCTAGAGCATCTCCCTGATGTACCCCAATCAGTCCAAATCTTTGCGGACCTTGCCCCCACCACTATAGCAAAGAGACGGGCATTAAGGCCATACACTCTGGCCTTACAAAGAGCTACTATTAAGTATAGGTGGAGGTTCCCGTTTATGCTTTCTTTTGAGATTAACGGCAAGCAATTCAATTGCAAGACTCCAGATGAAGCTGCAGCGATCTTGAATGAGGTGAACATACCATTCTCCCTTCCTCCACCATCTAACCAGCCCCCCGGACGACAAGGGTCCCCTAGACGGAGACGAAACTGGGAAACAATTGGAAGAGCACGGTTCCGGCCCCGGGCATTGGATTATCCTCCACAAGAATCGTCACAAGAGGAATGAGAAGCGTCCATTCCACTTCATGTCTCTGATTGGCACGCGAAAAACCCTTCAATAATCTAAGAAGATACTCTTCGCTCCTTCATTCTTCTTCTTGGGAGTTGCTTTATCGCTCACCGAGGTCCCCTTTATGATGTGGGACCGAGTACTCAACTTTGGGTATAACAAGCTCTTCAGCTTTGAATGACCAGGAGATTTCCAGACTAAGCGACCCCCTTTATGATGTGGGGTCAAAGATATATCTGACCTCCTTAATTCACTGGTGTTAATCCAGACGACCCCCGGAGTAGGCTTAGGTCGGACATTACAGATAACTTCTACAAGGGGACCCCCTTTATGATGTGGGGCCCAACGTTGGCCTCTATAATTGATCACCCTTAAGTGATTTCCACAGGAACTCCTTTGGAATAGAACTACGTGTTGGTTTTCACTAGAACACACCTTAGAAGGTTTCGTATAGCATTAAGCAAGAAGACTTTTTCCTAGCGGTTTAATGTTATGAGCCTCAATGTCTTTATTTCAGTAATATTCTTATTACCAATTGCCTGTTTAGTGCTTAGCTACCTTTGCAATTATTGTCTTCTGCTATATATAGTGATTATAGAATGTTATAGAGACGGTTTTACAATACTTTAATGGCGAACAACAGTTTATTAGTATTTTAGGGTCCAGGCCAGCCATCTATGCAGATATCTTAGAACAAGTGGTGGCCTTGGAGGTTATTGTTGCCCCCACGACATTCATTCAGGTGTGACCTTACCTTATTATGGGTTACACTTGGAATGAACTATTAGTCCTATGGGACTACCCTGAGGCCTACGGCCTCACGTCTCCCCCCCCCCTCATCCAATTCTTCTACTAAGCATCCAACCTCATCCCACTTCAACACTAGAGTCATCATACACCTATCACTCCTAGACGTCCAAATATATTGGGCCCCCCGTTATCAAATGTTGTCACAATTGATTGAATCACCACATTTTGACAATGGCTAACAAGCCAATCCACGTGATCTCACATAACCCCAGGGGCCTGAACTCTCCCCAGAAGCGTACCAAAGCCTTCAAAGAGTATGTAAAACACGCCCCCGATATCCTGTGCCTTCAAGAGACACATTTCACCCAGAAGTCATATCCGAAATTTTTTCATAAAAAATTCAGGAGGTTTTACTTGTCTAGCTATATTACTAAACGGAGGGGAGTGGCAATATTATTTTCTAATGATTTTCCAATAGAAGTTTTCCAACAATATACAGATACGGAGGGCACTTACATTATTGTGGTGGGTGAGTTTCAGTCCGAATTGCTATGTATTGTAAATGTGTATGCTCCCCCTGGTAAGTCAATGGAAACGGTCTCCAAGATTTCTGACCTACTTCTTACATTAAAGTATAACACCTTAATTTGGGCCGGAGATTTCAATTCAACCCCTAATGATACTATTGATAGGACCAATCCTCCCCGCCCCTCAGATATCAAACGAACCAAGACTTTCTTTGATAACTTGTTCAGGCAACATTCTCTGGTGGACTCATGGAGGGAGCATAACGGAGCCAAAAGAGGTTATACTTTTCTCTCGGCACCACATAATTCCTACTCTCGAATAGATCTCATTCTGATATCAGCGAGTTGTGTCCCCTCCATGGTCTATTCCAGACACCTGTTAACATCATGGTCGGATCATGATCCGGTTCTGACGGTATTGTCCTCGCAAACTAAAAGAACTCAGCCATCCCCCTGGAGACTCAACGAATCTCTGCTTCTTAACTCCGACATTTATGAAAAAATTGATTCTTGCCTAGATAATTACTTTAAGGAGAACGCCACTCCCGAGGTTTCCCCTGGTATTTGCAGGCTGGCCCACAAAGCGGTTATTAGAGGCTAATTCATACGGATAGCATCAACCTATAAGAAAAATAAAACCATAATTCAGGCAAATTTAGAACATAAAATCAGTAAGTTGTCCATATTAAACCAGACTAGCCCCTCTAGATTTCTATTAAAACAAATTCAAGCCCTGCAACTACAATTAAACATCATATTAAATTTAGAGGCGGAAAAGGCACTTAGGTGGAGTAAGGCAGTATCATATGAACAGATAAACAAGCCTAATAGGTGGCTAGCCCGAAAATTACGGAACCAACAGGTACTCAATAGAGTTATTAGAATTAGAAAAGCGGATGGCACTATAACCTCCAGCCCCGACAAGATTCACAACACATTTATGGAATTCTATAAATCCCTCTATGCAGATAAGTCAGATGTCACTCACCTTCCCGCTCAATCGGATTTTCTAACACAAAATATTAGTGGTCCTTTATTAGACCCTATAGCCAAATCTCTAAATATGGACATTACATTAGAAGAGCTTCATGAAGCAATTAAAAAATTAAAAAGACCGAAGGCACCGGGACCCGATGGCCTAACGGCGCTCTACTACAAGAAATTCGAATATAAATTAGCTCCCCACCTATTAAAGTTCTATAACACTATAATGAAAGGAAATATTCCCCCCCCAGAATTTCTAATCTCATCATTGGTTGTAATCCCCAAACCTAACAGGGATCCCCTATTAGTTAAGAATTATAGGCCCATCTCCTTGCTAGGCATTGACTATAAATTATTCACATCCATCCTGGCCATGAGATTAAATACGGTCCTTCCCACGCTTATCAATAAAGACCAGGTGGGTTTTATACCCTTACGCCAGGCTCCAGATAATATTAGGAAGATAGTGAATATCCAATATGTATGTAAACGTCTCCGCAAGAATCTAGCCCTATTAGCATTAGATATGGAGAAGGCCTTCGATCTAGTGAAATGGCCTTATATGAAGGCAGTATTACATGGATATGGTTTTACAGGTAACTTCATGCATGCAATCAACGCCCTATACTCAGTTCCCACTGCTTCCTTAAAGATGCCATCCCCTCATAGATTATTTTTCCCCATACAGCGGGGAACTAGGCAAGGGTGCCCCCTTTCACCGGGCCTATTCGCCCTCATGATGGAGCCATTGGCTAATGCAATCCGTAACTCCAAAGAAATTCTGGGTGTAACAATAGGTAATAGAGATTACAAGATTAGTTTATTTGCGGACGACGTCTTTTTAACGCTCACGTCCCCTCACACGTCCATCCCAAACCTATTTAAAATACTACAGACCTTCACTACATTTTCAGGCCTTCGACTAAACTATGATAAGTCTGAGTTGATGTTAACAGAATCCCCCCTTCACGAGACCGAAAACTTAGCCAAAACTCTCGGTATCCAATGTCAACCAAAAATGATTAAGTATCTTGGAATAAATCTCACCCGCGATCCCACTAAACTGTACGATAACAACTATCCGGCTATGCTGAGAAAACTTCAATCTGACTTGGAGAGTTGGAACGAATACCCAATCTCCCTCCTGGGAAGAGTGACTTCGGTCAAAATGACCCTGCTCCCACGTCTCCTTTACCTTTTTAGAGTCCTTCCTACATCAATTAAAAAGTTCGCGATACACAACCTCCAAAAACAAATACAAAAATTTATTTGGAGACAGCGAAAACCTAGGATTAAATATTCAACGTTGACAAGACCAAAAGACAGAGGTGGTCTAGGTGCCCCGGTCTTGTGGAACTATTATATTGCAGCTCAAATAAGCCAACTAGCGGCTGTAAACACAGGGTTTGCCGCACCTTTGTGGGTGAATTTAGAATCCCAGCTAATAAGTCCCTTATCCATGCCTGCTACTATGTGGGCTAAAAGTATACCTTATCAACTCATTAATAAAAAATCTCCGGTTTCTGCCCACTCCTTTAAAATATGGTCTAAATATAGATATGCTTATGGTCTCCAAGCCATTCCCTCGTGTATGACGCATATCCTCAGGAACCCCGACTTTCCTTTAGGCCACTCAACGTCACAATTTATATGGTGGTACCAGAAAGGACTATTATTTGTAGGCAAATTTCTAAAAGCCTTTAAAGTCATGTCACCCGCCCAACTATTTGAATCGATCCAGGTACCCCAGTCGGAAATATTTAGAGCCCACCAAATTTTAAACTTCATACGCTCTTTAGATAGAGAGAATAATGTTCTTATCTATACGCCTTTCGAAGTGAGATGTAGGGGAAGATCGCTGGACAGAGGTTTCATTTCTGATATCTACGCATTACTTCTGGAGCATGATCTGGAGCCCAAGCTAAAATGCCAGCTAGACTGGGAGAAAGACTGTGCAATTACTCTTTCAGAGGCTAAATGGCACCATTGTTGCTCCCAACTAAGTAAAAGCAGCTTATTCTATTCGTCTATCGAAACCTCTCTCAGGCTTCTTCACAGAGCACACTACACCCCTGCCAAGCTGAGTTTGTTTTCCTCATCTCACTCCGATCTGTGCTTTAGAGGATGTCCCATTAAAGGAGATACTTGGCATATATGGTGGGCCTGCCCTGTAGCGCAGTCATATTGGAGCTCAATATGGAGGAAGCTGGAATTGATAATAGGTAGAACCATTGCTTTTGAACCTACTATAGCTCTTTTAGGGGACAAATCCTCGACCATTCCATACGCGACCCACAAACTTATTCAATTTACGATGGCACATGCCAAAAGACACCTAGCCTCAAAATGGCGTTCGTCCACTCTGTCGGTAGACGCTGTCTTCCAAGGTCTTAACGACACAATGCAGTCTGAACATATCCTAGCAAAGTTGTATGATAGGATGAATAATTTCTTCAAAATATGGGACCCATGGATTACGTGGCAGGATAATCAGGGCTTGGAGTACACTCTACATGAGTTCTAGGCTCAGGATAGGCTTGATGACTACTATAATTTATGATTGGATGTTGGATGCACCACTGCTTACTCTTCATTCCCCTTTCCCTCTTCCTTTTTCTTTTTCCTTTCTATTCCCTAGTGGCTTGGGACCATTGGCATGTTGTGGAAACCCCACTCATGGTCCACGTTTATTGGAAGCATATCTCAATAAGTAAAAATCCCTTCTTTCACCCTTCCTCTGTTCTCTTATCTTTTTCCCAAATCTTACCCTCCCCTCTTTTCTCCTGTTCTTTTTTTCTTTATACCTCGTTATATAAAATAAAGGTGTATGGTTTTTCAATAGGAAATTTCAAGTGCAAGCCTTTAACAAACATGTAGCTTTTAAGTAGTGCAATTGTTTCATGTAACTGTTGAAGCTATAACGTGAATCCCCTAAGTGGGGTAAAATTCTTGTTTTGTATGGTTTGGAATTTCATGTATTATGCAATATTTTGAATAAACACCCTTGAAACGAAAGAAAAATGACTATAGTTGAAGAGGTAATGGCCCCTAAACTATGTTCTGGGATGAAAAATACAGCTTCAGTGAAATCCGTTTGCAAATCGGAGTGATAGATTAGAATCTAGAGCCAACGGTAAGTTTTCTATGTTAAACCATTACACCATTGAAAAACTGGTTACGTTTGCAATCGAAAGAAAAATGACTATAGTTGAAGAGGTAATGGCCCCTAAACTATGTTCTGGGATGAAAAATACAGCTTCAGTGAAATCCGTTTGCAAATCGGAGTGATAGATTAGAATCTAGTGCCAACGGTACGTTTTCTATGTTAAACCATTACACCATTGAAAAACTGGTTACGTCTGCAATCGAAAGAAAAATGACTATAGTTGAAGAGGTAATGGCCCCTAAACTATGTTCTGTGATGAAAAATACAGCTTCAGTGAAATCCGTTTGCAAATCGGAGTGATAGATTAGAATCTAGAGCCAACGGTAAGTTTTCTATGTTAAACCATTACACCATTGAAAAAGTGGTTACGTTTGCAATCGAAAGAAAAATGACTATAGTTGAAGAGGTAATGGCCCCTAAACTATGTTCTGGGATGAAAAATACAGCTTCAGTGAAATCCGTTTGCAAATCGGAGTGATAGATTAGAATCTAGAGCCAACGGTACGTTTTCTATGTTAAACCATTACACCATTGAAAAACTGGTTACGTTTGCAATCGAAAGAAAAATGACTATAGTTGAAGAGGTAATGGCCCCTAAACTATGTTCTGTGATGAAAAATACAGCTTCAGTGAAATCCGTTTGCAAATCGGAGTGATAGATTAGAATCTAGAGCCAACGGTAAGTTTTCTATGTTAAACCATTACACCATTGAAAAACTGGTTACGTTTGCAATCGAAAGAAAAATGACTATAGTTGAAGAGGTAATGGCCCCTAAACTATGTTCTGGGATGAAAGTTACAGCTTCAGTGAAATCCGTTTGCAAATCGGAGTGATAGATTAGAATCTAGAGCCAACGGTAAGTTTTCTATGTTAAACCATTACACCATTGAAAAACTGGTTACGTTTGCAATCGAAAGAAAAATGACTATAGTTGAAGAGGTAATGGCCCCTAAACTATGTTCTGGGATGAAAAATACAGTTTCAGTGAAATCCGTTTGCAAATCGGAGTGATAGATTAGAATCTAGAGCCAACGGTACGTTTTCTATGTTAAACCATTACACCATTGAAAAACTGGTTACGTTTGCAATCGAAAGAAAAATGACTATAGTTGAAGAGGTAATGGCCCCTAAACTATGTTCTGGGATGAAAAATACAGCTTCAGTGAAATCCGTTTGCAAATCGGAGTGATAGATTAGAATCTAGAGCCAACGGTACGTTTTCTATGTTAAACCACTACACCATTGAAAAACTGGTTACGTTTGCAATCGAAAGAAAAATGACTATAGTTGAAGAGGTAATGGCCCCTAAACTATGTTCTGGGATGAAAAATACAGCTTCAGTAAAATCCGTTTGCAAATCGGAGTGATAGATTAGAATCTAGAGCCAACGGTACGTTTTCTATGTTAAACCATTACACCATTGAAAAACTAGTTACGTTTGCAATCGAAAGAAAAATGACTATAGTTGAAGAGGTAATGGCCCCTAACCTATGTTCTGGGATGAAAAATACAGCTTCAGTGAAATCCGTTTGCAAATCGGAGTGATAGATTAGAATCTAGAGCCAACGGTAAGTTTTCTATGTTAAACCATTACACCATTGAAAAACTGGTTACGTTTGCAATTGAAAGAAAAATGACTATAGTTGAAGAAGTAATGGCCCCTAAACTATGTTCTGGGATGAAAGTTACAGCTTCAGTGAAATCCGTTTGCAAATCGGAGTGATAGATTAGAATCTAGAGCCAACGGTACGTTTTCTATGTTAAACCATTACACCATTGAAAAACTGGTTACGTTTGCAATCGAAAGAAAAATGACTATAGTTGAAGAGGTAATGGCCCCTAAACTATGTTCTGGGATGAAAAATACAGCTTCAGTGAAATCCGTTTGCAAATCGGAGTGATAGATTAGAATCTAGAGCCAACGGTAAGTTTTCTATGTTAAACCATTACACCATTGAAAAACTGGTTACGTTTGCAATCGAAAGAAAAATGACTATAGTTGAAGAGGTAATGGCCCCTAAACTATGTTCTGGGATGAAAAATACAGCTTCAGTGAAATCCGTTTGCAAATCGGAGTGATAGATTAGAATCTAGAGCCAACGGTAAGTTTTCTATGTTAAACCATTACACCATTGAAAAACTGGTTACGTTTGCAATCGAAAGAAAAATGACTATAGTTGAAGAGGTAATGGCCCCTAAACTATGTTCTGGGATGAAAAATACAGTTTCAGTGAAATCCGTTTGCAAATCGGAGTGATAGATTAGAATCTAGAGCCAACGGTACGTTTTCTATGTTAAACCATTACACCATTGAAAAACTGGTTACGTTTGCAATCGAAAGAAAAATGACTATAGTTGAAGAGGTAATGGCCCCTAAACTATGTTCTGGGATGAAAAATACAGCTTCAGTGAAATCCGTTTGCAAATCGGAGTGATAGATTAGAATCTAGAGCCAACGGTAAGTTTTCTATGTTAAACCATTACACCATTGAAAAACTGGTTACGTTTGCAATCGAAAGAAAAATGACTATAGTTGAAGAGGTAATGGCCCCTAAACTATGTTCTGGGAGGAAAGTTACAGCTTCAGTGAAATCCGTTTGCAAATCGGAGTGATAGATTAGAATCTAGAGCCAACGGTACGTTTTCTATGTTAAACCACTACACCATTGAAAAACTGGTTACGTTTGCAATCGAAAGAAAAATTACTATAGTTGAAGAGGTAATGGCCCCTAAACTATGTTCTGGGATGAAAAATACAGCTTCAGTAAAATCCGTTTGCAAATCGGAGTGATAGATTAGAATCTAGAGCCAACGGTACGTTTTCTATGTTAAACCATTACACCATTGAAAAACTAGTTACGTTTGCAATCGAAAGAAAAATGACTATAGTTGAAGAGGTAATGGCCCCTAACCTATGTTCTGGGATGAAAAATAAAGCTTCAGTGAAATCCGTTTGCAAATCGGAGTGATAGATTAGAATCTAGAGCCAACGGTAAGTTTTCTATGTTAAACCATTACACCATTGAAAAACTGGTTACGTTTGCAATCGAAAGAAAAATGACTATAGTTGAAGAGGTAATGGCCCCTAAACTATGTTCTGGGATGAAAGTTACAGCTTCAGTGAAATCCGTTTGCAAATCGGAGTGATAGATTAAAATCTAGAGCCAACGGTACGTTTTCTATGTTAAACCATTACACCATTGAAAAACTGGTTACGTTTGCAATCGAAAGAAAAATGACTATAGTTGAAGAGGTAATGGCCCCTAAACTATGTTCTGGGAGGAAAGTTACAGCTTCAGTGAAATCCGTTTGCAAATCGGAGTGATAGATTAGAATCTAGAGCCAACGGTACGTTTTCTATGTTAAACCACTACACCATTGAAAAACTGGTTACGTTTGCAATCGAAAGAAAAATTACTATAGTTGAAGAGGTAATGGCCCCTAAACTATGTTCTGGGATGAAAAATACAGCTTCAGTAAAATCCGTTTGCAAATCGGAGTGATAGATTAGAATCTAGAGCCAACGGTACGTTTTCTATGTTAAACCATTACACCATTGAAAAACTAGTTACGTTTGCAATCGAAAGAAAAATGACTATAGTTGAAGAGGTAATGGCCCCTAACCTATGTTCTGGGATGAAAAATACAGCTTCAGTGAAATCCGTTTGCAAATCGGAGTGATAGATTAGAATCTAGAGCCAACGGTAAGTTTTCTATGTTAAACCATTACACCATTGAAAAACTGGTTACGTTTGCAATCGAAAGAAAAATGACTATAGTTGAAGAGGTAATGGCCCCTAAACTATGTTCTGGGATGAAAAATACAGCTTCAGTGAAATCCGTTTGCAAATCGGAGTGATAGATTAGAATCTAGAGCCAACGGTAAGTTTTCTATGTTAAACCATTACACCATTGAAAAACTGGTTACGTTTGCAATCGAAAGAAAAATGACTATAGTTGAAGAGGTAATGGCCCCTAAACTATGTTCTGGGATGAAAAATACAGCTTCAGTGAAATCCGTTTGCAAATCGGAGTGATAGATTAGAATCTAGAGCCAACGGTACGTTTTCTATGTTAAACCATTACACCATTGAAAAACTGGTTACGTCTGCAATCGAAAGAAAAATGACTATAGTTGAAGAGGTAATGGCCCCTAACCTATGTTCTGGGATGAAAGTTACAGCTTCAGTGAAATCCGTTTGCAAATCGGAGTGATAGATTAGAATCTAGAGCCAACGGTACGTTTTCTATGTTAAACCATTACACCATTGAAAAACTGGTTACGTTTGCAATCGAAAGAAAAATGACTATAGTTGAAGAGGTAATGGCCCCTAAACTATGTTCTGGGATGAAAAATACAGCTTCAGTGAAATCCGTTTGCAAATCGGAGTGATAGATTAGAATCTAGAGCCAACGGTAAGTTTTCTATGTTAAACCATTACACCATTGAAAAACTGGTTACGTTTGCAATTGAAAGAAAAATGACTATAGTTGAAGAAGTAATGGCCCCTAAACTATGTTCTGGGATGAAAGTTACAGCTTCAGTGAAATCCGTTTGCAAATCGGAGTGATAGATTAGAATCTAGAGCCAACGGTAAGTTTTCTATGTTAAACCATTACACCATTGAAAAACTGGTTACGTTTGCAATCGAAAGAAAAATGACTATAGTTGAAGAGGTAATGGCCCCTAAACTATGTTCTGGGATGAAAGTTACAGCTTCAGTGAAATCCGTTTGCAAATCGGAGTGATAGATTAAAATCTAGAGCCAACGGTACGTTTTCTATGTTAAACCATTACACCATTGAAAAACTGGTTACGTTTGCAATCGAAAGAAAAATGACTATAGTTGAAGAGGTAATGGCCCCTAAACTATGTTCTGGGATGAAAAATACAGTTTCAGTGAAATCCGTTTGCAAATCGGAGTGATAGATTAGAATCTAGAGCCAACGGTACGTTTTCTATGTTAAACCATTACACCATTGAAAAACTGGTTACGTTTGCAATCGAAAGAAAAATGACTATAGTTGAAGAGGTAATGGCCCCTAAACTATGTTCTAGGATGAAAAATACAGCTTCAGTGAAATCCGTTTGCAAATCGGAGTGATAGATTAGAATCTAGAGCCAACGGTAAGTTTTCTATGTTAAACCATTACACCATTGAAAAACTGGTTACGTTTGCAATCGAAAGAAAAATGACTATAGTTGAAGAGGTAATGGCCCCTAAACTATGTTCTGGGATGAAAGTTACAGCTTCAGTGAAATCCGTTTGCAAATCGGAGTGATAGATTAGAATCTAGAGCCAACGGTACGTTTTCTATGTTAAACCATTACACCATTGAAAAACTGGTTACGTTTGCAATCGAAAGAAAAATGACTATAGTTGAAGAGGTAATGGCCCCTAAACTATGTTCTGGGATGAAAAATACAGCTTCAGTGAAATCCGTTTGCAAATCGGAGTGATAGATTAGAATCTAGAGCCAACGGTACGTTTTCTATGTTAAACCATTACACCATTGAAAAACTGGTTACGTTTGCAATCGAAAGAAAAATGACTATAGTTGAAGAAGTAATGGCCCCTAAACTATGTTCTGGGATGAAAGTTACAGCTTCAGTGAAATCCGTTTGCAAATCGGAGTGATAGATTAGAATCTAGAGCCAACGGTAAGTTTTCTATGATAAACCATTACACCATTGAAAAACTGGTTACGTTTGCAATCGAAAGAAAAATGACTATAGTTGAAGAGGTAATGGCCCCTAAACTATGTTCTGGGATGAAAAATACAGCTTCAGTGAAATCCGTTTGCAAATCGGAGTGATAGATTAGAATCTAGAGCCAACGGTAAGTTTTCTATGTTAAACCATTACACCATTGAAAAACTGGTTACGTTTGCAATTGAAAGAAAAATGACTATAGTTGAAGAAGTAATGGCCCCTAAACTATGTTCTGGGATGAAAGTTACAGCTTCAGTGAAATCCGTTTGCAAATCGGAGTGATAGATTAGAATCTAGAGCCAAACGGTAAGTTTTATATGTTAAACCATTACACCATTGAAAAACTGGTTACGTTTGCAATCGAAAGAAAAATGACTATAGTTGAAGAGGTAATGGCCCCTAAACTATGTTCTGGGATGAAAGTTACAGCTTCAGTGAAATCCGTTTGCAAATCGGAGTGATAGATTAGAATCTAGAGCCAACGGTACGTTTTCTATGTTAAACCATTACACCATTGAAAAACTGGTTACGTTTGCAATTGAAAGAAAAATGACTATAGTTGAAGAAGTAATGGCCCCTAAACTATGTTCTGGGATGAAAGTTACAGCTTCAGTGAAATCCGTTTGCAAATCGGAGTGATAGATTAGAATCTAGAGCCAACGGTAAGTTTTCTATGTTAAACCATTACACCATTGAAAAACTGGTTACGTTTGCAATCGAAAGAAAAATGACTATAGTTGAAGAGGTAATGGCCCCTAAACTATGTTCTGGGATGAAAAATACAGTTTCAGTGAAATCCGTTTGCAAATCGGAGTGATAGATTAGAATCTAGAGCCAACGGTACGTTTTCTATGTTAAACCATTACACCATTGAAAAACTGGTTACGTTTGCAATCGAAAGAAAAATGACTATAGTTGAAGAGGTAATGGCCCCTAAACTATGTTCTGGGATGAAAAATACAGCTTCAGTGAAATCCGTTTGCAAATCGGAGTGATAGATTAGAATCTAGAGCCAACGGTACGTTTTCTATGTTAAACCACTACACCATTGAAAAACTGGCTACGTTTGCAATCGAAAGAAAAATTACTATAGTTGAAGAGGTAATGGCCCCTAAACTATGTTCTGGGATGAAAAATACAGCTTCAGTAAAATCCATTTGCAAATCGGAGTGATAGATTAGAATCTAGAGCCAACGGTACGTTTTCTATGTTAAACCATTACACCATTGAAAAACTAGTTACGTTTGCAATCGAAAGAAAAATGACTATAGTTGAAGAGGTAATGGCCCCTAACCTATGTTCTGGGATGAAAAATACAGCTTCAGTGAAATCCGTTTGCAAATCGGAGTGATAGATTAGAATCTAGAGCCAACGGTAAGTTTTCTATGTTAAACCATTACACCATTGAAAAACTGGTTACGTTTGCAATTGAAAGAAAAATGACTATAGTTGAAGAAGTAATGGCCCCTAAACTATGTTCTGGGATGAAAGTTACAGCTTCAGTGAAATCCGTTTGCAAATCGGAGTGATAGATTAGAATCTAGAGCTAACGGTACGTTTTCTATGTTAAACCATTACACCATTGAAAAACTGGTTACGTCTGCAATCGAAAGAAAAATGACTATAGTTGAAGAGGTAATGGCCCCTAAACTATGTTCTGGGATGAAAGTTACAGCTTCAGTGAAATCCGTTTGCAAATCGGAGTGATAGATTAGAATCTAGAGCCAACGGTACGTTTTCTATGTTAAACCATTACACCATTGAAAAACTGGTTACGTTTGCAATTGAAAGAAAAATGACTATAGTTGAAGAAGTAATGGCCCCTAAACTATGTTCTGGGATGAAAGTTACAGCTTCAGTGAAATCCGTTTGCAAATCGGAGTGATAGATTAGAATCTAGAGCCAACGGTAAGTTTTCTATGTTAAACCATTACACCATTGAAAAACTGGTTACGTTTGCAATCGAAAGAAAAATGACTATAGTTGAAGAGGTAATGGCCCCTAAACTATGTTCTGGGATGAAAAATACAGTTTCAGTGAAATCCGTTTGCAAATCGGAGTGATAGATTAGAATCTAGAGCCAACGGTACGTTTTCTATGTTAAACCATTACACCATGTCCCAGATATTGCACACAAAAAGGAGATCTGTGGCATATGTGGTGGGAATGCCCAATAGCCCAACGATTTTGGAAATCAGTGTGGAACAAGGTGTGCTTGATGATGGAAAAGCAGATCCCTATGGACCCATCGGTGATTCTGTTGGGCAATAGACCCCAGCTGGTGATACACCCTGTTCATAAGCTAATCCAATTTGTGATGGCCCAAGCCAAGAGACACCTTGCCTCACAATGGAAGCAATCAACTCTTTCGGTTGATGATGTCTTTAGGGACTTAAATAAAACAATGTTGTCTGAGCACATTAAGGCTAAGGTGTTTGATAGATTAGAAGTATTTTTTAAAATATGGGACCCCTGGATTCAGTTCCAAGACAACTTGGGACTTAGGTACACTCTCCATACTTTTTGATCCCCTGACCAATTAACCTAAAACTAGATAGACAAGTGGACAGATATAGGTATGACCGCAAGTTTTTTATGTGCTTTGAGAAGGGTTGAGTAGCCAGATGTTGATAACTCTCACCATTCCCCACTTTCCTTTCCCCCGCCTTCCCTCATTTTTTCCTAGCTTATCCCTGGGCCGGTACCATTGGCATGATGTGGCAATACCACTCATGGTCCGGCCTTTACCCCCTTATTCCCCATCCCCTTTTCCCACCCCTACAGCCCTCCCCTTTCTGCCCACGATCTTACCTCACCCCCTCCTTCCCTCTTCTATAGCTAATGTTGAAAATATGTATATTGACATGACAATGAGAATTATGTTTAAAATCACTGCTAAACAAACATGTCTATAGCTGATTTATAAGTATTACATTTAAGCTAACTGCCCCATGTGTGGGGCTGATTGATGTTGTTCATTTCTGTTTGTAACTTGCACGTTTTTCAATAAAAACCCTTGAAACGAAAGAAAAATGACTATAGTTGAAGAGGTAATGGCCCCTAAACTATGTTCTGGGATGAAAAATACAGCTTCAGTGAAATCCGTTTGCAAATCGGAGTGATAGATTAGAATCTAGAGCCAACGGTACGTTTTCTATGTTAAACCACTACACCATTGAAAAACTGGCTACGTTTGCAATCGAAAGAAAAATTACGGGGCGCTAGTGAGGCGCTGCAGGGAGAAGACGTGTTCCCTGTGAGCTCCGCTTTCCGAGCCAGATTGCGACTTCCATAGGACACTGAGCGGGGCATGAGACCTATTGCCTGAAAGCACAGCACCTCAGCGATGCAAAGATCCCCAAGACAATACCCACTGAGAAGCCGTGACAGCGTGAGACCGCTCCTTTCACCGCTAAAGTCTGAGAGGAAACTTTCCAAAATGGCCGACCAGGCCCAGCATGGAGATCCGTCCACGCAGCTCTCTCCTCCTTCACCAATCCAGCGGGCCCAGCAGCCGGACCTTCATCAGTCACACAGCCCGGTACCATCTCCGCAGCCTCTTCTGCCTACAACGGGGACCCCTGGCCTGGCCATAACAGGTATGTCTGCGGAAGATCTCGTGGCCCTTATAAAACAAGTTTTCCGTACGGAACTCCGTGAAGCGGTATCTGAGCTCACGCAGCATATTGCGGAAATTGGCCATAGAGTTAGCACTCTTGAGTCTCAGGTTGACGAAGTAGTGGGGGCACTTAATGAAGACCGGGCCCTCCTGGACACCCACGATGAGCGCTTAGACGAGCATGAGGCGAAGTTAGAGGACTTAGAAAATAGGAGCAGGCGAGCTAATATACGCATTAGGGGATTGCCTGAGTCCTCCACTGATCTTGACACAGTTGCGAATTCGCTTTTTAATGCGATATTGCCACCTGAGGATGCACCTGCCAGGAAAATTATCCGCATACACCGTGCAATGGCTAGGCCCCGCAATTCGGATTTACCGAGAGACATAATAGCTAAGCTCTCTACGGAAGATCTTAGGGATAAAATACTCTTAGTGGCCCGCGACATGGATCAGTTACCAGGAGTACCCTCATCAGTTCAGCTGTATGCAGACTTGGCCCCTGTCACTATTGCGAAAAGAAGGAGTATGAGGCCCTACACGCAAGCTCTCCAAAAGAAGGCCATAAGATACAAATGGGGGTTCCCGTTTCTCCTATCCTTTAAGGTGGGGGGTAAGATTTACAACTGTAAGTTACCAAAGGAAGCGGCGGCTGCTTTAGATGAACTGGATATACCTTACGTGCTGCCTCCCCCCTTGAAACAACCGCCCCTGGAACAGAGATCCCAGAGACCGGCCAAAGAATGGAACATTGCAAGAGGATCGCGGTTCCGATCAAAGGTTCGTGCCAACGAATCGCCTCCAACTTGAGGGATCATTCCGCTGAGGAAGAATTACACAGCATACTGATCGCTTCTAATTTACTAGTTTCATTCTCTGCTCTACTTATGGGCCACTTTATGATGCTGGACCCACTGACGTATAGACAGTTATCTGCTTGCTCTTGGGAACTGCTTCAGGAACTCACTGCGAGCAATAGCCCCTTTATGATGTTGGGCCTACACTATGACTATATGATCATCTTTGTTTAGTGGCCCATGAGTGGTGTGGGGCCTTGGAAGTGTTTTCTAATAGCTATTATTGTCTTGATAATTTGTCTCCTACATTTGTTGTTCTTTTTAGCAGAGGGAGCCCCTTTATGATGTTGGGCCTACCCTCCTATTAAGGGTGGAGTAATTTTTCTTTTTCTTCTATTTTTGTTCTTGAACTTATTTCATCAGACTATGGTATCAGTGAGGGCGAAAGCCTCCATATGGTTTAAACGAGTTTATTGGGTTTAATCCCTGTGACTAATTTCCTTTATTATTGTGGGTGAAAGTTTTGGGTTGACACGTTATTCCTATATAGCTCGTTAAATAATGTGCTGTTACTTAGCTTAGATTTTGTGCTCCTCTATACGCATCATATGTTATTTTTATGGTAAGAGCCTTTCATGGAGGCAAATTTAGCAGGCCTGGCATGATGTAACATGTCATTTTCTATTATGCCCCTAGCTCAGTCCTTCTGTAGCGAATTATTAGAGAGTCCTAAGTCTGGCTGTGGAAATTCCTGTTGCCCCCTAGTAAAAATGCCAGTTGGAGAGCCTACTTTTTTGTGGGCTCTCTTTCTTGCATTGTCCCTGCACCATTGTGCAGTTTGCCCATTCAAGTGTTTATTGTTGTGTTATAAGAATTTCCTGGACCCACCTGGTGAGAGGGGTCCCCAATATGTTTTTTCAGTATCATCTCCCTTATTATGTAGAAAACTCAGGAAAAGTACTACTAACCCAACCACTAGGTTTGAAAAAGTATTAGATAAAACCCAGAAAAAATGGCTGCAAGATCTTACAACGTAATTACTCACAATGTCAGGGGGTTCAATTCTCCGCAAAAGAGAAGTAAGGCATTTTCCTTTTATGCTAAGTCTATGCCGGATATTCTTGGCATACAGGAAACACATTTCACCAACGAGTCTTGTCCAAAGCTCTTTCATAAAAATTACAATCGTGTGTTCATGTCCAATTATAACAAAAAACAAAGGGGGGTGGCCACTTTCTTATCCAATAACTTCCCCTTTGAAGAAATATCCCATATATCTGATAATCAGGGTACTTATAATATTCTTTTGGGGAACTTCCAAAATGGGGTTTTGTGTATTGTGAATATGTATGCTCCCCCGAATTTAGTAACTGCTACTATAAACAAAATTGCTGAGATCCTATTAACTTTAAAATATGAGTCATTGTTGTGGTTGGGTGACTTCAACTTAGCCCCCAATGACTCAATGGACAGAACAATTCCAGCTCGCCCGTCTGAGGCAAAGAAAACAAAGGATTTCTTTGATAATATTCTCAAACTATACTCGTTGGTGGATTCCTGGCGGGAGCACAATGGGGGGAAGAGAGGTTTCTCTTTTTATTCACCTTCACACAATTCTTATTCTAGAATTGATTTGATCCTTGTCTCCTCCTGTTGTGTTTCTGACATGGCTTACTCCAGACATTTGTTGTGTTCATGGTCGGACCATGACCCGGTGCTAACAGTAATGACTTCCCTGCTTCCAAAGACCCAGAGGGCCCCATGGAGGCTGAATGAGACCCTCTTGCACAACCCGGAAGTATGTGGAGAAATAGATGAGGCATTGGATAACTATTTCAGGGAAAATACCACACCAGAGGTCTCCCCAGCTATTTGCTGGATGGCCCACAAATCAGTTATCAGAGGACATTTCATTAAGATTGCCTCTAAGCGCAAAAGGGAAAGAGGCATTGCTGTCTCAAATTTAGAGCATAAAATAGCCACTCTACATTGTATCAATCAGACTCGACCCTCGAGATATCTTGGCAAACAAATTTACGACTTGAACACCCAATTAGAGACTATTTTGAACGCTGAATGTGAAAAAGCTCTTAGCTGGACAAATGCCAAAGCGTACGACCAATTAAACAAGCCTAATAGGTGGTTAGCACATAAATTAAGAGCACAACAATCAGTAAATAAAATATTAAGAATCAGGGATGCAAAGGGGAAAGTTACTTCTAACCCGACCAAAATTTATGAAACCTTTTTAGATTATTATAAGCAGCTGTACAAGGACGATGACCCAGGGAGAGCCTCAGCGGAAAAAGATTCATTTTTAGCACATTCCTTGCATAAAACTTTGTCCCCCATCACTCTTACGCAATTGAATCAAACTATCACATCAGAAGAATTAAGAGAGGCTATTAAAAAAACCAAGAATGCGAAATCCCCAGGCCCTGATGGTCTAACTGCATTGTACTATAAGAAATTTGAGCATACGCTAACACCTCACTTACTAAAATTCTTTAATACAATACTCAAGGGTCATCAACCTCCCCCAGAATTCTTAGCATCACTAATAGTTGTCATCCCAAAGCCCCAACGTGATCCCCTTCTAACAAAGAATTATCGACCTATATCATTGCTTGGGGTGGATTATAAATTATTTACGGCTATTTTGGCAGCTAGGCTTAATAAAATTTTACCTGCTCTGGTCCATAGGGACCAAGTAGGGTTTATTCCCTTTAGGCAAGCCTCGGACAATGTGCGAAAGATAGTGGACATTCAGCATTATGCTAGCAGGTCTTCTTCATGTCTGGCCATTTTGGCCTTGGACATGGAGAAGGCCTTTGATCTTATTAAATGGCCCTATATGACTTCGGTGCTGCGGAAATATGGCTTCACTGGACCTTTTTTGAATGCAATAAAAGTGCTATACTCACTACCCACTGCCTCCCTTAAAATGCCAGCAGTCAATAGGGTGTCATTCTCAATCCAAAGGGGAACTAGGCAGGGGTGCCCCCTCTCGCCGGCGATTTTCGCCTTAATGATAGAACCCCTTGCCGAAATGATAAGAAGAACCCCTGAGATCTCGGGTATAACTATAGGGGGGAGGGAGTATAAATTGTCATTGTTTGCTGATGACATACTGCTGACCCTGTCTTCCCCACAGTCCTCTATTCCGGCTCTACTGAAGCTTATTGAGAACTTCTCCCTTTTCTCGGGCCTTAGGCTAAATTTGGATAAGTCCGAGCTTATGGTGTCCAATACCAATATTAAAGAAGGGCAGAGACTAGCCACCTCTTTAGGATTGCAATACCAGCCCAGGTATATTAAATACCTGGGTATAAATTTAACGATAGACCCAGCAAAATTGTATGATCAAAATTACCCGGCTATGATTAGAAAATTGTCTAACGACTTAGATATATGGAATGCTTATCCGATATCCCTCTTGGGAAGGGTCACTGCTGTCAGGATGACTCTCCTACCACGTATTTTATATTTATTTCGAGTCTTGCCTATTCCAGTTGGGAAGGGCACTCTGGGAAGACTTCAGAAGCAGATTCAGCAATTCATTTGGCGTAAACGTAAAGCTCGTATTAAGTATTCTACCCTTGCTAGACCTCGGGATATGGGGGGCCTGAATGCTCCACTCCTCGTAAATTATTATTATGCTGCCCAAGTGTCCCAACTTGCTACAGTAAATTCAAAAACTAATACCCCTATTTGGGTAGAAATAGAGTCGGAGCTCTTGGGTCCTTCAACTTTACCGGGATTAATGTGGTCCAAGTCAATTCACACGAATCATATTAGGAAAAAGTCACCGCTAGCTGCTCACTCTTTGGGTATCTGGTCTAGGCTTAGATATACACATGCCTTACAGTCCCCTGTCTCCTGCATGACAAATCTGTTTGGTAATCCTGACTTTCCTCAAGGCCTCAATAAGCATAAATTCAAATGGTGGATTACCAGAGGCTACGTTACAGTGGGCAAATTTATGTCCCACTTTAAGCTTCCCTCTCCCCTGCAATTTGGTAGGGAGAATAATGTCCCATTGGAGGAATTAGAAAATATGGCTCTGATCTTTGCTTACCTTCAGAACCTAGACAAGAGAGGTGAAGTTTTAATTTACACATCCTTTGAGGTAAAATGCAAAAATCAAGATATGCAAACAGGGCTCTTATCTGACTTATATATAACCTTATGCCAAACTAACACCATTTCCAAGCTTAAGGTTCAGGATGATTGGGAGCGAGACTCTAACATTTTTCTTTCTGAGGCCAGATGGGCCCACTGCAGTGCGACTCTCACGAGAGGTTCACTATTTTTCTCATCCATTGAAACCTCTATCAAATTATACCACAGAATCTATTTTACTCCATCTAGACTTCATCGCATTTATTCAGATGCTTCTGACCTTTGCTTTAGAAATTGCCACCAAAGAGGGGACTTATGGCATATTTGGTGGGACTGCCCATCTGTGAGGATATATTGGAAAGCAATATGGACCAAGATTTCATTGATGTTAGGTAAAAATCTATCTCCGGACCCGTCAGTCTCCTTGCTAGGAAATAGGCCCAAATCTGTGTTATACTCTACACATAAACTTATTCAATTTATTATGGCACAGGCGAAGAGGCATTTAGCTTCTCATTGGAAGCAACCTCTCCTATCTGTGGATGATATGTTTAGAGATTTAAATAAAACAATGTTGTCAGAACATATTAGAGCAAAGGTATTTGATAGGCTAGAAAATTTCTTCAAGATATGGGATCCATGGATTTTATACCAAGATAATTTGGGTCTGAGGTATACTCTCCACACGTTTTGATTTCCCCTGACAGATCTGTGCCAGATCTCGCTATTTTACAAGCAGCCTAGATGGGATGTAGACTTCCTGGATTGTATTAGGCAATATTGGTGGTACTTTATGTTCTTAAAGATTGTCTCTCACCGTTTCCTTTTCCCTCCCTTTTCTCCTTGTTTTTCCTTTTCTTTCCCAGGGGACTGATCCATCGGCATGATGTGGCATGACCACCCATGGATCGTCCTTTACCCTGTTCTATTTCCTTTTTCCCAACCCTTCTATCCTGAAATTTTCCCATCCCTCTTTCCTTCTCCCCTTTCCTCCTTCACAAAGAAGTCAATGTTAAGAAGGTGATGTCTTCAAACATTTGTATAGATATCTTATTATGACTATATAACCCTGTAATTTGAATTTTTTGTTGATGCTTTATGAGCGTGACCCCATGTGTGGGGATATTATGTATATTCATCTGTATTCATGTTGGCTTTACTCAATAAAAACCCTTGAAACGAAAGAAAAATTACTATAGTTGAAGAGGTAATGGCCCCTAAACTATGTTCTGGGATGAAAAATACAGCTTCAGTAAAATCCATTTGCAAATCGGAGTGATAGATTAGAATCTAGAGCCAACGGTACGTTTTGTATGTTAAACCATTACACCATTGAAAAACTAGTTACGTTTGCAATCGAAAGAAAAATGACTATAGTTGAAGAGGTAATGGCCCCTAACCTATGTTCTGGGATGAAAAATACAGCTTCAGTGAAATCCGTTTGCAAATCGGAGTGATAGATTAGAATCTAGAGCCAACGGTAAGTTTTCTATGTTAAACCATTACACCATTGAAAAACTGGTTACGTTTGCAATTGAAAGAAAAATGACTATAGTTGAAGAAGTAATGGCCCCTAAACTATGTTCTGGGATGAAAGTTACAGCTTCAGTGAAATCCGTTTGCAAATCGGAGTGATAGATTAGAATCTAGAGCTAACGGTACGTTTTCTATGTTAAACCATTACACCATTGAAAAACTGGTTACGTCTGTAATCGAAAGAAAAATGACTATAGTTGAAGAGGTAATGGCCCCTAAACTATGTTCTGGGATGAAAAATACAGTTTCAGTGAAATCCGTTTGCAAATCGGAGTGATAGATTAGAATCTAGAGCCAACGGTACGTTTTCTATGTTAAACCATTACACCATTGAAAAACTGGTTACGTTTGCAATCGAAAGAAAAATGACTATAGTTGAAGAGGTAATGGCCCCTAAACTATGTTCTGGGATGAAAAATACAGCTTCAGTGAAATCCGTTTGCAAATCGGAGTGATAGATTAGAATCTAGAGCCAACGGTAAGTTTTCTATGTTAAACCACTACACCATTGAAAAACTGGTTACGTTTGCAATCGAAAGAAAAATTACTATAGTTGAAGAGGTAATGGCCCCTAAACTATGTTCTGGGATGAAAAATACAGCTTCAGTAAAATCCATTTGCAAATCGGAGTGATAGATTAGAATCTAGAGCCAACGGTACGTTTTCTATGTTAAACCATTACACCATTGAAAAACTAGTTACGTTTGCAATCGAAAGAAAAATGACTATAGTTGAAGAGGTAATGGCCCCTAACCTATGTTCTGGGATGAAAAATACAGCTTCAGTGAAATCCGTTTGCAAATCGGAGTGATAGATTAGAATCTAGAGCCAACGGTAAGTTTTCTATGTTAAACCATTACACCATTGAAAAACTGGTTACGTTTGCAATTGAAAGAAAAATGACTATAGTTGAAGAAGTAATGGCCCCTAAACTATGTTCTGGGATGAAAGTTACAGCTTCAGTGAAATCCGTTTGCAAATCGGAGTGATAGATTAGAATCTAGAGCTAACGGTACGTTTTCTATGTTAAACCATTACACCATTGAAAAACTGGTTACGTCTGCAATCGAAAGAAAAATGACTATAGTTGAAGAGGTAATGGCCCCTAAACTATGTTCTGGGATGAAAGTTACAGCTTCAGTGAAATCCGTTTGCAAATCGGAGTGATAGATTAGAATCTAGAGCCAACGGTACGTTTTCTATGTTAAACCAAGTACAATAATTTTTATTGAAGTTTTACATAACAAGTTATTACATTACAGGCATTAGTGATTATGCATTCGTATTTGTACAGCTATATAAATGAATACAGTATAACAGTTAACAACATATCTGTAGTACAGAAATTTATATAACAGATAAAATAAGAAGAATAGTCTGGTTAGAGGGTAGGTAGGAGTTATGCAGGAGTATTTTATTGGTGTGGAGTTGATATGAGGTGGTAGAAGGAGGTTTGGATGCAGATTGTAAGGTGTAAGTTGAGTGGACCACTGTATGTGGAAATCCGCTACCAGCGCAGGAGTTCACACACAGTCCCTGAAACTGCATTTCCGTTTTTTTTTAAATATGTCTGATTTTACCAGTTCCCCACCTAGGTGTGGATACTTCCCAGTGAGGGAATAAGCAAGTACCTGAGATTGAGGGTATCTAACCAGATGGTAAATGTATTCTAACCGAGTTTGGTTGGAGAGAAATAGAGCTGGTGAGAAGTCTGATGTGAGGTTAACTTATCAAATAACCTATATATTGTTTAAAGTAATTGAAACTATGTTTAACCTACAGATAGGAATAACAGAAAGATCTCTTGGATCTGTACTCATTTCTTTATGATATCTAAACCTATTATGCTAAGAGTTTAATAATTCTTAATTTTGTCAAAAAGAATAATCAATTTTTGATGTAACCACGTTTAAATGACATATCTCTGTTTTGTCTAGGCGATGCTTTAAAATACTTCCATAGTTACTAAGGTTGGAATTCTGTATTCCCTAGGATACTGTAGTTCAACCACAGCTCCAGCAGTGAAGAAAGCTGTGTAACAGATCCGTCAAGGATCCTCTCGACCTGGAAAATGGGGGATTTTAACCACCCTACAGAGATTCCAGGGAGCGGATCCTCAACTAAGGAGTCTCAAAAGTCTACCAGAGCTGCAGTGTTTCGTCCAGGTAGGAGAAAGGGAAGAAGAAGATTCCTAACTGACTAACTAACAGTTGTTATGACTCCAATTGTGTGTGAGTAGCTGTCATATCAGTTATTTTTGTTGTATATACTACATCTAAAACTAAACTACACATCAAACTATATACAATTAGAATGTCCCGATTGTGTTTCCAGAGCAAGAGAAATCTACCTATATTAAGATAAGTGAGCAACAGAGCCTTACCCGCAAGGATCCCCTTAATATATTAATATCATACATGAGAGTTTCATATGAGAGTACCTCTACCAAAAAGACCACAGATCTAAAATTCCATTAGTTTGGATTCCTTGTATGCAACAGGCCACAGAGCCGCCACCTCCAGGAAAGCACCCAGGTTTCCACATCTAATCGCCCAGGATTTCTCTGCAATAAGATTTGAATCAACAATACGCAGGATTTCTCCGATTGTTGGGATGACTTTTGATTTCCAGTTGAAAGCTAATTGATTCCTGATAGTTATAAAGATGTGATTATAGATCAATCTTTCCTGGGGTGGCAGATCCATGGTTCCTAAATGCAACAGTGCCATACCAGAGGGTATAGGATGTATGGACATAGGTAATTGTCCCAAGAAGACTCCTATATCTGTTCTGAGTTTCTTCAGTTTGGGGCAGTCCCATAAGATGTGCCCTACGGTACCCGTCCGGTTGCACCCCCTCCAACACAGAGGTGATGCCTTCATGTCAAACTTGGAAATCCTCTCAGGTGTCATGTACCACTGCCAAATGCTCTTTAGTAAGCCTTCATAGTGTCTCACACAGTGTGAAGACTTCTTTACTGATCTCAAGACCTTTTCCCATTCTTCCATGTCTATCTCAGTTTGGAGATACTCCTGCCAACTATCTAGTTGCCATTGCGGGGTGGAATCTTTCATTTTTAGTAAGGTTTTGTAGAAAATAGATGTTCCCTTATAGTGTGACCCCTGAGGGTGGATAATTTTACTGATTTGTGGGGTCAGAGATACTGGGCTGTGCGGGTGATATTTGCAGAATTTACTGATTTTCCTATATGTGGGGAGTTCTGTTGGTGGGAGACCGTAGGTCTGAGTAAAGAATTCAAATGGTCTCAGGTCTGAGTTATCAAGGAGATCTTCTATGGAGTTAATACCAGAATCTGTCCAGGTTTGTAAATTTAAGTTATTTATTAAAGTTTGGAGAGTGATTAGGGGTGTGTCAGATTCTATGGATAAAACGTCCTTTTTGCACAGAGCGGTTAGTTCCTTCCAAATTCTAAGTGTGTTAATTGTTAATGGGTTCTGGATGGTCTGTCTAGTTTTCCAGGCCAGTCTGGCTCCAAGAAACAATTTGTAGTCTCCATAGCTAAGCTGATCCTCTTCAATCGAGAACCACTGTTTTGTGTTATCCCCGAGCCAGACTGCCCTGGACTGATCCATTATTGTGGCCTTATAATAAAGTTCCAGGTTAGGGACACCTAGGCCCAAATTAGCAGTATCCATCATTAATATTTTGTTGGAAAACCTGGATTTTTTGTTTAATAATATAAATTGATTAAGAGCTTTTTGTAGGGTGTTGAAGAAGGTTTGGGGTACTTTTATAGGCAAGTTTCTAAAGAGGTATAAAAGTTAGGGAAGAATGAACATTTTAAAGGCTGCATTCCTTCCCAGCCAGGAGTATTCTACTTTTGCAAGATCTTCCAGTTTCTCTTTGAATTTTTTTAACCATGGGGCGTAGTTTTCTTTATAGATCTTATTTAGTGTGGGTGTTATATAGATTCCTAAGTATTTTATGACAGTATCATTCCATAAGAATTCACAAGAGCTTTTCAAGATATCCCTATCTTTCTGTGGGATAAAACATGGAAGAATGGTTGTCTTATTCTTGTTTAATTTGTAATATGAGATTTTGGAGAACTCTTCTAGTTCCAATTGAGCATTTGGCAGTGATACAAGTGGTTTCTGGAGGAGGAGGATCACATCATCAGCGTATAAACCCATTTTATGTATGGTTTGTTTGTTTTTAATGCCAAAAATTTGTGAATTGTCTCTGATTCTTTGAGCGAGCGGTTCAATCGTTAAATTGAATATTAGGGGTGAGAGGGGGCAACCTTGACGGGTACCGTTTTTAATATCGAAGGGTAGAGATAGTGTGCCTGATGATAGGACTCTGGCAGATGGGTGGGTGTATAGGGCTAAAATGGCCTTGTGTAAGAAGGCAGGGATACCAAATTTGGTGAGCACCTTGGATAGGTACAGCCAATTGACTCTGTCGAACGCCTTCTCCGCGTCCAAGGAGACAAGGAGGGTAGGCGTCCGACAGAGCCCCACTCTATGGATCAGAGATAAAACCTTGCGAGTGCCATCACTAGTCGACCTATTCTTTGTAAACCCTACCTGATCTGGATGGATAATTTGGGGCATAAGGGGAGATAACCTATTAGCTATTATTCGGGCGTATAATTTTATGTCAGTGTTTAGTAGGGAGATGGGCCTATAATTACTGGGGTCAGAGGGGTCCTTACCTTCCTTGGGGATTGTAGTTATTAGTGCCGAAAGTGATTCTCTAGGGAAGTTGCCTTTTGTAGCTGCTTCATTAAACATATTTGTTAGGGGGGTTACTAGGATTGAAATAAATTTTTTAAAATAATCGTTAATAAAACCGTCTGGTCCTGGGGCTTTATCTTTCTTTAGGGATCCTATTGCTGCTATTGTTTCTTGTTCTGTGAATGGAGTTGCTAGGTATTTTTGCTCAAATTCTGTAAGGGAGGGGAGATTTACTTTATCAAGGTATAGTTCTATTTCCTGTGATAATGGGGTGTGGGTGTTTGGGTCCTTTTCGAGGTTATAGAGGGCTTCATAGTACTCTGCTAGGGCGTTTACAATGTCTTTGGGGTGGTGGACTTCTACTTTTGTTTTGGGGTGTGTGATTTTAATAATTCTCTGACGAATTCTTTTTCCCTTAATTTTTTGGGCCATGGCCTTCCCTGCTCTATTATTATTATAGTACCAATTTTGTTTTAATGTGGTTTGCCATTTGTCGTACTGGTAGTACAATTTGTCTGCTAGGGTCTGTCTAGTTTCCTCTAGTTGGGGTATGAGTTAATTCTTGTGATTGTTGTATATTTCTTTCTCTAGTGATTTAATTTTGTCTAATAAGATGTTAGTTTGTTCCCTAACTTTTTTGTTATGAATGGCACTCAACTTAATAAAGGTTCCTCTGATAAATGCTTTATGAGCATTCCAAAGAGTAGAGTTGGATATATCTCCTGTGTCATTGAGTTTGAAATACTCTATTAGTTCCTTTTTGATTATAGGGGAAGTGTGTTCGGAGTGAAGGATGTATTTGTTAAGTCTCCATATATACTGTTGTTTCACAGAATTCTGGATATGAAATTTCACTATGAGAGGTGAGTGGTCTGACCACACTCTAGTACCAATTTCCATCTCTGAGACTAGTGGCAAGGTAAATTGGTCTGTTAGGCAATGGTCGATACGAGTGAAGGATTTATGAATGGTAGAGTAGAATGTGAACTGTTTCTCCTTGGGGTGAATACACCTCCAAGTGTCAAATAGCTCGTTTTTTGTCAAAATTGGTTGTAAAGTGGAGTGTTTAGTTCTTAATTTGGAAGTACAATCTAACTGTGGGTCTGTTATGGAGTTCAGATCTCCAGAAATAAAAAGATATCCTTTCTTGAAAGTTGTTATTTTTTTGAGTTTTGAATTGATAAATTTAGTCTGGTGTTGGTTGGGGGCATATAGGTTCACAAAAGTGTAATCCTTAGAGTTCAATTGTCCAGTTATCATTACCATTCTACCATCCTCACTTGAGTATGTGTCTTTTACCACTAGTCCCAGAGAGTCCCTAACTGCTATGAAAGTCCCAGCTTTTTTCTTATTATTCTGTAATGTAGAGTGAAATATATTGGTAAACTGAAATAATTTGTATTTTTTCGCTGCATTTTTGTTCAGGTGAGATTCTTGAACACATATAATATCTGCCTTTTGTTCCTTAATAAGTTTCTGTAAGAGGTATCGCTTCCTGAAAGAATTGAGGCCTCTCACATTAACTGAGAGGAGATTACATTTCTCAGCCATTACACCATGTATATTGCATCACAATTAAATCATACCATTGATTGGGATTCCCGCAGGCAGGCTCTGGAGCATCTCTGATGAAACTTTTTAACTCTACTCTGGTGGAGGGAAACAAGGTTAGTCGGGACATTGACCTATATAGAAATAACCAAAGTAATAGTACAATGAGAGGCATCCGGTTCTACCTCTCAATAGCACTACTGAAAAAAAAAAAGGAGAGGAAAGAGTAGGTGAGAAAATAGTGAGAACACTAACAGTGTAAACAGAACAAAACAGATTGGTCAGATTAGAGTTCAGTTCAGGTGACCAATTCAGTAGAGTCCACAAGTGTGGACTTCAAGTGGTTTTTCCACCTGTAGGGAGAGAAAAATCAGTCCCAGGGGAAAAAACAAATGTGAGGGGGACAAAGTTCCTGGCTGATCACCCCGATTCAGCCTTTTGTCGAAGCCTCACTTGTTGCTACCTTGTCTGGTGTGATAGGAAGAGAGGTGTCCATAGCAGCAGGCTTAGGCAATAGAGGTGGGCGATAAGGTTTGTCTTTACTTGAGTCTTTAGATACAAAAAGTGGGATATTCCATCTAGATAAGAGGTCCTGTCCCTCTGTTGGATTCCTGATCACGTGTGTCTCCCCTCCGTCTCTTATGATCAGCTTTGGGGGGAATCCCCATGAGTAGTCGATTCTCTTGTTTCTCAAAGAGGCAGTAATCTGGGAGAATCCGCGTCTGGTTGAGAGGGTAGCTTGTGACAGATCCTGATATAACGCCAAGTTCTGATACGGGTCAGGAAGCTTTTGCCCTTTCCTAGTGGCTCCCAGCAGCTGTTCCTTTACGTGGAAAAAATGTATCCTTGTAATGACATCTCTAGGCAGATGTTTGGCGATGTGGGATGGCTTGGGTAGCCTATGGGCTCTGTCCACTACAAGCTCATTTTTAGGTATGTTAGGACAGGTGACTTTGATAATGTCCATGACGTAGTCCTTTAAATCATCATTCTGTACTGTCTCTGGGATCCCTCTGATCTTCAGGTTGTTTCTCCTGTTTCTATCCTCCCCATCAGCTATTTTTTCCTTCATCTGCTAATTCTCCTTTACAAGTTCTTTGTGAGCATCCACCAATGAATTGTGTGCTGCTGTCATCTCCACAATTCTGTGTTCCAACCTGGCCAGCCTATGGTCTGTTTCCTTAGTGTATACGGTCAGGTGGCCCACCAAAGCGTGCATATCAGCCCTTATTTCCATAGAGTCCTTTCTTAGAATGCTACTGAAAGATATCATGAAATCTTTAAAAAAGGTTTGAGTCATGGGCTGGTCTGTGGCAGAGAATGACATCAGGGGGTCTGTAAATGCCATCGGTGGTGAGGGGTGGATGGATGGATGAGGGAGCTGATCAGATGCTTGGGTATGTGTGTGAGGGGAGGATAGAGGAATCTGTCCTACCTGGGACCTTGTTGTGTCATCTTTCCTGGATTCCAGAATGTTTTTCCGGAATTCCGGATCCATTTTCCGGAATTCCGAATTGGAGTTACGAAATTCCGCGTTCTCCGTGCGGGATACCGAGGCCTGCCTGGGGCTTCTGTCCCTGTTGTCAGCGGTACCTGTAGCGGCTTCATCTTCCTCACTGAGGTCCCCCAGGTAGTCCGCTCTGTTGCCCCTTCGATAGGGAGTCTGGAAAGCTGCAAAGCGATTCCTCTGGGTCACAGGCGGCGGTGTCCTGTAGTCTGCATCATGCCTGGAGCTAGGCCTGTAGTGCCGGGGGCCATCTTGGATATCCTCCTCCTGGAAGAAGTCAGTCAGTTTGCGGGGCAGAGGGGACCTGTAATTCCGCTTGGGTCTCGCTGTAATCCATTCCTGTGGGTCCTCTGCATGTTCACCCATCTTCCTGAGTAAAATGAGGCTTCTTAGTGCGCTGTGAAGTAGCTTTTTAGGGTGAAGACAGCAGGAGCTACAGGCTCAGACAACCATCCAGCTCCAGCGTCAAGCCACGCCCCTTTCTATGTTAAACCATTACACCATTGAAAAACTGGTTACGTTTGCAATCGAAAGAAAAATGACTATAGTTGAAGAGGTAATGGCCCCTAAACTATGTTCTGGGATGAAAAATACAGCTTCAGTGAAATCCGTTTGCAAATCGGAGTGATAGATTAGAATCTAGAGCCAACGGTACGTTTTCTATGTTAAACCATTACACCATTGAAAAACTGGTTACGTTTGCAATCGAAAGAAAAATGACTATAGTTGAAGAGGTAATGGCCCCTAAACTATGTTCTGGGATGAAAAATACAGCTTCAGTGAAATCCGTTTGCAAATCGGAGTGATAGATTAGAATCTAGAGCCAACGGTAAGTTTTCTATGTTAAACCATTACACCATTGAAAAACTGGTTACGTTTGCAATCGAAAGAAAAATGACTATAGTTGAAGAGGTAATGGCCCCTAAACTATGTTCTGGGTTGAAAAATACAGCTTCAGTGAAATCCGTTTGCAAATTGGAGTGATAGATTAGAATCTAGAGCCAACGGTACGTTTTCTATGTTAAACCATTACACCATTGAAAAACTGGTTACGTCTGCAATCGAAAGAAAAATGACTATAGTTGAAGAGGTAATGGCCCCTAAACTATGTTCTGGGATGAAAGTTACAGCTTCAGTGAAATCCGTTTGCAAATCGGAGTGATAGATTAGAATCTAGAGCCAACGGTACGTTTTCTATGTTAAACCATTACACCATTGAAAAACTGGTTACGTTTGCAATCGAAAGAAAAATGACTATAGTTGAAGAGGTAATGGCCCCTAAACTATGTTCTGGGATGAAAGTTACAGCTTCAGTGAAATCCGTTTGCAAATCGGAGTGATAGATTAGAATCTAGAGCCAACGGTACGTTTTCTATGTTAAACCACTACACCATTGAAAAACTGGTTACGTCTGCAATCGAAAGAAAAATGACTATAGTTGAAGAGGTAATGGCCCCTAAACTATGTTCTGGGATGAAAGTTACAGCTTCAGTGAAATCCGTTTGCAAATCGGAGTGATAGATTAGAATCTAGAGCCAACGGTGCGTTTTCTATGTTAAACCATTACACCATTGAAAAACTGGTTACGTTTGCAATCGAAAGAAAAATGACTATAGTTAAAGAGGTAATGGCCCCTAAACTATGTTCTGGGATGAAAAATACAGCTTCAGTGAAATCCGTTTGCAAATCGGAGTGATAGATTAGAATCTAGAGCCAACGGTAAGTTTTCTATGTTAAACCATTACACCATTGAAAAACTGGTTACGTTTGCAATCGAAAGAAAAATGACTATAGTTGAAGAGGTAATGGCCCCTAAACTATGTTCTGGGATGAAAAATACAGCTTCAGTTAAATCCGTTTGCAAATCGGAGTGATAGATCAGAATCTAGAGCCAACGGTAAGTTTTCTATGTTAAACCATTACACCATTGAAAAACTGGTTACGTTTGCAATCGAAAGAAAAATGACTATAGTTGAAGAGGTAATGGCCCCTAAACTATGTTCTGGGATGAAAAATACAGCTTCAGTGAAATCCGTTTGCAAATCGGAGTGATAGATTAGAATCTAGAGCCAACGGTACGTTTTCTATGTTAAACCATTACACCATTGAAAAACTGGTTACGTCTGCAATCGAAAGAAAAATGACTATAGTTGAAGAGGTAATGGCCCCTAACCTATGTTCTGGGATGAAAGTTACAGCTTCAGTGAAATCCGTTTGCAAATCGGAGTGATAGATTAGAATCTAGAGCCAACGGTACGTTTTCTATGTTAAACCATTACACCATTGAAAAACTGGTTACGTTTGCAATCGAAAGAAAAATGACTATAGTTGAAGAGGTAATGGCCCCTAAACTATGTTCTGGGATGAAAAATACAGCTTCAGTGAAATCCGTTTGCAAATCGGAGTGATAGATTAGAATCTAGAGCCAACGGTAAGTTTTCTATGTTAAACCATTACACCATTGAAAAACTGGTTACGTTTGCAATCGAAAGAAAAATGACTACAGTTGAAGAGGTAATGGCCCCTAAACTATGTTCTGGGATGAAAAATACAGCTTCAGTGAAATCCGTTTGCAAATCGGAGTGATAGATTAGAATCTAGAGCCAACGGTAAGTTTTCTATGTTAAACAATTACACCATTGAAAAACTGGTTACGTTTGCAATCGAAAGAAAAATGACTATAGTTGAAGAGGTAATGGCCCCTAAACTATGTTCTGGGATGAAAAATACAGTTTCAGTGAAATCCGTTTGCAAATCGGAGTGATAGATTAGAATCTAGAGCCAACGGTACGTTTTCTATGTTAAACCATTACACCATTGAAAAACTGGTTACGTTTGCAATCGAAAGAAAAATGACTATAGTTGAAGAGGTAATGGCCCCTAAACTATGTTCTGGGATGAAAAATACAGCTTCAGTGAAATCCGTTTGCAAATCGGAGTGATAGATTAGAATCTAGAGCCAACGGTAAGTTTTCTATGTTAAACCATTACACCATTGAAAAACTGGTTACGTTTGCAATCGAAAGAAAAATTACTATAGTTGAAGAGGTAATGGCCCCTAAACTATGTTCTGGGATGAAAAATACAGCTTCAGTAAAATCCATTTGCAAATCGGAGTGATAGATTAGAATCTAGAGCCAACGGTACGTTTTCTATGTTAAACCATTACACCATTGAAAAACTAGTTACGTTTGCAATCGAAAGAAAAATGACTATAGTTGAAGAGGTAATGGCCCCTAACCTATGTTCTGGGATGAAAAATACAGCTTCAGTGAAATCCGTTTGCAAATCGGAGTGATAGATTAGAATCTAGAGCCAACGGTAAGTTTTCTATGTTAAACCATTACACCATTGAAAAACTGGTTACGTTTGCAATTGAAAGAAAAATGACTATAGTTGAAGAAGTAATGGCCCCTAAACTATGTTCTGGGATGAAAGTTACAGCTTCAGTGAAATCCGTTTGCAAATCGGAGTGATAGATTAGAATCTAGAGCTAACGGTACGTTTTCTATGTTAAACCATTACACCATTGAAAAACTGGTTACGTCTGCAATCGAAAGAAAAATGACTATAGTTGAAGAGGTAATGGCCCCTAAACTATGTTCTGGGATGAAAGTTACAGCTTCAGTGAAATCCGTTTGCAAATCGGAGTGATAGATTAGAATCTAGAGCCAACGGTACGTTTTCTATGTTAAACCATTACACCATTGAAAAACTGGTTACGTTTGCAATCGAAAGAAAAATGACTATAGTTGAAGAGGTAATGGCCCCTAAACTATGTTCTGGGATGAAAAATACAGCTTCAGTGAAATCCGTTTGCAAATCGGAGTGATAGATTAGAATCTAGAGCCAACGGTAAGTTTTCTATGTTAAACCATTACACCATTGAAAAACTGGTTACGTTTGCAATCGAAAGAAAAATGACTATAGTTGAAGAAGTAATGGCCCCTAAACTATGTTCTGGGATGAAAAATACAGCTTCAGTGAAATCCGTTTGCAAATCGGAGTGATAGATTAGAATCTAGAGCCAACGGTAAGTTTTCTATGTTAAACCATTACACCATTGAAAAACTGGTTACGTTTGCAATCGAAAGAAAAATGACTATAGTTGAAGAGGTAATGGCCCCTAAACTATGTTCTGGGTTGAAAAATACAGCTTCAGTGAAATCCGTTTGCAAATTGGAGTGATAGATTAGAATCTAGAGCCAACGGTACGTTTTCTATGTTAAACCATTACACCATTGAAAAACTGGTTACGTCTGCAATCGAAAGAAAAATGACTATAGTTGAAGAGGTAATGGCCCCTAAACTATGTTCTGGGATGAAAGTTACAGCTTCAGTGAAATCCGTTTGCAAATCGGAGTGATAGATTAGAATCTAGAGCCAACGGTACGTTTTCTATGTTAAACCATTACACCATTGAAAAACTGGTTACGTCTGCAATCGAAAGAAAAATGACTATAGTTGAAGAGGTAATGGCCCCTAAACTATGTTCTGGGATGAAAGTTACAGCTTCAGTGAAATCCGTTTGCAAATCGGAGTGATAGATTAGAATCTAGAGCCAACGGTAAGTTTTCTATGTTAAACCATTACACCATTGAAAAACTGGTTACGTTTGCAATCGAAAGAAAAATGACTATAGTTGAAGAGGTAATGGCCCCTAAACTATGTTCTGGGATGAAAAATACAGCTTCAGTGAAATCCGTTTGCAAATCGGAGTGATAGATTAGAATCTAGAGCCAACGGTAAGTTTTCTATGTTAAACCATTACACCATTGAAAAACTGGTTACGTTTGCAATCGAAAGAAAAATGACTATAGTTGAAGAGGTAATGGCCCCTAAACTATGTTCTGGGATGAAAGTTACAGCTTCAGTGAAATCCGTTTGCAAATCGGAGTGATAGATTAGAATCTAGAGCCAACGGTACGTTTTATATGTTAAACCATTACACCATTGAAAAACTGGTTACGTTTGCAATCGAAAGAAAAATGACTATAGTTGAAGAGGTAATGGCCCCTAAACTATGTTCTGGGATGAAAAATACAGCTTCAGTGAAATCCGTTTGCAAATCGGAGTGCTAGATTAGAATCTAGAGCAAACGGTACGTTTTCTATGTTAAACCACTACACCATTGAAAAACTGGTTACGTTTGCAATCGAAAGAAAAATTACTATAGTTGAAGAGGTAATGGCCCCTAAACTATGTTCTGGGATGAAAAATACAGCTTCAGTAAAATCCGTTTGCAAATCGGAGTGATAGATTAGAATCTAGAGACAACGGTAAGTTTTCTATGTTAAACCATTACACCATTGAAAAACTAGTTACGTTTGCAATCGAAAGAAAAATGACTATAGTTGAAGAGGTAATGGCCCCTAACCTATGTTCTGGGATGAAAAATACAGCTTCAGTGAAATCCGTTTGCAAATCGGAGTGATAGACTAGAATCTAGAGCCAACGGTAAGTTTTCTATGTTAAACCATTACACCATTGAAAAAATGGTTACGTTTGCAATTGAAAGAAAAATGACTATAGTTGAAGAAGTAATGGCCCCTAAACTATGTTCTGGGATGAAAGTTACAGCTTCAGTGAAATCCGTTTGCAAATCGGAGTGATAAATTAGAATCTAGAGCCAACGGTAAGTTTTCTATGTTAAACCATTACACCATTGAAAAACTGGTTACGTTTGCAATCGAAAGAAAAATGACTATAGTTGAAGAGGTAATGGCCCCTAAACTATGTTCTGGGATGAAAAATACAGCTTCAGTGAAATCCGTTTGCAAATCGGAGTGATAGATTAGAATCTAGAGCCAACGGTAAGTTTTCTATGTTAAACCATTACACCATTGAAAAACTGGTTACGTTTGCAATTGAAAGAAAAATGACTATAGTTGAAGAAGTAATGGCCCCTAAACTATGTTCTGGGATGAAAGTTACAGCTTCAGTGAAATCCGTTTGCAAATCGGAGTGATAGATTAGAATCTAGAGCCAACGGTAAGTTTTCTATGTTAAACCATTACACCATTGAAAAACTGGTTACGTTTGCAATCGAAAGATAAATGACTATAGTTGAAGAGGTAATGGCCCCTAAACTATGTTCTGGGATGAAAAATACAGTTTCAGTGAAATCCGTTTGCAAATCGGAGTGATAGATTAGAATCTAGAGCCAACGGTAAGTTTTCTATGTTAAACCATTACACCATTGGAAAACTGGTTACGTTTGCAATCGAAAGAAAAATGACTATAGTTGAAGAGGTAATGGCCCCTAAACTATGTTCTGGGATGAAAAATACAGCTTCAGTGAAATCCGTTTGCAAATCGGAGTGATAGATTAGAATCTAGAGCCAACGGTAAGTTTTCTATGTTAAACCATTACACCATTGAAAAACTGGTTACGTTTGCAATCGAAAGAAAAATGACTATAGTTGAAGAGGTAATGGCCCCTAAACTATGTTCTGGGATGAAAGTTACAGCTTCAGTGAAATCCGTTTGCAAATCGGAGTGATAGATTAGAATCTAGAGCCAACGGTACGTTTTATATGTTAAACCATTACACCATTGAAAAACTGGTTACGTTTGCAATCGAAAGAAAAATGACTATAGTTGAAGAGGTAATGGCCCCTAAACTATGTTCTGGGATGAAAAATACAGCTTCAGTGAAATCCGTTTGCAAATCGGAGTGATAGATTAGAATCTAGAGCCAACGGTACGTTTTCTATGTTAAACCATTACACCATTGAAAAACTGGTTACGTCTGCAATCGAAAGAAAAATGACTATAGTTGAAGAGGTAATGGCCCCTAAACTATGTTCTGGGATGAAAGTTACAGCTTCAGTGAAATCCGTTTGCAAATCGGAGTGATAGATTAGAATCTAGAGCCAACGGTAAGTTTTCTATGTTAAACCATTACACCATTGAAAAACTGGTTACGTTTGCAATCGAAAGAAAAATGACTATAGTTGAAGAGGTAATGGCCCCTAAACTATGTTCTGGGATGAAAAATACAGCTTCAGTGAAATCCGTTTGCAAATCGGAGTGATAGATTAGAATCTAGAGCCAACGGTAAGTTTTCTATGTTAAACCATTACACCATTGAAAAACTGGTTACGTTTGCAATCGAAAGAAAAATGACTATAGTTGAAGAGGTAATGGCCCCTAAACTATGTTCTGGGATGAAAAATACAGCTTCAGTGAAATCCGTTTGCAAATCGGAGTGATAGATTAGAATCTAGAGCCAACGGTAAGTTTTCTATGTTAAACCATTACACCATTGAAAAACTGGTTACGTTTGCAATCGAAAGAAAAATGACTATAGTTGAAGAGGTAATGGCCCCTAAACTATGTTCTGGGATGAAAGTTACAGCTTCAGTGAAATCCGTTTGCAAATCGGAGTGATAGATTAGAATCTAGAGCCAACGGTACGTTTTCTATGTTAAACCATTACACCATTGAAAAACTGGTTACGTTTGCAATCGAAAGAAAAATGACTATAGTTGAAGAGGTAATGGCCCCTAAACTATGTTCTGGGATGAAAGTTACAGCTTCAGTGAAATCCGTTTGCAAATCGGAGTGATAGATTAGAATCTAGAGCCAACGGTACGTTTTCTATGTTAAACCATTAC
This sequence comes from Hyperolius riggenbachi, assembly GCF_040937935.1. Classification (NCBI taxonomy): domain Eukaryota; kingdom Metazoa; phylum Chordata; class Amphibia; order Anura; family Hyperoliidae; genus Hyperolius; species Hyperolius riggenbachi. The sequence goes on along the minus strand of NC_090656.1, from coordinate 152,005,710 downwards.
ACCATTGAAAAACTGGTTACGTTTGCAATCGAAAGAAAAATGACTATAGTTGAAGAGGTAATGGCCCCTAAACTATGTTCTGGGATGAAAAATACAGCTTCAGTGAAATCCGTTTGCAAATCGGAGTGATAGATTAGAATCTAGAGCCAACGGTACGTTTTCTATGTTAAACCACTACACCATTGAAAAACTGGTTACGTTTGCAATCGAAAGAAAAATTACTATAGTTGAAGAGGTAATGGCCCCTAAACTATGTTCTGGGATGAAAAATACAGCTTCAGTAAAATCCGTTTGCAAATCGGAGTGATAGATTAGAATCTAGAGCCAACGGTACGTTTTCTATGTTAAACCATTACACCATTGAAAAACTAGTTACGTTTGCAATCGAAAGAAAAATGACTATAGTTGAAGAGGTAATGGCCCCTAAACTATGTTCTGGGATGAAAGTCACAGCTTCAGTGAAATCCGTTTGCAAATCGGAGTGATAGATTAGAATCTAGAGCCAACGGTAAGTTTTCTATGTTAAACCATTACACCATTGAAAAACTGGTTACGTTTGCAATCGAAAGAAAAATGACTATAATTGAAGAGGTAATGGCCCCTAAACTATGTTCTGGGATGAAAAATACAGCTTCAGTGAAATCCGTTTGCAAATCGGAGTGATAGATTAGAATCTAGAGCCAACGGTACGTTTTCTATGTTAAATCATTACACCATTGAAAAACTGGTTACGTCTGCAATCGAAAGAAAAATGACTATAGTTGAAGAGGTAATGGCCCCTAAACTATGTTCTGGGATGAAAGTTACAGCTTCAGTTAAATCCGTTTGCAAATCGGAGTGATAGATTAGAATCTAGAGCCAACGGTACGTTTTCTATGTTAAACCATTACACCATTAAAAAACTGGTTACGTTTGCAATCGAAAGAAAAATGACTATAGTTGAAGAGGTAATGGCCCCTAAACTATGTTCTGGGATGAAAGTCACAGCTTCAGTGAAATCCGTTTGCAAATCGGAGTGATAGATTAGAATCTAGAGCCAACGGTAAGTTTTCTATGTTAAACCATTACACCATTGAAAAACTGGTTACGTTTGCAATCGAAAGAAAAATGACTATAATTGAAGAGGTAATGGCCCCTAAACTATGTTCTGGGATGAAAAATACAGCTTCAGTGAAATCCGTTTGCAAATCGGAGTGATAGATTAGAATCTAGAGCCAACGGTACGTTTTCTATGTTAAACCATTACACCATTGAAAAACTGGTTACGTCTGCAATCGAAAGAAAAATGACTATAGTTGAAGAGGTAATGGCCCCTAAACTATGTTCTGGGATGAAAAATACAGCTTCAGTGAAATCCGTTTGCAAATCGGAGTGATAGATTAGAATCTAGAGCCAACGGTACGTTTTCTATGTTAAACCATTACACCATTGAAAAACTGGTTACGTCTGCAATCGAAAGAAAAATGACTATAGTTGAAGAGGTAATGGCCCCTAAACTATGTTCTGGGATGAAAAATACAGTTTCAGTGAAATCCGTTTGCAAATCGGAGTGATAGATTAGAATCTAGAGCCAACGGTACGTTTTCTATGTTAAACCATTACACCATTGAAAAACTGGTTACGTTTGCAATCGAAAGAAAAATGACTATAGTTGAAGAGGTAATGGCCCCTAAACTATGTTCTGGGATGAAAGTTACAGCTTCAGTGAAATCCGTTTGCAAATCGGAGTGATAGATTAGAATCTAGAGCCAACGGTACGTTTTCTATGTTAAACCATTACACCATTGAAAAACTGGTTACGTTTGCAATCGAAAGAAAAATGACTATAGTTGAAGAGGTAATGGCCCCTAAACTATGTTCTGGGATGAAAAATACAGTTTCAGTGAAATCCGTTTGCAAATCGGAGTGATAGATTAGAATCTAGAGCCAACGGTACGTTTTCTATGTTAAACCATTACACCATTGAAAAACTGGTTACGTTTGCAATCGAAAGAAAAATGACTATAGTTGAAGAGGTAATGGCCCCTAAACTATGTTCTGGGATGAAAAATACAGCTTCAGTGAAATCCGTTTGCAAATCGGAGTGATAGATTAGAATCTAGAGCCAACGGTACGTTTTCTATGTTAAACCACTACACCATTGAAAAACTGGTTACGTTTGCAATCGAAAGAAAAATTACTATAGTTGAAGAGGTAATGGCCCCTAAACTATGTTCTGGGATGAAAAATACAGCTTCAGTAAAATCCATTTGCAAATCGGAGTGATAGATTAGAATCTAGAGCCAACGGTACGTTTTCTATGTTAAACCATTACACCATTGAAAAACTAGTTACGTTTGCAATCGAAAGAAAAATGACTATAGTTGAAGAGGTAATGGCCCCTAACCTATGTTCTGGGATGAAAAATACAGCTTCAGTGAAATCCGTTTGCAAATCGGAGTGATAGATTAGAATGTAGAGCCAACGGTAAGTTTTCTATGTTAAACCATTACACCATTGAAAAACTGGTTACGTTTGCAATTGAAAGAAAAATGACTATAGTTGAAGAAGTAATGGCCCCTAAACTATGTTCTGGGATGAAAGTTACAGCTTCAGTGAAATCCGTTTGCAAATCGGAGTGATAGATTAGAATCTAGAGCCAACGGTACGTTTTCTATGTTAAACCATTACACCATTGAAAAACTGGTTACGTTTGCAATCGAAAGAAAAATGACTATAGTTGAAGAGGTAATGGCCCCTAAACTATGTTCTGGGATGAAAAATACAGTTTCAGTGAAATCCGTTTGCAAATCGGAGTGATAGATTAGAATCTAGAGCCAACGGTACGTTTTCTATGTTAAACCATTACACCATTGAAAAACTGGTTACGTTTGCAATCGAAAGAAAAATGACTATAGTTGAAGAGGTAATGGCCCCTAAACTATGTTCTGGGATGAAAAATACAGCTTCAGTGAAATCCGTTTGCAAATCGGAGTGATAGATTAGAATCTAGAGCCAACGGTACGTTTTCTATGTTAAACCACTACACCATTGAAAAACTGGTTACGTTTGCAATCGAAAGAAAAATTACTATAGTTGAAGAGGTAATGGCCCCTAAACTATGTTCTGGGATGAAAAATACAGCTTCAGTAAAATCCATTTGCAAATCGGAGTGATAGATTAGAATCTAGAGCCAACGGTACGTTTTCTATGTTAAACCATTACACCATTGAAAAACTAGTTACGTTTGCAATCGAAAGAAAAATGACTATAGTTGAAGAGGTAATGGCCCCTAACCTATGTTCTGGGATGAAAAATACAGCTTCAGTGAAATCCGTTTGCAAATCGGAGTGATAGATTAGAATGTAGAGCCAACGGTAAGTTTTCTATGTTAAACCATTACACCATTGAAAAACTGGTTACGTTTGCAATTGAAAGAAAAATGACTATAGTTGAAGAAGTAATGGCCCCTAAACTATGTTCTGGGATGAAAGTTACAGCTTCAGTGAAATCCGTTTGCAAATCGGAGTGATAGATTAGAATCTAGAGCCAACGGTACGTTTTCTATGTTAAACCATTACACCATTGAAAAACTGGTTACGTTTGCAATCGAAAGAAAAATGACTATAGTTGAAGAGGTAATGGCCCCTAAACTATGTTCTGGGATGAAAGTTACAGCTTCAGTGAAATCCGTTTGCAAATCGGAGTGATAGATTAGAATCTAGAGCCAACGGTACGTTTTCTATGTTAAACCATTACACCATTGAAAAACTGGTTACGTTTGCAATCGAAAGAAAAATGACTATAGTTGAAGAGGTAATGGCCCCTAAACTATGTTCTGGGATGAAAAATACAGCTTCAGTGAAATCCGTTTGCAAATCGGAGTGATAGATTAGAATCTAGAGCCAACGGTAAGTTTTCTATGTTAAACCATTACACCATTGAAAAACTGGTTACGTTTGCAATCGATAGAAAAATGACTATAGTTGAAGAGGTAATGGCCCCTAAACTATGTTCTGGGATGAAAAATACAGCTTCAGTGAAATCCGTTTGCAAATCGGAGTGATAGATTAGAATCTAGAGCCAACGGTACGTTTTCTATGTTAAACCACTACACCATTGAAAAACTAGTTACGTTTGCAATCGAAAGAAAAATGACTATAGTTGAAGAGGTAATGGCCCCTAACCTATGTTCTGGGATGAAAAATACAGCTTCAGTGAAATCCGTTTGCAAATCGGAGTGATAGATTAGAATCTAGAGCCAACGGTAAGTTTTCTATGTTAAACCATTACACCATTGAAAAAATGGTTACGTTTGCAATTGAAAGAAAAATGACTATAGTTGAAGAAGTAATGGCCCCTAAACTATGTTCTGGGATGAAAGTTACAGCTTCAGTGAAATCCGTTTGCAAATCGGAGTGATAAATTAGAATCTAGAGCCAACGGTAAGTTTTCTATGTTAAACCATTACACCATTGAAAAACTGGTTACGTTTGCAATCGAAAGAAAAATGACTATAGTTGAAGAGGTAATGGCCCCTAAACTATGTTCTGGGATGAAAAATACAGCTTCAGTGAAATCCGTTTGCAAATCGGAGTGATAGATTAGAATCTAGAGCCAACGGTAAGTTTTCTATGTTAAACCATTACACCATTGAAAAACTGGTTACGTTTGCAATTGAAAGAAAAATGACTATAGTTGAAGAAGTAATGGCCCCTAAACTATGTTCTGGGATGAAAGTTACAGCTTCAGTGAAATCCGTTTGCAAATCGGAGTGATAGATTAGAATCTAGAGCCAACGGTAAGTTTTCTATGTTAAACCATTACACCATTGAAAAACTGGTTACGTTTGCAATCGAAAGATAAATGACTATAGTTGAAGAGGTAATGGCCCCTAAACTATGTTCTGGGATGAAAGTTACAGCTTCAGTGAAATCCGTTTGCAAATCGGAGTGATAGATTAGAATCTAGAGCCAACGGTACGTTTTCTATGTTAAACCATTACACCATTGAAAAACTGGTTACGTTTGCAATCGAAAGAAAAATGACTATAGTTGAAGAGGTAATGGCCCCTAAACTATGTCCTGGGATGAAAGTTACAGCTTCAGTGAAATCCGTTTGCAAATCGGAGTGATAGATTAGAATCTAGAGCCAACGGTACGTTTTCTATGTTAAACCATTACACCATTGAAAAACTGGTTACGTTTGCAATCGAAAGAAAAATGACTATAGTTGAAGAGGTAATGGCCCCTAAACTATGTTCTGGGATGAAAAATACAGCTTCAGGGAAATCCGTTTGCAAATCGGAGTGATAGATTAGAATCTAGAGCCAACGGTAAGTTTTCTATGTTAAACCATTACACCATTGAAAAACTGGTTACGTTTGCAATCGAAAGAAAAATGACTATAGTTGAAGAGGTAATGGCCCCTAAACTATGTTCTGGGATGAAAAATACAGCTTCAGTGAAATCCGTTTGCAAATCGGAGTGATAGATTAGAATCTAGAGCCAACGGTAAGTTTTCTATGTTAAACAATTACACCATTGAAAAACTGGTTATGTTTGCAATCGAAAGAAAAATGACTATAGTTGAAGAGGTAATGGCCCCTAAACTATGTTCTGGGATGAAAAATACAGTTTCAGTGAAATCCGTTTGCAAATCGGAGTGATAGATTAGAATCTAGAGCCAACGGTAAGTTTTCTATGTTAAACCATTACACCATTGAAAAACTGGTTACGTTTGCAATCGAAAGAAAAATGACTATAGTTGAAGAGGTAATGGCCCCTAAACTATGTTCTGGGATGAAAAATACAGCTTCAGTGAAATCCGTTTGCAAATCGGAGTGATAGATTAGAATCTAGAGCCAACGGTAAGTTTTCTATGTTAAACCATTACACCATTGAAAAACTGGTTACGTTTGCAATCGAAAGAAAAATGACTATAGTTGAAGAGGTAATGGCCCCTAAACTATGTTCTGGGATGAAAAAAAAACAGCTTCAGTGAAATCCGTTTGCAAATCGGAGTGATAGATTAGAATCTAGAGCCAACGGTAAGTTTTCTATGTTAAACCATTACACCATTGAAAAACTGGTTACGTTTGCAATCGAAAGAAAAATGACTATAGTTGAAGAGGTAATGGCCCCTAAACTATGTTCTGGGATGAAAAATACAGCTTCAGTGAAATCCGTTTGCAAATCGGAGTGCTAGATTAGAATCTAGAGCCAACGGTACGTTTTCTATGTTAAACCACTACACCATTGAAAAACTAGTTACGTTTGCAATCGAAAGAAAAATGACTATAGTTGAAGAGGTAATGGCCCCTAACCTATGTTCTGGGTTGAAAAATACAGCTTCAGTGAAATCCGTTTGCAAATTGGAGTGATAGATTAGAATCTAGAGCCAACGGTACGTTTTCTATGTTAAACCATTACACCATTGAAAAACTGGTTACGTCTGCAATCGAAAGAAAAATGACTATAGTTGAAGAGGTAATGGCCCCTAAACTATGTTCTGGGATGAAAGTTACAGCTTCAGTGAAATCCGTTTGCAAATCGGAGTGATAGATTAGAATCTAGAGCCAACGGTACGTTTTCTATGTTAAACCATTACACCATTGAAAAACTGGTTACGTTTGCAATCGAAAGAAAAATGACTATAGTTGAAGAGGTAATGGCCCCTAAACTATGTTCTGGGATGAAAGTTACAGCTTCAGTGAAATCCGTTTGCAAATCGGAGTGATAGATTAGAATCTAGAGCCAACGGTAAGTTTTCTATGTTAAACCATTACACCATTGAAAAACTGGTTACGTTTGCAATCGAAAGAAAAATGACTATAGTTGAAGAGGTAATGGCCCCTAAACTATGTTCTGGGATGAAAAATACAGCTTCAGTGAAATCCGTTTGCAAATCGGAGTGATAGATTAGAATCTAGAGGCAACGGTAAGTTTTCTATGTTAAACCATTACACCATTGAAAAACTGGTTACGTTTGCAATCGAAAGAAAAATGACTATAGTTGAAGAGGTAATGGCCCCTAAACTATGTTCTGGGATGAAAAATACAGCTTCAGTGAAATCCGTTTGCAAATCGGAGTGATAGATTAGAATCTAGAGCCAACGGTAAGTTTTCTATGTTAAACCATTACACCATTGAAAAACTGGTTACGTTTGCAATCGAAAGAAAAATGACTATAGTTGAAGAGGTAATGGCCCCTAAACTATGTTCTGGGATGAAAGTTACAGCTTCAGTGAAATCCGTTTGCAAATCGGAGTGATAGATTAGAATCTAGAGCCAACGGTACGTTTTATATGTTAAACCATTACACCATTGAAAAACTGGTTACGTTTGCAATCGAAAGAAAAATGACTATAGTTGAAGAGGTAATGGCCCCTAAACTATGTTCTGGGATGAAAAATACAGCTTCAGTGAAATCCGTTTGCAAATCGGAGTGCTAGATTAGAATCTAGAGCCAACGGTACGATTTCTATGTTAAACCATTACACCATTGAAAAACTAGTTACGTTTGCAATCGAAAGAAAAATGACTATAGTTGAAGAGGTAATGGCCCCTAACCTATGTTCTGGGATGAAAAATACAGCTTCAGTGAAATCCGTTTGCAAATCGGAGTGATAGATTAGAATCTAGAGCCAACGGTAAGTTTTCTATGTTAAACCATTACACCATTGAAAAAATGGTTACGTTTGCAATTGAAAGAAAAATGACTATAGTTGAAGAAGTAATGGCCCCTAAACTATGTTCTGGGATGAAAGTTACAGCTTCAGTGAAATCCGTTTGCAAATCGGAGTGATAAATTAGAATCTAGAGCCAACGGTAAGTTTTCTATGTTAAACCATTACACCATTGAAAAACTGGTTACGTTTGCAATCGAAAGAAAAATGACTATAGTTGAAGAGGTAATGGCCCCTAAACTATGTTCTGGGATGAAAAATACAGCTTCAGTGAAATCCGTTTGCAAATCGGAGTGATAGATTAGAATCTAGAGCCAACGGTAAGTTTTCTATGTTAAACCATTACACCATTGAAAAACTGGTTACGTTTGCAATTGAAAGAAAAATGACTATAGTTGAAGAAGTAATGGCCCCTAAACTATGTTCTGGGATGAAAGTTACAGCTTCAGTGAAATCCGTTTGCAAATCGGAGTGATAGATTAGAATCTAGAGCCAACGGTAAGTTTTCTATGTTAAACCATTACACCATTGAAAAACTGGTTACGTTTGCAATCGAAAGATAAATGACTATAGTTGAAGAGGTAATGGCCCCTAAACTATGTTCTGGGATGAAAGTTACAGCTTCAGTGAAATCCGTTTGCAAATCGGAGTGATAGATTAGAATCTAGAGCCAACGGTAAGTTTTCTATGTTAAACAATTACACCATTGAAAAACTGGTTACATTTGCAATCGAAAGAAAAATCACTATAGTTGAAGAGGTAATGGCCCCTAAACTATGTTCTGGGATGAAAAATACAGTTTCAGTGAAATCCGTTTGCAAATCGGAGTGATAGATTAGAATCTAGAGCCAACGGTAAGTTTTCTATGTTAAACCATTACACCATTGAAAAACTGGTTACGTTTGCAATCGAAAGAAAAATGACTATAGTTGAAGAGGTAATGGCCCCTAAGCTATGTTCTGGGATGAAAAATACAGCTTCAGTGAAATCCGTTTGCAAATCGGAGTGATAGATTAGAATCTAGAGCCAACGGTAAGTTTTCTATGTTAAACCATTACACCATTGAAAAACTGGTTACGTTTGCAATCGAAAGAAAAATGACTATAGTTGAAGAGGTAATGGCCCCTAAACTATGTTCTGGGATGAAAGTTACAGCTTCAGTGAAATCCGTTTGCAAATCGGAGTGATAGATTAGAATCTAGAGCCAACGGTACGTTTTATATGTTAAACCATTACACCATTGAAAAACTGGTTACGTTTGCAATCGAAAGAAAAATGACTATAGTTGAAGAGGTAATGGCCCCTAAACTATGTTCTGGGATGAAAAATACAGCTTCAGTGAAATCCGTTTGCAAATCGGAGTGATAGATTAGAATCTAGAGCCAACGGTACGTTTTCTATGTTAAACCATTACACCATTGAAAAACTGGTTACGTCTGCAATCGAAAGAAAAATGACTATAGTTGAAGAGGTAATGGCCCCTAAACTATGTTCTGGGATGAAAGTTACAGCTTCAGTGAAATCCGTTTGCAAATCGGAGTGATAGATTAGAATCTAGAGCCAACGGTAAGTTTTCTATGTTAAACCATTACACCATTGAAAAACTGGTTACGTTTGCAATCGAAAGAAAAATGACTATAGTTGAAGAGGTAATGGCCCCTAAACTATGTTCTGGGATGAAAAATACAGCTTCAGTGAAATCCGTTTGCAAATCGGAGTGATAGATTAGAATCTAGAGCCAACGGTAAGTTTTCTATGTTAAACCATTACACCATTGAAAAACTGGTTACGTTTGCAATCGAAAGAAAAATGACTATAGTTGAAGAGGTAATGGCCCCTAAACTATGTTCTGGGATGAAAGTTACAGCTTCAGTGAAATCCGTTTGCAAATCGGAGTGATAGATTAGAATCTAGAGCCAACGGTACGTTTTCTATGTTAAACCATTACACCATTGAAAAACTGGTTACGTTTGCAATCGAAAGAAAAATGACTATAGTTGAAGAGGTAATGGCCCCTAAACTATGTTCTGGGATGAAAGTTACAGCTTCAGTGAAATCCGTTTGCAAATCGGAGTGATAGATTAGAATCTAGAGCCAACGGTACGTTTTCTATGTTAAACCATTACACCATTGAAAAACTGGTTACGTTTGCAATCGAAAGAAAAATGACTATAGTTGAAGAGGTAATGGCCCCTAAACTATGTTCTGGCATGAAAAATACAGCTTCAGTGAAATCCGTTTGCAAATCGGAGTGATAGATTAGAATCTAGAGCCAACGGTACGTTTTCTATGTTAAACCACTACACCATTGAAAAACTGGTTACGTTTGCAATCGAAAGAAAAATTACTATAGTTGAAGAGGTAATGGCCCCTAAACTATGTTCTGGGATGAAAAATACAGCTTCAGTAAAATCCGTTTGCAAATCGGAGTGATAGATTAGAATCTAGAGCCAACGGTACGTTTTCTATGTTAAACCATTACACCATTGAAAAACTAGTTACGTTTGCAATCGAAAGAAAAATGACTATAGTTGAAGAGGTAATGGCCCCTAAACTATGTTCTGGGATGAAAGTTACAGCTTCAGTGAAATCCGTTTGCAAATCGGAGTGATAGATTAGAATCTAGAGCCAACGGTAAGTTTTCTATGTTAAACCATTACACCATTGAAAAACTGGTTACGTTTGCAATCGAAAGAAAAATGACTATAATTGAAGAGGTAATGGCCCCTAAACTATGTTCTGGGATGAAAAATACAGCTTCAGTGAAATCCGTTTGCAAATCGGAGTGATAGATTAGAATCTAGAGCCAACGGTACGTTTTCTATGTTAAACCATTACACCATTGAAAAACTGGTTACGTCTGCAATCGAACGAAAAATGACTATAGTTGAAGAGGTAATGGCCCCTAAACTATGTTCTGGGATGAAAGTTACAGCTTTAGTGAAATCCGTTTGCAAATCGGAGTGATAGATTAGAATCTAGAGCCAACGGTACGTTTTCTATGTTAAACCATTACACCATTAAAAAACTGGTTACGTTTGCAATCGAAAGAAAAATGACTATAGTTGAAGAGGTAATGGCCCCTAAACTATGTTCTGGGATGAAAAATACAGCTTCAGTGAAATCCGTTTGCAAATCGGAGTGATAGATTAGAATCTAGAGCCAACGGTACGTTTTCTATGTTAAACCACTACACCATTGAAAAACTGGTTACGTTTGCAATCGAAAGAAAAATTACTATAGTTGAAGAGGTAATGGCCCCTAAACTATGTTCTGGGATGAAAAATACAGCTTCAGTAAAATCCATTTGCAAATCGGAGTGATAGATTAGAATCTAGAGCCAACGGTACGTTTTCTATGTTAAACCATTACACCATTGAAAAACTAGTTACGTTTGCAATCGAAAGAAAAATGACTATAGTTGAAGAGGTAATGGCCCCTAACCTATGTTCTGGGATGAAAAATACAGCTTCAGTGAAATCCGTTTGCAAATCGGAGTGATAGATTAGAATGTAGAGCCAACGGTAAGTTTTCTATGTTAAACCATTACACCATTGAAAAACTGGTTACGTTTGCAATTGAAAGAAAAATGACTATAGTTGAAGAAGTAATGGCCCCTAAACTATGTTCTGGGATGAAAGTTACAGCTTCAGTGAAATCCGTTTGCAAATCGGAGTGATAGATTAGAATCTAGAGCCAACGGTACGTTTTCTATGTTAAACCATTACACCATTGAAAAACTGGTTACGTCTGCAATCGAAAGAAAAATGACTATAGTTGAAGAGGTAATGGCCCCTAAACTATGTTCTGGGATGAAAGTTACAGCTTCAGTGAAATCCGTTTGCAAATCGGAGTGATAGATTAGAATCTAGAGCCAACGGTACGTTTTCTATGTTAAACCATTACACCATTGAAAAACTGGTTACGTTTGCAATCGAAAGAAAAATGACTATAGTTGAAGAGGTAATGGCCCCTAAACTATGTTCTGGGATGAAAAATACAGCTTCAGTGAAATCCGTTTGCAAATCGGAGTGATAGATTAGAATCTAGAGCCAACGGTAAGTTTTCTATGTTAAACCATTACACCATTGAAAAACTGGTTACGTTTGCAATCGATAGAAAAATGACTATAGTTGAAGAGGTAATGGCCCCTAAACTATGTTCTGGGATGAAAAATACAGCTTCAGTGAAATCCGTTTGCAAATCGGAGTGATAGATTAGAATCTAGAGCCAACGGTAAGTTTTCTATGTTAAACCATTACACCATTGAAAAACTGGTTACGTCTGCAATCGAAAGAAAAATGACTATAGTTGAAGAGGTAATGGCCCCTAAACTATGTTCTGGGATGAAAGTTACAGCTTCAGTGAAATCCGTTTGCAAATCGGAGTGATAGATTAGAATCTAGAGCCAACGGTACGTTTTATATGTTAAACCATTACACCATTGAAAAACTGGTTACGTTTGCAATCGAAAGAAAAATGACTATAGTTGAAGAGGTAATGGCCCCTAAACTATGTTCTGGGATGAAAAATACAGCTTCAGTGAAATCCGTTTGCAAATCGGAGTGCTAGATTAGAATCTAGAGCCAACGGTACGTTTTCTATGTTAAACCACTACACCATTGAAAAACTAGTTACGTTTGCAATCGAAAGAAAAATGACTATAGTTGAAGAGGTAATGGCCCCTAACCTATGTTCTGGGATGAAAAATACAGCTTCAGTGAAATCCGTTTGCAAATCGGAGTGATAGATTAGAATCTAGAGCCAACGGTAAGTTTTCTATGTTAAACCATTACACCATTGAAAAAATGGTTACGTTTGCAATTGAAAGAAAAATGACTATAGTTGAAGAAGTAATGGCCCCTAAACTATGTTCTGGGATGAAAGTTACAGCTTCAGTGAAATCCGTTTGCAAATCGGAGTGATAAATTAGAATCTAGAGCCAACGGTAAGTTTTCTATGTTAAACCATTACACCATTGAAAAACTGGTTACGTTTGCAATCGAAAGAAAAATGACTATAGTTGAAGAGGTAATGGCCCCTAAACTATGTTCTGGGATGAAAAATACAGCTTCAGTGAAATCCGTTTGCAAATCGGAGTGATAGATTAGAATCTAGAGCCAACGGTAAGTTTTCTATGTTAAACCATTACACCATTGAAAAACTGGTTACGTTTGCAATTGAAAGAAAAATGACTATAGTTGAAGAAGTAATGGCCCCTAAACTATGTTCTGGGATGAAAGTTACAGCTTCAGTGAAATCCGTTTGCAAATCGGAGTGATAGATTAGAATCTAGAGCCAACGGTAAGTTTTCTATGTTAAACCATTACACCATTGAAAAACTGGTTACGTTTGCAATCGAAAGATAAATGACTATAGTTGAAGAGGTAATGGCCCCTAAACTATGTTCTGGGATGAAAGTTACAGCTTCAGTGAAATCCGTTTGCAAATCGGAGTGATAGATTAGAATCTAGAGCCAACGGTACGTTTTCTATGTTAAACCATTACACCATTGAAAAACTGGTTACGTTTGCAATCGAAAGAAAAATGACTATAGTTGAAGAGGTAATGGCCCCTAAACTATGTTCTGGGATGAAAGTTACAGCTTCAGTGAAATCCGTTTGCAAATCGGAGTGATAGATTAGAATCTAGAGCCAACGGTACGTTTTCTATGTTAAACCATTACACCATTGAAAAACTGGTTACGTTTGCAATCGAAAGAAAAATGACTATAGTTGAAGAGGTAATGGCCCCTAAACTATGTTCTGGGATGAAAAATACAGCTTCAGTGAAATCCGTTTGCAAATCGGAGTGATAGATTAGAATCTAGAGCCAACGGTAAGTTTTCTATGTTAAACCATTACACCATTGAAAAACTGGTTACGTTTGCAATCAAAAGAAAAATGACTATAGTTGAAGAGGTAATGGCCCCTAAACTATGTTCTGGGATGAAAAATACAGCTTCAGTGAAATCCGTTTGCAAATCGGAGTGATAGATTAGAATCTAGAGCCAACGGTAAGTTTTCTATGTTAAACAATTACACCATTGAAAAACTGGTTATGTTTGCAATCGAAAGAAAAATGACTATAGTTGAAGAGGTAATGGCCCCTAAACTATGTTCTGGGATGAAAAATACAGTTTCAGTGAAATCCGTTTGCAAATCGGAGTGATAGATTAGAATCTAGAGCCAACGGTAAGTTTTCTATGTTAAACCATTACACCATTGAAAAACTGGTTACGTTTGCAATCGAAAGAAAAATGACTATAGTTGAAGAGGTAATGGCCCCTAAACTATGTTCTGGGATGAAAAATACAGCTTCAGTGAAATCCGTTTGCAAATCGGAGTGATAGATTAGAATCTAGAGCCAACGGTAAGTTTTCTATGTTAAACCATTACACCATTGAAAAACTGGTTACGTTTGCAATCGAAAGAAAAATGACTATAGTTGAAGAGGTAATGGCCCCTAAACTATGTTCTGGGATGAAAAATACAGCTTCAGTGAAATCCGTTTGCAAATCGGAGTGATAGATTAGAATCTAGAGCCAACGGTAAGTTTTCTATGTTAAACCATTACACCATTGAAAAACTGGTTACGTTTGCAATCGAAAGAAAAATGACTATAGTTGAAGAGGTAATGGCCCCTAAACTATGTTCTGGGATGAAAGTTACAGCTTCAGTGAAATCCGTTTGCAAATCGGAGTGATAGATTAGAATCTAGAGCCAACGGTACGTTTTCTATGTTAAACCATTACACCATTGAAAAACTGGTTACGTTTGCAATCGAAAGAAAAATGACTATAGTTGAAGAGGTAATGGCCCCTAAACTATGTTCTGGGATGAAAAATACAGCTTCAGTGAAATCCGTTTGCAAATCGGAGTGATAGATTAGAATCTAGAGCCAACGGTACGTTTTCTATGTTAAACCATTACACCATTGAAAAACTGGTTACGTCTGCAATCGAAAGAAAAATGAATATAGTTGAAGAGGTAATGGCCCCTAAACTATGTTCTGGGATGAAAGTTACAGCTTCAGTGAAATCCGTTTGCAAATCGGAGTGATAGATTAGAATCTAGAGCCAACGGTAAGTTTTCTATGTTAAACCATTACACCATTGAAAAACTGGTTACGTTTGCAATCGAAAGAAAAATGACTATAGTTGAAGAGGTAATGGCCCCTAAACTATGTTCTGGGATGAAAAATACAGCTTCAGTGAAATCCGTTTGCAAATCGGAGTGATAGATTAGAATCTAGAGCCAACGGTAAGTTTTCTATGTTAAACCATTACACCATTGAAAAACTGGTTACGTTTGCAATCGAAAGAAAAATGACTATAGTTGAAGAGGTAATGGCCCCTAAACTATGTTCTGGGATGAAAAATACAGCTTCAGTGAAATCCGTTTGCAAATCGGAGTGATAGATTAGAATCTAGAGCCAACGGCAAGTTTTCTATGTTAAACCATTACACCATTGAAAAACTGGTTACGTTTGCAATCAAAAGAAAAATGACTATAGTTGAAGAGGTAATGGCCCCTAAACTATGTTCTGGGATGAAAGTTACAGCTTCAGTGAAATCCGTTTGCAAATCGGAGTGATAGATTAGAATCTAGAGCCAACGGTACGTTTTCTATGTTAAACCATTACACCATTGAAAAACTGGTTACGTTTGCAATCGAAAGAAAAATGACTATAGTTGAAGAGGTAATGGCCCCTAAACTATGTTCTGGGATGAAAAATACAGCTTCAGTGAAATCCGTTTGCAAATCGGAGTGATAGATTAGAATCTAGAGCCAACGGTACGTTTTCTATGTTAAACCACTACACCATTGAAAAACTGGTTACGTTTGCAATCGAAAGAAAAATTACTATAGTTGAAGAGGTAATGGCCCCTAAACTATGTTCTGGGATGAAAAATACAGCTTCAGTAAAATCCGTTTGCAAATCGGAGTGATAGATTAGAATCTAGAGCCAACGGTACGTTTTCTATGTTAAACCATTACACCATTGAAAAACTAGTTACGTTTGCAATCGAAAGAAAAATGACTATAGTTGAAGAGGTAATGGCCCCTAAACTATGTTCTGGGATGAAAGTTACAGCTTCAGTGAAATCTGTTTGCAAATCGGAGTGATAGATTAGAATCTAGAGCCAACGGTAAGTTTTCTATGTTAAACCATTACACCATTGAAAAACTGGTTACGTTTGCAATCGAAAGAAAAATGACTATAATTGAAGAGGTAATGGCCCCTAAACTATGTTCTGGGATGAAAAATACAGCTTCAGTGAAATCCGTTTGCAAATCGGAGTGATAGATTAGAATCTAGAGCCAACGGTACGTTTTCTATGTTAAACCATTACACCATTGAAAAACTGGTTACGTCTGCAATCGAAAGAAAAATGACTATAGTTGAAGAGGTAATGGCCCCTAAACTATGTTCTGGGATGAAAGTTACAGCTTCAGTGAAATCCGTTTGCAAATCGGAGTGATAGATTAGAATCTAGAGCCAACGGTACGTTTTCTATGTTAAACCATTACACCATTAAAAAACTGGTTACGTTTGCAATCGAAAGAAAAATGACTATAGTTGAAGAGGTAATGGCCCCTAAACTATGTTCTGGGATGAAAAATACAGCTTCAGTGAAATCCGTTTGCAAATCGGAGTGATAGATTAGAATCTAGAGCCAACGGTAAGTTTTCTATGTTAAACCATTACACCATTGAAAAACTGGTTACGTTTGGAATCGAAAGAAAAATGACTATAGTTGAAGAGGTAATGGCCCCTAAACTATGTTCTGGGATGAAAAATACAGCTTCAGTGAAATCCGTTTGCAAATCGGAGTGATAGATTAGAATCTAGAGCCAACGGTACGTTTTCTATGTTAAACCATTGCCGTTGGCTCTAGATTCTAATCTATCACTCCGATTTGCAAACGGATTTCACTGAAGCTGTATTTTTCATCCCAGAACATAGTTTAGGGGCCATTACCTCTTCAACTATAGTCATTTTTCTTTCGATTGCAAACGTAACCAGTTTTTCAATGGTGTAATGGTTTAACATAGAAAACTTACCGTTGGCTCTAGATTCTAATCTATCACTCCGATTTGCAAACGGATTTCACTGAAGCTGTATTTTTCATCCCAGAACATAGTTTAGGGGCCATTACCTCTTCAACTATACCATTGAAAAACTGGTTACGTCTGCAATCGAAAGAAAAATGACTATAGTTGAAGAGGTAATGGCCCCTAAACTATGTTCTGGGATGAAAGTTACAGCTTCAGTGAAATCCGTTTGCAAATCGGAGTGATAGATTAGAATCTAGAGCCAACGGTACGTTTTCTATGTTAAACCATTACACCATTGAAAAACTGGTTACGTTTGCAATCGAAAGAAAAATGACTATAGTTGAAGAGGTAATGGCCCCTAAACTATGTTCTGGGATGAAAAATACAGTTTCAGTGAAATCCGTTTGCAAATCGGAGTGATAGATTAGAATCTAGAGCCAACGGTACGTTTTCTATGTTAAACCATTACACCATTGAAAAACTGGTTACATTTGCAATCGAAAGAAAAATGACTATAGTTGAAGAGGTAATGGCCCCTAAACTATGTTCTGGGATGAAAAATACAGCTTCAGTGAAATCCGTTTGCAAATCGGAGTGATAGATTAGAATCTAGAGCCAACGGTACGTTTTCTATGTTAAACCACTACACCATTGAAAAACTGGTTACGTTTGCAATCGAAAGAAAAATTACTATAGTTGAAGAGGTAATGGCCCCTAAACTATGTTCTGGGATGAAAAATACAGCTTCAGTAAAATCCATTTGCAAATCGGAGTGATAGATTAGAATCTAGAGCCAACGGTACGTTTTCTATGTTAAACCATTACACCATTGAAAAACTAGTTACGTTTGCAATCGAAAGAAAAATGACTATAGTTGAAGAGGTAATGGCCCCTAACCTATGTTCTGGGATGAAAAATACAGCTTCAGTGAAATCCGTTTGCAAATCGGAGTGATAGATTAGAATGTAGAGCCAACGGTAAGTTTTCTATGTTAAACCATTACACCATTGAAAAACTGGTTACGTTTGCAATTGAAAGAAAAATGACTATAGTTGAAGAAGTAATGGCCCCTAAACTATGTTCTGGGATGAAAGTTACAGCTTCAGTGAAATCCGTTTGCAAATCGGAGTGATAGATTAGAATCTAGAGCCAACGGTACGTTTTCTATGTTAAACCATTACACCATTGAAAAACTGGTTACGTCTGCAATCGAAAGAAAAATGACTATAGTTGAAGAGGTAATGGCCCCTAAACTATGTTCTGGGATGAAAGTTACAGCTTCAGTGAAATCCGTTTGCAAATCGGAGTGATAGATTAGAATCTAGAGCCAACGGTACGTTTTCTATGTTAAACCATTACACCATTGAAAAACTGGTTACGTTTGCAATCGAAAGAAAAATGACTATAGTTGAAGAGGTAATGGCCCCTAAACTATGTTCTGGGATGAAAAATACAGCTTCAGTGAAATCCGTTTGCAAATCGGAGTGATAGATTAGAATCTAGAGCCAACGGTAAGTTTTCTATGTTAAACCATTACACCATTGAAAAACTGGTTACGTTTGCAATCGAAAGAAAAATGACTATAGTTGAAGAGGTAATGGCCCCTAAACTATGTTCTGGGATGAAAGTTACAGCTTCAGTGAAATCCGTTTGCAAATCGGAGTGATAGATTAGAATCTAGAGCCAACGGTAAGTTTTCTATGTTAAACCATTACACCATTGAAAAACTGGTTACGTTTGCAATCGAAAGAAAAATGACTATAGTTGAAGAGGTAATGGCCCCTAAACTATGTTCTGGGATGAAAGTTACAGCTTCAGTGAAATCCGTTTGCAAATCGGAGTGATAGATTAGAATCTAGAGCCAACGGTACGTTTTCTATGTTAAACCATTGCCGTTGGCTCTAGATTCTAATCTATCACTCCGATTTGCAAACGGATTTCACTGAAGCTGTATTTTTCATCCCAGAACATAGTTTAGGGGCCATTACCTCTTCAACTATAGTCATTTTTCTTTCGATTGCAAACGTAACCAGTTTTTCAATGGTGTAATGGTTTAACATAGAAAACTTACCGTTGGCTCTAGATTCTAATCTATCACTCCGATTTGCAAACGGATTTCACTGAAGCTGTATTTTTCATCCCAGAACATAGTTTAGGGGCCATTACCTCTTCAACTATACCATTGAAAAACTGGTTACGTCTGCAATCGAAAGAAAAATGACTATAGTTGAAGAGGTAATGGCCCCTAAACTATGTTCTGGGATGAAAGTTACAGCTTCAGTGAAATCCGTTTGCAAATCGGAGTGATAGATTAGAATCTAGAGCCAACGGTACGTTTTCTATGTTAAACCATTACACCATTGAAAAACTGGTTACGTTTGCAATCGAAAGAAAAATGACTATAGTTGAAGAGGTAATGGCCCCTAAACTATGTTCTGGGATGAAAAATACAGTTTCAGTGAAATCCGTTTGCAAATCGGAGTGATAGATTAGAATCTAGAGCCAACGGTACGTTTTCTATGTTAAACCATTACACCATTGAAAAACTGGTTACATTTGCAATCGAAAGAAAAATGACTATAGTTGAAGAGGTAATGGCCCCTAAACTATGTTCTGGGATGAAAAATACAGCTTCAGTGAAATCCGTTTGCAAATCGGAGTGATAGATTAGAATCTAGAGCCAACGGTACGTTTTCTATGTTAAACCACTACACCATTGAAAAACTGGTTACGTTTGCAATCGAAAGAAAAATTACTATAGTTGAAGAGGTAATGGCCCCTAAACTATGTTCTGGGATGAAAAATACAGCTTCAGTAAAATCCATTTGCAAATCGGAGTGATAGATTAGAATCTAGAGCCAACGGTACGTTTTCTATGTTAAACCATTACACCATTGAAAAACTAGTTACGTTTGCAATCGAAAGAAAAATGACTATAGTTGAAGAGGTAATGGCCCCTAACCTATGTTCTGGGATGAAAAATACAGCTTCAGTGAAATCCGTTTGCAAATCGGAGTGATAGATTAGAATGTAGAGCCAACGGTAAGTTTTCTATGTTAAACCATTACACCATTGAAAAACTGGTTACGTTTGCAATTGAAAGAAAAATGACTATAGTTGAAGAAGTAATGGCCCCTAAACTATGTTCTGGGATGAAAGTTACAGCTTCAGTGAAATCCGTTTGCAAATCGGAGTGATAGATTAGAATCTAGAGCCAACGGTACGTTTTCTATGTTAAACCATTACACCATTGAAAAACTGGTTACGTCTGCAATCGAAAGAAAAATGACTATAGTTGAAGAGGTAATGGCCCCTAAACTATGTTCTGGGATGAAAGTTACAGCTTCAGTGAAATCCGTTTGCAAATCGGAGTGATAGATTAGAATCTAGAGCCAACGGTACGTTTTCTATGTTAAACCATTACACCATTGAAAAACTGGTTACGTTTGCAATCGAAAGAAAAATGACTATAGTTGAAGAGGTAATGGCCCCTAAACTATGTTCTGGGATGAAAAATACAGCTTCAGTGAAATCCGTTTGCAAATCGGAGTGATAGATTAGAATCTAGAGCCAACGGTAAGTTTTCTATGTTAAACCATTACACCATTGAAAAACTGGTTACGTTTGCAATCGAAAGAAAAATGACTATAGTTGAAGAGGTAATGGCCCCTAAACTATGTTCTGGGATGAAAGTTACAGCTTCAGTGAAATCCGTTTGCAAATCGGAGTGATAGATTAGAATCTAGAGCCAACGGTAAGTTTTCTATGTTAAACCATTACACCATTGAAAAACTGGTTACGTTTGCAATCGAAAGAAAAATGACTATAGTTGAAGAGGTAATGGCCCCTAAACTATGTTCTGGGATGAAAGTTACAGCTTCAGTGAAATCCGTTTGCAAATCGGAGTGATAGATTAGAATCTAGAGCCAACGGTACGTTTTATATGTTAAACCATTACACCATTGAAAAACTGGTTACGTTTGCAATCGAAAGAAAAATGACTATAGTTGAAGAGGTAATGGCCCCTAAACTATGTTCTGGGATGAAAAATACAGCTTCAGTGAAATCCGTTTGCAAATCGGAGTGCTAGATTAGAATCTAGAGCCAACGGTACGTTTTCTATGTTAAACCACTACACCATTGAAAAACTAGTTACGTTTGCAATCGAAAGAAAAATGACTATAGTTGAAGAGGTAATGGCCCCTAACCTATGTTCTGGGATGAAAAATACAGCTTCAGTGAAATCCGTTTGCAAATCGGAGTGATAGATTAGAATCTAGAGCCAACGGTAAGTTTTCTATGTTAAACCATTACACCATTGAAAAAATGGTTACGTTTGCAATTGAAAGAAAAATGACTGGGGGCGCTGTTGAGCAGTGCCACAGACCAGATGCAGGTTCTGTGAGCTCTGCAATGCAAGCATAAGAACCGCCGACAGAACGCACTGATCAAGGCACCTAATACATCATCTGAAAGCTGATGATCCAGGCAATGCAGCGATCTCCTCGGATTTATCCTATCAGAAGCAGAACGAGCTTTTTACCTCCTCTTTCTCCACTGAGATTCAACAGAAGGTTTTCCAAGATGGCCGCCGCTCCAGCTCCACCAGCAGGCCTCAGCCCTTCGCACAGCTCATCTGGAGCACCTGGACAGAGAGCGCCTCCTTCCCCTGTGTTCACAGCCTCCCGCCCACCTGGCCAAGGTATGTCTGACCCTCAAAATCAGGCTCCTTCCCCTGGCCGAGCTGCCGCTGTATCTTCCACGGAGGCCTGTGACGTCATCGCGGGGGGGACGCGAACAAACGGTCGCATGGAACGCTAGCTCACGCGTACAAACGGACGCATCCCAGACTAAATTTAATAGTCCATGCGAACTTTCTGATGCATCGAACGCGACCTCAAGCAACACTAAAGGCGACGGTTTGGTCGCATCCGCACCATTATCACCTATGGGACCATGCGAATTTTCAGGCGCAACAGTAGTGACACCAACCTATGGAACAGGCGTACTTTTTGACGCCTCAGCATCTATGGCTCAATGTGATCCAAGCATAATTCCTAACGTGCCCCGAATAAGCCCAGCTAACATCTCTGGAGTGCAAATTGGTGGAATGACAGCTGAACAGATGCTTACAACCATCACTAACATTTTTAGGGCAGAACTGAAAGCTGAGCTAAAACTGGCGGTTACTTAACTAACTGAACATATTGATGAGATTGGAGAACGAGTAACTGCCCTAGAAACCCAAGCCGATGATATAGTCATAGTCACCAATGCCAACTCAGCGACCATAGAAAAACACGATGAACGACTGGACTTCGTCGAGGACAAATTAGAGGACCTGGAGAACAGGAGCAGGAGAGGTAACGTCAGGATTCGAGGAGTCCCGGAGTCGGTGGAGGACCTTCCAGCCATGGCAGCTAACCTGTTCCATGCCCTACTCCCACAAATTGATTCAATTAGACTCCAACCAGTTCGTATTCATAGGGCCTTGGTACGCCCTAGAAACTCCGCTTTACCAAGAGACATAATTGCGAAGCTCACTAGCGAAGACATAAGAGACAAGATACTGTTGGCCGCTAGAGACCTACAAAGGCTGCCAGAGGTGCCCCAGTCTGTCCAACTCTTTGCAGACCTAGCACCAATCACGATACAAAAGAGGAGGAATATGAAACCCTACACCACAGCCCTCCAACAAGCTGCTATAAGATACAAATGGGGATTTCCCTTTGCCCTTATCTTCCGCAAGAACAACAAGCAGTTTGTTTGCAAGACCCCGGACGGGGCAGCTGAGGCCCTTACAGAAGCGGGAATATCATTTACAATTCCAGATCCAAAACCACAACAGGATCCCCAATCTCCAAAACCCAGGAGAGAACTACGACAGAACAGGGCATGGGCCTCCTCCAGGAACCTCGCATTGAACCGGGACTCCCCTGAAAGAGGACAAGTACAAGAATGATCATCATGGGGTCTCATTCCCACAAATCGAATACTCACGAAGGATTGATCTTTCTCTACCCATAACTACATCGGATCGTCAGAACTTTCAGTTTACTCTACCTGGCGAACATTGGTAACATAGTTAATGTTTCATACACTGTTTACCTCTTTTTCCTTTTGCCTACATATGTGGACTTATATATGTTAGGTTCTCTAGAACCGTATTTTCTCCTCCCTTTCACATACATAGACCAATATATGTTAATTTTCCATGCCTTATACAGTTATGTCTAGATCCTAATGTGTTTCATTTATAGGCCTTGATAGTGCATTAAATATTAGAGGTTTATTAAGCTTATATGCGGCAGTCAGCTTGCATGCTACGTCGTACCCCCAATGAGCGAAGTTTGGTGGCTAGTCACGTATTTATTGACAGTCACCCACTTGCTTGACGCAGTGACGCCTTCCGTGTTCACTGCACCACCTTGCAAACATCTTGCGAGTAGTCGCCCCATTCCCTACAATAATAAATCACACATTACCTTTTTGCTTCAGATGTCCAGCCTCCCTCTCCGTAGCTATCATAGTGTCAGACAACTGAACATTCACTCCTATTAACGTCTTGACGCACAATGCCAGGGGTCTTAGCTCACCTGCCAAGAGGAGTAAAGCTTTCAAGGCTTACACCAAACACTCTCCTGACATTATATGTATACAAGAGTCCCACTTTTCGCCCCAAAACCCCCCAAAATATTACCATAAGAAATACTCCAGGTCCTTCCTGTCTTCATACAAAAAGCGGAGCAGAGGAGTTATCACACTTCTATCTGATAATTTCCCATTTGATGTAACTACACATCTTGAAGATGATAACGGAACTTATATTATTCTTGTGGGAACCCACGAGAATAAACAATTATGTGTTGTCAATGTTTATGCTCCCCCAGAAAATCCACATTCTGTTCTCTCTAGGATATCTGAAACCCTTCTCACCCTACAATTCGATAGTTTAATTTGGGCGGGAGATTTCAACCTAGCCCCTAATGACAAAATTGATAGGACACACCCATCAAAGCAGTCAGCAGCCAAAAAGACCCAAGCATTGTTTCAGGACATATTCAAGGTCCACTCTCTTATAGATTCCTGGAGAGAACACAATCAGAATAAGAGGGGGTACTCCTACTTTTCTGCTCCTCATAACACCTACTCCCGGATTGACTTAATATTGATTCCCTCCCTTTGTGCTTCGTCCCTGGCGTACTCTAGACATATGATATGCCCGTGGTCAGACCACGAGATTTTGCTAACGGTCATGGATACTCCATTTCCCAAACCAATTAGAACTCAATGGAGACTTAACGAATCCCTACTGACTAACCCTGATATTTGCTCAAATATAGAAAGTACCCTACACAACTATTTTCAGGAGAATGCCACGGATGACATAGGGGAGGGAACCCTCTGGATCGCACACAAACCAGTGGTAAGAGGGGAACTAATGAGAATGTCAGCCAAAGTTAGGAGAGAGAAAGGCGCCAGAATATCAGAACTGGAAAGGAAGATCAACATCCTACATACTCTGAACCAAACTAACCCCTCCAGGTACCTCCAAAAGCAGATATATGACTTGCAAATTCACTTAGATACTATATTAGGTCAGGATATAGAAAAAGCTATAAGATGGACAGGAGCTCTGGCCTACGAACAACTTAACAAGCCGAATCGTTGGCTGGCCAGGAGACTAAGGGATAAACAAGTGTCCAACAAAATTATCAAAATTAGGGATAGGACGGGTAAGGCGACCTCGAATCCAGATAAGATTTATGAAACATTTTTAGATTTCTATCAAAACCTGTACAAAGACGATAATCCAAATATTGCCTCTGCACAAAAGGAAGAGTTCCTAAAAGAAAATATAGGGATCAAGCTGACCCATGACACAGCCAAATCGCTCAACATTCCAATAAGTGAGGAAGAACTGCATGAAGCTATAAAAAAGCTTAAGAGATCTAAAGCCCCTGGCCCAGACGGGTTCCCGTCCCTATATTATAAAAAAATTGAAGAACTACTCTCCCCCTACCTATTAAAATTTTTTAACTCCCTACTAAAAGGTAAGGCCCCCCCACAAGAATTTCTGGCCTCGGCAATTTGTATTATCCATAAACCACCTAGGGACCCCCTATCCCCTATGATAGGCCCATCTCCCTTTTAGGAATAGATTATAAACTTTTCACCTCCATACTAGCTGTCAGACTCAATTCTGTATTGCCTGCGTTGATACACAAAGACCAGGTAGGATTCATCCCTCAAAGGCAAGCCCCAGATAACATCAGAAAAGTTCTGGATATCCAATACCATTGCCTTCAATCATCCCAAAGCTTAACTCTATTATCACTGGACATGGAAAAAGCCTTTGATAAAATTAAGTGGCCATACATGATGTCTGTTCTTCAAAAATTCGGGTTTTTTGGCGAATACATAAATGCAATTAAGATACTATACTCCTCCCCATACGCATACTTAAAACTGCCCTCCCACTCTCAAACAAGATTCCCCATTTGTAGGGGAACGAGACAAGGATGCCCCCTATCCCCGGGAATATTTGCACTGGTCATTGAGCCTCTAGCAACCAAAATACGAACATCACCTGAGATCCTTGGTATCCAAATTGGTAAACGACACTGCAAACTAAACCTGTTTGCGGACGATATACTGCTGACCCTTTCATCCCCATATACTTCTATACCAAATTTGTTTAAGGTCATTCAGGACTTCTCTGTCTTTTCGGGGTTCCAGCTTAATAAAGACAAGTCAGAGATCATGATTTCCCACATGCCACCTAAGAAAGCCAAGAACTTAGCAGACTCCTTAGGTCTACAGTACCAGCCTAAGTACATAAAGTACCTTGGCATTAATTTATCTTTAAATCCAAATCATTTATACGATGTTAATTACCCGGCACTATATAGAAAGCTCTCCTCGGATCTGGATTCCTGGTCGAAACTGCCCTTGTCCTTGATTGGTAAGGCCCACTCAGTTAAAATGACCCTTTTTCCGAGACTCTTATACCTTTTTAGAGTTCTCCCCATTGCAGTTAGACCCTCCCACGTGTTAGACCTACAAAAGAAGATCCATAAATTCATATGGTCCAACAAGAAAGCTAGGATAAAGTATTCCACATTAGCAAGGACAAAAGATAGAGGAGGCCTAAGACTACCTATACTTATGACATACTTTAAGGCCGCCAGACTCTCTCAACTAGTCTTGGTGAATTCGGGGAATATGGCACCCCTCTGGGTAGATATTGAATCTAGACTTATTCATCCATACACCACACAAGGCGTAATGTGGGCAACAAAAATTCCCTTGAAAAAAATCCAGGCCCTATCTCCAGTGTTCGGCTCGGCCATTAGATTATGGCTAAACCTCAGATTTGTCTACAAGCTCCAATCCCCTACCACTCTCATGTCTACTATTATTGGAAATCCGGATTTCCCCCCAGGTTGGAATCCCTCACTTTTCTCCTGGTGGTCATCTAGAGGTCTTACTAGACTGGGCAAATTTACTTCAGCCTTTCATTTAACTTCACTCAGACAATTCTTGAGTGAAAAAGAAGTGCCATGTCAAGAACTCCCTAGGGCATATCAAATATTTGATTACATCGATAAGCTTCAAACCAATAAAGAAATATGCCTATACACACTCTTTGAGACAAGATGTAGAAACGGGCCATTGAACAAAGGTCTCATATCAGATTTCTACTTTATGTTATTTAAAGACGATCCTGAGGAGAAATATAAGTACCAGTTGGACTGGGAACGGGAAACCGGCAGGGAATTGTCGGCAAGAAAGTGGGGCCATTGTTGCACCACCATGTTAAAAAATAGTTTGTTCTACTCCTCGATGGAAACGTCACTAAAACTGTTACATCGCACACACTTTACTCCAGCGAGAGTACACGCGTTTTGCCCAGATCAAACTGAGATATGCCCTAGGGGATGTGGACAAAAAGGCACTATGTGGCACATGTGGTGGCAATGCCCCAAGGTTAAAGCTTTCTGGAATATTATCTGGAGACGGACCTCCCTCATATTTAATATCAATATTCCCTTTGATCCCACAGTAGCTTTGCTAGGTAATAAGCCTCACAAAATCACCCAAACCAATAACAAACTACTACACCACATAATGGCCCTAGCAAGAAGACAGATTGCCTACCAATGGAAGTCTTCAACACTTAATGCCCAATTGGTATTCTCTAAATTGAACAAAGCCATGCTCTCAGAACATATCCTGGCAAAAGTACACGACAAACTAGACTCTTTCCACAATACCTGGGCTCCATGGATTGAGTTTCAAGACAATGAGGGGTTATCGTATACTCTTCATAGGTTCTGAATATATAGGACCCCTTTGGCGTTGATGCGTCAAACTTTTACACAACAAGCACAAGAGTTAGGTCTGGATGAGGAGAGACGGGACATCTCTGTTAAAGTTTTTATAAGTCGTATAGCTATTATCTAATAGGGGCTCTCTCTCCCATATGGGAGACTTCCCTTTTTCCTACCCCTGTCCCCACCCCTGCTCCCCCTCCTCCCTTAGCCCCTTTCCCCCCTCCTCCCTCCCCCTCCCCCCCCCTTACCTCCTCTTTCTCCATGTGCCAGCCCGTTGGCATGATGTGGCATCCTCACTCACGGGACGGCGTTACTCCTACACCTCCTCTCCCTCCCCTCCTTCCTCCCCCCCTCCCAATAAAAGATCAGAAAAATTTGGTTGTTTCCATATATTTGCCTATAAAATTAACGTTTTACAAGATTCGTAAGACTATAAATTCATGTTTCTTTGTAGTTTATACCAACTTCGGTTGGAATGCTTCTGTTATTGTGATTTCAAACTATGACATTCCCCCATGGGGGACTTGATATGTGATTGATGTACGCTATCACTGTGAATTTATTTCTTACACAATAAACACCCTTGAAACGAAAGAAAAATGACTATAGTTGAAGAAGTAATGGCCCCTAAACTATGTTCTGGGATGAAAGTTACAGCTTCAGTGAAATCCGTTTGCAAATCGGAGTGATAAATTAGAATCTAGAGCCAACGGTAAGTTTTCTATGTTAAACCATTACACCATTGAAAAACTGGTTACGTTTGCAATCGAAAGAAAAATGACTATAGTTGAAGAGGTAATGGCCCCTAAACTATGTTCTGGGATGAAAAATACAGCTTCAGTGAAATCCGTTTGCAAATCGGAGTGATAGATTAGAATCTAGAGCCAACGGTAAGTTTTCTATGTTAAACCATTACACCATTGAAAAACTGGTTACGTTTGCAATCGAAAGAAAAATGACTATAGTTGAAGAGGTAATGGCCCCTAAACTATGTTCTGGGATGAAAAATACAGCTTCAGTGAAATCCGTTTGCAAATCGGAGTGATAGATTAGAATCTAGAGCCAACGGTAAGTTTTCTATGTTAAACCATTACACCATTGAAAAACTGGTTACGTTTGCAATCGAAAGAAAAATGACTATAGTTGAAGAGGTAATGGCCCCTAAACTATGTTCTGGGATGAAAGTTACAGCTTCAGTGAAATCCGTTTGCAAATCGGAGTGAT
Organism: Hyperolius riggenbachi; assembly: GCF_040937935.1. Classification (NCBI taxonomy): domain Eukaryota; kingdom Metazoa; phylum Chordata; class Amphibia; order Anura; family Hyperoliidae; genus Hyperolius; species Hyperolius riggenbachi. Next base: position 151,977,421 of record NC_090656.1, on the reverse strand, counting down.
AGATTAGAATCTAGAGCCAACGGTACGTTTTCTATGTTAAACCATTACACCATTGAAAAACTGGTTACGTTTGCAATCGAAAGAAAAATGACTATAGTTGAAGAGGTAATGGCCCCTAAACTATGTTCTGGGATGAAAGTTACAGCTTCAGTGAAATCCGTTTGCAAATCGGAGTGATAGATTAGAATCTAGAGCCAACGGTACGTTTTCTATGTTAAACCATTACACCATTGAAAAACTGGTTACGTTTGCAATCGAAAGAAAAATGACTATAGTTGAAGAGGTAATGGCCCCTAAACTATGTTCTGGGATGAAAAATACAGCTTCAGTGAAATCCGTTTGCAAATCGGAGTGATAGATTAGAATCTAGAGCCAACGGTACGTTTTCTATGTTAAACCACTACACCATTGAAAAACTGGTTACGTTTGCAATCGAAAGAAAAATTACTATAGTTGAAGAGGTAATGGCCCCTAAACTATGTTCTGGGATGAAAAATACAGCTTCAGTAAAATCCGTTTGCAAATCGGAGTGATAGATTAGAATCTAGAGCCAACGGTACGTTTTCTATGTTAAACCATTACACCATTGAAAAACTAGTTACGTTTGCAATCGAAAGAAAAATGACTATAGTTGAAGAGGTAATGGCCCCTAAACTATGTTCTGGGATGAAAGTTACAGCTTCAGTGAAATCCGTTTGCAAATCGGAGTGATAGATTAGAATCTAGAGCCAACGGTAAGTTTTCTATGTTAAACCATTACACCATTGAAAAACTGGTTATGTTTGCAATCGAAAGAAAAATGACTATAATTGAAGAGGTAATGGCCCCTAAACTATGTTCTGGGATGAAAAATACAGCTTCAGTGAAATCCGTTTGCAAATCGGAGTGATAGATTAGAATCTAGAGCCAACGGTACGTTTTCTATGTTAAACCATTACACCATTGAAAAACTGGTTACGTCTGCAATCGAAAGAAAAATGACTATAGTTGAAGAGGTAATGGCCCCTAAACTATGTTCTGGGATGAAAGTTACAGCTTCAGTGAAATCCGTTTGCAAATCGGAGTGATAGATTAGAATCTAGAGCAAACGGTACGTTTTCTATGTTAAACCATTACACCATTAAAAAACTGGTTACGTTTGCAATCGAAAGAAAAATGACTATAGTTGAAGAGGTAATGGCCCCTAAACTATGTTCTGGGATGAAAAATACAGCTTCAGTGAAATCCGTTTGCAAATCGGAGTGATAGATTAGAATCTAGAGCCAACGGTACGTTTTCTATGTTAAACCATTACACCATTGAAAAACTGGTTACGTTTGCAATCGAAAGAAAAATGACTATAGTTGAAGAGGTAATGGCCCCTAAACTATGTTCTGGGATGAAAAATACAGCTTCAGTGAAATCCGTTTGCAAATCGGAGTGATAGATTAGAATCTAGAGCCAACGGTACGTTTTCTATGTTAAACCACTACACCATTGAAAAACTGGTTACGTTTGCAATCGAAAGAAAAATTACTATAGTTGAAGAGGTAATGGCCCCTAAACTATGTTCTGGGATGAAAAATACAGCTTCAGTAAAATCCATTTGCAAATCGGAGTGATAGATTAGAATCTAGAGCCAACGGTACGTTTTCTATGTTAAACCATTACACCATTGAAAAACTGGTTACGTTTGCAATTGAAAGAAAAATGACTATAGTTGAAGAAGTAATGGCCCCTAAACTATGTTCTGGGATGAAAGTTACAGCTTCAGTGAAATCCGTTTGCAAATCGGAGTGATAGATTAGAATCTAGAGCCAACGGTACGTTTTCTATGTTAAACCATTACACCATTGAAAAACTGGTTACGTCTGCAATCGAAAGAAAAATGACTATAGTTGAAGAGGTAATGGCCCCTAAACTATGTTCTGGGATGAAAGTTACAGCTTCAGTGAAATCCGTTTGCAAATCGGAGTGATAGATTAGAATCTAGAGCCAACGGTACGTTTTCTATGTTAAACCATTACACCATTGAAAAACTGGTTATGTTTGCAATCGAAAGAAAAATGACTATAGTTGAAGAGGTAATGGCCCCTAAACTATGTTCTGGGATGAAAAATACAGCTTCAGTGAAATCCGTTTGCAAATCGGAGTGATAGATTAGAATCTAGAGCCAACGGTAAGTTTTCTATGTTAAACCATTACACCATTGAAAAACTGGTTACGTTTGCAATCAAAAGAAAAATGACTATAGTTGAAGAGGTAATGGCCCCTAAACTATGTTCTGGGATGAAAAATACAGCTTCAGTGAAATCCGTTTGCAAATCGGAGTGATAGATTAGAATCTAGAGCCAACGGTAAGTTTTCTATGTTAAACCATTACACCATTGAAAAACTGGTTACGTTTGCAATCGAAAGAAAAATGACGGGGGCGCTGTTGCAGTGCCACAGAGTGTGGATGTGTGCTCTGTGAGCTCTGTGTTCCAAGGGCCATCACCGCTATAATATTGGCCGAATCGGGGACATCCATACATCGCCGGATAGCCCTTCACCTGAGCAATGAGAAGAGCCTCCACTGGATACCCCCTGAGAAGCAAGCCCACCGTAAGACCTCTTCTTTCACCGCTGAAAGACAGAAGAAGGATATCTAAGATGGCCGATAAGGCCCAACAAAAAGCCTCCACAAGCAGCCCTGTTTCCCAGCAAGCCTCTGCCGCTCATCAGGCACCAAAAGGAGCGGATAGAAAACTGACAGGCAATGCTCCACGCAGCCCTGGCTCCGGATCGCAGCCCATCAATAGGGGGTCCCCCCCACAACACTCCTCACACACCGAGGGCACCACCGCTACGAATCGAGGTAGGTCTGGGAACATCTCACCCCCTAATAAGAAAGAAGCGCCGCGGGCCGCGGGAACGGAAAATACGCATGCCAACACTAGCCCTATGGGAACGAACGCGTACAAAAGTACGCATGCCAGCACTACCACTGGAGGAACGAACGCGACCGAAAGTACGCATGCCATTACTAAGCCTATGGGAACGAACGCGTACAAAAGTACGCATGCCAGCACTACCAATGGAGGAACGAACGCGTACGAAAGTACGCATGCCAATACTATGCCTATGGCACCGAACGCGTACGAAAGCATGCATACCACTGCTGCTATTGCGGGATCGAACGCGTACGAAAATACGCTTACCAACTTACCATCCGATACGCACTCTAGTTCGCATCCCAATATGCAACCACGCGTACAATTAGAATCATTGGACACCAGACGCACAATGGCGGAAACACATTCGCAAGTAATGCCGCATAGAAGTTCGCTGGATAGGCAAGGAAACCCGCATGATGACCTGCGTAGCAGTACACAAGGCGACCCACAGCAACGCATACCTAGTCCCTTGCATACAATTACCCAGCCTACGACACAAAGTAGCATGTCCAACGAGGAGCTCCTAGGCGCGATCACTCGCATCTTTCGATCTGAGTTAAGGGAGGCAGTGAACGAGCTTAACACTAAAATAGACGACCTAGGAGAGAGAGTCCATCTTCTAGAGGGCCAATCAGATGATCTATTATCCGCGGTCCAAATTGATAAGTCCCACATTGATTCACAGGATATCAGAATCACCACCGTTGAAGAAAAAATGGAAGACCTTGAGAATCGGTGTAGACGCTCCAATGTCCGTATCAGAGGCCTTCCCGAATCATTTGATGACTTGAACGCAGTAGCCACAAATCTATTCTCAGCTCTACTCCCTAACATGGAACCATCCCTCATGAGAGTAGTACGCATTCATAGGGCCTTTACTCGCCCCAGAAACCCGGAGCTGCCTAGGGACGTTATTGCAAGAATTGCATCTGAGGATGCTAGAGACAGTATACTCCTAGCAGCACGCGACCTGGAACATCTCCCAGCTGTTCCCCAATCAGTCCAAATCTTCGCTGATCTCGCTCCCACCACCATTGTAAAGAGACGCGCACTAAGACCTTACACCTTAGCTTTGCAAAGAGCCTCTATTAGATACCGGTGGAGATTCCCTTTTATGCTCACCTTTACAATCAACGGCAGACAATATAATTGTAAAACTCCAGACGAGACAGCAGACGCACTAAATGAAGCGAACATTCCATATACAATCCCACCTCCAACCAACCTGCCCCCCGGGCAGCAAAGATCCCCTAGGAGAAGAAGAAACTGGGAAACGATCGGCAGAGCACGGTTCCAACCCCGGGCTTTGGAGTTCTATCCACGAGATTCATCCCAGGATGATTGAAAGCTGTCACGGAGGAACAACAGGGCCTCATGAGGTAAACTGCGTACCCTGAAAGGCCCTCTAGTAACTCTTTCTTCTGTTCTTTTCTCCACACCAAGGTCCCCTTTATGATGTGGGACCTCGACTTCATAGCTGTCACGAGATGTTTCTAATTAGGAAATCTCAGAACACACTAACGTTGGCAGATCCTCTTTATGATGTAGGATCAAGGTCCATTTGATTACCCCAGACAACTCTTCATAGTTAAGCCTGAATCTTCATGTTGGTCCTACTGACCCAACAAAATTTGACTAAGGCCCCCTTTATGATGTGGGGCCCATATTTTGCAGGCTCTGAACTGAAGTTTATCACGAACTCTCAACGCAAGGAACTTCTTATACAAGTCAATGGACGATCTCGTGATGGAAGCCTTCTAAGTGAATTAAAGAAATAAAGTGGCAAAAACTAAAAGGGTAAAATAATGTTATAACTTGTCCTGAGGCCTAATGTGGTCCCAGGGCATAAATGGATATAATATCCAGCTTATATCATTTATCTGCTTATGTAAAACTTTAAGTATACAAATAGAAGTTTATTAGCTTTATGTTTAAGATGTTCATCTGAGGTTAACCCCGGTTCAGGCCATTTAGCAGTATTCTACACTGTATCGGGTAGATGGCCCTGGAAGTTACTGTGTCCCCCACTTAGTCACCCGAGTGCAGCCTTCTTTATTATGGGCTGTGTCTCGGATGAGTTGTTGGCCCTACGGGGCTATCATAAGGCTTTATGCCTTGTCCTTACCCTTCTTGTAGCAAATATTATAAACTTGAATTTGACACAAGTTACCTGTTATTATCCACCTCAACTTAAATGTATAGTATCTCATCCAACTCAAATCTACCACTTATATTCTTGGGCAATCATCATCATTTTCTCAAACTTAGAAAATGGTTAACAAGTCCCTAAACATACTTTCACATAATCCAAGAGGCCTAAACTCTCCCTCGAAACGAAATAAAGCATTTAAGGAATATGTAAAACACTCCCCCGACATCCTGTGCCTACAGGAAACACATTTTACTAAGACGTCCCATCCATCCTTTTTTCACAGAAAATTCCAGAGGTTTTATTTATCTAACTACGCTACAAAGCGTAGAGGAGTAGCCATATTCCTAGCTAATGACCTTTCCATAGAGATACAGCACCAGATCTTGGACACGGAAGGCACATATATTATCCTGCTTGGAAATTACCAGGGGAAGACTATCTGCATTGTCAACGTTTATGCCCCCCCTGATAAGCCATTGGACACTATAACCAAGGTCTCCGACTTATTACTAGATCTCAAATTTGATCTCATGATATGGTCGGGCGATTTTAATACCACTCCAAATGATTCTCTAGATAGGACCAATCCCTCCCGCCCCTCTGATGCTAAAAAGAATAAAGCCTATTTTGATAATTTATTTAGAACCCATTCTTTGGTAGATTCATGGAGGGAACATAATGGCCCTAAGAAAGGCTATACATTTTACTCAGCACCCCATAATACCTACTCAAGGATTGATATGATACTAATTTCCGCGGGTTGGGCTTCGTCTATGGTATACTCAAGACATCTGCTAACGCCTTGGTCTGATCACGACCCAGTTTTAACGGTCCTGACCACACCAATAAACAGATCTCAACCATCACCTTGGAGACTGAATGACTCCCTACTCCTAAACTCTGATATTTATGATAAAATAGACGCATGTTTAAATAACTACTTCGCCGAAAATGAAACTCCAGACATATCCCCAGGGATTTGCTGGATGGCTCACAAATCTGTGATTAGAGGGGAGTTCATACGAATAGCCTCTACCTATAAGAAGGCTAAAAATGTCACCCAATCCAATCTGGAACATAAAATCCGCATGTTATCAATTAAGAACCAGACGAATCCTTCCAGATACTTGAAGAAACAGATACAGGATGTCCAACTCCAACTAAATATTATCCTTAATACTGAGGCAGAAAAATCTTTAAGATGGTGCAAGGCGATTTGTTATGAACAAATTAATAAACCAAACAGATGGTTGGCCAAGAAACTGAGAGGTCAGCAGGTGCTTAATAGAATCACCCGAATTAGAAAAGGAGATGGCACAATCACTTCCAATCCGGATAAGATCCACAGCACATTCCTAGACTACTATAAGTCCTTATACCATGATCATCCCGATAATTCCCAAACCACAGTGCAGTCAGACTTTCTGAATGAAAACATTTTAACATCCCTTTCGGAAGACACGGCCAAGTCACTTAATCAGGACATTACCCAGGAAGAGTTACATGAGGCCATAAAAAGATTGAAAAGACCCAAGGCACCAGGCCCGGACGGCTTGACAGCCCTATATTATAAAAAATTTGAATACAAACTAGCGCCATCCCTGTTAAAATTTTATAATACTATTTTAAAAGGGACAATTCCCCCCCCTGAATTTCTAGCCTCAGCACTGGTCGTCATCCCCAAGCCAAATAGGGACCCCCTGTTAGTAAAGAACTATAGGCCCATCTCCCTCCTAGGAATCGATTATAAATTGCTAACCTCCATATTAGCAGTCAGAATAAATACAGTACTACCGCTCCTTATAAATAAGGATCAAGTGGGGTTTGTTCCCCTCCGGCAGGCACCGGATAATATACGAAAAGTTATTGACATCCAACATTGGTGCAAGAGAAATCACATTAATTTAGCTCTCCTCGCCTTGGACATGGAAAAGGCTTTCGACCTGGTAAAATGGTCATATATGAAAGCCACCCTTCAAAAATTTGGTTTCAGGGGCAACTACTTAAAAGCCTTAGATGCCCTATACTCCCTTCCTTCCGCAGTATTAAAATTACCCTCCACTCAGAGAACATCATTCCCTATAAAACGCGGGACAAGACAGGGCTGCCCCTTATCACCGGCAATATTTGCCCTCATGATGGAACCCCTGGCCAATGCAATCCGACGTTCCAAGGAAGTCCTAGGAGTGGCGATAGGTAATAGGGAACAGAAAATCAGCTTGTTTGCTGACGATATTCTCCTAACTCTCACGTCCCCACATACCTCTATCCCTAATTTGTTTAGAATTCTTCAAACATTCACAAAATTTTCAGGGCTGAAACTAAATTATGACAAATCGGAACTGATGCTTACTGAAGCATCATTTCGTGACACTACTTCACTAGCTAAATCATTAGGCATACAACCCCAACCCACAAAGATAAAGTACTTAGGAATAAATCTTACCCGGGACCCAACTAAACTATATGATTATAATTACCCTGCTTTAATTAGGAAACTCCAGACTGATCTTGAGGCCTGGAACGAATTTCCCATCTCACTTCTAGGACGTGTAATTTCTGTTAAAATGACCCTTCTCCCACGCCTTCTCTATCTTTTCAGAGTGCTACCTATTCCCATAAAGAAATCAGCTATACATAATCTGCAGCGCCAAATTCAAAGGTTTATATGGCGCCAGCGGAAACCAAGAATAAAATACCTAACGTTAGCAAGACCTAAGGACAGGGGAGGTCTGGGGGCCCCCATACTCTGGAATTACTATATCGCCGCACAGTTATCTCAGCTGGCGATCGTGAACTCAGGCACTGCTGCCCCTCTGTGGGTAGATGTAGAATCCCAACTATTGAAACCACTGTCCATGCCGGCAATTATGTGGGCCACAAAGATACCGTACCAACATATAAATAAATTATCTCCCGTCTCAGCTCATTCCTTTAAAATATGGAATAAATATAGGTATAAATATGGGTTGCAAGCTCCTGTGTCCTGTATGACCCATATACTGAGAAATCCTGACTTCCCCCTAGGCCACAACACATCACAATTTCAATGGTGGTTTGAAAAGGGCCTCTTATTTTTGGGTAAGTTTCTACGAGCTTTTAAAATTATGACACAACAGTATTTATATGAAGAACTTGCTATTCCAGCAGCAGAACGTTATAGAGCAACACAGATACTTAATTTTCTAAAAACCCTTGATAAAAATGATGATGTCCTGGTCTATACGCCTTTCGAGGTGCGATGTAGGGGAAGATCGCTGGACAGAGGTTTAATCTCAGAGATTTATGCACTACTGTTGGAGCATGACATGGAGAGCAAGTTAAAATGCCAGAGTGATTGGGAAAATGACTGTACAACTACTCTGACAGCGGAAAAATGGGCACATTGTTGCACACAATTGACCAAAAATAGTCTCTTTTATTCGACCATTGAAACTTCCTTTAAACTACTTCACAGAGCTCATTACACACCCGCAAGACTGGGCATGTTCTCTGAGTCATGCTCCGACCAGTGTTTTAGAGGATGTTCTGAAAGAGGAGACACCTGGCATACATGGTGGGCATGCCCTATAGCACAAAACTATTGGAAAAATATATGGAGGAGGTCAGAACTCATTTTGGGTAAGACCATCACCATTGATCCCACAGTAGTTCTGTTGGGCAATAAACCCCCTGCCCTGCCTTATGCTGCCCATAAGTTTCTCCAGTTTATAATGGCACAAGCCAAACGGCACTTAGCCTCCAAATGGCGAGCCCCCACCTTGTCGGTCGATGCTGTTTTTCAAGGCCTTAACGATACAATGCAATCAGAACATATACTGGCCAAACTATACGACAGAATGAATAATTTCAACAAAATATGGGACCCCTGGATTACCTGGCAAGACAACCAGGGCCTTGCATATACGCTACACGCTTTTTAGGCCTGGAGAGTGTGAAACTTGTTATGATATCATTGAGTCATGAGTAAGATGCTACAGATATGAGGTGTACTTTAAAAAACAGGTGACTTTCATTGTGTAAAATTGTGAGTTTACTTTGTAGACAGTTTCATAGTATTTCATTTTTTTGGTTACAGTATAACCTACCCTGACCCCCCCCCCCCTTTTTATTTTTTTTTTTCTTTCCCTTTTCCCCTCTCCATCCCTATGAGGCTGACAGCCCCGGACATGTTGTGGAATCCCCACTTAGGGCTGACTTCCTCTAATCCACCCCTTCCCTACCCCCCTCCCTCCCCCTTCCCTTTCTCTTCCCTATCCTTCCTCCCTTCATCTCATTCCGATTAAAAAAGATAAGGGAGTACACATTCTTTGATATCTTAAAATTATTACTTAATAGCTCGTAGTTATATCGTTTGAACTGCAATAATTGTTAATTTCTAAAGCTATTTCAACAATCCCCTAAGGGGGAACATTGTATGTTTTATGAATATTATGTATGTGACACTATCTTTCAATAAACACCCTTGAAACGAAAGAAAAATGACTATAGTTGAAGAGGTAATGGCCCCTAAACTATGTTCTGGGATGAAAGTTACAGCTTCAGTGAAATCCGTTTGCAAATCGGAGTGATAGATTAGAATCTAGAGCCAACGGTAAGTTTTCTATGTTAAACCATTACACCATTGAAAAACTGGTTACGTTTGCAATCGAAAGAAAAATGACTATAGTTGAAGAGGTAATGGCCCCTAAACTATGTTCTGGGATGAAAGTTACAGCTTCAGTGAAATCCGTTTGCAAATCGGAGTGATAGATTAGAATCTAGAGCCAACGGTACGTTTTATATGTTAAACCATTACACCATTGAAAAACTGGTTACGTTTGCAATCGAAAGAAAAATGACTATAGTTGAAGAGGTAATGGCCCCTAAACTATGTTCTGGGATGAAAAATACAGCTTCAGTGAAATCCGTTTGCAAATCGGAGTGCTAGATTAGAATCTAGAGCCAACGGTACGTTTTCTATGTTAAACCACTACACCATTGAAAAACTAGTTACGTTTGCAATCGAAAGAAAAATGACTATAGTTGAAGAGGTAATGGCCCCTAACCTATGTTCTGGGATGAAAAATACAGCTTCAGTGAAATCCGTTTGCAAATCGGAGTGATAGATTAGAATCTAGAGCCAACGGTAAGTTTTCTATGTTAAACCATTACACCATTGAAAAAATGGTTACGTTTGCAATTGAAAGAAAAATGACTATAGTTGAAGAAGTAATGGCCCCTAAACTATGTTCTGGGATGAAAGTTACAGCTTCAGTGAAATCCGTTTGCAAATCGGAGTGATAAATTAGAATCTAGAGCCAACGGTAAGTTTTCTATGTTAAACCATTACACCATTGAAAAACTGGTTACGTTTGCAATCGAAAGAAAAATGACTATAGTTGAAGAGGTAATGGCCCCTAAACTATGTTCTGGGATGAAAAATACAGCTTCAGTGAAATCCGTTTGCAAATCGGAGTGATAGATTAGAATCTAGAGCCAACGGTAAGTTTTCTATGTTAAACCATTACACCATTGAAAAACTGGTTACGTTTGCAATTGAAAGAAAAATGACTATAGTTGAAGAAGTAATGGCCCCTAAACTATGTTCTGGGATGAAAGTTACAGCTTCAGTGAAATCCGTTTGCAAATCGGAGTGATAGATTAGAATCTAGAGCCAACGGTAAGTTTTCTATGTTAAACCATTACACCATTGAAAAACTGGTTACGTTTGCAATCGAAAGATAAATGACTATAGTTGAAGAGGTAATGGCCCCTAAACTATGTTCTGGGATGAAAGTTACAGCTTCAGTGAAATCCGTTTGCAAATCGGAGTGATAGATTAGAATCTAGAGCCAACGGTACGTTTTCTATGTTAAACCATTACACCATTGAAAAACTGGTTACGTTTGCAATCGAAAGAAAAATGACTATAGTTGAAGAGGTAATGGCCCCTAAACTATGTTCTGGGATGAAAGTTACAGCTTCAGTGAAATCCGTTTGCAAATCGGAGTGATAGATTAGAATCTAGAGCCAACGGTACGTTTTCTATGTTAAACCATTACACCATTGAAAAACTGGTTACGTTTGCAATCGAAAGAAAAATGACATGGGGGCGCTAGAGAGGCGCTGCAGGGAGAAGACGTGTTCCCTGTGAGCTCCTGTTTTCCAGCCAGATTGTGACACTTTCAGAAGACTGATCGGGGCATGAAGCACCTCGCCTGAAAGCTCAGCACCCCAGCAATGCAAAGAGCCTCTCAACAATATCCACTGAGAAGCCGTGCGACCGTGAAACCCTTGCTTTCGCCTCTCAAGTACAAGAGACCTTTCTCCAAGATGGCCGCCCAGCCTCAGCATGGAGCCAAGGCCCCGCTGCCTGCATCTCCTCAGCCGGATCAACAGGCTCCCCAGGAGCAATCACAGGGTGTCCATAGCCCGGAGCCGACCCAGAGGACCCCTCCGCAGGTAATACCTACACCGGGGCTTGCTGTAACAGGTATGACGGCGGAGGAGCTAGTAGCGCTAATGAAATCCGTATTCCGTACGGAACTCCGTACGGAACTCCGTGAAGCAGTTACGGAATTATCCCAGCAGATTGCGGAAATTGGCCAGAGGGTGAATACGCTAGAGTCCCAAGCTGACGAGATAGTGGAGGCACTCAATGTTGACAGAGAGGCCATAGATGCCCATGATGACCGCTTAGATGCCCATGAGGCCAAATTAGAAGACCTGGAGAATAGAAGCAGGCGGGCAAACATTCGCATACGTGGTCTACCTGAAGCCTGTGCAGATTTTGAGGGGGTCGCAAATAAATTGTTTAAAACTATTCTCCCCCCTGATGATGCGTCAACCTTGAGAATAGTGCGGATTCACAGGGCCTTGGCCAAACCCCGCAATCCAGATCTTCCGAGAGACATCATAGCCAAACTCTCGGCCGAAGACTTGCGCGACAAGATACTTGTAGCTGCACGTGACATCGACCAACTACCTGGGGTCCCACCTGCGGTCCAGTTATATGCTGACCTGGCCCCTTCTACTATTGCTAAGCGAAGGGACATGCGACCATACACACTGGCCCTCCAAAAGAAAGCTATTCGCTACAAGTGGGGATTCCCGTTTCTCCTATCCTTTAAAATTGGAGGCAAAATTTACAACTGCAAAACTCCAAAAGATGCGGCTGCAGCCCTAAATGAACTAAATATCCCATTCGTCCTCCCGCCGACCACTACACTGTCCCCTAAAGAACAAAGGCCTCAGGGACCATCCAGAATCTGGAACACGGCCAGAGCAAGCAAGTATCGCCCAAGATCTTTGGCTCTGGAAATGGGTCCTCCAACTTGATCCTGTCTCTCCTTTAACATAGGATCTGTCGTTTCTTTATGGTGGGCCACTTTATGATGCTGGTCCCACCACTGGTTCTGTTCTCTCTCAACCTTAAAGTTTTTTTTTTTTTTTGAAAAGCAGGTCATACTACTTGGATTGCATGGGCCCCTTTATGATGTTGGGCCCAGTGTAAAAGTTTTGTTTTCCTGCTCATTTCTCCATTTAAGCTAGACTATTAACACCACAGTTATGTACTTGGAATTGTCTGACTTGAATGCTGGTCCCACTAACGTTCATATTGAGGCTGGTTTCATCAGCTTACATCTTGAGACATCCTTTTCCGGTAGATGTGGCCCCTTTATGATGCTGGGCCCAAGACCTAATGGTCCTACATAGAGGATATGACACCCCCTTTGGCGGGCCTATCTCTTGATGGAGCCCCCTTTAAGGGCAAGAGGGACCCCTTTATGATGTCGGGCCCTTTCATGTCAAGAAACAACTTCATTGAACTTTCGAAGACCTTTGTCCTCTTTATATGACATGTATTGTTATCTTGATGGCATGTTTGCTTATATTTTTGTTTTTATTGGCATTTGCAAGGTTATAAGTAAAAGTGAGTGTATTTGATTAGGTTTCGCTTATTTTTATCTAGATTAAATATATGTGTGGGGGGCCTAATCCCTGTACACCTTAGAGTAAATAGTATGATACCTACACTCCCCAACGAGCTAGGCATATCATCAACTATAGATAGAACAGTTTGCCCCTCAGTCAGTCCATCATTAGCTGATTTTCAGATGAATCTGGCTGGGAAAACCATAGTTGTTCCCCCATACAAAATGCCAGGTGGTGAGCCCATCTTTCTTTGGGTTCCCCTCCTCGCATTGTTTTTGCACCATTGTGCAATGTTTTTATTCCAGAGTTCATACGCTTTACTACAGATACATTTGGACCCACCTGGTGAGAAGGGTCCACAATATTTCTTTTTACCACCCTATAATTCTACCCATGAAAAGCTCGAGAGGAGGCCTGCCCCCCTGGCCGACGAGGCCACACTTTTCCATTACCAATTTCACAAACCATGGCTACGAGACCAATTAATATAATTTCCCATAATGTCAGGGGCTTTAACTCCCCGCAAAAAAGACAAAAGGCATTCATTTACTATTCCCAGTCCCATCCTGATATCCTGGCTTTACAGGAAACCCATTTCTCTACTAAATCCTCCCCTAAATTTTTCAACAAAAACTACACTCGGGTTTTCATGTCTAACTATCATAAAAAACAGAGAGGAGTGGCCACCTTTTTGGCCAACTCCTTCCCTCTGGAAGTATCTACCCAATTGGTTGACGACCAGGGAACATATAATATCATCCTAGGAAACCTCCATAATCGAGTCCTCTGTATAGTTAACATGTATGCCCCACCGAATCTGGTCAAGACAACCATTAATAAAATCTCTGAGATCCTCCTGACACTACAATATGATTCTTTGATATGGCTGGGAGACTTTAATCTAGCACCAAATGATGTCCTTGACAAAACACTTCCAACCCGTCCATCGGACGCCAGGAAAAATAGGGAATACTTTGATAATGTGTTGAAACAATACTCATTAATTGATTCCTGGAGGGAGTATAATGGAGCACGGAAAGGCTACTCATATTATTCAGCACCTCACAACTCCTATTCCAGGATAGACCTGGTCCTGATCTCTTCTCATTGTGCCTCTAGTTTGGCCTATTCAAGGCACTTATTGTGCTCTAGGTCAGACCATGACCCAATTTTAACATCTATGACCTCTCTATTACCAAAGACACAGAGGGCTCCTTGGAGACTCAATGAGAAACTTTTATACAACCCGGAGATATGTGGGGAAATAGATAAAGCTCTGGATGACTACTTTGCTGAGAATGCCACTCCCGAAGTTACACCGGCAATATGCTGGCTGGCTCATAAAGCAGTAATCAGAGGCCACCTCATTAAAGAGGCATCCAAACATAAGAGACAAAGAGGAATTATAATTTCTAATTTAGAGCATAAGATCACTACCCTTCATCACATTAATCAGAGTAGCCCTTCGAGATACCTTAGTAAGCAAATCTATGACCTAAACACTCAGTTGGAGGCCATTTTGAATGCCGAGTGCGAAAAAGCCTTAAGTTGGACTAATGCAAAAGCCTACGACCAAATTAACAAGCCCAACAGGTGGCTAGCACAAAAATTAAGGGCCCAACAGTCACTGAACAGGATAGTGAGAATTAAAGATGCAAAGGGTAAAATTACGGCCAACCCAGATAAAATATATGAAGCCTTTTTATCATATTACAAACAATTATATAAGGATGAAGATCCTTATAGTGCTGCAGAGGCCAGATCCAACTTTTTGAATTCCACTCTCCATAAAACTTTATCCCCACTTACTGTGACGCAGCTTAACCAAAATATCACGTCTGAGGAACTCCGAGAGGCCATTAAAAAGACAAAAAATGCTAAATCACCGGGCCCAGATGGCCTAACAGCCCTTTACTATAAAAAATTTGAGCACACCTTAACTCCTCATATGCTAAAATTCTTTAACACCATATTGAAGGGCCACTCTCCTCCCCAAGAATTTCTTGCGTCTTCTATTGTAATGATTCCAAAGCCCCAAAGAGACCCACTTTTAACTAAAAATTATCGCCCAATATCTCTACTTGGAGTTGACTATAAATTATTTACAGCCATACTTGCAGCCAGGCTCAATAATATCCTTCCTGCCTTAATACATAAAGACCAGGTGGGATTTATTCCCGCTAGGCAAGCTTCGGACAATATCCGCAAAATCGTGGATATACAACATTTCTCTAGCAGGTCTTCTTCATGTCTAGCCATTTTGGCTTTGGACATGGAGAAGGCCTTTGATTTGATCAAGTGGCCATATATGATCTCGGTCCTTCAAAAGTATGGATTTACTGGCAACTATTTGAACGCTATAAGAGCCCTTTATTCATCTCCCACTGCTTACCTCAAAATGCCGGCAGTCAGCAGGGTGTCGTTCCCAATTGAAAGGGGGACTAGACAGGGGTGTCCTCTATCACCGGCGATATTCGCCTTAATGATTGAACCCCTTGCTGAAATGATTAGATGAACTCCTGATATACAAGGAGTCACTACAGGTGCAAAAGAGTATAAACTATCCTTGTTTGCGGACGACATCCTGCTGACACTGTCATCCCCTCAAACATCTATACCGGCCCTCTTGAAGGTGATAGATGAATTCTCATTATTTTCAGGCTTCAAACTAAATTTAGAAAAGTCCGAGCTGATGCTATCGAATACTACCATTAAAGCAGGTCAGGAGCTTGCACGCTCCTTTGGTCTACAGTACCAACCGAGATATGTAAAATATCTGGGTATAAATTTAACGATAGATCCTTCTAAGCTATACGAACAAAACTATCCCTCAATGCTACGAAAATTGGGCAATGACCTAGATACCTGGAATAATTATCCAATTTCCCTTTTGGGAAGGGTGACCTCAGTGAGAATAACATTACTACCGCGCATTCTCTACCTATTCCGGGTCTTGCCTGTTCAAATCAAGAAAGGAGCATTGGGAAGACTCCAAAAACAAATCCAGCAATTCATCTGGCGAAAGCGCAAGGCACGTATCAAATATGCCACTCTGGCAAGGCCTAGAGACATGGGAGGTCTGAATGCCCCAATCCTTCTAAACTATTATTATGCTGCTCAGCTGACACAGCTAGCGGCAGCAAATTCGACATCTAATGTGCCCATCTGGGTAGAATTGGAATCAGGGCTTCTCAATCCTGCATCCCTCACTGGCCTGATGTGGTCTAAAGTGATCCACACTACTAAAATTAGAAAAAAGGCCCCGGTTGCTGCGCACTCCTTGGGCTTGTGGTCTAAGCTAAGATTTTCCCATGCTTTACAGTCTCCAATTTCGTGCTTGACGAATATATTTAGAAATCCTGATTTCCCAGGAGGCCTTCAAACTCACAGATTTGCATGGTGGATCTCGAAGGGCTACCTTACGCTTGGCAAATATATGTCTCACTTTAAACTAGCTTCACCTGCCCAATTTAGTAAAGATAAAAATGTCCCATATGAGGAGATGGATAACCTGGCCGTGATATTTAAATACTTGCAATCCTTGGACAGTGGGGGAGAGATCCTGATATATACTCCGTTTGAAGTCAAATGCAAAAATTATGCTATGGAAAAGGGTCTTATTTCAGACCTATATTTGACAATGTGCCATACAGATATGACTCCTAAACTAAAAGTTCATGAAAGCTGGGAGCGGGATTGCAACATTAATTTCTCTGAAGCAAGATGGGCCCACTGTTGCTCAACCCTTACGAGAGGGTCACTATTCTTTTCATCTATTGAAACGTCTCTAAAACTGTTCCATAGAATATACTTTACGCCTTCAAGGCTAAGCCTATTTTACCATGACTCTTCTGACCTCTGTTTTAGAAACTGCCATATGAGGGGAGACCTATGGCATATATGGTGGGATTGCCCGACAGTTCAACATTATTGGAAAGCAATATGGAACAAATTATCTTTAATGTTGGGCAAGCAAATCCCCATGGACCCATCGGTGGCCCTTTTAGGGAATAGGCCTGAATCAGTGTTGCACCCAGCCCATAAGCTTATCCAATTCGTGATGGCACAAGCCAAAAGGCACATTGCCTCCCACTGGAGACAACCCCTTCTGTCCGTGGACGATATGTTCAGAGACCTAAACAAAACAATGCTCTCGGAGCACATCAGAGCTAAAATTTTTGACAGGTTAGAAAATTTCTTCAAAATATGGGACCCATGGATACAGTATCAAGACAACCAAGGTCTCAGATATACCCTTCATACATTCTAATACCCCTGACATTACACATTGCCCTGAAATATGAGTTGGCTCTGGAGGCGCGGGATGGGTTTGGTTCCTTTCGGTATCATTGAAAGAAATGGTGGTAGAGATTTGAAGCGTAATTCTCACCGTTCATTCCCCTTCCTTTTCCCTCACTTTTCCTACTTTATCCCTTGGATAGGTCCATTGGCATGCTGTGGTACACCCACTCATGGACCATTGCTTGTTATCCCATCCCTGATCCCCTACCCTTCCCTCTCAATCCTTGCCTTTTCCTTACTTCCCCCCCCTCCCCCATTGTATGGCAATTGTGATCTAGTGGTTACCTTATTTACAACCTTGAGAAGAATTATTATGACCACCTAGTTATGAAAAATATATGATGATGTTTCTTCTAGCTTATCCCCATGTGTGGGGATCATTGTCATAATCTCTGTATATTTGTGTTATCTTCAATAAAAACCCTTAAAACGAAAGAAAAATGACTATAGTTGAAGAGGTAATGGCCCCTAAACTATGTTCTGGGATGAAAAATACAGCTTCAGTGAAATCCGTTTGCAAATCGGAGTGATAGATTAGAATCTAGAGCCAACGGTAAGTTTTCTATGTTAAACCATTACACCATTGAAAAACTGGTTACGTTTGCAATCGAAAGAAAAATGACTATAGTTGAAGAGGTAATGGCCCCTAAACTATGTTCTGGGATGAAAAATACAGCTTCAGTGAAATCCGTTTGCAAATCGGAGTGATAGATTAGAATCTAGAGCCAACGGTAAGTTTTCTATGTTAAACAATTACACCATTGAAAAACTGGTTACGTTTGCAATCGAAAGAAAAATGACTATAGTTGAAGAGGTAATGGCCCCTAAACTATGTTCTGGGATGAAAAATACAGTTTCAGTGAAATCCGTTTGCAAATCGGAGTGATAGATTAGAATCTAGAGCCAACGGTAAGTTTTCTATGTTAAACCATTACACCATTGAAAAACTGGTTACGTTTGCAATCGAAAGAAAAATGACTATAGTTGAAGAGGTAATGGCCCCTAAACTATGTTCTGGGATGAAAAATACAGCTTCAGTGAAATCCGTTTGCAAATCGGAGTGATAGATTAGAATCTAGAGCCAACGGTAAGTTTTCTATGTTAAACCATTACACCATTGAAAAACTGGTTACGTTTGCAATCGAAAGAAAAATGACTATAGTTGAAGAGGTAATGGCCCCTAAACTATGTTCTGGGATGAAAAATACAGCTTCAGTGAAATCCGTTTGCAAATCGGAGTGATAGATTAGAATCTAGAGCCAACGGTAAGTTTTCTATGTTAAACCATTACACCATTGAAAAACTGGTTACGTTTGCAATCGAAAGAAAAATGACTATAGTTGAAGAGGTAATGGCCCCTAAACTATGTTCTGAGATGAAAAATACAGCTTCAGTGAAATCCGTTTGCAAATCGGAGTGATAGATTAGAATCTAGAGCCAACGGTACGTTTTCTATGTTAAACCATTACACCATTGAAAAACTGGTTAAGTTTGCAATCGAAAGAAAAATGACTATAGTTGAAGAGGTAATGGCCCCTAAACTATGTTCTGGGATGAAAAATACAGCTTCAGTGAAATCCGTTTGCAAATCGGAGTGATAGATTAGAATCTAGAGCCAACGGTACGTTTTCTATGTTAAACCAAGTACAATAATTTTTATTGAAGTTTTACATAACAAGTTATTACATTACAGGCATTAGTGATTATGTATTCGTATTTGTACAATATAAATGAATACAGTATAACAATTAACAACATATCTGTATTACAGAAATTTATATAACAGATAAAATAAGAAGAATAGTCTGGTTAGAGGGTAAGTAGGAGTTATGCAGGAGTAGTTTATTGGTGTGAAGCTGATATGAGGTGGTAGAAGGAGGTTTGGATGCAGATTGTAAGGTGTAAGTTGAGTGGACCACTGTATGTGGAGATCCGCTACCAGCGCAGGAGTCCACATACAGTCCCTGAAACTGCATTTCCGTTTTTTTAAATATGTCTGATTTTACCAGTTCCTCATCTAGGTGTGATTACTTCCCAGTGAGGGAATAAGCAAGTACCTGGGATTGAGGGTATCTAACCAGATGGTAAATGTATTCTAACCGAGTTTGGTTGGAGAGAAATAAAGCTGGTGAGAAGTCTGATGTGAAGTTAACTTATCAAATGACCTATATATTGTTTAAAATAATTGAAACTATGTTTAACCTACAGATAGGAATAACAGAAAGATCTCTTAGATCTGTACTCATTTCTTTAAGATATCTAAACCTATTATGCTAAGAGTTTAATAATTCTTAATTTTGTCAAAAAGAATAATCAATTTTTGACGTAACCACGTTTAAATGACATATCTCTGTTTTGTCTAGGCGATGCTTTAAAATACTTCCATAGTTACTAAGGTTGGAATTCTGTATTCCCTAGGATACTGTAGTTCAACCACAGCTCCAGCAGTGAAGAAAGCTGTGTAACAGATCCGTCAAGGATCCTCTCGACCTGGAAAATGGGGGATTTTAACCACCCTACAGAGATTCCAGGGAGCGGATCCTCAACTAAGGAGTCTCATAAGTCTACCAGAGCTGCAGTGTTTCGTCCAGGTAGGAGAAAGGGAAGAAGAAGATTCCTAACTGACTAACTAACAGTTGTTATGACTCCAATTGTGGGTGAGTAGCTGTCATATCAGTTATTTTTGTTGTATATACTACATCTAAAACTAAACTACACATCAAACTATGTACAATTAGAATGTCCCGATTGTGTTTCCAGAGCAAGAGAAATCTACCTATATTAAGATAAGTGAGCAACAGAGCCTTACCTGCGAGGATCCCCTTAACATATTAATATCATACATGAGAGTTTCACATGAGAGTACCTCTACCAAAAAGACCACAGATCTAAAATTCCATTAGTTTGGATTCCTTGTATGCAACAGGCCACAGAGCAGCCACCTCCAGGAAAGCACCCAGGTTTCCACATCTAATCGCCCAGGATTTCTCTGCAATAAGATTTGAATCAATAATACGCAGGATTTCTCCGATTGTTGGGATGACTTTTGATTTCCAGTTGAAAGCTAATTGATTCCTGATAGTTATAAAGATGTGGTTATAGATCAATCTTTCCTGGGGTGGCAGATCCATGGTTCCTAAATGCAACAGTGCCATACCAGAGGGTATAGGATGTATGGATATAGGTAGTTGTCCCAAGAAGACTCCTATATCTGTTCTGAGTTTCTTCAGTTTGGGGCAGTCCCATAAGATGTGCCCTACGGTACCCGTCCGGTTGCACCCCCTCCAACACAAAGGTGATGCCTTCATATCAAATTTGGAAATCCTCTCAGGTGTCATGTACCACTGCCAAACGCTCTTTAGTAAGCCCTCATTTTGTCTCACACAGTGTGAAGACTTCTTTACTGATCTCAAGACCTTTTCCCATTCTTCCATGTCTATCTCAGTTTGGAGATACTCCTGCCAACTATCCAGTTGCCATTGCGGGGTGGAATCTCTCATTTTTAGCAAGGTTTTGTAGAAAATAGATGTTCCCTTATAGTGTGAACCCTGAGGGTGGATAATTTTACTAATTTGTGGGGTCAGAGATACAGGGCTGTACGGGTGATATTTGCAGAATTTACTGATTTTCCTATATGTGGGGAGTTCTGTTGGTGGGAGACCATAGGTCTGAGTGAAAAATTCAAATGGTCTCAGTTCTGAGTTATCAAGGAGATCTTCTATGGAGTTAATACCAGAATCTGTCCAGGTTTGTAAATTTAAGTTATTTATTAAGGTTTGGAGAGTGATTAAGGGAGTGTCAGATTCTATGGATAAAACGTCCTTTTTGCACAGAGCGGTTAGTTCCTTCCAAATTCTAAGTGTGTTAATTGTTAATGGGTTCTGGATGGTCTGTCTAGTTTTCCAGGCCAGTCTGGCTCCAAGAAACAATTTGTAGTCTCCATAGCTAAGCTGATCCTCTTCAATCGAGAACCATTGTTTTGTGTTATCCCCGAGCCAGACTGCCCTGGACTGATCCATTATTGTGGCCTTATAATAGAATTCCAGGTTGGGGACACCTAGGCCCAAATTAGCAGTATCCATCATTAATATTTTGTTGGAAAACCTGGATTTTTTGTTTAATAATATAAATTGATTAAGAGCTTTTTGTAGAGTGTTGAAGAAGGTTTGGGGTACTTTTATGGGCAAGTTTCTAAAGAGGTATAAAAGTTGGGGAAGAATAAACATTTTAAAGGCTGCATTCCTTCCCAGCCAGGAGTATTCTACTTTTGCAAGATCTTCCAGTTTCTCTTTGAATTTTTTTAACCATGGGGCGTAGTTTTCTTTATAGATCTTATTTAGTGTGGGTGTTATATAGATTCCTAAGTATTTTATGGCAGTATCATTCCATAAGAATTCACAAGAGCTTTTCAAGATATCCCTATCTTTCTGTGGGATAAAACATGGAAGAATAGTTGTCTTATTCTTGTTTAATTTGTAATATGAGATTTTGGAGAACTCTTCTAGTTCCAATTGAGCATTTGGCAGTGATACAAGTGGTTTCTGGAGGAGGAGGATCACATCATCAGCGTATAAACCCATTTTATGTATGGTTTGTTTGTTTTTAATGCCAAAAATTTGTGGATTGTCTCTGATGCTTTGAGCGAGCGGTTCAATCGTTAAATTGAATATTAGGGGTGAGAGGGGGCAACCTTGACGGGTACCGTTTTTAATATCGAAGGGTAGAGATAGTGTGCCCGATGATAGGACTCTAGCAGATGGGTGGGTGTATAAGGCTAAAATGGCCTTGTGTAAGAAGGCAGGGATACCAAATTTGGTGAGCACCTTGGATAGGTACAGCCAGTTGACTCTGTCGAACGCCTTCTCCGCGTCCAAGGAGACAAGGAGGGTAGGCGTCCGACAGAGCCCCACTCTATGGATCAGAGATAAAACCTTGCGAGTGCCATCACTAGTCGATCTATTCTTTGTAAACCCTACCTGATCTGGATGGATAATTTGGGGCATAAGGGGAGATAACCTATTAGCTATTATTCGGGCGTATAATTTTATGTCAGTGTTTAGTAGGGAGATGGGCCTATAATTACTGGGGTCAGAGGGGTCCTTACCTTCCTTGGGGATTGTAGTTATTAGTGCCGAAAGTGATTCTCTAGGGAAGTTGCCTTTAGTAGCTGCTTCATTAAACATATTTGTTAGGGGGGTTACTAGGATTGAAATAAATTTTTTAAAATAATCGTTAATAAAACCGTCTGGTCCTGGGGCTTTATCTTTCTTTAGGGATCCTATTGCTGCTATTGTTTCTTGTTCTGTGAATGGAGTTGCTAGGTATTTTTGCTCAAATTCTGTAAGGGAGGGGAGATTTACTTTATCAAGGTATAGTTCTATTTCTTGTGATAATGGAGTATGGGTGTTTGGGTCCTTTTCGAGGTTATAGAGGGCTTCATAGTACTCTGCTAGGGCGTTTACAATGTCTTTGGGGTGGTGGACTTCTACTTTTGTTTTGGGGTGTGTGATTTTAATGATTCTCTGACGAATTCTTTTTCCCTTAATTTTTTGGGCCATGGCCTTCCCTGCTCTATTATTATCATAGTACCAATTTTGTTTTAATGTGGTTTGCCATTTGTCGTACTGGTAGTACAATTTGTCTGCTAGGGTCTGTCTAGTTTCCTCTAGTTGGGGTATGAGTTCATTCTTGTGATTGTTGTATATTTCTTTCTCTAGTGATTTAATTTTGTCTAATAAGATGTTAGTTTGCTCCCTAACTTTTTTGTTATGAATGGCACTCAACTTGATAAAGGTTCCTCTGATAAATGCTTTATGAGCATTCCAAAGAGTAGAGTTGGATATATCTCCTGTGTCATTGAGTTTGAAATACTCTATTAGTTCCTTTTTGATTATAGGGGAAGTGTGTTCGGAGTGAAGGATGTATTTGTTAAGTCTCCATATATACTGTTGTTTCACAGAATTCTGGATATGGAATTTGACTATGAGAGGTGAATGGTCTGACCACACTCTAGTACCAATTTCCATCTCTGAGACTAGTGGCAAGGTAAATTGGTCTGTTAGGCAATGGTCGATACGAGTGAAGGATTTATGAATGGTAGAGTAGAATGTGAACTGTTTCTCCTTGGGGTGAATACACCTCCAAGTGTCAAATAGCTCGTTTTTTGTCAAAATTGGTTGTAAAGTGGAGTGTTTAGTTCTTAATTTGGAAGTACAATCTAACTGTGGGTCTGTTATGGAGTTCAGATCTCCAGAAATAAAAAGATATCCTTTCTTGAAAGTTGTTATTTTTTTGAGTTTTGAATTGATAAATTTAGTCTGGTGTTGGTTGGGGGCATATAGGTTCACAAAAGTGTAATCCTTAGAGTTCAATTGTCCAGTTATCATTACCATTCTACCATCCTCACTTGAGTATGTGTCTTTTACCACCAGTCCCAGAGAGTCCCTAACTGCTATGAAAGTCCCAGCTTTTTTCTTATTATTCTGTAATGTAGAGTGAAATATATTGGTAAACTGAAATAATTTGTATTTTTTCGCTGCATTTTTGTTCAGGTGAGATTCTTGAACACATATAATATCTGCCTTTTGTTCCTTAATCAGTTTCTGTAAGAGGTATCGCTTCCTAAAAGAATTGAGGCCTCTCACATTAACTGAGAGGAGATTACATTCCTCAGCCATTACACCATGTATATTGCATCACAATTAAGTCATACCATTGATTGGGATTCCCGCAGGCAGGCTCTGGAGCATCTCTGATAAAACCGTTTATCTCTACTCTGGTGGAAGGAAACAAAGTTAGTCGGGACATTGACCTATATAGTAATAACAAAAGTAATAGTACAGTGAGAGGCATCCGGTTCTACCTCTCAATAGCACTACTGAAAAAAAAAGGAGAGAAAAAAGTAGGTGAGAGAATAGTGAGAACACTAACAGTGTAAACAGAACAAAACAGATTGGTCAGATCAGAGTTCAGTTCAGGTGACCAATTCAGTAGAGTCCACCAGTGTGGACTTCAAGTGGTTTTCCCACCTGTAGGGAGAGAAAAAAATCAGTCCCAGGGGAAAAAACAAATGTGAGGGGGACAAAGTTCCTGGCTGATCACCCCGCTTCAGCCTTTTGTCGAAGCCTCACTTGTTGCTACCTTGTCTGGTGTGATAGGAAGAGAGGTGTCCATAGCAGCAGGCTTAGGCAATAGAGGTGGGCGATAAGGTTTGTCTTTACTTGAGTCTCTAGATACAAAAAGTGGGATGTTCCATCTAGATAAGAGGTCCTGTCCCTCTGTTGGATTCCTGATCACGTGTGTCTCCCCTCCGTCTCTTATGATCAGCTTTGGGGGGTATCCCCATGAGTAGTCGATTCTCTTATTTCTCAAAGAGGCAGTAATCTGGGAGAATCCGCGTCTGGTTGAGAGGGTAGCTTGTGACAGATCCTGATATAACGCCAAGTTCTGATACGGGTCAGGAAGCTTTTGCCCTTTCCTAGTGGCTCCCAGCAGCTGTTCCTTTACGTGGAAAAAATGTATCCTTGTGATGACATCTCTAGGCAGATGTTTGGCGATGTGGGATGGCTTGGGTAACCTATGGGCTCTGTCCACTACAAGCTCATTTTTAGGTATGTTAGGACAGGTGACTTTGATAATGTCCATGACGTAGTCCTTTAAATCGTCATTCTGTACTGTTTCTGGGATCCCTCTGATCTTCAGGTTGTTTCTCCTATTTCTATCCTCCCCATCAGCTATTTTTTCCTTCATCTGCTTATTCTCCTTTACAAGTTCTTTGTGGGCATCCACCAATGAATTGTGTGCTGCTGTCATCTCCACAATTCTGTGTTCCAACCTGGCCAGCCTATGGTCTGTTTCCTTAGTGTATACGGTCAGGTGGCCCACCAGAGCGTGCATATCAGCCCTTATTTCCATAGAGTCCTTCCTTAGAATGCTACTGAAAGATATCATGAAATCTTTAAAGAAGCTTTGAGTCATGGGCTGGTCTGTGGCAGAGAATGACATCAGGGGGTCTGTAAATGCCATCAGTGGTGAGGGGTGGATGGATGGATGAGGGAGCTGATCAGATGCTTGGGCATGTGTGTGAGGGGAGGATAGGGGGATCTGTCCTACCTGGGACCTTGTTGTGTCATCGTTCCTGGATTCTGGATTGGTTTTCCGGAATTCCGGATCCATTTTCCGGAATTCCGAATTGGAGTTACGAAATTCCGCGTTCTCCGTGCGGGATACGGAGGCCTGCCTGGGGCTTCTGTCCCTGTTGTCAGCGGTACCTGTAGCGGCTTCATCTTCCTCACTGAGGTCCCCCAGGTAGTCCGCTCTGTTGCCCCTTCGATAGGGAGTCTGGAGAGCTGCAAAGCGATTCCTCTGAGTCACAGGCGGCGGTGTCCTGTAGTCTGCATCATGCCTGGAGCTAGGCCTGTAGTGCCGGGGGCCATCTTGGATATCCTCCTCCTGGAAGAAGTCAGACAGTTTGCGGGGCAGAGGGGACCTGTAATTCCGCTTGGGTCTCGCTGTAATCCATTCCTGTGGGTCCTCTGCATGTTCACCCATCTTCCTGAGTAAAATGAGGCTTCTTAGTGTGCTGTGAAGTTGCTTTTTAGGGTGAAGACAGCAGGAGCTACAGGCTCAGACAACCATCCAGCTCCAGCGTCAAGCCACGCCCCCCCTTTCTATGTTAAACCATTACACCATTGAAAAACTGGTTACGTCTGCAATCGAAAGAAAAATGACTATAGTTGAAGAGGTAATGGCCCCTAAACTATGTTCTGGGATGAAAGTTACAGCTTCAGTGAAATCCGTTTGCAAATCGGAGTGATAGATTAGAATCTAGAGCCAACGGTAAGTTTTCTATGTTAAACCATTACACCATTGAAAAACTGGTTACGTTTGCAATCGAAAGAAAAATGACTATAGTTGAAGAGGTAATGGCCCCTAAACTATGTTCTGGGATCAAAGTTACAGCATCAGTGAAATCCGTTTGCAAATCGGAGTGATAGATTAGAATCTAGAGCCAACGGTAAGTTTTCTATGTTAAACCATTACACCATTGAAAAACTGGTTACGTTTGCAATCGAAAGAAAAATGACTATAGTTGAAGAGGTAATGGCCCCTAAACTATGTTCTGGGATGAAAAATAAAGCTTCAGTGAAATCCGTTTGCAAATCGGAGTGATAGATTAGAATCTAGAGCCAACGGTAAGTTTTCTATGTTAAACCATTACACCATTGAAAAACTGGTTACGTTTGCAATCGAAAGAAAAATGACTATAGTTGAAGAGGTAATGGCCCCTAAACTATGTTCTGGGATGAAAGTTACAGCTTCAGTGAAATCCGTTTGCAAATCGGAGTGATAGATTAGAATCTAGAGCCAACGGTACGTTTTCTATGTTAAACCATTACACCATTGAAAAACTGGTTACGTTTGCAATCGAAAGAAAAATGACTATAGTTGAAGAGGTAATGGCCCCTAAACTATGTTCTGGGATGAAAGTTACAGCTTCAGTGAAATCCGTTTGCAAATCGGAGTGATAGATTAGAATCTAGAGCCAACGGTAAGTTTTCTATGTTAAACCATTACACCATTGAAAAACTGGTTACGTTTGCAATCGAAAGAAAAATGACTATAGTTGAAGAGGTAATGGCCCCTAAACTATGTTCTGAGATGAAAAATACAGCTTCAGTGAAATCCGTTTGCAAATCGGAGTGATAGATTAGAATCTAGAGCCAACGGTACGTTTTCTATGTTAAACCATTACACCATTGAAAAACTGGTTAAGTTTGCAATCGAAAGAAAAATGACTATAGTTGAAGAGGTAATGGCCCCTAAACTATGTTCTGGGATGAAAAATACAGCTTCAGTGAAATCCGTTTGCAAATCGGAGTGATAGATTAGAATCTAGAGCCAACGGTACGTTTTCTATGTTAAACCATTACACCATTGAAAAACTGGTTACGTCTGCAATCGAAAGAAAAATGACTATAGTTGAAGAGGTAATGGCCCCTAAACTATGTTCTGGGATGAAAGTTACAGCTTCAGTGAAATCCGTTTGCAAATCGGAGTGATAGATTAGAATCTAGAGCCAACGGTAAGTTTTCTATGTTAAACCATTACACCATTGAAAAACTGGTTACGTTTGCAATCGAAAGAAAAATGACTATAGTTGAAGAGGTAATGGCCCCTAAACTATGTTCTGGGATGAAAAATACAGCTTCAGTGAAATCCGTTTGCAAATCGGAGTGATAGATTAGAATCTAGAGCCAACGGTAAGTTTTCTATGTTAAACCATTACACCATTGAAAAACTGGTTACGTTTGCAATCGAAAGAAAAATGACTATAGTTGAAGAGGTAATGGCCCCTAAACTATGTTCTGGGATGAAAAATACAGCTTCAGTGAAATCCGTTTGCAAATCGGAGTGATAGATTAGAATCTAGAGCCAACGGTAAGTTTTCTATGTTAAACCATTACACCATTGAAAAACTGGTTACGTTTGCAATCGAAAGAAAAATGACTATAGTTGAAGAGGTAATGGCCCCTAAACTATGTTCTGAGATGAAAAATACAGCTTCAGTGAAATCCGTTTGCAAATCGGAGTGATAGATTAGAATCTAGAGCCAACGGTACGTTTTCTATGTTAAACCATTACACCATTGAAAAACTGGTTAAGTTTGCAATCAAAAGAAAAATGACTATAGTTGAAGAGGTAATGGCCCCTAAACTATGTTCTGGGATGAAAAATACAGCTTCAGTGAAATCCGTTTGCAAATCGGAGTGATAGATTAGAATCTAGAGCCAACGGTAAGTTTTCTATGTTAAACCATTACACCATTGAAAAACTGGTTACGTTTGCAATCGAAAGAAAAATGACTATAGTTGAAGAGGTAATGGCCCCTAAACTATGTTCTGGGATGAAAAATACAGCTTCAGTGAAATCCGTTTGCAAATCGGAGTGATAGATTAGAATCTAGAGCCAACGGTAAGTTTTCTATGTTAAACCATTACACCATTGAAAAACTGGTTACGTTTGCAATCGAAAGAAAAATGACTATAGTTGAAGAGGTAATGGCCCCTAAACTATGTTCTGAGATGAAAAATACAGCTTCAGTGAAATCCGTTTGCAAATCGGAGTGATAGATTAGAATCTAGAGCCAACGGTACGTTTTCTATGTTAAACCATTACACCATTGAAAAACTGGTTACGTCTGCAATCGAAAGAAAAATGACTATAGTTGAAGAGGTAATGGCCCCTAAACTATGTTCTGGGATGAAAGTTACAGCTTCAGTGAAATCCGTTTGCAAATCGGAGTGATAGATTAGAATCTAGAGCCAACGGTAAGTTTTCTATGTTAAACCATTACACCATTGAAAAACTGGTTACGTTTGCAATCGAAAGAAAAATGACTATAGTTGAAGAGGTAATGGCCCCTAAACTATGTTCTGGGATGAAAAATACAGCTTCAGTGAAATCCGTTTGCAAATCGGAGTGATAGATTAGAATCTAGAGCCAACGGTAAGTTTTCTATGTTAAACCATTACACCATTGAAAAACTGGTTACGTTTGCAATCGAAAGAAAAATGACTATAGTTGAAGAGGTAATGGCCCCTAAACTATGTTCTGGGATGAAAGTTACAGCTTCAGTGAAATCCGTTTGCAAATCGGAGTGATAGATTAGAATCTAGAGCCAACGGTACGTTTTCTATGTTAAACCATTACACCATTGAAAAACTGGTTAAGTTTGCAATCGAAAGAAAAATGACTATAGTTGAAGAGGTAATGGCCCCTAAACTATGTTCTGGGATGAAAGTTACAGCTTCAGTGAAATCCGTTTGCAAATCGGAGTGATAGATTAGAATCTAGAGCCAACGGTAAGTTTTCTATGTTAAACCATTACACCATTGAAAAACTGGTTACGTTTGCAATCGAAAGAAAAATGACTATAGTTGAAGAGGTAATGGCCCCTAAACTATGTTCTGGGATGAAAAATACAGCTTCAGTGAAATCCGTTTGCAAATCGGAGTGATAGATTAGAATCTAGAGCCAACGGTAAGTTTTCTATGTTAAACCATTACACCATTTAAAAACTGGTTACGTTTGCAATCGAAAGAAAAATGACTATAGTTGAAGAGGTAATGGCCCCTAAACTATGTTCTGGGATGAAAGTTACAGCTTCAGTGAAATCCGTTTGCAAATCGGAGTGATAGATTAGAATCTAGAGCCAACGGTACGTTTTCTATGTTAAACCATTACACCATTGAAAAACTGGTTAAGTTTGCAATCGAAAGAAAAATGACTATAGTTGAAGAGGTAATGGCCCCTAAACTATGTTCTGGGATGAAAAATACAGCTTCAGTAAAATCCGTTTGCAAATCGGAGTGATAGATTAGAATCTAGAGCCAACGGTACGTTTTCTATGTTAAACCACTACACCATTTAAAAACTGGTTACGTTTGCAATCGAAAGAAAAATTACTATAGTTGAAGAGGTAATGGCCCCTAAACTATGTTCTGGGATGAAAAATACAGCTTCAGTAAAATCCGTTTGCAAATCGGAGTGATAGATTAGAATCTAGAGCCAACGGTACGTTTTCTATGTTAAACCATTACACCATTGAAAAACTAGTTACGTTTGCAATCGAAAGAAAAATGACTATAGTTGAAGAGGTAATGGCCCCTAAACTATGTTCTGGAATGAAAGTTACAGCTTCATTGAAATCCGTTTGCAAATCGGAGTGATAGATTAGAATCTAGAGCCAACGGTAAGTTTTCTATGTTAAACCATTACACCATTGAAAAACTGGTTACGTTTGCAATCGAAAGAAAAATGACTATAATTGAAGAGGTAATGGCCCCTAAACTATGTTCTGGGATGAAAAATACAGCTTCAGTGAAATCCGTTTGCAAATCGGAGTGATAGATTAGAATCTAGAGCCAACGGTAAGTTTTCTATGTTAAACCATTACACCATTGAAAAACTGGTTACGTCTGCAATCGAAAGAAAAATGACTATAGTTGAAGAGGTAATGGCCCCTAAACTATGTTCTGGGATGAAAGTTACAGCTTCAGTGAAATCCGTTTGCAAATCGGAGTAATAGATTAGAATCTAGAGCCAACGGTACGTTTTCTATGTTAAACCATTACACCATTAAAAAACTGGTTACGTTTGCAATCGAAAGAAAAATGACTATAGTTGAAGAGGTAATGGCCCCTAAACTATGTTCTGGGATGAAAAATACAGCTTCAGTGAAATCCGTTTGCAAATCGGAGTGATAGATTAGAATCTAGAGCCAACGGTAAGTTTTCTATGTTAAACCATTACACCATTGAAAAACTGGTTACGTTTGCAATCGAAAGAAAAATGACTATAGTTGAAGAGGTAATGGCCCCTAAACTATGTTCTGGGATGAAAAATACAGCTTCAGTGAAATCCGTTTGCAAATCGGAGTGATAGATTAGAATCTAGAGCCAACGGTACGTTTTCTATGTTAAACCATTACACCATTGAAAAACTGGTTACGTCTGCAATCGAAAGAAAAATGACTATAGTTGAAGAGGTAATGGCCCCTAAACTATGTTCTGGGATGAAAGTTACAGCTTCAGTGAAATCCGTTTGCAAATCGGAGTGATAGATTAGAATCTAGAGCCAACGGTACGTTTTCTATGTTAAACCATTACACCATTGAAAAACTGGTTACGTTTGCAATCGAAAGAAAAATGACTATAGTTGAAGAGGTAATGGCCCCTAAACTATGTTCTGGGATGAAAGGTACAGCTTCAGTGAAATCCGTTTGCAAATCGGAGTGATAGATTAGAATCTAGAGCCAACGGTACGTTTTCTATGTTAAACCATTACACCATTGAAAAACTGGTTACGTCTGCAATCGAAAGAAAAATGACTATAGTTGAAGAGGTAATGGCCCCTAAACTATGTTCTGGGATGAAAGTTACAGCTTCAGTGAAATCCGTTTGCAAATCGGAGTGATAGATTAGAATCTAGAGCCAACGGTAAGTTTTCTATGTTAAACCATTACACCATTGAAAAACTGGTTACGTTTGCAATCGAAAGAAAAATGACTATAATTGAAGAGGTAATGGCCCCTAAACTATGTTCTGGGATGAAAAATACAGCTTCAGTGAAATCCGTTTGCAAATCGGAGTGATAGATTAGAATCTAGAGCCAACGGTACATTTTCTATGTTAAACCATTACACCATTGAAAAACTGGTTACGTCTGCAATGGAAAGAAAAATGACTATAGTTGAAGAGGTAATGGCCCCTAAACTATGTTCTGGGATGAAAGTTACAGCTTCAGTGAAATCCGTTTGCAAATCGGAGTGATAGATTAGAATCTAGAGCCAACGGTACGTTTTCTATGTTAAACCATTACACCATTGAAAAACTGGTTACGTTTGCAATCGAAAGAAAAATGACTATAGTTGAAGAGGTAATGGCCCCTAAACTATGTTCTGGGATGAAAAATACAGCTTCAGTGAAATCCGTTTGCAAATCGGAGTGATAGATTAGAATCTAGAGCCAACGGTAAGTTTTCTATGTTAAACCATTACACCATTGAAAAACTGGTTACGTTTGCAATCGAAAGAAAAATGACTATAGTTGAAGAGGTAATGGCCCCTAAACTATGTTCTGGGATGAAAAATACAGCTTCAGTGAAATCCGTTTGCAAATTGGAGTGATAGATTAGAATCTAGAGCCAACGGTACGTTTTCTATGTTAAACCATTACACCATTGAAAAACTGGTTACGTCTGCAATCGAAAGAAAAATGACTATAGTTGAAGAGGTAATGGCCCCTAAACTATGTTCTGGGATGAAAGTTACAGCTTCAGTGAAATCCGTTTGCAAATCGGAGTGATAGATTAGAATCTAGAGCCAACGGTACGTTTTCTATGTTAAACCATTACACCATTGAAAAACTGGTTACGTTTGCAATCGAAAGAAAAATGACTATAGTTGAAGAGGTAATGGCCCCTAAACTATGTTCTGGGATGAAAGTTACAGCTTCAGTGAAATCCGTTTGCAAATCGGAGTGATAGATTAGAATCTAGAGCCAACGGTACGTTTTCTATGTTAAACCATTACACCATTGAAAAACTGGTTACGTCTGCAATCGAAAGAAAAATGACTATAGTTGAAGAGGTAATGGCCCCTAAACTATGTTCTGGGATGAAAGTTACAGCTTCAGTGAAATCCGTTTGCAAATCGGAGTGATAGATTAGAATCTAGAGCCAACGGTAAGTTTTCTATGTTAAACCATTACACCATTGAAAAACTGGTTACGTTTGCAATCGAAAGAAAAATGACTATAGTTGAAGAGGTAATGGCCCCTAAACTATGTTCTGGGATGAAAAATACAGATTCAGTGAAATCCGTTTGCAAATCGGAGTGATAGATTAGAATCTAGAGCCAACGGTAAGTTTTCTATGTTAAACCATTACACCATTGAAAAACTGGTTACGTTTGCAATCAAAAGAAAAATGACTATAGTTGAAGAGGTAATGGCCCCTAAACTATGTTCTGAGATGAAAAATACAGCTTCAGTGAAATCCGTTTGCAAATCGGAGTGATAGATTAGAATCTAGAGCCAACGGTACGTTTTCTATGTTAAACCATTACACCATTGAAAAACTGGTTAAGTTTGCAATCGAAAGAAAAATGACTATAGTTGAAGAGGTAATGGCCCCTAAACTATGTTCTGGGATGAAAAATACAGCTTCAGTGAAATCCGTTTGCAAATCGGAGTGATAGATTAGAATCTAGAGCCAACGGTACGTTTTCTATGTTAAACCATTACACCATTGAAAAACTGGTTACGTCTGCAATCGAAAGAAAAATGACTATAGTTGAAGAGGTAATGGCCCCTAAACTATGTTCTGGGATGAAAGTTACAGCTTCAGTGAAATCCGTTTGCAAATCGGAGTGATAGATTAGAATCTAGAGCCAACGGTAAGTTTTCTATGTTAAACCATTACACCATTGAAAAACTGGTTACGTTTGCAATCAAAAGAAAAATGACTATAGTTGAAGAGGTAATGGCCCCTAAACTATGTTCTGGGATGAAAAATACAGCTTCAGTGAAATCCGTTTGCAAATCGGAGTGATAGATTAGAATCTAGAGCCAACGGTAAGTTTTCTATGTTAAACCATTACACCATTGAAAAACTGGTTACGTTTGCAATCGAAAGAAAAATGACTATAGTTGAAGAGGTAATGGCCCCTAAACTATGTTCTGGGATGAAAAATACAGCTTCAGTGAAATCCGTTTGCAAATCGGAGTGATAGATTAGAATCTAGAGCCAACGGTAAGTTTTCTATGTTAAACCATTACACCATTGAAAAACTGGTTACGTTTGCAATCGAAAGAAAAATGACTATAGTTGAAGAGGTAATGGCCCCTAAACTATGTTCTGGGATGAAAGTTACAGCTTCAGTGAAATCCGTTTGCAAATCGGAGTGATAGATTAGAATCTAGAGCCAACGGTACGTTTTCTATGTTAAACCATTACACCATTGAAAAACTGGTTACGTTTGCAATCGAAAGAAAAATGACTATAGTTGAAGAGGTAATGGCGCCTAAACTATGTTCTGGGAATCTAGAGCCAACGGTACGTTTTCTATGTTAAACCATTACATCATTGAAAAACTGGTTACGTTTGCAATCGAAAGAAAAATGACTATAGTTGAAGAGGTAATGGCCCCTAAACTATGTTCTGGGATGAAAAATACAGCTTCAGTGAAATCCGTTTGCAAATCGGAGTGATAGATTAGAATCTAGAGCCAACGGTACGTTTTCTATGTTAAACCACTACACCATTGAAAAACTGGTTACGTTTGCAATCGAAAGAAAAATTACTATAGTTGAAGAGGTAATGGCCCCTAAACTATGTTCTGGGATGAAAAATACAGCTTCAGTAAAATCCGTTTGCAAATCGGAGTGATAGATTAGAATCTAGAGCCAACGGTACGTTTTCTATGTTAAACCATTACACCATTGAAAAACTAGTTACGTTTGCAATCGAAAGAAAAAATGACTATAGTTGAAGAGGTAATGGCCCCTAAACTATGTTCTGGGATGAAAGTTACAGCTTCAGTGAAATCCGTTTGCAAATCGGAGTGATAGATTAGAATCTAGAGCCAACGGTAAGTTTTCTATGTTAAACCATTACACCATTGAAAAACTGGTTACGTTTGCAATCGAAAGAAAAATGACTATAATTGAAGAGGTAATGGCCCCTAAACTATGTTCTGGGATGAAAAATACAGCTTCAGTGAAATCCGTTTGCAAATCGGAGTGATAGATTAGAATCTAGAGCCAACGGTACGTTTTCTATGTTAAACCATTACACCATTGAAAAACTGGTTACGTCTGCAATCGAAAGAAAAATGACTATAGTTGAAGAGGTAATGGCCCCTAAACTATGTTCTGGGATGAAAGTTACAGCTTCAGTGAAATCCGTTTGCAAATCGGAGTAATAGATTAGAATCTAGAGCCAACGGTACGTTTTCTATGTTAAACCATTACACCATTGAAAAACTGGTTACGTTTGCAATCGAAAGAAAAATGACTATAGTTGAAGAGGTAATGGCCCCTAAACTATGTTCTGGGATGAAAAATACAGCTTCAGTGAAATCCGTTTGCAAATCGGAGTGATAGATTAGAATCTAGAGCCAACGGTAAGTTTTCTATGTTAAACCATTACACCATTGAAAAACTGGTTACGTTTGCAATCGAAAGAAAAATGACTATAGTTGAAGAGGTAATGGCCCCTAAACTATGTTCTGGGATGAAAAATACATCTTCAGTGAAATCCGTTTGCAAATCGGAGTGATAGATTAGAATCTAGAGCCAACGGTACGTTTTCTATGTTAAACCATTACACCATTGAAAAACTGGTTACTTCTGCAATCGAAAGAAAAATGACTATAGTTGAAGAGGTAATGGCCCCTAAACTATGTTCTGGGATGAAAGTTACAGCTTCAGTGAAATCCGTTTGCAAATCGGAGTGATAGATTAGAATCTAGAGCCAACGGTACGTTTTCTATGTTAAACCATTACACCATTGAAAAACTGGTTACGTTTGCAATCGAAAGAAAAATGACTATAGTTGAAGAGGTAATGGCCCCTAAACTATGTTCTGGGATGAAAGTTACAGCTTCAGTGAAATCCGTTTGCAAATCGGAGTGATAGATTAGAATCTAGAGCCAACGGTACGTTTTCTATGTTAAACCATTACACCATTGAAAAACTGGTTACGTCTGCAATCGAAAGAAAAATGACTATAGTTGAAGAGGTAATGGCCCCTAAACTATGTTCTGGGATGAAAGTTACAGCTTCAGTGAAATCCGTTTGCAAATCGGAGTGATAGATTAGAATCTAGAGCCAACGGTAAGTTTTCTATGTTAAACCATTACACCATTGAAAAACTGGTTACGTTTGCAATCGAAAGAAAAATGACTATAATTGAAGAGGTAATGGCCCCTAAACTATGTTCTGGGATGAAAAATACAGCTTCAGTGAAATCCGTTTGCAAATCGGAGTGATAGATTAGAATCTAGAGCCAACGGTACATTTTCTATGTTAAACCATTACACCATTGAAAAACTGGTTACGTCTGCAATCGAAAGAAAAATGACTATAGTTGAAGAGGTAATGGCCCCTAAACTATGTTCTGGGATGAAAGTTACAGCTTCAGTGAAATCCGTTTGCAAATCGGAGTGATAGATTAGAATCTAGAGCCAACGGTACGTTTTCTATGTTAAACCATTACACCATTGAAAAACTGGTTACGTTTGCAATCGAAAGAAAAATGACTATAGTTGAAGAGGTAATGGCCCCTAAACTATGTTCTGGGATGAAAAATACAGCTTCAGTGAAATCCGTTTGCAAATCGGAGTGATAGATTAGAATCTAGAGCCAACGGTAAGTTTTCTATGTTAAACCATTACACCATTGAAAAACTGGTTACGTTTGCAATCGAAAGAAAAATGACTATAGTTGAAGAGGTAATGGCCCCTAAACTATGTTCTGGGATGAAAAATACAGCTTCAGTGAAATCCGTTTGCAAATTGGAGTGATAGATTAGAATCTAGAGCCAACGGTACGTTTTCTATGTTAAACCATTACACCATTGAAAAACTGGTTACGTCTGCAATCGAAAGAAAAATGACTATAGTTGAAGAGGTAATGGCCCCTAAACTATGTTCTGGGATGAAAGTTACAGCTTCAGTGAAATCCGTTTGCAAATCGGAGTGATAGATTAGAATCTAGAGCCAACGGTACGTTTTCTATGTTAAACCATTACACCATTGAAAAACTGGTTACGTTTGCAATCGAAAGAAAAATGACTATAGTTGAAGAGGTAATGGCCCCTAAACTATGTTCTGGGATGAAAGTTACAGCTTCAGTGAAATCTGTTTGCAAATCGGAGTGATAGATTAGAATCTAGAGCCAACGGTACGTTTTCTATGTTAAACCATTACACCATTGAAAAACTGGTTACGTCTGCAATCGAAAGAAAAATGACTATAGTTGAAGAGGTAATGGCCCCTAAACTATGTTCTGGGATGAAAGTTACAGCTTCAGTGAAATCCGTTTGCAAATCGGAGTGATAGATTAGAATCTAGAGCCAACGGTGCGTTTTCTATGTTAAACCATTACACCATTGAAAAACTGGTTACGTTTGCAATCGAAAGAAAAATGACTATAGTTGAAGAGGTAATGGCCCCTAAACTATGTTCTGGGATGAAAAATACAGCTTCAGTGAAATCCGTTTGCAAATCGGAGTGATAGATTAGAATCTAGAGCCAACGGTAAGTTTTCTATGTTAAACCATTACACCATTGAAAAACTGGTTACGTTTGCAATCGAAAGAAAAATGACTATAGTTGAAGAGGTAATGGCCCCTAAACTATGTTCTGGGATGAAAAATACAGCTTCAGTGAAATCCGTTTGCAAATCGGAGTGATAGATTAGAATCTAGAGCCAACGGTACGTTTTCTATGTTAAACCATTACACCATTGAAAAACTGGTTACGTTTGCAATCGAAAGAAAAATGACTATAGTTGAAGAGGTAATGGCCCCTAAACTATGTTCTGGGATGAAAAATACAGCTTCAGTGAAATCCGTTTGCAAATCGGAGTGATAGATTAGAATCTAGAGCCAACGGTAAATTGGCTCCCGGATTTCACTGAACCATTGAAAAACTGGTTACGTTTGCAATCGAAAGAAAAATGACTATATTTGAAGAGGTAATGGCCCCTAAACTATGTTCTGGGATGAAAAATACAGCTTCAGTGAAATCCGTTTGCAAATTGAAAACCATTGAACACCATTGAAAAACTGGTTACGTTTGCAATCGAAAGAAAAATGACTATATTTGAAGAGGTAATGGCCCCTAAACTATGTTCTGGGATGAAAAATACAGCTTCAGTGAAATCCGTTTGCAAATTGGAGTGATAGATTAGAATCTAGAGCCAACGGTACGTTTTCTATGTTAAACCATTACACCATTGAAAAACTGGTTACGTCTGCAATCGAAAGAAAAATGACTATAGTTGAAGAGGTAATGTCCCCTAAACTATGTTCTGGGATGAAAGTTACAGCTTCAGTGAAATCCGTTTGCAAATCGGAGTGATAGATTAGAATCTAGAGCCAACGGTACGTTTTCTATGTTAAACCATTACACCATTGAAAAACTGGTTACGTCTGCAATCGAAAGAAAAATGACTATAGTTGAAGAGGTAATGGCCCCTAAACTATGTTCTGGGATGAAAGTTACAGCTTCAGTGAAATCCGTTTGCAAATCGGAGTGATAGATTAGAATCTAGAGCCAATGGTACGTTTTCTATGTTAGACCATTACACCATTGAAAAACTGGTTACGTTTGCAATCGAAAGAAAAATGACTATAGTTGAAGAGGTAATGGCCCCTAAACTATGTTCTGGGATGAAAAATACAGCTTCAGTGAAATCCGTTTGCAAATCGGAGTGATAGATTAGAATCTAGAGCCAACGGTACGTTTTCTATGTTAAACCATTACACCATTGAAAAACTGGTTACGTTTGCAATCGAAAGAAAAATGACTATAGTTGAAGAGGTAATGGCGCCTAAACTATGTTCTGGGAATCTAGAGCCAACGGTACGTTTTCTATGTTAAACCATTACACCATTGAAAAACTGGTTACGTTTGCAATCGAAAGAAAAATGACTATAGTTGAAGAGGTAATGGCCCCTAAACTATGTTCTGGGATGAAAAATACAGCTTCAGTGAAATCCGTTTGCAAATCGGAGTGATAGATTAGAATCTAGAGCCAACGGTAAGTTTTCTATGTTAAACCATTACACCATTGAAAAACTGGTTACGTTTGCAATTGAAAGAAAAATGACTATAGTTGAAGAGGTAATGGCCCCTAAACTATGTTCTGGGATGAAAAATACAGCTTCAGTGAAATCCGTTTGCAAATCGGAGTGATAGATTAGAATCTAGAGCCAACGGTACGTTTTCTATGTTAAACCATTACACCATTGAAAAACTGGTTACGTTTGCAATCGAAAGAAAAATGACTATAGTTGAAGAGGTAATGGCCCCTAAACTATGTTCTGGGATGAAAAATACAGCTTCAGTGAAATCCGTTTGCAAATCGGAGTGATAGATTAGAATCTAGAGCCAACGGTAAATTGGCTCCCGGATTTCACTGAACCATTGAAAAACTGGTTACGTTTGCAATCGAAAGAAAAATGACTATATTTGAAGAGGTAATGGCCCCTAAACTATGTTCTGGGATGAAAAATACAGCTTCAGTGAAATCCGTTTGCAAATTGAAAACCATTGAACACCATTGAAAAACTGGTTACGTTTGCAATCGAAAGAAAAATGACTATATTTGAAGAGGTAATGGCCCCTAAACTATGTTCTGGGATGAAAAATACAGCTTCAGTGAAATCCGTTTGCAAATTGGAGTGATAGATTAGAATCTAGAGCCAACGGTACGTTTTCTATGTTAAACCATTACACCATTGAAAAACTGGTTACGTCTGCAATCGAAAGAAAAATGACTATAGTTGAAGAGGTAATGTCCCCTAAACTATGTTCTGGGATGAAAGTTACAGCTTCAGTGAAATCCGTTTGCAAATCGGAGTGATAGATTAGAATCTAGAGCCAACGGTACGTTTTCTATGTTAAACCATTACACCATTGAAAAACTGGTTACGTCTGCAATCGAAAGAAAAATGACTATAGTTGAAGAGGTAATGGCCCCTAAACTATGTTCTGGGATGAAAGTTACAGCTTCAGTGAAATCCGTTTGCAAATCGGAGTGATAGATTAGAATCTAGAGCCAATGGTACGTTTTCTATGTTAGACCATTACACCATTGAAAAACTGGTTACGTTTGCAATCGAAAGAAAAATGACTATAGTTGAAGAGGTAATGGCCCCTAAACTATGTTCTGGGATGAAAAATACAGCTTCAGTGAAATCCGTTTGCAAATCGGAGTGATAGATTAGAATCTAGAGCCAACGGTACGTTTTCTATGTTAAACCATTACACCATTGAAAAACTGGTTACGTTTGCAATCGAAAGAAAAATGACTATAGTTGAAGAGGTAATGGCGCCTAAACTATGTTCTGGGAATCTAGAGCCAACGGTACGTTTTCTATGTTAAACCATTACACCATTGAAAAACTGGTTACGTTTGCAATCGAAAGAAAAATGACTATAGTTGAAGAGGTAATGGCCCCTAAACTATGTTCTGGGATGAAAAATACAGCTTCAGTGAAATCCGTTTGCAAATCGGAGTGATAGATTAGAATCTAGAGCCAACGGTAAGTTTTCTATGTTAAACCATTACACCATTGAAAAACTGGTTACGTTTGCAATTGAAAGAAAAATGACTATAGTTGAAGAAGTAATGGCCCCTAAACTATGTTCTGGGATGAAAGTTACAGCTTCAGTGAAATCCGTTTGCAAATCGGAGTGATAGATTAGAATCTAGAGCCAACGGTAAGTTTTCTATGTTAAACCATTACACCATTGAAAAACTGGTTACGTTTGCAATCGAAAGAAAAATGACTATAGTTGAAGAGGTAATGGCCCCTAAACTATGTTCTGGGATGAAAAATACAGCTTCAGTGAAATCCGTTTGCAAATCGGAGTGATAGATTAGAATCTAGAGCAAACGGTAAGTTTTCTATGTTAAACCATTACACCATTGAAAAACTGGTTACGTCTGCAATCGAAAGAAAAATGACTATAGTTGAAGAGGTAATGGCCCCTAAACTATGTTCTGGGATGAAAGTTACAGCTTCAGTGAAATCCGTTTGCAAATCGGAGTGATAGATTAGAATCTAGAGCCAACGGTACGTTTTCTATGTTGAACCATTACACCATTGAAAAACTGGTTACGTTTGCAATCGAAAGAAAAATGACTATAGTTGAAGAGGTAATGGCCCCTAAACTATGTTCTGGGATGAAAGTTACAGCTTCAGTGAAATCCGTTTGCAAATCGGAGTGATAGATTAGAATCTAGAGCCAACGGTACGTTTTCTATGTTAGACCATTACACCATTGAAAAACTGGTTACGTTTGCAATCGAAAGAAAAATGACAATAGTTGAAGAGGTAATGGCCCCTAAACTATGTTCTGGGATGAAAAATACAGCTTCAG
This sequence comes from Hyperolius riggenbachi, assembly GCF_040937935.1. Classification (NCBI taxonomy): domain Eukaryota; kingdom Metazoa; phylum Chordata; class Amphibia; order Anura; family Hyperoliidae; genus Hyperolius; species Hyperolius riggenbachi. The sequence goes on along the minus strand of NC_090656.1, from coordinate 151,936,458 downwards.
TGAAATCCGTTTGCAAATCGGAGTGATAGATTAGAATCTAGAGCCAACGGTAAGTTTTCTATGTTAAACAATTACACCATTGAAAAACTGGTTACGTTTGCAATCGAAAGAAAAATGACTATAGTTGAAGAGGTAATGGCCCCTAAACTATGTTCTGGGATGAAAAATACAGTTTCAGTGAAATTCGTTTGCAAATCGGAGTGATAGATTAGAATCTAGAGCCAACGGTACGTTTTCTATGTTAAACCATTACACCATTGAAAAACTGGTTACGTCTGCAATCGAAAGAAAAATGACTATAGTTGAAGAGGTAATGTCCCCTAAACTATGTTCTGGGATGAAAGTTACAGCTTCAGTGAAATCCGTTTGCAAATCGGAGTGATAGATTAGAATCTAGAGCCAACGGTACGTTTTCTATGTTAAACCATTACACCATTGAAAAACTGGTTACGTCTGCAATCGAAAGAAAAATGACTATAGTTGAAGAGGTAATGGCCCCTAAACTATGTTCTGGGATGAAAGTTACAGCTTCAGTGAAATCCGTTTGCAAATCGGAGTGATAGATTAGAATCTAGAGCCAATGGTACGTTTTCTATGTTAGACCATTACACCATTGAAAAACTGGTTACGTTTGCAATCGAAAGAAAAATGACTATAGTTGAAGAGGTAATGGCCCCTAAACTATGTTCTGGGATGAAAAATACAGCTTCAGTGAAATCCGTTTGCAAATCGGAGTGATAGATTAGAATCTAGAGCCAACGGTACGTTTTCTATGTTAAACCATTACACCATTGAAAAACTGGTTACGTTTGCAATCGAAAGAAAAATGACTATAGTTGAAGAGGTAATGGCGCCTAAACTATGTTCTGGGAATCTAGAGCCAACGGTACGTTTTCTATGTTAAACCATTACACCATTGAAAAACTGGTTACGTTTGCAATCGAAAGAAAAATGACTATAGTTGAAGAGGTAATGGCCCCTAAACTATGTTCTGGGATGAAAAATACAGCTTCAGTGAAATCCGTTTGCAAATCGGAGTGATAGATTAGAATCTAGAGCCAACGGTAAGTTTTCTATGTTAAACCATTACACCATTGAAAAACTGGTTACGTTTGCAATTGAAAGAAAAATGACTATAGTTGAAGAAGTAATGGCCCCTAAACTATGTTCTGGGATGAAAGTTACAGCTTCAGTGAAATCCGTTTGCAAATCGGAGTGATAGATTAGAATCTAGAGCCAACGGTAAGTTTTCTATGTTAAACCATTACACCATTGAAAAACTGGTTACGTTTGCAATCGAAAGAAAAATGACTATAGTTGAAGAGGTAATGGCCCCTAAACTATGTTCTGGGATGAAAAATACAGCTTCAGTGAAATCCGTTTGCAAATCGGAGTGATAGATTAGAATCTAGAGCCAACGGTAAGTTTTCTATGTTAAACCATTACACCATTGAAAAACTGGTTACGTCTGCAATCGAAAGAAAAATGACTATAGTTGAAGAGGTAATGGCCCCTAAACTATGTTCTGGGATGAAAGTTACAGCTTCAGTGAAATCCGTTTGCAAATCGGAGTGATAGATTAGAATCTAGAGCCAACGGTACGTTTTCTATGTTAAACCATTACACCATTGAAAAACTGGTTACGTTTGCAATCGAAAGAAAAATGACTATAGTTGAAGAGGTAATGGCCCCTAAACTATGTTCTGGGATGAAAGTTACAGCTTCAGTGAAATCCGTTTGCAAATCGGAGTGATAGATTAGAATCTAGAGCCAACGGTACGTTTTCTATGTTAGACCATTACACCATTGAAAAACTGGTTACGTTTGCAATCGAAAGAAAAATGACTATAGTTGAAGAGGTAATGGCCCCTAAACTATGTTCTGGGATGAAAAATACAGCTTCAGTGAAATCCGTTTGCAAATCGGAGTGATAGATTAGAATCTAGAGCCAACGGTAAGTTTTCTATGTTAAACAATTACACCATTGAAAAACTGGTTACGTTTGCAATCGAAAGAAAAATGACTATAGTTGAAGAGGTAATGGCCCCTAAACTATGTTCTGGGATGAAAAATACAGTTTCAGTGAAATTCGTTTGCAAATCGGAGTGATAGATTAGAATCTAGAGCCAACGGTACGTTTTCTATGTTAAACCATTACACCATTGAAAAACTGGTTACGTTTGCAATCGAAAGAAAAATGACTATAGTTGAAGAGGTAATGGCCCCTAAACTATGTTCTGGGATGAAAGTTACAGCTTCAGTGAAATCCGTTTGCAAATCGGAGTGATAGATTAGAATCTAGAGCCAACGGTACGTTTTCTATGTTAAACCATTACACCATTGAAAAACTGGTTACGTTTGCAATCGAAAGAAAAATGACTATAGTTGAAGAGGTAATGGCCCCTAAACTATGTTCTGGGATGAAAGTTACAGCTTCAGTGAAATCCGTTTGCAAATCGGAGTGATAGATTAGAATCTAGAGCCAACGGTACGTTTTCTATGTTAAACCATTACACCATTGAAAAACTGGTTACGTTTGCAATCGAAAGAAAAATGACTATAGTTGAAGAGGTAATGGCCCCTAAACTATGTTCTGGGATGAAAAATACAGCTTCAGTGAAATCCGTTTGCAAATCGGAGTGATAGATTAGAATCTAGAGCCAACGGTAAGTTTTCTATGTTAAACCATTACACCATTGAAAAACTGGTTACGTTTGCAATCGAAAGAAAAATGACTATAGTTGAAGAGGTAATGGCCCCTAAACTATGTTCTGGGATGAAAAATACAGCTTCAGTGAAATCCGTTTGCAAATCGGAGTGATAGATTAGAATCTAGAGCCAACGGTAAGTTTTCTATGTTAAACAATTACACCATTGAAAAACTGGTTACGTTTGCAATCGAAAGAAAAATGACTATAGTTGAAGAGGTAATGGCCCCTAAACTATGTTCTGGGATGAAAAATACAGTTTCAGTGAAATCAGTTTGCAAATCGGAGTGATAGATTAGAATCTAGAGCCAACGGTAAGTTTTCTATGTTAAACCATTACACCATTGAAAAACTGGTTACGTTTGCAATCGAAAGAAAAATGACTATAGTTGAAGAGGTAATGGCCCCTAAACTATGTTCTGGGATGAAAAATACAGCTTCAGTGAAATCCGTTTGCAAATCGGAGTGATAGATTAGAATCTAGAGCCAACGGTAAGTTTTCTATGTTAAACCATTACACCATTGAAAAACTGGTTACGTTTGCAATCGAAAGAAAAATGACTATAGTTGAAGAGGTAATGGCCCCTAAACTATGTTCTGGGATGAAAGTTACAGCTTCAGTGAAATCCGTTTGCAAATCGGAGTGATAGATTAGAATCTAGAGCCAACGGTACGTTTTATATGTTAAACCATTACACCATTGAAAAACTGGTTACGTTTGCAATCGAAAGAAAAATGACTATAGTTGAAGAGGTAATGGCCCCTAAACTATGTTCTGGGATGAAAAATACAGCTTCAGTGAAATCCGTTTGCAAATCGGAGTGATAGATTAGAATCTAGAGCCAACGGTACGTTTTCTATGTTAAACCATTACACCATTGAAAAACTGGTTACGTCTGCAATCGAAAGAAAAATGACTATAGTTGAAGAGGTAATGGCCCCTAAACTATGTTCTGGGATGAAAGTTACAGCTTCAGTGAAATCCGTTTGCAAATCGGAGTGATAGATTAGAATCTAGAGCCAACGGTAAGTTTTCTATGTTAAACCATTACACCATTGAAAAACTGGTTACGTTTGCAATCGAAAGAAAAATGACTATAGTTGAAGATGTAATGGCCCCTAAACTATGTTCTGGGATGAAAAATACAGCTTCAGTGAAATCCGTTTGCAAATCGGAGTGATAGATTAGAATCTAGAGCCAACGGTACGTTTTCTATGTTAAACCATTACACCATTGAAAAACTGGTTACGTTTGCAATCGAAAGAAAAATGACTATAGTTGAAGAGGTAATGGCCCCTAAACTATGTTCTGGGATGAAAAATACAGTTTCAGTGAAATCCGTTTGCAAATCGGAGTGATAGATTAGAATCTAGAGCCAACGGTACGTTTTCTATGTTAAACCATTACACCATTGAAAAACTGGTTACGTTTGCAATCGAAAGAAAAATTACTATAGTTGAAGAGGTAATGGCCCCTAAACTATGTTCTGGGATGAAAAATACAGCTTCAGTGAAATCCGTTTGCAAATCGGAGTGATAGATTAGACTCTAGAGCCAACGGTACGTTTTCTATGTTAAACCACTACACCATTGAAAAACTGGTTACGTTTGCAATCGAAAGAAAAATTACTATAGTTGAAGAGGTAATGGCCCCTAAACTATGTTCTGGGATGAAAAATACAGCTTCAGTAAAATCCGTTTGCAAATCGGAGTGATAGATTAGAATCTAGAGCCAACGGTACGTTTTTTATGTTAAACCATTACACCATTGAAAAACTAGTTACGTTTGCAATCGAAAGAAAAATGACTATAGTTGAAGAGGTAATGGCCCCTAACCTATGTTCTGGGATGAAAAATACAGCTTCAGTGAAATCCGTTTGCAAATCGGAGTGATAGATTAGAATCTAGAGCCAACGGTAAGTTTTCTATGTTAAACCATTACACCATTGAAAAACTGGTTACGTTTGCAATCGAAAGAAAAATGACTATAGTTGAAGAGGTAATGGCCCCTAAACTATGTTCTGGGATGAAAAATACAGCTTCAGTGAAATCCGTTTGCAAATCGGAGTGATAGATTAGAATCTAGAGCCAACGGTAAGTTTTCTATGTTAAAACATTACACCATTGAAAAACTGGTTACGTCTGCAATCGAAAGAAAAATGACTATAGTTGAAGAGGTAATGGCCCCTAAACTATGTTCTGGGATGAAAGTTACAGCTTCAGTGAAATCCGTTTGCAAATCGGAGTGATAGATTAGAATCTAGAGCCAACGGTACGTTTTCTATGTTAAACCATTACACCATTGAAAAACTGGTTACGTTTGCAATCGAAAGAAAAATGACTATAGTTGAAGAGGTAATGGCCCCTAAACTATGTTCTGGGATGAAAGTTACAGCTTCAGTGAAATCCGTTTGCAAATCGGAGTGATAGATTAGAATCTAGAGCCAATGGTACGTTTTCTATGTTAGACCATTACACCATTGAAAAACTGGTTACGTTTGCAATCGAAAGAAAAATGACTATAGTTGAAGAGGTAATGGCCCCTAAACTATGTTCTGGGATGAAAAATACAGCTTCAGTGAAATCCGTTTGCAAATCGGAGTGATAGATTAGAATCTAGAGCCAACGGTACGTTTTCTATGTTAAACCATTACACCATTGAAAAACTGGTTACGTTTGCAATCGAAAGAAAAATGACTATAGTTGAAGAGGTAATGGCGCCTAAACTATGTTCTGGGAATCTAGAGCCAACGGTACGTTTTCTATGTTAAACCATTACACCATTGAAAAACTGGTTACGTTTGCAATCGAAAGAAAAATGACTATAGTTGAAGAGGTAATGGCCCCTAAACTATGTTCTGGGATGAAAAATACAGCTTCAGTGAAATCCGTTTGCAAATCGGAGTGATAGATTAGAATCTAGAGCCAACGGTACGTTTTCTATGTTAAACCACTACACCATTGAAAAACTGGTTACGTTTGCAATCGAAAGAAAAATTACTATAGTTGAAGAGGTAATGGCCCCTAAACTATGTTCTGGGATGAAAAATACAGCTTCAGTAAAATCCGTTTGCAAATCGGAGTGATAGATTAGAATCTAGAGCCAACGGTACGTTTTCTATGTTAAACCATTACACCATTGAAAAACTAGTTACGTTTGCAATCGAAAGAAAAATGACTATAGTTGAAGAGGTAATGGCCCCTAAACTATGTTCTGGGATGAAAGTTACAGCTTCAGTGAAATCCGTTTGCAAATCGGAGTGATAGATTAGAATCTAGAGCCAACGGTAAGTTTTCTATGTTAAACCATTACACCATTGAAAAACTGGTTACGTTTGCAATCGAAAGAAAAATGACTATAATTGAAGAGGTAATGGCCCCTAAACTATGTTCTGGGATGAAAAATACAGCTTCAGTGAAATCCGTTTGCAAATCGGAGTGATAGATTAGAATCTAGAGCCAACGGTATGTTTTCTATGTTAAACCATTACACCATTGAAAAACTGGTTACGTCTGCAATCGAAAGAAAAATGACTATAGTTGAAGAGGTAATGGCCCCTAAACTATGTTCTGGGATGAAAGTTACAGCTTCAGTGAAATCCGTTTGCAAATCGGAGTAATAGATTAGAATCTAGAGCCAACGGTACGTTTTCTATGTTAAACCATTACACCATTAAAAAACTGGTTACGTTTGCAATCGAAAGAAAAATGACTATAGTTGAAGAGGTAATGGCCCCTAAACTATGTTCTGGGATGAAAAATACAGCTTCAGTGAAATCCGTTTGCAAATCGGAGTGATAGATTAGAATCTAGAGCCAACGGTAAGTTTTCTATGTTAAACCATTACACCATTGAAAAACTGGTTACGTTTGCAATCGAAAGAAAAATGACTATAGTTGAAGAGGTAATGGCCCCTAAACTATGTTCTGGGATGAAAAATACAGCTTCAGTGAAATCCGTTTGCAAATCGGAGTGATAGATTAGAATCTAGAGCCAACGGTACGTTTTCTATGTTAAACCATTACACCATTAAAAAACTGGTTACTTCTGCAATCGAAAGAAAAATGACTATAGTTGAAGAGGTAATGGCCCCTAAACTATGTTCTGGGATGAAAGTTACAGCTTCAGTGAAATCCGTTTGCAAATCGGAGTGATAGATTAGAATCTAGAGCCAACGGTACGTTTTCTATGTTAAACCATTACACCATTGAAAAACTGGTTACGTTTGCAATCGAAAGAAAAATGACTATAGTTGAAGAGGTAATGGCCCCTAAACTATGTTCTGGGATGAAAGTTACAGCTTCAGTGAAATCCGTTTGCAAATCGGAGTGATAGATTAGAATCTAGAGCCAACGGTACATTTTCTATGTTAAACCATTACACCATTGAAAAACTGGTTACGTCTGCAATCGAAAGAAAAATGACGGGGGCGCTAGAGAGGCGCTGCAGGAGGAAGATGTCATTCCTGTGAGCTCCTGTTTTCCACCCGGATTAAGACCCTTTATGGAGGACTGAACGGGGCATGAAGCATATCCCCTGAAAGCTGAGCACCCCAGCAATGCAAAGATCGCCTTAACAATACCCTCTGAGAAGCAGACAGAGCATACGACCCCTGCATTCCCCGCTGAAGTTTAAGAGGAATTTTTCAAAGATGGCCGACCAGGCCCAGCGTGGATCTGCGTCACCGCTCCACACACCATCTCCACAGCAAGAGGTACTACAGGCCAGCTACAGCCCGGACCCTCCCCAGCAGCTGCCCGCACAGGCAGCACCCATATCGGGAATGGCTATAACAGGTATGTCCGGAGAGGAGCTGATCGCGCTCATGCAAAAAATGTTCCGTACGGAACTCCGTATTGCGGTGGCGGAATTATCCCAGCAAATTACGGAAATCGGCCAGAGGGTCAATGCGCTAGAAACTCAAGCGGATGAGATTGTGGGGGCCCTTAATCAAGACAGGGTGGTCCTAGATACCCATGATGATCGCCTAGATGCCCATGAAGAAAAGCTAGAGGATCTAGAAAATAGAAGCAGGCGTGCGAATATCCGCATCCGGGGTTTACCCGAATCATGCACGGAAATAGAGGACACTGAGGCCAAGCTATTTGAAACAATACTGCCAGCGGAAGAGGCACGGGCAATGCGGATAATCCGTATCCATAGGGCAGTAGCTAAACCACGCAATCCGGATCTGCCCAGAGACATTATAGCTAAGCTCTCTGCTGAGGACTTCCGTGACAAGATACTGCTGGCAGCACGCGACCGAGATCATCTACCCGGTGTCCCGTCATCTGTGCAGCTCTACGCCGATTTGGCTCCTGCTACCATAGCAAAACGAAGAAACCTAAGGCCTTACACGCTGGCCCTTCAGAAGAAATCAATCAGGTACAAATGGGGGTTCCCCTTTCTTCTTACATTCAAGGTGGGGGGTAAACTTTATAACTGTAAGACCGCGGACGAGGCCGCGGCTGCACTAAATGAAGCCAATATTCCTTTCACTTTGCCTCCACCTCCGAAGCAACCAGCGAAGGAACAGAGATCCCAAAAGCTTCCAAAGGCCTGGAACACTGTAGGGGGTTCAAGGTTTCGCCCGAGGCAACTTGCTTTGGAAATGGGACCCCCAACTTCATGAATATCGATTTCTCGGTCGTGAGGATGAGGCTCAGCCCCGATGTTGGACCCAATATCGGTGTCATAGCGCAGTGATCTGCTCATAAATTCTCCTGATAAAAGAGATCTTTCTGTTAATTGAGATTGGGCCCCTTTATGATGTTGGGCCCAATGTCTCTGTTACCTTAAGAATATTAAGTCACCGAACTGATTGGACTTTTATCTTATGATCCTGATGGTGTTGGATATGATACAGACTGTTTGTATGCTATAAGACTATACACTGTCCTACCAGATAAGTATTAGTTTCAGGTGATATACGATATGATGTTGGACCCAATGTCGGTGTCACAGTGCAGTGATCTGATCACGGATCCTTTGGATAAAAGAGACTTTTCTGTTATTTGATATTGGGCCCCTTTATGATGTTGGGCCCAATGTCTATGCTACCTTAAGAATATTAAGTCACCGAACTGATTGGACTCTCATCTTACGATCCTGATGGTATTGGATATTATACGGACTGTTTGTATGATATTAGACTATATACTGTCCTATCAGATAAGTATCAGTTTCAGGTGATTCAAGAGAGTTAAAATGGTTTAAAATTAAGAAAAGGTTGTTTATTATGTACTATAGTTGTTTATGATAAATAACACCCACAAAGCATAACATATTTTTGATATAAATGCCCCTTCCCTGGTCCTCCTTCATGATTATATATACGTTTCCTTGGAGGTCCGGGTGGAAAACCATAGTTGTCCCCCAGTTTCAAATGCCAGTAGGGGAGTCTATCTTTTGTTGGGCTCTCCTGCTCGCATTGTGTTTGCACCATTGTGCAGTTCTTTTCTATTACATTTACAGTTTAGCAAAAACTTATAAGAGATTCACAGGCCCGCCTGGTGAGAAGGGCCCACGAACTATACCTTTACCACTATGTAGATTGTACTTAAAAGGAGAGGAGGAAAGGTCCGCACCCTCGGACACCGGAGACTTTTACTATTATCACCTAAAATTTGAAGTATGGCCACCAGACCGTTTAACGTAATCACTCATAACGTCAGGGGATTTAACTCCCCGCAAAAGAGACGAAAAGCATTTACTTTCTATGCACAATCCCAACCCGATATTATAGCCATACAAGAAACTCACTTCTCAACAAATTCTTGCCCAAAAACCTTTCACAAAAATTATACTAGAGTCTTTATGTCAAATTATCATAAAAAACAGAGAGGAGTAGCCACCTTTTTGTCTAACTCCTTACCATTCGATCTAACCTCTCAAATCATAGACGACCAGGGTACGTATAACATCATCATAGGAAACATACAAAATGGAAGCTTATGTTTAGTTAATATGTATGCCCCACCAAATTTAGTTACTGCAACTATTACCAAGGTCTCGGAAATTCTCTTGACACTAAGATATGATTCCCTGATCTGGCTTGGGGACTTCAATTTAGCCCCAAATGATACCCTGGACAAGACAATTCCAGCGCGACCATCTGAGGCCAAAAAGAATAGGGATTACTTTGATAATATACTTAAGCAACATTCACTAGTGGACACCTGGCGCGAATACAATGGAGCGAGGAGGGGGTTTTCATACTACTCAGCTCCCCACAATTCATATTCAAGGATTGACCTGCTCCTCGTCTCTGCCCAATCCATATCTAACATGGCTTACTCAAGACATTTATTATGCTCCTGGTCGGATCATGACCCAGTTCTGACATCCATGACCTCTTTGCTTCCAAAAACACAAAGGGCACCATGGAGACTTAATGAAAAGCTTTTGCATAACCCAGAGATCTGTGGCCAGGTTGATGAGGTATTAAATAATTATTTCACTGAAAATGCCACCCCAGAGGTTACACCTGCTATTTGTTGGATGGCCCACAAAGCTGTAGTTAGAGGCCACTTTATAAAAATAGCCGCCAAACATAAAAGAGAGAGGGGGATTGTAATCTCCAACCTGGAGCACAAAATTGCCACATTACATTACGCTAACCAGAGTAAGCCTACAAAATACCTTATTAAACAAATACAAGATTTAAATGTTCAGCTGGAAGCCATTCTGAATTCAGAATGTGAGAAGGCCATAAGTTGGACTAATGCAAAAGCATATGACCAGTTAAATAAACCTAACAGGTGGTTGGCACAGAGGTTGAGGTCGCAGCAATCGATAAATAGAATAATTAGGATCCAGGACGCAAAGGGTAAAGTAACATCCAATCCAGATAAGATCTACGAGACATTTCTGAAATATTACCAACAACTATATAAGGATGATGACCCGGAGGGGGCAGCAGAGGATAGGAACACATTTTTAAATCACACACTACACAAAACTCTGTCCCCAATAACGGTCACACAGCTAAATCAAAACATCACCAAGGAGGAGTTGAGGGAAGCTATTAAAAAAACAAAAAACGCAAAGTCCCCTGGCCCTGATGGCCTAACGGCATTGTACTACAAGAAGTTTGAGCACACCTTAACGCCCCACCTACTTAACCTCTTTAATTCGATAATGAAAGGCCACTCTCCCCCTCAAGAATTTCTAGCATCTTCGATTGTGGTGATCCCGAAACCAAATAGAGACCCCCTGGTAGCAAAAAATTACCGTCCTATTTCCCTTTTAGGGGTGGATTACAAGTTATTTACCGCCATTCTGGCAGCCAGACTCAATAAAATTTTACCTGCTTTGATACATAGGGACCAGGTGGGGTTTATTCCATTTCGACAAGCATCGGATAATATAAGAAAAATCATAGATATACAACATTATGCGAACAGGTCTTCTTCATGCCTGGCTGTTTTGGCCCTGGACATGGAGAAGGCCTTTGATCTCATCAAATGGCCCTACATGGTCTCGGTCCTACAAAAATATGGGTTCATGGGCAATTATCTTGATGCTATCAGAGTCCTCTATTCAGTACCTACAGCCTCTTTAAAAATGCCAGCGGTCAGCAGGGTGTCATTTCCAATCCAGAGAGGGACGAGGCAGGGGTGCCCCTTGTCTCCAGCACTCTTTGCCTTGATGATCGAACCTCTGGCTGAAATGATTCGTAGAACATCTGATATAAATGGAGTCACTATTGGCTCACGAGAATATAAATTATCACTGTTTGCAGATGACATCCTGCTGACCTTAACATCCCCTCGACTTTCTGTTCCGACTCTCTTAAAAGTTATTGACAGATTCTCCCTCTTCTCTGGCTTTAAATTAAATCTAGAGAAATCGGAACTAATGCTTTCTAATACTAGTACTAGAGAGGGACTGGAGTTGGCTCGCTCGTTAGGTCTCCAGTATCAGCCCAGATATCTTAAATATTTAGGTATAAATCTGACCATTGACCCATTGAAATTATATGACCAAAACTATCCTGCTATGATCAGAAAGCTATCCAATGACCTAGAAATATGGAATAATTATCCAATATCCCTCTTGGGGAGAGTCACCTCAGTTAGGATGACTTTGTTGCCACGAATCTTATATTTATTTAGAGTATTGCCAATCCCAGTGAAAAAAGGCACGTTAGGACGTTTGCAAAAACAAATCCAACAATTCATTTGGAGAAAGCGCAAGGCCCGCATCAAATACACAACTCTTGCCAGGCCACGGGACATGGGAGGCCTAAACGCCCCAATCTTGGTTAATTACTACTATGCAGCCCAACTGGCACAATTGGCCCTAGCGAATTCACAATTTAATATACCCAGATGGGTGGAGCTGGAGTCGGATCTGCTCGGCCCCTCCTCTCTCAAGGGATTAATGTGGTCTAGGTCAATTCATCCCAATGTCATTAGGAAAAAGGCCCCGGTGGCAGCTCACTCTCTAGGGGTTTGGGCTAAGCTGAGGTTTCATCACTCCTTACAGTCACCAATATCTTGTATGACTAACATATTTAAAAATCCTGATTTCCCGCGGGGCCTTCACCCACAGAAGTTTAAATGGTGGATCACTAATGGCTTTACCACCTTAGGTAAATTTACGTCCCACTTTAAACTTGCATCACCTACGCATTTTAGCAAGGATAAAAATGTCCCGTACGAAGAACTAGAGAACCTTACAGTGATTTTTAGGTATCTCCGATCACTCGATAGAGGTGAAGAAATATTGACGTATACTCCATTCGAGAGTAAATGCAAAAATCAGGCCATGGCCAGAGGACTAGTTTCAGACCTTTACATTACTATCTGCCACACTAACCTCACAACAAAACTTAAGGTTCAAGAAGACTGGGAGCGGGAATGTAATATCCCACTTTCGGATGCTAGATGGGCTCATTGCTGCTCTGTTCTCACGAGGGGCTCACTGTTCTTTTCATCAATTGAAACATCTTTAAAACTGTTCCATAGAACATATTATACACCTGCCAGAATGAGTAAATTTTATCATGACATGACTGATTTATGCTTTAGAAATTGCGAGCTAAAAGGAGATCTATGGCACACATGGTGGGAATGCCCAATTGCACAGCGTTATTGGAAGGCTATTTGGAACAGGCTATCCTTGATGTTGGGCAGGCAGCTCCCTTTTGATCCAACTGTGGCCCTTCTTGGGAATAGACCTGAGTCAGTTATACATCCGAACCACAAACTTATTCAGTTTGTGATGGCACAGGCTAAAAGACACCTAGCCTCGCATTGGAAGCAACCCCTCCTATCCGTGGATGATGTCTTTAGAGACCTGAATAACACAATGCTCTCAGAACATATAAGAGCCAAGGTAACAGATAGGCTCGAAAACTTTTTCAAAATATGGGACCCATGGATCCTCTACCAGGATAATCAAGGTTTAAGATATACCCTTCACACATTTTGATTCCCCTGACGTACTTCATCTATACTGTGGACGAAGTCTGGTGTCTAGGGTTGGGTGTGGCCTCCATCTCCTAAGAGAATGCAGATTAGTGGTTTAGCGAGTTATTAAAAATTTTCTCACCGTTTTCCTTTCCCTAATCCCCCCTTTTTCTTTTCCTAGCTTTACCTAAGCCCTCCCCAGGAGTGACCCATTGGCATGATGTGGCAAATCCACTCATGGATCCTCCTTTACCCTTCCAAATTCCCTTACCCTTCCCCTTTTATCCTCCCTTTTCCCTGGTCTTCCCTTCCCTTTCCCAAATAAATTATAAGAGCTATGGACAAAATCTATCTATAAGTACACTTTCCATGATATGAGAAATGTCCACAATGTTTTATAGAAACTAATATACTGATGCTATCTTATGCAACACCCCATGTGTGGGGTCATTTTGATTTATGTTATCTGTGTACTGTTTCTTGTGCTTAATAAAAACCCTTGAAACGAAAGAAAAATGACTATAGTTGAAGAGGTAATGGCCCCTAAACTATGTTCTGGGATGAAAGTTACAGCTTCAGTGAAATCCGTTTGCAAATCGGAGTGATAGATTAGAATCTAGAGCCAACGGTACGTTTTCTATGTTAAACCATTACACCATTGAAAAACTGGTTACGTTTGCAATCGAAAGAAAAATGACTATAGTTGAAGAGGTAATGGCCCCTAAACTATGTTCTGGGATGAAAAATACAGCTTCAGTGAAATCCGTTTGCAAATCGGAGTGATAGATTAGAATCTAGAGCCAACGGTAAGTTTTCTATGTTAAACCATTACACCATTGAAAAACTGGTTACGTTTGCAATCGAAAGAAAAATGACTATAGTTGAAGAGGTAATGGCCCCTAAACTATGTTCTGGGATGAAAAATACAGCTTCAGTGAAATCCGTTTGCAAATTGGAGTGATAGATTAGAATCTAGAGCCAACGGTACGTTTTCTATGTTAAACCATTACACCATTGAAAAACTGGTTACGTCTGCAATCGAAAGAAAAATGACTATAGTTGAAGAGGTAATGGCCCCTAAACTATGTTCTGGGATGAAAGTTACAGCTTCAGTGAAATCCGTTTGCAAATCGGAGTGATAGATTAGAATCTAGAGCCAACGGTACGTTTTCTATGTTAAACCATTACACCATTGAAAAACTGGTTACGTTTGCAATCGAAAGAAAAATGACTATAGTTGAAGAGGTAATGGCCCCTAAACTATGTTCTGGGATGAAAGTTACAGCTTCAGTGAAATCCGTTTGCAAATCGGAGTGATAGATTAGAATCTAGAGCCAATGGTACGTTTTCTATGTTAGACCATTACACCATTGAAAAACTGGTTACGTTTGCAATCGAAAGAAAAATGACTATAGTTGAAGAGGTAATGGCCCCTAAACTATGTTCTGGGATGAAAAATACAGCTTCAGTGAAATCCGTTTGCAAATCGGAGTGATAGATTAGAATCTAGAGCCAACGGTACGTTTTCTATGTTAAACCATTACACCATTGAAAAACTGGTTACGTTTGCAATCGAAAGAAAAATGACTATAGTTGAAGAGGTAATGGCGCCTAAACTATGTTCTGGGAATCTAGAGCCAACGGTACGTTTTCTATGTCAAACCATTACACCATTGAAAAACTGGTTACGTTTGCAATCGAAAGAAAAATGACTATAGTTGAAGAGGTAATGGCCCCTAAACTATGTTCTGGGATGAAAAATACAGCTTCAGTGAAATCCGTTTGCAAATCGGAGTGATAGATTAGAATCTAGAGCCAACGGTACGTTTTCTATGTTAAACCACTACACCATTGAAAAACTGGTTACGTTTGCAATCGAAAGAAAAATTACTATAGTTGAAGAGGTAATGGCCCCTAAACTATGTTCTGGGATGAAAAATACAGCTTCAGTAAAATCCGTTTGCAAATCGGAGTGATAGATTAGAATCTAGAGCCAACGGTACGTTTTCTATGTTAAACCATTACACCATTGAAAAACTAGTTACGTTTGCAATCGAAAGAAAAATGACTATAGTTGAAGAGGTAATGGCCCCTAAACTATGTTCTGGGATGAAAGTTACAGCTTCAGTGAAATCCGTTTGCAAATCGGAGTGATAGATTAGAATCTAGAGCCAACGGTAAGTTTTCTATGTTAAACCATTACACCATTGAAAAACTGGTTACGTTTGCAATCGAAAGAAAAATGACTATAATTGAAGAGGTAATGGCCCCTAAACTATGTTCTGGGATGAAAAATACAGCTTCAGTGAAATCCGTTTGCAAATCGGAGTGATAGATTAGAATCTAGAGCCAACGGTACGTTTTCTATGTTAAACCATTACACCATTGAAAAACTGGTTACGTCTGCAATCGAAAGAAAAATGACTATAGTTGAAGAGGTAATGGCCCCTAAACTATGTTCTGGGATGAAAGTTACAGCTTCAGTGAAATCCGTTTGCAAATCGGAGTAATAGATTAGAATCTAGAGCCAACGGTACGTTTTCTATGTTAAACCATTACACCATTAAAAAACTGGTTACGTTTGCAATCGAAAGAAAAATGACTATAGTTGAAGAGGTAATGGCCCCTAAACTATGTTCTGGGATGAAAAATACAGCTTCAGTGAAATCCGTTTGCAAATCGGAGTGATAGATTAGAATCTAGAGCCAACGGTAAGTTTTCTATGTTAAACCATTACACCATTGAAAAACTGGTTACGTTTGCAATCGAAAGAAAAATGACTATAGTTGAAGAGGTAATGGCCCCTAAACTATGTTCTGGGATGAAAAATACAGCTTCAGTGAAATCCGTTTGCAAATCGGAGTGATAGATTAGAATCTAGAGCCAACGGTAAGTTTTCTATGTTAAACCATTACACCATTGAAAAACTGGTTACTTCTGCAATCGAAAGAAAAATGACTATAGTTGAAGAGGTAATGGCCCCTAAACTATGTTCTGGGATGAAAGTTACAGCTTCAGTGAAATCCGTTTGCAAATCGGAGTGATAGATTAGAATCTAGAGCCAACGGTACGTTTTCTATGTTAAACCATTACACCATTGAAAAACTGGTTACGTTTGCAATCGAAAGAAAAATGACTATAGTTGAAGAGGTAATGGCCCCTAAACTATGTTCTGGGATGAAAGTTACAGCTGCAGTGAAATCCGTTTGCAAATCGGAGTGATAGATTAGAATCTAGAGCCAACGGTACGTTTTCTATGTTAAACCATTACACCATTGAAAAACTGGTTACGTCTGCAATCGAAAGAAAAATGACTATAGTTGAAGAGGTAATGGCCCCTAAACTATGTTCTGGGATGAAAGTTACAGCTTCAGTGAAATCCGTTTGCAAATCGGAGTGATAGATTAGAATCTAGAGCCAACGGTAAGTTTTCTATGTTAAACCATTACACCATTGAAAAACTGGTTACGTTTGCAATCGAAAGAAAAATGACTATAATTGAAGAGGTAATGGCCCCTAAACTATGTTCTGGGATGAAAAATACAGCTTCAGCGAAATCCGTTTGCAAATCGGAGTGATAGATTAGAATCTAGAGCCAACGGTAAGTTTTCTATGTTAAACCATTACACCATTGAAAAACTGGTTACGTTTGCAATCGAAAGAAAAATGACTATAGTTGAAGAGGTAATGGCCCCTAAACTATGTTCTGGGATGAAAAATACAGCTTCAGTGAAATCCGTTTGCAAATTAGAGTGATAGATTAGAATCTAGAGCCAACGGTACGTTTTCTATGTTAAACCATTACACCATTGAAAAACTGGTTACGTCTGCAATCGAAAGAAAAATGACTATAGTTGAAGAGGTAATGGCCCCTAAACTATGTTCTGGGATGAAAGTTACAGCTTCAGTGAAATCCGTTTGCAAATTGGAGTGATAGATTAGAATCTAGAGCCAACGGTACGTTTTCTATGTTAAACCATTACACCATTGAAAAACTGGTTACGTCTGCAATCGAAAGAAAAATGACTATAGTTGAAGAGGTAATGGCCCCTAACCTATGTTCTGGGATGAAAGTTACAGCTTCAGTGAAATCTGTTTGCAAATCGGAGTGATAGATTAGAATCTAGAGCCAACGGTACGTTTTCTATGTTAAACCATTACACCATTGAAAAACTGGTTACGTTTGCAATCGAAAGAAAAATGACTATAGTTGAAGAGGTAATGGCCCCTAAACTATGTTCTGGGATGAAAAATACAGCTTCAGTGAAATCCGTTTGCAAATCGGAGTGATAGATTAGAATCTAGAGCCAACGGTAAGTTTTCTATGTTAAACAATTACACCATTGAAAAACTGGTTTCGTTTGCAATCGAAAGAAAAATGACTATAGTTGAAGAGGTAATGGCCCCTAAACTATGTTCTGGGATGAAAAATACAGTTTCAGTGAAATCCGTTTGCAAATCGGAGTGATAGATTAGAATCTAGAGCCAACGGTAAGTTTTCTATGTTAAACCATTACACCATTGAAAAACTGGTTACGTTTGCAATCGAAAGAAAAATGACTATAGTTGAAGAGGTAATGGCCCCTAAACTATGTTCTGGGATGAAAAATACAGCTTCAGTGAAATCCGTTTGCAAATCGGAGTGATAGATTAGAATCTAGAGCCAACGGTAAGTTTTCTATGTTAAACCATTACACCATTGAAAAACTGGTTACGTTTGCAATCGAAAGAAAAATGACTATAGTTGAAGAGGTAATGGCCCCTAAACTATGTTCTGGGATGAAAGTTACAGCTTCAGTGAAATCCGTTTGCAAATCGGAGTGATAGATTAGAATCTAGAGCCAACGGTACGTTTTCTATGTTAAACCATTACACCATTGAAAAACTGGTTACGTTTGCAATCGAAAGAAAAATGACTATAGTTGAAGAGGTAATGGCCCCTAAACTATGTTCTGAGATGAAAAATACAGCTTCAGTGAAATCCGTTTGCAAATCGGAGTGATAGATTAGAATCTAGAGCCAACGGTACGTTTTCTATGTTAAACCATTACACCATTGAAAAACTGGTTAAGTTTGCAATCGAAAGAAAAATGACTATAGTTGAAGAGGTAATGGCCCCTAAACTATGTTCTGGGATGAAAAATACAGCTTCAGTGAAATCCGTTTGCAAATCGGAGTGATAGATTAGAATCTAGAGCCAACGGTACGTTTTATATGTTAAACCATTACACCATTGAAAAACTGGTTACGTTTGCAATCGAAAGAAAAATGACTATAGTTGAAGAGGTAATGGCCCCTAAACTATGTTCTGGGATGAAAGTTACAGCTTCAGTGAAATCCGTTTGCAAATCGGAGTGATAGATTAGAATCTAGAGCCAACGGTAAGTTTTCTATGTTAAACCATTACACCATTGAAAAACTGGTTACGTTTGCAATCGAAAGAAAAATGACTATAGTTGAAGAGGTAATGGCCCCTAAACTATGTTCTGAGATGAAAAATACAGCTTCAGTGAAATCCGTTTGCAAATCGGAGTGATAGATTAGAATCTAGAGCCAACGGTACGTTTTCTATGTTAAACCATTACACCATTGAAAAACTGGTTAAGTTTGCAATCGAAAGAAAAATGACTATAGTTGAAGAGGTAATGGCCCCTAAACTATGTTCTGGGATGAAAAATACAGCTTCAGTGAAATCCGTTTGCAAATCGGAGTGATAGATTAGAATCTAGAGCCAACGGTACGTTTTCTATGTTAAACCATTACACCATTGAAAAACTGGTTACGTCTGCAATCGAAAGAAAAATGACTATAGTTGAAGAGGTAATGGCCCCTAAACTATGTTCTGGGATGAAAGTTACAGCTTCAGTGAAATCCGTTTGCAAATCGGAGTGATAGATTAGAATCTAGAGCCAACTGTAAGTTTTCTATGTTAAACCATTACACCATTGAAAAACTGGTTACGTTTGCAATCGAAAGAAAAATGACTATAGTTGAAGAGGTAATGGCCCCTAAACTATGTTCTGGGATGAAAAATACAGCTTCAGTGAAATCCGTTTGCAAATCGGAGTGATAGATTAGAATCTAGAGCCAACGGTAAGTTTTCTATGTTAAACCATTACACCATTGAAAAACTGGTTACGTTTGCAATCGAAAGAAAAATGACTATCGTTGAAGAGGTAATGGCCCCTAAACTATGTTCTGGGATGAAAAATACAGCTTCAGTGAAATCCGTTTGCAAATCGGAGTGATAGATTAGAATCTAGAGCCAACGGTAAGTTTTCTATGTTAAACCATTACACCATTGAAAAACTGGTTACGTTTGCAATCGAAAGAAAAATGACTATAGTTGAAGAGGTAATGGCCCCTAAACTATGTTCTGGGATGAAAGTTACAGCTTCAGTGAAATCCGTTTGCAAATCGGAGTGATAGATTAGAATCTAGAGCCAACGGTACGTTTTCTATGTTAAACCATTACACCATTGAAAAACTGGTTACGTTTGCAATCGAAAGAAAAATGACTAAAGTTGAAGAGGTAATGGCCCCTAAACTATGTTCTGGGATGAAAAATACAGCTTCAGTGAAATCCGTTTGCAAATCGGAGTGATAGATTAGAATCTAGAGCCAACGGTAAGTTTTCTATGTTAAACCATTACACCATTGAAAAACTGGTTACGTTTGCAATCGAAAGAAAAATGACTATAGTTGAAGAGGTAATGGCCCCTAAACTATGTTCTGGGATGAAAAATACAGTTTCAGTGAAATCCGTTTGCAAATCGGAGTGATAGATTAGAATCTAGAGCCAACGGTACGTTTTCTATGTTAAACCACTACACCATTGAAAAACTGGTTACGTTTGCAATCGAAAGAAAAATGACTATAGTTGAAGAGGTAATGGCCCCTAAACTATGTTCTGGGATGAAAAATACAGCTTCAGTGAAATCCGTTTGCAAATCGGAGTGATAGATTAGAATCTAGAGCCAAC
The DNA here is from genome assembly GCF_040937935.1 of Hyperolius riggenbachi. NCBI lineage: Eukaryota > Metazoa > Chordata > Amphibia > Anura > Hyperoliidae > Hyperolius > Hyperolius riggenbachi. Next base: position 151,916,353 of record NC_090656.1, on the reverse strand, counting down.
GGTAAGTTTTCTATGTTAAACCATTACACCATTGAAAAACTGGTTACGTTTGCAATCGAAAGAAAAATGACTATAGTTGAAGAGGTAATGGCCCCTAAACTATGTTCTGGGATGAAAGTTACAGCTTCAGTGAAATCCGTTTGCAAATCGGAGTGATAGATTAGAATCTAGAGCCAACGGTACGTTTTCTATGTTAAACCATTACACCATTGAAAAACTGGTTACGTCTGCAATCGAAAGAAAAATGACTATAGTTGAAGAGGTAATGGCCCCTAAACTATGTTCTGGGATGAAAGTTACAGCTTCAGTGAAATCCGTTTGCAAATCGGAGTGATAGATTAGAATCTAGAGCCAACGGTACGTTTTCTATGTTAAACCATTACACCATTGAAAAACTGGTTACGTTTGCAATCGAAAGAAAAATGACTATAGTTGAAGAGGTAATGGCCCCTAAACTATGTTCTGGGATGAAAAATACAGCTTCAGTGAAATTCGTTTGCAAATCGGAGTGATAGATTAGAATCTAGAGCCAACGGTACGTTTTCTATGTTAAACCATTACACCATTGAAAAACTGGTTACGTTTGCAATCGAAAGAAAAATGACTATAGTTGAAGAGGTAATGGCCCCTAAACTATGTTCTGGGATGAAAAATACAGCTTCAGTGAAATCCGTTTGCAAATCGGAGTGATAGATTAGAATCTAGAGCCAACGGTAAGTTTTCTATGTTAAACCATTACACCATTGAAAAACTGGTTACGTTTGCAATCGAAAGAAAAATGACTATAGTTGAAGAGGTAATGGCCCCTAAACTATGTTCTGGGATGAAAAATACAGCTTCAGTGAAATCCGTTTGCAAATCGGAGTGATAGATTAGAATCTAGAGCCAACGGTACGTTTTCTATGTTAAACCACTACACCATTGAAAAACTGGTTACGTTTGCAATCGAAAGAAAAATTACTATAGTTGAAGAGGTAATGGCCCCTAAACTATGTTCTGGGATGAAAAATACAGCTTCAGTAAAATCCGTTTGCAAATCGGAGTGATAGATTAGAATCTAGAGCCAACGGTACGTTTTCTATGTTAAACCATTACACCATTGAAAAACTGGTTACGTTTGCAATCGAAAGAAAAATGACTATAGTTGAAGAGGTAATGGCCCCTAAACTATGTTCTGGGATGAAAGTTACAGCTTCAGTGAAATCCGTTTGCAAATCGGAGTGATAGATTAGAATCTAGAGCCAACGGTAAGTTTTCTATGTTAAACCACTACACCATTGAAAAACTGGTTACGTTTGCAATCGAAAGAAAAATTACTATAGTTGAAGAGGTAATGGCCCCTAAACTATGTTCTGGGATGAAAAATACAGCTTCAGTAAAATCCGTTTGCAAATCGGAGTGATAGATTAGAATCTAGAGCCAACGGTACGTTTTCTATGTTAAACCATTACACCATTGAAAAACTAGTTACGTTTGCAATCGAAAGAAAAATGACTATAGTTGAAGAGGTAATGGCCCCTAACCTATGTTCTGGGATGAAAAATACAGCTTCAGTGAAATCCGTTTGCAAATCGGAGTGATAGATTAGAATCTAGAGCCAACGGTAAGTTTTCTATGTTAAACCATTACACCATTGAAAAACTGGTTACGTTTGCAATTGAAAGAAAAATGACTATAGTTAAAGAAGTAATGGCCCCTAAACTATGTTCTGGGATGAAAGTTACAGCTTCAGTGAAATCCGTTTGCAAATCGGAGTGATAGATTAGAATCTAGAGCCAACGGTAAGTTTTCTATGTTAAACCATTACACCATTGAAAAACTGGTTACGTTTGCAATCGAAAGAAAAATGACTATAGTTGAAGAGGTAATGGCCCCTAAACTATGTTCTGGGATGAAAAATACAGCTTCAGTGAAATCCGTTTGCAAATCGGAGTGATAGATTAGAATCTAGAGCCAACGGTAAGTTTTCTATGTTAAACCATTACACCATTGAAAAACTGGTTACGTTTGCAATCGAAAGAAAAATGACTATAGTTGAAGAGGTAATGGCCCCTAAACTATTTTCTGGGATGAAAGTTACAGCTTCAGTGAAATCCGTTTGCAAATCGGAGTGATAGATTAGAATCTAGAGCCAACGGTACGTTTTCTATGTTAAACCATTACACCATTGAAAAACTGGTTACGTCTGCAATCGAAAGAAAAATGACTATAGTTGAAGAGGTAATGGCCCCTAAACTATGTTCTGGGATGAAAGTTACAGCTTCAGTGAAATCCGTTTGCAAATCGGAGTGATAGATTAGAATCTAGAGCCAACGGTACGTTTTCTATGTTAAACCATTACACCATTGAAAAACTGGTTACGTTTGCAATCGAAAGAAAAATGACTATAGTTGAAGAGGTAATGGCCCCTAAACTATGTTCTGGGATGAAAAATACAGCTTCAGTGAAATCCGTTTGCAAATCGGAGTGATAGATTAGAATCTAGAGCCAACGGTACGTTTTCTATGTTAAACCATTACACCATTGAAAAACTGGTTACGTTTGCAATCGAAAGAAAAATGACTATAGTTGAAGAGGTAATGGCCCCTAAACTATGTTCTGGGATGAAAAATACAGCTTCAGTGAAATCCGTTTGCAAATCGGAGTGATAGATTAGAATCTAGAGCCAACGGTAAGTTTTCTATGTTAAACCATTACACCATTGAAAAACTGGTTACATTTGCAATCGAAAGAAAAATGACTATAGTTGAATAGATAATGGCCCCTAAACTATGTTCTGGGATGAAAAATACAGCTTCAGTGAAATCCGTTTGCAAATCGGAGTGATAGATTAGAATCTAGAGCCAACGGTACGTTTTCTATGTTAAACCATTACACCATTGAAAAACTGGTTACGTTTGCAATCGAAAGAAAAATGACTATAGTTGAAGAGGTAATGGCCCCTAAACTATGTTCTGGGATGAAAAATACAGCTTCAGTGAAATCCGTTTGCAAATCGGAGTGATAGATTAGAATCTAGAGCCAACGGTACGTTTTCTATGTTAAACCATTACACCATTGAAAAACTGGTTACGTCTGCAATTGAAAGAAAAATGACTATAGTTGAAGAGGTAATGGCCCCTAAACTATGTTCTGGGATGAAAGTTACAGCATCAGTGAAATCCGTTTGCAAATCGGAGTGATAGATTAGAATCTAGAGCCAACGGTACGTTTTCTATGTTAAACCATTACACCATTGAAAAACTGGTTACGTTTGCAATCGAAAGAATAATGACTATAGTTGAAGAGGTAATGGCCCCTAAACTATGTTTTGGGATGAAAGTTACAGCTTCAGTGAAATCCGTTTGCAAATCGGAGTGATAGATTAGAATCTAGAGCCAACGGTACGTTTTCTATGTTAAACCATTACACCATTGAAAAACTGGTTACGTCTGCAATAGAAAGAAAAATGACTATAGTTGAAGAGGTAATGGCCCCTAAACTATGTTCTGGGATGAAAGTTACAGTTTCAGTGAAATCCGTTTGCAAATCGGAGTGATAGATTAGAATCTAGAGCCAACGGTAAGTTTTCTATGTTAAACCATTACACCATTGAAAAACTGGTTACGTTTGCAATCGAAAGAAAAATGACTATAGTTGAAGAGGTAATGGCCCCTAAACTATGTTCTGGGATGAAAGTTACAGTTTCAGTGAAATCCGTTTGCAAATCGGAGTGATAGATTAGAATCTAGAGCCAACGGTACGTTTTCTATGTTAAACCATTACACCATTGAAAAACTGGTTACGTTTGCAATCGAAAGAAAAATGACTATAGTTGAAGAGGTAATGGCCCCTAAACTATGTTCTGGGATGAAAGTTACAGCTTCAGTGAAATCCATTTGCAAATCGGAGTGATAGATTAGAATCTAGAGCCAACGGTAAGTTTTCTATGTTAAACCATTACACCATTGAAAAACTGGTTACGTTTGCAATCGAAAGAAAAATGACTATAGTTGAAGAGGTAATGGCCCCTAAACTATGTTCTGGGATGAAAAATACAGCTTCAGTGAAATCCGTTTGCAAATCGGAGTGATAGATTAGAATCTAGAGCCAACGGTAAGTTTTCTATGTTAAACCATTACACCATTGAAAAACTGGTTACGTTTGCAATTGAAAGAAAAATGACTATAGTTGAAGAAGTAATGGCCCCTAAACTATGTTCTAGGATGAAAGTTACAGCTTCAGTGAAATCCGTTTGCAAATCGGAGTGATAGATTAGAATCTAGAGCCAACGGTAAGTTTTCTATGTCAAACCATTACACCATTGAAAAACTGGTTACGTTTGCAATCGAAAGAAAAATGACTATAGTTGAAGAGGTAATGGCCCCTAAACTATGTTCTGGGATGAAAAATACAGCTTCAGTGAAATCCGTTTGCAAATCGGAGTGATAGATTAGAATCTAGAGCCAACGGTAAGTTTTCTATGTTAAACCATTACACCATTGAAAAACTGGTTACGTTTGCAATCGAAAGAAAAATGACTATAGTTGAAGAGGTAATGGCCCCTAAACTATGTTCTGGGATGAAAAATACAGCTTCAGTAAAATCCGTTTGCAAATCGGAGTGATAGATTAGAATCTAGAGCCAACGGTACGTTTTCTATGTTAAACCATTACACCATTGAAAAACTGGTTACGTTTGCAATCGAAAGAAAAATGACTATAGTTGAAGAGGTAATGGCCCCTAAACTATGTTCTGGGATGAAAAATACAGCTTCAGTGAAATCCGTTTGCAAATCGGAGTGATAGATTAGAATCTAGAGCCAACGGTAAGTTTTCTATGTTAAACCATTACACCATTGAAAAACTGGTTACGTTTGCAATCGAAAGAAAAATGACTATAGTTGAAGAGGTAATGGCCCCTAAACTATGTTCTGGGATGAAAGTTACAGCTTCAGTGAAATCCGTTTGCAAATCGGAGTGATAGATTAGAATCTAGAGCCAACGGTACGTTTTCTATGTTAAACCATTACACCATTGAAAAACTGGTTACGTTTGCAATCGAAAGAAAAATGACTATAGTTGAAGAGGTAATGGCCCCTAAACTATGTTCTGGGATGAAAAATACAGCTTCAGTGAAATCCGTTTGCAAATCGGAGTGATAGATTAGAATCTAGAGCCAACGGTACGTTTTTTATGTTAAACCATTACACCATTGAAAAACTGGTTATGTCTGCAATCGAAAGAAAAATGACTATAGTTGAAGAGGTAATGGCCCCTAAACTATGTTCTGGGATGAAAGTTACAGCTTCAGTGAAATCCGTTTGCAAATCGGAGTGATAGATTAGAATCTAGAGCCAACGGTACGTTTTCTATGTTAAACCATTACACCATTGAAAAACTGGTTACGTTTGCAATCGAAAGAAAAATGACTATAGTTGAAGAGATAATGGCACCTAAACTATGTTCTGGGATGAACAATACAGCTTCAGTGAAATCCGTTTGCAAATCGGAGTGATAGATTAGAATCTAGAGCCAACGGTAAGTTTTCTATGTTAAACCATTACACCATTGAAAAACTGGTTACGTTTGCAATCGAAAGAAAAATGACTATAGTTGAAGAGGTAATGGCCCCTAAACTATGTTCTGGGATGAAAGTTACAGCTTCAGTGAAATCCGTTTGCAAATCGGAGTGATAGATTAGAATCTAGAGCCAACGGTACGTTTTCTATGTTAAACCATTACACCATTGAAAAACTGGTTACGTCTGCAATCGAAAGAAAAATGACTATAGTTGAAGAGGTAATGGCCCCTAAACTATGTTCTGGGATGAAAGTTACAGCTTCAGTGAAATCCGTTTGCAAATCGGAGTGATAGATTAGAATCTAGAGCCAACGGTACGTTTTCTATGTTAAACCATTACACCATTGAAAAACTGGTTACGTCTGCAATCGAAAGAAAAATGACTATAGTTGAAGAGGTAATGGCCCCTAAACTATGTTCTGGGATGAAAGTTACAGTTTCAGTGAAATCCGTTTGCAAATCGGAGTGATAGATTAGAATCTAGAGCCAACGGTAAGTTTTCTATGTTAAACCATTACACCATTGAAAAACTGGTTACGTTTGCAATCGAAAGAAAAATGACTATAGTTGAAGAGGTAATGGCCCCTAAACTATGTTCTGGGATGAAAAATACAGCTTCAGTGAAATCCGTTTGCAAATCGGAGTGATAGATTAGAATCTAGAGCCAACGGTACGTTTTCTATGTTAAACCATTACACCATTGAAAAACTGGTTACGTCTGCAATCGAAAGAAAAATGACTATAGTTGAAGAGGTAATGGCCCCTAAACTATGTTCTGGGATGAAAGTTACAGTTTCAGTGAAATCCGTTTGCAAATCGGAGTGATAGATTAGAATCTAGAGCCAACGGTAAGTTTTCTATGTTAAACCATTACACCATTGAAAAACTGGTTACGTTTGCAATCGAAAGAAAAATGACTATAGTTGAAGAGGTAATGGCCCCTAAACTATGTTCTGGGATGAAAGTTACAGCTTCAGTGAAATCCGTTTGCAAATCGGAGTGATAGATTAGAATCTAGAGCCAACGGTACGTTTTCTATGTTAAACCATGACACCATTGAAAAACTGGTTACGTTTGCAATCGAAAGAAAAATGACTATAGTTGAAGAGGTAATGGCCCCTAAACTATGTTCTGGGATGAAAGTTACAGCTTCAGTGAAATCCGTTTGCAAATCGGAGTGATAGATTAGAATCTAGAGCCAACGGTACGTTTTCTATGTTAAACCATTACACCATTGAAAAACTGGTTACGTCTGCAATCGAAAGAAAAATGACTATAGTTGAAGAGGTAATGGCCCCTAAACTATGTTCTGGGATGAAAGTTACAGCTTCAGTGAAATCCGTTTGCAAATCGGAGTGATAGATTAGAATCTAGAGTCAACGGTACGTTTTCTATGTTAAACCATTACACCATTGAAAAACTGGTTACGTCTGCAATCGAAAGAAAAATGACTATAGTTGAAGAGGTAATGGCCCCTAAACTATGTTCTGGGATGAATGTTACAGCTTCAGTGAAATCCGTTTGCAAATCGGAGTGATAGATTAGAATCTAGAGCCAACGGTAAGTTTTCTATGTTAAACCATTACTCCATTGAAAAACTGGTTACGTTTGCAATCGAAAGAAAAATGACTATAGTTGAAGAGCTAAACTATGTTCTGGGATGAAAAATACAGCTTCAGTGAAATCTGTTTGCAAATCGGAGTGATAGATTAGAATCTAGAGCCAACGGTAAGTTTTCTATGTTAAACCATTACTCCATTGAAAAACTGGTTACGTTTGCAATCGAAAGAAAAATGACTATAGTTGAAGAGGTAATGGCCCCTAAACTATGTTCTGGGATGAAAGTTACAGCTTCAGTGAAATCCGTTTGCAAATCGGAGTGATAGATTAGAATCTAGAGCCAACGGTACGTTTTCTATGTTAAACCATTACACCATTGAAAAACTGGTTACGTTTGCAATCGAAAGAAAAATGACTATAGTTGAAGAGGTAATGGCCCCTAAACTATGTTCTGGGATGAAAGTTACAGCTTCAGTGAAATCCGTTTGCAAATCGGAGTGATAGATTAGAATCTAGAGCCAACGGTACGTTTTCTATGTTAAACCATTACACCATTGAAAAACTGGTTACGTCTGCAATCGAAAGAAAAATGACTATAGTTGAAGAGGTAATGGCCCCTAAACTATGTTCTGGGATGAAAGTTACAGCTTCAGTGAAATCCGTTTGCAAATCGGAGTGATAGATTAGAATCTAGAGCCAACGGTACGTTTTCTATGTTAAACCATTACACCATTGAAAAACTGGTTACGTCTGCAATCGAAAGAAAAATGACTATAGTTGAAGAGGTAATGGCCCCTAAACTATGTTCTGGGATGAAAGTTACAGCTTCAGTGAAATCCGTTTGCAAATCGGAGTGATAGATTAGAATCTAGAGCCAACGGTACGTTTTCTATGTTAAACCATTACACCATTGAAAAACTGGTTACGTTTGCAATCGAAAGAAAAATGACTATAGTTGAAGAGGTAATGGCCCCTAAACTATGTTCTGGGATGAAAAATACAGCTTCAGTGAAATCCGTTTGCAAATCGGAGTGATAGATTAGAATCTAGAGCCAACGGTAAGTTTTCTATGTTAAACCATTACACCATTGAAAAACTGGTTACGTTTGCAATTGAAAGAAAAATGACTATAGTTGAAGAGGTAATGGCCCCTAAACTATGTTCTGGGATGAAAAATACAGCTTCAGTGAAATCCGTTTGCAAATCGGAGTGATAGATTAGAATCTAGAGCCAACGGTAAGTTTTCTATGTTAAACCATTACACCATTGAAAAACTGGTTACGTTTGCAATCGAAAGAAAAATGACTATAGTTGAAGAGGTAATGGCCCCTAAACTATGTTCTGGGATGAAAGTTACAGCTTCAGTGAAATCCGTTTGCAAATCGGAGTGATAGATTAGAATCTAGAGCCAACGGTACGTTTTCTATGTTAAACCATTACACCATTGAAAAACTGGTTACGTCTGCAATCGAAAGAAAAATGACTATAGTTGAAGAGGTAATGGCCCCTAAACTATGTTCTGGGATGAAAAATACAGCTTCAGTGAAATCCGTTTGCAAATCGGAGTGATAGATTAGAATCTAGAGCCAACGGTACGTTTTCTATGTTAAACCATTACACCATTGAAAAACTGGTTACGTTTGCAATCGAAAGAAAAATGACTATAGTTGAAGAGGTAATGGCCCCTAAACTATGTTCTGGGATGAAAAATACAGCTTCAGTGAAATCCGTTTGCAAATCGGAGTGATAGATTAGAATCTAGAGCCAACGGTACGTTTTCTATGTTAAACCATTACACCATTGAAAAACTGGTTACGTTTGCAATCGAAAAAAAAATGACTATAGTTGAAGAGGTAATGGCCCCTAAACTATGTTCTGGGATGAAAAATACAGCTTCAGTGAAATCCGTTTGCAAATCGGAGTGATAGATTAGAATCTAGAGCCAACGGTAAGTTTTCTATGTTAAACCATTACACCATTGAAAAACTGGTTACGTTTGCAATCGAAAGAAAAATGACGGGGGGCGCTAGTGAGGCGCTTGCTGAGAAGGATGCATCTTTGCTGAGCTCCTTCTTCCACACCTGATTCCTGCCTATCAAGAGCGATTACAGAGGCCAAACTGGTATCATCCGACAGCTGAACACTCCAGGTATGCTTGGATCCCCCAAACAATACCCTATACGCAGCCATACTGCCTCCAGACCCCTTCTTTCTCCCCTAAGATTCGAGAGGAGATTCTCAAAGATGGCTGCCAAGGCCCAGCCTGAGCAAGAAGCATGCTCACCATCAGATAGTGCCCCAGCCCAATCCTCCAGCCCAACTGCCCCAGGCTCATCACGAGAGGGTGCCCAGGCCCCGCCAACCACTCAGACCCCGAAACGAGCGTTGTGGACCCCGGGGGACCCCAAATCCCGCCATGACGCCACCGCGGACAACGCGTACAAAAATACGCATGGCGGACATGACTGTACGCATGGAAATGACTCTGATGAGCCGCATAGCCCGCATGATGATCCGCATGGCCGCAATGGGAACAATGCGACCAAAAATACGCATGGCTCACATGAACGTACGCATGGAAGAGGCAAAGAAAATACGCGTTCACAGCATGGAAGTCCGCAATACCATCAGGAAAATCCGCATGCGGCAAGTGGCCAGGCGTTAATGCTTCCACAAACACTATCCTCGGCAGATTTAATGGCTATGATGCGCAATGTGTTTAAAGAAGAACTACGTGAAGCCGTTCACGAGCTGTCGCAACAGATAACAGACATTGGCCAGAGAGTGGATGTCTTGGAACAACAGTCTGACAAGCTAGTAGAGGCGATCAATGAGGACAGAGCCCAACTGGATGAACATGACGATAGACTAGACCAGGCCGAGGCTAAACTGGAGGACCTGGAGAACCGGAGCAGGAGGGCCAATGTGCGGATACGAGGTCTCCCTGAATCTTTCCTCGACTTGGAGCCTGTGGCCAACAACCTCTTTGGCTCATTGCTTCCACAGGTGGACTCCTCCATATTGAGGGTGGTCCGCATCCACCGTTCTTTGGCTAAGCCACGCAATCCAGAACTGCCAAGAGACATCATTGCAAAACTGGCATCGGAGGACGCAAGAGACAAGCTTCTTCTAGCAGCACGAGATTTGACCACCCTCCCAGGGGTCCCCACATCCGTCCAGATCTTTGCCGACCTGGCACCCATTACCATTCTTAAGAGGAGGCAAATGAGGCCCTATACACTTGCATTGCAGCAAAAGGCAATTCGCTACAAATGGGGATTTCCCTTTATGTTGTCTTTCAAAATTAACAACAAAACATATAATTGCAAACGCCCAGAAGAGGCGGCAAAGGCACTCAGACAGGCGGCCATCCCCTTTACCATCCCGACGGTGCCTCAACGGTCTCCTAACCAACAACGCACCGGTCAAGTGGCAGGAAATTGGTCGACAGTGAGAGGATCCTCCTTCAGGGCACGTGAGCCCGATATAGGCGCTTCTTGAATCTTATGTGCATACTTTGCCTACTGGAGGATTTCCTTCTGCATTTCTATGACCTGATGACGTGAGGACGGCTCCCTCCTTTATGATGTGAGGGACCCGTTCACATCCCTTCTTTTTGGAGCTATATTGGAGACTACTCTAATCGTCACTTAGATGGACATTAAAATCTGGTTGTCCCCTTTATGATGTAGGGATAACGAAGATACGTTTCAGCTCACGAACATTTTTCTTGAGAAAAATTGAAACCCTCTTTATAATGATTGCGGGAATATGGACCTGCCTCTTTGGTGGGCCAACCCCTGCCTTATGATCACACCCTGACATGGACACCTTTTGCTCTTAGGTAATTTGTTAAAAATGTTATGCCATGTTAAGCATTTATGTTTCTGTCTTGATTTCCATGTTCAGCTTGGTGTAAAGAGGTTCACTTTTGGGTTATCTATGGTTTATAAGGAATAATGGTTTTTTGGGACTTTTGGTCTTGAAAAACTGGTTTTGGCCTAAAGTTTAAAGGTTAACTGGCAGCCCAGGTGTGGTTCACTATTGCTGTCCCCCTACCCAAGATGGCGCTTGGGGCTAGGTCGGCACTGTTAGTGGTGGCCCTGCTCCAATCGTTATCAACGCACGATTGTGCTTTCCCTTCCCTCGCAGCTTATAAAGCTTCTTCTTTCCAACCCCCCTATAGCCGAATTGAGGAATACAATACGAACAAGTTGGTCGGGCGCCTGCTGCCCTCGATGTGTTTATTTTGCTTTGTCTGCCCCGTGGCTCTCTTCATTACTATGATTCTTGAGCGTACCTCTAATTATCGCCCACCATGAGTAATAAGCCCTTTAACATTGTATCTCACAATGTGAGAGGTCTGAACTCCCCCCAGAAAAGGAAAAAGGCCCTTACGGAACTGATCCGGTCATCTCCCGACATTATATGTCTCCAAGAGACCCACTTTACCAATAAGTCCCACCCTAAATTTTTCCATCATAGATACAAAAGGGTCTATTGCTCAAACTATAACAAAAAACAGAGAGGGGTTGCAATTCTTCTTGCAGACTCCTTTCCTTTAGAACCCTCCTCTTATACTAGAGATGATGAGGGGACATATGGTATACTTCTAGGACACCTTTTAGGAAAAACTATATGTATCGTTAACTTATATGCTCCCCCAGACCAGAATTTTTGTGTCATTAACAAATTGTCTGAGGTTCTTCTTACTCTGTCATATGATATGCTTATCTGGGCTGGAGACTTCAATCTGACACCTAATGACAAGGTGGATAGGACACACCCTCAAAGACCCTCAATTGCTAAGAAATCAAGGCAACTTTTTGAAGACCTGTTCAGGACACACTCGCTGGTTGACACGTGGAGAGTCTATAATGGTAACAAACGGGGATATACTCATATGTCTACCCCTCACAACTCGTATTCTAGGATAGACCTGATCCTGATTTCTTTGTCCTGTGCCTCCTCCTTGGTCTATGCTAGGAATTTGCTGTGCCCTTGGTCGGATCACGACCCTCTTCTTGTCTCCCTGAACTCCCTGATTCCTAAAACACAAAGAGCCCCTTGGCGGTTAAATGAGTCCCTATTACATAACACAGAAATCTATGACAAAATAGATTCCCAGCTGACAGAATACTTTAGCCTTAACGATAATGATGATACCTCCCCGGCGGTTGTTTGGCTGGCACATAAATCGGTGGTAAGAGGAACATTCATACAACTAGCTGCTAGACATAAAAGAGATAGAAACAAAATTCTTGCAGACTTAGAATATAAACTACAAAAACTCCATCTTGCCAACCAACAGCATCCGTCTAGATTCCTTTATAAACAGATCCAGAATATTCAAACACAAATAGACACGATTCTTAACTCTGAAACAGAAAAAGCACTAAGGTGGACGGCCGCAACAGTATACGATCAAATAAATAAACCAAAGAGATGGTTGGCCGCGAAACTGAGGGCACAGCAAACGGTTAATAGGGTCCTTAGGATCAAAGATAAGAAAGGAAAGGTGACATCAGATCCTGATAAGATCTACGACATATTTTCTGAATATTATAAAACTTTGTATAGCGACCCTGAACCTAACCTGCACTCCACCCAGAGAAGGGATTTCTTGGAGGGAACAGTGAGAAAGACCCTAACAGAGGACACAGTGAAGTTGCTTAATGCCGATGTCACACAGGAGGAGGTACATGAGGCAATTAAAAGACTCAAGAGATCCAAAGCCCCCGGGCCGGATGGCTTTTCGGCTCTATATTATAAGAAATATGAATCCCACTTAACCCCATATTTGATTAAGTTCTATAACCACCTATTGAAAGGGAATATACCCCCAGAGGAATTTTTATCCTCATTACTGGTGGTAATTCCCAAGCCCCAAAGGGATACACTCCTCACAAAAAACTATAGACCAATCTCTTTGTTGGGGGTCGATTATAAGCTCTTCACTTCGATACTGGCGAGCAGACTGAACGGGATCTTACCAGCCTTGCTTCACCGGGACCAAGTGGGTTTCGTCCCAAAGAGACAGGCCCCAGACAATATTCGGAAGATATTGAATCTCCAACATTATTGTAAGAGAACCGCCACATGTATGGCCATCCTATCCCTTGATATGGAGAAGGCATTTGACCTCATCAAGTGGCCATACATGGAGGCGGTCCTGCATAAATATGGATTCAAGGGTAATTTTGTCAATGCCATTTCAGCACTATACTCACATCCATCAGCCACTCTGAAAATGCCTGCATCCACGAGAAAGTCATTCGCAATACAGAGGGGTACGAGGCAGGGATGCCCTCTGTCACCAGCAATTTTTGCTCTCATTATTGAGCCGCTGGCAGAGCAGATCCGCAATACACCGGAGATTACAGGCGTGAAAATTGCCTCAAAAGAATATAAGCTTTCTCTCTTTGCGGACGATATTCTGCTAACCCTTACCTCTCCCCGCACCTCTATTCCAAAACTACTAGATGAAATTTCGAAATTCTCCCCTTTCTCTGGATTTAGGCTTAATTTGGAGAAATCGGAACTGATGGTCTCGGATATGTCTAAGACGCAAGCCCAACAACTGGCCGAATCACATGGCCTCCAACATCAGACCAAATTCATACAGTACCTAGGGATTAAGCTCACGGCTGACCCATTAAAACTATATGAGTTTAACTATCCCCCCCTTTACAATAAGCTGGCTCGAGATTTGGAGAGCTGGAATGAGTTCCCGATCTCTATGCTGGGCAGAATATCAGCAGTACGAATGACCTTACTCCCAAGACTACTATATCTTTTTAGAACTCTGCCGATACTCCTTAGAAAAGGCCCAATACAGCACCTGCAATCCCTTATCCAGAAATTTATTTGGAGAAAAAGAAAAGCCCGGATTAAATATTTAACATTAGCCAGACCTAGGGACCTGGGGGGCCTAAACGCTCCCATACTCTTTAATTATTATAAGGCGGCCCAGATTTCCCAACTAGCAGCATCAAACGCCACCCCCAGTGTTGTCCCACTCTGGGTTGAGCTGGAGTCACTTTTGATGGCCCCTCTATCCCTGGATGGGGCAATGTGGGCTAAACACATTCCTATAGCCAAGATCAGAAAACTATCCCCGGTCTCGGCTCAATCCCTAAGTCTATGGTCTAGGACAAGATTTGTATATGCTTTCCAATCCCCCACGTCCTGTATGACTAGGATCTTTCGCAACCCTGACTTCCCAGAGGGACATAAAGTTACTCAATTTAGATGGTGGATCCAAAAGGGGTTCACAACTTTAGGCAAATTTTTATCTGCATTTAAACTCCAGAAATCCATTCACTTTATAAAAAAGCATGAGGTTCCCAGGGAAGAGTGGGGAAGAATGGACTTAATATTTAAATTCCTATCCTCATTAGACCCTAATGAAGATGTCCACACCTACTCCCCTTTTGAAGTCCGCTGCAAAAATAGCCCAATGGATGGAGGATTCATCTCCGACTTGTACACCTTTCTTTCCCATCCCACCATTGATGGCAAAATTAAGGCCCAGCTGGACTGGGAAAGAGATTGTGCCCAGGAACTCTCTGATAGCAAGTGGGCTCACTGCTGCACCTCCTTGACCAGGGGATCACTCTTTTTCTCCTCCATCGAGACATCTCTAAAACTCCTGCATAGAACGTATCAGACACCCGCTAGACTACATCTATACAATCCTATATATTCATCTGACTGTTTTAGGGGCTGTGCTCAGCGGGGTGATCTGTGGCATGTTTGGTGGTCGTGCCCAAAGGCCCAAACCTTCTGGAAAGATGTCTGGAATAGAACAAAATTGATGCTTAGTTTACACAGTGATATGGACCCTTCGGTCCTCTTACTGGGCAATAGACCTCAATCGATGAAATATGCTACTCATAAATTAATCCAATATATAATGGCACAGGCACGGAGACACTTGGCGTCTCGCTGGAGGAAAGACTCGCTTATGGTCGAGGAGGTGTTTAGAGGCCTTAATTCCACCATGTCCTCAGAACATATCAGGGCTAAAATATTTGACAACTTGGAGAACTTCTTTAAGGTATGGGATCCATGGATCGAATGGCAGGGAAATGTGGGCCTTTCCTATCTGTTGCACTCCTTCTAGGGACAGTCCCTCTCGGGTGGAGCGTAACTCATTAAATTCATAAGCATCGGTTTCTGTTATGAGTGCCACGGGGCATCACCCTTATGATATGTCTACACTCCTGGGCGTGTATGTGCCCTTGACCCAACAACTGTAATAGTTTTCTTGTGATTCTGCTTTTCCTTTCTTCGGCTACTGACTTTACCCTTCTTTCCTCCCTACCCACACCTCTTTTATCCACTGGAATTCACTATAGGCATGATGTGGTAATTCCACCCATGGTGAATCCTTTCATCCCACTTACCCTTTCTACCTAAGCCTACCCTTTTTCTTACCCCATACCCCTCTTTCCCTATGGGCCTCTCTTGGCTCAAGTAGAAATGTATAAAACACTAGGTATGCATGATCACCCTCGATTGTTTTTTATGCTCTTTTTCTTTTCTCTGCTTAAAGTTTGTAGGGTGACCGTGTACTTTTTGTCTTAATTATCAGTTTTCAAAGTGATACTCTCCACATGTGGAGAAAATTTGTCTTTACTTTTATTGTTAAATGATTTTATTTCTAAATAAACACCCTTGGAACGAAAGAAAAATGACTATAGTTGAAGAGGTAATGGCCCCTAAACTATGTTCTGGGATGAAAAATACAGCTTCAGTGAAATCCGTTTGCACATCGGAGTGATAGATTAGAATCTAGAGCCAACGGTACGTTTTCTATGTTAAACCATTACACCATTGAAAAACTGGTTACGTCTGCAATCAAAAGAAAAATGACTATAGTTGAAGAGGTAATGGCCCCTAAACTATGTTCTGGGATGAAAGTTACAGCTTCAGTGAAATCCGTTTGCAAATCGGAGTGATAGATTAGAATCTAGAGCCAACGGTACGTTTTCTATGTTAAACCATTACACCATTGAAAAACTG
Organism: Hyperolius riggenbachi; assembly: GCF_040937935.1. NCBI lineage: Eukaryota > Metazoa > Chordata > Amphibia > Anura > Hyperoliidae > Hyperolius > Hyperolius riggenbachi. The sequence goes on along the minus strand of NC_090656.1, from coordinate 151,900,205 downwards.
GTTACGTTTGCAATCGAAAGAAAAATGACTATAGTTGAAGAGGTAATGGCCCCTAAACTATGTTCTGGGATGAAAAATACAGCTTCAGTGAAATCCGTTTGCAAATCGGAGTGATAGATTAGAATCTAGAGCCAACGGTAAGTTTTCTATGTTAAACCATTACACCATTGAAAAACTGGTTACGTTTGCAATCGAAAGAAAAATGACTATAGTTGAAGAGGTAATGGCCCCTAAACTATGTTCTGGGATGAAAAATACAGCTTCAGTGAAATCCGTTTGCAAATCGGAGTGATAGATTAGAATCTAGAGCCAACGGTAAGTTTTCTATGTTAAACCATTACACCATTGAAAAACTGGTTACGTTTGCAATCGAAAGAAAAATGACTATAGTTGAAGAGGTAATGGCCCCTAAACTATGTTCTGGGATGAAAGTTACAGCTTCAGTGAAATCCGTTTGCAAATCGGAGTGATAGATTAGAATCTAGAGCCAACGGTACGTTTTCTATGTTAAACCATTACACCATTGAAAAACTGGTTACGTTTGCAATCGAAAGAAAAATGACTATAGTTGAAGAGGTAATGGCCCCTAAACTATGTTCTGGGATGAAAAATACAGCTTCAGTGAAATCCGTTTGCAAATCGGAGTGATAGATTAGAATCTAGAGCCAACGGTACGTTTTTTATGTTAAACCATTACACCATTGAAAAACTGGTTATGTCTGCAATCGAAAGAAAAATGACTATAGTTGAAGAGGTAATGGCCCCTAAACTATGTTCTGGGATGAAAGTTACAGCTTCAGTGAAATCCGTTTGCAAATCGGAGTGATAGATTAGAATCTAGAGCCAACGGTACGTTTTCTATGTTAAACCATTACACCATTGAAAAACTGGTTACGTTTGCAATCGAAAGAAAAATGACTATAGTTGAAGAGATAATGGCCCCTAAACTATGTTCTGGGATGAAAAATACAGCTTCAGTGAAATCCGTTTGCAAATCGGAGTGATAGATTAGAATCTAGAGCCAACGGTACGTTTTCTATGTTAAACCATTACACCATTGAAAAACTGGTTACGTTTGCAATCGAAAGAAAAATGACTATAGTTGAAGAGGTAATGGCCCCTAAACTATGTTCTGGGATGAAAGTTACAGCTTCAGTGAAATCCGTTTGCAAATCGGAGTGATAGATTAGAATCTAGAGCCAACGGTACGTTTTCTATGTTAAACCATTACACCATTGAAAAACTGGTTACGTCTGCAATCGAAAGAAAAATGACTATAGTTGAAGAGGTAATGGCCCCTAAACTATGTTCTGGGATGAAAGTTACAGCTTCAGTGAAATCCGTTTGCAAATCGGAGTGATAGATTAGAATCTAGAGCCAACGGTACGTTTTCTATGTTAAACCATTACACCATTGAAAAACTGGTTACGTCTGCAATCGAAAGAAAAATGACTATAGTTGAAGAGGTAATGGCCCCTAAACTATGTTCTGGGATGAAAGTTACAGTTTCAGTGAAATCCGTTTGCAAATCGGAGTGATAGATTAGAATCTAGAGCCAACGGTAAGTTTTCTATGTTAAACCATTACACCATTGAAAAACTGGTTACGTTTGCAATCGAAAGAAAAATGACTATAGTTGAAGAGGTAATGGCCCCTAAACTATGTTCTGGGATGAAAAATACAGCTTCAGTGAAATCCGTTTGCAAATCGGAGTGATAGATTAGAATCTAGAGCCAACGGTACGTTTTCTATGTTAAACCATTACACCATTGAAAAACTGGTTACGTCTGCAATCGAAAGAAAAATGACTATAGTTGAAGAGGTAATGGCCCCTAAACTATGTTCTGGGATGAAAGTTACAGTTTCAGTGAAATCCGTTTGCAAATCGGAGTGATAGATTAGAATCTAGAGCCAACGGTAAGTTTTCTATGTTAAACCATTACACCATTGAAAAACTGGTTACGTTTGCAATCGAAAGAAAAATGACTATAGTTGAAGAGGTAATGGCCCCTAAACTATGTTCTGGGATGAAAGTTACAGCTTCAGTGAAATCCGTTTGCAAATCGGAGTGATAGATTAGAATCTAGAGCCAACGGTACGTTTTCTATGTTAAACCATGACACCATTGAAAAACTGGTTACGTTTGCAATCGAAAGAAAAATGACTATAGTTGAAGAGGTAATGGCCCCTAAACTATGTTCTGGGATGAAAGTTACAGCTTCAGTGAAATCCGTTTGCAAATCGGAGTGATAGATTAGAATCTAGAGCCAACGGTACGTTTTCTATGTTAAACCATTACACCATTGAAAAACTGGTTACGTCTGCAATCGAAAGAAAAATGACTATAGTTGAAGAGGTAATGGCCCCTAAACTATGTTCTGGGATGAAAGTTACAGCTTCAGTGAAATCCGTTTGCAAATCGGAGTGATAGATTAGAATCTAGAGTCAACGGTACGTTTTCTATGTTAAACCATTACACCATTGAAAAACTGGTTACGTCTGCAATCGAAAGAAAAATGACTATAGTTGAAGAGGTAATGGCCCCTAAACTATGTTCTGGGATGAAAGTTACAGTTTCAGTGAAATCCGTTTGCAAATCGGAGTGATAGATTAGAATCTAGAGCCAACGGTACGTTTTCTATGTTAAACCATTACACCATTGAAAAACTGGTTACGTTTGCAATCGAAAGAAAAATGACTATAGTTGAAGAGGTAATGGCCCCTAAACTATGTTCTGGGATGAAAAATACAGCTTCAGTGAAATCTGTTTGCAAATCGGAGTGATAGATTAGAATCTAGAGCCAACGGTAAGTTTTCTATGTTAAACCATTACTCCATTGAAAAACTGGTTACGTTTGCAATCGAAAGAAAAATGACTATAGTTGAAGAGGTAATGGCCCCTAAACTATGTTCTGGGATGAAAGTTACAGCTTCAGTGAAATCCGTTTGCAAATCGGAGTGATAGATTAGAATCTAGAGCCAACGGTAAGTTTTCTATGTTAAACCATTACTCCATTGAAAAACTGGTTACGTTTGCAATCGAAAGAAAAATGACTATAGTTGAAGAGCTAAACTATGTTCTGGGATGAAAAATACAGCTTCAGTGAAATCTGTTTGCAAATCGGAGTGATAGATTAGAATCTAGAGCCAATGGTAAGTTTTCTATGTTAAACCATTACTCCATTGAAAAACTGGTTACGTTTGCAATCGAAAGAAAAATGACTATAGTTGAAGAGGTAATGGCCCCTAAACTATGTTCTGGGATGAAAGTTACAGCTTCAGTGAAATCCGTTTGCAAATCGGAGTGATAGATTAGAATCTAGAGCCAACGGTACGTTTTCTATGTTAAACCATTACACCATTGAAAAACTGGTTACGTTTGCAATCGAAAGAAAAATGACTATAGTTGAAGAGGTAATGGCCCCTAAACTATGTTCTGGGATGAAAGTTACAGCTTCAGTGAAATCCGTTTGCAAATCGGAGTGATAGATTAGAATCTAGAGCCAACGGTACGTTTTCTATGTTAAACCATTACACCATTGAAAAACTGGTTACGTCTGCAATCGAAAGAAAAATGACTATAGTTGAAGAGGTAATGGCCCCTAAACTATGTTCTGGGATGAAAGTTACAGCTTCAGTGAAATCCGTTTGCAAATCGGAGTGATAGATTAGAATCTAGAGCCAACGGTACGTTTTCTATGTTAAACCATTACACCATTGAAAAACTGGTTACGTCTGCAATCGAAAGAAAAATGACTATAATTGAAGAGGTAATGGCCCCTAAACTATGTTCTGGGATGAAAGTTACAGCTTCAGTGAAATCCGTTTGCAAATCGGAGTGATAGATTAGAATCTAGAGCCAACGGTACGTTTTCTATGTTAAACCATTACACCATTGAAAAACTGGTTACGTTTGCAATCGAAAGAAAAATGACTATAGTTGAAGAGGTAATGGCCCCTAAACTATGTTCTGGGATGAAAAATACAGCTTCAGTGAAATCCGTTTGCAAATCGGAGTGATAGATTAGAATCTAGAGCCAACGGTAAGTTTTCTATGTTAAACCATTACACCATTGAAAAACTGGTTACGATTGCAATTGAAAGAAAAATGACTATAGTTGAAGAGGTAATGGCCCCTAAACTATGTTCTGGGATGAAAAATACAGCTTCAGTGAAATCCGTTTGCAAATCGGAGTGATAGATTAGAATCTAGAGCCAACGGTAAGTTTTCTATGTTAAACCATTACACCATTGAAAAACTGGTTACGTTTGCAATCGAAAGAAAAATGACTATAGTTGAAGAGGTAATGGCCCCTAAACTATGTTCTGGGATGAAAGTTACAGCTTCAGTGAAATCCGTTTGCAAATCGGAGTGATAGATTAGAATCTAGAGCCAACGGTACGTTTTCTATGTTAAACCATTACACCATTGAAAAACTGGTTACGTCTGCAATCGAAAGAAAAATGACTATAGTTGAAGAGGTAATGGCCCCTAAACTATGTTCTGGGATGAAAAATACAGCTTCAGTGAAATCCGTTTGCAAATCGGAGTGATAGATTAGAATCTAGAGCCAACGGTACGTTTTCTATGTTAAACCATTACACCATTGAAAAACTGGTTACGTTTGCAATCGAAAGAAAAATGACTATAGTTGAAGAGGTAATGGCCCCTAAACTATGTTCTGGGATGAAAAATACAGCTTCAGTGAAATCCGTTTGCAAATCGGAGTGATAGATTAGAATCTAGAGCCAACGGTACGTTTTCTATGTTAAACCATTACACCATTGAAAAACTGGTTACGTTTGCAATCGAAAAAAAAATGACTATAGTTGAAGAGGTAATGGCCCCTAAACTATGTTCTGGGATGAAAAATACAGCTTCAGTGAAATCCGTTTGCAAATCGGAGTGATAGATTAGAATCTAGAGCCAACGGTAAGTTTTCTATGTTAAACCATTACACCATTGAAAAACTGGTTACGTTTGCAATCGAAAGAAAAATGACTATAGTTGAAGAGGTAATGGCCCCTAAACTATGTTCTGGGATGAAAAATACAGCTTCAGTGAAATCCGTTTGCAAATCGGAGTGATAGATTAGAATCTAGAGCCAACGGTACGTTTTCTATGTTAAACCATTACACCATTGAAAAACTGGTTACGTTTGCAATCAAAAGAAAAATGACTATAGTTGAAGAGGTAATGGCCCCTAAACTATGTTCTGGGATGAAAAATACAGCTTCAGTGAAATCCGTTTGCAAATCGGAGTGATAGATTAGAATCTAGAGCCAACGGTACGTTTTCTATGTTAAACCATTACACCATTGAAAAACTGGTTACGTCTGCAATCGAAAGAAAAATGACTATAGTTGAAGAGGTAATGGCCCCTAAACTATGTTCTGGGATGAAAGTTACAGCTTCAGTGAAATCCGTTTGCAAATCGGAGTGATAGATTAGAATCTAGAGCCAACGGTACGTTTTCTATGTTAAACCATTACACCATTGAAAAACTGGTTACGTTTGCAATCGAAAGAAAAATGACTATAGTTGAAGAGGTAATGGCCCCTAAACTATGTTCTGGGATGAAAAATACAGCTTCAGTGAAATCCGTTTGCAAATCGGAGTGATAGATTAGAATCTAGAGCCAACGGTACGTTTTCTATGTTAAACCATTACACCATTGAAAAACTGGTTACGTTTGCAATCGAAAGAAAAATGACTATAGTTGAAGAGGTAATGGCCCCTAAACTATGTCCTGGGATGAAATTTACAGCTTCAGTGAAATCCGTTTGCAAATCGGAGTGATAGATTAGAATCTAGAGCCAACGGTACGTTTTCTATGTTAAACCATTACACCATTGAAAAACTGGTTACGTCTGCAATCGAAAGAAAAATGACTATAGTTGAAGAGGTAATGGCCCCTAAACTATGTTCTGGGATGAAAGTTACAGCTTCAGTGAAATCCGTTTGCAAATCGGAGTGATAGATTAGAATCTAGAGCCAACGGTACGTTTTCTATGTTAAACCATTACACCATTGAAAAACTGGTTACGTCTGCAATCGAAAGAAAAATGACTATAGTTGAAGAGGTAATGGTCCCTAAACTATGTTCTGGGATGAAAGTTACAGTTTCAGTGAAATCCGTTTGCAAATCGGAGTGATAGATTAGAATCTAGAGCCAACGGTACGTTTTCTATGTTAAACCATTACACCATTGAAAAACTGGTTACGTCTGCAATCGAAAGAAAAATGACTATAGTTGAAGAGGTAATGGCCCCTAAACTATGTTCTGGGATGAAAGTTACAGCTTCAGTGAAATCCGTTTGCAAATCGGAGTGATAGATTAGAATCTAGAGCCAACGGTACGTTTTCTATGTTAAACCATTACACCATTGAAAAACTGGTTACGTTTGCAATCGAAAGAAAAATGACTATAGTTGAAGAGGTAATGGCCCCTAAACTATGTTCTGGGATGAAAAATACAGCTTCAGTGAAATCCGTTTGCAAATCGGAGTGATAGATTAGAATCTAGAGCCAACGGTAAGTTTTCTATGTTAAACCATTACACCATTGAAAAACTGGTTACGTTTGCAATTGAAAGAAAAATGACTATAGTTGAAGAGGTAATGGCCCCTAAACTATGTTCTGGGATGAAAAATACAGCTTCAGTGAAATCCGTTTGCAAATCGGAGTGATAGATTAGAATCTAGAGCCAACGGTAAGTTTTCTATGTTAAACCATTACACCATTGAAAAACTGGTTACGTTTGCAATCGAAAGAAAAATGACTATAGTTGAAGAGGTAATGGCCCCTAAACTATGTTCTGGGATGAAAGTTACAGCTTCAGTGAAATCCGTTTGCAAATCGGAGTGATAGATTAGAATCTAGAGCCAACGGTACGTTTTCTATGTTAAACCATTACACCATTGAAAAACTGGTTACGTCTGCAATCGAAAGAAAAATGACTATAGTTGAAGAGGTAATGGCCCCTAAACTATGTTCTGGGATGAAAAATACAGCTTCAGTGAAATCCGTTTGCAAATCGGAGTGATAGATTAGAATCTAGAGCCAACGGTACGTTTTCTATGTTAAACCATTACACCATTGAAAAACTGGTTACGTTTGCAATCGAAAGAAAAATGACTATAGTTGAAGAGGTAATGGCCCCTAAACTATGTTCTGGGATGAAAAATACAGCTTCAGTGAAATCCGTTTGCAAATCGGAGTGATAGATTAGAATCTAGAGCCAACGGTACGTTTTCTATGTTAAACCATTACACCATTGAAAAACTGGTTACGTTTGCAATCGAAAAAAAAATGACTATAGTTGAAGAGGTAATGGCCCCTAAACTATGTTCTGGGATGAAAAATACAGCTTCAGTGAAATCCGTTTGCAAATCGGAGTGATAGATTAGAATCTAGAGCCAACGGTAAGTTTTCTATGTTAAACCATTACACCATTGAAAAACTGGTTACGTTTGCAATCGAAAGAAAAATGACTATAGTTGAAGAGGTAATGGCCCCTAAACTATGTTCTGGGATGAAAAATACAGCTTCAGTGAAATCCGTTTGCAAATCGGAGTGATAGATTAGAATCTAGAGCCAACGGTACGTTTTCTATGTTAAACCATTACACCATTGAAAAACTGGTTACGTTTGCAATCGAAAGAAAAATGACTATAGTTGAAGAGGTAATGGCCCCTAAACTATGTTCTGGGATGAAAAATACAGCTTCAGTGAAATCCGTTTGCAAATCGGAGTGATAGATTAGAATCTAGAGCCAACGGTACGTTTTCTATGTTAAACCATTACACCATTGAAAAACTGGTTACGTCTGCAATCGAAAGAAAAATGACTATAGTTGAAGAGGTAATGGCCCCTAAACTATGTTCTGGGATGAAAGTTACAGCTTCAGTGAAATCCGTTTGCAAATCGGAGTGATAGATTAGAATCTAGAGCCAACGGTACGTTTTCTATGTTAAACCATTACACCATTGAAAAACTGGTTACGTTTGCAATCGAAAGAAAAATGACTATAGTTGAAGAGGTAATGGCCCCTAAACTATGTTCTGGGATGAAAAATACAGCTTCAGTGAAATCCGTTTGCAAATCGGAGTGATAGATTAGAATCTAGAGCCAACGGTACGTTTTCTATGTTAAACCAATACACCATTGAAAAACTGGTTACGTTTGCAATCGAAAGAAAAATGACTATAGTTGAAGAGGTAATGGCCCCTAAACTATGTCCTGGGATGAAATTTACAGCTTCAGTGAAATCCGTTTGCAAATCGGAGTGATAGATTAGAATCTAGAGCCAACGGTACGTTTTCTATGTTAAACCATTACACCATTGAAAAACTGGTTACGTCTGCAATCGAAAGAAAAATGACTATAGTTGAAGAGGTAATGGCCCCTAAACTATGTTCTGGGATGAAAGTTACAGCTTCAGTGAAATCCGTTTGCAAATCGGAGTGATAGATTAGAATCTAGAGCCAACGGTACGTTTTCTATGTTAAACCATTACACCATTGAAAAACTGGTTACGTCTGCAATCGAAAGAAAAATGACTATAGTTGAAGAGGTAATGGTCCCTAAACTATGTTCTGGGATGAAAGTTACAGTTTCAGTGAAATCCGTTTGCAAATCGGAGTGATAGATTAGAATCTAGAGCCAACGGTAAGTTTTCTATGTTAAACCATTACACCATTGAAAAACTGGTTACGTTTGCAATCGAAAGAAAAATGACTATAGTTGAAGAGGTAATGGCCCCTAAACTATGTTCTGGGATGAAAAATACAGCTTCAGTGAAATCCGTTTGCAAATCGGAGTGATAGATTAGAATCTAGAGCCAACGGTACGTTTTCTATGTTAAACCATTACACCATTGAAAAACTGGTTACGTCTGCAATCGAAAGAAAAATGACTATAGTTGAAGAGGTAATGGCCCCTAAACTATGTTCTGGGATGAAAGTTACAGTTTCAGTGAAATCCGTTTGCAAATCGGAGTGATAGATTAGAATCTAGAGCCAACGGTACGTTTTCTATGTTAAACCATTACACCATTGAAAAACTGGTTACGTTTGCAATCAAAAGAAAAATGACTATAGTTGAAGAGGTAATGGCCCCTAAACTATGTTCTGGGATGAAAGTTACAGCTTCAGTGAAATCCGTTTGCAAATCGGAGTGATAGATTAGAATCTAGAGCCAACGGTACGTTTTCTATGTTAAACCATTACACCATTGAAAAACTGGTTACGTTTGCAATCGAAAGAAAAATGACTATAGTTGAAGAGGTAATGGCCCCTAAACTATGTTCTGGGATGAAAAATACAGCTTCAGTGAAATCCGTTTGCAAATCGGAGTGATAGATTAGAATCTAGAGCCAACGGTAAGTTTTCTATGTTAAACCATTACACCATTGAAAAACTGGTTACGTTTGCAATCGAAAGAAAAATGACTATAGTTGAAGAGGTAATGGCCCCTAAACTATGTTCTGGGATGAAAGTTACAGCTTCAGTGAAATCCGTTTGCAAATCGGAGTGATAGATTAGAATCTAGAGCCAACGGTACGTTTTCTATGTTAAACCATTACACCATTGAAAAACTGGTTACGTTTGCAATCGAAAGAAAAATGACTATAGTTGAAGAGGTAATGGCCCCTAAACTATGTTCTGGGATGAAAGTTACAGCTTCAGTGAAATCCGTTTGCAAATCGGAGTGATAGATTAGAATCTAGAGCCAACGGTACGTTTTCTATGTTAAACCATTACACCATTGAAAAACTGGTTATGTCTGCAATCGAAAGAAAAATGACTATAGTTGAAGAGGTAATGGCCCCTAAACTATGTTCTGGGATGAAAGTTACAGCTTCAGTGAAATCCGTTTGCAAATCGGAGTGATAGATTAGAATCTAGAGCCAATGATACGTTTTCTATGTTAAACCATTACACCATTGAAAAACTGGTTACGTCTGCAATCGAAAGAAAAATGACTATAGTTAAAGAGGTAATGGCCCCTAAACTATGTTCTGGGATGAAAGTTACAGCTTCAGTGAAATCCGTTTGCAAATCGGAGTGATAGATTAGAATCTAGAGCCAACGGTACGTTTTCTATGTTAAACCATTACACCATTGAAAAACTGGTTACGTTTGCAATCGAAAGAAAAATGACTATAGTTGAAGAGGTAATGGCCCCTAAACTATGTTCTGGGATGAAAAATACAGCTTCAGTGAAATCCGTTTGCAAATCAGAGTGATAGATTAGAATCTAGAGCCAACGGTAAGTTTTCTATGTTAAACCATTACACCATTGAAAAACTGGTTACGTTTGCAATCGAAAGAAAAATGACTATAGTTGAAGAGGTAATGGCCCCTAAACTATGTTCTGGGATGAAAAATACAGCTTCAGTGAAATCCGTTTGCAAATCGGAGTGATAGATTAGAATCTAGAGCCAACGGTAAGTTTTCTATGTTAAACCATTACACCATTGAAAAACTGGTTACGTTTGCAATCGAAAGAAAAATGACTATAGTTGAAGAGGTAATGGCCCTTAAACTATTTTCTGGGATGAAAGTTACAGCTTCAGTGAAATCCGTTTGCAAATCGGAGTGATAGATTAGAATCTAGAGCCAACGGTACGTTTTCTATGTTAAACCATTACACCATTGAAAAACTGGTTACGTCTGCAATCGAAAGAAAAATGACTATAGTTGAAGAGGTAATGGCCCCTAAACTATGTTCTGGGATGAAAGTTACAGCTTCAGTGAAATCCGTTTGCAAATCGGAGTGATAGATTAGAATCTAGAGCCAACGGTACGTTTTCTATGTTAAACCATTACACCATTGAAAAACTGGTTACGTTTGCAATCGAAAGAAAAATGACTATAGTTGAAGAGGTAATGGCCCCTAAACTATGTTCTGGGATGAAAAATACAGCTTCAGTGAAATCCGTTTGCAAATCGGAGTGATAGATTAGAATCTAGAGCCAACGGTACGTTTTCTATGTTAAACCATTACACCATTGAAAAACTGGTTACGTTTGCAATCGAAAGAAAAATGACGGGGGGGCGCTAGTGAGGCGCTTACTGAAGTGGATGCATCTCCAGTGAGCTCCTGCTTCCCAGCTTGATTGCCACAGCAATACTGCACCGATCGGGGCAAGATATATATCCCCGGATTCATAAGGATCCCAGGAATGCTTGGATCTCCACAACAATATCCCATCAGAAGTCGTTCATCCTCCAGGCCACTTCTTTCGCCGCTCAAGTTCAGGAGAAGATTCTCCAAGATGGCTGCCAAGGCCCACACAGAGGGAGAGGCCAGAAGCCTTTCACCAGAAGGTATGTGCCATCCTGACAGCCCACCTATCTCAGGATCCTCTAAGAGGTCCCCCCAGGCCCCCGCACCCCTGGAGACCCCAAAACGAGCACCCCAAACCTCCCCAAAGCCCACAGCAAGTCAAGCCGCGCGGGCCGCCGCACCGCCGAAAAATACGCATGCCGCATCCAAAAGTACGCATGCCAATAGTAAAAATACGCATCCTACACATGGCAGTACGCATAGCGGGCATGAACGTACGCATTCCGGCAAGCCCGAAAATACGCGTCAGCAGCATGAACGTACGCATGGCGGGCATGAAAGTACGCATAGCGGCAATCCCGAAAGTACGCATCATCAGCATGAATGTACGCATAAAAGTACGCATAGCAGCAATCTCGAAAGTACGCATCAGCAGCATGAACATACGCATAGCGGGCATGAAAGTACGCGTTCCAACCAAGCCAAAAGTCCACAAAACCCGGAGGACAGTACGCATAAGGGCCAAGGAAATACGCATCCTCAACAGATCTCTGGACTCCCTCCACATGCAGAAAATTTGCCAACCGGAATGTCTACGGAGCAACTGATGGCAATGATGCGGTCTGTATTTAAAGAAGAGCTTCGTGGGGCGGTCAATGAGCTATCTGAACAGATTGCGGATGTAGGTCAACGAGTTGATATTTTAGAACACCAATCAGACGAGATGGTAAAAGCAATCAATGAGGACAGGCTCAAAATAGATGAACACGACGAACGCCTGGACGAGGCGGAAGCCAAACTGGAGGATTTGGAGAACAGGAGCCGTCGCTCCAATGTACGTCTGCGGGGTCTCCCGGAATCGTTCACGGACCTAGAAGCGGTAGCAGCGAACCTCTTTGGGGCCCTCCTGCCACATCTCGACTCTGCGCAACTCCGAGTGGTCCGCATCCATAGATCCTTGGTTAAAATGCGCAATCCAGAGCTACCCAGAGACATCATTGCAAAATTTTACTCTGAGGATATCCGAGACAAGATCCTGTTGGCTGCTCGGGGCTTGACAACTCTTCCGGACGTCCCGACCTCCGTTCAAATATTTGCGGATCTGGCCCCAACCACCATACTCAAGCGACGAGAGATGAGGCCATACACACTAGCCTTACAACAACAAGACATACGCTACAGATGGGGATTCCCCTTCATGATCACCTTCAAAATCAACAATAAAATCCATACCTGCAAGAGGCCAGAAGAGGTCGCCAAAATTCTAACAGAAGCGGACATACCCTTTACCCTACCTACGCCTCCGAACCAACAGCCTAAACCCAGACGTACTGGGAGGCCAGTCCAATCTTGGACCACTGCAAGAGGATCCTCATCCATACGACCAAGGGCCCTTGATATGGATGCCGCCTGACCAGAGCTGGTTCGATCTTATAAGCCTCTCTTGACGTAATTCTCTCCTGGGATATTCGATAATGAAACCCCTTTATGATGTGGGTAATGCTCTCATAGCATATTTATCGGATGACATTCCCTACATTTTCATCTAAGACTATATTGTTTCCTTCGGTTTTTTAATAACCGGATGACGCCCTCTTCTAGGCTGTTGGGCATAACACTCTCATCACTGCTTCAACACGAGCTACCAAGTTCGAATCTGGAAGGACGGTTTCTCCAGACTATATATGATCCTCGCCCTCTTGGGTGATATATGTTGTACTATGCTTAAGTTAACAGTTAATTAGTTGTCCTCAGGACGTGTTGGTGCCACATATGCCCCGATGCCTGGTGTATTGACTTAATATGTTTTTTTTTCTCTAGGTTATAAGGCAGATCAAGCTGGGACCACTGTTGCTGTCCCCCAAGCTTAGGGTGATGCCAGGACTACGGCCCACGCTGATAGTGTGGGCTCTTTTTCAGTCATTACTTCTGCACACTTGTGCTTCTCCCTCCCCCCGAGATTGTACATTGGTATGTATAACTTATTCCCATTCCCCAAGAGTTGAGAATTCACTTTCCTCCCCCCTTTGCTGCCGCTTGCTTCCCACCCGGGGCTCGATAGTTCGCAATGCCTTAATATGCTCTGGTACATGTGCTCATAACACAACTACTTGGATATATCACTACCCATGACGAGCACTAAACCATATAATGTGATTAGCCATAACGTCAGAGGCCTCAATTCTCCCCACAAAAGGAAAAAGGCAATCACAGAACTAGTAAGACTCCACCCAGATGTGATATGCATTCAAGAAACCCATTTCACCGATAAGTCCCATCCCAAATTCTTTCACACCCAATATCAGAGGATATTCCTCTCTAATTATGGCAAAAAACAGAGAGGAGTTATGACCATGTTGGCAAACTCTTTCCCGTTCGAATTAATAACACATATCAAAGATGATGAAGGCACCCATAATATTCTACTGGGGCGGCACCAAGACAAAATTTTGTGCATAGTCAACATGTATGCCCCCCCAGATAAATCTCTTCTAGTAGCCTCTAAGATATCGGACCTCTTGGTAACGCTAAATTATGATTCCCTCATTTGGGCAGGGGACTTTAATATGGCCCCTAATAATTCTCGAGATAGAACACACCCTGTACGCCCCTCTGATGCCAAAAGAATTACCCAATTCTTTGACAAATTACTAAAGCTTCATTCACTCACGGACATATGGAGGGAATATAATGGCGAAAAAAAGGGGTACACGCACATGTCCGCACCACACAATTCTTACTCAAGAATCGACCTGATCTTAGTTTCTGCTCACTCAGTTCCTTCTTTAATATGCTCCAGGATATTATTGTGCCCATGGTCAGACCATGATCCTGTCCTAGCATCATTCCACTCCTTGACCCCCACAACTCAAAAATCACCCTGGCGATTGAATGAATCATTATTATATAATACGGAAATCTTTGCGAAAGTGGAATCCTCTCTGGATGACTACTTCCTCCATAATGCCTCGGATGAGATTTCACCGGCCATGGTGTGGCTTGCCCATAAGGCCGTCATAAGAGGCAACTTCATCCAGATCGCCTCCAAATTTAAAAAAGAAAGGAAGGAAGTCCTATCCAATTTAGAGTATAAAATCTTAAAACTCCATTTGGCCAATCAGATTCAACCCTCTAGATACCTACTCAAGCAGATACAGGATCTCCAACTCCAACTAGACGTCATACTCAATTCTGAGGTAGAAAAAGCCCTACGCTGGTCAGCAGCTACAGCATATGACCAGATCAATAAACCGAAAAGATGGTTAGCATCCAAGCTGAGAGCGCAGCAATCTATCAATAGAGTGGTTAAAATTAGGGACAAGAATGGGAAGATTACATCTAGCCCCGACAAAATCTATGACACCTTCTCAGAATACTACAAGAATCTATATTCTGATGACTCCCCAAACTCCCACTCCCGACAAAGACAACAGTACTTAGATGACACCGTTAAAAAAAGACTAACTGACGCCACATTAACTATGCTCAATGCAGACATCTCCCTAGAGGAACTTCACCAAGCGATTAAAAAGACTAAGCGCTCAAAGGCTCCCGGACCAGACGGCCTAACGGCCCTTTATTACAAAAAATTTGAGACAACTCTTTCACCCCACTTACTTAAATTCTATAATCATATTCTGAAAGGCAATACTCCCCCATCCGAATTCCTATCCTCGGCAATTGTCGTCATTCCAAAACCCCAGAGAGACCCACTACTCCCCAAAAACTATCGTCCTATCTCCCTTTTGGGAGTGGACTACAAAATTTTTACCTCCATCCTAGCAGAGAGAATCAACAAAATTTTGCCAGCACTTATTAATAGGGATCAAGTGGGCTTCATCCCAATGAGACAAGCACCTGACAATATCAGGAAAATTGTCAACTTACAACACTTTTGTAAACGAACGGCAACATGTATGGCCACCCTATCTTTAGATATGGAAAAGGCCTTTGACCTTATTAAGTGGCCATACATGTTGGCGGTATTGCAACAGTACGGAATTGGGGGAAACTACCTAAACGCGATAAGGGCCCTATACTCTTCCCCCTCGGCTGCCCTCAAAATGCCTGCCTCTTTGAGAACCACATTCCCAATCCAGAGAGGTACAAGGCAGGGATGTCCTCTCTCCCCAGGGATCTTTGCACTGGTCATGGAGCCTTTGGCGGAGAAAATAAGGAGAACACCTGAGATCTCGGGGGTGAAAATCAAATCAAAGGAATACAAACTATCACTCTTCGCCGACGATATACTCCTGACCTTGACGTCTCCTCATACGTCAATCCCAAAACTTATAGACGAAATAAAGCACTTTTCGACCTTCTCCGGATTTAAATTAAATTTAGACAAATCCGAATTAATGATGTCCCACACCCCCCAAGCCCAGGCAACAGCTTTGGCAAACTCTTTCGGACTCACCTATCAACCTAAATACATTAATTACCTGGGCATTAAATTAACAGTAGATCCACAAAATTTATATCCTACTAATTATCCACCCATGTATACTAAATTAGCCAAGGACTTGGAGACCTGGACTGACTATCCCCTTTCAATGTTGGGAAGAGTAGCAGCGGTCAGGATGACATTGTTACCAAGATTGTTGTACCTCTTTAGAACCATACCTATCTCAATTACGAAAGGACCGATACAACGTTTGCAAACATTAATTCAACGTTTCATCTGGAGAAACCGAAAGGCCAGGATCAAGTACATAACTTTGGCTAGATCCAGGGATCTCGGGGGCCTGAATGCCCCACTACTCTTTAACTACTATAAAGCAGCGAGACTCACCCAGCTAGCAAGTGTCAATGTCCCCACAGAGGTGGCTCCTCTATGGGTCGAAATAGAATCTCTTTTGGTGGCCCCCTCATCCATGGCAGGACTCATGTGGGCGCGCACCATTCCCCTACATAAGATTGCTAAAGCCTCCCCTATCTCAGCATATGCCCTAAGTCTATGGTCTAAATCCAGACACATATACACTTTACAATCACAGGTCTCTTGCATGACTAGTATTATATCTAACCCTGATTTCCCTCCAGGCCTAAAACCAGCTCAATATAAATGGTGGATCCAAAATGGGCTGACCAGGGTGGGAAAATTCTTATTAGCTTTTAAGATATGCACACCGAGACAATTCTGTGAAAAATATGGAATCCCTAAGGCAGAGTTGGACAGGCTTTATGAGATCTTTAAATATCTGAACACCTTAGATCCTTACAAGACTATTTTAACATACTCGCCATTTGAAATCAGGTGTAAAAATCGACCCATGGATAGAGGATTCATATCAGACGTATATTCCATGCTCTCTCACCCGGTCCTGGATGGCAAACTTAAGCCCCAGCTTGACTGGGAGAGAGAGTGTGGATTCGAGCTCACTGAAGCTAGATGGGCCCACTGCTGTACCTCATTGATGCGAGGCTCCTTGTTCTACTCGTCAATCGAGACATCCCTGAAGCTGCTCCACAGAGTTTATCTTACTCCTTATAAGCTAAATCTTTTTAATCCTTCCTCCACGGATCTATGCTTTCGCAAATGCAATCAAACTGGAGATCTATGGCACACTTGGTGGGCCTGCCCAAAAGCACAACAATTTTGGAAGGGTGTGTGGGCTAAGATCAAATTAATCACCAAAATCCAAACAGATCTAGACCCCTCCGTCCTACTGCTTGGAAATAGACCTGCTGCGCTTAAATATGCCACACATAAATTCATTCAATATACTGCAGCACAGGCTAAAAGGCATTTAGCACGTAATTGGAGGAAAAAATGCTTATCGGTGGAAGCAGTCTTCAGGGAACTCAACAACACCATGGCATCGGAGCACATACGGGCTAAGATCTTTGACACCCTAGAAAACTTTTATAAAGTGTGGGATCCATGGATTGACTGGCAGGAGAATCTTGGCTTTTTCCATGTTCTCCATACTTCTAATTTCCTATACACTCTCGTTGGAGTTATAAATTTTACTAATATGCTTTTCCTCTGACAGAATGGGGGCGTTGCTTCCTGTTGGGGGCATGGGGGGTGGCATGTCGGCAATGTGATTACAGTTGGAATAACATGCTTTCTCAACTCACTCTTTCCTTACCCGTTCTCTACCCTTTTCTATCCTGGGATGTCACCTATGGCATGATGTGGACTTCCACCCTAGGTGCATCCCTATATTCCCCATCCCTCCCCACCCTCAGCTCTTCCTCCCTTCTCCCCACCCATTCTTCCCCTTTTCCATGTTCATAAAGACGAAAAATTTAGAATCTTACAATCAACATTTAGATTTGATATATTCATTACTTTTTAACTTGAAAGTTTTTGATTGGCAATGGTTAGTTCACGTGATAAGCAATTATTTGAAACTCCCCGCATGTGGGGAATATACGATCTCACCTGTATTGTCATGTGATTTTTCTTAATAAACACCCTTGAAACGAAAGAAAAATGACTATAGTTGAAGAGGTAATGGCCCCTAAACTATGTTCTGGGATGAAAAATACAGCTTCAGTGAAATCCGTTTGCAAATCGGAGTGATAGATTAGAATCTAGAGCCAACGGTAAGTTTTCTATGTTAAACCATTACACCATTGAAAAACTGGTTACGTTTGCAATCGAAAGAAAAATGACTATAGTTGAAGAGATAATGGCCCCTAAACTATGTTCTGGGATGAAAAATACAGCTTCAGTGAAATCCGTTTGCAAATCGGAGTGATAGATTAGAATCTAGAGCCAACGGTACGTTTTCTATGTTAAACCATTACACCATTGAAAAACTGGTTACGTTTGCAATCGAATGAAAAATGACTATAGTTGAAGAGGTAATGGACCCTAAACTATGTTCTGGGATGAAAAATACAGCTTCAGTGAAATCCGTTTGCAAATCGGAGTGATAGATTAGAATCTAGAGCCAACGGTACGTTTTCTATGTTAAACCATTACACCATTGAAAAACTGGTTACGTCTGCAATCGAAAGAAAAATGACTATAGTTGAAGAGGTAATGGCCCCTAAACTATGTTCTGGAATGAAAGTTACAGCATCAGTGAAATCCGTTTGCAAATCGGAGTGATAGATTAGAATCTAGAGCCAACGGTACGTTTTCTATGTTAAACCATTACACCATTGAAAAACTGGTTACGTTTGCAATCGAAAGAAAAATGACTATAGTTGAAGAGGTAATGGCCCCTAAACTGTGTTCTGGGATGAAAAATACAGCTTCAGTGAAATCCGTTTGCAAATCGGAGTGATAGATTAGAATCTAGAGCCAACGGTAAGTTTTCTATGTTAAACCATTACACCATTGAAAAACTGGTTACGTTTGCAATCGAAAGAAAAATGACTATAGTTGAAGAGGTAATGGCCCCTAAACTATGTTCTGGGATGAAAAATACAGCTTCAGTGAAATCCGTTTGCAAATCAGAGTGATAGATTAGAATCTAGAGCCAACGGTAAGTTTTCTATGTTAAACCATTACACCATTGAAAAACTGGTTACGTTTGCAATCGAAAGAAAAATGACTATAGTTGAAGAGGTAATGGCCCCTAAACTATGTTCTGGGATGAAAGTTACAGCTTCAGTGAAATCCGTTTGCAAATCGGAGTGATAGATTAGAATCTAGAGCCAACGGTACGTTTTATATGTTAAACCATTACACCATTGAAAAACTGGTTACGTTTGCAATCGAAAGAAAAATGACTATAGTTGAAGAGGTAATGGCCCCTAAACTATGTTCTGGGATGAAAAATACAGCTTCAGTGAAATCCGTTTGCAAATCGGAGTGATAGATTAGAATCTAGAGCCAACGGTACGTTTTCTATGTTAAACCATTACACCATTGAAAAACTGGTTACGTTTGCAATCGAAAGAAAAAATGACTATAGTTGAAGAGGTAATGGCCCCTAAACTATGTTCTGGGATGAAAGTTACAGCTTCAGTGAAATCCGTTTGCAAATCGGAGTGATAGATTAGAATCTAGAGCCAACGGTACGTTTTCTATGTTAAACCACTACACCATTGAAAAACTGGTTACGTTTGCAATCGAAAGAAAAATGACTATAGTTGAAGAGGTAATGGCCCCTAAACTATGTTCTGGGATGAAAAATACAGCTTCAGTAAAATCCGTTTGCAAATCGGAGTGATAGATTAGAATCTAGAGCCAACGGTACGTTTTCTATGTTAAACCATTACACCATTGAAAAACTAGTTACGTTTGCAATCGAAAGAAAAATGACTATAGTTGAAGAGGTAATGGCCCCTAAACTATGTTCTGGGATGAAAAATACAGCTTCAGTGAAATCCGTTTGCAAATCGGAGTGATAGATTAGAATCTAGAGCCAACGGTAAGTTTTCTATGTTAAACCATTACACCATTGAAAAACTGGTTACGTTTGCAATCGAAAGAAAAATGACTATAGTTGAAGAGGTAATGGCCCCTAAACTATGTTCTGGGATGAAAAATACAGCTTCAGTGAAATCCGTTTGCAAATCGGAGTGATAGATTAGAATCTAGAGCCAACGGTAAGTTTTCTATTTTAAACCATTACACCATTGAAAAACTGGTTACGTTTGCAATCGAAAGAAAAATGACTATAGTTGAAGAGGTAATGGCCCCTAAACTATGTTCTGGGATGAAAGTTACAGCTTCAGTGAAATCCGTTTGCAAATCGGAGTGATAGATTAGAATCTAGAGCCAACGGTACGTTTTCTATGTTAAACCATTACACCATTGAAAAACTGGTTACGTCTGCAATCGAAAGAAAAATGACTATAGTTGAAGAGGTAATGGCCCCTAAACTATGTTCTGGGATGAAAAACACAGCTTCAGTGAAATCCGTTTGCAAATCGGAGTGATAGATTAGAATCTAGAGCCAACGGTACGTTTTCTATGTTAAACCATTACACCATTGAAAAACTGGTTACGTTTGCAATCGAAAGAAAAATGACTATAGTTGAAGAGGTAATGGCCCCTAAACTATGTTCTGGGATGAAAAATACAGCTTCAGTGAAATCCGTTTGCAAATCGGAGTGATAGATTAGAATCTAGAGCCAACGGTACGTTTTCTATGTTAAACCATTACACCATTGAAAAACTGGTTATGTCTGCAATCGAAAGAAAAATGACTATAGTTGAAGAGGTAATGGCCCCTAAACTATGTTCTGGGATGAAAGTTACAGCTTCAGTGAAATCCGTTTGCAAATCGGAGTGATAGATTAGAATCTAGAGCCAACGGTACGTTTTCTATGTTAAACCATTACACCATTGAAAAACTGGTTACGTTTGCAATCGAAAGAAAAATGACTATAGTTGAAGAGGTAATGGCCCCTAAACTATGTTCTGGGATGAAATATACAGCTTCAGTGAAATCCGTTTGCAAATCAGAGTGATAGATTAGAATCTAGAGCCAACGGTAAGTTTTCTATGTTAAACCATTACACCATTGAAAAACTGGTTACGTTTGCAATCGAAAGAAAAATGACTATAGTTGAAGAGGTAATGGCCCCTAAACTATGTTCTGGGATGAAAAATACAGCTTCAGTGAAATCCGTTTGCAAATCGGAGTGATAGATTAGAGTCTAGAGCCAACGGTAAATTTTCTATGTTAAACCATTACACCATTGAAAAACTGGTTACGTTTGCAATCGAAAGAAAAATGACTATAGTTGAAGAGGTAATGGCCCCTAAACTATGTTCTGGGATGAAAGTTACAGCTTCAGTGAAATCCGTTTGCAAATCGGAGTGATAGATTAGAATCTAGAGCCAACGGTACGTTTTCTATGTTAAACCATTACACCATTGAAAAACTGGTTACTTTTGCAATCGAAAGAAAAATGACTATAGTTGAAGAGGTAATGGCCCCTAAACATTGTTCTGGGATGAAAAATACAGTTTCAGTGAAATCCGTTTGCAAATCGGAGTGATAGATTAGAATCTAGAGCCAACGGTACGTTTTCTATGTTAAACCATTACACCATTGAAAAACTAGTTACGTTTGCAATCGAAAGAAAAATGACTATAGTTGAAGAGGTAATGGACCCTAACCTATGTTCTGGGATGAAAAATACAGCTTCAGTGAAATCCGTTTGCAAATCGGAGTGATAGATTAGAATCTAGAGCCAACGGTAAGTTTTCTATGTTAAACCATTACACCATTGAAAAACTGGTTACGTTTGCAATTGAAAGAAAAATTACTATAGTTGAAGAAGTAATGGCCCCTAAACTATGTTCTGGGATGGAAGTTACAGCTTCAGTGAAATCCGTTTGCAAATCGGAGTGATAGATTAGAATCTAGAGCCAACGGTAAGTTTTCTATGTTAAACCATTACACCATTGAAAAACTGGTTACGTTTGCAATCGAAAGAAAAATGACTATAGTTGAAGAGGTAATGGCCCCTAAACTATGTTCTGGGATGAAAAATACAGCTTCAGTGAAATCCGTTTGCAAATCGGAGTGATAGATTAGAATCTAGAGCCAACGGTAAGTTTTCTATGTTAAACCATTACACCATTGAAAAACTGGTTACGTTTGCAATTGAAAGAAAAATGACTATAGTTGAAGAAGTAATGGCCCCTAAACTATGTTCTGGGATGAAAGTTACAGCTTCAGTGAAATCCGTTTGCAAATCGGAGTGATAGATTAGAATCTAGAGCCAACGGTAAGTTTTCTATGTTAAACCATTACACCATTGAAAAACTGGTTACGTTTGCAATCGAAAGAAAAATGACTATAGTTGAAGAGGTAATGGCCCCTAAACTATGTTCTGGGATGAAAGTTACAGCTCCAGTGAAATCCGTTTGCAAATCGGAGTGATAGATTAGAATCTAGAGCCAACGGTACGTTTTCTATGTTAAACCATTACACCATTGAAAAACTGGTTACGTTTGCAATCGAAAGAAAAATGACTATAGTTGAAGAGGTAATGGCCCCTAAACTATGTTCTGGGATGAAAGTTACAGCTTCAGTGAAATCCGTTTGCAAATCGGAGTGATAGATTAGAATCTAGAGTCAACGGTACGTTTTCTATGTTAAACCATTACACCATTGAAAAACTGGTTACGTTTGCAATCGAAAGAAAAATGACTATAGTTGAAGAGGTAATGGCCCCTAAACTATGTTCTGGGATGAAAAATACAGCTTCAGTGAAATCCGTTTGCAAATCGGAGTGATAGATTAGAATCTAGAGCCAACGGTAAGTTTTCTATGTTAAACCATTACACCATTGAAAAACTGGTTACGTTTGCAATCGAAAGAAAAATGACTATAGTTGAAGAGGTAATGGCCCCTAAACTATGTTCTGGGATGAAAGTTACAGCTTCAGTGAAATCCGTTTGCAAATCGGAGTGATAGATTAGAATCTAGAAAGGGGGCGTGGCTACAGGGCTGCATGGACGCATAGACTTGCAGCTCTGTGTTCTATCACTGAATACAGCGGCTAACAGCATTTTTTACTGACAGAAACCTGGCGTTTTTGCTCTGAACTACTTCCAGAAGCCATGGAATACAGAAGAGTAAAGAACAAACGCAGCAGAGAGAGTCCCAGACCGAAGAAACTCTCAGAATGGTTCTGCTCTGAGATCCAAGATGGCGCCCGTCATGGGGAAGAGGAAGATCAGCGCTACACATCTCCGCAAGTGTCCGGACAGCGGAACCCGCTACTGACACCCACATCCACCGCTCAGACCCCGCAGGACACCAGAGCACAAGCAGCGGAGAGCGGCAATACTTCGCCAGACACTCCTACATCCAGGAGCCCAGCGAAATCCAGAGCGCGCACGGAGCAGCCACAAAACAAGGTAGGCCAGACCTCAAACTCCCTAAACACGGAGGAGGACATAGATGATCCCCTGGCACAATTCCCTGCCTCAGACCAACCAATATCCCAAGCATTCTTTAAAGAGTTCATGCTCTCGTTTAGAAGCTCAATGCAAGAGGATATTAAATTACTATCAGCACATATGTCACAGTTTGCCATTTCAACTAATGACAGAGTCACCAGAATTGAGAAAAAGCTAATTGATGTGGCACTGGCCCATAATGAGGTAGTAGACTCTCAAGACGAGATTATTGATGATGTAAAATGGCTGAAGGAGAAAATGGTGGACTCGGAAGACCGCAATAGAAGAAACAACATTAAAATCAGGGGAATTGCGGAAAACGTCTCGGCTGATGATCTTAGGGTATATGTTAAAGGCATTGTGAAAGCCACTTTACCTGATATTCCTGAATACGAATTGGTGGTCGATAGAGCACATAGACTGCCTAAACCAAACTTTTTACCTGAAAAAATCCCTAGAGACGTAATTGCAAGAATACACTTTTACCATGTCAAAGAGGCCTTCATTAATACTACCAGAAAAGGCCAAAAGCTTCCAGCACCATATGAAAATCTTACTTTATTTTCAGATTTATCTCAGATAACTTTGCAAATGAGGCGAGAATTTGCCACAGTTACAGCTTCTTTACGAAACCAGAAGATACCGTACAGGTGGGGGTTTCCTACAAAATTACTTATATACAGAATGGGATCCTTGCATATTCTTAAAACTCCTAAGGAAGGACTGGAACTCTTAAAGCAATGGAACATTACAATCTCCAACCCAAAAGATGGAAGATCCTCTTCATTTCCTGCAAAATCACAAAACATGGACTGGAACGAGAGTACAGATGAACAGAATAAGTCCTCTGTGGCTTCAGGAGGTACATAAACTGAATGATCTACGATCAGGAAAAGCTCAGTGATATTTCACAAACTTTCCCTCCAATAGGCTTTCCCTTTCAGGAATGACTTCGCTGGAAGAGGATAGACCACACTCTGGCCCACGACCGTGGACCAAGGATATACCAGGTCTAGACCTGTGGTTAGTAGTTACTGTTTATACCTTTGCTGTATTAGTTGTTGAAATGTTTACTAATGCAGCTATAGACATTAGTCTTTGTTTTTCTTCTTTTTTTTCTATTATTATTATTATTATTTCTTTATTTTTTTCAATTTTTATCTTTCTTTTAAATGTTTGCTTACTTTTTATTCTCACTTATAGCTATAAGAGAAAGAGAGAAAGGAATATCGGTATTATAATAATTACTTATGACAAGCTGTATGGTTTAAAGGTGAAATCCGTTTGCAAATCGGAGTGATAGATTAGAATCTAGAGCCAACGGTACGTTTTCTATGTTAAACCATTACACCATTGAAAAACTGGTTACGTTTGCAATCGAAAGAAAAATGACTATAGTTGAAGAGGTAATGGCCCCTAAACTATGTTCTGGGATGAAAAATACAGCTTCAGTGAAATCCGTTTGCAAATCAGAGTGATAGATTAGAATCTAGAGCCAACGGTAAGTTTTCTATGTTAAACCATTACACCATTGAAAAACTGGTTACGTTTGCAATCGAAAGAAAAATGACTATAGTTGAAGAGGTAATGGCCCCTAAACTATGTTCTGGGATGAAAAATACAGCTTCAGTGAAATCCGTTTGCAAATCGGAGTGATAGATTAGAATCTAGAGCCAACGGTAAGTTTTCTATGTTAAACCATTACACCATTGAAAAACTGGTTACGTTTGCAATCGAAAGAAAAATGACTATAGTTGAAGAGGTAATGGCCCTTAAACTATTTTCTGGGATGAAAGTTACAGCTTCAGTGAAATCCGTTTGCAAATCGGAGTGATAGATTAGAATCTAGAGCCAACGGTACGTTTTCTATGTTAAACCATTACACCATTGAAAAACTGGTTACGTCTGCAATCGAAAGAAAAATGACTATAGTTGAAGAGGTAATGGCCCCTAAACTATGTTCTGGGATGAAAGTTACAGCTTCAGTGAAATCCGTTTGCAAATCGGAGTGATAGATTAGAATCTAGAGCCAACGGTACGTTTTCTATGTTAAACCATTACACCATTGAAAAACTGGTTACGTTTGCAATCGAAAGAAAAATGACTATAGTTGAAGAGGTAATGGCCCCTAAACTATGTTCTGGGATGAAAAATACAGCTTCAGTGAAATCCGTTTGCAAATCGGAGTGATAGATTAGAATCTAGAGCCAACGGTACGTTTTCTATGTTAAACCATTACACCATTGAAAAACTGGTTACGTTTGCAATCGAAAGAAAAATGACGGGGGGGCGCTAGTGAGGCGCTTACTGAAGTGGATGCATCTCCAGTGAGCTCCTGCTTCCCAGCTTGATTGCCACAGCAATACTGCACCGATCGGGGCAAGATATATATCCCCGGATTCATAAGGATCCCAGGAATGCTTGGATCTCCACAACAATATCCCATCAGAAGTCGTTCATCCTCCAGGCCACTTCTTTCGCCGCTCAAGTTCAGGAGAAGATTCTCCAAGATGGCTGCCAAGGCCCACACAGAGGGAGAGGCCAGAAGCCTTTCACCAGAAGGTATGTGCCATCCTGACAGCCCACCTATCTCAGGATCCTCTAAGAGGTCCCCCCAGGCCCCCGCACCCCTGGAGACCCCAAAACGAGCACCCCAAACCTCCCCAAAGCCCACAGCAAGTCAAGCCGCGCGGGCCGCCGCACCGCCGAAAAATACGCATGCCGCATCCAAAAGTACGCATGCCAATAGTAAAAATACGCATCCTACACATGGCAGTACGCATAGCGGGCATGAACGTACGCATTCCGGCAAGCCCGAAAATACGCGTCAGCAGCATGAACGTACGCATGGCGGGCATGAAAGTACGCATAGCGGCAATCCCGAAAGTACGCATCATCAGCATGAATGTACGCATAAAAGTACGCATAGCAGCAATCTCGAAAGTACGCATCAGCAGCATGAACATACGCATAGCGGGCATGAAAGTACGCGTTCCAACCAAGCCAAAAGTCCACAAAACCCGGAGGACAGTACGCATAAGGGCCAAGGAAATACGCATCCTCAACAGATCTCTGGACTCCCTCCACATGCAGAAAATTTGCCAACCGGAATGTCTACGGAGCAACTGATGGCAATGATGCGGTCTGTATTTAAAGAAGAGCTTCGTGGGGCGGTCAATGAGCTATCTGAACAGATTGCGGATGTAGGTCAACGAGTTGATATTTTAGAACACCAATCAGACGAGATGGTAAAAGCAATCAATGAGGACAGGCTCAAAATAGATGAACACGACGAACGCCTGGACGAGGCGGAAGCCAAACTGGAGGATTTGGAGAACAGGAGCCGTCGCTCCAATGTACGTCTGCGGGGTCTCCCGGAATCGTTCACGGACCTAGAAGCGGTAGCAGCGAACCTCTTTGGGGCCCTCCTGCCACATCTCGACTCTGCGCAACTCCGAGTGGTCCGCATCCATAGATCCTTGGTTAAAATGCGCAATCCAGAGCTACCCAGAGACATCATTGCAAAATTTTACTCTGAGGATATCCGAGACAAGATCCTGTTGGCTGCTCGGGGCTTGACAACTCTTCCGGACGTCCCGACCTCCGTTCAAATATTTGCGGATCTGGCCCCAACCACCATACTCAAGCGACGAGAGATGAGGCCATACACACTAGCCTTACAACAACAAGACATACGCTACAGATGGGGATTCCCCTTCATGATCACCTTCAAAATCAACAATAAAATCCATACCTGCAAGAGGCCAGAAGAGGTCGCCAAAATTCTAACAGAAGCGGACATACCCTTTACCCTACCTACGCCTCCGAACCAACAGCCTAAACCCAGACGTACTGGGAGGCCAGTCCAATCTTGGACCACTGCAAGAGGATCCTCATCCATACGACCAAGGGCCCTTGATATGGATGCCGCCTGACCAGAGCTGGTTCGATCTTATAAGCCTCTCTTGACGTAATTCTCTCCTGGGATATTCGATAATGAAACCCCTTTATGATGTGGGTAATGCTCTCATAGCATATTTATCGGATGACATTCCCTACATTTTCATCTAAGACTATATTGTTTCCTTCGGTTTTTTAATAACCGGATGACGCCCTCTTCTAGGCTGTTGGGCATAACACTCTCATCACTGCTTCAACACGAGCTACCAAGTTCGAATCTGGAAGGACGGTTTCTCCAGACTATATATGATCCTCGCCCTCTTGGGTGATATATGTTGTACTATGCTTAAGTTAACAGTTAATTAGTTGTCCTCAGGACGTGTTGGTGCCACATATGCCCCGATGCCTGGTGTATTGACTTAATATGTTTTTTTTTCTCTAGGTTATAAGGCAGATCAAGCTGGGACCACTGTTGCTGTCCCCCAAGCTTAGGGTGATGCCAGGACTACGGCCCACGCTGATAGTGTGGGCTCTTTTTCAGTCATTACTTCTGCACACTTGTGCTTCTCCCTCCCCCCGAGATTGTACATTGGTATGTATAACTTATTCCCATTCCCCAAGAGTTGAGAATTCACTTTCCTCCCCCCTTTGCTGCCGCTTGCTTCCCACCCGGGGCTCGATAGTTCGCAATGCCTTAATATGCTCTGGTACATGTGCTCATAACACAACTACTTGGATATATCACTACCCATGACGAGCACTAAACCATATAATGTGATTAGCCATAACGTCAGAGGCCTCAATTCTCCCCACAAAAGGAAAAAGGCAATCACAGAACTAGTAAGACTCCACCCAGATGTGATATGCATTCAAGAAACCCATTTCACCGATAAGTCCCATCCCAAATTCTTTCACACCCAATATCAGAGGATATTCCTCTCTAATTATGGCAAAAAACAGAGAGGAGTTATGACCATGTTGGCAAACTCTTTCCCGTTCGAATTAATAACACATATCAAAGATGATGAAGGCACCCATAATATTCTACTGGGGCGGCACCAAGACAAAATTTTGTGCATAGTCAACATGTATGCCCCCCCAGATAAATCTCTTCTAGTAGCCTCTAAGATATCGGACCTCTTGGTAACGCTAAATTATGATTCCCTCATTTGGGCAGGGGACTTTAATATGGCCCCTAATAATTCTCGAGATAGAACACACCCTGTACGCCCCTCTGATGCCAAAAGAATTACCCAATTCTTTGACAAATTACTAAAGCTTCATTCACTCACGGACATATGGAGGGAATATAATGGCGAAAAAAAGGGGTACACGCACATGTCCGCACCACACAATTCTTACTCAAGAATCGACCTGATCTTAGTTTCTGCTCACTCAGTTCCTTCTTTAATATGCTCCAGGATATTATTGTGCCCATGGTCAGACCATGATCCTGTCCTAGCATCATTCCACTCCTTGACCCCCACAACTCAAAAATCACCCTGGCGATTGAATGAATCATTATTATATAATACGGAAATCTTTGCGAAAGTGGAATCCTCTCTGGATGACTACTTCCTCCATAATGCCTCGGATGAGATTTCACCGGCCATGGTGTGGCTTGCCCATAAGGCCGTCATAAGAGGCAACTTCATCCAGATCGCCTCCAAATTTAAAAAAGAAAGGAAGGAAGTCCTATCCAATTTAGAGTATAAAATCTTAAAACTCCATTTGGCCAATCAGATTCAACCCTCTAGATACCTACTCAAGCAGATACAGGATCTCCAACTCCAACTAGACGTCATACTCAATTCTGAGGTAGAAAAAGCCCTACGCTGGTCAGCAGCTACAGCATATGACCAGATCAATAAACCGAAAAGATGGTTAGCATCCAAGCTGAGAGCGCAGCAATCTATCAATAGAGTGGTTAAAATTAGGGACAAGAATGGGAAGATTACATCTAGCCCCGACAAAATCTATGACACCTTCTCAGAATACTACAAGAATCTATATTCTGATGACTCCCCAAACTCCCACTCCCGACAAAGACAACAGTACTTAGATGACACCGTTAAAAAAAGACTAACTGACGCCACATTAACTATGCTCAATGCAGACATCTCCCTAGAGGAACTTCACCAAGCGATTAAAAAGACTAAGCGCTCAAAGGCTCCCGGACCAGACGGCCTAACGGCCCTTTATTACAAAAAATTTGAGACAACTCTTTCACCCCACTTACTTAAATTCTATAATCATATTCTGAAAGGCAATACTCCCCCATCCGAATTCCTATCCTCGGCAATTGTCGTCATTCCAAAACCCCAGAGAGACCCACTACTCCCCAAAAACTATCGTCCTATCTCCCTTTTGGGAGTGGACTACAAAATTTTTACCTCCATCCTAGCAGAGAGAATCAACAAAATTTTGCCAGCACTTATTAATAG
The DNA here is from genome assembly GCF_040937935.1 of Hyperolius riggenbachi. Lineage (NCBI taxonomy): Eukaryota > Metazoa > Chordata > Amphibia > Anura > Hyperoliidae > Hyperolius > Hyperolius riggenbachi. Next base: position 151,870,738 of record NC_090656.1, on the reverse strand, counting down.
GGATCAAGTGGGCTTCATCCCAATGAGACAAGCACCTGACAATATCAGGAAAATTGTCAACTTACAACACTTTTGTAAACGAACGGCAACATGTATGGCCACCCTATCTTTAGATATGGAAAAGGCCTTTGACCTTATTAAGTGGCCATACATGTTGGCGGTATTGCAACAGTACGGAATTGGGGGAAACTACCTAAACGCGATAAGGGCCCTATACTCTTCCCCCTCGGCTGCCCTCAAAATGCCTGCCTCTTTGAGAACCACATTCCCAATCCAGAGAGGTACAAGGCAGGGATGTCCTCTCTCCCCAGGGATCTTTGCACTGGTCATGGAGCCTTTGGCGGAGAAAATAAGGAGAACACCTGAGATCTCGGGGGTGAAAATCAAATCAAAGGAATACAAACTATCACTCTTCGCCGACGATATACTCCTGACCTTGACGTCTCCTCATACGTCAATCCCAAAACTTATAGACGAAATAAAGCACTTTTCGACCTTCTCCGGATTTAAATTAAATTTAGACAAATCCGAATTAATGATGTCCCACACCCCCCAAGCCCAGGCAACAGCTTTGGCAAACTCTTTCGGACTCACCTATCAACCTAAATACATTAATTACCTGGGCATTAAATTAACAGTAGATCCACAAAATTTATATCCTACTAATTATCCACCCATGTATACTAAATTAGCCAAGGACTTGGAGACCTGGACTGACTATCCCCTTTCAATGTTGGGAAGAGTAGCAGCGGTCAGGATGACATTGTTACCAAGATTGTTGTACCTCTTTAGAACCATACCTATCTCAATTACGAAAGGACCGATACAACGTTTGCAAACATTAATTCAACGTTTCATCTGGAGAAACCGAAAGGCCAGGATCAAGTACATAACTTTGGCTAGATCCAGGGATCTCGGGGGCCTGAATGCCCCACTACTCTTTAACTACTATAAAGCAGCGAGACTCACCCAGCTAGCAAGTGTCAATGTCCCCACAGAGGTGGCTCCTCTATGGGTCGAAATAGAATCTCTTTTGGTGGCCCCCTCATCCATGGCAGGACTCATGTGGGCGCGCACCATTCCCCTACATAAGATTGCTAAAGCCTCCCCTATCTCAGCATATGCCCTAAGTCTATGGTCTAAATCCAGACACATATACACTTTACAATCACAGGTCTCTTGCATGACTAGTATTATATCTAACCCTGATTTCCCTCCAGGCCTAAAACCAGCTCAATATAAATGGTGGATCCAAAATGGGCTGACCAGGGTGGGAAAATTCTTATTAGCTTTTAAGATATGCACACCGAGACAATTCTGTGAAAAATATGGAATCCCTAAGGCAGAGTTGGACAGGCTTTATGAGATCTTTAAATATCTGAACACCTTAGATCCTTACAAGACTATTTTAACATACTCGCCATTTGAAATCAGGTGTAAAAATCGACCCATGGATAGAGGATTCATATCAGACGTATATTCCATGCTCTCTCACCCGGTCCTGGATGGCAAACTTAAGCCCCAGCTTGACTGGGAGAGAGAGTGTGGATTCGAGCTCACTGAAGCTAGATGGGCCCACTGCTGTACCTCATTGATGCGAGGCTCCTTGTTCTACTCGTCAATCGAGACATCCCTGAAGCTGCTCCACAGAGTTTATCTTACTCCTTATAAGCTAAATCTTTTTAATCCTTCCTCCACGGATCTATGCTTTCGCAAATGCAATCAAACTGGAGATCTATGGCACACTTGGTGGGCCTGCCCAAAAGCACAACAATTTTGGAAGGGTGTGTGGGCTAAGATCAAATTAATCACCAAAATCCAAACAGATCTAGACCCCTCCGTCCTACTGCTTGGAAATAGACCTGCTGCGCTTAAATATGCCACACATAAATTCATTCAATATACTGCAGCACAGGCTAAAAGGCATTTAGCACGTAATTGGAGGAAAAAATGCTTATCGGTGGAAGCAGTCTTCAGGGAACTCAACAACACCATGGCATCGGAGCACATACGGGCTAAGATCTTTGACACCCTAGAAAACTTTTATAAAGTGTGGGATCCATGGATTGACTGGCAGGAGAATCTTGGCTTTTTCCATGTTCTCCATACTTCTAATTTCCTATACACTCTCGTTGGAGTTATAAATTTTACTAATATGCTTTTCCTCTGACAGAATGGGGGCGTTGCTTCCTGTTGGGGGCATGGGGGGTGGCATGTCGGCAATGTGATTACAGTTGGAATAACATGCTTTCTCAACTCACTCTTTCCTTACCCGTTCTCTACCCTTTTCTATCCTGGGATGTCACCTATGGCATGATGTGGACTTCCACCCTAGGTGCATCCCTATATTCCCCATCCCTCCCCACCCTCAGCTCTTCCTCCCTTCTCCCCACCCATTCTTCCCCTTTTCCATGTTCATAAAGACGAAAAATTTAGAATCTTACAATCAACATTTAGATTTGATATATTCATTACTTTTTAACTTGAAAGTTTTTGATTGGCAATGGTTAGTTCACGTGATAAGCAATTATTTGAAACTCCCCGCATGTGGGGAATATACGATCTCACCTGTATTGTCATGTGATTTTTCTTAATAAACACCCTTGAAACGAAAGAAAAATGACTATAGTTGAAGAGGTAATGGCCCCTAAACTATGTTCTGGGATGAAAAATACAGCTTCAGTGAAATCCGTTTGCAAATCGGAGTGATAGATTAGAATCTAGAGCCAACGGTAAGTTTTCTATGTTAAACCATTACACCATTGAAAAACTGGTTACGTTTGCAATCGAAAGAAAAATGACTATAGTTGAAGAGATAATGGCCCCTAAACTATGTTCTGGGATGAAAAATACAGCTTCAGTGAAATCCGTTTGCAAATCGGAGTGATAGATTAGAATCTAGAGCCAACGGTACGTTTTCTATGTTAAACCATTACACCATTGAAAAACTGGTTACGTTTGCAATCGAATGAAAAATGACTATAGTTGAAGAGGTAATGGACCCTAAACTATGTTCTGGGATGAAAAATACAGCTTCAGTGAAATCCGTTTGCAAATCGGAGTGATAGATTAGAATCTAGAGCCAACGGTACGTTTTCTATGTTAAACCATTACACCATTGAAAAACTGGTTACGTCTGCAATCGAAAGAAAAATGACTATAGTTGAAGAGGTAATGGCCCCTAAACTATGTTCTGGAATGAAAGTTACAGCATCAGTGAAATCCGTTTGCAAATCGGAGTGATAGATTAGAATCTAGAGCCAACGGTACGTTTTCTATGTTAAACCATTACACCATTGAAAAACTGGTTACGTTTGCAATCGAAAGAAAAATGACTATAGTTGAAGAGGTAATGGCCCCTAAACTGTGTTCTGGGATGAAAAATACAGCTTCAGTGAAATCCGTTTGCAAATCGGAGTGATAGATTAGAATCTAGAGCCAACGGTAAGTTTTCTATGTTAAACCATTACACCATTGAAAAACTGGTTACGTTTGCAATCGAAAGAAAAATGACTATAGTTGAAGAGGTAATGGCCCCTAAACTATGTTCTGGGATGAAAAATACAGCTTCAGTGAAATCCGTTTGCAAATCAGAGTGATAGATTAGAATCTAGAGCCAACGGTAAGTTTTCTATGTTAAACCATTACACCATTGAAAAACTGGTTACGTTTGCAATCGAAAGAAAAATGACTATAGTTGAAGAGGTAATGGCCCCTAAACTATGTTCTGGGATGAAAGTTACAGCTTCAGTGAAATCCGTTTGCAAATCGGAGTGATAGATTAGAATCTAGAGCCAACGGTACGTTTTATATGTTAAACCATTACACCATTGAAAAACTGGTTACGTTTGCAATCGAAAGAAAAATGACTATAGTTGAAGAGGTAATGGCCCCTAAACTATGTTCTGGGATGAAAAATACAGCTTCAGTGAAATCCGTTTGCAAATCGGAGTGATAGATTAGAATCTAGAGCCAACGGTACGTTTTCTATGTTAAACCATTACACCATTGAAAAACTGGTTACGTTTGCAATCGAAAGAAAAAATGACTATAGTTGAAGAGGTAATGGCCCCTAAACTATGTTCTGGGATGAAAGTTACAGCTTCAGTGAAATCCGTTTGCAAATCGGAGTGATAGATTAGAATCTAGAGCCAACGGTACGTTTTCTATGTTAAACCACTACACCATTGAAAAACTGGTTACGTTTGCAATCGAAAGAAAAATGACTATAGTTGAAGAGGTAATGGCCCCTAAACTATGTTCTGGGATGAAAAATACAGCTTCAGTAAAATCCGTTTGCAAATCGGAGTGATAGATTAGAATCTAGAGCCAACGGTACGTTTTCTATGTTAAACCATTACACCATTGAAAAACTAGTTACGTTTGCAATCGAAAGAAAAATGACTATAGTTGAAGAGGTAATGGCCCCTAAACTATGTTCTGGGATGAAAAATACAGCTTCAGTGAAATCCGTTTGCAAATCGGAGTGATAGATTAGAATCTAGAGCCAACGGTAAGTTTTCTATGTTAAACCATTACACCATTGAAAAACTGGTTACGTTTGCAATCGAAAGAAAAATGACTATAGTTGAAGAGGTAATGGCCCCTAAACTATGTTCTGGGATGAAAAATACAGCTTCAGTGAAATCCGTTTGCAAATCGGAGTGATAGATTAGAATCTAGAGCCAACGGTAAGTTTTCTATTTTAAACCATTACACCATTGAAAAACTGGTTACGTTTGCAATCGAAAGAAAAATGACTATAGTTGAAGAGGTAATGGCCCCTAAACTATGTTCTGGGATGAAAGTTACAGCTTCAGTGAAATCCGTTTGCAAATCGGAGTGATAGATTAGAATCTAGAGCCAACGGTACGTTTTCTATGTTAAACCATTACACCATTGAAAAACTGGTTACGTCTGCAATCGAAAGAAAAATGACTATAGTTGAAGAGGTAATGGCCCCTAAACTATGTTCTGGGATGAAAAACACAGCTTCAGTGAAATCCGTTTGCAAATCGGAGTGATAGATTAGAATCTAGAGCCAACGGTACGTTTTCTATGTTAAACCATTACACCATTGAAAAACTGGTTACGTTTGCAATCGAAAGAAAAATGACTATAGTTGAAGAGGTAATGGCCCCTAAACTATGTTCTGGGATGAAAAATACAGCTTCAGTGAAATCCGTTTGCAAATCGGAGTGATAGATTAGAATCTAGAGCCAACGGTACGTTTTCTATGTTAAACCATTACACCATTGAAAAACTGGTTATGTCTGCAATCGAAAGAAAAATGACTATAGTTGAAGAGGTAATGGCCCCTAAACTATGTTCTGGGATGAAAGTTACAGCTTCAGTGAAATCCGTTTGCAAATCGGAGTGATAGATTAGAATCTAGAGCCAACGGTACGTTTTCTATGTTAAACCATTACACCATTGAAAAACTGGTTACGTTTGCAATCGAAAGAAAAATGACTATAGTTGAAGAGGTAATGGCCCCTAAACTATGTTCTGGGATGAAATATACAGCTTCAGTGAAATCCGTTTGCAAATCAGAGTGATAGATTAGAATCTAGAGCCAACGGTAAGTTTTCTATGTTAAACCATTACACCATTGAAAAACTGGTTACGTTTGCAATCGAAAGAAAAATGACTATAGTTGAAGAGGTAATGGCCCCTAAACTATGTTCTGGGATGAAAAATACAGCTTCAGTGAAATCCGTTTGCAAATCGGAGTGATAGATTAGAGTCTAGAGCCAACGGTAAATTTTCTATGTTAAACCATTACACCATTGAAAAACTGGTTACGTTTGCAATCGAAAGAAAAATGACTATAGTTGAAGAGGTAATGGCCCCTAAACTATGTTCTGGGATGAAAGTTACAGCTTCAGTGAAATCCGTTTGCAAATCGGAGTGATAGATTAGAATCTAGAGCCAACGGTACGTTTTCTATGTTAAACCATTACACCATTGAAAAACTGGTTACTTTTGCAATCGAAAGAAAAATGACTATAGTTGAAGAGGTAATGGCCCCTAAACATTGTTCTGGGATGAAAAATACAGTTTCAGTGAAATCCGTTTGCAAATCGGAGTGATAGATTAGAATCTAGAGCCAACGGTACGTTTTCTATGTTAAACCATTACACCATTGAAAAACTAGTTACGTTTGCAATCGAAAGAAAAATGACTATAGTTGAAGAGGTAATGGACCCTAACCTATGTTCTGGGATGAAAAATACAGCTTCAGTGAAATCCGTTTGCAAATCGGAGTGATAGATTAGAATCTAGAGCCAACGGTAAGTTTTCTATGTTAAACCATTACACCATTGAAAAACTGGTTACGTTTGCAATTGAAAGAAAAATTACTATAGTTGAAGAAGTAATGGCCCCTAAACTATGTTCTGGGATGGAAGTTACAGCTTCAGTGAAATCCGTTTGCAAATCGGAGTGATAGATTAGAATCTAGAGCCAACGGTAAGTTTTCTATGTTAAACCATTACACCATTGAAAAACTGGTTACGTTTGCAATCGAAAGAAAAATGACTATAGTTGAAGAGGTAATGGCCCCTAAACTATGTTCTGGGATGAAAAATACAGCTTCAGTGAAATCCGTTTGCAAATCGGAGTGATAGATTAGAATCTAGAGCCAACGGTAAGTTTTCTATGTTAAACCATTACACCATTGAAAAACTGGTTACGTTTGCAATTGAAAGAAAAATGACTATAGTTGAAGAAGTAATGGCCCCTAAACTATGTTCTGGGATGAAAGTTACAGCTTCAGTGAAATCCGTTTGCAAATCGGAGTGATAGATTAGAATCTAGAGCCAACGGTAAGTTTTCTATGTTAAACCATTACACCATTGAAAAACTGGTTACGTTTGCAATCGAAAGAAAAATGACTATAGTTGAAGAGGTAATGGCCCCTAAACTATGTTCTGGGATGAAAGTTACAGCTTCAGTGAAATCCGTTTGCAAATCGGAGTGATAGATTAGAATCTAGAGCCAACGGTACGTTTTCTATGTTAAACCATTACACCATTGAAAAACTGGTTACGTTTGCAATCGAAAGAAAAATGACTATAGTTGAAGAGGTAATGGCCCCTAAACTATGTTCTGGGATGAAAGTTACAGCTTCAGTGAAATCCGTTTGCAAATCGGAGTGATAGATTAGAATCTAGAGTCAACGGTACGTTTTCTATGTTAAACCATTACACCATTGAAAAACTGGTTACGTTTGCAATCGAAAGAAAAATGACTATAGTTGAAGAGGTAATGGCCCCTAAACTATGTTCTGGGATGAAAAATACAGCTTCAGTGAAATCCGTTTGCAAATCGGAGTGATAGATTAGAATCTAGAGCCAACGGTAAGTTTTCTATGTTAAACCATTACACCATTGAAAAACTGGTTACGTTTGCAATCGAAAGAAAAATGACTATAGTTGAAGAGGTAATGGCCCCTAAACTATGTTCTGGGATGAAAGTTACAGCTTCAGTGAAATCCGTTTGCAAATCGGAGTGATAGATTAGAATCTAGAAAGGGGGCGTGGCTACAGGGCTGCATGGACGCATAGACTTGCAGCTCTGTGTTCTATCACTGAATACAGCGGCTAACAGCATTTTTTACTGACAGAAACCTGGCGTTTTTGCTCTGAACTACTTCCAGAAGCCATGGAATACAGAAGAGTAAAGAACAAACGCAGCAGAGAGAGTCCCAGACCGAAGAAACTCTCAGAATGGTTCTGCTCTGAGATCCAAGATGGCGCCCGTCATGGGGAAGAGGAAGATCAGCGCTACACATCTCCGCAAGTGTCCGGACAGCGGAACCCGCTACTGACACCCACATCCACCGCTCAGACCCCGCAGGACACCAGAGCACAAGCAGCGGAGAGCGGCAATACTTCGCCAGACACTCCTACATCCAGGAGCCCAGCGAAATCCAGAGCGCGCACGGAGCAGCCACAAAACAAGGTAGGCCAGACCTCAAACTCCCTAAACACGGAGGAGGACATAGATGATCCCCTGGCACAATTCCCTGCCTCAGACCAACCAATATCCCAAGCATTCTTTAAAGAGTTCATGCTCTCGTTTAGAAGCTCAATGCAAGAGGATATTAAATTACTATCAGCACATATGTCACAGTTTGCCATTTCAACTAATGACAGAGTCACCAGAATTGAGAAAAAGCTAATTGATGTGGCACTGGCCCATAATGAGGTAGTAGACTCTCAAGACGAGATTATTGATGATGTAAAATGGCTGAAGGAGAAAATGGTGGACTCGGAAGACCGCAATAGAAGAAACAACATTAAAATCAGGGGAATTGCGGAAAACGTCTCGGCTGATGATCTTAGGGTATATGTTAAAGGCATTGTGAAAGCCACTTTACCTGATATTCCTGAATACGAATTGGTGGTCGATAGAGCACATAGACTGCCTAAACCAAACTTTTTACCTGAAAAAATCCCTAGAGACGTAATTGCAAGAATACACTTTTACCATGTCAAAGAGGCCTTCATTAATACTACCAGAAAAGGCCAAAAGCTTCCAGCACCATATGAAAATCTTACTTTATTTTCAGATTTATCTCAGATAACTTTGCAAATGAGGCGAGAATTTGCCACAGTTACAGCTTCTTTACGAAACCAGAAGATACCGTACAGGTGGGGGTTTCCTACAAAATTACTTATATACAGAATGGGATCCTTGCATATTCTTAAAACTCCTAAGGAAGGACTGGAACTCTTAAAGCAATGGAACATTACAATCTCCAACCCAAAAGATGGAAGATCCTCTTCATTTCCTGCAAAATCACAAAACATGGACTGGAACGAGAGTACAGATGAACAGAATAAGTCCTCTGTGGCTTCAGGAGGTACATAAACTGAATGATCTACGATCAGGAAAAGCTCAGTGATATTTCACAAACTTTCCCTCCAATAGGCTTTCCCTTTCAGGAATGACTTCGCTGGAAGAGGATAGACCACACTCTGGCCCACGACCGTGGACCAAGGATATACCAGGTCTAGACCTGTGGTTAGTAGTTACTGTTTATACCTTTGCTGTATTAGTTGTTGAAATGTTTACTAATGCAGCTATAGACATTAGTCTTTGTTTTTCTTCTTTTTTTTCTATTATTATTATTATTATTTCTTTATTTTTTTCAATTTTTATCTTTCTTTTAAATGTTTGCTTACTTTTTATTCTCACTTATAGCTATAAGAGAAAGAGAGAAAGGAATATCGGTATTATAATAATTACTTATGACAAGCTGTATGGTTTAAAGGTCATTGATAATGTCAGAAATACTTGGTTTTACAGCATAATACATAAGGATGTCTCAAAAACATAAGATATTATCACTAAACGTGAGAGGTCTGAATTCAAATAGAAAGAGGTATTTGTTACAAAAGATGATTAAAGAGGAGAAAATTGATATAGCTTGTTTACAAGAGACACACTTGAATATTGAAGGTGCTTCTAAATTCAAACTTTATCAATTTTCTAACATACACCACTCAATATTACAAAAAAAGAAAAAACATGGAGTGTGTATAGCTATCAGAGATTCTTCAGGATTTGATATCACAGATGTATATACCTATAATGATGGAAGAGCAATAATTTTATCAGGAAAATTAAATAATGAAGCTCTCACAATAGTTAATATATACGCCCCTAATAAAAACCAGATACAGTTTCTGAATAAAAAACTAAAAAAAATTGCTAAATTACAAAAAGGGAAACTAATTATAGTGGGCGACCTTAATGCTATAGTGGATCCGGAAATGGATTCTACCTCAACAAGGAAAACCCCCCAAGCTTCAATTCAAACCAGTTTACTCTCATATGAGCTCTATGATTCATGGAGGTGTTTACACCCTACTGAAAAAGACTTTACCCATTATTCCCCGACATTTAAAACCTTTTCGAGAATAGACTATTGTCTAGTAGACAGATATACATTACCATTGATTTCAGACACTCAAATTGGAACAAGATCATGGTCCGATCATAATCCTATTTTTATTGAATTTAATCCTCCTGATTCTCTTATATTACCACATCCATGGAAAATGAATAAATATGTTTTATATTCAGAGCACACTGCCCCTCAAATACAAAAAAATCTAGTTGAATATTTTTTAATTAATGATAATAAGGAAGTCAATAACACTACACTTTGGAACGCTCATAAAGCGTATATTAGGGGAGTGTTTATTAAACAAAGTTCAATCCTTAAAAGAAGGAAAAAATAAACTCATTATTAAAAAGCATTAAAACATTAGAACAACAAATATTCAATAAAAAAGAAATAGACAAAATCCCTGAATTAGAAAGTCTCAGACAAGAATTGACTCATAGCTTATACGACCAATATGATAGATGGCATACTATGCTAAAAGAAAATTGGTTCACGGACAGGAATAAAGCCGGTAGATTTATGGCTAATAAAATCAAAGGCCAGAGAATTTCCAGAAGGATTATCAAACTGAAACATCATATAACACAAAAAATGGTACACCATCCTCTAGATATAACAAATGCTTTAGCAAGCTACTACGAAAACCTTTACAATTTGGGTAATCAAGAAAAAATACACATACCTACCATTGAAGAAATATCTAAGTACTTACAAGGTGTAAATTTACCATCCTTAGATGAATACGAACAAAAACAACTGAATGTACCGTTTCAGTGTCATGAGGTTGAAAAGGCGATTAGACTACTAAAAAAGGATAAAACCCCTGGAGATGACGGGTTCCTAAATGAATATTATATAAAGTTTAAAGATCTTTTAAGTAAACCCCTCACTCAATTTTTTAATGAATCTGCTGTCACTGGAAAATTCCCTAAATAATCTCTTAAAGCTCTGATTTCAACCATACCTAAAGAGGGGAAAGACCATACAGATCCTAGTAACTACAGGCCGATCTCTTTATTAAATACAGATTTAAAAATTTACGCAAAAATCATCGCGAATAGGCTTTCCCCACTAATCCCTCAATTAATACATCAGGATCAAGTTGGCTTTGTAAGGAATAGACAGGCCTGTGATGCTACACGGAAGCTCCTAACTCTTCTTCATGACATTGAACGCTGTCGAACGCCTTCTCTGCTGGTCTCCTTGGACGCAGAGAAGGCGTTCGACAGAGTAAATTGGAGTTACATATCTCAAGTGTTACAAAAATTCGGATGCATAGGTTTTTTGTATAACGCAATCATGGCTTTATATACCTGTCCTTCCGCTTCTGTCACTTCCTCAGGTACTACATCATTGCCCTTTGAAATTACAAACGGAACAAGACAGGGATGTCCCCTATCCCCCTTAATATTTATTTTAGCTGTAGAGCCTCTAGCCCAAAAAATAAGATCCAATCAAAAAATTAAAGGAATCGAAATTGGTGAATTGGAATTAAAACTCGGACTTTACGCCGACGATATTCTGCTATATCTAAAAGATCCCCTGACATCTTTACCAAATCTGAAGAATGAACTCGATGCATTCTCCAAAGTTTCGTATTATAAACTTAATGAGAGTAAATCTGTTATTTTACCTTGTAATCTAGATATGGAGACAACCTCAACCCTTCAAAAATCCACCGCATACACATGGACTGACAAAACCTTTAAATATCTGGGTATAAATATTACTTCTTCATTATCCCTGATGTTTAAAAAAAACTATGAACCCTGGCTCTCCAAACTAAATACTCATCTACAAAGACTATCCAAATTTGAATTCTCATGGCTGGGAAGAACAGCAGCCTTTAAAATGCAAATATTGCCACAATTAATATATCTATTTCGTACCTTACCTATTAAAGTACCAAAAAAATATTTTACGGCTCTCCAGAAAATGTTAAATAAATTCGTACTAATCAATAAAAATTCCAGATTTTCTACAAAAATTTTGACATTACACCAATCGGAAATTGGCTTCGGTGTTCCAGAAATAGAACTGTACTATAAGGCCTCATTATTAGAGCTATCCAGGACCATATGGAATGAAGATAGCTCGAAACAATGGTTTGCCATAGAACAACAACAAATTATGCACACCTCTTATAGAAACTTTTTAGAAACCAATCTAGTTTGGAAGCCTAGAAAACAAACTCCCAACCCAATTTTTAATCAAACATTGAAAGTATGGAAAGAATTGAATAAATTATCCAAAGATAATGTATTAGCTACTCCAATACAGATCCCTTTAAACAATCTTTCCAATGTTATTAAAAAAGTATCATTTCATAATTGGATAGAAGCAGGAATAGACACATTAGACAAACTGTTTGGAGAACAAGGTTTGCATACCTTTGAATTTCTGAATGATAGATACAATATACCTAAAGAAGACAACCATAAATATATAATTCTAAAAAAATTCTTCAATTATCATTACCCTACCAAAGTAGCTTTCACACCTCAAATAAAAAAATTGATATCTCAGACAAGTACTCCTACAAAAGGAACAGCAATATTTTATAGATCACTTTTGAATATTAAAGACGACACCCCGAAATGGCAACTAAAAAGTTGGCAAACTTTTTTTGAAATAGATTTGGCACAAGAGGACTGGGAGATTGCATTAAGAACACTCAAAAAAGCATCTCACTCAGTATCTCATCAAGAAAACTTAATTAAATTAATATGGAGATGGTATCTCACTCCCGAAAAAATTTCCAAATTTGATGCTGATGTCTCACCTCTCTGTTGGAGAGAATGCGGTCAGGTTGGCTCATTGGAACATATCTTTTGGCTTTGTCCAAAAATTAAATCGGTTTGGTACGAAATTGAAACTTTTCTTAAGAAATTACCTGTTAAGTTCAGTAATATACCACCATATATGGCATTATTACACATCAAAACTGTTGAACTTCCTTTAAAAGAAAGATATATATTTAATCATATATGCATGGCAACAAAAACTCATATTGTAGATAATTGGAAATCTAGATATGCTCCCACACTGGAGGAAATCCTAAACACAATGGATTTCAATCTACGTGCTGAGAAATCTTGGGCGATAAGATCAGGAAATATGGAGACCTTCATGAAAAAATCATCTTTGTGGCCTAAAATATATCCTCAATCCAAACTACTGGAATTATGATATGTTTATAACTAAAACTCTGACCTCTCACGACCTTATCTCATATAATACAATGACCTAATAAATAGACTATCTATAGACATACACCAACCTTCTCTCAGGTAGCAAATTATTTTATTTCCTGTACAAGGTTTTTTCAAGCTCTAATCTATATGTTATAAGCTTACTTATATCTACATATAATTGTTTAAGAATACTAATATCAAAATATCAGAATACAAAGAAAATATTAAAATACTACATCAATAGTAAAGCTTTATACTATGATATTTGAAAAACAGAAATAGATGGATGCGACTCTCTGGTGACTTAGTTGGGAGGACTGAGAGCCCCCAGTTACCAGGGAAGTGCTGCTCCCTGACAATTATTCCTTGCAATAATATCATAGTGAAAATTAATATATCAATATAATACTTTAAAAACAACAGCTAATAACTTAGCGTTTCTACTGTTTTGCATGACAATATAAACCGTTGATGTATTAAAACTAAGTTGTAATACTAGATCTGTTGTAATTGGTCTGCTTTGCATTTCATTTGAATGTAAAATGTTAATATGATGTAAAATGTTTTCTTTTTGGGGCCTTTTTTATGAAAATTGGCCATAAAAATGTATTTGAAAAAACCAAATAAAAATTATTGAAACCTAGATTAGAATCTAGAGCCAACGGTACGTTTTCTATGTTAAACCATTACACCATTGAAAAACTGGTTACGTTTGCAATCGAAAGAAAAATGACTATAGTTGAAGAGGTAATGGCCCCTAAACTATGTTCTGGGATGAAAGTTACAGCTTCAGTGAAATCCGTTTGCAAATCGGAGTGATAGATTAGAATCTAGAGCCAACGGTACGTTTTCTATGTTAAACCATTACACCATTGAAAAACTGGTTATGTCTGCAATCGAAAGAAAAATGACTATAGTTGAAGAGGTAATGGCCCCTAAACTATGTTCTGGGATGAAAGTTACAGCTTCAGTGAAATCCGTTTGCAAATCGGAGTGATAGATTAGAATCTAGAGCCAATGATACGTTTTCTATGTTAAACCATTACACCATTGAAAAACTGGTTACGTCTGCAATCGAAAGAAAAATGACTATAGTTAAAGAGGTAATGGCCCCTAAACTATGTTCTGGGATGAAAGTTACAGCTTCAGTGAAATCCGTTTGCAAATCGGAGTGATAGATTAGAATCTAGAGCCAACGGTACGTTTTCTATGTTAAACCATTACACCATTGAAAAACTGGTTACGTTTGCAATCGAAAGAAAAATGACGGGGGGCGCTAGTGAGGCGCTGCAGGGTGAAGACGTGTCCCCTGTGAGCTCCTGCTTTCCAGCCAGACTGTGACTCTCATAGAAGACTGATTGGGGCATGAAGCACCTTCCCTGAAAGAGCTGCACCCCAGCAATGAGCAAATCCTCCCAGCAATACCCTCTGAGAAGTCGTGAGACCGTGAGACCTCTTCATTCCCCTCTTAAGTTCAGGAGGAACTTTTCAAAGATGGCCGCCCAGGCCCAACGCGGATCTCCACCACCGCCCCCTCCAGCTACCTCGCCAGACCAGAGACCCATGAGCGAGGCCACCCGGGCCATCAGCAGCCAGGAACCCCCCAGGCAGACATCTTCGCCAGCGTCGCCAACCTCGGGCCTCGCCATTACAGGTATGTCAGCGGAGGAACTGTTGGCGCTAATGCAGCAAATGTTCCGTACGGAACTCCGTGTTGCCGTTACGGAATTGACTCAGCAAATTACGGAAATTGGCCAAAGGGTCAATACGTTAGAGACCCAGGCAGACGAGTTTGTGGGGGCACTTAATGCTGATAGAGCTGTCATAGATGATCATGATGATCGCTTAGATGCCCATGAAGCTAAACTCGAGGACTTGGAGAACCGAAGCAGGCGAGCGAATATCCGCATACGAGGCCTCCCTGAGTCTTGTCCTGATTTTGAGGTGGTGGCAACCAAGCTGTTTGAAACTTTAATCCCACCAGAAGATGCACCAGCATTGCGGATTGTGCGTATACATCGGGCAATAGCTAAGCCCCGCAATCCGGATTTGCCAAGAGATATTATTGCTAAACTCTCTGCGGAGGACTTCCGCGATAAGATTTTACTAGCTGCACGTGACATTGAACATTTGCCCGGAGTACCTGCTTCTGTGCAATTATATGCAGACTTAGCCCCATCTACTATTGCAAAGAGAAGGGATATGCGACCCTATACACTGGCTCTACAAAAGAAAGGTATTAGATATAAATGGGGGTTTCCCTTTCTCCTCTCATTCAAGCTTAGCGGCAAGCTTTATAATTGCAAAACTCCACCGGAAGTAGCGGCAGCACTAAATGAGGCAAATATCCCATACACTCTGCCTCCACCTTTAACTCAAGCCCCTAAAGATCAGAGGCCGCGGAGACCAACTAAGACCTGGAACACTGCAGGAGGATCAAGATTCCGTCCAAGAGCTCTTGCCATTGAGATGGGACAGCCAACAGGAAGTTTTGTAAATCCTATGAGTCAAGTAACTCTTAAGAAATATATAGCAACCATTTTGCTCCCCCAAGCAGTCCTTCATTAGTATTTCCCTTTTTTTTAAGCTATCTCAGGGTCTGGCTTTGGAAATCATAGTTGTCCCCCCTTTACGGATGCTAGTGGGAGAGCCTAGCCCCCTGATTTGGGCTCTCTCGCTCGCATTCATTCTGCACCATTGTGCAGCGTATCCTGTTCAGTATTCATCTAATTTAGATAAAAGAGTTCTGGACCCACCTGGTGAGAAGGGTCTGCCACACGTTTTCCTACCTCCATATAAACCACTTTGTAATAACACACAGGGGGGTCCTGTTCCCCCAGGCGCCGAGATCATGCACCCTAGTTACCAACTACTAGTCATATGGCTACCAGACCACTTAACGTAGTATCGCATAATGTCAGGGGACTTAATTCCCCACAAAAGAGGCAAAAGGCTTTCACCTTTTACACAAAATCCTCTCCTGATATACTGGCAATACAGGAAACTCATTTCTCTAATAAATCGTCTCCAAAATTTTTCCATAAAAATTATACTCGGGTATACCAGACCACTTAACGTAGTATCGCATAATGTCAGGGGACTTAATTCCCCACAAAAGAGGCAAAAGGCTTTCACCTTTTACACAAAATCCTCTCCTGATATACTGGCAATACAGGAAACTCATTTCTCTAATAAATCGTCTCCAAATTTTTTCCATAAAAATTATACTCGGGTATACCCAGCTACCATAAAAAACAAAGAGGAGTGGCTACATTTTTGGCTAACTCCTTTCCTTTAGAAGTCTCTACTCATCTTTCCGATGACCAAGGGACTTATAATATTATACTAGGTAAACTCCAGACCGGAGTCCTCTGCATAGTCAACGTTTATGCCCCCCCAAACATGGTCAGGGAAACCATAAATAAGATCTCTGAGATTCTACTAGAATTGAAATTTGATTCCCTGATCTGGTTGGGAGACTTCAACTTAGCCCCTAACGATAGTTTGGATAAGACCATTCCTGCTCGCCCCTCTGACGCCAAGAAAAATAGAGACTACTTTGACAATTTACTAAAACAACACTCGTTAGTGGATTCCTGGCGGGAGTATAATGGTGGTAGGAGGGGTTACTCATACTATTCTGCTCCTCACAACTCTTATTCCAGAATCGACTTGATCCTGATATCCTCCAGCTGTGTCTCTAATATGGCCTACTCAAGGCACCTGTTGTGCTCCTGGTCTGATCATGATCCAATAATGACCTCTATGACCTCCCTAATTCCAAAGACCCAAAGGGCCCCGTGGAGGCTTAATGAAACTCTCTTATATAACCCTGAGGTGTGTGGCAAGATTGATGAAGCCTTGGATGCCTATTTCGCGATAAATGATATCCCAGAGACCACTCCTGCAATTTGTTGGATGGCACATAAGGCAGTAATACGAGGGCATTTCATCAAAATTGCCGCCAAACATAAAAGGGAAAGAGGGATTGTGATTTCAAATTTAGAGCACAAAATTGCTACACTACATAATCTTAACCAAAACAACCCCTCGAGGTATCTTAGCAGACAAATTTACGACCTGAATACGCAGCTGGAGGCGATTTTGAATCGGGAGAGTGAAAAGGCCCTTAGCTGGACCAATGCTAAAGCCTACGATCAGATTAACAAGCCTAACAGATGGTTAGCCCAGAAATTAAGAGCTCAACAGACAGTCAACAGAATAACCAAAATTAGGGACCCCAACAATAAAATAACCTCTAACCCTGATAAAATCTACGAGACCTTTTTGAAATATTACCAACAGCTATACAAAGATAACGACCCAGATAGCGCCCCTGAGGAGAAAGTGAAATTCTTAGACCATACAATCCATAAAACAATATCCCCACTAACTCTTACACAACTTAATCAGAACATTACAGCAGAGGAACTGAGACAGGCCATTAAAAAAACTAAAAACGCTAAATCCCCGGGTCCAGATGGTCTAACAGCACTATATTACAAAAAATTTGAACACACCTTAACTCCGTATATGCTTAAATTTTTCAATACTATACTGAAGGGCCATGCCCCTCCTCAAGAATTTCTGGCCTCTTCAATCGTCACGATTCCAAAACCCCAACGAGATCCCCTTCTGGCGAAAAATTATCGACCTATCTCACTATTAGGGGTAGATTACAAATTGTTCACGGCTATCCTAGCCTCCAGGCTTAACAATATCCTACCTGCCCTGGTACACCGCGACCAGGTGGGGTTTATTCCCTTCAGGCAGGCCTCGGACAACATACGTAAAATTGTAAATATACAGCACTTCTCCAGTAGGTCTTCTTCATGTCTGGCTGTATTGGCCTTGGACATGGAGAAGGCCTTTGATCTCATCAAATGGCCCTACATGATTTCGGTCCTTCAGAAGTTTGGCTTTAGTGGCAATTATCTTAATGCGATCAGAGCACTCTATTCATCTCCTACTGCTTCCCTCAAAATGCCGGCGGTCAGCAGGGTGTCGTTCCCAATTCAGAGGGGCACGAGGCAGGGGTGCCCTCTATCACCTGCAATTTTTGCTCTAATGATAGAACCCCTTGCCGAGATGATTCGTAGAATTCCTGATATCCAGGGAGTCACCATAGGTAAACAAGAGTACAAATTATCTTTGTTTGCGGACGACATCTTGCTGACTTTATATTCACCTAAGACCTCTATTCCGGCCTTGTTGAAAGTTATAGATGAATTTTCCCTTTTCTCAGGTTTTAAATTGAATCTGGACAAATCGGAATTGATGTTGTCCAACACTTCTACTAAAGTTGGACAAAATTTGGCCCAATCTTTTGGCCTACAATATCAACCTGGATATTTAAAGTACCTAGGTATAAATTTAACCATTGATCCGTCCAAATTATACGATCAGAATTACCCCTCAATGATCAGGAAATTGACCAATGACCTAGATATATGGAACAATTACCCCATTTCTCTTCTTGGAAGGGTTACCTCAGTTAGGATGACACTGTTGCCACGTATCCTTTATTTATTTAGAGTTTTGCCTATCTCAGTTAAAAAGGGCACACTGGGTCGTCTCCAGAGACAAATACAACAATTTATCTGGCGAAAGCGCAAGGCACGTATAAAATATGCAACCCTGGCGAGACCTAGAGACATGGGAGGCCTGAATGCTCCGATCATTTTAAATTACTATTATGCAGCTCAGATAGCGCAATTGGCAATGGCAAATTCAAAATTTAATGTTCCCATATGGGTAGAGATAGAGTCGGAGCTCCTCGGTCCTTCCTCTCTCACAGGTCTGATGTGGTCTAGATCAATTCATACTAATGCTATAAGAAAAAAAGCACCAGTTGCTGCTCACTCTTTAGGGCTATGGTCACGCCTGAGATTTCTACATTCCCTACAGTCCCCAACCTCATGTCTGACAAATATATTCAAAAACCCGGAATTTCCAAAGGGTCTCCAAACTCAAAACTTCAAATGGTGGATTAAGAAAGGATATCTCACCTTAGGTAAATTTATGTCCCACTTTAAATTGGCCTCACCGGCACAATTTGGCAAAGATAACAATGTCCCGTTTGAAGAATTAAACAATATGTCTCTAATATTTAAATTTCTACAAACCTTGGACAGAGGCAGTGAGATCCTAATCTATACCTCCTTTGAGGCGAAGTGCAAAAATGGTGCCTTGGATAAGGGCCTCATTTCTGACCTATATACGACTATTTGCCATACCAATCTTATTCCTAAACTGAAGGTACATGAGATGTGGGAGCGAGAGTGCAATATTTCCCTCTCGGAGGAAAGATGGGCCCATTGTTGTTCTATTCTTACGAGAGGATCACTATTCTTCTCATCAATTGAAACCTCCCTAAAACTACTCCATAGAACCTACTTTACTCCTTCTAAATTGCACCAATTTTTCCCTGATACATCTAACCTTTGTTTCAGGCATTGCCACCAGAAAGGAGATCTATGGCACGTTTGGTGGGATTGCCCAATAGTACAGCACTACTGGAAGGCAATTTGGAATAAATTGTGTCTAATGCTAGGCAAACAGATCCCCCTAGACCCGTCTGTTGCCCTCTTAGGAAACAGGCCCAAGTCTGTGTTACACCCTACCCATAAACTAATACAGTTTGTGATGGCGCAAGCCAAGAGACACATTGCCTCTCACTGGAAACAACCCCTCTTGTCTGTGGATGATATGTTTAGAGGCCTCAATAAGACGATGCTATCTGAACATATCAGAGCCAAGGTGTTTGATAGGTTAGAAAATTTCTTTAAAATCTGGGACCCATGGATATTGCATCAAGACAACGTTGGGCTGAGCTATACCTTACATACATTTTAGTTCCCCTGACTCTATTTGTCTCTTAGATATTACGAGTAGATTTTGGTGGCCTGGGGTGGGAGTGGTTCCCCTCCCCTACGTAATTGAATATGGAGGTAAACTCTGAATAAAAGCATTTTTCTCACCATTCTGCCCCTTATTCCCTTGCTCCCAGCTCTTCCCTTCCTATCCGTGGGCTTGATCCATTGGCATGCTGTGGCTCTGTCCACTCATGGATCATCCCCTATACCCTCCCATTCCCTTTTCCATCCTTTTTTTCCCTTTCCCTCTTTCCTTGCCTTTCCCGTTACCCCCCATATCCCCTACTTTGAGCAATTAGAATGCTCCGGTTACTTTATTTCATATTATATCAGAGTTTACGATATAATAACCTTGATGTTTTATAGTACCCATTTGAATGTTTTAATCTGCATTACCCCTTGCGTGGGGATATCTTGTTATTCTTGTATGTATACGATTTATTCTTAATAAAAACCCTTGAAACGAAAGAAAAATGACTATAGTTGAAGAGGTAATGGCCCCTAAACTATGTTCTGGGATGAAAAATACAGCTTCAGTGAAATCCGTTTGCAAATCAGAGTGATAGATTAGAATCTAGAGCCAACGGTAAGTTTTCTATGTTAAACCATTACACCATTGAAAAACTGGTTACGTTTGCAATCGAAAGAAAAATGACTATAGTTGAAGAGGTAATGGCCCCTAAACTATGTTCTGGGATGAAAAATACAGCTTCAGTGAAATCCGTTTGCAAATCGGAGTGATAGATTAGAATCTAGAGCCAACGGTAAGTTTTCTATGTTAAACCATTACACCATTGAAAAACTGGTTACGTTTGCAATCGAAAGAAAAATGACTATAGTTGAAGAGGTAATGGCCCCTAAACTATTTTCTGGGATGAAAGTTACAGCTTCAGTGAAATCCGTTTGCAAATCGGAGTGATAGATTAGAATCTAGAGCCAACGGTACGTTTTCTATGTTAAACCATTACACCATTGAAAAACTGGTTACGTCTGCAATCGAAAGAAAAATGACTATAGTTGAAGAGGTAATGGCCCCTAAACTATGTTCTGGGATGAAAGTTACAGCTTCAGTGAAATCCGTTTGCAAATCGGAGTGATAGATTAGAATCTAGAGCCAACGGTACGTTTTCTATGTTAAACCATTACACCATTGAAAAACTGGTTACGTTTGCAATCGAAAGAAAAATGACTATAGTTGAAGAGGTAATGGCCCCTAAACTATGTTCTGGGATGAAAAATACAGCTTCAGTGAAATCCGTTTGCAAATCGGAGTGATAGATTAGAATCTAGAGCCAACGGTACGTTTTCTATGTTAAACCATTACACCATTGAAAAACTGGTTACGTTTGCAATCGAAAGAAAAATGACTATAGTTGAAGAGGTAATGGCCCCTAAACTATGTTCTGGGATGAAAAATACAGCTTCAGTGAAATCCGTTTGCAAATCGGAGTGATAGATTAGAATCTAGAGCCAACGGTAAGTTTTCTATGTTAAACCATTACACCATTGAAAAACTGGTTACGTTTGCAATCGAAAGAAAAATGACTATAGTTGAAGAGATAATGGCCCCTAAACTATGTTCTGGGATGAAAAATACAGCTTCAGTGAAATCCGTTTGCAAATCGGAGTGATAGATTAGAATCTAGAGCCAACGGTACGTTTTCTATGTTAAACCATTACACCATTGAAAAACTGGTTACGTTTGCAATCGAAAGAAAAATGACTATAGTTGAAGAGGTAATGGCCCCTAAACTATGTTCTGGGATGAAAAATACAGCTTCAGTGTAATCCGTTTGCAAATCGGAGTGATAGATTAGAATCTAGAGCCAACGGTATGTTTTCTATGTTAAACCATTACACCATTGAAAAACTGGTTACGTCTGCAATCGAAAGAAAAATGACTATAGTTGAAGAGGTAATGGCCCCTAAACTATGTTCTGGGATGAAAGTTACAGCATCAGTGAAATCCGTTTGCAAATCGGAGTGATAGATTAGAATCTAGAGCCAACGGTACGTTTTCTATGTTAAACCATTACACCATTGAAAAACTGGTTACGTTTGCAATCGAAAGAAAAATGACTATAGTTGAAGAGGTAATGGCCCCTAAACTATGTTCTGGGATGAAAAATACAGCTTCAGTGAAATCCGTTTGCAAATCGGAGTGATAGATTAGAATCTAGAGCCAACGGTAAGTTTTCTATGTTAAACCATTACACCATTGAAAAACTGGTTACGTTTGCAATCAAAAGAAAAATGACTATAGTTGAAGAGGTAATGGCCCCTAAACTATGTTCTGGGATGAAAAATACAGTTTCAGTGAAATCCGTTTGCAAATCGGAGTGATAGATTAGAATCTAGAGCCAACGGTACGTTTTCTATGTTAAACCATTACACCATTGAAAAACTGGTTACGTTTGCAATCGAAAGAAAAATGACTATAGTTGAAGAGGTAATGGCCCCTAAACTATGTTCTGGGATGAAAAATACAGCTTCAGTGAAATCCGTTTGCAAATCAGAGTGATAGATTAGAATCTAGAGCCAACGGTAAGTTTTCTATGTTAAACCATTACACCATTGAAAAACTGGTTACGTTTGCAATCGAAAGAAAAATGACTATAGTTGAAGAGGTAATGGCCCCTAAACTATGTTCTGGGATGAAAGTTACAGCTTCAGTGAAATCCGTTTGCAAATCGGAGTGATAGATTAGAATCTAGAGCCAACGGTACGTTTTATATGTTAAACCATTACACCATTGAAAAACTGGTTACGTTTGCAATCGAAAGAAAAATGACTATAGTTGAAGAGGTAATGGCCCCTAAACTATGTTCTGGGATGAAAAATACAGCTTCAGTGAAATCCGTTTGCAAATCGGAGTGATAGATTAGAATCTAGAGCCAACGGTACGTTTTCTATGTTAAACCATTACACCATTGAAAAACTGGTTACGTTTGCAATCGAAAGAAAAATGACTATAGTTGAAGAGGTAATGGCCCCTAAACTATGTTCTGGGATGAAAGTTACAGCTTCAGTGAAATCCGTTTGCAAATCGGAGTGATAGATTAGAATCTAGAGCCAACGGTACGTTTTCTATGTTAAACCACTACACCATTGAAAAACTGGTTACGTTTGCAATCGAAAGAAAAATTACTATAGTTGAAGAGGTAATGGCCCCTAAACTATGTTCTGGGATGAAAAATACAGCTTCAGTAAAATCCGTTTGCAAATCGGAGTGATAGATTAGAATCTAGAGCCAACGGTACGTTTTCTATGTTAAACCATTACACCATTGAAAAACTAGTTACGTTTGCAATCGAAAGAAAAATGACTATAGTTGAAGAGGTAATGGCCCCTAAACTATGTTCTGGGATGAAAAATACAGCTTCAGTGAAATCCGTTTGCAAATCGGAGTGATAGATTAGAAACTAGAGCCAACGGTAAGTTTTCTATGTTAAACCATTACACCATTGAAAAACTGGTTACGTTTGCAATCGAAAGAAAAATGACTATAGTTGAAGAGGTAATGGCCCCTAAACTATGTTCTGGGATGAAAAATACAGCTTCAGTGAAATCCGTTTGCAAATCGGAGTGATAGATTAGAATCTAGAGCCAACGGTAAGTTTTCTATTTTAAACCATTACACCATTGAAAAACTGGTTACGTTTGCAATCGAAAGAAAAATGACTATAGTTGAAGAGGTAATGGCCCCTAAACTATGTTCTGGGATGAAAGTTACAGCTTCAGTGAAATCCGTTTGCAAATCGGAGTGATAGATTAGAATCTAGAGCCAACGGTACGTTTTCTATGTTAAACCATTACACCATTGAAAAACTGGTTAAGTCTGCAATCGAAAGAAAAATGACTATAGTTGAAGAGGTAATGGCCCCTAAACTATGTTCTGGGATGAAAAACACAGCTTCAGTGAAATCCGTTTGCAAATCGGAGTGATAGATTAGAATCTAGAGCCAACGGTACGTTTTCTATGTTAAACCATTACACCATTGAAAAACTGGTTACGTTTGCAATCGAAAGAAAAATGACGGGGCGCATGTGCAGTGCCACAGAGTGAGGATGTGTGCTCTGTGAGCTCTGCATTCCAAGGGCCATCACCGCTACAATACTGGCTGGATCCTGGACATCTATATACCGCTGGATAGCCCTACTACTGAGCTATGCGAAGAGCCTCCCCTGGATACCCTCTGAGAAACAAGCCAACCGTAAGACCCCTACTTTCGCCGCTCAAACCCAGGAGAAGATTCTCCAATATGGCCGACCAGGCCCGAACAAAAGCCTCCACACCCAGCGCTGTTTCCCAGCAAGCCCAGGCCGCTCACCAGGCTCCAAAAGGGGCGGCTAGAAACGTGACAGGCACTGTTCAGCGCAGCCCAGGCTCTGCTACACAGCCCAACGGCAGGAACGGCTCCCCGCAACACCCGCAGCAACCGGGACCCCCCTCCGCAGCTGGTAGAGGTAGGTCTGAGGGTTCCTTGCCGAATCACGCTGGCCCACCATTGCAAACCGCGGCGACCAATGCGTACGTAAATACGCATGCCGCAAGCCCAAATCCGCATGTTAGTACGCCTCCACCCATGCAGCTACGCGACCAGCAAGATTGTCTAGATGGTAGACGCGTGCTTGCGGAAAAAAGTACGCATGAAGCTCCGCATGGCAGTGTCCTGGACCCACATAGAAGCCCACAGAATGATACGCATGGAGATCCGCAATACAATCCATATGATTCTCCGCATAGAAATACGCATGCGACCACTCAAAGTAATATGTCCACTGAGGAACTACTAGGGGCAATCACGCGAATATTCCGTGCTGAGCTGAGAGAGGCGGTTAACGATCTTAATACCAAAATAAATGACCTGGGAGGAAGAGTTCATCTCCTAGAAGAGCAATCCGATGATTTGTTATCTGCTGTACAGATCGATAAGTCCCATATCGACTCCCAGGACACTAGAATCACTACTGTAGAGGAGAAAATGGAGGACCTTGAGAATAGGTGCAGGCGCTCAAATGTAAGAATTAGAGGCCTTCCCGAATCTGTTCAAGACTTAGAACATGTAGCCACCAACCTTTTCTCGGCACTACTTCCAAATATGGACTCTTCACTCATGCGAGTAGTGCGCATCCATAGGGCTTTTGCTCGCCCTTGAAATCCTGACTTGCCGAGGGACGTCATTGCACGGATCGCATCTGAAGATGCAAGAGACAACATACTTCTCGCTGCACGGGATCTAGAACATCTCCCTGATGTACCCCAATCAGTCCAAATCTTTGCGGACCTTGCCCCCACCACCATAGCAAAGAGACGGGCATTAAGGCCATACACTCTGGCCTTACAAAGAGCTACTATTAAGTATAGGTGGAGGTTCCCGTTTATGCTTTCTTTTGAGATTAACGGCAAGCAATTCAATTGCAAGACTCCAGATGAAGCTGCAGCGATCTTGAATGAGGCGAACATACCATTCTCCCTTCCTCCACCATCTAACCAGCCTCCCGGACGACAAGGGTCCCCTAGACGGAGACGAAACTGGGAAACAATTGGAAGAGCACGGTTCCGGCCCCGGGCATTGGAATACCTTCCACAAGAATCGTCACAAGAGGAATGAGAAGCGTCCATCCCACTTCATGTCTCTGATTGGCATGCGAAAAACCCTTCAATAATCTGAGAAGATACTCTTCGCTCCTTCATTCTTCTTCTTGGGAGTTGCTTTATCGCTCACCGAGGTCCCCTTTATGATGTGGGACCGAGTATTTAACTTTGGTTATAACAAGCTCTCCAGTTTTGAATGACCAGGAGACTTCCAGACTAAGCGACCCCCTTTATGATGTGGGGTCAAAGATATATCTGACCTCCTTAATCCACTGGTGTTAATCCAGACGACCCCCAGGAGTAGACTTAGGTCGGACATTACAGATAACTTCTACAAGGGGACCCCCTTTATGATGCGGGGCCCAACGTTGGCCTCTATAATTGATCACCCTTAAGTGATTTCCACAGGAACTCCTTTGGAATAGAACTACGTGTTGGTTTTCACCAGGACACACCTCAGAAGGTTTCGTATAGCATTAAGCAAGAAGGCTTTTTCCTAGCGGTTTAATGTTATGAGCCTCAATGCCTTTATTTCAGTAATATTCGTATTACCAATTGCCTGTTTAGTGCTTAGCTACCTTTGCAATTATTGTCTTCTGCTATATATAGTGATTATAGAATGTTATAGAGACGGTTTTACAATACTTTAATGGCGAACAACAGTTAATTAGTATTTTAGGGTCCAGGCCAGCCATCTATGCAGATATCTTAGAACAAGTGGTGGCCTTGGAGGTTATTGTTGCCCCCACGACATTCATTCAGGTGTGACCTTACCTTATTATGGGTTACACTTGGAATGAACTATTGGTCCTACGGGACTACCCTGAGGCCTACGGCCTTACGTCTCCCCCCCCCCCTCATCCAATTCTTCTACTAAGCATCCAACCTCATCCCACTTCAACACTAGAGTCATCATACACCTATCGATCCTAGACGTCCAAATATATTGGGCCCCCCGTTATCAAATGTTGTCACAACTGATCGAATCACCACATTTTGACAATGGCTAACAAGCCAATTCACGTGATCTCACATAACCCCAGGGGCCTGAACTCTCCCCAGAAGCGTACCAAAGCCTTCAAAGAGTATGTAAAACACGCCCCCGATATCCTGTGCCTTCAAGAGACACATTTCACCCAGAAGTCACATCCGAAATTTTTTCATAAAAAACTCAGGAGGTTCTACTTGTCTAGCTATATTACAAAACGGAGGGGAGTGCCAATATTGTTTTCTAATGATTTTCCAATAGAAGTTACCCAACAATATACAGATACGGAGGGCACTTACATTATTGTGTTGGGTGAGTTTCAGTCCGAATTGCTGTGTATTGTAAATGTGTATGCTCCCCCTGGTAAGTCAATGGAAACGGTCTCCAAGATTTCTGACCTACTTCTTACATTAAAGTATAACACCTTAATATGGGCCGGAGATTTCAATTCAACCCCTAATGATACTATTGATAGGACTAACCCTCCCCGCCCCTCAGATATCAAACGAACCAAGACTTTCTTTGATAACTTGTTCAGGCAGCATTCTCTGGTGGACTCATGGAGGGAGCATAATGGAGCCAAAAGAGGTTATACTTTTCTCTCGGCACCACATAATACCTACTCTCGAATAGATCTCATTCTGATTTCAGCGAGTTGTGTCCCCTCCATGGTCTATTCCAGACACCTGCTAACATCATGGTCGGATCATGATCCGGTTCTGACGGTACTATCCTCGCAAACTAAAAGAACTCAGCCATCCCCCTGGAGACTCAACGAATCTCTGCTTCTTAACTCCGACATTTATGAAAAAATTGATTCTTGCCTAGATAATTACTTTAAGGAGAACGCCACTTCTGAGGTTTCCCCTGGTATTTGCTGGCTGGCCCACAAAGCGGTTATTAGAGGCGAATTCATACGGATAGCATCAACCTATAAGAAAAATAAAACCATAATTCAGGCAAATTTAGAACATAAAATCAGTAAGTTGTCCATATTAAACCAGACTAGCCCCTCTAGATTTCTATTAAAACAAATTCAAGCCCTGCAACTACAATTAAACATTATATTAAATTTAGAGGCGGAAAAGGCACTTAGGTGGAGTAAGGCAGTATCATATGAACAGATAAACAAGCCTAATAGGTGGCTAGCCCGAAAATTACGGAACCAACAGGTACTCAATAGAGTTATTAGAATTAGAAAAGCGGATGGCACTATAACTTCCAGCCCCGACAAGATTCACAACACATTTATGGAATTCTATAAATCCCTCTATGCAGATAAGTCAGATGTCACTCACATTCCCGCTCAATCGGATTTTCTAACACAAAATATTAGTGGTCCTTTATTAGACCCTGTAGCCAAATCTCTAAATATGGACATTACACTAGAAGAGCTTCATGAAGCAATTAAAAAATTAAAAAGACCGAAGGCACCGGGACCCGATGGCCTAACGGCGCTCTACTACAAGAAATTTGAATATAAATTAGCTCCCCACCTACTAAAGTTCTATAACACTATAATGAAAGGAAATATTCCCCCCCCAGAATTTCTAATCTCATCATTGGTTGTAATCCCCAAACCTAACAGGGATCCCCTATTAGTTAAGAATTATAGGCCCATCTCCTTGCTAGGCATTGACTATAAATTATTCACATCCATCCTGGCAATGAGATTAAATACGGTCCTTCCCACGCTTATCAATAAAGACCAGGTGGGTTTTATACCCTTACGCCAGGCCCCA
This sequence comes from Hyperolius riggenbachi, assembly GCF_040937935.1. Lineage (NCBI taxonomy): Eukaryota > Metazoa > Chordata > Amphibia > Anura > Hyperoliidae > Hyperolius > Hyperolius riggenbachi. The sequence goes on along the minus strand of NC_090656.1, from coordinate 151,842,421 downwards.
GATAATATCAGGAAGATAGTGAATATCCAATATGTATGTAAACGTCTCCGCAAGAATCTAGCCCTATTAGCATTAGATATGGAGAAGGCCTTCGATCTAGTGAAATGGCCTTATATGAAGGCAGTATTACATGGATATGGCTTTACAGGTAACTTCATGCACGCAATCAACGCCCTATACTCAGTTCCCACTGCGTCCTTAAAGATGCCATCCCCTCATAGATTATTTTTCCCCATACAGCGGGGAACTAGGCAAGGGTGCCCCCTTTCACCGGGCCTATTTGCCCTCATGATGGAGCCATTGGCCAATGCAATCCGTAACTCCAAAGAAATTCTGGGTGTTACAATAGGTAATAGAGATTACAAGATTAGTTTATTTGCGGACGACGTCTTTTTAACGCTCACGTCCCCTCACACGTCCATCCCAAACCTATTTAAAATATTACAGACCTTCACTACATTTTCAGGCCTTCGACTAAACTATGATAAGTCTGAGTTGATGTTAACAGAATCCCCCCTTCATGAGACCGAAAACTTAGCCAAAACCCTCGGTATTCAATGTCAACCAAAAATGATTAAGTATCTTGGAATAAATCTCACCCGCGATCCCACTAAACTGTACGATAACAACTATCCGGCTATGCTGAGAAAACTTCAATCTGACTTGGAGAGTTGGAACGAATACCCAATCTCCCTCCTGGGAAGAGTGACTTCGGTCAAAATGACCCTGCTCCCACGTCTCCTTTACCTTTTCAGAGTCCTTCCTACATCAATTAAAAAGTTCGCGATACACAACCTCCAAAAACAAATACAAAAATTTATTTGGAGACAGCGAAAACCTAGGATTAAATATTCAACGTTGACGAGACCAAAAGACAGAGGTGGTCTAGGTGCTCCGGTCTTGTGGAACTACTATATTGCAGCTCAAATAAGCCAATTAGCTGCTGTAAACTCAGGGTTTGCCGCACCTTTGTGGGTAAATTTAGAATCCCAGCTAATAAGTCCCTTATCCATGCCTGCTACTATGTGGGCTAAAAGTATACCTTATCAACTCATTAATAAAAAATCTCCGGTTTCTGCCCACTCCTTTAAGATATGGTCTAAATATAGATATGCTTATGGTCTCCAAGCTATTCCCTCGTGTATGACGCATATCCTCAGGAACCCCGACTTTCCTTTAGGCCACTCAACGTCACAATTTATATGGTGGTACCAGAAAGGACTATTATTTGTAGGCAAATTTTTAAAAGCCTTTAAAGTCATGTCACCCGCCCAACTATTTGAATCAATCCAGGTACCCCAGTCAGAAATATTTAGAGCCCACCAAATTTTAAACTTCATACGCTCTTTAGATAGAGAGAATAATGTTCTTATTTATACGCCTTTCGAAGTGAGATGTAGGGGAAGATCGCTGGACAGAGGTTTCATTTCTGATATTTACGCATTACTTCTGGAGCATGATTTGGAGCCCAAGCTAAAATGCCAGCTAGACTGGGAGAAAGACTGTGCAACTACTCTTTCAGAGGCTAAATGGCACCATTGTTGCTCCCAACTAAGTAAAAGCAGCCTATTCTATTCGTCTATCGAAACCTCTCTCAAGCTTCTTCATAGAGCACACTACACCCCTGCCAAGCTGAGTTTGTTTTCCTCATCTCACTCCGATCTATGTTTTAGAGGATGTCCCATTAAAGGAGATACATGGCATATATGGTGGGCCTGCCCTGTAGCGCAGTCATATTGGAGCTCAATATGGAGGAAGCTGGAATTGATAATAGGTAGAACCATTGCTTTTGAACCTACTATAGCTCTTTTAGGGGACAAACCCTCGACCATTCCATACGCGACTCACAAACTTATACAATTTACGATGGCACATGCCAAAAGACACCTAGCCTCAAAATGGCGCTCGTCCACTCTGTCGGTAGACGCTGTCTTCCAAGGTCTTAACGACACAATGCAGTCTGAACATATCCTAGCAAAGTTGTATGATAGGATGAATAATTTCTTCAAAATATGGGACCCATGGATTACGTGGCAGGATAATCAGGGCTTGGAGTACACTCTACATGAGTTCTAGGCCCAGGATAGGCTTGATGACTACTATAATTTATGATTGGATGTTGGATGCACCACTGCTTACTCTTTATTCCCCTTTCCCTCTCCCTTTTTCTTCTTCTTTTCTATTCCCTAGTGGTTTGGGACCATTGGCATGTTGTGGAAACCCCACTCATGGTCCACGTTATCTCGATAAGTAAAAATCCCTTCTTTCACCCTTCCCCAGTTCTCTTACCTTTTCCCCAAATCTTACCCTTCTCTCTTTTCTTCTGTCCTCTTTCTTCTACCTCGTTATATAAAATAAAGGTGTATAGTTTTTCAATAGGAAATTTCAAGTGCAAGCCTTTAACAAACATGTAGCTTTTAAGTAGTGCAATTGTTTCATGTAACTGTTGAAGCTATAACGTGAGTCCCCTAAGTGGGGAAAAATTCTTGTTTTGTATGGTTTGGAATTTCATGTATTATGCAATATTTTGAATAAACACCCTTGAAACGAAAGAAAAATGACTATAGTTGAAGAGGTAATGGCCCCTAAACTATGTTCTGGGATGAAAAATACAGCTTCAGTGAAATCCGTTTGCAAATCGGAGTGATAGATTAGAATCTAGAGCCAACGGTACGTTTTCTATGTTAAACCATTACACCATTGAAAAACTGGTTATGTCTGCAATCGAAAGAAAAATGACTATAGTTGAAGAGGTAATGGCCCCTAAACTATGTTCTGCGATGAAAGTTACAGCTTCAGTGAAATCCGTTTGCAAATCGGAGTGATAGATTAGAATCTAGAGCCAACGGTACGTTTTCTATGTTAAACCATTACACCATTGAAAAACTGGTTACGTTTGCAATCAAAAGAAAAATGACTATAGTTGAAGAGGTAATGGCCCCTAAACTATGTTCTGGGATGAAAAATACAGCTTCAGTGAAATCCGTTTGCAAATCGGAGTGATAGATTAGAATCTAGAGCCAACGGTAAGTTTTCTATGTTAAACCATTACACCATTGAAAAACTGGTTACGTTTGCAATCGAAAGAAAAATGACTATAGTTGAAGAGGTAATGGCCCCTAAACTATGTTCTGGGATGAAAGTTACAGCTTCAGTGAAATCCGTTTGCAAATCGGAGTGATAGATTAGAATCTAGAGCCAACGGTACGTTTTCTATGTTAAACCATTACACCATTGAAAAACTGGTTACGTCTGCAATCGAAAGAAAAATGACTATAGTTGAAGAGGTAATGGCCCCTAAACTATGTTCTGGGATGAAAGTTACAGCTTCAGTGAAATCCGTTTGCAAATCGGAGTGATAGATTAGAATCTAGAGCCAACGGTACGTTTTCTATGTTAAACCATTACACCATTGAAAAACTGGTTACGTTTGCAATCGAAAGAAAAATGACTATAGTTGAAGAGGTAATGGCCCCTAAACTATGTTCTGGGATGAAAAATACAGCTTCAGTGAAATCCGTTTGCAAATCGGAGTGATAGATTAGAATCTAGAGCCAACGGTAAGTTTTCTATGTTAAACCATTACACCATTGAAAAACTGGTTACGTTTGCAATCGAAAGAAAAATGACTATAGTTGAAGAGGTAATGGCCCCTAAACTATGTTCTGGGATGAAAGTTACAGCTTCAGTGAAATCCGTTTGCAAATCGGAGTGATAGATTAGAATCTAGAGCCAACGGTACGTTTTCTATGTTAAACCATTACACCATTGAAAAACTGGTTACGTTTGCAATCGAAAGAAAAATGACTATAGTTGAAGAGGTAATGGCCCCTAAACTATGTTCTGGGATGAAAAATACAGCTTCGGTGAAATCCGTTTGCAAATCGGAGTGATAGATTAGAATCTAGAGCCAACGGTACGTTTTCTATGTTAAACCATTACACCATTGAAAAACTGGTTACGTTTGCAATCGAAAAAAAAATGACTATAGTTGAAGAGGTAATGGCCCCTAAACTATGTTCTGGGATGAAAAATACAGCTTCAGTGAAATCCGTTTGCAAATCGGAGTGATAGATTAGAATCTAGAGCCAACGGTAAGTTTTCTATGTTAAACCATTACACCATTGAAAAACTGGTTACGTTTGCAATCGAAAGAAAAATGACTATAGTTGAAGAGGTAATGGCCCCTAAACTATGTTCTGGGATGAAAAATACAGCTTCAGTGAAATCCGTTTGCAAATCGGAGTGATAGATTAGAATCTAGAGCCAACGGTACGTTTTCTATGTTAAACCATTACACCATTGAAAAACTGGTTACGTTTGCAATCGAAAGAAAAATGACTATAGTTGAAGAGGTAATGGCCCCTAAACTATGTTCTGGGATGAAAAATACAGCTTCAGTGAAATCCGTTTGCAAATCGGAGTGATAGATTAGAATCTAGAGCCAACGGTACGTTTTCTATGTTAAACCATTACACCATTGAAAAACTGGTTACGTTTGCAATCGAAAGAAAAATGACTATAGTTGAAGAGGTAATGGCCCCTAAACTATGTTCTGGGATGAAAAATACAGCTTCAGTGAAATCCGTTTGCAAATCGGAGTGATAGATTAGAATCTAGAGCCAACGGTAAGTTTTCTATGTTAAACCATTACACCATTGAAAAACTGGTTACGTTTGCAATCGAAAGAAAAATGACTATAGTTGAAGAGGTAATGGCCCCTAAACTATGTTCTGGGATGAAAGTTACAGCTTCAGTGAAATCTGTTTGCAAATCAGAGTGATAGATTAGAATCTAGAGCCAACGGTACGTTTTCTATGTTAAACCATTACACCATTGAAAAACTGGTTACGTTTGCAATCGAAAGAAAAGTGACTATAGTTGAAGAGGTAATGGCCCCTAAACTATGTTCTGGGATGAAAAGTACAGCTTCAGTGAAATCCGTTTGCAAATCGGAGTGATAGATTAGAATCTAGAGCCAACGGTACGTTTTCTATGTTAAACCATTACACCATTGAAAAACTGGTTACGTCTGCAATCGAAAGAAAAATGACTATAGTTGAAGAGGTAATGGCCCCTAAACTATGTTCTGGGATGAAAGTTACAGCTTCAGTGAAATCCGTTTGCAAATCGGAGTGATAGATTAGAATCTAGAGCCAACGGTACGTTTTCTATGTTAAACCATTACACCATTGAAAAACTGGTTACGTTTGCAATCGAAAGAAAAATGACTATAGTTGAAGAGGTAATGGCCCCTAAACTATGTTCTGGGATGAAAAATACAGCTTCAGTGAAATCCGTTTGCAAATCGGAGTGATAGATTAGAATCTAGAGCCAACGGTACGTTTTCTATGTTAAACCATTACACCATTGAAAAACTGGTTACGTTTGCAATCGAAAGAAAAATGACTATAGTTGAAGAGGTAATGGCCCCTAAACTATGTCCTGGGATGAAATTTACAGCTTCAGTGAAATCCGTTTGCAAATCGGAGTGATAGATTAGAATCTAGAGCCAACTGTACGTTTTCTATGTTAAACCATTACACCATTGAAAAACTGGTTACGTCTGCAATCGAAAGAAAAATGACTATAGTTGAAGAGGTAATGGCCCCTAAACTATGTTCTGGGATGAAAGTTACAGCTTCAGTGAAATCCGTTTGCAAATCGGAGTGATAGATTAGAATCTAGAGCCAACGGTACGTTTTCTATGTTAAACCATTACACCATTGAAAAACTGGTTACGTCTGCAATCGAAAGAAAAATGACTATAGTTGAAGAGGTAATGGCCCCTAAACTATGTTCTGGGATGAAAGTTACAGTTTCAGTGAAATCCGTTTGCAAATCGGAGTGATAGATTAGAATCTAGAGCCAACGGTAAGTTTTCTATGTTAAACCATTACACCATTGAAAAACTGGTTACGTTTGCAATCGAAAGAAAAATGACTATAGTTGAAGAGGTAATGGCCCCTAAACTATGTTCTGGGATGAAAAATACAGCTTCAGTGAAATCCGTTTGCAAATCGGAGTGATAGATTAGAATCTAGAGCCAACGGTACGTTTTCTATGTTAAACCATTACACCATTGAAAAACTGGTTACGTCTGCAATCGAAAGAAAAATGACTATAGTTGAAGAGGTAATGGCCCCTAAACTATGTTCTGGGATGAAAGTTACAGTTTCAGTGAAATCCGTTTGCAAATCGGAGTGATAGATTAGAATCTAGAGCCAACGGTAAGTTTTCTATGTTAAACCATTACACCATTGAAAAACTGGTTACGTTTGCAATCGAAAGAAAAATGACTATAGTTGAAGAGGTAATGGCCCCTAAACTATGTTCTGGGATGAAAGTTACAGCTTCAGTGAAATCCGTTTGCAAATCGGAGTGATAGATTAGAATCTAGAGCCAACGGTACGTTTTCTATGTTAAACCATTACACCATTGAAAAACTGGTTACGTTTGCAATCGAAAGAAAAATGACTATAGTTGAAGAGGTAATGGCCCCTAAACTATGTTCTGGGATGAAAGTTACAGCTTCAGTGAAATCCGTTTGCAAATCGGAGTGATAGATTAGAATCTAGAGCCAACGGTACGTTTTCTATGTTAAACCATTACACCATTGAAAAACTGGTTACGTCTGCAATCGAAAGAAAAATGACTATAGTTGAAGAGGTAATGGCCCCTAAACTATGTTCTGGGATGAAAGTTACAGCTTCAGTGAAATCCGTTTGCAAATCGGAGTGATAGATTAGAATCTAGAGCCAACGGTACGTTTTCTATGTTAAACCATTACACCATTGAAAAACTGGTTACGTTTGCAATCGAAAGAAAAATGACTATAGTTGAAGAGGTAATGGCCCCTAAACTATGTTCTGGGATGAAAAATACAGCTTCAGTGAAATCCGTTTGCAAATCGGAGTGATAGATTAGAATCTAGAGCCAACGGTACGTTTTCTATGTTAAACCATTACACCATTGAAAAACTGGTTACGTCTGCAATCGAAAGAAAAATGACTATAGTTGAAGAGGTAATGGCCCCTAAACTATGTTCTGGGATGAAAGTTACAGCTTCAGTGAAATCCGTTTGCAAATCGGAGTGATAGATTAGAATCTAGAGCCAACGGTACGTTTTCTATGTTAAACCATTACACCATTGAAAAACTGGTTACGTTTGCAATCGAAAGAAAAATGACTATAGTTGAAGAGGTAATGGCCCCTAAACTATGTTCTGGGATGAAAAATACAGCTTCAGTGAAATCCGTTTGCAAATCGGAGTGATAGATTAGAATCTAGAGCCAACGGTACGTTTTCTATGTTAAACCATTACACCATTGAAAAACTGGTTACGTCTGCAATCGAAAGAAAAATGACTATAGTTGAAGAGGTAATGGCCCCTAAACTATGTTCTGGGATGAAAGTTACAGTTTCAGTGAAATCCGTTTGCAAATCGGAGTGATAGATTAGAATCTAGAGCCAACGGTAAGTTTTCTATGTTAAACCATTACACCATTGAAAAACTGGTTACGTTTGCAATCGAAAGAAAAATGACTATAGTTGAAGAGGTAATGGCCCCTAAACTATGTTCTGGGATGAAAAATACAGCTTCAGTGAAATCCGTTTGCAAATCGGAGTGATAGATTAGAATCTAGAGCAAACGGTACGTTTTCTATGTTAAACCATTACACCATTGAAAAACTGGTTACGTCTGCAATCGAAAGAAAAATGACTATAGTTGAAGAGGTAATGGCCCCTAAACTATGTTCTGGGATGAAAGTTACAGTTTCAGTGAAATCCGTTTGCAAATCGGAGTGATAGATTAGAATCTAGAGCCAACGGTAAGTTTTCTATGTTAAACCATTACACCATTGAAAAACTGGTTACGTTTGCAATCGAAAGAAAAATGACTATAGTTGAAGAGGTAATGGCCCCTAAACTATGTTCTGGGATGAAAGTTACAGCTTCAGTGAAATCCGTTTGCAAATCGGAGTGATAGATTAGAATCTAGAGCCAACGGTACGTTTTCTATGTTAAACCATTACACCATTGAAAAACTGGTTACGTTTGCAATCGAAAGAAAAATGACTATAGTTGAAGAGGTAATGGCCCCTAAACTATGTTCTGGGATGAAAGTTACAGCTTCAGTGAAATCCGTTTGCAAATCGGAGTGATAGATTAGAATCTAGAGCCAACGGTACGTTTTCTATGTTAAACCATTACACCATTGAAAAACTGGTTACGTCTGCAATCGAAAGAAAAATGACTATAGTTGAAGAGGTAATGGCCCCTAAACTATGTTCTGGGATGAAAGTTACAGCTTCAGTGAAATCCGTTTGCAAATCGGAGTGATAGATTAGAATCTAGAGCCAACGGTACGTTTTCTATGTTAAACCATTACACCATTGAAAAACTGGTTACGTTTGCAATCGAAAGAAAAATGACTATAGTTGAAGAGGTAATGGCCCCTAAACTATGTTCTGGGATGAAAAATACAGCTTCAGTGAAATCCGTTTGCAAATCGGAGTGATAGATTAGAATCTAGAGCCAACGGTACGTTTTCTATGTTAAACCATTACACCATTGAAAAACTGGTTACGTCTGCAATCGAAAGAAAAATGACTATAGTTAAAGAGGTAATGGCCCCTAAACTATGTTCTGGGATGAAAGTTACAGCTTCAGTGAAATCCGTTTGCAAATCGGAGTGATAGATTAGAATCTAGAGCCAACGGTACGTTTTCTATGTTAAACCATTACACCATTGAAAAACTGGTTACGTTTGCAATCGAAAGAAAAATGACTATAGTTGAAGAGGTAATGGCCCCTAAACTATGTTCTGGGATGAAAAATACAGCTTCAGTGAAATCCGTTTGCAAATCGGAGTGATAGATTAGAATCTAGAGCCAACGGTACGTTTTCTATGTTAAACCATTACACCATTGAAAAACTGGTTACGTTTGCAATCGAAAGAAAAATGACTATAGTTGAAGAGGTAATGGCCCCTAAACTATGTTCTGGGATGAAAGTTACAGCTTCAGTGAAATCCGTTTGCAAATCGGAGTGATAGATTAGAATCTAGAGCCAACGGTACGTTTTCTATGTTAAACCATTACACCATTGAAAAACTGGTTACGTCTGCAATCGAAAGAAAAATGACTATAGTTGAAGAGGTAATGGCCCCTAAACTATGTTCTGGGATGAAAGTTACAGCTTCAGTGAAATCCGTTTGCAAATCGGAGTGATAGATTAGAATCTAGAGCCAACGGTACGTTTTCTATGTTAAACCATTACACCATTGAAAAACTGGTTACGTTTGCAATCGAAAGAAAAATGACTATAGTTGAAGAGGTAATGGCCCCTAAACTATGTTCTGGGATGAAAAATACAGCTTCAGTGAAATCCGTTTGCAAATCGGAGTGATAGATTAGAATCTAGAGCCAACGGTACGTTTTCTATGTTAAACCATTACACCATTGAAAAACTGGTTACGTTTGCAATCGAAAGAAAAATGACTATAGTTGAAGAGGTAATGGCCCCTAAACTATGTTCTGGGATGAAAGTTACAGCTTCAGTGAAATCCGTTTGCAAATCGGAGTGATAGATTAGAATCTAGAGCCAACGGTACGTTTTCTATGTTAAACCATTACACCATTGAAAAACTGGTTACGTCTGCAATCGAAAGAAAAATGACTATAGTTGAAGAGGTAATGGCCCCTAAACTATGTTCTGGGATGAAAGTTACAGCTTCAGTGAAATCCGTTTGCAAATCGGAGTGATAGATTAGAATCTAGAGCCAACGGTACGTTTTCTATGTTAAACCATTACACCATTGAAAAACTGGTTACGTTTGCAATCGAAAGAAAAATGACTATAGTTGAAGAGGTAATGGCCCCTAAACTATGTTCTGGGATGAAAAATACAGCTTCAGTGAAATCCGTTTGCAAATCGGAGTGATAGATTAGAATCTAGAGCCAACGGTAAGTTTTCTATGTTAAACCATTACACCATTGAAAAACTGGTTACGTTTGCAATCGAAAGAAAAATGACTATAGTTGAAGAGGTAATGGCCCCTAAACTATGTTCTGGGATGAAAGTTACAGCTTCAGTGAAATCCGTTTGCAAATCGGAGTGATAGATTAGAATCTAGAGCCAACGGTACGTTTTCTATGTTAAACCATTACACCATTGAAAAACTGGTTACGTCTGCAATCGAAAGAAAAATGACTATAGTTGAAGAGGTAATGGCCCCTAAACTATGTTCTGGGATGAAAAATACAGCTTCAGTGAAATCCGTTTGCAAATCGGAGTGATAGATTAGAATCTAGAGCCAACGGTACGTTTTCTATGTTAAACCATTACACCATTGAAAAACTGGTTACGTTTGCAATCGAAAGAAAAATGACTATAGTTGAAGAGGTAATGGCCCCTAAACTATGTTCTGGGATGAAAAATACAGCTTCAGTGAAATCCGTTTGCAAATCGGAGTGATAGATTAGAATCTAGAGCCAACGGTACGTTTTCTATGTTAAACCATTACACCATTGAAAAACTGGTTACGTTTGCAATCGAAAAAAAAATGACTATAGTTGAAGAGGTAATGGCCCCTAAACTATGTTCTGGGATGAAAAATACAGCTTCAGTGAAATCCGTTTGCAAATCGGAGTGATAGATTAGAATCTAGAGCCAACGGTAAGTTTTCTATGTTAAACCATTACACCATTGAAAAACTGGTTACGTTTGCAATCGAAAGAAAAATGACTATAGTTGAAGAGATAATGGCCCCTAAACTATGTTCTGGGATGAAAAATACAGCTTCAGTGAAATCCGTTTGCAAATCGGAGTGATAGATTAGAATCTAGAGCCAACGGTACGTTTTCTATGTTAAACCATTACACCATTGAAAAACTGGTTACGTTTGCAATCGAAAGAAAAATGACTATAGTTGAAGAGGTAATGGCCCCTAAACTATGTTCTGGGATGAAAAATACAGCTTCAGTGAAATCCGTTTGCAAATCGGAGTGATAGATTAGAATCTAGAGCCAACGGTACGTTTTCTATGTTAAACCATTACACCATTGAAAAACTGGTTACGTTTGCAATCGAAAGAAAAATGACTATAGTTGAAGAGGTAATGGCCCCTAAACTATGTTCTGGGATGAAAAATACAGCTTCAGTGAAATCCGTTTGCAAATCGGAGTGATAGATTAGAATCTAGAGCCAACGGTAAGTTTTCTATGTTAAACCATTACACCATTGAAAAACTGGTTACGTTTGCAATCGAAAGAAAAATGACTATAGTTGAAGAGGTAATGGCCCCTAAACTATGTTCTGGGATGAAAGTTACAGCTTCAGTGAAATCTGTTTGCAAATCAGAGTGATAGATTAGAATCTAGAGCCAACGGTACGTTTTCTATGTTAAACCATTACACCATTGAAAAACTGGTTACGTTTGCAATCGAAAGAAAAATGACTATAGTTGAAGAGGTAATGGCCCCTAAACTATGTTCTGGGATGAAAAGTACAGCTTCAGTGAAATCCGTTTGCAAATCGGAGTGATAGATTAGAATCTAGAGCCAACGGTACGTTTTCTATGTTAAACCATTACACCATTGAAAAACTGGTTACGTCTGCAATCGAAAGAAAAATGACTATAGTTGAAGAGGTAATGGCCCCTAAACTATGTTCTGGGATGAAAGTTACAGCTTCAGTGAAATCCGTTTGCAAATCGGAGTGATAGATTAGAATCTAGAGCCAACGGTACGTTTTCTATGTTAAACCATTACACCATTGAAAAACTGGTTACGTTTGCAATCGAAAGAAAAATGACTATAGTTGAAGAGGTAATGGCCCCTAAACTATGTTCTGGGATGAAAAATACAGCTTCAGTGAAATCCGTTTGCAAATCGGAGTGATAGATTAGAATCTAGAGCCAACGGTACGTTTTCTATGTTAAACCATTACACCATTGAAAAACTGGTTACGTTTGAAATCGAAAGAAAAATGACTATAGTTGAAGAGGTAATGGCCCCTAAACTATGTCCTGGGATGAAATTTACAGCTTCAGTGAAATCCGTTTGCAAATCGGAGTGATAGATTAGAATCTAGAGCCAACTGTACGTTTTCTATGTTAAACCATTACACCATTGAAAAACTGGTTACGTCTGCAATCGAAAGAAAAATGACTATAGTTGAAGAGGTAATGGCCCCTAAACTATGTTCTGGGATGAAAGTTACAGCTTCAGTGAAATCCGTTTGCAAATCGGAGTGATAGATTAGAATCTAGAGCCAACGGTACGTTTTCTATGTTAAACCATTACACCATTGAAAAACTGGTTACGTCTGCAATCGAAAGAAAAATGACTATAGTTGAAGAGGTAATGGCCCCTAAACTATGTTCTGGGATGAAAGTTACAGTTTCAGTGAAATCCGTTTGCAAATCGGAGTGATAGATTAGAATCTAGAGCCAACGGTAAGTTTTCTATGTTAAACCATTACACCATTGAAAAACTGGTTACGTTTGCAATCGAAAGAAAAATGACTATAGTTGAAGAGGTAATGGCCCCTAAACTATGTTCTGGGATGAAAAATACAGCTTCAGTGAAATCCGTTTGGAAATCGGAGTGATAGATTAGAATCTAGAGCCAACGGTACGTTTTCTATGTTAAACCATTACACCATTGAAAAACTGGTTACGTCTGCAATCGAAAGAAAAATGACTATAGTTGAAGAGGTAATGGCCCCTAAACTATGTTCTGGGATGAAAGTTACAGTTTCAGTGAAATCCGTTTGCAAATCGGAGTGATAGATTAGAATCTAGAGCCAACGGTAAGTTTTCTATGTTAAACCATTACACCATTGAAAAACTGGTTACGTTTGCAATCGAAAGAAAAATGACTATAGTTGAAGAGGTAATGGCCCCTAAACTATGTTCTGGGATGAAAGTTACAGCTTCAGTGAAATCCGTTTGCAAATCGGAGTGATAGATTAGAATCTAGAGCCAACGGTACGTTTTCTATGTTAAACCATTACACCATTGAAAAACTGGTTACGTTTGCAATCGAAAGAAAAATGACTATAGTTGAAGAGGTAATGGCCCCTAAACTATGTTCTGGGATGAAAGTTACAGCTTCAGTGAAATCCGTTTGCAAATCGGAGTGATAGATTAGAATCTAGAGCCAACGGTACGTTTTCTATGTTAAACCATTACACCATTGAAAAACTGGTTACGTTTGCAATCGAAAGAAAAATGACTATAGTTGAAGAGGTAATGGCCCCTAAACTATGTTCTGGGATGAAAAATACAGCTTCAGTGAAATCCGTTTGCAAATCGGAGTGATAGATTAGAATCTAGAGCCAACGGTACGTTTTCTATGTTAAACCATTACACCATTGAAAAACTGGTTACGTCTGCAATCGAAAGAAAAATGACTATAGTTGAAGAGGTAATGGCCCCTAAACTATGTTCTGGGATGAAAGTTACAGCTTCAGTGAAATCCGTTTGCAAATCGGAGTGATAGATTAGAATCTAGAGCCAACGGTACGTTTTCTATGTTAAACCATTACACCATTGAAAAACTGGTTACGTTTGCAATCGAAAGAAAAATGACTATAGTTGAAGAGGTAATGGCCCCTAAACTATGTTCTGGGATGAAAAATACAGCTTCAGTGAAATCCGTTTGCAAATCGGAGTGATAGATTAGAATCTAAAGCCAACGGTACGTTTTCTATGTTAAACCATTACACCATTGAAAAACTGGTTACGTTTGCAATCGAAAGAAAAATGACTATAGTTAAAGAGGTAATGGCCCCTAAACTATGTTCTGGGATGAAAGTTACAGCTTCAGTGAAATCCGTTTGCAAATCGGAGTGATAGATTAGAATCTAGAGCCAACGGTACGTTTTCTATGTTAAACCATTACACCATTGAAAAACTGGTTACGTTTGCAATCGAAAGAAAAATGACTATAGTTGAAGAGGTAATGGCCCCTAAACTATGTTCTGGGATGAAAGTTACAGTTTCAGTGAAATCCGTTTGCAAATCGGAGTGATAGATTAGAATCTAGAGCCAACGGTAAGTTTTCTATGTTAAACCATTACACCATTGAAAAACTGGTTACGTTTGCAATCGAAAGAAAAATGACTATAGTTGAAGAGGTAATGGCCCCTAAACTATGTTCTGGGATGAAAGTTACAGCTTCAGTGAAATCCGTTTGCAAATCGGAGTGATAGATTAGAATCTAGAGCCAACGGTACGTTTTCTATGTTAAACCATTACACCATTGAAAAACTGGTTACGTTTGCAATCGAAAGAAAAATGACTATAGTTGAAGAGGTAATGGCCCCTAAACTATGTTCTGGGATGAAAGTTACAGCTTCAGTGAAATCCGTTTGCAAATCGGAGTGATAGATTAGAATCTAGAGCCAACGGTACGTTTTCTATGTTAAACCATTACACCATTGAAAAACTGGTTACGTTTGCAATCGAAAGAAAAATGACTATAGTTGAAGAGGTAATGGCCCCTAAACTATGTTCTGGGATGAAAAATACAGCTTCAGTGAAATCCGTTTGCAAATCGGAGTGATAGATTAGAATCTAGAGCCAACGGTACGTTTTCTATGTTAAACCATTACACCATTGAAAAACTGGTTACGTCTGCAATCGAAAGAAAAATGACTATAGTTGAAGAGGTAATGGCCCCTAAACTATGTTCTGGGATGAAAGTTACAGCTTCAGTGAAATCCGTTTGCAAATCGGAGTGATAGATTAGAATCTAGAGCCAACGGTACGTTTTCTATGTTAAACCATTACACCATTGAAAAACTGGTTACGTTTGCAATCGAAAGAAAAATGACTATAGTTGAAGAGGTAATGGCCCCTAAACTATGTTCTGGGATGAAAAATACAGCTTCAGTGAAATCCGTTTGCAAATCGGAGTGATAGATTAGAATCTAAAGCCAACGGTACGTTTTCTATGTTAAACCATTACACCATTGAAAAACTGGTTACGTTTGCAATCGAAAGAAAAATGACTATAGTTAAAGAGGTAATGGCCCCTAAACTATGTTCTGGGATGAAAGTTACAGCTTCAGTGAAATCCGTTTGCAAATCGGAGTGATAGATTAGAATCTAGAGCCAACGGTACGTTTTCTATGTTAAACCATTACACCATTGAAAAACTGGTTACGTTTGCAATCGAAAGAAAAATGACTATAGTTGAAGAGGTAATGGCCCCTAAACTATGTTCTGGGATGAAAAATACAGCTTCAGTGAAATCCGTTTGCAAATCGGAGTGATAGATTAGAATCTAGAGCCAACGGTACGTTTTCTATGTTAAACCATTACACCATTGAAAAACTGGTTACGTTTGCAATCGAAAGAAAAATGACTATAGTTGAAGAGGTAATGGCCCCTAAACTATGTTCTGGGATGAAAGTTACAGCTTCAGTGAAATCCGTTTGCAAATCGGAGTGATAGATTAGAATCTAGAGCCAATGATACGTTTTCTATGTTAAACCATTACACCATTGAAAAACTGGTTACGTCTGCAATCGAAAGAAAAATGACTATAGTTGAAGAGGTAATGGCCCCTAAACTATGTTCTGGGATGAAAGTTACAGCTTCAGTGAAATCCGTTTGCAAATCGGAGTGATAGATTAGAATCTAGAGCCAACGGTACGTTTTCTATGTTAAACCATTACACCATTGAAAAACTGGTTACGTTTGCAATCGAAAGAAAAATGACTATAGTTGAAGAGGTAATGGCCCCTAAACTATGTTCTGGGATGAAAAATACAGCTTCAGTGAAATCCGTTTGCAAATCAGAGTGATAGATTAGAATCTAGAGCCAACGGTAAGTTTTCTATGTTAAACCATTACACCATTGAAAAACTGGTTACGTTTGCAATCGAAAGAAAAATGACTATAGTTGAAGAGGTAATGGCCCCTAAACTATGTTCTGGGATGAAAAATACAGCTTCAGTGAAATCCGTTTGCAAATCGGAGTGATAGATTAGAATCTAGAGCCAACGGTAAGTTTTCTATGTTAAACCATTACACCATTGAAAAACTGGTTACGTTTGCAATCGAAAGAAAAATGACTATAGTTGAAGAGGTAATGGCCCCTAAACTATTTTCTGGGATGAAAGTTACAGCTTCAGTGAAATCCGTTTGCAAATCGGAGTGATAGATTAGAATCTAGAGCCAACGGTACGTTTTCTATGTTAAACCATTACACCATTGAAAAACTGGTTACGTCTGCAATCGAAAGAAAAATGACTATAGTTGAAGAGGTAATGGCCCCTAAACTATGTTCTGGGATGAAAGTTACAGCTTCAGTGAAATCCGTTTGCAAATCGGAGTGATAGATTAGAATCTAGAGCCAACGGTACGTTTTCTATGTTAAACCATTACACCATTGAAAAACTGGTTACGTTTGCAATCGAAAGAAAAATGACTATAGTTGAAGAGGTAATGGCCCCTAAACTATGTTCTGGGATGAAAAATACAGCTTCAGTGAAATCCGTTTGCAAATCGGAGTGATAGATTAGAATCTAGAGCCAACGGTACGTTTTCTATGTTAAACCATTACACCATTGAAAAACTGGTTACGTTTGCAATCGAAAGAAAAATGACTATAGTTGAAGAGGTAATGGCCCCTAAACTATGTTCTGGGATGAAAAATACAGCTTCAGTGAAATCCGTTTGCAAATCGGAGTGATAGATTAGAATCTAGAGCCAACGGTAAGTTTTCTATGTTAAACCATTACACCATTGAAAAACTGGTTACGTTTGCAATCGAAAGAAAAATGACTATAGTTGAAGAGGTAATGGCCCCTAAACTATGTTCTGGGATGAAAGTTACAGCTTCAGTGAAATCCGTTTGCAAATCGGAGTGATAGATTAGAATCTAGAGCCAACGGTACGTTTTCTATGTTAAACCATTACACCATTGAAAAACTGGTTACGTCTGCAATCGAAAGAAAAATGACTATAGTTGAAGAGGTAATGGCCCCTAAACTATGTTCTGGGATGAAAGTTACAGTTTCAGTGAAATCCGTTTGCAAATCGGAGTGATAGATTAGAATCTAGAGCCAACGGTAAGTTTTCTATGTTAAACCATTACACCATTGAAAAACTGGTTACGTTTGCAATCGAAAGAAAAATGACTATAGTTGAAGAGGTAATGGCCCCTAAACTATGTTCTGGGATGAAAAATACAGCTTCAGTGAAATCCGTTTGCAAATCGGAGTGATAGATTAGAATCTAGAGCCAACGCTACGTTTTCTATGTTAAACCATTACACCATTGAAAAACTGGTTACGTCTGCAATCGAAAGAAAAATGACTATAGTTGAAGAGGTAATGGCCCCTAAACTATGTTCTGGGATGAAAGTTACAGCTTCAGTGAAATCCGTTTGCAAATCGGAGTGATAGATTAGAATCTAGAGCCAACGGTACGTTTTCTATGTTAAACCATGACACCATTGAAAAACTGGTTACGTTTGCAAGCGAAAGAAAAATGACTATAGTTGAAGAGGTAATGGCCCCTAAACTATGTTCTGGGATGAAAGTTACAGCTTCAGTGAAATCCGTTTGCAAATCGGAGTGATAGATTAGAATCTAGAGCCAACGGTACGTTTTCTATGTTAAACCATTACACCATTGAAAAACTGGTTACGTCTGCAATCGAAAGAAAAATGACTATAGTTGAAGAGGTAATGGCCCCTAAACTATGTTCTGGGATGAAAGTTACAGCTTCAGTGAAATCCGTTTGCAAATCGGAGTGATAGATTAGAATCTAGAGTCAACGGTACGTTTTCTATGTTAAACCATTACACCATTGAAAAACTGGTTACGTCTGCAATCGAAAGAAAAATGACTATAGTTGAAGAGGTAATGGCCCCTAAACTATGTTCTGGGATGAAAGTTACAGTTTCAGTGAAATCCGTTTGCAAATCGGAGTGATAGATTAGAATCTAGAGCCAACGGTACGTTTTCTATGTTAAACCATTACACCATTGAAAAACTGGTTACGTTTGCAATCGAAAGAAAAATGACTATAGTTGAAGAGGTAATGGCCCCTAAACTATGTTCTGGGATGAAAAATACAGCTTCAGTGAAATCTGTTTGCAAATCGGAGTGATAGATTAGAATCTAGAGCCAACGGTAAGTTTTCTATGTTAAACCATTACTCCATTGAAAAACTGGTTACGTTTGCAATCGAAAGAAAAATGACTATAGTTGAAGAGGTAATGGCCCCTAAACTATGTTCTGGGATGAAAGTTACAGCTTCAGTGAAATCCGTTTGCAAATCGGAGTGATAGATTAGAATCTAGAGCCAACGGTAAGTTTTCTATGTTAAACCATTACTCCATTGAAAAACTGGTTACGTTTGCAATCGAAAGAAAAATGACTATAGTTGAAGAGGTAATGGCCCCTAAACTATGTTCTGGGATGAAAAATACAGCTTCAGTGAAATCTGTTTGCAAATCGGAGTGATAGATTAGAATCTAGAGCCAACGGTAAGTTTTCTATGTTAAACCATTACTCCATTGAAAAACTGGTTACGTTTGCAATCGAAAGAAAAATGACTATAGTTGAAGAGGTAATGGCCCCTAAACTATGTTCTGGGATGAAAGTTACAGCTTCAGTGAAATCCGTTTGCAAATCGGAGTGATAGATTAGAATCTAGAGCCAACGGTACGTTTTCTATGTTAAACCATTACACCATTGAAAAACTGGTTACGTTTGCAATCGAAAGAAAAATGACTATAGTTGAAGAGGTAATGGCCCCTAAACTATGTTCTGGGATGAAAGTTACAGCTTCAGTGAAATCCGTTTGCAAATCGGAGTGATAGATTAGAATCTAGAGCCAACGGTACGTTTTCTATGTTAAACCATTACACCATTGAAAAACTGGTTACGTCTGCAATCGAAAGAAAAATGACTATAGTTGAAGAGGTAATGGCCCCTAAACTATGTTCTGGGATGAAAGTTACAGCTTCAGTGAAATCCGTTTGCAAATCGGAGTGATAGATTAGAATCTAGAGCCAACGGTACGTTTTCTATGTTAAACCATTACACCATTGAAAAACTGGTTACGTCTGCAATCGAAAGAAAAATGACTATAGTTGAAGAGGTAATGGCCCCTAAACTATGTTCTGGGATGAAAGTTACAGCTTCAGTGAAATCCGTTTGCAAATCGGAGTGATAGATTAGAATCTAGAGCCAACGCTACGTTTTCTATGTTAAACCATTACACCATTGAAAAACTGGTTACGTTTGCAATCGAAAGAAAAATGACTATAGTTGAAGAGGTAATGGCCCCTAAACTTTGTTCTGGGATGAAAAATACAGTTTCAGTGAAATCCGTTTGCAAATCGGAGTGATAGATTAGAATCTAGAGCCAACGGTGCGTTTTCTATGTTAAACCATTACACCATTGAAAAACTGGTTACGTTTGCAATCGAAAGAAAAATGACTATAGTTGAAGAGGTAATGGCCCCTAAACTATGTTCTGGGATGAAAGTTACAGCTTCAGTGAAATCCGTTTGCAAATCGGAGTGATAGATTAGAATCTAGAGCCAACGGTACGTTTTCTATGTTAAACCATTACACCATTGAAAAACTGGTTACGTTTGCAATCGAAAGAAAAATGACTATAGTTGAAGAGGTAATGGCCCCTAAACTATGTTCTGGGATGAAAGTTACAGCTTCAGTGAAATCCGTTTGCAAATCGGAGTGATAGATTAGAATCTAGAGCCAACGGTACGTTTTCTATGTTAAACCATTACACCATTGAAAAACTGGTTACGTCTGCAATCGAAAGAAAAATGACTATAGTTGAAGAGGTAATGGCCCCTAAACTATGTTCTGGGATGAAAGTTACAGCTTCAGTGAAATCCGTTTGCAAATCGGAGTGATAGATTAGAATCTAGAGCCAACGGTACGTTTTCTATGTTAAACCATTACACCATTGAAAAACTGGTTACGTTTGCAATCGAAAGAAAAATAACTGGGAGTGCGCATGAGCGGCGCCACAGGACACATGCTGGCACTGTGAGCTCCGCATTACAGGCGTCCAAACAGCCGCTATAACGCACAGATCCGGACAGGACACATATCCACGGAAAGCTGAGGAACTAAGCTATGCAGCGGGCCCCCCTGGGATATCCAATAAGAAGCAGAACAAACTATATTCCCCTTCGTTCGCCACTCCGCTTTAACAGGAGGTTCAGCAAGATGGCCGCCACAGCCCAGCACCAGGAAGCAGGCCTCAGCCAGCCACAGACTACCGAAGAGCCTCTAGCAAGAAAAACACCGCCTGGCCCGGTGCTAGCAAGCCAGATCTCCCCTCGACCAGGTATGTCACCCGCAGAACTGTGGTCTACCCCCCCTAAACAAGACCTCGCCAGAATCCCCGCTGAAGCCAGTGACGCAGTTTCCCGCCAATGCGTACAATCAGCCGCATGGTCCCATAGCCCACGCGTAAATACCGCGATACCAGCTGACGCGAAGTACGCATTCTGCCCATACACAGGAATACGCATGGACGCATCATCTGCAGCACCCACCCAAAGCGTAGGCGTAACTTTGGACGCGTCAACCCCTATAGTAACACTGAACTCAAGCGTACCCTCAGACGCATCACACGCGACCTTGGCACATGGGTCAGATAACCCCACAGAACCAAGGCTGGATAATTCTGGAAGTGACCTTGGAGTACAAATAGGCGGAATGTCCGCAGAACAACTAATTGCCTCTATAACAAACGTGTTCAGAAAAGAACTCAAGGCTGAACTAAAACTGGCTGTCACAGAACTTTCTGACCGTATAGGGGATATTGGAGATAGGGTGACCACGCTTGAAAATCAAGCTGATGATCTCGTCCTGGTGACCAATGCTAACACTGCAACATTAGAAGTCCACGATGAGAGGCTGGACGTAGTAGAGGACAAATTATTATTTTGTGATTAATAAACACCCTTGAAATGAAAGAAAAATAACTATAGTTGAAGAGGTAATGGCCCCTAAACTATGTTCTGGGATGAAAAATACAGCTTCAGTGAAATCCGTTTGCAAATCGGAGTGATAGATTAGAATCTAGAGCCAACGGTACGTTTTCTATGTTAAACCATTACACCATTGAAAAACTGGTTACGTTTGCAATCGAAAGAAAAATGACTATAGTTGAAGAGGTAATGGCCCCTAAACTATGTTCTGGGATGAAAAATACAGCTTCAGTGAAATCCGTTTGCAAATCGGAGTGATAGATTAGAATCTAGAGCCAACGGTGCGTTTTCTATGTTAAACCATTACACCATTGAAAAACTGGTTACGTTTGCAATCGAAAGAAAAATGACTATAGTTGAAGAGGTAATGGCCCCTAAACTATTTTCTGGGATGAAAGTTACAGCTTCAGTGAAATCCGTTTGCAAATCGGAGTGATAGATTAGAATCTAGAGCCAACGGTACGTTTTCTATGTTAAACCATTACACCATTGAAAAACTGGTTACGTCTGCAATCGAAAGAAAAATGACTATAGTTGAAGAGGTAATGGCCCCTAAACTATGTTCTGGGATGAAAGTTACAGCTTCAGTGAAATCCGTTTGCAAATCGGAGTGATAGATTAGAATCTAGAGCCAACGGTACGTTTTCTATGTTAAACCATTACACCATTGAAAAACTGGTTACGTTTGCAATCGAAAGAAAAATGACTATAGTTGAAGAGGTAATGGCCCCTAAACTATGTTCTGGGATGAAAAATACAGCTTCAGTGAAATCCGTTTGCAAATCGGAGTGATAGATTAGAATCTAGAGCCAACGGTACGTTTTCTATGTTAAACCATTACACCATTGAAAAACTGGTTACGTTTGCAATTGAAAGAAAAATGACTATAGTTGAAGAGGTAATGGCCCCTAAACTATGTTCTGGGATGAAAAATACAGCTTCAGTGAAATCCGTTTGCAAATCGGAGTGATAGATTAGAATCTAGAGCCAACGGTAAGTTTTCTATGTTAAACCATTACACCATTGAAAAACTGGTTACGTTTGCAATCGAAAGAAAAATGACTATAGTTGAAGAGATAATGGCCCCTAAACTATGTTCTGGGATGAAAAATACAGCTTCAGTGAAATCCGTTTGCAAATCGGAGTGATAGATTAGAATCTAGAGCCAACGGTACGTTTTCTATGTTAAACCATTACACCATTGAAAAACTGGTTACGTTTGCAATCGAAAGAAAAATGACTATAGTTGAAGAGGTAATGGCCCCTAAACTATGTTCTGGGATGAAAAATACAGCTTCAGTGAAATCCGTTTGCAAATCGGAGTGATAGATTAGAATCTAGAGCCAACGGTACGTTTTCTATGTTAAACCATTACACCATTGAAAAACTGGTTACGTCTGCAATCGAAAGAAAAATGACTATAGTTGAAGAGGTAATGGCCCCTAAACTATGTTCTGGGATGAAAGTTACAGCATCAGTGAAATCCGTTTGCAAATCGGAGTGATAGATTAGAATCTAGAGCCAACGGTACGTTTTCTATGTTAAACCATTACACCATTGAAAAACTGGATACGTTTGCATTCGAAAGAAAAATGACTATAGTTGAAGAGGTAATGGCCCCTAAACTATGTTCTGGGATGAAAGTTACAGCTTCAGTGAAATCCGTTTGCAAATCGGAGTGATAGATTAGAATCTAGAGCCAACGGTACGTTTTCTATGTTAAACCATTACACCATTGAAAAACTGGTTACGTCTGCAATCGAAAGAAAAATGACTATAGTTGAAGAGGTAATGGCCCCTAAACTATGTTCTGGGATGAAAGTTACAGCTTCAGTGAAATCCGTTTGCAAATCGGAGTGATAGATTAGAATCTAGAGCCAACGGTACGTTTTCTATGTTAAACCATTACACCATTGAAAAACTGGTTACGTTTGCAATCGAAAGAAAAATGACTATAGTTGAAGAGGTAATGGCCCCTAAACTATGTTCTGGGATGAAAAATACAGCTTCAGTGAAATCCGTTTGCAAATCGGAGTGATAGATTAGAATCTAGAGCCAACGGTACGTTTTCTATGTTAAACCATTACACCATTGAAAAACTGGTTACGTCTGCAATCGAAAGAAAAATGACTATAGTTGAAGAGGTAATGGCCCCTAAACTATGTTCTGGGATGAAAGTTACAGCATCAGTGAAATCCGTTTGCAAATCGGAGTGATAGATTAGAATCTAGAGCCAACGGTACGTTTTCTATGTTAAACCATTACACCATTGAAAAACTGGATACGTTTGCATTCGAAAGAAAAATGACTATAGTTGAAGAGGTAATGGCCCCTAAACTATGTTCTGGGATGAAAGTTACAGCTTCAGTGAAATCCGTTTGCAAATCGGAGTGATAGATTAGAATCTAGAGCCAACGGTACGTTTTCTATGTTAAACCATTACACCATTGAAAAACTGGTTACGTCTGCAATCGAAAGAAAAATGACTATAGTTGAAGAGGTAATGGCCCCTAAACTATGTTCTGGGATGAAAGTTACAGTTTCAGTGAAATCCGTTTGCAAATCAGAGTGATAGATTAGAATCTAGAGCCAACGGTAAGTTTTCTATGTTAAACCATTACACCATTGAAAAACTGGTTACGTTTGCAATCGAAAGAAAAATGACTATAGTTGAAGAGGTAATGGCCCCTAAACTATGTTCTGGGATGAAAGTTACAGTTTCAGTGAAATCCGTTTGCAAATCGGAGTGATAGATTAGAATCTAGAGCCAACGGTAAGTTTTCTATGTTAAACCATTACACCATTGAAAAACTGGTTACGTTTGCAATCGAAAGAAAAATGACTATAGTTGAAGAGGTAATGGCCCCTAAACTATGTTCTGGGATGAAAGTTACAGCTTCAGTGAAATCCATTTGCAAATCGGAGTGATAGATTAGAATCTAGAGCCAACGGTAAGTTTTCTATGTTAAACCATTACACCATTGAAAAACTGGTTACGTTTGCAATCGAAAGAAAAATGACTATAGTTGAAGAGGTAATGGCCCCTAAACTATGTTCTGGGATGAAAAATACAGCTTCAGTGAAATCCGTTTGCAAATCGGAGTGATAGATTAGAATCTAGAGCCAACGGTAAGTTTTCTATGTTAAACCATTACACCATTGAAAAACTGGTTACGTTTGCAATTGAAAGAAAAATGACTATAGTTGAAGAAGTAATGGCCCCTAAACTATGTTCTAGGATGAAAGTTACAGCTTCAGTGAAATCCGTTTGCAAATCGGAGTGATAGATTAGAATCTAGAGCCAACGGTAAGTTTTCTATGTTAAACCATTACACCATTGAAAAACTGGTTACGTTTGCAATCGAAAGAAAAATGACTATAGTTGAAGAGGTAATGGCCCCTAAACTATGTTCTGGGATGAAAGTTACAGCTTCAGTGAAATCCGTTTGCAAATCGGAGTGATAGATTAGAATCTAGAGCCAACGGTACGTTTTCTATGTTAAACCATTACACCGTTGAAAAACTGGTTACGTCTGCAATCGAAAGAAAAATGACTATAGTTGAAGAGGTAATGGCCCCTAAACTATGTTCTGTGATGAAAGTTACAGCTTCAGTGAAATCTGTTTGCAAATCGGAGTGATAGATTAGAATCTAGAGCCAACGGTACGTTTTCTATGTTAAACCATTACACCATTGAAAAACTGGTTACGTTTGCAATCGAAAGAAAAATGACTATAGTTGAAGAGGTAATGGCCCCTAAACTATGTTCTGGGATGAAAAATACAGCTTCAGTGAAATCCGTTTGCAAATCGGAGTGATAGATTAGAATCTAGAGCCAACGGTAAGTTTTCTATGTTAAACCATTACACCATTGAAAAACTGGTTACGTTTGCAATCGAAAGAAAAATGACTATAGTTGAAGAGGTAATGGCCCCTAAACTATGTTCTGGGATGAAAAATACAGCTTCAGTAAAATCCGTTTGCAAATCGGAGTGATAGATTAGAATCTAGAGCCAACGGTACGTTTTCTATGTTAAACCATTACACCATTGAAAAACTGGTTACGTTTGCAATCGAAAGAAAAATGACTATAGTTGAAGAGGTAATGGCCCCTAAACTATGTTCTGGGATGAAAAATACAGCTTCAGTGAAATCCGTTTGCAAATCGGAGTGATAGATTAGAATCTAGAGCCAACGGTAAGTTTTCTATGTTAAACCATTACACCATTGAAAAACTGGTTACGTTTGCAATCGAAAGAAAAATGACTATAGTTGAAGAGGTAATGGCCCCTAAACTATGTTCTGGGATGAAAGTTACAGCTTCAGTGAAATCTGTTTGCAAATCGGAGTGATAGATTAGAATCTAGAGCCAACGGTACGTTTTCTATGTTAAACCATTACACCATTGAAAAACTGGTTACGTTTGCAATCGAAAGAAAAATGACTATAGTTGAAGAGGTAATGGCCCCTAAACTATGTTCTGGGATGAAAAATACAGCTTCAGTGAAATCCGTTTGCAAATCGGAGTGATAGATTAGAATCTAGAGCCAACGGTACGTTTTCTATGTTAAACCATTACACCATTGAAAAACTGGTTACGTCTGCAATCGAAAGAAAAATGACTATAGTTGAAGAGGTAATGGCCCCTAAACTATGTTCTGGGATGAAAGTTACAGCTTCAGTGAAATCCGTTTGCAAATCGGAGTGATAGATTAGAATCTAGAGCCAACGGTACGTTTTCTATGTTAAACCATTACACCATTGAAAAACTGGTTACGTTTGCAATCGAAAGAAAAATGACTATAGTTGAAGAGGTAATGGCCCCTAAACTATGTTCTGGGATGAAAGTTACAGCTTCAGTGAAATCCGTTTGCAAATCGGAGTGATAGATTAGAATCTAGAGCCAACGGTACGTTTTCTATGTTAAACCATTACACCATTGAAAAACTGGTTACGTTTGCAATCGAAAGAAAAATGACTATAGTTGAAGAGGTAATGGCCCCTAAACTATGTTCTGGGATGAAAGTTACAGCTTCAGTGAAATCCGTTTGCAAATCGGAGTGATAGATTAGAATCTAGAGCCAACGGTACGTTTTCTATGTTAAACCATTACACCATTGAAAAACTGGTTACGTCTGCAATCGAAAGAAAAATGACTATAGTTGAAGAGGTAATGGCCCCTAAACTATGTTCTGGGATGAAAGTTACAGCTTCAGTGAAATCCGTTTGCAAATCGGAGTGATAGATTAGAATCTAGAGCCAACGGTACGTTTTCTATGTTAAACCATTACACCATTGAAAAACTGGTTACGTCTGCAATCGAAAGAAAAATGACTATAGTTGAAGAGGTAATGGCCCCTAAACTATGTTCTGGGATGAAAGTTACAGCTTCAGTGAAATCCGTTTGCAAATCGGAGTGATAGATTAGAATCTAGAGCCAACGCTACGTTTTCTATGTTAAACCATTACACCATTGAAAAACTGGTTACGTTTGCAATCGAAAGAAAAATGACTATAGTTGAAGAGGTAATGGCCCCTAAACTATGTTCTGGGATGAAAAATACAGTTTCAGTGAAATCCGTTTGCAAATCGGAGTGATAGATTAGAATCTAGAGCCAACGGTGCGTTTTCTATGTTAAACCATTACACCATTGAAAAACTGGTTACGTTTGCAATCGAAAGAAAAATGACTATAGTTGAAGAGGTAATGGCCCCTAAACTATGTTCTGGGATGAAAGTTACAGCTTCAGTGAAATCCGTTTGCAAATCGGAGTGATAGATTAGAATCTAGAGCCAACGGTACGTTTTCTATGTTAAACCATTACACCATTGAAAAACTGGTTACGTTTGCAATCGAAAGAAAAATGACTATAGTTGAAGAGGTAATGGCCCCTAAACTATGTTCTGGGATGAAAGTTACAGCTTCAGTGAAATCCGTTTGCAAATCGGAGTGATAGATTAGAATCTAGAGCCAACGGTAAGTTTTCTATGTTAAACCATTACACCATTGAAAAACTGGTTACGTCTGCAATCGAAAGAAAAATGACTATAGTTGAAGAGGTAATGGCCCCTAAACTATGTTCTGGGATGAAAGTTACAGCTTCAGTGAAATCCGTTTGCAAATCGGAGTGATAGATTAGAATCTAGAGCCAACGGTACGTTTTCTATGTTAAACCATTACACCATTGAAAAACTGGTTACGTTTGCAATCGAAAGAAAAATAACTGGGAGTGCGCATGAGCGGCGCCACAGGACACATGCTGGCACTGTGAGCTCCGCATTACAGGCGTCCAAACAGCCGCTATAACGCACAGATCCGGACAGGACACATATCCACGGAAAGCTGAGGAACTAAGCTATGCAGCGGGCCCCCCTGGGATATCCAATAAGAAGCAGAACAAACTATATTCCCCTTCGTTCGCCACTCCGCTTTAACAGGAGGTTCAGCAAGATGGCCGCCACAGCCCAGCACCAGGAAGCAGGCCTCAGCCAGCCACAGACTACCGAAGAGCCTCTAGCAAGAAAAACACCGCCTGGCCCGGTGCTAGCAAGCCAGATCTCCCCTCGACCAGGTATGTCACCCGCAGAACTGTGGTCTACCCCCCCTAAACAAGACCTCGCCAGAATCCCCGCTGAAGCCAGTGACGCAGTTTCCCGCCAATGCGTACAATCAGCCGCATGGTCCCATAGCCCACGCGTAAATACCGCGATACCAGCTGACGCGAAGTACGCATTCTGCCCATACACAGGAATACGCTTGGACGCATCATCTGCAGCACCCACCCAAAGCGTAGGCGTAACTTTGGACGCGTCAACCCCTATAGTAACACTGAACTCAAGCGTACCCTCAGACGCATCACACGCGACCTTGGCACATGGGTCAGATAACCCCACAGAACCAAGGCTGGATAATTCTGGAAGTGACCTTGGAGTACAAATAGGCGGAATGTCCGCAGAACAACTAATTGCCTCTATAACAAACGTGTTCAGAAAAGAACTCAAGGCTGAACTAAAACTGGCTGTCACAGAACTTTCTGACCGTATAGGGGATATTGGAGATAGGGTGACCACGCTTGAAAATCAAGCTGATGATCTCGTCCTGGTGACCAATGCTAACACTGCAACATTAGAAGTCCACGATGAGAGGCTGGACGTAGTAGAGGACAAATTATTATTTTGTGATTAATAAACACCCTTGAAATGAAAGAAAAATAACTATAGTTGAAGAGGTAATGGCCCCTAAACTATGTTCTGGGATGAAAAATACAGCTTCAGTGAAATCCGTTTGCAAATCGGAGTGATAGATTAGAATCTAGAGCCAACGGTACGTTTTCTATGTTAAACCATTACACCATTGAAAAACTGGTTACGTTTGCAATCGAAAGAAAAATGACTATAGTTGAAGAGGTAATGGCCCCTAAACTATGTTCTGGGATGAAAAATACAGCTTCAGTGAAATCCGTTTGCAAATCGGAGTGATAGATTAGAATCTAGAGCCAACGGTGCGTTTTCTATGTTAAACCATTACACCATTGAAAAACTGGTTACGTTTGCAATCGAAAGAAAAATGACTATAGTTGAAGAGGTAATGGCCCCTAAACTATGTTCTGGGATGAAAAATACAGCTTCAGTGAAATCCGTTTGCAAATCGGAGTGATAGATTAGAATCTAGAGCCAACGGTAAGTTTTCTATGTTAAACCATTACACCATTGAAAAACTGGTTACGTTTGCAATCGAAAGAAAAATGACTATAGTTGAAGAGGTAATGGCCCCTAAACTATGTTCTGGGATGAAAGTTACAGCTTCAGTGAAATCTGTTTGCAAATCGGAGTGATAGATTAGAATCTAGAGCCAACGGTACGTTTTCTATGTTAAACCATTACACCATTGAAAAACTGGTTACGTTTGCAATCGAAAGAAAAATGACTATAGTTGAAGAGGTAATGGCCCCTAAACTATGTTCTGGGATGAAAAGTACAGCTTCAGTGAAATCCGTTTGCAAATCGGAGTGATAGATTAGAATCTAGAGCCAACGGTACGTTTTCTATGTTAAACCATTACACCATTGAAAAACTGGTTACGTCTGCAATCGAAAGAAAAATGACTATAGTTGAAGAGGTAATGGCCCCTAAACTATGTTCTGGGATGAAAGTTACAGCTTCAGTGAAATCCGTTTGCAAATCGGAGTGATAGATTAGAATCTAGAGCCAACGGTACGTTTTCTATGTTAAACCATTACACCATTGAAAAACTGGTTACGTTTGCAATCGAAAGAAAAATGACTATAGTTGAAGAGGTAATGGCCCCTAAACTATGTTCTGGGATGAAAAATACAGCTTCAGTGAAATCCGTTTGCAAATCGGAGTGATAGATTAGAATCTAGAGCCAACGGTACGTTTTCTATGTTAAACCATTACACCATTGAAAAACTGGTTACGTTTGCAATCGAAAGAAAAATGACTATAGTTGAAGAGGTAATGGCCCCTAAACTATGTCCTGGGATGAAATTTACAGCTTCAGTGAAATCCGTTTGCAAATCGGAGTGATAGATTAGAATCTAGAGCCAACGGTACGTTTTCTATGTTAAACCATTACACCATTGAAAAACTGGTTACGTCTGCAATCGAAAGAAAAATGACTATAGTTGAAGAGGTAATGGCCCCTAAACTATGTTCTGGGATGAAAGTTACAGCTTCAGTGAAATCCGTTTGCAAATCGGAGTGATAGATTAGAATCTAGAGCCAACGGTACGTTTTCTATGTTAAACCATTACACCATTGAAAAACTGGTTACGTCTGCAATCGAAAGAAAAATGACTATAGTTGAAGAGGTAATGGCCCCTAAACTATGTTCTGGGATGAAAGTTACAGTTTCAGTGAAATCCGTTTGCAAATCGGAGTGATAGATTAAAATCTAGAGCCAACGGTAAGTTTTCTATGTTAAACCATTACACCATTGAAAAACTGGTTACGTTTGCAATCGAAAGAAAAATGACTATAGTTGAAGAGGTAATGGCCCCTAAACTATGTTCTGGGATGAAAAATACAGCTTCAGTGAAATCCGTTTGCAAATCGGAGTGATAGATTAGAATCTAGAGCCAACGGTACGTTTTCTATGTTAAACCATTACACCATTGAAAAACTGGTTACGTCTGCAATCGAAAGAAAAATGACTATAGTTGAAGAGGTAATGGCCCCTAAACTATGTTCTGGGATGAAAGTTACAGTTTCAGTGAAATCCGTTTGCAAATCGGAGTGATAGATTAGAATCTAGAGCCAACGGTACGTTTTCTATGTTAAACCATTACACCATTGAAAAACTGGTTACGTTTGCAATCGAAAGAAAAATGACTATAGTTGAAGAGGTAATGGCCCCTAAACTATGTTCTGGGATGAAAGTTACAGCTTCAGTGAAATCCGTTTGCAAATCGGAGTGATAGATTAGAATCTAGAGCCAACGGTACGTTTTCTATGTTAAACCATTACACCATTGAGAAACTGGTTACGTTTGCAATCGAAAGAAAAATGACTATAGTTGAAGAGGTAATGGCCCCTAAACTATGTTCTGGGATGAAAAATACAGCTTCAGTGAAATCCGTTTGCAAATCGGAGTGATAGATTAGAATCTAGAGCCAACGGTACGTTTTCTATGTTAAACCATTACACCATTGAAAAACTGGTTACGTTTGCAATCGAAAGAAAAATGACTATAGTTGAAGAGGTAATGGCCCCTAAACTATGTTCTGGGATGAAAAATACAGCTTCAGTGAAATCCGTTTGCAAATCGGAGTGATAGATTAGAATCTAGAGCCAACGGTAAGTTTTCTATGTTAAACCATTACACCATTGAAAAACTGGTTACGTTTGCAATCGAAAGAAAAATGACTATAGTTGAAGAGGTAATGGCCCCTAAACTATGTTCTGGGATGAAAGTTACAGCTTCAGTGAAATCCGTTTGCAAATCGGAGTGATAGATTAGAATCTAGAGCCAACGGTACGTTTTCTATGTTAAACCATTACACCATTGAAAAACTGGTTACGTTTGCAATCGAAAGAAAAATGACTATAGTTGAAGAGGTAATGGCCCCTAAACTATGTTCTGGGATGAAAGTTACAGCTTCAGTGAAATCCGTTTGCAAATCGGAGTGATAGATTAGAATCTAGAGCCAACGGTACGTTTTCTATGTTAAACCATTACACCATTGAAAAACTGGTTATGTCTGCAATCGAAAGAAAAATGACTATAGTTGAAGAGGTAATGGCCCCTAAACTATGTTCTGGGATGAAAGTTACAGCTTCAGTGAAATCCGTTTGCAAATCGGAGTGATAGATTAGAATCTAGAGCCAATGATACGTTTTCTATGTTAAACCATTACACCATTGAAAAACTGGTTACGTCTGCAATCGAAAGAAAAATGACTATAGTTAAAGAGGTAATGGCCCCTAAACTATGTTCTGGGATGAAAGTTACAGCTTCAGTGAAATCCGTTTGCAAATCGGAGTGATAGATTAGAATCTAGAGCCAACGGTACGTTTTCTATGTTAAACCATTACACCATTGAAAAACTGGTTACGTTTGCAATCGAAAGAAAAATGACTATAGTTGAAGAGGTAATGGCCCCTAAACTATGTTCTGGGATGAAAAATACAGCTTCAGTGAAATCCGTTTGCAAATCAGAGTGATAGATTAGAATCTAGAGCCAACGGTAAGTTTTCTATGTTAAACCATTACACCATTGAAAAACTGGTTACGTTTGCAATCGAAAGAAAAATGACTATAGTTGAAGAGGTAATGGCCCCTAAACTATGTTCTGGGATGAAAAATACAGCTTCAGTGAAATCCGTTTGCAAATCGGAGTGATAGATTAGAATCTAGAGCCAACGGTAAGTTTTCTATGTTAAACCATTACACCATTGAAAAACTGGTTACGTTTGCAATCGAAAGAAAAATGACTATAGTTGAAGAGGTAATGGCCCCTAAACTATTTTCTGGGATGAAAGTTACAGCTTCAGTGAAATCCGTTTGCAAATCGGAGTGATAGATTAGAATCTAGAGCCAACGGTACGTTTTCTATGTTAAACCATTACACCATTGAAAAACTGGTTACGTCTGCAATCGAAAGAAAAATGACTATAGTTGAAGAGGTAATGGCCCCTAAACTATGTTCTGGGATGACAGTTACAGCTTCAGTGAAATCCATTTGCAAATCGGAATGATAGATTAGAATCTAGAGCCAACGGTACGTTTTCTATGTTAAACCATTACACCATTGAAAAACTGGTTACGTTTGCAATCGAAAGAAAAATGACTATAGTTGAAGAGGTAATGGCCCCTAAACTATGTTCTGGGATGAAAAATACAGCTTCAGTGAAATCCGTTTGCAAATCGGAGTGATAGATTAGAATCTAGAGCCAACGGTACGTTTTCTATGTTAAACCATTACACCATTGAAAAACTGGTTACGTTTGCAATCGAAAGAAAAATGACTATAGTTGAAGAGGTAATGGCCCCTAAACTATGTTCTGGGATGAAAAATACAGCTTCAGTGAAATCCGTTTGCAAATCGGAGTGATAGATTAGAATCTAGAGCCAACGGTAAGTTTTCTATGTTAAACCATTACACCATTGAAAAACTGGTTACGTTTGCAATCGAAAGAAAAATGACTATAGTTGAAGAGATAATGGCCCCTAAACTATGTTCTGGGATGAAAAATACAGCTTCAGTGAAATCCGTTTGCAAATCGGAGTGATAGATTAGAATCTAGAGCCAACGGTACGTTTTCTATGTTAAACCATTACACCATTGAAAAACTGGTTACGTTTGCAATCGAAAGAAAAATGACTATAGTTGAAGAGGTAATGGCCCCTAAACTATGTTCTGGGATGAAAAATACAGCTTCAGTGAAATCCGTTTGCAAATCGGAGTGATAGATTAGAATCTAGAGCCAACGGTACGTTTTCTATGTTAAACCATTACACCATTGAAAAACTGGTTACGTCTGCAATCGAAAGAAAAATGACTATAGTTGAAGAGGTAATGGCCCCTAAACTATGTTCTGGGATGAAAGTTACAGCATCAGTGAAATCCGTTTGCAAATCGGAGTGATAGATTAGAATCTAGAGCCAACGGTACGTTTTCTATGTTAAACCATTACACCATTGAAAAACTGGTTACGTCTGCAATCGAAAGAAAAATGACTATAGTTAAAGAGGTAATGGCCCCTAAACTATGTTCTGGGATGAAAGTTACAGCTTCAGTGAAATCCGTTTGCAAATCGGAGTGATAGATTAGAATCTAGAGCCAACGGTACGTTTTCTATGTTAAACCATTACACTATTGAAAAACTGGTTACGTTTGCAATCGAAAGAAAAATGACTATAGTTGAAGAGGTAATGGCCCCTAAACTATGTTCTGGGATGAAAAATACAGCTTCAGTGAAATCCGTTTGCAAATCAGAGTGATAGATTAGAATCTAGAGCCAACGGTAAGTTTTCTATGTTAAACCATTACACCATTGAAAAATTGGTTACGTTTGCAATCGAAAGAAAAATGACTATAGTTGAAGAGGTAATGGCCCCTAAACTATGTTCTGGGATGAAAAATACAGCTTCAGTGAAATCCGTTTGCAAATCGGAGTGATAGATTAGAATCTAGAACCAACGGTAAGTTTTCTATGTTAAACCATTACACCATTGAAAAACTGGTTACGTTTGCAATCGAAAGAAAAATGACTATAGTTGAAGAGGTAATGGCCCCTAAACTATTTTCTGGGATGAAAGTTACAGCTTCAGTGAAATCCGTTTGCAAATCGGAGTGATAGATTAGAATCTAGAGCCAACGGTACGTTTTCTATGTTAAACCATTACACCATTGAAAAACTGGTTACGTCTGCAATCGAAAGAAAAATGACTATAGTTGAAGAGGTAATGGCCCCTAAACTATGTTCTGGGATGAAAGTTACAGCTTCAGTGAAATCCGTTTGCAAATCGGAGTGATAGATTAGAATCTAGAGCCAACGGTACGTTTTCTATGTTAAACCATTACACCATTGAAAAACTGGTTACGTTTGCAATCGAAAGAAAAATGACTATAGTTGAAGAGGTAATGGGCCCTAAACTATGTTCTGGGATGAAAAATACAGCTTCAGTGAAATCCGTTTGCAAATCGGAGTGATAGATTAGAATCTAGAGCCAACGGTACGTTTTCTATGTTAAACCATTACACCATTGAAAAACTGGTTACGTTTGCAATTGAAAGAAAAATGACTATAGTTGAAGAGGTAATGGCCCCTAAACTATGTTCTGGGATGAAAAATACAGCTTCAGTGAAATCCGTTTGCAAATCGGAGTGATAGATTAGAATCTAGAGCCAACGGTAAGTTTTCTATGTTAAACCATTACACCATTGAAAAACTGGTTACGTTTGCAATCGAAAGAAAAATGACTATAGTTGAAGAGATAATGGCCCCTAAACTATGTTCTGGGATGAAAAATACAGCTTCAGTGAAATCCGTTTGCAAATCGGAGTGATAGATTAGAATCTAGAGCCAACGGTACGTTTTCTATGTTAAACCATTACACCATTGAAAAACTGGTTACGTTTGCAATCGAAAGAAAAATGACTATAGTTGAAGAGGTAATGGGCCCTAAACTATGTTCTGGGATGAAAAATACAGCTTCAGTG
The DNA here is from genome assembly GCF_040937935.1 of Hyperolius riggenbachi. Classification (NCBI taxonomy): domain Eukaryota; kingdom Metazoa; phylum Chordata; class Amphibia; order Anura; family Hyperoliidae; genus Hyperolius; species Hyperolius riggenbachi. Next base: position 151,807,734 of record NC_090656.1, on the reverse strand, counting down.
AAATCCGTTTGCAAATCGGAGTGATAGATTAGAATCTAGAGCCAACGGTACGTTTTCTATGTTAAACCATTACACCATTGAAAAACTGGTTACGTCTGCAATCGAAAGAAAAATGACTATAGTTGAAGAGGTAATGGCCCCTAAACTATGTTCTGGGATGAAAGTTACAGCATCAGTGAAATCCGTTTGCAAATCGGAGTGATAGATTAGAATCTAGAGCCAACAGTACGTTTTCTATGTTAAACCATTACACCATTGAAAAACTGGTTACGTTTGCAATCGAAAGAAAAATGACTATAGTTGAAGAGGTAATGGCCCCTAAACTATGTTCTGGGATGAAAGTTACAGCTTCAGTGAAATCCGTTTGCAAATCGGAGTGATAGATTAGAATCTAGAGCCAACGGTACGTTTTCTATGTTAAACCATTACACCATTGAAAAACTGGTTACGTCTGCAATCGAAAGAAAAATGACTATAGTTGAAGAGGTAATGGCCCCTAAACTATGTTCTGGGATGAAAGTTACAGTTTCAGTGAAATCCGTTTGCAAATCGGAGTGATAGATTAGAATCTAGAGCCAACGGTAAGTTTTCTATGTTAAACCATTACACCATTGAAAAACTGGTTACGTTTGCAATCGAAAGAAAAATGACTATAGTTGAAGAGGTAATGGCCCCTAAACTATGTTCTGGGATGAAAGTTACAGTTTCAGTGAAATCCGTTTGCAAATCGGAGTGATAGATTAGAATCTAGAGCCAACGGTACGTTTTCTATGTTAAACCATTACACCATTGAAAAACTGGTTACGTTTGCAATCGAAAGAAAAATGACTATAGTTGAAGAGGTAATGGCCCCTAAACTATGTTCTGGGATGAAAGTTACAGCTTCAGTGAAATCCATTTGCAAATCGGAGTGATAGATTAGAATCTAGAGCCAACGGTAAGTTTTCTATGTTAAACCATTACACCATTGAAAAACTGGTTACGTTTGCAATCGAAAGAAAAATGACTATAGTTGAAGAGGTAATGGCCCCTAAACTATTTTCTGGGATGAAAGTTACAGCTTCAGTGAAATCCGTTTGCAAATCGGAGTGATAGATTAGAATCTAGAGCCAACGGTACGTTTTCTATGTTAAACCATTACACCATTGAAAAACTGGTTACGTCTGCAATCGAAAGAAAAATGACTATAGTTGAAGAGGTAATGGCCCCTAAACTATGTTCTGGGATGAAAGTTACAGCTTCAGTGAAATCCGTTTGCAAATCGGAGTGATAGATTAGAATCTAGAGCCAACGGTACGTTTTCTATGTTAAACCATTACACCATTGAAAAACTGGTTACGTTTGCAATCGAAAGAAAAATGACTATAGTTGAAGAGGTAATGGCCCCTAAACTATGTTCTGGGATGAAAAATACAGCTTCAGTGAAATCCGTTTGCAAATCGGAGTGATAGATTAGAATCTAGAGCCAACGGTACGTTTTCTATGTTAAACCATTACACCATTGAAAAACTGGTTACGTTTGCAATTGAAAGAAAAATGACTATAGTTGAAGAGGTAATGGCCCCTAAACTATGTTCTGGGATGAAAAATACAGCTTCAGTGAAATCCGTTTGCAAATCGGAGTGATAGATTAGAATCTAGAGCCAACGGTAAGTTTTCTATGTTAAACCATTACACCATTGAAAAACTGGTTACGTTTGCAATCGAAAGAAAAATGACTATAGTTGAAGAGATAATGGCCCCTAAACTATGTTCTGGGATGAAAAATACAGCTTCAGTGAAATCCGTTTGCAAATCGGAGTGATAGATTAGAATCTAGAGCCAACGGTACGTTTTCTATGTTAAACCATTACACCATTGAAAAACTGGTTACGTTTGCAATCGAAAGAAAAATGACTATAGTTGAAGAGGTAATGGCCCCTAAACTATGTTCTGGGATGAAAAATACAGCTTCAGTGAAATCCGTTTGCAAATCGGAGTGATAGATTAGAATCTAGAGCCAACGGTACGTTTTCTATGTTAAACCATTACACCATTGAAAAACTGGTTACGTCTGCAATCGAAAGAAAAATGACTATAGTTGAAGAGGTAATGGCCCCTAAACTATGTTCTGGGATGAAAGTTACAGCATCAGTGAAATCCGTTTGCAAATCGGAGTGATAGATTAGAATCTAGAGCCAACGGTACGTTTTCTATGTTAAACCATTACACCATTGAAAAACTGGATACGTTTGCATTCGAAAGAAAAATGACTATAGTTGAAGAGGTAATGGCCCCTAAACTATGTTCTGGGATGAAAGTTACAGCTTCAGTGAAATCCGTTTGCAAATCGGAGTGATAGATTAGAATCTAGAGCCAACGGTACGTTTTCTATGTTAAACCATTACACCATTGAAAAACTGGTTACGTCTGCAATCGAAAGAAAAATGACTATAGTTGAAGAGGTAATGGCCCCTAAACTATGTTCTGGGATGAAAGTTACAGCTTCAGTGAAATCCGTTTGCAAATCGGAGTGATAGATTAGAATCTAGAGCCAACGGTACGTTTTCTATGTTAAACCATTACACCATTGAAAAACTGGTTACGTTTGCAATCGAAAGAAAAATGACTATAGTTGAAGAGGTAATGGCCCCTAAACTATGTTCTGGGATGAAAAATACAGCTTCAGTGAAATCCGTTTGCAAATCGGAGTGATAGATTAGAATCTAGAGCCAACGGTACGTTTTCTATGTTAAACCATTACACCATTGAAAAACTGGTTACGTCTGCAATCGAAAGAAAAATGACTATAGTTGAAGAGGTAATGGCCCCTAAACTATGTTCTGGGATGAAAGTTACAGCATCAGTGAAATCCGTTTGCAAATCGGAGTGATAGATTAGAATCTAGAGCCAACGGTACGTTTTCTATGTTAAACCATTACACCATTGAAAAACTGGATACGTTTGCATTCGAAAGAAAAATGACTATAGTTGAAGAGGTAATGGCCCCTAAACTATGTTCTGGGATGAAAGTTACAGCTTCAGTGAAATCCGTTTGCAAATCGGAGTGATAGATTAGAATCTAGAGCCAACGGTACGTTTTCTATGTTAAACCATTACACCATTGAAAAACTGGTTACGTCTGCAATCGAAAGAAAAATGACTATAGTTGAAGAGGTAATGGCCCCTAAACTATGTTCTGGGATGAAAGTTACAGTTTCAGTGAAATCCGTTTGCAAATCAGAGTGATAGATTAGAATCTAGAGCCAACGGTAAGTTTTCTATGTTAAACCATTACACCATTGAAAAACTGGTTACGTTTGCAATCGAAAGAAAAATGACTATAGTTGAAGAGGTAATGGCCCCTAAACTATGTTCTGGGATGAAAGTTACAGTTTCAGTGAAATCCGTTTGCAAATCGGAGTGATAGATTAGAATCTAGAGGCAACGGTAAGTTTTCTATGTTAAACCATTACACCATTGAAAAACTGGTTACGTTTGCAATCGAAAGAAAAATGACTATAGTTGAAGAGGTAATGGCCCCTAAACTATGTTCTGGGATGAAAGTTACAGCTTCAGTGAAATCCATTTGCAAATCGGAGTGATAGATTAGAATCTAGAGCCAACGGTAAGTTTTCTATGTTAAACCATTACACCATTGAAAAACTGGTTACGTTTGCAATCGAAAGAAAAATGACTATAGTTGAAGAGGTAATGGCCCCTAAACTATGTTCTGGGATGAAAAATACAGCTTCAGTGAAATCCGTTTGCAAATCGGAGTGATAGATTAGAATCTAGAGCCAACGGTAAGTTTTCTATGTTAAACCATTACACCATTGAAAAACTGGTTACGTTTGCAATTGAAAGAAAAATGACTATAGTTGAAGAGGTAATGGCCCCTAAACTATGTTCTGGGATGAAAGTTACAGCTTCAGTGAAATCCGTTTGCAAATCGGAGTGATAGATTAGAATCTAGAGCCAACGGTAAGTTTTCTATGTTAAACCATTACACCATTGAAAAACTGGTTACGTTTGCAATCGAAAGAAAAATGACTATAGTTGAAGAGATAATGGCCCCTAAACTATGTTCTGGGATGAAAAATACAGCTTCAGTGAAATCCGTTTGCAAATCGGAGTGATAGATTAGAATCTAGAGCCAACGGTACGTTTTCTATGTTAAACCATTACACCATTGAAAAACTGGTTACGTTTGCAATCGAAAGAAAAATGACTATAGTTGAAGAGGTAATGGCCCCTAAACTATGTTCTGGGATGAAAAATACAGCTTCAGTGAAATCCGTTTGCAAATCGGAGTGATAGATTAGAATCTAGAGCCAACGGTACGTTTTCTATGTTAAACCATTACACCATTGAAAAACTGGTTACGTCTGCAATCGAAAGAAAAATGACTATAGTTGAAGAGGTAATGGCCCCTAAACTATGTTCTGGGATGAAAGTTACAGCATCAGTGAAATCCGTTTGCAAATCGGAGTGATAGATTAGAATCTAGAGCCAACGGTACGTTTTCTATGTTAAACCATTACACCATTGAAAAACTGGATACGTTTGCATTCGAAAGAAAAATGACTATAGTTGAAGAGGTAATGGCCCCTAAACTATGTTCTGGGATGAAAGTTACAGCTTCAGTGAAATCCGTTTGCAAATCGGAGTGATAGATTAGAATCTAGAGCCAACGGTACGTTTTCTATGTTAAACCATTACACCATTGAAAAACTGGTTACGTCTGCAATCGAAAGAAAAATGACTATAGTTGAAGAGGTAATGGCCCCTAAACTATGTTCTGGGATGAAAGTTACAGCTTCAGTGAAATCCGTTTGCAAATCGGAGTGATAGATTAGAATCTAGAGCCAACGGTACGTTTTCTATGTTAAACCATTACACCATTGAAAAACTGGTTACGTTTGCAATCGAAAGAAAAATGACTATAGTTGAAGAGGTAATGGCCCCTAAACTATGTTCTGGGATGAAAAATACAGCTTCAGTGAAATCCGTTTGCAAATCGGAGTGATAGATTAGAATCTAGAGCCAACGGTACGTTTTCTATGTTAAACCATTACACCATTGAAAAACTGGTTACGTCTGCAATCGAAAGAAAAATGACTATAGTTGAAGAGGTAATGGCCCCTAAACTATGTTCTGGGATGAAAGTTACAGCTTCAGTGAAATCCGTTTGCAAATCGGAGTGATAGATTAGAATCTAGAGCCAACGGTACGTTTTCTATGTTAAACCATTACACCATTGAAAAACTGGTTACGTTTGCAATCGAAAGAAAAATGACTATAGTTGAAGAGGTAATGGCCCCTAAACTATGTTCTGGGATGAAAAATACAGCTTCAGTGAAATCCGTTTGCAAATCGGAGTGATAGATTAGAATCTAGAGCCAACGGTACGTTTTCTATGTTAAACCATTACACCATTGAAAAACTGGTTACGTTTGCAATTGAAAGAAAAATGACTATAGTTGAAGAGGTAATGGCCCCTAAACTATGTTCTGGGATGAAAAATACAGCTTCAGTGAAATCCGTTTGCAAATCGGAGTGATAGATTAGAATCTAGAGCCAACGGTAAGTTTTCTATGTTAAACCATTACACCATTGAAAAACTGGTTACGTTTGCAATCGAAAGAAAAATGACTATAGTTGAAGAGATAATGGCCCCTAAACTATGTTCTGGGATGAAAAATACAGCTTCAGTGAAATCCGTTTGCAAATCGGAGTGATAGATTAGAATCTAGAGCCAACGGTACGTTTTCTATGTTAAACCATTACACCATTGAAAAACTGGTTACGTTTGCAATCGAAAGAAAAATGACTATAGTTGAAGAGGTAATGGCCCCTAAACTATGTTCTGGGATGAAAAATACAGCTTCAGTGAAATCCGTTTGCAAATCGGAGTGATAGATTAGAATCTAGAGCCAACGGTACGTTTTCTATGTTAAACCATTACACCATTGAAAAACTGGTTACGTCTGCAATCGAAAGAAAAATGACTATAGTTGAAGAGGTAATGGCCCCTAAACTATGTTCTGGGATGAAAGTTACAGCATCAGTGAAATCCGTTTGCAAATCGGAGTGATAGATTAGAATCTAGAGCCAACGGTACGTTTTCTATGTTAAACCATTACACCATTGAAAAACTGGATACGTTTGCATTCGAAAGAAAAATGACTATAGTTGAAGAGGTAATGGCCCCTAAACTATGTTCTGGGATGAAAGTTACAGCTTCAGTGAAATCCGTTTGCAAATCGGAGTGATAGATTAGAATCTAGAGCCAACGGTACGTTTTCTATGTTAAACCATTACACCATTGAAAAACTGGTTACGTCTGCAATCGAAAGAAAAATGACTATAGTTGAAGAGGTAATGGCCCCTAAACTATGTTCTGGGATGAAAGTTACAGCTTCAGTGAAATCCGTTTGCAAATCGGAGTGATAGATTAGAATCTAGAGCCAACGGTACGTTTTCTATGTTAAACCATTACACCATTGAAAAACTGGTTACGTTTGCAATCGAAAGAAAAATGACTATAGTTGAAGAGGTAATGGCCCCTAAACTATGTTCTGGGATGAAAAATACAGCTTCAGTGAAATCCGTTTGCAAATCGGAGTGATAGATTAGAATCTAGAGCCAACGGTACGTTTTCTATGTTAAACCATTACACCATTGAAAAACTGGTTACGTCTGCAATCGAAAGAAAAATGACTATAGTTGAAGAGGTAATGGCCCCTAAACTATGTTCTGGGATGAAAGTTACAGCATCAGTGAAATCCGTTTGCAAATCGGAGTGATAGATTAGAATCTAGAGCCAACGGTACGTTTTCTATGTTAAACCATTACACCATTGAAAAACTGGATACGTTTGCATTCGAAAGAAAAATGACTATAGTTGAAGAGGTAATGGCCCCTAAACTATGTTCTGGGATGAAAGTTACAGCTTCAGTGAAATCCGTTTGCAAATCGGAGTGATAGATTAGAATCTAGAGCCAACGGTACGTTTTCTATGTTAAACCATTACACCATTGAAAAACTGGTTACGTCTGCAATCGAAAGAAAAATGACTATAGTTGAAGAGGTAATGGCCCCTAAACTATGTTCTGGGATGAAAGTTACAGTTTCAGTGAAATCCGTTTGCAAATCAGAGTGATAGATTAGAATCTAGAGCCAACGGTAAGTTTTCTATGTTAAACCATTACACCATTGAAAAACTGGTTACGTTTGCAATCGAAAGAAAAATGACTATAGTTGAAGAGGTAATGGCCCCTAAACTATGTTCTGGGATGAAAGTTACAGTTTCAGTGAAATCCGTTTGCAAATCGGAGTGATAGATTAGAATCTAGAGCCAACGGTAAGTTTTCTATGTTAAACCATTACACCATTGAAAAACTGGTTACGTTTGCAATCGAAAGAAAAATGACTATAGTTGAAGAGGTAATGGCCCCTAAACTATGTTCTGGGATGAAAGTTACAGCTTCAGTGAAATCCATTTGCAAATCGGAGTGATAGATTAGAATCTAGAGCCAACGGTAAGTTTTCTATGTTAAACCATTACACCATTGAAAAACTGGTTACGTTTGCAATCGAAAGAAAAATGACTATAGTTGAAGAGGTAATGGCCCCTAAACTATGTTCTGGGATGAAAAATAAGGCTTCAGTGAAATCCGTTTGCAAATCGGAGTGATAGATTAGAATCTAGAGCCAACGGTAAGTTTTCTATGTTAAACCATTACACCATTGAAAAACTGGTTACGTTTGCAATTGAAAGAAAAATGACTATAGTTGAAGAGGTAATGGCCCCTAAACTATGTTCTGGGATGAAAGTTACAGCTTCAGTGAAATCCGTTTGCAAATCGGAGTGATAGATTAGAATCTAGAGCCAACGGTAAGTTTTCTATGTTAAACCATTACACCATTGAAAAACTGGTTACGTTTGCAATCGAAAGAAAAATGACTATAGTTGAAGAGATAATGGCCCCTAAACTATGTTCTGGGATGAAAAATACAGCTTCAGTGAAATCCGTTTGCAAATCGGAGTGATAGATTAGAATCTAGAGCCAACGGTACGTTTTCTATGTTAAACCATTACACCATTGAAAAACTGGTTACGTTTGCAATCGAAAGAAAAATGACTATAGTTGAAGAGGTAATGGCCCCTAAACTATGTTCTGGGATGAAAAATACAGCTTCAGTGAAATCCGTTTGCAAATCGGAGTGATAGATTAGAATCTAGAGCCAACGGTACGTTTTCTATGTTAAACCATTACACCATTGAAAAACTGGTTACGTCTGCAATCGAAAGAAAAATGACTATAGTTGAAGAGGTAATGGCCCCTAAACTATGTTCTGGGATGAAAGTTACAGCATCAGTGAAATCCGTTTGCAAATCGGAGTGATAGATTAGAATCTAGAGCCAACGGTACGTTTTCTATGTTAAACCATTACACCATTGAAAAACTGGATACGTTTGCATTCGAAAGAAAAATGACTATAGTTGAAGAGGTAATGGCCCCTAAACTATGTTCTGGGATGAAAGTTACAGCTTCAGTGAAATCCGTTTGCAAATCGGAGTGATAGATTAGAATCTAGAGCCAACGGTACGTTTTCTATGTTAAACCATTACACCATTGAAAAACTGGTTACGTCTGCAATCGAAAGAAAAATGACTATAGTTGAAGAGGTAATGGCCCCTAAACTATGTTCTGGGATGAAAGTTACAGCTTCAGTGAAATCCGTTTGCAAATCGGAGTGATAGATTAGAATCTAGAGCCAACGGTACGTTTTCTATGTTAAACCATTACACCATTGAAAAACTGGTTACGTTTGCAATCGAAAGAAAAATGACTATAGTTGAAGAGGTAATGGCCCCTAAACTATGTTCTGGGATGAAAAATACAGCTTCAGTGAAATCCGTTTGCAAATCGGAGTGATAGATTAGAATCTAGAGCCAACGGTACGTTTTCTATGTTAAACCATTACACCATTGAAAAACTGGTTACGTCTGCAATCGAAAGAAAAATGACTATAGTTGAAGAGGTAATGGCCCCTAAACTATGTTCTGGGATGAAAGTTACAGCATCAGTGAAATCCGTTTGCAAATCGGAGTGATAGATTAGAATCTAGAGCCAACGGTACGTTTTCTATGTTAAACCATTACACCATTGAAAAACTGGATACGTTTGCATTCGAAAGAAAAATGACTATAGTTGAAGAGGTAATGGCCCCTAAACTATGTTCTGGGATGAAAGTTACAGCTTCAGTGAAATCCGTTTGCAAATCGGAGTGATAGATTAGAATCTAGAGCCAACGGTAAGTTTTCTATGTTAAACCATTACACCATTGAAAAACTGGTTACGTTTGCAATCGAAAGAAAAATGACTATAGTTGAAGAGGTAATGGCCCCTAAACTATGTTCTGGGATGAAAGTTACAGTTTCAGTGAAATCCGTTTGCAAATCGGAGTGATAGATTAGAATCTAGAGCCAACGGTAAGTTTTCTATGTTAAACCATTACACCATTGAAAAACTGGTTACGTTTGCAATCGAAAGAAAAATGACTATAGTTGAAGAGGTAATGGCCCCTAAACTATGTTCTGGGATGAAAGTTACAGCTTCAGTGAAATCCATTTGCAAATCGGAGTGATAGATTAGAATCTAGAGCCAACGGTAAGTTTTCTATGTTAAACCATTACACCATTGAAAAACTGGTTACGTTTGCAATCGAAAGAAAAATGACTATAGTTGAAGAGGTAATGGCCCCTAAACTATGTTCTGGGATGAAAAATACAGCTTCAGTGAAATCCGTTTGCAAATCGGAGTGATAGATTAGAATCTAGAGCCAACGGTAAGTTTTCTATGTTAAACCATTACACCATTGAAAAACTGGTTACGTTTGCAATTGAAAGAAAAATGACTATAGTTGAAGAAGTAATGGCCCCTAAACTATGTTCTAGGATGAAAGTTACAGCTTCAGTGAAATCCGTTTGCAAATCGGAGTGATAGATTAGAATCTAGAGCCAACGGTAAGTTTTCTATGTTAAACCATTACACCATTGAAAAACTGGTTACGTTTGCAATCGAAAGAAAAATGACTATAGTTGAAGAGGTAATGGCCCCTAAACTATGTTCTGGGATGAAAGTTACAGCTTCAGTGAAATCCGTTTGCAAATCGGAGTGATAGATTAGAATCTAGAGCCAACGGTACGTTTTCTATGTTAAACCATTACACCGTTGAAAAACTGGTTACGTCTGCAATCGAAAGAAAAATGACTATAGTTGAAGAGGTAATGGCCCCTAAACTATGTTCTGTGATGAAAGTTACAGCTTCAGTGAAATCTGTTTGCAAATCGGAGTGATAGATTAGAATCTAGAGCCAACGGTACGTTTTCTATGTTAAACCATTACACCATTGAAAAACTGGTTACGTTTGCAATCGAAAGAAAAATGACTATAGTTGAAGAGGTAATGGCCCCTAAACTATGTTCTGGGATGAAAAATACAGCTTCAGTGAAATCCGTTTGCAAATCGGAGTGATAGATTAGAATCTAGAGCCAACGGTAAGTTTTCTATGTTAAACCATTACACCATTGAAAAACTGGTTACGTTTGCAATCGAAAGAAAAATGACTATAGTTGAAGAGGTAATGGCCCCTAAACTATGTTCTGGGATGAAAAATACAGCTTCAGTAAAATCCGTTTGCAAATCGGAGTGATAGATTAGAATCTAGAGCCAACGGTACGTTTTCTATGTTAAACCATTACACCATTGAAAAACTGGTTACGTTTGCAATCGAAAGAAAAATGACTATAGTTGAAGAGGTAATGGCCCCTAAACTATGTTCTGGGATGAAAAATACAGCTTCAGTGAAATCCGTTTGCAAATCGGAGTGATAGATTAGAATCTAGAGCCAACGGTACGTTTTCTATGTTAAACCATTACACCATTGAAAAACTGGTTACGTCTGCAATCGAAAGAAAAATGACTATAGTTGAAGAGGTAATGGCCCCTAAACTATGTTCTGGGATGAAAGTTACAGCTTCAGTGAAATCCGTTTGCAAATCGGAGTGATAGATTAGAATCTAGAGCCAACGGTACGTTTTCTATGTTAAACCATTACACCATTGAAAAACTGGTTACGTTTGCAATCGAAAGAAAAATGACTATAGTTGAAGAGGTAATGGCCCCTAAACTATGTTCTGGGATGAAAAATACAGCTTCAGTGAAATCCGTTTGCAAATCGGAGTGATAGATTAGAATCTAGAGCCAACGGTACGTTTTCTATGTTAACCTGCTGGGCGGTCTGGACGAGCTCAGCTCGTCCAGTACCGCCGGAGCCTGCCGCTCAGGCCCTGCTGGGCCGATTTGGCTCAAATAAAAAGCAGCACACGCAGCCGGCACTTTGCCAGCCGCGTGTGCTGCCTGATCGCCGCCGCTCTGCGGCGATCCGCCGCGAGCAGCGGCGAAAGAGGGCCCCCCTAGCCGCCTGAGCCCAGCGTAGCCGGAACAAAAAGTTCCGGCCAGCGCTAAGGGCTGGATCGGAGGCGGCTGACGTCAGGACGTCGGCTGACGTCGATGACGTCACTCCGCTCGTCGCTATGGCGACGGTGTAAGCAAAACAAGGAAGGCCGCTCATTGCGGCCTTCCTTGTTTATTCTGGGCGCCGGAGGCGATCGGAAGATCGCCTCCGGAGCGCCCTCTAGTGGGCTTTCATGCAGCCAACTTTCAGTTGGCTGCATGAAATAGTTTTTTTTTTATTAAAAAAAAAACCTCCCGCAGCCTGCCTGGCGATCTTAATAGAACGCCAGGCAGGTTAAACCATTACACCATTGAAAAACTGGTTACGTTTGCAATCGAAAGAAAAATGACTATAGTTGAAGAGGTAATGGCCCCTAAACTATGTTCTGGGATGAAAGTTACAGCTTCAGTGAAATCCGTTTGCAAATCGGAGTGATAGATTAGAATCTAGAGCCAACGGTACGTTTTCTATGTTAAACCATTACACCATTGAAAAACTGGTTACGTCTGCAATCGAAAGAAAAATGACTATAGTTGAAGAGGTAATGGCCCCTAAACTATGTTCTGGGATGAAAGTTACAGCTTCAGTGAAATCCGTTTGCAAATCGGAGTGATAGATTAGAATCTAGAGCCAACGGTACGTTTTCTATGTTAAACCATTACACCATTGAAAAACTGGTTACGTCTGCAATCGAAAGAAAAATGACTATAGTTGAAGAGGTAATGGCCCCTAAACTATGTTCTGGGATGAAAGTTACAGTTTCAGTGAAATCCGTTTGCAAATCGGAGTGATAGATTAGAATCTAGAGCCAACGGTAAGTTTTCTATGTTAAACCATTACACCATTGAAAAACTGGTTACGTTTGCAATCGAAAGAAAAATGACTATAGTTGAAGAGGTAATGGCCCCTAAACTATGTTCTGGGATGAAAGTTACAGTTTCAGTGAAATCCGTTTGCAAATCGGAGTGATAGATTAGAATCTAGAGCCAACGGTAAGTTTTCTATGTTAAACCATTACACCATTGAAAAACTGGTTACGTTTGCAATCGAAAGAAAAATGACTATAGTTGAAGAGGTAATGGCCCCTAAACTATGTTCTGGGATGAAAGTTACAGCTTCAGTGAAATCCATTTGCAAATCGGAGTGATAGATTAGAATCTAGAGCCAACGGTAAGTTTTCTATGTTAAACCATTACACCATTGAAAAACTGGTTACGTTTGCAATCGAAAGAAAAATGACTATAGTTGAAGAGGTAATGGCCCCTAAACTATGTTCTGGGATGAAAAATACAGCTTCAGTGAAATCCGTTTGCAAATCGGAGTGATAGATTAGAATCTAGAGCCAACGGTAAGTTTTCTATGTTAAACCATTACACCATTGAAAAACTGGTTACGTTTGCAATTGAAAGAAAAATGACTATAGTTGAAGAGGTAATGGCCCCTAAACTATGTTCTGGGATGAAAGTTACAGCTTCAGTGAAATCCGTTTGCAAATCGGAGTGATAGATTAGAATCTAGAGCCAACGGTAAGTTTTCTATGTTAAACCATTACACCATTGAAAAACTGGTTACGTTTGCAATCGAAAGAAAAATGACTATAGTTGAAGAGATAATGGCCCCTAAACTATGTTCTGGGATGAAAAATACAGCTTCAGTGAAATCCGTTTGCAAATCGGAGTGATAGATTAGAATCTAGAGCCAACGGTACGTTTTCTATGTTAAACCATTACACCATTGAAAAACTGGTTACGTTTGCAATCGAAAGAAAAATGACTATAGTTGAAGAGGTAATGGCCCCTAAACTATGTTCTGGGATGAAAAATACAGCTTCAGTGAAATCCGTTTGCAAATCGGAGTGATAGATTAGAATCTAGAGCCAACGGTACGTTTTCTATGTTAAACCATTACACCATTGAAAAACTGGTTACGTCTGCAATCGAAAGAAAAATGACTATAGTTGAAGAGGTAATGGCCCCTAAACTATGTTCTGGGATGAAAGTTACAGCATCAGTGAAATCCGTTTGCAAATCGGAGTGATAGATTAGAATCTAGAGCCAACGGTACGTTTTCTATGTTAAACCATTACACCATTGAAAAACTGGATACGTTTGCATTCGAAAGAAAAATGACTATAGTTGAAGAGGTAATGGCCCCTAAACTATGTTCTGGGATGAAAGTTACAGCTTCAGTGAAATCCGTTTGCAAATCGGAGTGATAGATTAGAATCTAGAGCCAACGGTACGTTTTCTATGTTAAACCATTACACCATTGAAAAACTGGTTACGTCTGCAATCGAAAGAAAAATGACTATAGTTGAAGAGGTAATGGCCCCTAAACTATGTTCTGGGATGAAAGTTACAGCTTCAGTGAAATCCGTTTGCAAATCGGAGTGATAGATTAGAATCTAGAGCCAACGGTACGTTTTCTATGTTAAACCATTACACCATTGAAAAACTGGTTACGTTTGCAATCGAAAGAAAAATGACTATAGTTGAAGAGGTAATGGCCCCTAAACTATGTTCTGGGATGAAAAATACAGCTTCAGTGAAATCCGTTTGCAAATCGGAGTGATAGATTAGAATCTAGAGCCAACGGTACGTTTTCTATGTTAAACCATTACACCATTGAAAAACTGGTTACGTCTGCAATCGAAAGAAAAATGACTATAGTTGAAGAGGTAATGGCCCCTAAACTATGTTCTGGGATGAAAGTTACAGCATCAGTGAAATCCGTTTGCAAATCGGAGTGATAGATTAGAATCTAGAGCCAACGGTACGTTTTCTATGTTAAACCATTACACCATTGAAAAACTGGATACGTTTGCATTCGAAAGAAAAATGACTATAGTTGAAGAGGTAATGGCCCCTAAACTATGTTCTGGGATGAAAGTTACAGCTTCAGTGAAATCCGTTTGCAAATCGGAGTGATAGATTAGAATCTAGAGCCAACGGTAAGTTTTCTATGTTAAACCATTACACCATTGAAAAACTGGTTACGTTTGCAATCGAAAGAAAAATGACTATAGTTGAAGAGGTAATGGCCCCTAAACTATGTTCTGGGATGAAAGTTACAGTTTCAGTGAAATCCGTTTGCAAATCGGAGTGATAGATTAGAATCTAGAGCCAACGGTAAGTTTTCTATGTTAAACCATTACACCATTGAAAAACTGGTTACGTTTGCAATCGAAAGAAAAATGACTATAGTTGAAGAGGTAATGGCCCCTAAACTATGTTCTGGGATGAAAGTTACAGCTTCAGTGAAATCCATTTGCAAATCGGAGTGATAGATTAGAATCTAGAGCCAACGGTAAGTTTTCTATGTTAAACCATTACACCATTGAAAAACTGGTTACGTTTGCAATCGAAAGAAAAATGACTATAGTTGAAGAGGTAATGGCCCCTAAACTATGTTCTGGGATGAAAAATACAGCTTCAGTGAAATCCGTTTGCAAATCGGAGTGATAGATTAGAATCTAGAGCCAACGGTAAGTTTTCTATGTTAAACCATTACACCATTGAAAAACTGGTTACGTTTGCAATTGAAAGAAAAATGACTATAGTTGAAGAAGTAATGGCCCCTAAACTATGTTCTAGGATGAAAGTTACAGCTTCAGTGAAATCCGTTTGCAAATCGGAGTGATAGATTAGAATCTAGAGCCAACGGTAAGTTTTCTATGTTAAACCATTACACCATTGAAAAACTGGTTACGTTTGCAATCGAAAGAAAAATGACTATAGTTGAAGAGGTAATGGCCCCTAAACTATGTTCTGGGATGAAAGTTACAGCTTCAGTGAAATCCGTTTGCAAATCGGAGTGATAGATTAGAATCTAGAGCCAACGGTACGTTTTCTATGTTAAACCATTACACCGTTGAAAAACTGGTTACGTCTGCAATCGAAAGAAAAATGACTATAGTTGAAGAGGTAATGGCCCCTAAACTATGTTCTGTGATGAAAGTTACAGCTTCAGTGAAATCTGTTTGCAAATCGGAGTGATAGATTAGAATCTAGAGCCAACGGTACGTTTTCTATGTTAAACCATTACACCATTGAAAAACTGGTTACGTTTGCAATCGAAAGAAAAATGACTATAGTTGAAGAGGTAATGGCCCCTAAACTATGTTCTGGGATGAAAAATACAGCTTCAGTGAAATCCGTTTGCAAATCGGAGTGATAGATTAGAATCTAGAGCCAACGGTAAGTTTTCTATGTTAAACCATTACACCATTGAAAAACTGGTTACGTTTGCAATCGAAAGAAAAATGACTATAGTTGAAGAGGTAATGGCCCCTAAACTATGTTCTGGGATGAAAAATACAGCTTCAGTAAAATCCGTTTGCAAATCGGAGTGATAGATTAGAATCTAGAGCCAACGGTACGTTTTCTATGTTAAACCATTACACCATTGAAAAACTGGTTACGTTTGCAATCGAAAGAAAAATGACTATAGTTGAAGAGGTAATGGCCCCTAAACTATGTTCTGGGATGAAAAATACAGCTTCAGTGAAATCCGTTTGCAAATCGGAGTGATAGATTAGAATCTAGAGCCAACGGTAAGTTTTCTATGTTAAACCATTACACCATTGAAAAACTGGTTACGTTTGCAATCGAAAGAAAAATGACTATAGTTGAAGAGGTAATGGCCCCTAAACTATGTTCTGGGATGAAAGTTACAGCTTCAGTGAAATCTGTTTGCAAATCGGAGTGATAGATTAGAATCTAGAGCCAACGGTACGTTTTCTATGTTAAACCATTACACCATTGAAAAACTGGTTACGTTTGCAATCGAAAGAAAAATGACTATAGTTGAAGAGGTAATGGCCCCTAAACTATGTTCTGGGATGAAAAATACAGCTTCAGTGAAATCCGTTTGCAAATCGGAGTGATAGATTAGAATCTAGAGCCAACGGTACGTTTTCTATGTTAAACCATTACACCATTGAAAAACTGGTTACGTCTGCAATCGAAAGAAAAATGACTATAGTTGAAGAGGTAATGGCCCCTAAACTATGTTCTGGGATGAAAGTTACAGCTTCAGTGAAATCCGTTTGCAAATCGGAGTGATAGATTAGAATCTAGAGCCAACGGTACGTTTTCTATGTTAAACCATTACACCATTGAAAAACTGGTTACGTTTGCAATCGAAAGAAAAATGACTATAGTTGAAGAGGTAATGGCCCCTAAACTATGTTCTGGGATGAAAAATACAGCTTCAGTGAAATCCGTTTGCAAATCGGAGTGATAGATTAGAATCTAGAGCCAACGGTACGTTTTCTATGTTAACCTGCTGGGCGGTCTGGACGAGCTCAGCTCGTCCAGTACCGCCGGAGCCTGCCGCTCAGGCCCTGCTGGGCCGATTTGGCTCAAATAAAAAGCAGCACACGCAGCCGGCACTTTGCCAGCCGCGTGTGCTGCCTGATCGCCGCCGCTCTGCGGCGATCCGCCGCGAGCAGCGGCGAAAGAGGGCCCCCCTAGCCGCCTGAGCCCAGCGTAGCCGGAACAAAAAGTTCCGGCCAGCGCTAAGGGCTGGATCGGAGGCGGCTGACGTCAGGACGTCGGCTGACGTCGATGACGTCACTCCGCTCGTCGCTATGGCGACGGTGTAAGCAAAACAAGGAAGGCCGCTCATTGCGGCCTTCCTTGTTTATTCTGGGCGCCGGAGGCGATCGGAAGATCGCCTCCGGAGCGCCCTCTAGTGGGCTTTCATGCAGCCAACTTTCAGTTGGCTGCATGAAATAGTTTTTTTTTTATTAAAAAAAAAACCTCCCGCAGCCTGCCTGGCGATCTTAATAGAACGCCAGGCAGGTTAAACCATTACACCATTGAAAAACTGGTTACGTTTGCAATCGAAAGAAAAATGACTATAGTTGAAGAGGTAATGGCCCCTAAACTATGTTCTGGGATGAAAGTTACAGCTTCAGTGAAATCCGTTTGCAAATCGGAGTGATAGATTAGAATCTAGAGCCAACGGTACGTTTTCTATGTTAAACCATTACACCATTGAAAAACTGGTTACGTCTGCAATCGAAAGAAAAATGACTATAGTTGAAGAGGTAATGGCCCCTAAACTATGTTCTGGGATGAAAGTTACAGCTTCAGTGAAATCCGTTTGCAAATCGGAGTGATAGATTAGAATCTAGAGCCAACGGTACGTTTTCTATGTTAAACCATTACACCATTGAAAAACTGGTTACGTCTGCAATCGAAAGAAAAATGACTATAGTTGAAGAGGTAATGGCCCCTAAACTATGTTCTGGGATGAAAGTTACAGTTTCAGTGAAATCCGTTTGCAAATCGGAGTGATAGATTAGAATCTAGAGCCAACGGTAAGTTTTCTATGTTAAACCATTACACCATTGAAAAACTGGTTACGTTTGCAATCGAAAGAAAAATGACTATAGTTGAAGAGGTAATGGCCCCTAAACTATGTTCTGGGATGAAAAATACAGCTTCAGTGAAATCCGTTTGCAAATCGGAGTGATAGATTAGAATCTAGAGCCAACGGTACGTTTTCTATGTTAAACCATTACACCATTGAAAAACTGGTTACGTCTGCAATCGAAAGAAAAATGACTATAGTTGAAGAGGTAATGGCCCCTAAACTATGTTCTGGGATGAAAGTTACAGTTTCAGTGAAATCCGTTTGCAAATCGGAGTGATAGATTAGAATCTAGAGCCAACGGTAAGTTTTCTATGTTAAACCATTACACCATTGAAAAACTGGTTACGTTTGCAATCGAAAGAAAAATGACTATAGTTGAAGAGGTAATGGCCCCTAAACTATGTTCTGGGATGAAAGTTACAGCTTCAGTGAAATCCGTTTGCAAATCGGAGTGATAGATTAGAATCTAGAGCCAACGGTACGTTTTCTATGTTAAACCATGACACCATTGAAAAACTGGTTACGTTTGCAATCGAAAGAAAAATGACTATAGTTGAAGAGGTAATGGCCCCTAAACTATGTTCTGGGATGAAAGTTACAGCTTCAGTGAAATCCGTTTGCAAATCGGAGTGATAGATTAGAATCTAGAGCCAACGGTACGTTTTCTATGTTAAACCATTACACCATTGAAAAACTGGTTACGTCTGCAATCGAAAGAAAAATGACTATAGTTGAAGAGGTAATGGCCCCTAAACTATGTTCTGGGATGAAAGTTACAGTTTCAGTGAAATCCGTTTGCAAATCGGAGTGATAGATTAGAATCTAGAGCCAACGGTACGTTTTCTATGTTAAACCATTACACCATTGAAAAACTGGTTACGTTTGCAATCGAAAGAAAAATGACTATAGTTGAAGAGGTAATGGCCCCTAAACTATGTTCTGGGATGAAAAATACAGCTTCAGTGAAATCTGTTTGCAAATCGGAGTGATAGATTAGAATCTAGAGCCAACGGTAAGTTTTCTATGTTAAACCATTACTCCATTGAAAAACTGGTTACGTTTGCAATCGAAAGAAAAATGACTATAGTTGAAGAGGTAATGGCCCCTAAACTATGTTCTGGGATGAAAGTTACAGCTTCAGTGAAATCCGTTTGCAAATCGGAGTGATAGATTAGAATCTAGAGCCAACGGTACGTTTTCTATGTTAAACCATTACACCATTGAAAAACTGGTTACGTTTGCAATCGAAAGAAAAATGACTATAGTTGAAGAGGTAATGGCCCCTAAACTATGTTCTGGGATGAAAGTTACAGCTTCAGTGAAATCCGTTTGCAAATCGGAGTGATAGATTAGAATCTAGAGCCAACGGTACGTTTTCTATGTTAAACCATTACACCATTGAAAAACTGGTTACGTCTGCAATCGAAAGAAAAATGACTATAGTTGAAGAGGTAATGGCCCCTAAACTATGTTCTGGGATGAAAGTTACAGCTTCAGTGAAATCCGTTTGCAAATCGGAGTGATAGATTAGAATCTAGAGTCAACGGTACGTTTTCTATGTTAAACCATTACACCATTGAAAAACTGGTTACGTCTGCAATCGAAAGAAAAATGACTATAGTTGAAGAGGTAATGGCCCCTAAACTATGTTCTGGGATCAAAGTTACAGCATCAGTGAAATCCGTTTGCAAATCGGAGTGATAGATTAGAATCTAGAGCCAACGGTACGTTTTCTATGTTAAACCATTACACCATTGAAAAACTGGTTACGTTTGCAATCGAAAGAAAAATGACTATAGTTGAAGAGGTAATGGCCCCTAAACTATGTTCTGGGATGAAAAATACAGCTTCAGTGAAATCTGTTTGCAAATCGGAGTGATAGATTAGAATCTAGAGCCAACGGTAAGTTTTCTATGTTAAACCATTACTCCATTGAAAAACTGGTTACGTTTGCAATCGAAAGAAAAATGACTATAGTTGAAGAGGTAATGGCCCCTAAACTATGTTCTGGGATGAAAGTTACAGCTTCAGTGAAACCCGTTTGCAAATCGGAGTGATAGATTAGAATCTAGAGCCAACGGTACGTTTTCTATGTTAAACCATTACACCATTGAAAAACTGGTTACGTTTGCAATCGAAAGAAAAATGACTATAGTTGAAGAGGTAATGGCCCCTAAACTATGTTCTGGGATGAAAGTTACAGCTTCAGTGAAATCCGTTTGCAAATCGGAGTGATAGATTAGAATCTAGAGCCAACGGTACGTTTTCTATGTTAAACCATTACACCATTGAAAAACTGGTTACGTCTGCAATCGAAAGAAAAATGACTATAGTTGAAGAGGTAATGGCCCCTAAACTATGTTCTGGGGTGAAAGTTACAGCTTCAGTGAAATCCGTTTGCAAATCGGAGTGATAGATTAGAATCTAGAGTCAACGGTACGTTTTCTATGTTAAACCATTACACCATTGAAAAACTGGTTACGTCTGCAATCGAAAGAAAAATGACTATAGTTGAAGAGGTAATGGCCCCTAAACTATGTTCTGGGATGAAAGTTACAGCTTCAGTGAAATCCGTTTGCAAATCGGAGTGATAGATTAGAATCTAGAGTCAACGGTACGTTTTCTATGTTAAACCATTACACCATTGAAAAACTGGTTACGTTTGCAATTGAAAGAAAAATGACTATAGTTGAAGAAGTAATGGCCCCTAAACTATGTTCTGGGATGAAAGTTACAGCTTCAGTGAAATCCATTTGCAAATCGGAGTGATAGATTAGAATCTAGAGCCAACGGTAAGTTTTCTATGTTAAACCATTACACCATTGAAAAACTGGTTACGTTTGCAATCGAAAGAAAAATGACTATAGTTGAAGAGGTAATGGCCCCTAAACTATGTTCTGGGATGAAAGTTACAGCTTCAGTGAAATCCGTTTGCAAATCGGAGTGATAGATTAGAATCTAGAGCCAACGGTACGTTTTCTATGTTAAACCATTACACCATTGAAAAACT
The DNA here is from genome assembly GCF_040937935.1 of Hyperolius riggenbachi. NCBI lineage: Eukaryota > Metazoa > Chordata > Amphibia > Anura > Hyperoliidae > Hyperolius > Hyperolius riggenbachi. Next base: position 151,786,835 of record NC_090656.1, on the reverse strand, counting down.
GGTTACGTTTGCAATCGAAAGAAAAATGACTATAGTTGAAGAGGTAATGGCCCCTAAACTATGTTCTGGGATGAAAAATACAGTTTCAGTGAAATCCGTTTGCAAATCGGAGTGATAGATTAGAATCTAGAGCCAACGGTACGTTTTCTATGTTAAACCATTACACCATTGAAAAACTGGTTACGTTTGCAATCGAAAGAAAAATGACTATAGTTGAAGAGGTAATGGCCCCTAAACTATGTTCTGGGATGAAAAATACAGCTTCAGTGAAATCCGTTTGCAAATCGGAGTGATAGATTAGAATCTAGACCCAACGGTAAGTTTTCTATGTTAAACCATTACACCATTGAAAAACTGGTTACGTTTGCAATCGAAAGAAAAATGACTATAGTTGAAGAGGTAATGGCCCCTAAACTATATTCTGGGATGAAAGTTACAGCTTCAGTGAAATCCGTTTGCAAATCGGAGTGATAGATTAGAATCTAGAGCCAACGGTACGTTTTCTATGTTAAACCATTACACCATTGAAAAACTGGTTACGTTTGCAATCGAAAGAAAAATGACTATAGTTGAAGAGGTAATGGCCCCTAAACTATGTTCTGGGATGAAAGTTACAGCTTCAGTGAAATCCGTTTGCAAATCGGAGTGATAGATTAGAATCTAGAGCCAACGGTACGTTTTCTATGTTAAACCATTACACCATTGAAAAACTGGTTACGTTTGCAATCGAAAGAAAAATGACTATAGTTGAAGAGGTAATGGCCCCTAAACTATGTTCTGGGATGAAAAATACAGCTTCAGTGAAATCCGTTTGCAAATCGGAGTGATAGATTAGAATCTAGAGCCAACGGTACGTTTTCTATGTTAAACCATTACACCATTGAAAAACTGGTTACGTTTGCAATTGAAAGAAAAATGACTATAGTTGAAGAGGTAATGGCCCCTAAACTATGTTCTGGGATGAAAAATACAGCTTCAGTGAAATCCGTTTGCAAATCGGAGTGATAGATTAGAATCTAGAGCCAACGGTAAGTTTTCTATGTTAAACCATTACACCATTGAAAAACTGGTTACGTTTGCAATCGAAAGAAAAATGACTATAGTTGAAGAGATAATGGCCCCTAAACTATGTTCTGGGATGAAAAATACAGCTTCAGTGAAATCCGTTTGCAAATCGGAGTGATAGATTAGAATCTAGAGCCAACGGTACGTTTTCTATGTTAAACCATTACACCATTGAAAAACTGGTTACGTTTGCAATCGAAAGAAAAATGACTATAGTTGAAGAGGTAATGGCCCCTAAACTATGTTCTGGGATGAAAAATACAGCTTCAGTGAAATCCGTTTGCAAATCGGAGTGATAGATTAGAATCTAGAGCCAACGGTACGTTTTCTATGTTAAACCATTACACCATTGAAAAACTGGTTACGTCTGCAATCGAAAGAAAAATGACTATAGTTGAAGAGGTAATGGCCCCTAAACTATGTTCTGGGATGAAAGTTACAGCATCAGTGAAATCCGTTTGCAAATCGGAGTGATAGATTAGAATCTAGAGCCAACGGTACGTTTTCTATGTTAAACCATTACACCATTGAAAAACTGGTTACGTTTGCAATCGAAAGAAAAATGACTATAGTTGAAGAGGTAATGGCCCCTAAACTATGTTCTGGGATGAAAGTTACAGCTTCAGTGAAATCCGTTTGCAAATCGGAGTGATAGATTAGAATCTAGAGCCAACGGTACGTTTTCTATGTTAAACCATTACACCATTGAAAAACTGGTTACGTCTGCAATCGAAAGAAAAATGACTATAGTTGAAGAGGTAATGGCCCCTAAACTATGTTCTGGGATGAAAGTTACAGTTTCAGTGAAATCCGTTTGCAAATCGGAGTGATAGATTAGAATCTAGAGCCAACGGTAAGTTTTCTATGTTAAACCATTACACCATTGAAAAACTGGTTACGTTTGCAATCGAAAGAAAAATGACTATAGTTGAAGAGGTAATGGCCCCTAAACTATGTTCTGGGATGAAAGTTACAGTTTCAGTGAAATCCGTTTGCAAATCGGAGTGATAGATTAGAATCTAGAGCCAACGGTACGTTTTCTATGTTAAACCATTACACCATTGAAAAACTGGTTACGTTTGCAATCGAAAGAAAATGACTATAGTTGAAGAGGTAATGGCCCCTAAACTATGTTCTGGGATGAAAGTTACAGCTTCAGTGAAATCCATTTGCAAATCGGAGTGATAGATTAGAATCTAGAGCCAACGGTAAGTTTTCTATGTTAAACCATTACACCATTGAAAAACTGGTTACGTTTGCAATCGAAAGAAAAATGACTATAGTTGAAGAGGTAATGGCCCCTAAACTATGTTCTGGGATGAAAAATACAGCTTCAGTGAAATCCGTTTGCAAATCGGAGTGATAGATTAGAATCTAGAGCCAACGGTAAGTTTTCTATGTTAAACCATTACACCATTGAAAAACTGGTTACGTTTGCAATTGAAAGAAAAATGACTATAGTTGAAGAAGTAATGGCCCCTAAACTATGTTCTAGGATGAAAGTTACAGCTTCAGTGAAATCCGTTTGCAAATCGGAGTGATAGATTAGAATCTAGAGCCAACGGTAAGTTTTCTATGTTAAACCATTACACCATTGAAAAACTGGTTACGTTTGCAATCGAAAGAAAAATGACTACAGTTGAAGAGGTAATGGCCCCTAAACTATGTTCTGGGATGAAAGTTACAGCTTCAGTGAAATTCGTTTGCAAATCGGAGTGATAGATTAGAATCTAGAGCCAACGGTACGTTTTCTATGTTAAACCATTACACCGTTGAAAAACTGGTTACGTCTGCAATCGAAAGAAAAATGACTATAGTTGAAGAGGTAATGGCCCCTAAACTATGTTCTGTGATGAAAGTTACAGCTTCAGTGAAATCTGTTTGCAAATCGGAGTGATAGATTAGAATCTAGAGCCAACGGTACGTTTTCTATGTTAAACCATTACACCATTGAAAAACTGGTTACGTTTGCAATCGAAAGAAAAATGACTATAGTTGAAGAGGTAATGGCCCCTAAACTATATTCTGGGATGAAAAATACAGCTTCAGTGAAATCCGTTTGCAAATCGGAGTGATAGATTAGAATCTAGAGCCAACGGTAAGTTTTCTATGTTAAACCATTACACCATTGAAAAACTGGTTACGTTTGCAATCGAAAGAAAAATGACTATAGTTGAAGAGGTAATGGCCCCTAAACTATGTTCTGGGATGAAAAATACAGCTTCAGTAAAATCCGTTTGCAAATCGGAGTGATAGATTAGAATCTAGAGCCAACGGTACGTTTTCTATGTTAAACCATTACACCATTGAAAAACTGGTTACGTTTGCAATCGAAAGAAAAATGACTATAGTTGAAGAGGTAATGGCCCCTAAACTATGTTCTGGGATGAAAAATACAGCTTCAGTGAAATCCGTTTGCAAATCGGAGTGATAGATTAGAATCTAGAGCCAACGGTAAGTTTTCTATGTTAAACCATTACACCATTGAAAAACTGGTTACGTTTGCAATCGAAAGAAAAATGACTATAGTTGAAGAGGTAATGGCCCCTAAACTATGTTCTGGGATGAAAGTTACAGCTTCAGTGAAATCTGTTTGCAAATCGGAGTGATAGATTAGAATCTAGAGCCAACGGTACGTTTTCTATGTTAAACCATTACACCATTGAAAAACTGGTTACGTTTGCAATCGAAAGAAAAATGACTATAGTTGAAGAGGTAATGGCCCCTAAACTATGTTCTGGGATGAAAAATACAGCTTCAGTGAAATCCGTTTGCAAATCGGAGTGATAGATTAGAATCTAGAGCCAACGGTACGTTTTCTATGTTAAACCATTACACCATTGAAAAACTGGTTACGTCTGCAATCGAAAGAAAAATGACTATAGTTGAAGAGGTAATGGCCCCTAAACTATGTTCTGGGATGAAAGTTACAGCTTCAGTGAAATCCGTTTGCAAATCGGAGTGATAGATTAGAATCTAGAGCCAACGGTACGTTTTCTATGTTAAACCATTACACCATTGAAAAACTGGTTACGTTTGCAATCGAAAGAAAAATGACTATAGTTGAAGAGGTAATGGCCCCTAAACTATGTTCTGGGATGAAAAATACAGCTTCAGTGAAATCCGTTTGCAAATCGGAGTGATAGATTAGAATCTAGAGCCAACGGTACGTTTTCTATGTTAAACCATTACACCATTGAAAAACTGGTTACGTTTGCAATCGAAAGAAAAATGACGAGGACAGAGCCCAACTGGATGAACATGACGATAGACTAGATCAGGCCGAGGCTAAACTGGAGGACCTGGAGAACCGGAGCAGGAGGGCCAATGTGCGGATACGAGGTCTCCCTGAATCTTTCCTCGACTTGGAGCCTGTGGCCAACAACCTTTTTGGCTCATTACTTCCACAGGTGGACTCCTCCATATTGAGGGTGGTCCGCATCCACCGCTCTTTGGCTAAGCCACGCAATCCAGAACTGCCAAGAGACATCATCGCAAAACTGGCATCGGAGGACGCAAGAGACAAGCTTCTTCTAGCAGCACGAGATTTGACCACCCTCCCAGGGGTCCCCACATCCGTCCAGATCTTTGCCGACCTGGCACCCATTACCATTCTTAAGAGGAGGCAAATGAGGCCCTATACACTTGCATTGCAGCAAAAGGCAATTCGCTACAAATGGGGATTTCCCTTTATGTTGTCTTTCAAAATTAATAGCAAAACATATAATTGCAAACGCCCAGAAGAGGCGGCAAAGGCACTCAGACAGGCGGCCATCCCCTTTACCATCCCGACGGTGCCTCAACGGTCTCCTAACCAACAACGCACCGGTCAAGTGGCAGGAAATTGGTCGACAGTGAGAGGATCCTCCTTCAGGGCACGTGAGCCCGATACAGGCGCTTCTTGAATCTTATGTGCATACTTTGCCTACTGGAGGATTTCCTTCTGCATTTCTATGATCTGATGACGTGTGGACGGCTCCCTCCTTTATGATGTGAGGGACCCGTTCACATCCCTTCTTCTTGGAGCTATATTGGAGACTACTTCAATCGTCACTTAGATGGACATTAAAATCTGGTTGTCCCCTTTATGATGTAGGGATAACGAAGATACGTTTCAGCTCATGAACATTTTTCTTGGGAAAAATTGAAACCCTCTTCATAATGATTGCGGGAATATGGACCTGCCTATTTGGTGGGCCAACCCCTGCCTTATGATCACACCCTGACATGGACACCTTTTGCTCTTAGGTAATTTGTTAAAAATGTTATGCCATGTTAAGCATTTATGTTTCTGTCTTGATTTCCATGTTCAGTTTGGTGCAAAGAGGTTCACTTTTGGGTTATCTATGGTTTATAAGGAATAATGGTTTTTTGGGACTTCTGGTCTTGAAAAACTGGCTTTGGCCTAAAGTTTAAAGGTTAACTGGCAGCCCAGGTGTGGTTCACTATTGCTGTCCCCCTACCCAAGATGGCGCTTGGGGCTAGGTCGGCACTGTTAGTGGTGGCCCTGCTCCAATCGCTATCAACGCACGATTGTGCTTTCCCTTCCCTCGCAGCTTATAAAGCTTCTTCTTTCCAACCCCCCTATAGCCGAATTGAGGAATACAATACTAACAAGTTGGTCGGGCGCCTGCTGCCCTCGATGTGTTTATTTTGCCTTGTCTGCCCCGTGGCTCTCTTCATTACTATGGTTCTTGAGCGTACCTCTAATTATCGCCCACCATGAGTAATAAGCCCTTTAACATTGTATCTCACAATGTGAGAGGTCTGAACTCCCCCCAGAAAAGGAAAAAGGCCCTTACGGAACTGATCCGGTCATCTCCCGACATTATATGTCTCCAAGAGACCCACTTTACCAATAAGTCCCACCCTAAATTTTTCCATCATAGATACAAAAGGGTCTATTGCTCAAACTATAACAAAAAACAGAGAGGGGTTGCAATTCTTCTTGCAGACTCCTTTCCTTTAGAACCCTCCTCTTATACTAGAGATGATGAGGGGACATATGGTATACTTCTAGGACACCTTTTAGGAAAAACTATATGTATTGTTAACTTATACGCTCCTCCAGACCAGAATTTTTGTGTCATTAACAAACTGTCTGAAGTTCTTCTTACTCTGACATATGATATGCTTATCTGGGCTGGAGACTTCAATCTGACACCTAATGACAAGGTGGATAGGACACACCCTCAAAGACCCTCAATTGCTAAGAAATCAAGGCAACTTTTTGAAGACCTGTTCAGGACACACTCGCTGGTTGACACGTGGAGAGTCTATAATGGTAACAAACGGGGATATACTCATATGTCTACCCCTCACAACTCGTATTCTAGGATAGACCTGATCCTGATTTCTTTGTCCTGTGCCTCCTCCTTGGTCTATGCTAGGAATTTGCTGTGCCCTTGGTCGGATCACGACCCTCTTCTTGTCTCTCTGAACTCCCTGATTCCTAAAACACAAAGAGCCCCTTGGCGGTTAAATGAGTCCTTATTACATAACTCAGAAATCTACGACAAAATAGATTCCCAGCTGACAGAATACTTTAGCCTTAACGATAATGATGATACCTCCCCGGCGGTTGTTTGGCTGGCACATAAATCGGTGGTAAGAGGAACATTCATACAATTAGCTGCTAGACATAAAAGAGATAGAAATAAAATTCTCGCAGACTTAGAATATAAACTACAAAAACTCCATCTTGCCAACCAACAGCATCCGTCTAGATTCCTTTATAAACAGATCCAGGATATTCAAACACAAATAGACACGATTCTTAACTCTGAAACAGAAAAAGCACTAAGGTGGACGGCCGCAACAGTATACGATCAAATAAATAAACCAAAGAGATGGTTGGCCGCAAAACTGAGGGCACAGCAAACGGTTAATAGGGTCCTTAGGATCAAAGATAAGAAAGGAAAGGTGACATCAGACCCTGATAAGATCTACGACATATTTTCTGAATATTATAAAACTTTGTATAGCGATCCTGAACCTAACCTGCACTCCACCCAGAGAAGGGATTTCTTGGAGGGAACAGTGAGAAAGACCCTAACAGAGGACACAGTGAAGTTGCTTAATGCCGATGTCACACAGGAGGAGGTACATGAGGCAATTAAAAGACTCAAGAGATCCAAAGCCCCCGGGCCGGATGGCTTTTCGGCTCTATATTATAAGAAATATGAATCCCACTTAACCCCATATTTGATTAAATTTTATAACCACCTATTGAAAGGGAATATACCCCCAGAGGAATTTTTATCCTCATCACTAGTGGTAATTCCCAAGCCCCAAAGGGATACACTCCTCACAAAAAACTATAGGCCAATCTCTCTGTTGGGGGTCGATTATAAGCTCTTCACTTCGATACTGGCGAGCAGACTGAACGGGATCTTACCAGCCTTGCTTCACCGGGACCAAGTGGGTTTCGTCCCAAAAAGACAGGCCCCAGACAATATTCGGAAGATATTGAATCTCCAACATTATTGTAAGAGAACCGCCACATGTATGGCCATCCTATCCCTTGATATGGAGAAGGCATTTGACCTCATCAAGTGGCCATACATGGAGGCGGTCCTGCATAAATATGGATTCAAGGGTAATTTTGTTAATGCCATTTCAGCACTATACTCACATCCATCAGCCACTCTGAAAATGCCTGCATCCACGAGAAAGTCATTCGCAATACAGAGGGGTACGAGGCAGGGATGCCCTCTGTCACCAGCAATTTTTGCTCTCATTATTGAGCCGCTGGCAGAGCAGATCCGCAATACACCGGAGATTACAGGCGTGAAAATTGCCTCAAAAGAATATAAGCTTTCTCTCTTTGCGGACGATATTCTGCTAACCCTTACCTCTCCCCGCACCTCTATTCCAAAACTACTAGATGAAATTTCGAAATTCTCCCCTTTCTCTGGATTTAGGCTTAATTTGGAGAAATCGGAATTGATGGTCTCGGATATGTCTAAGACGCAAGCCCAACAACTGGCCGAATTACATGGCCTCCAACATCAGACCAAATTTATACAGTACCTAGGGATTAAGCTCACGGCTGATCCATTAAAACTATATGAGCTTAACTATCCCCCCCTTTACAATAAGCTGGCTCGAGATTTGGAGAGCTGGAATGAGTTCCCGATCTCTATGCTGGGCAGAATATCAGCAGTACGAATGACCTTACTTCCAAGATTACTATATCTTTTTAGAACTCTGCCGATACTCCTTAGAAAAGGCCCAATACAGCACCTGCAATCCCTTATCCAGAAATTTATTTGGAGAAAAAGAAAAGCCCGGATTAAATATTTAACATTAGCCAGATCTAGGGACCTGGGGGGCCTAAACGCTCCCATACTCTTTAATTATTATAAGGCGGCCCAGATTTCCCAACTAGCAGCATCAAACGCCACCCCCAGTGTTGTCCCACTCTGGGTTGAGCTGGAGTCACTTTTGATGGCCCCTCTATCCCTGGATGGGGCAATGTGGGCTAAACACATTCCTATAGCCAAGATCAGAAAACTATCCCCGGTCTCGGCTCAATCCCTAAGTCTATGGTCTAGGACAAGATTTGTATATGCCTTCCAATCCCCCACGTCCTGTATGACTAGGATCTTTCGCAACCCTGACTTCCCAGAGGGACATAAAGTTACTCAATTTAGATGGTGGATCCAAAAGGGGTTCACAACTTTAGGCAAATTTTTATCTGCATTTAAACTCCAGAAATCCATTCACTTTATAAAAAAGCATGAGGTTCCCAGGGAAGAGTGGGGAAGAATGGACTTAATATTTAAATTTCTATCCTCATTAGACCCTAATGAAGATGTCCACACCTACTCCCCTTTTGAAGTCCGCTCCAAAAATAGCCCAATGGATGGAGGATTCATCTCCGATTTGTACACCTTTCTTTCCCATCCCACCATTGATGGCAAAATTAAGGCCCAGCTGGACTGGGAAAGAGATTGTGCCCAGGAACTCTCTGATAGCAAGTGGGCTCACTGCTGCACCTCCTTGACCAGGGGATCACTCTTTTTCTCCTCCATCGAGACATCTCTAAAACTCCTGCATAGAACGTATCAGACACCCGCTAGACTACATCTATACAATCCTATATATTCATCTGACTGTTTTAGGGGCTGTGCTCAGCGGGGTGATCTGTGGCATGTTTGGTGGTCGTGCCCAAAGGCCCAAACCTTCTGGAAAGATGTCTGGAACAGAACAAAATTGATGCTTAGTTTACACAGTGATATGGACCCTTCGGTCCTCTTACTGGGCAATAGACCTCAATCGATGAAATATGCTACTCATAAATTAATCCAATATATAATGGCACAGGCACGGAGACACTTGGCGTCTCGCTGGAGGAAGGACTCGCTTATGGTCGAGGAGGTGTTTAGAGGCCTTAATTCCACCATGTCCTCAGAACATATCAGGGCTAAAATATTTGACAACTTGGAGAACTTCTTTAAGGTATGGGATCCATGGATCGAATGGCAGGGAAATGTGGGCCTTTCCTATCTGTTGCACTCCTTCTAGGGACAGTCCCTCTCGGGTGGAGCGTAACTCATTAAATTCATAAGCATCGGTTTCTGTTATGAGTGCCACGGGGCATCACCCTTATGATATGTCTACACTCCTGGGCGTGTATGTGCCCTTGACCCAACAACTGTAATAGTTTTCTTGTGATTCTGCTTTTCCTTTCTTCGGCTACTGACTTTACCCTTCTTTCCTCCCTACCCACACCTCTTTTATCCACTGGAATTCACTATAGGCATGATGTGGTAATTCCACCCATGGTGAATCCTTTCATCCCACTTACCCTTTCTACCTAAGCCTACCCTTTTTTTACCCCATACCCCTCTTTCCCTATGGGCCTCTCTTGGCTCAAGTAGAAATGTATAAAACACTAGGTATGCATGATCACCCTCGATTGTTTTTTATGCTCTTTTTCTTTTCTTTGCTTAAAGTTTGTAGGGTGACCGTGTACTTTTTGTCTTAATTATCAGTTTTCAAAGTGATACTCTCCACATGTGGAGAAAATTTGTCTTTACTTTTATTGTTAAATGATTTTATTTCTAAATAAACACCCTTGGAACGAAAGAAAAATGACTATAGTTGAAGAGGTAATGGCCCCTAAACTATGTTCTGGGATGAAAGTTACAGCTTCAGTGAAATCCGTTTGCAAATCGGAGTGATAGATTAGAATCTAGAGCCAACGGTACGTTTTCTATGTTAAACCATTACACCATTGAAAAACTGGTTACGTCTGCAATCAAAAGAAAAATGACTATAGTTGAAGAGGTAATGGCCCCTAAACTATGTTCTGGGATGAAAGTTACAGCTTCAGTGAAATCCGTTTGCAAATCGGAGTGATAGATTAGAATCTAGAGCCAACGGTACGTTTTCTATGTTAAACCATTACACCATTGAAAAACTGGTTACGTCTGCAATCGAAAGAAAAATGACTGGGGGGCGCTGTTGAGCAGTGCCACAGACCAGATGCAGGTTCTGTGAGCTCTGCAATGCAAGCATAAGAACTGCCGACAGAACGCACTGATCAAGGCACCTAATACCTCATCTGAAAGCTGATGATCCAGGCAATGCAGCGATCTCCTCGGATTTATCCTATCAGAAGCAGAACGAGCTTTTTACCTCCTCTTTCTCCACTGAGATTCAACAGAAGGTTCTCCAAGATGGCCGCCGCTCCAGCTCCACCAGCAGGCCTCAGCCCTTCGCACAGCTCATCTGGAGCACCTGGACAGAGAGCGCCTCCTTCCCCTGTGTTCACAGCCTCCCGCCCACCTGGCCAAGGTATGTCTGACCCTCAAAATCAGGCTCCTTCCCCTGGCCGAGCTGCCGCTGTATCTTCCACGGAGGCCTGTGACGTCATTGCGGGGGGACGCGAGCAAGCGGCCGCATGGAACGCCAGCTCACGCGTACAAACGGACGCATCCCAGCCTAAATTTAATAGTCCATGCGAACTTTCTGATGCATCGAACGCGAACTCAAGCAACACTAAAGGCGGCGGTTTGGTCGCGTCCGCACCATTATCACCTATGGGACCATGCGAATTTTCAAGCGCAACAGTAGTGACACCAACCTATGGATCAGACGTACTTTTTGACGCCTCAGCATCTATGGCACAATGTGATCCAAGCATAATTCCTAACGTGCCCCGAATGAGCCCAGCTAACATCTCTGGAGTGCAAATTGGTGGAATGACAGCTGAACAGATGCTTACAACCATCACCAACATTTTTAGGGCAGAACTGAAAGCTGAGCTAAAACTGGCGGTTACTGAATTAACTGAACATATTGATGAGATTGGAGAACGAGTAACTGCCCTAGAAACCCAAGCCGACGATATAGTCATAGTCACCAATGCCAACTCAGCGACCATAGAAAAACACGATGAACGACTGGACTTCGTCGAGGACAAATTAGAGGACCTGGAGAACAGGAGCAGGAGAGGTAACGTCAGGATTCGAGGAGTCCCGGAGTCGGTGGAGGACCTTCCAGCCATGGCAGCTAACCTATTCCATGCCCTACTCCCACAAATTGATTCAATTAGACTCCAACCAGTTCGTATTCATAGGGCCTTGGTACGTCCTAGAAACTCCGCTTTACCAAGAGACATAATTGCGAAGCTCACTAGCGAAGACATAAGAGACAAGATACTGTTGGCCGCTAGAGACCTCCAAAGGCTCCCAGAGGTACCCCAGTCTGTCCAACTCTTTGCGGACCTAGCACCAATCACGATACAAAAGAGGAGGAATATGAAACCCTACACCACAGCCCTCCAACAAGCTGCTATAAGATACAAATGGGGATTTCCCTTTGCCCTTATCTTCCGCAAGAACAACAAGCAGTTTGTTTGCAAGACCCCGGACGGGGCAGCTGAGGCCCTCACAGAAGCGGGAATATCATTTACAATTCCGGATCCAAAACCACAACAGGAACCCCAATCTCCAAAACCCAGGAGAGAACTACGACAGAACAGGGCATGGGCCTCCTCCAGGAATCTCGCATTGAACCGGGACTCCCCTGAGAGAGGACAAGCACAAGAATGATCATCATGGGGTCTCATTCCCACAAATTGAATACTCACGAAGGATTGATCTTTCTCTACCCATAACTACATCGGATCGTCAGAACTTTCAGATTACTCTACCTGGCGAACATTGGTAACATAGTTAATGTTTCATACACTGTTTACCTCTTTTTCCTTTGGCCTACATATGTGGACTTATATATGTTAGGTTCTCTAGAACTGTATTTTCTCCTCCCTTTCACATACATGGACCAATATATGTTAATTTTCCATGCCTTATATAGTTATGTCTAGATTCTAATATGTTTCATTTATAGGCCTTGATAGTGCATTAAATATCAGAGGTTTATTAAGCTTATATGCGGCAGTCAGCTTGCATGCTACGTCGTACCCCCAATGAGCGAAGTTTGGTGGCTAGTCACGTATTTATTGACAGTCACCCACTTGCTTGACGCAGTGACGCCTTCCGTGTTCACTGCACCACCTTGCAAACATCTTGCGAGTAGTCGCCCCATTCCCTACAATAATAAATCACACATTACCTTTTTGCTTCAGATGTCCAGCCTCCCTCTCCGTAGCTATCATAGTGTCAGACAACTGAACATTCACTCCTATTAACGTCTTGACGCACAATGCCAGGGGTCTTAGCTCACCTGCCAAGAGGAGTAAAGCTTTCAAGGCTTACACCAAACACTCTCCTGACATTATATGTATACAAGAGTCCCACTTTTCGCCCCAAAACCCCCCAAAATATTTCCATAAGAAATACTCCAGGTCCTTCCTGTCTTCATACAAAAAGCGGAGCAGAGGAGTTATCACACTTCTATCTGATAATTTCCCATTTGATGTAACTACACATCTTGAAGATAATAACGGAACTTATATTATTCTTGTGGGAACCCACGAGAACAAACAATTATGTGTTGTCAATGTTTATGCTCCCCCAGAAAATCCACATTCTGTTCTCTCTGGGATATCTGAAACCCTTCTCACCCTACAATTCGATAGTTTAATTTGGGCGGGAGATTTCAACCTAGCCCCTAATGACAAAATAGATAGGACACACCCATCAAAGCAGTCAGCAGCCAAAAAGACCCAAGCATTGTTTCAGGACATATTCAAGGTCCACTCTCTTATAGATTCCTGGAGAGAACACAATCAGAATAAGAGGGGATACTCCTACTTTTCTGCTCCTCATAACACCTACTCCCGGATTGACTTAATATTGATTCCCTCCCTTTGTGCTTCGTCCCTGGCGTACTCTAGACATATATTATGCCCGTGGTCAGACCACGAGATTTTGCTAACGGTCATGGATACTCCATTTCCCAAACCAGTTAGAACTCAATGGAGACTTAACGAATCCTTACTGACTAACCCTGATATTTGCTCAAATATCGAAAGTACCCTACACAACTATTTTCAGGAGAATGCCACGGATGACATAGGGGAGGGAACCCTCTGGATCGCACATAAACCAGTGGTAAGAGGGGAACTAATGAGAATGTCAGCCAAAGTTAGGAGAGAGAAAGGCGCCAGAATATCAGAACTGGAAAGGAAGATCAACATCCTACATACTCTGAACCAATCTAACCCCTCCAGGTACCTCCAAAAGCAGATATATGACTTGCAAATTCACTTAGATACTATATTAGGCCAGGATATAGAAAAAGCTATAAGATGGACAGGAGCTCTGGCCTACGAACAGCTTAACAAGCCGAATCGTTGGCTGGCCAGGAGACTAAGGGATAAACAAGTGTCCAACAAAATTATCAAAATTAGGGATAGGACGGGTAGGGCGACCTCGAATCCAGATAAGATTTATGAAACATTTTTAGATTTCTATCAAAACCTGTACAAAGACGATAATCCAAATATTGCCTCTGCACAAAAGGAAGAGTTCCTAAAAGAAAATATAGGGATCAAACTGACCCATGACACAGCCAAATCGCTCAACATTCCAATAAGTGAGGAAGAACTCCATGAAGCTATAAAAAAGCTTAAGAGATCTAAAGCCCCCGGCCCAGACGGGTTCCCGTCCCTATATTATAAAAAATTTGAAGAACTACTCTCCCCCTACCTATTAAAAATTTTTAACTCCCTACTAAAAGGTAAGGCCCCCCCACAAGAATTTCTGGCCTCGGCAATTTGTATTATCCATAAACCACCTAGGGACCCCCTATCCCCAAAAAACTATAGGCCCATTTCCCTTTTAGGAATAGATTATAAACTTTTCACCTCCATACTAGCTGTCAGACTCAATTCTGTACTGCCTGCGTTGATACACAAAGATCAGGTAGGATTCATCCCTCAAAGGCAAGCCCCAGATAACATCAGAAAAGTTCTAGATATCCAATACCATTGCCTTCAATCATCCCAAAGCTTAACTCTATTATCACTGGACATGGAAAAAGCCTTTGATAAAATTAAGTGGCCATACATGATGTCTGTTCTTCAAAAATTCGGATTTTTTGGCGAATACATAAATGCAATTAAGATACTATACTCCTCTCCATACGCATACTTAAAACTGCCCTCCCACTCTCAAACAAGATTCCCCATTTGTAGGGGAACGAGACAAGGATGCCCCCTATCCCCGGGAATATTTGCACTGGTCATTGAACCTCTAGCAACCAAAATACGAACATCACCTGAGATCCTTGGTATCCAAATTGGTAAACGACACTGCAAACTAAACCTGTTTGCGGACGATATACTGCTGACCCTTTCATCCCCATATACTTCTATACCAAATTTGTTTAAGGTCATCCAGGACTTCTCTGTCTTTTCGGGGTTCCAGCTTAATAAAGACAAGTCAGAGATCATGATCTCCCACATGCCACCTAAGAAAGCCAAGAACTTAGCAGACTCCTTAGGCCTACAGTACCAGCCTAAGTACATAAAGTACCTTGGCATTAATTTATCTTTAAATCCAAATCACTTATACGATGTTAATTACCCGGCATTATATAGAAAGCTCTCCTCGGATCTGGATTCCTGGTCGAAACTGCCCCTGTCCTTGATTGGTAAGGCCCACTCAGTTAAAATGACCCTTTTTCCGAGACTCTTGTACCTTTTTAGAGTTCTCCCCATTGCAGTTAGACCCTCCCACGTGTTAGACCTACAAAAGAAGATCCATAAATTTATATGGTCCAACAAGAAAGCTAGGATAAAGTATTCCACATTAGCAAGGACAAAAGATAGAGGAGGCCTAAGACTACCTATACTTATGACATACTTTAAGGCCGCCAGACTTTCTCAACTAGTCTTGGTGAATTCGGGGAATATGGCACCCCTCTGGGTAGATATTGAATCTAGACTTATTCATCCATACACCACACAAGGCGTAATGTGGGCAACAAAAATTCCCTTGAAAAAAATACAGGCCCTATCTCCAGTGTTCGGCTCGGCCATTAGATTATGGCTAAACCTCAGATTTGTCTACAAGCTCCAATCCCCTACCACTCTCATGTCTACTATTATTGGAAATCCGGATTTCCCCCCAGGTTGGAATCCCTCACTTTTCTCCTGGTGGTCATCTAAAGGTCTTACTAGATTGGGCAAATTTACTTCAGCCTTTCATTTAACTTCACTCAGACAATTCTTGAGTGAAAAAGAAGTGCCACGTCAGGAACTCCCTAGGGCATATCAAATATTTGATTATATCGATAAACTCCAAACCAATAAAGAAATATGCCTATACACACTCTTTGAGACAAGATGTAGAAACGGACCATTGAACAAAGGTCTCATATCAGATTTCTACTTTATGTTATTTAAAGACGATCCTGAGGAGAAATATAAGTACCAGTTGGACTGGGAACGGGAAACCGGCAGGGAATTGTCGGCAAGAAAGTGGGGCCATTGTTGCACCACCATGTTAAAAAATAGTTTGTTCTATTCCTCGATGGAAACGTCACTAAAACTGTTACATCGCACATACTTTACTCCAGCGAGAATACATGCGTTTTGCCCTGATCAAACTGAGATATGCCCTAGGGGATGTGGACAAAAAGGCACTATGTGGCACATGTGGTGGCAATGCCCCAAGGTTAAAGCTTTCTGGAATATTATTTGGAGACGGACCTCCCTCATATTTAATATCAATATTCCCTTTGATCCCACAGTAGCTTTACTAGGTAATAAGCCTCACAAAATCACCCAAACCAATAACAAACTACTACACCACATAATGGCCCTAGCAAGAAGACAGATTGCCTACCAATGGAAGTCTTTAACACTTAATGCCCAATTGGTATTCTCTAAATTGAACGAAGCCATGCTCTCAGAACATATCCTGGCAAAAGTACACGACAAACTAGACTCTTTCCACAATACCTGGGCTCCATGGATTGAGTTTCAAGACAATGAGGGGCTATCGTACACTCTTCATAGGTTCTGAATACATAGGACCCCCTTGGCGTTGATGCGTCAAACTTTTACACAACAAGCACAAGAGTTAGGTCTGGATGAGGAGAGACGGGACATCTCTGTTAAAGTTTTTATAAGTCGTATAGCTATTATCTAATAGGGGCTCTCTCTCCCATATGGGAGACTTTCCTTTTTCCTACCCCTGTCCCCACCCCTGCTCCCCCTCCTCCCTTAGCCCCTTTCCCCCTCCTCCCTCCCCCTCCCCCCCCCCCCCTACCTCCCCTTTCTCCATATGCCATCCCGTTGGCATGTTGTGGCATCCCCACTCACGGGACGGCGTTACTCCTACACCTCCTCTCCCCCCCCTCCTTCCTCCCCCCCTCCCCCCTCCCAATAAAAGATTAGAAAAATTTGGTTGTTTCCATATATTTGCTTATAAAGTTAACGTTTTACAAGATTCGTAAGATTATAAATTCATGTTTCTTTGTAGTTTATACCAACTTCAGTTGGAATGTTTCTGTTATTGTGATTTCAAACTATGACATTCCCCCATGGGGGACTTGATATGTGATTGATGTACGCTATCATTGTGAATTTATTTCTTACACAATAAACACCCTTGAAACGAAAGAAAAATGACTATAGTTGAAGAGGTAATGGCCCCTAAACTATGTTCTGGGATGAAAGTTACAGTTTCAGTGAAATCCGTTTGCAAATCGGAGTGATAGATTAGAATCTAGAGCCAACGGTAAGTTTTCTATGTTAAACCATTACACCATTGAAAAACTGGTTACGTTTGCAATCGAAAGAAAAATGACTATAGTTGAAGAGGTAATGGCCCCTAAACTATGTTCTGGGATGAAAAATACAGCTTCAGTGAAATCCGTTTGCAAATCGGAGTGATAGATTAGAATCTAGAGCCAACGGTACGTTTTCTATGTTAAAACATTACACCATTGAAAAACTGGTTACGTCTGCAATCGAAAGAAAAATGACTATAGTTGAAGAGGTAATGGCCCCTAAACTATGTTCTGGGATGAAAGTTACAGTTTTAGTGAAATCCGTTTGCAAATCGGAGTGATAGATTAGAATCTAGAGCCAACGGTAAGTTTTCTATGTTAAACCATTACACCATTGAAAAACTGGTTACGTTTGCAATCGAAAGAAAAATGACTATAGTTGAAGAGGTAATGGCCCCTAAACTATGTTCTGGGATGAAAGTTACAGCTTCAGTGAAATCCGTTTGCAAATCGGAGTGATAGATTAGAATCTAGAGCCAACGGTACGTTTTCTATGTTAAACCATGACACCATTGAAAAACT
The DNA here is from genome assembly GCF_040937935.1 of Hyperolius riggenbachi. Classification (NCBI taxonomy): domain Eukaryota; kingdom Metazoa; phylum Chordata; class Amphibia; order Anura; family Hyperoliidae; genus Hyperolius; species Hyperolius riggenbachi. The sequence continues at coordinate 151,769,033 of NC_090656.1, read as the reverse complement.
GGTTACGTTTGCAATCGAAAGAAAAATGACTATAGTTGAAGAGGTAATGGCCCCTAAACTATGTTCTGGGATGAAAGTTACAGCTTCAGTGAAATCCGTTTGCAAATCGGAGTGATAGATTAGAATCTAGAGCCAACGGTACGTTTTCTATGTTAAACCATTACACCATTGAAAAACTGGTTACGTCTGCAATCGAAAGAAAAATGACTATAGTTGAAGAGGTAATGGCCCCTAAACTATGTTCTGGGATGAAAGTTACAGCTTCAGTGAAATCCGTTTGCAAATCGGAGTGATAGATTAGAATCTAGAGTCAACGGTACGTTTTCTATGTTAAACCATTACACCATTGAAAAAATGGTTACGTCTGCAATCGAAAGAAAAATGACTATAGTTGAAGAGGTAATGGCCCCTAAACTATGTTCTGGGATGAAAGTTACAGTTTCAGTGAAATCCGTTTGCAAATCGGAGTGATAGATTAGAATCTAGAGCCAACGGTAAGTTTTCTATGTTAAACCATTACACCATTGAAAAACTGGTTACGTTTGCAATCGAAAGAAAAATGACTATAGTTGAAGAGGTAATGGCCCCTAAACTATGTTCTGGGATGAAAAATACAGCTTCAGTGAAATCTGTTTGCAAATCGGAGTGATAGATTAGAATCTAGAGCCAACGGTAAGTTTTCTATGTTAAACCATTACTCCATTGAAAAACTGGTTACGTTTGCAATCGAAAGAAAAATGACTATAGTTGAAGAGGTAATGGCCCCTAAACTATGTTCTGGGATGAAAGTTACAGCTTCAGTGAAATCCGTTTGCAAATCGGAGTGATAGATTAGAATCTAGAGCCAACGGTACGTTTTCTATGTTAAACCATTACACCATTGAAAAACTGGTTACGTTTGCAATCGAAAGAAAAATGACTATAGTTGAAGAGGTAATGGCCCCTAAACTATGTTCTGGGATGAAAGTTACAGCTTCAGTGAAATCCGTTTGCAAATCGGAGTGATAGATTAGAATCTAGAGCCAACGGTACGTTTTCTATGTTAAACCATTACACCATTGAAAAACTGGTTACGTCTGCAATCGAAAGAAAAATGACTATAGTTGAAGAGGTAATGGCCCCTAAACTATGTTCTGGGATGAAAGTTACAGCTTCAGTGAAATCCGTTTGCAAATCGGAGTGATAGATTAGAATCTAGAGTCAACGGTACGTTTTCTATGTTAAACCATTACACCATTGAAAAACTGGTTACGTCTGCAATCGAAAGAAAAATGACTATAGTTGAAGAGGTAATGGCCCCTAAACTATGTTCTGGGATGAAAGTTACAGTTTCAGTGAAATCCGTTTGCAAATCGGAGTGATAGATTAGAATCTAGAGCCAACGGTACGTTTTCTATGTTAAACCATTACACCATTGAAAAACTGGTTACGTTTGCAATCGAAAGAAAAATGACTATAGTTGAAGAGGTAATGGCCCCTAAACTATGTTCTGGGATCAAAGTTACAGCATCAGTGAAATCCGTTTGCAAATCGGAGTGATAGATTAGAATCTAGAGCCAACGGTAAGTTTTCTATGTTAAACCATTACACCATTGAAAAACTGGTTACGTTTGCAATCGAAAGAAAAATGACTATAGTTGAAGAGGTAATGGCCCCTAAACTATGTTCTGGGATGAAAAATACAGCTTCAGTGAAATCCGTTTGCAAATCGGAGTGATAGATTAGAATCTAGAGCCAACGGTAAGTTTTCTATGTTAAACCATTACACCATTGAAAAACTGGTTACGTTTGCAATCGAAAGAAAAATGACTATAGTTGAAGAGGTAATGGCCCCTAAACTATGTTCTGGGATGAAAGTTACAGCTTCAGTGAAATCCGTTTGCAAATCGGAGTGATAGATTAGAATCTAGAGCCAACGGTACGTTTTCTATGTTAAACCATTACACCATTGAAAAACTGGTTACGTCTGCAATCGAAAGAAAAATGACTATAGTTGAAGAGGTAATGGCCCCTAAACTATGTTCTGGGATGAAAGTTACAGTTTCAGTGAAATCCGTTTGCAAATCGGAGTGATAGATTAGAATCTAGAGCCAACGGTACGTTTTCTATGTTAAACCATTACACCATTGAAAAACTGGTTACGTTTGCAATCGAAAGAAAAATGACTATAGTTGAAGAGGTAATGGCCCCTAAACTATGTTCTGGGATCAAAGTTACAGCATCAGTGAAATCCGTTTGCAAATCGGAGTGATAGATTAGAATCTAGAGCCAACGGTAAGTTTTCTATGTTAAACCATTACACCATTGAAAAACTGGTTACGTTTGCAATCGAAAGAAAAATGACTATAGTTGAAGAGGTAATGGCCCCTAAACTATGTTCTGGGATGAAAAATACAGCTTCAGTGAAATCCGTTTGCAAATCGGAGTGATAGATTAGAATCTAGAGCCAACGGTAAGTTTTCTATGTTAAACCATTACACCATTGAAAAACTGGTTACGTTTGCAATCGAAAGAAAAATGACTATAGTTGAAGAGGTAATGGCCCCTAAACTATGTTCTGGGATGAAAGTTACAGCTTCAGTGAAATCCGTTTGCAAATCGGAGTGATAGATTAGAATCTAGAGCCAACGGTACGTTTTCTATGTTAAACCATTACACCATTGAAAAACTGGTTACGTTTGCAATCGAAAGAAAAATGACTATAGTTGAAGAGGTAATGGCCCCTAAACTATGTTCTGGGATGAAAGTTACAGCTTCAGTGAAATCCGTTTGCAAATCGGAGTGATAGATTAGAATCTAGAGCCAACGGTACGTTTTCTATGTTAAACCATTACACCATTGAAAAACTGGTTACGTTTGCAATCGAAAGAAAAATGACTATAGTTGAAGAGGTAATGGCCCCTAAACTATGTTCTGGGATGAAAGTTACAGCTTCAGTGAAATCCGTTTGCAAATCGGAGTGATAGATTAGAATCTAGAGCCAACGGTACGTTTTCTATGTTAAACCATTACACCATTGAAAAACTAGTTACGTTTGCAATCGAAAGAAAAATGACTATAGTTGAAGAGGTAATGGCCCCTAAACTATGTTCTGGGATGAAAAATACAGCTTCAGTGAAATCCGTTTGCAAATCAGAGTGATAGATTAGAATCTAGAGCCAACGGTAAGTTTTCTATGTTAAACCATTACACCATTGAAAAACTGGTTACGTTTGCAATTGAAAGAAAAATGACTATAGTTGAAGAAGTAATGGCCCCTAAACTATGTTCTGGGATGAAAGTTACAGCTTCAGTGAAATCCATTTGCAAATCGGATTGATAGATTAGAATCTAGAGCCAACGGTAAGTTTTCTATGTTAAACCATTACACCATTGAAAAACTGGTTACGTTTGCAATCGAAAGAAAAATGACTATAGTTGAAGAGGTAATGGCCCCTAAACTATGTTCTGGGATGAAAAATACAGCTTCAGTGAAATCCGTTTGCAAATCGGAGTGATAGATTAGAATCTAGAGCCAACGGTACGTTTTCTATGTTAAACCATTACACCATTGAAAAACTGGTTACGTTTGCAATCGAAAGAAAAATGACTATAGTTGAAGAGGTAATGGCCCCTAAACTATGTTCTGGGATCAAAGTTACAGCATCAGTGAAATCCGTTTGCAAATCGGAGTGATAGATTAGAATCTAGAGCCAACGGTACGTTTTCTATGTTAAACCATTACACCATTGAAAAACTGGTTACGTTTGCAATCGAAAGAAAAATGACTATAGTTGAAGAGGTAATGGCCCCTAAACTATGTTCTGGGATGAAAAATACAGCTTCAGTGAAATCCGTTTGCAAATCGGAGTGATAGATTAGAATCTAGAGCCAACGGTAAGTTTTCTATGTTAAACCATTACACCATTGAAAAACTGGTTACGTTTGCAATCGAAAGAAAAATGACTATAGTTGAAGAGGTAATGGCCCCTAAACTATGTTCTGGGATGAAAGTTACAGCTTCAGTGAAATCCGTTTGCAAATCGGAGTGATAGATTAGAATCTAGAGCCAACGGTACGTTTTCTATGTTAAACCATTACACCATTGAAAAACTGGTTACGTTTGCAATCAAAAGAAAAATGACTATAGTTGAAGAGGTAATGGCCCCTAAACTATGTTCTGGGATGAAAGTTACAGCTTCAGTGAAATCCGTTTGCAAATCGGAGTGATAGATTAGAATCTAGAGCCAACGGTACGTTTTCTATGTTAAACCATTACACCATTGAAAAACTAGTTATGTTTGCAATCGAAAGAAAAATGACTATAGTTGAAGAGGTAATGGCCCCTAAACTATGTTCTGGGATGAAAAATACAGCTTCAGTGAAATCCGTTTGCAATTCAGAGTGATAGATTAGAATCTAGAGCCAACGGTAAGTTTTCTATGTTAAACCATTACACCATTGAAAAACTGGTTACGTTTGCAATTGAAAGAAAAATGACTATAGTTGAAGAAGTAATGGCCCCTAAACTATGTTCTGGGATGAAAGTTACAGCTTCAGTGAAATCCATTTGCAAATCGGAGTGATAGATTAGAATCTAGAGCCAACGTTAAGTTTTCTATGTTAAACCATTACACCATTGAAAAACTGGTTACGTTAGCAATCGAAAGAAAAATGACTATAGTTGAAGAGGTAATGGCCCCTAAACTATGTTCTGGGATGAAAAATACAGCTTCAGTGAAATCCGTTTGCAAATCGGAGTGATAGATTAGAATCTAGAGCCAACGGTAAGTTTTCTATGTTAAACCATTACACCATTGAAAAACTGGTTACGTTTGCAATTGAAAGAAAAATGACTATAGTTGAAGAAGTAATGGCCCCTAAACTATGTTCTAGGATGAAAGTTACAGCTTCAGTGAAATCCGTTTGCAAATCGGAAAGATAGATTAGAATCTAGAGCCAACGGTAAGTTTTCTATGTTAAACCATTACACCATTGAAAAACTGGTTACGTTTGCAATCGAAAGAAAAATGACTATAGTTGAAGAGGTAATGGCCCCTAAACTATGTTCTGGGATGAAAGTTACAGCTTCAGTGAAATCTGTTTGCAAATCGGAGTGATAGATTAGAATCTAGAGCCAACGGTACGTTTTCTATGTTAAACCATTACACCATTGAAAAACTGGTTACGTTTGCAATCGAAAGAAAAATGACTATAGTTGAAGAGGTAATGGCCCCTAAACTATGTTCTGGGATGAAAGTTACAGCTTCAGTGAAATCCGTTTGCAAATCGGAGTGATAGATTAGAATCTAGAGCCAACGGTACGTTTTCTATGTTAAACCATTACACCATTGAAAAACTGGTTACGTTTGCAATCAAAAGAAAAATGACTATAGTTGAAGAGGTAATGGCCCCTAAACTATGTTCTGGGATGAAAAATACAGTTTCAGTGAAATCCGTTTGCAAATCGGAGTGATAGATTAGAATCTAGAGCCAACGGTACGTTTTCTATGTTAAACCATTACACCATTGAAAAACTGGTTACGTTTGCAATCGAAAGAAAAATGACTATAGTTGAAGAGGTAATGGCCCCTAAACTATGTTCTGGGATGAAAAATACAGCTTCAGTGAAATCCGTTTGCAAATCGGAGTGATAGATTAGAATCTAGACCCAACGGTAAGTTTTCTATGTTAAACCATTACACCATTGAAAAACTGGTTACGTTTGCAATCGAAAGAAAAATGACTATAGTTGAAGAGGTAATGGCCCCTAAACTATGTTCTGGGATGAAAGTTACAGCTTCAGTGAAATCTGTTTGCAAATCGGAGTGATAGATTAGAATCTAGAGCCAACGGTACGTTTTCTATGTTAAACCATTACACCATTGAAAAACTGGTTACGTTTGCAATCGAAAGAAAAATGACTATAGTTGAAGAGGTAATGGCCCCTAAACTATGTTCTGGGATGAAAGTTACAGCTTCAGTGAAATCCGTTTGCAAATCGGAGTGATAGATTAGAATCTAGAGCCAACGGTACGTTTTCTATGTTAAACCATTACACCATTGAAAAACTGGTTACGTCTGCAATCGAAAGAAAAATGACTATAGTTGAAGAGGTAATGGCCCCTAAACTATGTTCTGGGATGAAAAATACAGCTTCAGTGAAATCTGTTTGCAAATCGGAGTGATAGATTAGAATCTAGAGCCAACGGTAAGTTTTCTATGTTAAACCATTACACCATTGAAAAACTGGTTACGTTTGCAATCGAAAGAAAAATGACTATAGTTGAAGAGGTAATGGCCCCTAAACTATGTTCTGGGATGAAAAATACAGCTTCAGTGAAATCTGTTTGCAAATCGGAGTGATAGATTAGAATCTAGAGCCAACGGTAAGTTTTCTATGTTAAACCATTACACCATTGAAAAACTGGTTACGTTTGCAATCGAAAGAAAAATGACTATAGTTGAAGAGGTAATGGCCCCTAAACTATGTTCTGGGATGAAAGTTACAGCTTCAGTGAAATCCGTTTGCAAATCGGAGTGATAGATTAGAATCTAGAGCCAACGGTACGTTTTATATGTTAAACCATTACACCATTGAAAAACTGGTTACGTTTGCAATCGAAAGAAAAATGACTATAGTTGAAGAGGTAATGGCCCCTAAACTATGTTCTGGGATGAAAAATACAGCTTCAGTGAAATCCGTTTGCAAATCGGAGTGATAGATTAGAATCTAGAGCCAACGGTAAGTTTTCTATGTTAAACCATTACACCATTGAAAAACTGGTTACGTTTGCAATTGAAAGAAAAATGACTATAGTTGAAGAAGTAATGGCCCCTAAACTATGTTCTAGGATGAAAGCTACAGCTTCAGTGAAATCCGTTTGCAAATCGGAGTGATAGATTAGAATCTAGAGCCAACGGTAAGTTTTCTATGTTAAACCATTACACCATTGAAAAACTGGTTACGTTTGCAATCGAAAGAAAAATGACTGAAGTTGAAGAGGTAATGGCCCCTAAACTATGATCTGGGATGAAAAATACAGTTTCAGTGAAATCCGTTTGCAAATCGGAGTGATAGATTAGAATCTAGAGCCAACGGTAAGTTTTCTATGTTAAACCATTACACCATTGAAAAACTGGTTACGTTTGCAATCGAAAGAAAAATGACTATAGTTGAAGAGGTAATGGCCCCTAAACTATGTTCTGGGATCAAAGTTACAGCATCAGTGAAATCCGTTTGCAAATCGGAGTGATAGATTAGAATCTAGAGCCAACGGTACGTTTTCTATGTTAAACCATTACACCATTGAAAAACTGGTTACGTTTGCAATCGAAAGAAAAATGACTATAGTTGAAGAGGTAATGGCCCCTAAACTATGTTCTGGGATGAAAGTTACAGCTTCAGTGAAATCCGTTTGCAAATCGGAGTGATAGATTAGAATCTAGAGCCAACGGTACGTTTTCTATGTTAAACCATTACACCATTGAAAAACTGGTTACGTCTGCAATCGAAAGAAAAATGACTATAGTTGAAGAGGTAATGGCCCCTAAACTATGTTCTGGGATGAAAGTTACAGCTTCAGTGAAATCCGTTTGCAAATCGGAGTGATAGATTAGAATCTAGAGCCAACGGTACGTTTTCTATGTTAAACCATTACACCATTGAAAAACTGGTTACGTTTGCAATCGAAAGAAAAATGACTATAGTTGAAGAGGTAATGGCCCCTAAACTATGTTCTGGGATGAAAGTTACAGCTTCAGTGAAATCCGTTTGCAAATCGGAGTGATAGATTAGAATCTAGAGCCAACGGTACGTTTTCTATGTTAAACCATTACACCATTGAAAAACTGGTTACGTTTGCAATCGAAAGAAAAATGACTATAGTTGAAGAGGTAATGGCCCCTAAACTATGTTCTGGGATGAAAGTTACAGCTTCAGTGAAATCCGTTTGCAAATCGGAGTGATAGATTAGAATCTAGAGCCAACGGTACGTTTTCTATGTTAAACCATTACACCATTGAAAAACTAGTTACGTTTGCAATCGAAAGAAAAATGACTATAGTTGAAGAGGTAATGGCCCCTAAACTATGTTCTGGGATGAAAAATACAGCTTCAGTGAAATCCGTTTGCAAATCAGAGTGATAGATTAGAATCTAGAGCCAACGGTAAGTTTTCTATGTTAAACCATTACACCATTGAAAAACTGGTTACGTTTGCAATTGAAAGAAAAATGACTATAGTTGAAGAAGTAATGGCCCCTAAACTATGTTCTGGGATGAAAGTTACAGCTTCAGTGAAATCCATTTGCAAATCGGATTGATAGATTAGAATCTAGAGCCAACGGTAAGTTTTCTATGTTAAACCATTACACCATTGAAAAACTGGTTACGTTTGCAATCGAAAGAAAAATGACTATAGTTGAAGAGGTAATGGCCCCTAAACTATGTTCTGGGATGAAAGTTACAGCTTCAGTGAAATCCGTTTGCAAATCGGAGTGATAGATTAGAATCTAGAGCCAACGGTACGTTTTCTATGTTAAACCATTACACCATTGAAAAACTGGTTACGTTTGCAATCGAAAGAAAAATGACTATAGTTGAAGAGGTAATGGCCCCTAAACTATGTTCTGGGATCAAAGTTACAGCATCAGTGAAATCCGTTTGCAAATCGGAGTGATAGATTAGAATCTAGAGCCAACGGTACGTTTTCTATGTTAAACCATTACACCATTGAAAAACTGGTTACGTTTGCAATCGAAAGAAAAATGACTATAGTTGAAGAGGTAATGGCCCCTAAACTATGTTCTGGGATGAAAAATACAGCTTCAGTGAAATCCGTTTGCAAATCGGAGTGATAGATTAGAATCTAGAGCCAACGGTAAGTTTTCTATGTTAAACCATTACACCATTGAAAAACTGGTTACGTTTGCAATCGAAAGAAAAATGACTATAGTTGAAGAGGTAATGGCCCCTAAACTATGTTCTGGGATGAAAGTTACAGCTTCAGTGAAATCCGTTTGCAAATCGGAGTGATAGATTAGAATCTAGAGCCAACGGTACGTTTTCTATGTTAAACCATTACACCATTGAAAAACTGGTTACGTTTGCAATCGAAAGAAAAATGACTATAGTTGAAGAGGTAATGGCCCCTAAACTATGTTCTGGGATGAAAGTTACAGCTTCAGTGAAATCCGTTTGCAAATCGGAGTGATAGATTAGAATCTAGAGCCAACGGTACGTTTTCTATGTTAAACCATTACACCATTGAAAAACTGGTTACGTTTGCAATCGAAAGAAAAATGACTATAGTTGAAGAGGTAATGGCCCCTAAACTATGTTCTGGGATCAAAGTTACAGCATCAGTGAAATCCGTTTGCAAATCGGAGTGATAGATTAGAATCTAGAGCCAACGGTACGTTTTCTATGTTAAACCATTACACCATTGAAAAACTGGTTACGTTTGCAATCGAAAGAAAAATGACTATAGTTGAAGAGGTAATGGCCCCTAAACTATGTTCTGGGATGAAAAATACAGCTTCAGTGAAATCCGTTTGCAAATCGGAGTGATAGATTAGAATCTAGAGCCAACGGTAAGTTTTCTATGTTAAACCATTACACCATTGAAAAACTGGTTACGTTTGCAATCGAAAGAAAAATGACTATAGTTGAAGAGGTAATGGCCCCTAAACTATGTTCTGGGATGAAAGTTACAGCTTCAGTGAAATCCGTTTGCAAATCGGAGTGATAGATTAGAATCTAGAGCCAACGGTACGTTTTCTATGTTAAACCATTACACCATTGAAAAACTGGTTACGTTTGCAATCGAAAGAAAAATGACTATAGTTGAAGAGGTAATGGCCCCTAAACTATGTTCTGGGATGAAAGTTACAGCTTCAGTGAAATCCGTTTGCAAATCGGAGTGATAGATTAGAATCTAGAGCCAACGGTACGTTTTCTATGTTAAACCATTACACCATTGAAAAACTAGTTACGTTTGCAATCGAAAGAAAAATGACTATAGTTGAAGAGGTAATGGCCCCTAAACTATGTTCTGGGATGAAAAATACAGCTTCAGTGAAATCCGTTTGCAATTCAGAGTGATAGATTAGAATCTAGAGCCAACGGTAAGTTTTCTATGTTAAACCATTACACCATTGAAAAACTGGTTACGTTTGCAATTGAAAGAAAAATGACTATAGTTGAAGAAGTAATGGCCCCTAAACTATGTTCTGGGATGAAAGTTACAGCTTCAGTGAAATCCATTTGCAAATCGGAGTGATAGATTAGAATCTAGAGCCAACGGTAAGTTTTCTATGTTAAACCATTACACCATTGAAAAACTGGTTACGTTTGCAATCGAAAGAAAAATGACTATAGTTGAAGAGGTAATGGCCCCTAAACTATGTTCTGGGATGAAAAATACAGCTTCAGTGAAATCCGTTTGCAAATCGGAGTGATAGATTAGAATCTAGAGCCAACGGTAAGTTTTCTATGGTAAACCATTACACCATTGAAAAACTGGTTACGTTTGCAATTGAAAGAAAAATGACTATAGTTGAAGAAGTAATGGCCCCTAAACTATGTTCTAGGATGAAAGTTACAGCTTCAGTGAAATCCGTTTGCAAATCGGAAAGATAGATTAGAATCTAGAGCCAACGGTAAGTTTTCTATGTTAAACCATTACACCATTGAAAAACTGGTTACGTTTGCAATCGAAAGAAAAATGACTATAGTTGAAGAGGTAATGGCCCCTAAACTATGTTCTGGGATGAAAGTTACAGCTTCAGTGAAATCTGTTTGCAAATCGGAGTGATAGATTAGAATCTAGAGCCAACGGTACGTTTTCTATGTTAAACCATTACACCATTGAAAAACTGGTTACGTTTGCAATCGAAAGAAAAATGACTATAGTTGAAGAGGTAATGGCCCCTAAACTATGTTCTGGGATGAAAGTTACAGCTTCAGTGAAATCCGTTTGCAAATCGGAGTGATAGATTAGAATCTAGAGCCAACGGTACGTTTTCTATGTTAAACCATTACACCATTGAAAAACTGGTTACGTTTGCAATCAAAAGAAAAATGACTATAGTTGAAGAGGTAATGGCCCCTAAACTATGTTCTGGGATGAAAAATACAGTTTCAGTGAAATCCGTTTGCAAATCGGAGTGATAGATTAGAATCTAGAGCCAACGGTACGTTTTCTATGTTAAACCATTACACCATTGAAAAACTGGTTACGTTTGCAATCGAAAGAAAAATGACTATAGTTGAAGAGGTAATGGCCCCTAAACTATGTTCTGGGATGAAAAATACAGCTTCAGTGAAATCCGTTTGCAAATCGGAGTGATAGATTAGAATCTAGACCCAACGGTAAGTTTTCTATGTTAAACCATTACACCATTGAAAAACTGGTTACGTTTGCAATCGAAAGAAAAATGACTATAGTTGAAGAGGTAATGGCCCCTAAACTATGTTCTGGGATGAAAGTTACAGCTTCAGTGAAATCCGTTTGCAAATCGGAGTGATAGATTAGAATCTAGAGCCAACGGTACGTTTTCTATGTTAAACCATTACACCATTGAAAAACTGGTTACGTTTGCAATCGAAAGAAAAATGACTATAGTTGAAGAGGTAATGGCCCCTAAACTATGTTCTGGGATGAAAGTTACAGCTTCAGTGAAATCCGTTTGCAAATCGGAGTGATAGATTAGAATCTAGAGCCAACGGTACGTTTTCTATGTTAAACCATTACACCATTGAAAAACTGGTTACGTCTGCAATCGAAAGAAAAATGACTATAGTTGAAGAGGTAATGGCCCCTAAACTATGTTCTGGGATGAAAGTTACAGCTTCAGTGAAATCTGTTTGCAAATCGGAGTGATAGATTAGAATCTAGAGCCAACGGTACGTTTTCTATGTTAAACCATTACACCATTGAAAAACTGGTTACGTCTGCAATCGAAAGAAAAATGACTATAGTTGAAGAGGTAATGGCCCCTAAACTATGTTCTGGGATGAAAAATACAGCTTCAGTGAAATCTGTTTGCAAATCGGAGTGATAGATTAGAATCTAGAGCCAACGGTAAGTTTTCTATGTTAAACCATTACACCATTGAAAAACTGGTTACGTTTGCAATCGAAAGAAAAATGACTATAGTTGAAGAGGTAATGGCCCCTAAACTATGTTCTGGGATGAAAAATACAGCTTCAGTGAAATCTGTTTGCAAATCGGAGTGATAGATTAGAATCTAGAGCCAACGGTAAGTTTTCTATGTTAAACCATTACACCATTGAAAAACTGGTTACGTTTGCAATCGAAAGAAAAATGACTATAGTTGAAGAGGTAATGGCCCCTAAACTATGTTCTGGGATGAAAGTTACAGCTTCAGTGAAATCCGTTTGCAAATCGGAGTGATAGATTAGAATCTAGAGCCAACGGTACGTTTTATATGTTAAACCATTACACCATTGAAAAACTGGTTACGTTTGCAATCGAAAGAAAAATGACTATAGTTGAAGAGGTAATGGCCCCTAAACTATGTTCTGGGATGAAAAATACAGCTTCAGTGAAATCCGTTTGCAAATCGGAGTGATAGATTAGAATCTAGAGCCAACGGTAAGTTTTCTATGTTAAACCATTACACCATTGAAAAACTGGTTACGTTTGCAATTGAAGGAAAAATGACTATAGTTGAAGAAGTAATGGCCCCTAAACTATGTTCTAGGATGAAAGCTACAGCTTCAGTGAAATCCGTTTGCAAATCGGAGTGATAGATTAGAATCTAGAGCCAACGGTAAGTTTTCTATGTTAAACCATTACACCATTGAAAAACTGGTTACGTTTGCAATCGAAAGAAAAATGACTGAAGTTGAAGAGGTAATGGCCCCTAAACTATGATCTGGGATGAAAAATACAGTTTCAGTGAAATCCGTTTGCAATTCGGAGTGATAGATTAGAATCTAGAGCCAACGGTAAGTTTTCTATGTTAAACCATTACACCATTGAAAAACTGGTTACGTTTGCAATCGAAAGAAAAATGACTATAGTTGAAGAGGTAATGGCCCCTAAACTATGTTCTGGGATCAAAGTTACAGCATCAGTGAAATCCGTTTGCAAATCGGAGTGATAGATTAGAATCTAGAGCCAACGGTACGTTTTCTATGTTAAACCATTACACCATTGAAAAACTGGTTACGTTTGCAATCGAAAGAAAAATGACTATAGTTGAAGAGGTAATGGCCCCTAAACTATGTTCTGGGATGAAAGTTACAGCTTCAGTGAAATCCGTTTGCAAATCGGAGTGATAGATTAGAATCTAGAGCCAACGGTACGTTTTCTATGTTAAACCATTACACCATTGAAAAACTGGTTACGTCTGCAATCGAAAGAAAAATGACTATAGTTGAAGAGGTAATGGCCCCTAAACTATGTTCTGGGATGAAAGTTACAGCTTCAGTGAAATCCGTTTGCAAATCGGAGTGATAGATTAGAATCTAGAGCCAACGGTACGTTTTCTATGTTAAACCATTACACCATTGAAAAACTGGTTACGTTTGCAATCGAAAGAAAAATGACTATAGTTGAAGAGGTAATGGCCCCTAAACTATGATCTGGGATGAAAGTTACAGCTTCAGTGAAATCCGTTTGCAAATCGGAGTGATAGATTAGAATCTAGAGCCAACGGTAAGTTTTCTATGTTAAACCATTACACCATTGAAAAACTGGTTACGTCTGCAATCGAAAGAAAAATGACTATAGTTGAAGAGGTAATGGCCCCTAAACTATGTTCTGGGATGAAAGTTACAGTTTCAGTGAAATCCGTTTGCAAATCGGAGTGATAGATTAGAATCTAGAGCCAACGGTAAGTTTTCTATGTTAAACCATTACACCATTGAAAAACTGGTTACGTTTGCAATCGAAAGAAAAATGACTATAGTTGAAGAGGTAATGGCCCCTAAACTATGTTCTGGGATGAAAGTTACAGCTTCAGTGAAATCCGTTTGCAAATCGGAGTGATAGATTAGAATCTAGAGCCAACGGTACGTTTTCTATGTTAAACCATTACACCATTGAAAAACTGGTTACGTTTGCAATCGAAAGAAAAATGACTATAGTTGAAGAGGTAATGGCCCCTAAACTATGTTCTGGGATGAAAGTTACAGCTTCAGTGAAATCCGTTTGCAAATCGGAGTGATAGATTAGAATCTAGAGCCAACGGTACGTTTTCTATGTTAAACCATTACACCATTGAAAAACTGGTTACGTCTGCAATCGAAAGAAAAATGACTATAGTTGAAGAGGTAATGGCCCCTAAACTATGTTCTGGGATGAAAGTTACAGCTTCAGTGAAATCCGTTTGCAAATCGGAGTGATAGATTAGAATCTAGAGCCAACGGTACGTTTTCTATGTTAAACCATTACACCATTGAAAATCTGGTTACGTCTGCAATCGAAAGAAAAATGACTATAGTTGAAGAGGTAATGGCCCCTAAACTATGTTCTGGGATGAAAGTTACAGTTTCAGTGAAATCCGTTTGCAAATCGGAGTGATAGATTAGAATCTAGAGCCAACGGTACGTTTTCTATGTTAAACCATTACACCATTGAAAAACTGGTTACGTTTGCAATCGAAAGAAAAATGACTATAGTTGAAGATGTAATGGCCCCTAAACTATGTTCTGGGATGAAAAATACAGCTTCAGTGAAATCTGTTTGCAAATCGGAGTGATAGATTAGAATCTAGAGCCAACGGTAAGTTTTCTATGTTAAACCATTACACCATTGAAAAACTGGTTACGTTTGCAATCGAAAGAAAAATGACTATAGTTGAAGAGGTAATGGCCCCTAAACTATGTTCTGGGATGAAAAATACAGCTTCAGTGAAATCCGTTTGCAAATCGGAGTGATAGATTAGAATCTAGAGCCAACGGTACGTTTTCTATGTTAAACCATTACACCATTGAAAAACTGGTTACGTTTGCAATCGAAAGAAAAATGACTATAGTTGAAGAGGTAATGGCCCCTAAACTATGTTCTGGGATGAAAGTTACAGCTTCAGTGAAATCCGTTTGCAAATCGGAGTGATAGATTAGAATCTAGAGCCAACGGTACGTTTTCTATGTTAAACCATTACACCATTGAAAAACTGGTTACGTCTGCAATCGAAAGAAAAATGACTATAGTTGAAGAGGTAATGGCCCCTAAACTATGTTCTGGGATGAAAGTTACAGCTTCAGTGAAATCTGTTTGCAAATCGGAGTGATAGATTAGAATCTAGAGCCAACGGTACGTTTTCTATGTTAAACCATTACACCATTGAAAAACTGGTTACGTTTGCAATCGAAAGAAAAATGACTATAGTTGAAGAGGTAATGGCCCCTAAACTATGTTCTGGGATGAAAAATACAGCTTCAGTGAAATCCGTTTGCAAATCGGAGTGATAGATTAGAATCTAGAGCCAACGGTAAGTTTTCTATGTTAAAACATTACACCATTGAAAAACTGGTTACGTTTGCAATCGAAAGAAAAATGACTATAGTTGAAGAGGTAATGGCCCCTAAACTATGTTCTGGGATGAAAGTTACAGCTTCAGTGAAATCCGTTTGCAAATCGGAGTGATAGATTAGAATCTAGAGCCAACGGTACTGTAACGATTGTGGGATATCTCCGTGTTCAGCGCACAAAGATGTGCGCTGACACTGCGGAGGTCCTCCACAAGCGTGTCAAGATACTAGAACCCAGCTTTTGGTGCAAGCACCAGTAGAGGGAAATTCCTGTCGGCAGAGGGCGCTGGGGAGCGCAGAGGAACCATTCCCCTGCACCTCCACAAATGCCAGACAGGAATTGCACGAAGCGCAGAACGCAATCGCAAGAGAAGCGATTGCGAATGAGAACGAGCAAAGGGACAGGTTGTATGTGTGTGCGCCAATCTAGTCGCCACCCCGCGACCGCACACACACAACAGCAGGTGCGAAACAGAAACGCAACCGCCAAGAACGGCGATTGCCAGAAGTGACACAAGGCAGATCAGAACAGAATACGAGGGTAGCAAAGGCACAGCAAATACAATGAGAATATACGGAAAATAATAAACGCTAGCTAACCGCGAACACCGCACTCATTCGCAACAGTGCACGCGGTTATGCGCGGTCTCCACGTGATAAGCACAATAGAGACAAGCACGCCTAACTAACCATGAACAGACAAACACGAAACAAAGAACGTGAACGCTTGCTTAACGGTTACCTCATCGAGCCTACAGCAAGCGCCCGTATCAGACAAGACAGACAAACGAGAAACAGGAACTAGGCAGAAAGGATCCACCGCTCTTCCGCCAGAGCAAGTGTGATCCAAGCAGGAACACAGATCAGAAAGATCCACAGCCGCTAACGCTAGCGGCTAGTGCGATCTAAACAAGACAGATCAGATGAGGTAGCCGGTAGCAACCGCTGCTCCAGCTTACACTCCAGGAACTCAGATCAGAAGGATCCACAGCCGCTACCGCTAGGGGCTAGTGAGATCCAAACAAGACAGAGCGATTCGCTATCAACCGCCGCTGGTGACAGCGCAATCGCAACAGACAAGACAAGACAGAATAGGCAGTACAAATTATACACAAACTGACTGCACTAACTAGGAATGCAAGGAGCACTCCCCAAGAATTAACTATACTAAGATAGCAGTGGCTGACACTCCAGGTGAGTCCAGCAGGAACAAACCTCTATGAGCAGCGAAGCATTGTGGGACACACATACTACTTATAGTACACGCCTCCAATGAATGTGGCCAGGCAATTTGCATGACAACGTATGCAAATTCCTCAGCAAGCACAAGCTGCAAAACTGACAGAAGGTCTACTTTCCAGAGTCCTGCAGCATGCAGACCTGAATAATGATCAAAAGGCTGCCTGCCTGCGCAGGCAGCTGAGCGGATCGTTACAGTACCCCCCCCTCTAGGGACGAATTCCAGACGTCTTTCAAAACTGGCGTTACCAAAAAACTCTAACTGAAGACTCATGAAGGTCGGGGCAGCCCGACAAGGTCCAATTCCAGAGTCAGTCCACCCGAAACCGACCTCATCGGAAACAGAAGCCACCGAAACATGCCCATCAGTACTACCAGTCTTAGCGTAACACCCATCAGGACTGTAGATACCAGAGAAAAAGCCATCGACACCCTCCAGACAATACCCACCACCTTCCAAGGAGCGTCCGAAAATACCAAACCTGCCACAATACCTGTTCGAGGTGTCCCTTACAACACAAAAGCCACCATTGATCTTATCCAGGGGACCAAGCAAAATCTCTCCCGGAATCTCCCAGAACCTTTTGAAGCTCCACAGAGATCCCAAGAGGGCAGAACAATCACCAGGCTCACATGGAGAATTACCAAGAACCCCCATGGAACCAATGACAATTCCGGATTCAGAATTACGAGGACACCCATCAAGATCAAGACTTTCAGGGACCACTTCTGGGCATGCAAGCAGGCAGGCTAAATCAGAGCATGTCTCCACCGAGGAAGCATCTGAGTACGCTGGTAACCGAGGCACACTTGGGCTTTCTGGGTCACAGAGCACACTGGGGTACACCAGCACAGGAGAAACCTCAGTACATGTCGGGGAACTGCCAGCCTCAAAGTCCGGCACGACAAGACCAAAACCAGTACCGGACAGAGAATCATCATGAGTGGAGGTCACAGGCACTGGACTTTCACAAGAAGACTCGGATACAAATTCAGAAATTTCTGTGACAATAATATCATCATTGACTACATATGAGTGAAGCTCCATCAGAGCTGAAAAGGTAGCCAGCAAGGCAGCAATGCCTACGGAAGAGGGTAACACCTCAGAAGGACTTGGGGGGCAGGAGACATCTCCTACAAGTTCTGCACCCTTTGGGAGGAACTCGGAGACCTCCAGAACATCTTTTTTCAAGTTTTCTCGGAAGGATTCTGAACTATCCATGTTACAGGGCAAAACTGGAACTTTATTTTGTGGACAGGGCAGATGTCCCAGGAATGGTTCCACCATAACCTGAGACTGGATCTCATCATCATGAGGGGAATGTGCAGGTATATTTACTGGAACACACACTGACTCCCTAAATTCATTCTCACTGTACCCAGAATTCTGTGTGGCAGTCAAACTAGCTTGTAACTCCAAAACTGCAGAAAAACAGGTGAGTATAGTGGCAATACCTAGACGAGCCTCTAGGGACACTGCAGGAGACTCTAAACAAGGCCATCTTAACTCATCCAGAGTACAGGGTGCAGAATCAGCACTTTCCTCAGAACAAGAAAGGGACTCACAAATGTCAGTGTGATTGGACATCATATTGTTATTCATGGTACAGGGCAGGCTCAGAGAAACTTTCTCTGGACCCAGCAGAGATGTTTCAGAGTCAGATTCGCAAAACCGAAGCACTGTCTCACTCTTAGATTCGGCTAACAATGTCAAATCCGAGGAGCCAGAACGCAAAACCTGCGAATCCAAGATCGCTTTAGGTTGTGAAACTGACGCTTCCATAGCGCAAATCTCCGCGATCTGCGGAGCAGACTGCAAGGCATCTAGGGTCGAAACACTGGAGCAATTGTCCCCAGGCAACGGACCCTTACAGGTGTGAACAGGGTGAGACAGAGACTCATCTGCAGAAGAAATAGCGACATCAACAGAATAAACTTTATTAGGCATATTAATTTCACTTTTGATGCTGCATAGTTTAGGAATTTTTCCCATAGCAGGATCATAGATGGAAGATCTTAAAGATCTGTTCTTAGATGACAAGGGATCCCACATATCTTTGAGAAAACTGGCACATTCATGTTGATCACAATCTGCAGGAACATCTGAGAAACAGGCATTACATCGCATAGATTCAAACTTCACGCAATCAGGAGAGAATCTTTCAAGATTCGCACAAGAATCAACCACAGTAGTGCACCCATTCATGTCAGGTCGCACAATATCTAGACTCACATGCTTTACCCCAGAAAGGCAGGAACAATCATCCGATAACGATGTCTCTTTATTGAAGTTAATTGATTGGTGTGTGTGCAATTCATCCAAAATCGTCTGCCACACATAAGTCACCGGATTCACAAAACATTCATCACACTCATCAGAGTCAATCAAAGCGTACACCGAATCAAGACAAGCATAAAGAATCTCTGCGCTTTTTGCGATGTAAAAATCGCAAAACGCCTTCCAATCAATCTCGAACTCCTCAATTAATGTTCCAATATCCCATGGAGCAAATGGGGGTTCAAACAACTCTGTTTCCAAGAAACCCTCATAAGGGTTGGGGTCAGGAACATGCAAAGACTTTCTCACTCCTTTAATATAGAAAATAATTCTGCCTATCAAAGGATCCACAAATGCCCTTTCTTGGGGTAATGAAACCTGAGACTGAGAAATTTCAGACTTTACAGACACAATTTTTTTATTTGTAGTTGCTATGGGCAACGGATTTTTCAGCTGAGAAGTCTTCCTTTTTTTCCTGCTTTTAGTCCTTGCTGCTTTAGGTGGCTGCTGTTTAGACACAGGGGAATAGTTACTGCATTCATTTTCAAACTGAATGGTTTTGCATGAAGTAGGTAGAGCAGCTGACTCATTAGCAACTACACACTCATACAGGGCAGGTGGCAAGCAAGGCAACTCAAACCAGTAGGAGAATGTAAATGTAAGAAACTGATATAGATTATCATTCCAAGAATTGTCTTGCAAGATTTCATGAGCCCATACAAACAGATCATCTTTCAAAAGCACATAAGCTAATTGGAGAGCAGACGTGGACGGATCAGTAATTTGAAAAGTAGGATTCAGACAAAATTTTACGCATTCAGAGAGAAAATCCTCTTTCGTCTCTGAATTTAATATTTTGAAACTCTTAAAGACACAGGAACCATACTCAGCAAAATCGTACAAATCAGAAATTCCCTCTACACTGGGGTTTTGGGTTGGGCTGCTCATAATGTAACGATTGTGGGATATCTCCGTGTTCAGCGCACAAAGATGTGCGCTGACACTGCGGAGGTCCTCCACAAGCGTGTCAAGATACTAGAACCCAGCTTTTGGTGCAAGCACCAGTAGAGGGAAATTCCTGTCGGCAGAGGGCGCTGGGGAGCGCAGAGGAACCAATCCCCTGCACCTCCACAAATGCCAGACAGGAATTGCACGAAGCGCAGAACGCAATCGCAAGAGAAGCGATTGCGAATGAGAACGAGCAAAGGGACAGGTTGTATGTGTGTGCGCCAATCTAGTCGCCACCCCGCGACCGCACACACACAACAGCAGGTGCGAAACAGAAACGCAACCGCCAAGAACGGCGATTGCCAGAAGTGACACAAGGCAGATCAGAACAGAATACGAGGGTAGCAAAGGCACAGCAAATACAATGAGAATATACGGAAAATAATAAACGCTAGCTAACCGCGAACACCGCACTCATTCGCAACAGTGCACGCGGTTATGCGCGGTCTCCACGTGATAAGCACAATAGAGACAAGCACGCCTAACTAACCATGAACAGACAAACACGAAACAAAGAACGTGAACGCTTGCTTAACGGTTACCTCATCGAGCCTACAGCAAGCGCCCGTATCAGACAAGACAGACAAACGAGAAACAGGAACTAGGCAGAAAGGATCCACCGCTCTTCCGCCAGAGCAAGTGTGATCCAAGCAGGAACACAGATCAGAAAGATCCACAGCCGCTAACGCTAGCGGCTAGTGCGATCTAAACAAGACAGATCAGATGAGGTAGCCGGTAGCAACCGCTGCTCCAGCTTACACTCCAGGAACTCAGATCAGAAGGATCCACAGCCGCTACCGCTAGGGGCTAGTGAGATCCAAACAAGACAGAGCGATTCGCTATCAACCGCCGCTGGTGACAGCGCAATCGCAACAGACAAGACAAGACAGAATAGGCAGTACAAATTATACACAAACTGACTGCACTAACTAGGAATGCAAGGAGCACTCCCCAAGAATTAACTATACTAAGATAGCAGTGGCTGACACTCCAGGTGAGTCCAGCAGGAACAAACCTCTATGAGCAGCGAAGCATTGTGGGACACACATACTACTTATAGTACACGCCTCCAATGAATGTGGCCAGGCAATTTGCATGACAACGTATGCAAATTCCTCAGCAAGCACAAGCTGCAAAACTGACAGAAGGTCTACTTTCCAGAGTCCTGCAGCATGCAGACCTGAATAATGATCAAAAGGCTGCCTGCCTGCGCAGGCAGCTGAGCGGATCGTTACAGGTACGTTTTCTATGTTAAACCATTACACCATTGAAAAACTGGTTACGTCTGCAATCGAAAGAAAAATGACTATAGTTGAAGAGGTAATGGCCCCTAAACTATGTTCTGGGATGAAAGTTACAGCTTCAGTGAAATCCGTTTGCAAATCGGAGTGATAGATTAGAATCTAGAGCCAACGGTACGTTTTCTATGTTAAACCATTACACCATTGAAAAACTGGTTACGTTTGCAATCGAAAGAAAAATGACTATAGTTGAAGAGGTAATGGCCCCTAAACTATGTTCTGGGATGAAAGTTACAGCTTCAGTGAAATCCGTTTGCAAATCGGAGTGATAGATTAGAATCTAGAGCCAACGGTACGTTTTCTATGTTAAACCATTACACCATTGAAAAACTGGTTACGTCTGCAATCGAAAGAAAAATGACTATAGTTGAAGAGGTAATGGCCCCTAAACTATGTTCTGGGATGAAAGTTACAGCTTCAGTGAAATCCGTTTGCAAATCGGAGTGATAGATTAGAATCTAGAGCCAACGGTACGTTTTCTATGTTAAACCATTACACCATTGAAAAACTGGTTACGTCTGCAATCGAAAGAAAAATGACTATAGTTGAAGAGGTAATGGCCCCTAAACTATGTTCTGGGATGAAAGTTACAGTTTCAGTGAAATCCGTTTGCAAATCGGAGTGATAGATTAGAATCTAGAGCCAACGGTACGTTTTCTATGTTAAACCATTACACCATTAAAAAACTGGTTACGTTTGCAATCGAAAGAAAAATGACTATAGTTGAAGAGGTAATGGCCCCTAAACTATGTTCTGGGATGAAAAATACAGCTTCAGTGAAATCTGTTTGCAAATCGGAGTGATAGATTAGAATCTAGAGCCAACGGTAAGTTTTCTATGTTAAACCATTACACCATTGAAAAACTGGTTACGTTTGCAATCGAAAGAAAAATGACTATAGTTGAAGAGGTAATGGCCCCTAAACTATGTTCTGGGATGAAAGTTACAGCTTCAGTGAAATCCGTTTGCAAATCGGAGTGATAGATTAGAATCTAGAGCCAACGGTAAGTTTTCTATGTTAAACCATTACACCATTGAAAAACTGGTTACGTTTGCAATCGAAAGAAAAATGACTATAGTTGAAGAGGTAATGGCCCCTAAACTATGTTCTGGGATGAAAGTTACAGCTTCAGTGAAATCCATTTGCAAATCGGAGTGATAGATTAGAATCTAGAGCCAACGGTACGTTTTCTATGTTAAACCATTACACCATTGAAAAACTGGTTACGTTTGCAATCGAAAGAAAAATGACTATAGTTGAAGAGGTAATGGCCCCTAAACTATGTTCTGGGATGAAAAATACAGCTTCAGTGAAATCCGTTTGCAAATCGGAGTGATAGATTAGAATCTAGAGCCAACGGTAAGTTTTCTATGTTAAACCATTACACCATTGAAAAACTGGTTACGTTTGCAATTGAAAGAAAAATGACTATAGTTGAAGAAGTAATGGCCCCTAAACTATGTTCTAGGATGAAAGTTACAGCTTCAGTGAAATCCGTTTGCAAATCGAAGTGATAGATTAGAATCTAGAGCCAACGGTAAGTTTTCTATGTTAAACCATTACACCATTGAAAAACTGGTTACGTTTGCAATCGAAAGAAAAATGACTATAGTTGAAGAGGTAATGGCCCCTAAACTATGTTCTGGGATGAAAGTTACAGCTTCAGTGAAATCCGTTTGCAAATCGGAGTGATAGATTAGAATCTAGAGCCAACGGTACGTTTTCTATGTTAAACCATTACACCATTGAAAAACTGGTTACGTCTGCAATCGAAAGAAAAATGACTATAGTTGAAGAGGTAATGGCCCCTAAACTATGTTCTGGGATGAAAGTTACAGCTTCAGTGAAATCCGTTTGCAAATCGGAGTGATAGATTAGAATCTAGAGCCAACGGTACGTTTTCTATGTTAAAAAATTACACCATTGAAAAACTGGTTACGTTTGCAATCGAAAGAAAAATGACTATAGTTGAAGAGGTAATGGCCCCTAAACTATGTTCTGGGATGAAAAATACAGTTTCAGTGAAATCCGTTTGCAAATCGGAGTGATAGATTAGAATCTAGAGCCAACGGTAAGTTTTCTATGTTAAACCATTACACCATTGAAAAACTGGTTACGTTTGCAATCGAAAGAAAAATGACTATAGTTGAAGAGGTAATGGCCCCTAAACTATGTTCTGGGATGAAAGTTACAGCTTCAGTGAAATCCATTTGCAAATCGGAGTGATAGATTAGAATCTAGAGCCAACGGTAAGTTTTCTATGTTAAACCATTACACCATTGAAAAACTGGTTACGTTTGCAATCGAAAGAAAAATGACTATAGTTGAAGAGGTAATGGCCCCTAAACTATGTTCTGGGATGAAAAATACAGCTTCAGTGAAATCCGTTTGCAAATCGGAGTGATAGATTAGAATCTAGAGCCAACGGTAAGTTTTCTATGTTAAACCATTACACCATTGAAAAACTGGTTACGTTTGCAATTGAAAGAAAAATGACTATAGTTGAAGAAGTAATGGCCCCTAAACTATGTTCTAGGATGAAAGTTACAGCTTCAGTGAAATCCGTTTGCAAATCGGAGTGATAGATTAGAATCTAGAGCCAACGGTAAGTTTTCTATGTTAAACCATTACACCATTGAAAAACTGGTTACGTTTGCAATCGAAAGAAAAATGACTATAGTTGAAGAGGTAATGGCCCCTAAACTATGTTCTGGGATGAAAGTTACAGCTTCAGTGAAATCCGTTTGCAAATCGGAGTGATAGATTAGAATCTAGAGCCAACGGTACGCTTTCTATGTTAAACCATTACACCATTGAAAAACTGGTTACGTTTGCAATCGAAAGAAAAATGACTATAGTTGAAGAGGTAATGGCCCCTAAACTATGTTCTGGGATGAAAAATACAGCTTCAGTGAAATCCGTTTGCAAATCGGAGTGATAGATTAGAATCTAGAGCCAACGGTAAGTTTTCTATGTTAAACCATTACACCATTGAAAAACTG
Source organism: Hyperolius riggenbachi (assembly GCF_040937935.1). Taxonomy (NCBI): domain Eukaryota; kingdom Metazoa; phylum Chordata; class Amphibia; order Anura; family Hyperoliidae; genus Hyperolius; species Hyperolius riggenbachi. The sequence continues at coordinate 151,744,718 of NC_090656.1, read as the reverse complement.
GTTACGTTTGCAATCGAAAGAAAAATGACTATAGTTGAAGAGGTAATGGCCCCTAAACTATGTTCTGGGATGAAAAATACAGCTTCAGTAAAATCCGTTTGCAAATCGGAGTGATAGATTAGAATCTAGAGCCAACGGTACGTTTTCTATGTTAAACCATTACACCATTGAAAAACTGGTTACGTTTGCAATCGAAAGAAAAATGACTATAGTTGAAGAGGTAATGGCCCCTAAACTATGTTCTGGGATGAAAAATACAGCTTCAGTGAAATCCGTTTGCAAATCGGAGTGATAGATTGGAATCTAGAGCCAACGGTAAGTTTTCTATGTTAAACCATTACACCATTGAAAAACTGGTTACGTTTGCAATCGAAAGAAAAATGACTATAGTTGAAGAGGTAATGGCCCCTAAACTATGTTCTGGGATGAAAGTTACAGCTTCAGTGAAATCTGTTTGCAAATCGGAGTGATAGATTAGAATCTAGAGCCAACGGTACGTTTTCTATGTTAAACCATTACACCATTGAAAAACTGGTTACGTTTGCAATCGAAAGAAAAATGACTATAGTTGAAGAGGTAATGGCCCCTAAACTATGTTCTGGGATGAAAAGTACAGCTTCAGTGAAATCCGTTTGCAAATCGGAGTGATAGATTAGAATCTAGAGCCAACGGTACGTTTTCTATGTTAAACCATTACACCATTGAAAAACTGGTTACGTCTGCAATCGAAAGAAAAATGACTATAGTTGAAGATGTAATGGCCCCTAAACTATGTTCTGGGATGAAAGTTACAGCTTCAGTGAAATCCGTTTGCAAATCGGAGTGATAGATTAGAATCTAGAGCCAACGGTACGTTTTCTATGTTAAACCATTACACCATTGAAAAACTGGTTACGTTTGCAATCGAAAGAAAAATGACTATAGTTGAAGAGGTAATGGCCCCTAAACTATGTTCTGGGATGAAAAATACAGCTTCAGTGAAATCCGTTTGCAAATCGGAGTGATAGATTAGAATCTAGAGCCAACGGTACGTTTTCTATGTTAAACCATTACACCATTGAAAAACTGGTTACGTTTGCAATCGAAAGAAAAATGACTATAGTTGAAGAGGTAATGGCCCCTAAACTATGTTCTGGGATGAAATTTACAGCTTCAGTGAAATCCGTTTGCAAATCGGAGTGATAGATTAGAATCTAGAGCCAACGGTACGTTTTCTATGTTAAACCATTACACCATTGAAAAACTGGTTACGTCTGCAATCGAAAGAAAAATGACTATAGTTGAAGAGGTAATGGCCCCTAAACTATGTTCTGGGATGAAAGTTACAGCTTCAGTGAAATCCGTTTGCAAATCGGAGTGATAGATTAGAATCTAGAGCCAACGGTACGTTTTCTATGTTAAACCATTACACCATTGAAAAACTGGTTACGTCTGCAATCGAAAGAAAAATGACTATAGTTGAAGAGGTAATGGCCCCTAAACTATGTTCTGGGATGAAAGTTACAGTTTCAGTGAAATCCGTTTGCAAATCGGAGTGATAGATTAGAATCTAGAGCCAACGGTAAGTTTTCTATGTTAAACCATTACACCATTGAAAAACTGGTTACGTTTGCAATCGAAAGAAAAATGACTATAGTTGAAGAGGTAATGGCCCCTAAACTATGTTCTGGGATGAAAAATACAGCTTCAGTGAAATCTGTTTGCAAATCGGAGTGATAGATTAGAATCTAGAGCCAACGGTAAGTTTTCTATGTTAAACCATTACACCATTGAAAAACTAGTTACGTTTGCAATCGAAAGAAAAATGACTATAGTTGAAGAGGTAATGGCCCCTAAACTATGTTCTGGGATGAAAAATACAGCTTCAGTGAAATCCGTTTGCAAATCGGAGTGATAGATTAGAATCTAGAGCCAACGGTACGTTTTCTATGTTAAACCATTACACCATTGAAAAACTGGTTACGTTTGCAATCGAAAGAAAAATGACTATAGTTGAAGAGGTAATGGCCCCTAAACTATGTTCTGGGATGAAAGTTACAGCTTCAGTGAAATCCGTTTGCAAATCGGAGTGATAGATTAGAATCTAGAGCCAACGGTACGTTTTCTATGTTAAACCATTACACCATTGAAAAACTGGTTACGTCTGCAATCGAAAGAAAAATGACTATAGTTGAAGAGGTAATGGCCCCTAAACTATGTTCTGGGATGAAAGTTACAGCTTCAGTGAAATCTGTTTGCAAATCGGAGTGATAGATTAGAATCTAGAGCCAACGGTACGTTTTCTATGTTAAACCATTACACCATTGAAAAACTGGTTACGTTTGCAATCGAAAGAAAAATGACTATAGTTGAAGAGGTAATGGCCCCTAAACTATGTTCTGGGATGAAAAATACAGCTTCAGTGAAATCCGTTTGCAAATCGGAGTGATAGATTAGAATCTAGAGCCAACGGTAAGTTTTCTATGTTAAAACATTACACCATTGAAAAACTGGTTACGTTTGCAATCGAAAGAAAAATGACTATAGTTGAAGAGGTAATGGCCCCTAAACTATGTTCTGGGATGAAAGTTACAGCTTCAGTGAAATCCGTTTGCAAATCGGAGTGATAGATTAGAATCTAGAGCCAACGGTACGTTTTCTATGTTAAACCATTACACCATTGAAAAACTGGTTACGTTTGCAATCGAAAGAAAAATGACTATAGTTGAAGAGGTAATGGCCCCTAAACTATGTTCTGGGATGAAAAGTACAGCTTCAGTGAAATCCGTTTGCAAATCGGAGTGATAGATTAGAATCTAGAGCCAACGGTACGTTTTCTATGTTAAACCATTACACCATTGAAAAACTGGTTACGTCTGCAATCGAAAGAAAAATGACTATAGTTGAAGATGTAATGGCCCCTAAACTATGTTCTGGGATGAAAGTTACAGCTTCAGTGAAATCCGTTTGCAAATCGGAGTGATAGATTAGAATCTAGAGCCAACGGTACGTTTTCTATGTTAAACCATTACACCATTGAAAAACTGGTTACGTTTGCAATCGAAAGAAAAATGACTATAGTTGAAGAGGTAATGGCCCCTAAACTATGTTCTGGGATGAAAAATACAGCTTCAGTGAAATCCGTTTGCAAATCGGAGTGATAGATTAGAATCTAGAGCCAACGGTACGTTTTCTATGTTAAACCATTACACCATTGAAAAACTGGTTACGTTTGCAATCGAAAGAAAAATGACTATAGTTGAAGAGGTAATGGCCCCTAAACTATGTTCTGGGATGAAATTTACAGCTTCAGTGAAATCCGTTTGCAAATCGGAGTGATAGATTAGAATCTAGAGCCAACGGTACGTTTTCTATGTTAAACCATTACACCATTGAAAAACTGGTTACGTCTGCAATCGAAAGAAAAATGACTATAGTTGAAGAGGTAATGGCCCCTAAACTATGTTCTGGGATGAAAGTTACAGCTTCAGTGAAATCCGTTTGCAAATCGGAGTGATAGATTAGAATCTAGAGCCAACGGTACGTTTTCTATGTTAAACCATTACACCATTGAAAAACTGGTTACGTCTGCAATCGAAAGAAAAATGACTATAGTTGAAGAGGTAATGGCCCCTAAACTATGTTCTGGGATGAAAGTTACAGTTTCAGTGAAATCCGTTTGCAAATCGGAGTGATAGATTAGAATCTAGAGCCAACGGTAAGTTTTCTATGTTAAACCATTACACCATTGAAAAACTGGTTACGTTTGCAATCGAAAGAAAAATGACTATAGTTGAAGAGGTAATGGCCCCTAAACTATGTTCTGGGATGAAAAATACAGCTTCAGTGAAATCTGTTTGCAAATCGGAGTGATAGATTAGAATCTAGAGCCAACGGTAAGTTTTCTATGTTAAACCATTACACCATTGAAAAACTAGTTACGTTTGCAATCGAAAGAAAAATGACTATAGTTGAAGAGGTAATGGCCCCTAAACTATGTTCTGGGATGAAAAATACAGCTTCAGTGAAATCCGTTTGCAAATCGGAGTGATAGATTAGAATCTAGAGCCAACGGTACGTTTTCTATGTTAAACCATTACACCATTGAAAAACTGGTTACGTTTGCAATCGAAAGAAAAATGACTATAGTTGAAGAGGTAATGGCCCCTAAACTATGTTCTGGGATGAAAGTTACAGCTTCAGTGAAATCCGTTTGCAAATCGGAGTGATAGATTAGAATCTAGAGCCAACGGTACGTTTTCTATGTTAAACCATTACACCATTGAAAAACTGGTTACGTCTGCAATCGAAAGAAAAATGACTATAGTTGAAGAGGTAATGGCCCCTAAACTATGTTCTGGGATGAAAGTTACAGCTTCAGTGAAATCTGTTTGCAAATCGGAGTGATAGATTAGAATCTAGAGCCAACGGTACGTTTTCTATGTTAAACCATTACACCATTGAAAAACTGGTTACGTTTGCAATCGAAAGAAAAATGACTATAGTTGAAGAGGTAATGGCCCCTAAACTATGTTCTGGGATGAAAAATACAGCTTCAGTGAAATCCGTTTGCAAATCGGAGTGATAGATTAGAATCTAGAGCCAACGGTAAGTTTTCTATGTTAAAACATTACACCATTGAAAAACTGGTTACGTTTGCAATCGAAAGAAAAATGACTATAGTTGAAGAGGTAATGGCCCCTAAACTATGTTCTGGGATGAAAGTTACAGCTTCAGTGAAATCCGTTTGCAAATCGGAGTGATAGATTAGAATCTAGAGCCAACGGTACGTTTTCTATGTTAAACCATTACACCATTGAAAAACTGGTTACGTCTGCAATCGAAAGAAAATTGACTATAGTTGAAGAGGTAATGGCCCCTAAACTATGTTCTGGGATGAAAGTTACAGCTTCAGTGAAATCCGTTTGCAAATCGGAGTGATAGATTAGAATCTAGAGCCAACGGTACGTTTTCTATGTTAAACCATTACACCATTGAAAAACTGGTTACGTTTGCAATCGAAAGAAAAATGACTATAGTTGAAGAGGTAATGGCCCCTAAACTATGTTCTGGGATGAAAGTTACAGCTTCAGTGAAATCCGTTTGCAAATCGGAGTGATAGATTAGAATCTAGAGCCAACGGTACGTTTTCTATGTTAAACCATTACACCATTGAAAAACTGGTTACGTCTGCAATCGAAAGAAAAATGACTATAGTTGAAGAGGTAATGGCCCCTAAACTATGTTCTGGGATGAAAGTTACAGCTTCAGTGAAATCCGTTTGCAAATCGGAGTGATAGATTAGAATCTAGAGCCAACGGTACGTTTTCTATGTTAAACCATTACACCATTGAAAAACTGGTTACGTCTGCAATCGAAAGAAAAATGACTATAGTTGAAGAGGTAATGGCCCCTAAACTATGTTCTGGGATGAAAGTTACAGTTTCAGTGAAATCCGTTTGCAAATCGGAGTGATAGATTAGAATCTAGAGCCAACGGTACGTTTTCTATGTTAAACCATTACACCATTAAAAAACTGGTTACGTTTGCAATCGAAAGAAAAATGACTATAGTTGAAGAGGTAATGGCCCCTAAACTATGTTCTGCGATGAAAAATACAGCTTCAGTGAAATCTGTTTGCAAATCGGAGTGATAGATTAGAATCTAGAGCCAACGGTAAGTTTTCTATGTTAAACCATTACACCATTGAAAAACTGGTTACGTTTGCAATCGAAAGAAAAATGACTATAGTTGAAGAGGTAATGGCCCCTAAACTATGTTCTGGGATGAAAGTTACAGCTTCAGTGAAATCCGTTTGCAAATCGGAGTGATAGATTAGAATCTAGAGCCAACGGTACGTTTTATATGTTAAACCATTACACCATTGAAAAACTGGTTACGTTTGCAATCGAAAGAAAAATGACTATAGTTGAAGAGGTAATGGCCCCTAAACTATGTTCTGGGATGAAAAATACAGTTTCAGTGAAATCCGTTTGCAAATCGGAGTGATAGATTAGAATCTAGAGCCAACGGTAAGTTTTCTATGTTAAACCATTACACCATTGAAAAACTGGTTACGTTTGCAATCGAAAGAAAAATGACTATAGTTGAAGAGGTAATGGCCCCTAAACTATGTTCTGGGATGAAAGTTACAGCTTCAGTGAAATCCATTTGCAAATCGGAGTGATAGATTAGAATCTAGAGCCAACGGTACGTTTTCTATGTTAAACCATTACACCATTGAAAAACTGGTTACGTTTGCAATCGAAAGAAAAATGACTATAGTTGAAGAGGTAATGGCCCCTAAACTATGTTCTGGGATGAAAAATACAGCTTCAGTGAAATCCGTTTGCAAATCGGAGTGATAGATTAGAATCTAGAGCCAACGGTAAGTTTTCTATGTTAAACCATTACACCATTGAAAAACTGGTTACGTTTGCAATTGAAAGAAAAATGACTATAGTTGAAGAAGTAATGGCCCCTAAACTATGTTCTAGGATGAAAGTTACAGCTTCAGTGAAATCCGTTTGCAAATCGATTAGAATCTAGAGCCAACGGTAAGTTTTCTATGTTAAACCATTACACCATTGAAAAACTGGTTACGTTTGCAATCGAAAGAAAAATGACTATAGTTGAAGAGGTAATGGCCCCTAAACTATGTTCTGGGATGAAAGTTACAGCTTCAGTGAAATCCGTTTGCAAATCGGAGTGATAGATTAGAATCTAGAGCCAACGGTACGTTTTCTATGTTAAACCATTACACCATTGAAAAACTGGTTACGTCTGCAATCGAAAGAAAAATGACTATAGTTGAAGAGGTAATGGCCCCTAAACTATGTTCTGGGATGAAAGTTAAAGCTTCAGTGAAATCCGTTTGCAAATCGGAGTGATAGATTAGAATCTAGAGCCAACGGTACGTTTTCTATGTTAAAAAATTACACCATTGAAAAACTGGTTACGTTTGCAATCGAAAGAAAAATGACTATAGTTGAAGAGGTAATGGCCCCTAAACTATGTTCTGGGATGAAAAATCTAGAGCCAACGGTACGCTTTCTATGTTAAACCATTACACCATTGAAAAACTGGTTACGTTTGCAATCGAAAGAAAAATGACTATAGTTGAAGAGGTAATGGCCCCTAAACTATGTTCTGGGATGAAAAATACAGCTTCAGTGAAATCCGTTTGCAAATCGGAGTGATAGATTAGAATCTAGAGCCAACGGTAAGTTTTCTATGTTAAACCATTACACCATTGAAAAACTGGTTACGTTTGCAATCGAAAGAAAAATGACTATAGTTGAAGAGGTAATGGCCCCTAAACTATGTTCTGGGATGAAAAATACAGCTTCAGTAAAATCCGTTTGCAAATCGGAGTGATAGATTAGAATCTAGAGCCAACGGTACGTTTTCTATGTTAAACCATTACACCATTGAAAAACTGGTTACGTTTGCAATCGAAAGAAAAATGACTATAGTTGAAGAGGTAATGGCCCCTAAACTATGTTCTGGGATGAAAAATACAGCTTCAGTGAAATCCGTTTGCAAATCGGAGTGATAGATTAGAATCTAGAGCCAACGGTAAGTTTTCTATGTTAAACCATTACACCATTGAAAAACTGGTTACGTTTGCAATCGAAAGAAAAATGACTATAGTTGAAGAGGTAATGGCCCCTAAACTATGTTCTGGGATGAAAGTTACAGCTTCAGTGAAATCTGTTTGCAAATCGGAGTGATAGATTAGAATCTGGAGCCAACGGTACGTTTTCTATGTTAAACCATTACACCATTGAAAAACTGGTTACGTTTGCAATTGAAAGAAAAATGACTATAGTTGAAGAGGTAATGGCCCCTAAACTATGTTCTGGGATGAAAAGTACAGCTTCAGTGAAATCCGTTTGCAAATCGGAGTGATAGATTAGAATCTAGAGCCAACGGTACGTTTTCTATGTTAAACCATTACACCATTGAAAAACTGGTTACGTCTGCAATCGAAAGAAAAATGACTATAGTTGAAGATGTAATGGCCCCTAAACTATGTTCTGGGATGAAAGTTACAGCTTCAGTGAAATCCGTTTGCAAATCGGAGTGATAGATTAGAATCTAGAGCCAACGGTACGTTTTCTATGTTAAACCATTACACCATTGAAAAACTGGTTACGTTTGCAATCGAAAGAAAAATGACTATAGTTGAAGAGGTAATGGCCCCTAAACTATGTTCTGGGATGAAAAATACAGCTTCAGTGAAATCCGTTTGCAAATCGGAGTGATAGATTAGAATCTAGAGCCAACGGTACGTTTTCTATGTTAAACCATTACACCATTGAAAAACTGGTTACGTTTGCAATCGAAAGAAAAATGACTATAGTTGAAGAGGTAATGGCCCCTAAACTATGTTCTGGGATGAAATTTACAGCTTCAGTGAAATCCGTTTGCAAATCGGAGTGATAGATTAGAATCTAGAGCCAACGGTACGTTTTCTATGTTAAACCATTACACCATTGAAAAACTGGTTACGTCTGCAATCGAAAGAAAAATGACTATAGTTGAAGAGGTAATGGCCCCTAAACTATGTTCTGGGATGAAAGTTACAGCTTCAGTGAAATCCGTTTGCAAATCGGAGTGATAGATTAGAATCTAGAGCCAACGGTACGTTTTCTATGTTAAACCATTACACCATTGAAAAACTGGTTACGTCTGCAATCGAAAGAAAAATGACTATAGTTGAAGAGGTAATGGCCCCTAAACTATGTTCTGGGATGAAAGTTACAGTTTCAGTGAAATCCGTTTGTAAATCGGAGTGATAGATTAGAATCTAGAGCCAACGGTAAGTTTTCTATGTTAAACCATTACACCATTGAAAAACTGGTTACGTTTGCAATCGAAAGAAAAATGACTATAGTTGAAGAGGTAATGGCCCCTAAACTATGTTCTGGGATGAAAAATACAGCTTCAGTGAAATCCGTTTGCAAATCGGAGTGATAGATTAGAATCTAGAGCCAACGGTACGTTTTCTATGTTAAACCATTACACCATTGAAAAACTGGTTACGTCTGCAATCGAAAGAAAAATGACTATAGTTGAAGAGGTAATGGCCCCTAAACTATGTTCTGGGATGAAAGTTACAGTTTCAGTAAAATCCGTTTGCAAATCGGAGTGATAGATTAGAATCTAGAGCCAACGGTAAGTTTTCTATGTTAAACCATTACACCATTGAAAAACTGGTTACGTTTGCAATCGAAAGAAAAATGACTATAGTTGAAGAGGTAATGGCCCCTAAACTATGTTCTGGGATGAAAGTTACAGCTTCAGAGAAATCCGTTTGCAAATCGGAGTGATAGATTAGAATCTAGAGCCAACGGTACGTTTTCTATGTTAAACCATTACACCATTGAAAAACTGGTTACGTTTGCAATCGAAAGAAAAATGACTATAGTTGAAGAGGTAATGGCCCCTAAACTATGTTCTGGGATGAAAGTTACAGCTCCAGTGAAATCCGTTTGCAAATCGGAGTGATAGATTAGAATCTAGAGCCAACGGTACGTTTTCTATGTTAAACCATTACACCATTGAAAAACTGGTTACGTCTGCAATCGAAAGAAAAATGACTATAGTTGAAGAGGTAATGGCCCCTAAACTATGTTCTGGGATGAAAGTTACAGCTTCAGTGAAATCCGTTTGCAAATCGGAGTGATAGATTAGAATCTAGAGCCAACGGTACGTTTTCTATGTTAAACCATTACACCATTGAAAAACTGGTTACGTTTGCAATCGAAAGAAAAATGACTATAGTTGAAGAGGTAATGGCCCCTAAACTATGTTCTGGGATGAAAAATACAGCTTTAGTGAAATCCGTTTGCAAATCGGAGTGATAGATTAGAATCTAGAGCCAACGGTACGTTTTCTATGTTAAACCATTACACCATTGAAAAACTGGTTACGTCTGCAATCGAAAGAAAAATGACTATAGTTGAAGAGGTAATGGCCCCTAAACTATGTTCTGGGATGAAAGTTACAGCTTCAGTGAAATCCGTTTGCAAATCGGAGTGATAGATTAGAATCTAGAGCCAACGGTACGTTTTCTATGTTAAACCATTACACCATTGAAAAACTGGTTACGTTTGCAATCGAAAGAAAAATGACTATAGTTGAAGAGGTAATGGCCCCTAAACTATGTTCTGGGATGAAAAATACAGCTTCAGTGAAATCTGTTTGCAAATCGGAGTGATAGATTAGAATCTAGAGCCAACGGTACGTTTTCTATGTTAAACCATTACACCATTGAAAAACTGGTTACGTTTGCAATCGAAAGAAAAATGACTATAGTTGAAGAGGTAATGGCCCCTAAACTATGTTCTGGGATGAAAGTTACAGCTTCAGTGAAATCCGTTTGCAAATCGGAGTGATAGATTAGAATCTAGAGCCAACGGTACGTTTTCTATGTTAAACCATTACACCATTGAAAAACTGGTTACGTCTGCAATCGAAAGAAAAATGACTATAGTTGAAGAGGTAATGGCCCCTAAACTATGTTCTGGGATGAAAGTTACAGCTTCAGTGAAATCCGTTTGCAAATCGGAGTGATAGATTAGAATCTAGAGCCAACGGTACGTTTTCTATGTTCAACCATTACACCATTGAAAAACTGGTTACGTCTGCAATCGAAAGAAAAATGACTATAGTTGAAGAGGTAATGGCCCCTAAACTATGTTCTGGGATGAAAGTTACAGTTTCAGTGAAATCCGTTTGCAAATCGGAGTGATAGATTAGAATCTAGAGCCAACGGTAAGTTTTCTATGTTAAACCATTACACCATTGAAAAACTGGTTACGTTTGCAATCGAAAGAAAAATGACTATAGTTGAAGAGGTAATGGCCCCTAAACTATGTTCTGGGATGAAAAATACAGCTTCAGTGAAATCCGTTTGCAAATCGGAGTGATAGATTAGAATCTAGAGCCCACGGGACATTTTCTATGTCAAACCATTACACCATTGAAAAACTGGTTACGTCTGCAATCGAAAGAAAAATGACTATAGTTGAAGAGGTAATGGCCCCTAAACTATGTTCTGGGATGAAAGTTACAGTTTCAGTGAAATCCGTTTGCAAATCGGAGTGATAGATTAGAATCTAGAGCCAACGGTAAGTTTTCTATGTTAAACCATTACACCATTGAAAAACTGGTTACGTTTGCAATCGAAAGAAAAATGACTATAGTTGAAGAGGTAATGGCCCCTAAACTATGTTCTGGGATGAAAGTTACAGCTTCAGTGAAATCCGTTTGCAAATCGGAGTGATAGATTAGAATCTAGAGCCAACGGTACGTTTTCTATGTTAAACCATTACACCATTGAAAAACTGGTTACGTTTGCAATCGAAAGAAAAATGACTATAGTTGAAGAGGTAATGGCCCCTAAACTATGTTCTGGGATGAAAGTTACAGCTTCAGTGAAATCCGTTTGCAAATCGGAGTGATAGATTAGAATCTAGAGCCAACGGTACGTTTTCTATGTTAAACCATTACACCATTGAAAAACTGGTTACGTCTGCAATCGAAAGAAAAATGACTATAGTTGAAGAGGTAATGGCCCCTAAACTATGTTCTGGGATGAAAGTTACAGTTTCAGTGAAATCCGTTTGCAAATCTGAGTGATAGATTAGAATCTAGAGCCAACGGTACGTTTTCTATGTTAAACCATTACACCATTGAAAAACTGGTTACGTTTGCAATCGAAAGAAAAATGACTATAGTTGAAGAGGTAATGGCCCCTAAACTATGTTCTGGGATGAAAAATACAGCTTCAGTGAAATCTGTTTGCAAATCGGAGTGATAGATTAGAATCTAGAGCCAACGGTAAGTTTTCTATGTTAAACCATTACACCATTGAAAAACTGGTTACGTTTGCAATCGAAAGAAAAATGACTATAGTTGAAGAGGTAATGGCCCCTAAACTATGTTCTGGGATGAAAGTTACAGCTTCAGTGAAATCCGTTTGCAAATCGGAGTGATAGATTAGAATCTAGAGCCAACGGTACGTTTTATATGTTAAACCATTACACCATTGAAAAACTGGTTACGTTTGCAATCGAAAGAAAAATGACTATAGTTGAAGAGGTAATGGCCCCTAAACTATGTTCTGGGATGAAAAATACAGCTTCAGTGAAATCCGTTTGCAAATCTGAGTGATAGATTAGAATCTAGAGCCAACGGTACGTTTTCTATGTTAAACCATTACACCATTGAAAAACTGGTTACGTTTGCAATCGAAAGAAAAATGACTATAGCTGAAGAGGTAATGGCCCCTAAACTATGTTCTGGGATGAAAAATACAGCTTCAGTGAAATCCGTTTGCAAATCGGAGTGATAGATTAGAATCTAGAGCCAACGGTAAGTTTTCTATGTTAAACCATTACACCATTGAAAAACTGGTTACGTTTGCAATCGAAAGAAAAATGACTGAAATTGAAGAGGTAATGGCCCCTAAACTATGATCTGGGATGAAAAATACAGTTTCAGTGAAATCCGTTTGCAAATCGGAGTGATAGATTAGAATCTAGAGCCAACGGTAAGTTTTCTATGTTAAACCATTACACCATTGAAAAACTGGTTACGTTTGCAATCGAAAGAAAAATGACTATAGTTGAAGAGGTAATGGCCCCTAAACTATGTTCTGGGATCAAAGTTACAGCATCAGTGAAATCCGTTTGCAAATCGGAGTGATAGATTAGAATCTAGAGCCAACGGTACGTTTTCTATGTTAAACCATTACACCATTGAAAAACTGGTTACGTTTGCAATCGAAAGAAAAATGACTATAGTTGAAGAGGTAATGGCCCCTAAACTATGTTCTGGGATGAAAAATACAGCTTCAGTGAAATCCGTTTGCAAATCGGAGTGATAGATTAGAATCTAGAGCCAACGGTAAGTTTTCTATGTTAAACCATTACACCATTGAAAAACTGGTTACGTTTGCAATCGAAAGAAAAATGACTATAGTTGAAGAGGTAATGGCCCCTAAACTATGTTCTGGGATGAAAGTTACAGCTTCAGTGAAATCCGTTTGCAAATCGGAGTGATAGATTAGAATCTAGAGCCAACGGTACGTTTTCTATGTTAAACCATTACACCATTGAAAAACTGGTTACGTCTGCAATCGAAAGAAAAATGACTATAGTTGAAGAGGTAATGGCCCCTAAACTATGTTCTGGGATGAAAGTTACAGCTTCAGTGAAATCCGTTTGCAAATCGGAGTGATAGATTAGAATCTAGAGCCAACGGTACGTTTTCTATGTTAAACCATTACACCATTGAAAAACTGGTTACGTTTGCAATCGAAAGAAAAATGACTATAGTTGAAGAGGTAATGGCCCCTAAACTATGTTCTGGGATGAAAGTTACAGCTTCAGTGAAATCCATTTGCAAATCGGAGTGATAGATTAGAATCTAGAGCCAACGGTAAGTTTTCTATGTTAAACCATTACACCATTGAAAAACTGGTTACGTTTGCAATCGAAAGAAAAATGACTATAGTTGAAGAGGTAATGGCCCCTAAACTATGTTCTGGGATGAAAGTTACAGCTTCAGTGAAATCCATTTGCAAATCGGAGTGATAGATTAGAATCTAGAGCCAACGGTAAGTTTTCTATGTTAAACCATTACACCATTGAAAAACTGGTTACGTTTGCAATTGAAAGAAAAATGACTATAGTTGAAGAAGTAATGGCCCCTAAACTATGTTCTAGGATGAAAGTTACAGCTTCAGTGAAATCCGTTTGCAAATCGGAGTGATAGATTAGAATCTAGAGCCAACGGTAAGTTTTCTATGTTAAACCATTACACCATTGAAAAACTGGTTACGTTTGCAATCGAAAGAAAAATGACTATAGTTGAAGAGGTAATGGCCCCTAAACTATGTTCTGGGATGAAAGTTACAGCTTCAGTGAAATCCATTTGCAAATCGGAGTGATAGATTAGAATCTAGAGCCAACGGTAAGTTTTCTATGTTAAACCATTACACCATTGAAAAACTGGTTACGTTTGCAATCGAAAGAAAAATGACTATAGTTGAAGAGGTAATGGCCCCTAAACTATGTTCTGGGATGAAAAATACAGCTTCAGTGAAATCCGTTTGCAAATCGGAGTGATAGATTAGAATCTAGAGCCAACGGTAAGTTTTCTATGTTAAACCATTACACCATTGAAAAACTGGTTACGTTTGCAATTGAAAGAAAAATGACTATAGTTGAAGAAGTAATGGCCCCTAAACTATGTTCTAGGATGAAAGTTACAGCTTCAGTGAAATCCGTTTGCAAATCGGAGTGATAGATTAGAATCTAGAGCCAACGGTAAGTTTTCTATGTTAAACCATTACACCATTGAAAAACTGGTTACGTTTGCAATCGAAAGAAAAATGACTATAGTTGAAGAGGTAATGGCCCCTAAACTATGTTCTGAGATGAAAAATACAGCTTCAGTGAAATCCGTTTGCAAATCGGAGTGATAGATTAGAATCTAGAGCCAACGGTACGTTTTCTATGTTAAACCATTACACCATTGAAAAACTGGTTACGTCTGCAATCGAAAGAAAAATGACTATAGTTGAAGAGGTAATGGCCCCTAAACTATGTTCTGGGATGAAATTTACAGCTTCAGTGAAATCCGTTTGCAAATCGGAGTGATAGATTAGAATCTAGAGCCAACGGTACGTTTTCTATGTTAAACCATTACACCATTGAAAAACTGGTTACGTTTGCAATCGAAAGAAAAATGACTATAGTTGAAGAGGTAATGGCCCCTAAACTATGTTCTGGGATGAAAAATACAGCTTCAGTGAAATCCGTTTGCAAATCGGAGTGATAGATTAGAATCTAGAGCCAACGGTACGTTTTCTATGTTAAACCATTACACCATTGAAAAACTGGTTACGTCTGCAATCGAAAGAAAAATGACTATAGTTGAAGAGGTAATGGCCCCTAAACTATGTTCTGGGATGAAAGTTACAGTTTCAGTAAAATCCGTTTGCAAATCGGAGTGATAGATTAGAATCTAGAGCCAACGGTAAGTTTTCTATGTTAAACCATTACACCATTGAAAAACTGGTTACGTTTGCAATCGAAAGAAAAATGACTATAGTTGAAGAGGTAATGGCCCCTAAACTATGTTCTGGGATGAAAGTTACAGCTTCAGAGAAATCCGTTTGCAAATCGGAGTGATAGATTAGAATCTAGAGCCAACGGTACGTTTTCTATGTTAAACCATTACACCATTGAAAAACTGGTTACGTTTGCAATCGAAAGAAAAATGACTATAGTTGAAGAGGTAATGGCCCCTAAACTATGTTCTGGGATGAAAGTTACAGCTCCAGTGAAATCCGTTTGCAAATCGGAGTGATAGATTAGAATCTAGAGCCAACGGTACGTTTTCTATGTTAAACCATTACACCATTGAAAAACTGGTTACGTCTGCAATCGAAAGAAAAATGACTATAGTTGAAGAGGTAATGGCCCCTAAACTATGTTCTGGGATGAAAGTTACAGCTTCAGTGAAATCCGTTTGCAAATCGGAGTGATAGATTAGAATCTAGAGCCAACGGTACGTTTTCTATGTTAAACCATTACACCATTGAAAAACTGGTTACGTTTGCAATCGAAAGAAAAATGACTATAGTTGAAGAGGTAATGGCCCCTAAACTATGTTCTGGGATGAAAAATACAGCTTTAGTGAAATCCGTTTGCAAATCGGAGTGATAGATTAGAATCTAGAGCCAACGGTACGTTTTCTATGTTAAACCATTACACCATTGAAAAACTGGTTACGTCTGCAATCGAAAGAAAAATGACTATAGTTGAAGAGGTAATGGCCCCTAAACTATGTTCTGGGATGAAAGTTACAGCTTCAGTGAAATCCGTTTGCAAATCGGAGTGATAGATTAGAATCTAGAGCCAACGGTACGTTTTCTATGTTAAACCATTACACCATTGAAAAACTGGTTACGTTTGCAATCGAAAGAAAAATGACTATAGTTGAAGAGGTAATGGCCCCTAAACTATGTTCTGGGATGAAAAATACAGCTTCAGTGAAATCTGTTTGCAAATCGGAGTGATAGATTAGAATCTAGAGCCAACGGTACGTTTTCTATGTTAAACCATTACACCATTGAAAAACTGGTTACGTTTGCAATCGAAAGAAAAATGACTATAGTTGAAGAGGTAATGGCCCCTAAACTATGTTCTGGGATGAAAGTTACAGCTTCAGTGAAATCCGTTTGCAAATCGGAGTGATAGATTAGAATCTAGAGCCAACGGTACGTTTTCTATGTTAAACCATTACACCATTGAAAAACTGGTTACGTCTGCAATCGAAAGAAAAATGACTATAGTTGAAGAGGTAATGGCCCCTAAACTATGTTCTGGGATGAAAGTTACAGCTTCAGTGAAATCCGTTTGCAAATCGGAGTGATAGATTAGAATCTAGAGCCAACGGTACGTTTTCTATGTTCAACCATTACACCATTGAAAAACTGGTTACGTCTGCAATCGAAAGAAAAATGACTATAGTTGAAGAGGTAATGGCCCCTAAACTATGTTCTGGGATGAAAGTTACAGTTTCAGTGAAATCCGTTTGCAAATCGGAGTGATAGATTAGAATCTAGAGCCAACGGTAAGTTTTCTATGTTAAACCATTACACCATTGAAAAACTGGTTACGTTTGCAATCGAAAGAAAAATGACTATAGTTGAAGAGGTAATGGCCCCTAAACTATGTTCTGGGATGAAAAATACAGCTTCAGTGAAATCCGTTTGCAAATCGGAGTGATAGATTAGAATCTAGAGCCCACGGGACATTTTCTATGTCAAACCATTACACCATTGAAAAACTGGTTACGTCTGCAATCGAAAGAAAAATGACTATAGTTGAAGAGGTAATGGCCCCTAAACTATGTTCTGGGATGAAAGTTACAGTTTCAGTGAAATCCGTTTGCAAATCGGAGTGATAGATTAGAATCTAGAGCCAACGGTAAGTTTTCTATGTTAAACCATTACACCATTGAAAAACTGGTTACGTTTGCAATCGAAAGAAAAATGACTATAGTTGAAGAGGTAATGGCCCCTAAACTATGTTCTGGGATGAAAGTTACAGCTTCAGTGAAATCCGTTTGCAAATCGGAGTGATAGATTAGAATCTAGAGCCAACGGTACGTTTTCTATGTTAAACCATTACACCATTGAAAAACTGGTTACGTTTGCAATCGAAAGAAAAATGACTATAGTTGAAGAGGTAATGGCCCCTAAACTATGTTCTGGGATGAAAGTTACAGCTTCAGTGAAATCCGTTTGCAAATCGGAGTGATAGATTAGAATCTAGAGCCAACGGTACGTTTTCTATGTTAAACCATTACACCATTGAAAAACTGGTTACGTCTGCAATCGAAAGAAAAATGACTATAGTTGAAGAGGTAATGGCCCCTAAACTATGTTCTGGGATGAAAGTTACAGTTTCAGTGAAATCCGTTTGCAAATCTGAGTGATAGATTAGAATCTAGAGCCAACGGTACGTTTTCTATGTTAAACCATTACACCATTGAAAAACTGGTTACGTTTGCAATCGAAAGAAAAATGACTATAGTTGAAGAGGTAATGGCCCCTAAACTATGTTCTGGGATGAAAAATACAGCTTCAGTGAAATCTGTTTGCAAATCGGAGTGATAGATTAGAATCTAGAGCCAACGGTAAGTTTTCTATGTTAAACCATTACACCATTGAAAAACTGGTTACGTTTGCAATCGAAAGAAAAATGACTATAGTTGAAGAGGTAATGGCCCCTAAACTATGTTCTGGGATGAAAGTTACAGCTTCAGTGAAATCCGTTTGCAAATCGGAGTGATAGATTAGAATCTAGAGCCAACGGTACGTTTTATATGTTAAACCATTACACCATTGAAAAACTGGTTACGTTTGCAATCGAAAGAAAAATGACTATAGTTGAAGAGGTAATGGCCCCTAAACTATGTTCTGGGATGAAAAATACAGCTTCAGTGAAATCCGTTTGCAAATCTGAGTGATAGATTAGAATCTAGAGCCAACGGTACGTTTTCTATGTTAAACCATTACACCATTGAAAAACTGGTTACGTTTGCAATCGAAAGAAAAATGACTATAGCTGAAGAGGTAATGGCCCCTAAACTATGTTCTGGGATGAAAAATACAGCTTCAGTGAAATCCGTTTGCAAATCGGAGTGATAGATTAGAATCTAGAGCCAACGGTAAGTTTTCTATGTTAAACCATTACACCATTGAAAAACTGGTTACGTTTGCAATCGAAAGAAAAATGACTGAAATTGAAGAGGTAATGGCCCCTAAACTATGATCTGGGATGAAAAATACAGTTTCAGTGAAATCCGTTTGCAAATCGGAGTGATAGATTAGAATCTAGAGCCAACGGTAAGTTTTCTATGTTAAACCATTACACCATTGAAAAACTGGTTACGTTTGCAATCGAAAGAAAAATGACTATAGTTGAAGAGGTAATGGCCCCTAAACTATGTTCTGGGATCAAAGTTACAGCATCAGTGAAATCCGTTTGCAAATCGGAGTGATAGATTAGAATCTAGAGCCAACGGTACGTTTTCTATGTTAAACCATTACACCATTGAAAAACTGGTTACGTTTGCAATCGAAAGAAAAATGACTATAGTTGAAGAGGTAATGGCCCCTAAACTATGTTCTGGGATGAAAAATACAGCTTCAGTGAAATCCGTTTGCAAATCGGAGTGATAGATTAGAATCTAGAGCCAACGGTAAGTTTTCTATGTTAAACCATTACACCATTGAAAAACTGGTTACGTTTGCAATCGAAAGAAAAATGACTATAGTTGAAGAGGTAATGGCCCCTAAACTATGTTCTGGGATGAAAGTTACAGCTTCAGTGAAATCCGTTTGCAAATCGGAGTGATAGATTAGAATCTAGAGCCAACGGTACGTTTTCTATGTTAAACCATTACACCATTGAAAAACTGGTTACGTCTGCAATCGAAAGAAAAATGACTATAGTTGAAGAGGTAATGGCCCCTAAACTATGTTCTGGGATGAAAGTTACAGCTTCAGTGAAATCCGTTTGCAAATCGGAGTGATAGATTAGAATCTAGAGCCAACGGTACGTTTTCTATGTTAAACCATTACACCATTGAAAAACTGGTTACGTTTGCAATCGAAAGAAAAATGACTATAGTTGAAGAGGTAATGGCCCCTAAACTATGTTCTGGGATGAAAGTTACAGCTTCAGTGAAATCCATTTGCAAATCGGAGTGATAGATTAGAATCTAGAGCCAACGGTAAGTTTTCTATGTTAAACCATTACACCATTGAAAAACTGGTTACGTTTGCAATCGAAAGAAAAATGACTATAGTTGAAGAGGTAATGGCCCCTAAACTATGTTCTGGGATGAAAGTTACAGCTTCAGTGAAATCCATTTGCAAATCGGAGTGATAGATTAGAATCTAGAGCCAACGGTAAGTTTTCTATGTTAAACCATTACACCATTGAAAAACTGGTTACGTTTGCAATTGAAAGAAAAATGACTATAGTTGAAGAAGTAATGGCCCCTAAACTATGTTCTAGGATGAAAGTTACAGCTTCAGTGAAATCCGTTTGCAAATCGGAGTGATAGATTAGAATCTAGAGCCAACGGTAAGTTTTCTATGTTAAACCATTACACCATTGAAAAACTGGTTACGTTTGCAATCGAAAGAAAAATGACTATAGTTGAAGAGGTAATGGCCCCTAAACTATGTTCTGGGATGAAAGTTACAGCTTCAGTGAAATCCATTTGCAAATCGGAGTGATAGATTAGAATCTAGAGCCAACGGTAAGTTTTCTATGTTAAACCATTACACCATTGAAAAACTGGTTACGTTTGCAATCGAAAGAAAAATGACTATAGTTGAAGAGGTAATGGCCCCTAAACTATGTTCTGGGATGAAAAATACAGCTTCAGTGAAATCCGTTTGCAAATCGGAGTGATAGATTAGAATCTAGAGCCAACGGTAAGTTTTCTATGTTAAACCATTACACCATTGAAAAACTGGTTACGTTTGCAATTGAAAGAAAAATGACTATAGTTGAAGAAGTAATGGCCCCTAAACTATGTTCTAGGATGAAAGTTACAGCTTCAGTGAAATCCGTTTGCAAATCGGAGTGATAGATTAGAATCTAGAGCCAACGGTAAGTTTTCTATGTTAAACCATTACACCATTGAAAAACTGGTTACGTTTGCAATCGAAAGAAAAATGACTATAGTTGAAGAGGTAATGGCCCCTAAACTATGTTCTGAGATGAAAAATACAGCTTCAGTGAAATCCGTTTGCAAATCGGAGTGATAGATTAGAATCTAGAGCCAACGGTACGTTTTCTATGTTAAACCATTACACCATTGAAAAACTGGTTACGTTTGCAATCGAAAGAAAAATGACTATAGTTGAAGAGGTAATGGCCCCTAAACTATGTTCTGGGATGAAATTTACAGCTTCAGTGAAATCCGTTTGCAAATCGGAGTGATAGATTAGAATCTAGAGCCAACGGTACGTTTTCTATGTTAAACCATTACACCATTGAAAAACTGGTTACGTTTGCAATCGAAAGAAAAATGACTATAGTTGAAGAGGTAATGGCCCCTAAACTATGTTCTGGGATGAAAAATACAGCTTCAGTGAAATCTGTTTGCAAATCGGAGTGATAGATTAGAATCTAGAGCCAACGGTAAGTTTTCTATGTTAAACCATTACACCATTGAAAAACTGGTTACGTTTGCAATCGAAAGAAAAATGACTATAGTTGAAGAGGTAATGGCCCCTAAACTATGTTCTGGGATGAAAGTTACAGCTTCAGTGAAATCCGTTTGCAAATCGGAGTGATAGATTAGAATCTAGAGCCAACGGTACGTTTTATATGTTAAACCATTACACCATTGAAAAACTGGTTACGTTTGCAATCGAAAGAAAAATGACTATAGTTGAAGAGGTAATGGCCCCTAAACTATGTTCTGGGATGAAAAATACAGCTTCAGTGAAATCCGTTTGCAAATCTGAGTGATAGATTAGAATCTAGAGCCAACGGTACGTTTTCTATGTTAAACCATTACACCATTGAAAAACTGGTTACGTTTGCAATCGAAAGAAAAATGACTATAGCTGAAGAGGTAATGGCCCCTAAACTATGTTCTGGGATGAAAAATACAGCTTCAGTGAAATCCGTTTGCAAATCGGAGTGATAGATTAGAATCTAGAGCCAACGGTAAGTTTTCTATGTTAAACCATTACACCATTGAAAAACTGGTTACGTTTGCAATCGAAAGAAAAATGACTGAAGTTGAAGAGGTAATGGCCCCTAAACTATGATCTGGGATGAAAAATACAGTTTCAGTGAAATCCGTTTGCAAATCGGAGTGATAGATTAGAATCTAGAGCCAACGGTAAGTTTTCTATGTTAAACCATTACACCATTGAAAAACTGGTTACGTTTGCAATCGAAAGAAAAATGACTATAGTTGAAGAGGTAATGGCCCCTAAACTATGTTCTGGGATCAAAGTTACAGCATCAGTGAAATCCGTTTGCAAATCGGAGTGATAGATTAGAATCTAGAGCCAACGGTACGTTTTCTATGTTAAACCATTACACCATTGAAAAACTGGTTACGTTTGCAATCGAAAGAAAAATGACTATAGTTGAAGAGGTAATGGCCCCTAAACTATGTTCTGGGATGAAAAATACAGCTTCAGTGAAATCCGTTTGCAAATCGGAGTGATAGATTAGAATCTAGAGCCAACGGTAAGTTTTCTATGTTAAACCATTACACCATTGAAAAACTGGTTACGTTTGCAATCGAAAGAAAAATGACTATAGTTGAAGAGGTAATGGCCCCTAAACTATGTTCTGGGATGAAAGTTACAGCTTCAGTGAAATCCGTTTGCAAATCGGAGTGATAGATTAGAATCTAGAGCCAACGGTACGTTTTCTATGTTAAACCATTACACCATTGAAAAACTGGTTACGTCTGCAATCGAAAGAAAAATGACTATAGTTGAAGAGGTAATGGCCCCTAAACTATGTTCTGGGATGAAAGTTACAGCTTCAGTGAAATCCGTTTGCAAATCGGAGTGATAGATTAGAATCTAGAGCCAACGGTACGTTTTCTATGTTAAACCATTACACCATTGAAAAACTGGTTACGTTTGCAATCGAAAGAAAAATGACTATAGTTGAAGAGGTAATGGCCCCTAAACTATGTTCTGGGATGAAAGTTACAGCTTCAGTGAAATCCATTTGCAAATCGGAGTGATAGATTAGAATCTAGAGCCAACGGTAAGTTTTCTATGTTAAACCATTACACCATTGAAAAACTGGTTACGTTTGCAATCGAAAGAAAAATGACTATAGTTGAAGAGGTAATGGCCCCTAAACTATGTTCTGGGATGAAAGTTACAGCTTCAGTGAAATCCATTTGCAAATCGGAGTGATAGATTAGAATCTAGAGCCAACGGTAAGTTTTCTATGTTAAACCATTACACCATTGAAAAACTGGTTACGTTTGCAATTGAAAGAAAAATGACTATAGTTGAAGAAGTAATGGCCCCTAAACTATGTTCTAGGATGAAAGTTACAGCTTCAGTGAAATCCGTTTGCAAATCGGAGTGATAGATTAGAATCTAGAGCCAACGGTAAGTTTTCTATGTTAAACCATTACACCATTGAAAAACTGGTTACGTTTGCAATCGAAAGAAAAATGACTATAGTTGAAGAGGTAATGGCCCCTAAACTATGTTCTGGGATGAAAGTTACAGCTTCAGTGAAATCCATTTGCAAATCGGAGTGATAGATTAGAATCTAGAGCCAACGGTAAGTTTTCTATGTTAAACCATTACACCATTGAAAAACTGGTTACGTTTGCAATCGAAAGAAAAATGACTATAGTTGAAGAGGTAATGGCCCCTAAACTATGTTCTGGGATGAAAAATACAGCTTCAGTGAAATCCGTTTGCAAATCGGAGTGATAGATTAGAATCTAGAGCCAACGGTAAGTTTTCTATGTTAAACCATTACACCATTGAAAAACTGGTTACGTTTGCAATTGAAAGAAAAATGACTATAGTTGAAGAAGTAATGGCCCCTAAACTATGTTCTAGGATGAAAGTTACAGCTTCAGTGAAATCCGTTTGCAAATCGGAGTGATAGATTAGAATCTAGAGCCAACGGTAAGTTTTCTATGTTAAACCATTACACCATTGAAAAACTGGTTACGTTTGCAATCGAAAGAAAAATGACTATAGTTGAAGAGGTAATGGCCCCTAAACTATGTTCTGAGATGAAAAATACAGCTTCAGTGAAATCCGTTTGCAAATCGGAGTGATAGATTAGAATCTAGAGCCAACGGTACGTTTTCTATGTTAAACCATTACACCATTGAAAAACTGGTTACGTTTGCAATCGAAAGAAAAATGACTGAGGGCGCTAGAGAGGCGCTGAATGGAGAAGAAGCTGTCTCTGTGAGCTCCTCACTGGAAGCCGGACTGCCGCCGCAATACTCCACAGATTTGGACATGTGATACAGCCCCGGATACATAAGACAACAGGCAATGCAGCGGGCTTCAAAGATTTACCCCACAAGAAGCAGATCTAGCTACATTCCCCTTCGTTCCCCGCTCAGGTTTACGAGGAAATTCTCAAAGATGGCTGCCGCTCCTTCTTCCCGTGCGTCATCAGCGTCAGCCGGGAACGCGGACAAAAGTACGCATGCACCGCCGCCGCCTATACTGGCCCAGCATACCGATGCGGGAAAAGATACGCATGTGCCGCCATTGGACTACAATGAGAACGCGGAAAAAGGTACGCATACATCTCCTCCGCAACACACTTTGCCTCTGCATGCGGACGCGACGAAAAGTACGCATCCCACCTCTTTAATAGCATCAAATACATGCGTGTATGCGGAAAAAGATACGCATCCCCCCACTAAATTTTCGCCACACACCTTGATTGATGCGGATAAATGTATGCAATCCCCTTATGCATCAACATCACTATTCGCATCCCCCCAAATGACATTAAATGTGGAGAGAGGATCAGTTTCACCTCAGACAACATACCAGATCTCGCCAAATCCCGACTTTCAGTCACTGGCCCATACATCAGTGCCACAGATTGCTGGCATGTCCCCACATGACCTAATCACCACTATCACAAATATATTCCGCACAGAGCTGAGGAATGAGCTAAAAGCTGCGGTAACCGAACTATCTACCCAAATTGGTGAAATAGGAGAGAGGGTCTCCTCCTTGGAGAAACAAGCGGATGACATAGTAATGGTGACAAATGCTAATACTGCAAATATTGAAGCCCATGAGAACCGCTTTGATTTTATGGAGGGAAAACTTGAGGACCTCGAAAACAGAAGTAGGAGGGCCAATATCAGGATTCGAGGGATGCCGGAGTCAGTTGTCGATTTAGAACCTACGGCGATCAACCTCTTCAGTGCATTACTCCCACAATCTGATCACTCACTTTTTAAACCGGTCAGAATCCACAGGGCCTTAGCGAGACCTCGGAACCCAGCCTTACCGCGAGATATAATTGCGAAACTTAGTTCTGAGGACACTCGGGACAGGATACTTGTGGCTGCAAGAGACCTACAATCCGTACCTGGTTTTCCCCAGTCCGTCCAGATATTCGCGGACTTGGCACCAATCACCATTCAGAAGCGTAGAGCCATGAGACCTTTCACACTAGCTCTACAAAAAGCATCTATTAGATACAAATGGGGCTTCCCCTTTGCTCTTATCTTCCGCCACAACGGCAGACAATTTGTCTGTAAATCAATAGGCGATGCTGAGGAAGCTCTGACGGAAGCTAAAATCCACTATGTGATCCCTGACCCACAAGATCCAGTCCAACCTACTCAATCTCCAAGAGAACAACGCGAATCGAGACTGAGGGGACCTGGACATGCATCAAGAACCACCACCCCTATCCTCCCACTTGAGGATCAAGACACAGATGCTACTTAGAAGCGACCTTCATGGGTATGTACACCCACTCTGCAATATCTTCTGAGATCCTTGTATATCTGCCTGGGGTCCACTTTATGATGATGGACCCCACTCCATATCTAAACTCACCAACACAGTAGAGTATCTTTTGCACTGAACTTTACTCTCCTTAGATACACCCTACTGCTCAGGACATTATATGATATGATCACCTTGGGCCTTCCTTCTCTGGAGACTCCCACTCATATTTTCGGGGTCCACTTTATGATGATGGACCCCGCTTGATGATGAAGGCCACGAGGTTGCTCAGTAGAGTACCCTTTGCACTGAACTTAACTCTCCTGAGATACACCCTACTGCTCAGGTCATTATATGATATGATCACCTTTGGCCTTTCTTCTCTGGAGACTCCTACTCATATACCCGGGGTCCACTTTATGATGATGGACCCCGCTTGATGATGAAGACCAGGAAGCTGCTACTTTATTTGATTTAGGATCTCTGTATTTTACTGTTGTTACTAGCATGTTATACTTGAGAATATTTGGCTGTTTAAGCTTGTCCTTATCTGTTCTAAGTTTTATTTAGAATTAAATACTAAAGATATTATTGGCGGTCCGGCAGACAGGTTTCTGCTGCCCCCCCCCTAGATGAGAGGTGTTTGGTGGACAGTCGTTATTTTATTGACGTCTACCCGCTTGCTCTCATCATTGGCGCTTTTAGTGCCAAAACTTTGTTTAAATCACTTTTTGTTATTACTTTGTGCCATTCATGTATGTTCTTCCCCACCTGCTGAAAACTACAATCTAGATCTTTTGGTTCACGGATCTTCCCCCTCAGTTGTCTTCTTTTATAGCCATGTGATCATTGAAATTCAAGTCCATTAATGTGTTGACACACAACGCCAGAGGCTTGAACTCCCCGGCCAAAAGGAACAAGGCCTTTAGGGCCTATGCTAAACATTTCCCGGACATCCTTTGCATACAGGAGTCACATTTCTCAACGAATAACCCGCCCAAACACTTCCATAAGAATTATAACAGGCATTTTGTCTCTTCGTACAAAAAAAGAAGTAGGGGACTGATTACTTTATTCTCAAATAACTTCCCCATTGAGATTTTTAATACACTGACAGACTCTTCCGGTACGTACCTCATCAATCTGGGTAAATTTGAAACTAAAACCATTTGCATCGTTAACTGTTATGCCCCACCCGATATTGCAAGCTCTGTTCTCTCTGGGATTTCTGAAATCTTAATAACACTACAATACGATAGCTTGATTTGGGCAGGCGATTTTAACCTGACCCCTAATGACAATATTGACAGGACCCACCCACCTAGACCTTCAACAATCAAAAAAAATCAAAAACTTTTTCAGGAAATTTTCAAACTTCATTCCTTGATAGATTCCTGGAGAGAGCATAACAATGCAAATCGAGGTTACTCATGCTTCTCAGCCCCACACAACTCTTATTCCAGAATTGACCTGATTTTGATCTCCTCCCTTTGTGCATCCTCGATAGCCTATTCTCGGCACATAATATGCCCGTGGTCGGATCATGATATGGTCCTGACTGCACTGACTTCCCCAATACCTAAGACCTTTCGCTCACAGTGGAGACTAAATGAGTCACTATTAACAAATACTAGCATCTGTAACGATATAGAAGAATGCCTTGATAACTATTTCAAAGAAAATGTTACTCCAGACGTGAATGATGGTGTATGTTGGGTTGCTCATAAGGCGGTTGTAAGGGGAGAACTTATCAAGAGAGCATCAAAGGTCAAAAGAGATAAGGGGATCATCGTATCTAACTTGGAACATAAGATCAATACCTTACACCTATTAAACCAATCTAACCCTACACGATATTTACAAAAGCAGATATTCGACCTTCAGCTTCAATTAGATACGATTCTGGGAGCGGAGATTGAAAAAGCTATGAGATGGACGGGTGCTATGGCTTATGAGCAGTTAAACAAGCCCAACAAATGGCTAGCCAAAAAATTAAGATTAAAACAGACCACCAATAAAATTATCAAGATCCGTGACACCCAAGGGAAAGTAACTTCCAACCCAGACAAAATATATCAAACATTTCTCGAATATTACTCCAAACTTTACAGTGATGACACCCCTGATATAGCTGCAGATAAGAGAGAGCAGTTCCTTCAAGAGACCATTGGAATTAAATTGAACCAAGAAACTGTGAAATCCCTTAACGCCCCGATTAACGAAGAAGAGTTACATGAGGCCATTAAAAAGCTAAAAAGATCAAAAGCCCCGGGCCCGGACGGCTTCTCGTCCTCATACTACAAAAAATTTGAAAATACACTAACCCCTCATCTCTTACGTTTTTTTAACTTCCTAATGAAGGGAAAGCCCCCCCCGCAAGAATTTTTAGCCTCCGCAATATGTGTAATACACAAATCACCAAGAGACCCACTCCTGACTAAAAATTATAGGCCCATTTCCCTGCTCGGAGTGGATTATAAACTCTTCACTTCAATATTAGCTATTAGGCTAAACAGGGTCTTGCCAGCACTAGTCCACAAAGATCAGGTGGGGTTCATCCCACAGAGACAAGCACCTGACAACATACGAAAAGTACTAGATTTACAACACTACTGTATGAGAACCTCTCAGAGCCTGGCCTTACTATCCCTGGATATGGAAAAGGCTTTTGATAGGATAAAATGGCCATACCTATTTTCAGTGTTAACTAAATTCGGCTTTTCGGGAGACTTTTTAAGTGCTGTCGGGACCCTGTACTCATCTCCCTCAGCTTATATTAAACTCCCATCTTATTCCCAAACCAGGTTCCCTATATGTAGAGGTACGAGACAGGGCTGCCCATTATCCCCTGGCATTTTTGCCCTAATCATTGAACCGCTTGCCATAAAGATACGCAGATCCAAGGAGGTCCTGGGAGTTTCGCTTGGAGGCAAACAATACAAATTAAATCTTTTTGCGGACGATATACTTCTAACACTATCTTCTCCACATACGTCCATTCCCAATTTATTCAAAATCATTGATGATTTCTCGGTATTTTCAGGATTTAAACTAAATGTCGATAAATCCGAGCTGATGATTTCCAAAATGCCCCCTAAACACGCTAAAGCTTTGGCTGATTCTCTAGGCCTCCAATATCAATCTAACTATATCAAATATCTGGGAATAAACCTCCCCCTAGACCCAAATAAATTGTACGATGTAAATTTTCCCGCAATGTATAGGAAGCTCTCATCCGACTTAGACCAATGGTCAAAATTCCCTCTGTCCTTATTAGGCAAAATTCATTCAGTCAAAATGACCCTTTTCCCCCGAATACTATACCTTTTTAGAGTTCTCCCAATTCCGATTAAGATCTCACACCTGATGCTACTTCAAAAACAAATCCACACATTCATCTGGTCTAAAAAAAGAGCAAGGCTAAAATATACGACGTTGGCTAAGCCCAAGGATAGAGGAGGCCTCAACCTTCCTATCCTCCTGTCTTACTACCGGGCGGCTAGACTCTCCCAACTGGTAGCTGTAAATTCGGGTAATTCTGCCCCCCTGTGGGTGGAGATTGAGTCCAAATTAATATATCCTCAAACTCCGGTAGGACTCATGTGGGCCTCTAAAATCCCTGTGAAGAAGACCATGACCTTGGCCCCAATATTAGCCTTCTCCTTAAAATTATGGATTAGATGTAGGTTCATATATAAATTACAATCTAAGATAAGTTTAATGTCTTCTCTGATTGGGAACCCGGACTTTCCTCCCGGCCTAGCAGCTCAATCTTTTCATTGGTGGAAGAATAGGGATCTAATACGACTAGGCAGGTTCACCTCGGCCTTTAGACTAATGAAATTGGGAGAATTCTATACTAAGCAAGACGTGCCCCCCTCTGAATACTCCAGGGCCCTACAAATATTTAAATTTCTGGACAAAATTGATAAAAATAAAGATATTCTCGTTTACACAACTTTTGAGACAAGATGCAGACAAGGCCCGCTCGAAAAGGGTCTTATCTCTGATATCTATGGTTTATTAACAAGGGAGACTGAGGATAAGAAATATAAATTCCAGTTGGATTGGGAAGCAGAGTGCGGGATTTCAATGTCAACTGCAAAATGGGCACACTGCTGCTCCACTCTACTAAAAAACAGTCTCTTCTATTCATCGATAGAAACTTCACTCAAATTGTTGCATAGAGTCTATTTCACCCCAGCCAGGGTTCACGCATTCTGCCCATCACAATCAGAACTGTGTCCGAGAGAATGTGGCCAAAAAGGGACCCTTTGGCATATGTGGTGGCAATGTCCAGTTGTTCAGGCCTTCTGGAAGGCGGTTTGGAGACGCACCTCTCTTGTACTTACTATCAATTCTCCTATAAATTCTACAATAGTCCTGTTAGGCAACAGACCTAGTAACCTATCCTCACCCGGCAATAAACTATTGCACCACATAATGGCATTGGCCAGAAGACACATAGCGTTTAACTGGAAGTCCAGAACCCTTAATGTTGAGCAAGTCTTCCAGAAACTAAATGAGGCCCTACTTTCAGAGCACATCCTAGCCAAGGTCCATGACAAAATGGAGGCTTTCTTAAAGGTCTGGTCCCCATGGATAGATACTCAGGCTAATGAAGGCTTAGACTATACTCTACGCTCTTATTAACTCTCTCTCCGGAATATCTCCTGGCGTTGTGTGTTAGGATAATTTCAGATCACATAGAGTCTCAAATGGTCTGAGGACGTGGAACCCAGTGGACCATTTACAAGCATATATAAAGCTTTTCTATCTATATGTATTGTTTATTAGAGGTTATACCTGTCTGGCACTGAATTCTGTTTACCCCATTTCTCCCTACCCTCCTTTCCTTACCCTCCACTCCCTTTTCCCCAACTGGAAGAGTCCCAGTGGCATGATGTGGCATCCCCACTCCTGGGCCTTTCTTGTATCCTCTCCCTAAAACCCTCCCTCTCCCCCCCCCTCCCACCCCTCCTTGATCCTTCCTCATCCCCACCCACATTAAATATCGAAAATTTGGGTTGATATATATTTATGTACTGTAAGTAAAAAATAGTGTAGGAATATAAGTTCCTCTGTTTACCTTTTGATGTTCAAAGATTCTTTGTAAGTTTCTTGTATTACTTTACTTATTCTGACTCCCCCAAGGGGGATATTATTTTTGATTCTCTGTATTGTGAACTTGATTTCTGCACAATAAACACCCTTGAAACGAAACGAAAGAAAAATGACTATAGTTGAAGAGGTAATGGCCCCTAAACTATGTTCTGGGATGAAATTTACAGCTTCAGTGAAATCCGTTTGCAAATCGGAGTGATAGATTAGAATCTAGAGCCAACGGTACGTTTTCTATGTTAAACCATTACACCATTGAAAAACTGGTTACGTCTGCAATCGAAAGAAAAATGACTATAGTTGAAGAGGTAATGGCCCCTAAACTATGTTCTGGGATGAAAGTTACAGCTTCAGTGAAATCCGTTTGCAAATCGGAGTGATAGATTAGAATCTAGAGCCAACGGTACGTTTTCTATGTTAAACCATTACACCATTGAAAAACTGGTTACGTCTGCAATCGAAAGAAAAATGACTATAGTTGAAGAGGTAATGGCCCCTAAACTATGTTCTGGGATGAAAGTTACAGTTTCAGTGAAATCCGTTTGCAAATCGGAGTGATAGATTAGAATCTAGAGCCAACGGTAAGTTTTCTATGTTAAACCATTACACCATTGAAAAACTGGTTACGTTTGCAATCGAAAGAAAAATGACTATAGTTGAAGAGGTAATGGCCCCTAAACTATGTTCTGGGATGAAAGTTACAGCTTCAGTGAAATCCGTTTGCAAATCGGAGTGATAGATTAGAATCTAGAGCCAACGGTACGTTTTCTATGTTAAACCATTACACCATTGAAAAACTGGTTACGTCTGCAATCGAAAGAAAAATGACTATAGTTGAAGAGGTAATGGCCCCTAAACTATGTTCTGGGATGAAAGTTACAGCTTCAGTGAAATCCGTTTGCAAATCGGAGTGATAGATTAGAATCTAGAGCCAACGGTACGTTTTCTATGTTAAACCATTACACCATTGAAAAACTGGTTACGTTTGCAATCGAAAGAAAAATGACTATAGTTGAAGCGGTAATGGCCCCTAAACTATGTTCTGGGATGAAAAATACAGCTTCAGTGAAATCCGTTTGCAAATCGGAGTGATAGATTAGAATCTGGAGCCAACGGTAAGTTTTCTATGTTAAACCATTACACCATTGAAAAACTGGTTACGTCTGCAATCGAAAGAAAAATGACTATAGTTGAAGAGGTAATGGCCCCTAAACTATGTTCTGGGATGAAAGTTACAGTTTCAGTGAAATCCGTTTGCAAATCGGAGTGATAGATTAGAATCTAGAGCCAACGGTAAGTTTTCTATGTTAAACCATTACACCATTGAAAAACTGGTTACGTTTGCAATCGAAAGAAAAATGACTATAGTTGAAGAGGTAATGGCCCCTAAACTATGTTCTGGGATGAAAAATACAGCTTCAGTGAAATCCGTTTGCAAATCGGAGTGATAGATTAGAATCTAGAGCCAACGGTACGTTTTCTATGTTAAACCATTACACCATTGAAAAACTGGTTACGTCTGCAATCGAAAGAAAAATGACTATAGTTGAAGAGGTAATGGCCCCTAAACTATGTTCTGGGATGAAAGTTACAGTTTCAGTGAAATCCGTTTGCAAATCGGAGTGATAGATTAGAATCTAGAGCCAACGGTAAGTTTTCTATGTTAAACCATTACACCATTGAAAAACTGGTTACGTTTGCAATCGAAAGAAAAATGACTATAGTTGAAGAGGTAATGGCCCCTAAACTATGTTCTGGGATGAAAGTTACAGCTTCAGTGAAATCCGTTTGCAAATCGGAGTGATAGATTAGAATCTAGAGCCAACGGTACGTTTTCTATGTTAAACCATTACACCATTGAAAAACTGGTTACGTTTGCAATAGAAAGAAAAATGACTATAGTTGAAGAGGTAATGGCCCCTAAACTATGTTCTGGGATGAAAGTTACAGCTTCAGTGAAATCCGTTTGCAAATCGGAGTGATAGATTAGAATCTAGAGCCAACGGTACGTTTTCTATGTTAAACCATTACACCATTGAAAAACTGGTTACGTCTGCAATCGAAAGAAAAATGACTATAGTTGAAGAGGTAATGGCCCCTAAACTATGTTCTGGGATGAAAGTTACAGCTTCAGTGAAATCCGTTTGCAAATCGGAGTGATAGATTAGAATCTAGAGCCAACGGTACGTTTTCTATGTTAAACCATTACACCATTGAAAAACTGGTTACGTCTGCAATCGAAAGAAAAATGACTATAGTTAAAGAGGTAATGGCCCCTAAACTATGTTCTGGGATGAAAGTTACAGTTTCAGTGAAATCCGTTTGCAAATCGGAGTGATAGATTAGAATCTAGAGCCAACGGTACGTTTTCTATGTTAAACCATTACACCATTGAAAAACTGGTTACGTTTGCAATCGAAAGAAAAATGACTATAGTTGAAGAGGTAATGGCCCCTAAACTATGTTTTGGGATGAAAAATACAGCTTCAGTGAAATCTGTTTGCAAATCGGAGTGATAGATTAGAATCTAGAGCCAATGGTAAGTTTTCTATGTTAAACCATTACACCATTGAAAAACTGGTTACGTTTGCAATCGAAAGAAAAATGACTATAGTTGAAGAGGTAATAGCCCCTAAACTATGTTCTGGGATGAAAGTTACAGCTTCAGTGAAATCCGTTTGCAAATCGGAGTGATAGATTAGAATCTAGAGCCAACGGTACGTTTTCTATGTTAAACCATTACACCATTGAAAAACTGGTTACGTTTGCAATCGAAAGAAAAATGACTATAGTTGAAGAGGTAATGGCCCCTAAACTATGTTCTGGGATGAAAAATACAGCTTCAGTGAAATCCGTTTGCAAATCGGAGTGATAGATTAGAATCTAGAGCCAACGGTACGTTTTCTATGTTAAACCATTACACCATTGAAAAACTGGTTACGTTTGCAATCGAAAGAAAAATGACTATAGTTGAAGAGGTAATGGCCCCTAAACTATGTTCTGGGATGAAAAATACAGCTTCAGTGAAATCCGTTTGCAAATCGGAGTGATAGATTAGAATCTAGAGCCAACGGTACGTTTTCTATGTTAAACCATTACACCATTGAAAAACTGGTTACGTTTGCAATCGAAAGAAAAATGACTGAAGTTGAAGAGGTAATGGCCCCTAAACTATGATCTGGGATGAAAAATACAGTTTCAGTGAAATCCGTTTGCAAATCGGAGTGATAGATTAGAATCTAGAGCCAACGGTAAGTTTTCTATGTTAAACCATTACACCATTGAAAAACTGGTTACGTTTGCAATCGAAAGAAAAATGACTATAGTTGAAGAGGTAATGGCCCCTAAACTATGTTCTGGGATCAAAGTTACAGCATCAGTGAAATCCGTTTGCAAATCGGAGTGATAGATTAGAATCTAGAGCCAA
The DNA here is from genome assembly GCF_040937935.1 of Hyperolius riggenbachi. NCBI lineage: Eukaryota > Metazoa > Chordata > Amphibia > Anura > Hyperoliidae > Hyperolius > Hyperolius riggenbachi. The sequence continues at coordinate 151,711,140 of NC_090656.1, read as the reverse complement.
CGGTACGTTTTCTATGTTAAACCATTACACCATTGAAAAACTGGTTACGTTTGCAATCGAAAGAAAAATGACTATAGTTGAAGAGGTAATGGCCCCTAAACTATGTTCTGGGATGAAAAATACAGCTTCAGTGAAATCCGTTTGCAAATCGGAGTGATAGATTAGAATCTAGAGCCAACGGTAAGTTTTCTATGTTAAACCATTACACCATTGAAAAACTGGTTACGTTTGCAATCGAAAGAAAAATGACTATAGTTGAAGAGGTAATGGCCCCTAAACTATGTTCTGGGATGAAAGTTACAGCTTCAGTGAAATCCGTTTGCAAATCGGAGTGATAGATTAGAATCTAGAGCCAACGGTACGTTTTCTATGTTAAACCATTACACCATTGAAAAACTGGTTACGTCTGCAATCGAAAGAAAAATGACTATAGTTGAAGAGGTAATGGCCCCTAAACTATGTTTTGGGATGAAAGTTACAGCTTCAGTGAAATCCGTTTGCAAATCGGAGTGATAGATTAGAATCTAGAGCCAACGGTACGTTTTCTATGTTAAACCATTACACCATTGAAAAACTAGTTACGTTTGCAATCGAAAGAAAAATGACTATAGTTGAAGAGGTAATGGCCCCTAAACTATGTTCTGGGATGAAAAATACAGCTTCAGTGAAATCCGTTTGCAAATCGGAGTGATAGATTAGAATCTAGAGCCAACGGTAAGTTTTCTATGTTAAACCATTACACCATTGAAAAACTGGTTACGTTTGCAATTGAAAGAAAAATGACTATAGTTGAAGAAGTAATGGCCCCTAAACTATGTTCTAGGATGAAAGTTACAGCTTCAGTGAAATCCGTTTGCAAATCGGAGTGATAGATTAGAATCTAGAGCCAACGGTAAGTTTTCTATGTTAAACCATTACACCATTGAAAAACTGGTTACGTTTGCAATCGAAAGAAAAATGACTATAGTTGAAGAGGTAATGGCCCCTAAACTATGTTCTGGGATGAAAGTTACAGCTTCAGTGAAATCCGTTTGCAAATCGGAGTGATAGATTAGAATCTAGAGCCAACGGTACGTTTTCTATGTTAAACCATTGAAAAACTGGTTACGTCTGCAATCGAAAGAAAAATGACTATAGTTGAAGAGGTAATGGCCCCTAAACTATGTTCTGGGATGAAAGTTACAGCTTCAGTGAAATCTGTTTGCAAATCGGAGTGATAGATTAGAATCTAGAGCCAACGGTACGTTTTCTATGTTAAACCATTACACCATTGAAAAACTGGTTACGTTTGCAATCGAAAGAAAAATGACTATAGTTGAAGAGGTAATGGCCCCTAAACTATGTTCTGGGATGAAAAATACAGCTTCAGTGAAATCCGTTTGCAAATCGGAGTGATAGATTAGAATCTAGAGCCAACGGTAAGTTTTCTATGTTAAACCATTACACCATTGAAAAACTGGTTACGTTTGCAATCGAAAGAAAAATGACTATAGTTGAAGAGGTAATGGCCCCTAAACTATGTTCTGGGATGAAAAATACAGCTTCAGTAAAATCCGTTTGCAAATCGGAGTGATAGATTAGAATCTAGAGCCAACGGTAAGTTTTCTATGTTAAACCATTACACCATTGAAAAACTGGTTACGTTTGCAATCGAAAGAAAAATGACTATAGTTGAAGAGGTAATGGCCCCTAAACTATGTTCTGGGATGAAAGTTACAGCTTCAGTGAAATCTGTTTGCAAATCGGAGTGATAGATTAGAATCTAGAGCCAACGGTACGTTTTCTATGTTAAACCATTACACCATTGAAAAACTGGTTACGTTTGCAATCGAAAGAAAAATGACTATAGTTGAAGAGGTAATGGCCCCTAAACTATGTTCTGGGATGAAAAATACAGCTTCAGTGAAATCCGTTTGCAAATCGGAGTGATAGATTAGAATCTAGAGCCAACGGTACGTTTTCTATGTTAAACCATTACACCATTGAAAAACTGGTTACGTCTGCAATCGAAAGAAAAATGACTATAGTTGAAGAGGTAATGGCCCCTAAACTATGTTCTGGGATGAAAAATACAGCTTCAGTGAAATCCGTTTGCAAATCGGAGTGATAGATTAGAATCTAGAGCCAACGGTACGTTTTCTATGTTAAACCATTACACCATTGAAAAACTGGTTACGTCTGCAATCGAAAGAAAAATGACTATAGTTGAAGAGGTAATGGCCCCTAAACTATGTTCTGGGATGAAAAATACAGCTTCAGTGAAATCCGTTTGCAAATCGGAGTGATAGATTAGAATCTAGAGCCAACGGTAAGTTTTCTATGTTAAACCATTACACCATTGAAAAACTGGTTACGTTTGCAATCGAAAGAAAAATGACTATAGTTGAAGAGGTAATGGCCCCTAAACTATGTTCTGGGATGAAAGTTACAGCTTCAGTGAAATCCGTTTGCAAATCGGAGTGATAGATTAGAATCTAGAGCCAACGGTACGTTTTCTATGTTAAACCATTACACCATTGAAAAACTGGTTACGTCTGCAGTCGAAAGAAAAATGACTATAGTTGAAGAGGTAATGGCCCCTAAACTATGTTTTGGGATGAAAGTTACAGCTTCAGTGAAATCCGTTTGCAAATCGGAGTGATAGATTAGAATCTAGAGCCAACGGTACGTTTTCTATGTTAAACCATTACACCATTGAAAAACTAGTTACGTTTGCAATCGAAAGAAAAATGACTATAGTTGAAGAGGTAATGGCCCCTAAACTATGTTCTGGGATGAAAAATACAGCTTCAGTGAAATCCGTTTGCAAATCGGAGTGATAGATTAGAATCTAGAGCCAACGGTAAGTTTTCTATGTTAAACCATTACACCATTGAAAAACTGGTTACGTTTGCAATTGAAAGAAAAATGACTATAGTTGAAGAAGTAATGGCCCCTAAACTATGTTCTAGGATGAAAGTTACAGCTTCAGTGAAATCCGTTTGCAAATCGGAGTGATAGATTAGAATCTAGAGCCAACGGTAAGTTTTCTATGTTAAACCATTACACCATTGAAAAACTGGTTACGTTTGCAATCGAAAGAAAAATGACTATAGTTGAAGAGGTAATGGCCCCTAAACTATGTTCTGGGATGAAAGTTACAGCTTCAGTGAAATCCGTTTGCAAATCGGAGTGATAGATTAGAATCTAGAGCCAACGGTACGTTTTCTATGTTAAACCATTGAAAAACTGGTTACGTCTGCAATCGAAAGAAAAATGACTATAGTTGAAGAGGTAATGGCCCCTAAACTATGTTCTGGGATGAAAGTTACAGCTTCAGTGAAATCTGTTTGCAAATCGGAGTGATAGATTAGAATCTAGAGCCAACGGTACGTTTTCTATGTTAAACCATTACACCATTGAAAAACTGGTTACGTTTGCAATCGAAAGAAAAATGACTATAGTTGAAGAGGTAATGGCCCCTAAACTATGTTCTGGGATGAAAAATACAGCTTCAGTGAAATCCGTTTGCAAATCGGAGTGATAGATTAGAATCTAGAGCCAACGGTACGTTTTCTATGTTAAACCATTACACCATTGAAAAACTGGTTACGTCTGCAATCGAAAGAAAAATGACTATAGTTGAAGAGGTAATGGCCCCTAAACTATGTTCTGGGATGAAAAATACAGCTTCAGTGAAATCCGTTTGCAAATCGGAGTGATAGATTAGAATCTAGAGCCAACGGTACGTTTTCTATGTTAAACCATTACACCATTGAAAAACTGGTTACGTCTGCAATCGAAAGAAAAATGACTATAGTTGAAGAGGTAATGGCCCCTAAACTATGTTCTGGGATGAAAAATACAGCTTCAGTGAAATCCGTTTGCAAATCGGAGTGATAGATTAGAATCTAGAGCCAACGGTACGTTTTCTATGTTAAACCATTACACCATTGAAAAACTGGTTACGTTTGCAATCGAAAGAAAAATGACTATAGTTGAAGAGGTAATGGCCCCTAAACTACGTTCTGGGATGAAAGTTACAGCTTCAGTGAAATCCGTTTGCAAATCGGAGTGATAGATTAGAATCTAGAGCCAACGGTACGTTTTCTATGTTAAACCATTACACCATTGAAAAACTGGTTACGTCTGCAATCGAAAGAAAAATGACTATAGTTGAAGAGGTAATGGCCCCTAAACTATGTTCTGGGATGAAAGTTACAGCTTCAGTGAAATCCGTTTGCAAATCGGAGTGATAGATTAGAATCTAGAGCCAACGGTAAGTTTTCTATGTTAAACCATTACACCATTGAAAAACTGGTTACGTCTGCAATCGAAAGAAAAATGACTATAGTTGAAGAGGTAATGGCCCCTAAACTATGTTCTGGGATGAAAGTTACAGTTTCAGTGAAATCCGTTTGCAAATCGGAGTGATAGATTAGAATCTAGAGCCAACGGTAAGTTTTCTATGTTAAACCATTACACCATTGAAAAACTGGTTACGTTTGCAATCGAAAGAAAAATGACTATAGTTGAAGAGGTAATGGCCCCTAAACTATGTTCTGGGATGAAAAATACAGCTTCAGTAAAATCCGTTTGCAAATCGGAGTGATAGATTAGAATCTAGAGCCAACGGTACGTTTTCTATGTTAAACCATTACACCATTGAAAAACTGGTTACGTTTGCAATCGAAAGAAAAATGACTATAGTTGAAGAGGTAATGGCCCCTAAACTATGTTCTGGGATGAAAAATACAGCTTCAGTGAAATCCGTTTGCAAATCGGAGTGATAGATTAGAATCTAGAGCCAACGGTAAGTTTTCTATGTTAAACCATTACACCATTGAAAAACTGGTTACGTTTGCAATTGAAAGAAAAATGACTATAGTTGAAGAAGTAATGGCCCCTAAACTATGTTCTGGGATGAAAGTTACAGCTTCAGTGAAATCCGTTTGCAAATCGGAGTGATAGATTAGAATCTAGAGCCAACGGTAAGTTTTCTATGTTAAACCATTACACCATTGAAAAACTGGTTACGTTTGCAATCGAAAGAAAAATGACTATAGTTGAAGAGGTAATGGCCCCTAAACTATGTTCTGGGATGAAAAATACAGCTTCAGTGAAATCCGTTTGCAAATCGGAGTGATAGATTAGAATCTAGAGCCAACGGTACGTTTTCTATGTTAAACCATTACACCATTGAAAAACTGGTTACGTTTGCAATCGAAAGAAAAATGACTATAGTTGAAGAGGTAATGGCCCCTAAACTATGTTCTGGGATGAAAGTTACAGCTTCAGTGAAATCCGTTTGCAAATCGGAGTGATAGATTAGAATCTAGAGCCAACGGTACGTTTTCTATGTTAAACCATTACACCATTGAAAAACTGGTTACGTTTGCAATCAAAAGAAAAATGACTATAGTTGAAGAGGTAATGGCCCCTAAACTATGTTCTGGGATGAAAAATACAGTTTCAGTGAAATCCGTTTGCAAATCGGAGTGATAGATTAGAATCTAGAGCCAACGGTACGTTTTCTATGTTAAACCATTACACCATTGAAAAACTGGTTACGTTTGCAATCGAAAGAAAAATGACTATAGTTGAAGAGGTAATGGCCCCTAAACTATGTTCTGGGATGAAAGTTACAGCTTCAGTGAAATCCGTTTGCAAATCGGAGTGATAGATTAGAATCTAGAGCCAACGGTACGTTTTCTATGTTAAACCATTACACCATTGAAAAACTGGTTACGTTTGCAATCGAAAGAAAAATGACTATAGTTGAAGAGGTAATGGCCCCTAAACTATGTTCTGGGATGAAAGTTACAGCTTCAGTGAAATCCGTTTGCAAATCGGAGTGATAGATTAGAATCTAGAGCCAACGGTACGTTTTCTATGTTAAACCATTACACCATTGAAAAACTGGTTACGTTTGCAATCGAAAGAAAAATGACTATAGTTGAAGAGGTAATGGCCCCTAAACTATGTTCTGGGATGAAAAATACAGCTTCAGTGAAATCCGTTTGCAAATCGGAGTGATAGATTAGAATCTAGAGCCAACGGTAAGTTTTCTATGTTAAACAATTACACCATTGAAAAACTGGTTACGTTTGCAATCGAAAGAAAAATGACTATAGTTGAAAAGGTAATGGCCCCTAAACTATGTTCTGGGATGAAAAATACAGTTTCAGTGAAATCCGTTTGCAAATCGGAGTGATAGATTAGAATCTAGAGCCAACGGTAAGTTTTCTATGTTAAACCATTACACCATTGAAAAACTGGTTACGTTTGCAATCGAAAGAAAAATGACTATAGTTGAAGAGGTAATGGCCCCTAAACTATGTTCTGGGATGAAAAATACAGATTCAGTGAAATCCGTTTGCAAATCGGAGTGATAGATTAGAATCTAGAGCCAGCGGTAAGTTTTCTATGTTAAACCATTACACCATTGAAAAACTGGTTACGTTTGCAATCGAAAGAAAAATGACTGAAGTTGAAGAGGTAATGGCCCCTAAACTATGATCTGGGATGAAAAATACAGTTTCAGTGAAATCCGATTGCAAATCGGAGTGATAGATTAGAATCTAGAGCCAACGGTAAGTTTTCTATGTTAAACCATTACACCATTGAAAAACTGGTTACGTTTGCAATCGAAAGAAAAATGACTATAGTTGAAGAGGTAATGGCCCCTAAACTATGTTCTGGGATCAAAGTTACAGCATCAGTGAAATCCGTTTGCAAATCGGAGTGATAGATTAGAATCTAGAGCCAACGGTACGTTTTCTATGTTAAACCATTACACCATTGAAAAACTGGTTACGTTTGCAATCGAAAGAAAAATGACTATAGTTGAAGAGGTAATGGCCCCTAAACTATGTTCTGGGATGAAAAATACAGCTTCAGTGAAATCCGTTTGCAAATCGGAGTGATAGATTAGAATCTAGAGCCAACGGTAAGTTTTCTATGTTAAACCATTACACCATTGAAAAACTGGTTACGTTTGCAATCGAAAGAAAAATGACTATAGTTGAAGAGGTAATGGCCCCTAAACTATGTTCTGGGATGAAAGTTACAGCTTCAGTGAAATCCGTTTGCAAATCGGAGTGATAGATTAGAATCTAGAGCCAACGGTACGTTTTCTATGTTAAACCATTACACCATTGAAAAACTGGTTACGTTTGCAATCGAAAGAAAAATGACTATAGTTGAAGAGGTAATGGCCCCTAAACTATGTTCTGGGATGAAAGTTACAGCTTCAGTGAAATCCGTTTGCAAATCGGAGTGATAGATTAGAATCTAGAGCCAACGGTACGTTTTCTATGTTAAACCATTACACCATTGAAAAACTGGTTACGTTTGCAATCGAAAGAAAAATGACTATAGTTGAAGAGGTAATGGCCCCTAAACTATGTTCTGGGATGAAAGTTACAGCTTCAGTGAAATCCGTTTGCAAATCGGAGTGATAGATTAGAATCTAGAGCCAACGGTACGTTTTCTATGTTAAACCATTACACCATTGAAAAACTAGTTACGTTTGCAATCGAAAGAAAAATGACTACAGTTGAAGAGGTAATGGCCCCTAAACTATGTTCTGGGATGAAAAATACAGCTTCAGTGAAATCCGTTTGCAAATCAGAGTGATAGATTAGAATCTAGAGCCAACGGTAAGTTTTCTATGTTAAACCATTACACCATTGAAAAACTGGTTACGTTTGCAATTGAAAGAAAAATGACTATAGTTGAAGAAGTAATGGCCCCTAAACTATGTTCTGGGATGAAAGTTACAGCTTCAGTGAAATCCATTTGCAAATCGGAGTGATAGATTAGAATCTAGAGCCAACGGTAAGTTTTCTATGTTAAACCATTACACCATTGAAAAACTAGTTACGTTTGCAATCGAAAGAAAAATGACTATAGTTGAAGAGGTAATGGCCCCTAAACTATGTTCTGGGATGAAAAATACAGCTTCAGTGAAATCCGTTTGCAAATCGGAGTGATAGATTAGAATCTAGAGCCAACGGTAAGTTTTCTATGTTAAACCATTACACCATTGAAAAACTGGTTACGTTTGCAATTGAAAGAAAAATGACTATAGTTGAAGAAGTAATGGCCCCTAAACTATGTTCTAGGATGAAAGTTACAGCTTCAGTGAAATCCGTTTGCAAATCGGAGTGATAGATTAGAATCTAGAGCCAACGGTAAGTTTTCTATGTTAAACCATTACACCATTGAAAAACTGGTTACGTTTGCAATCGAAAGAAAAATGACTATAGTTGAAGAGGTAATGGCCCCTAAACTATGTTCTGGGATGAAAGTTACAGCTTCAGTGAAATCCGTTTGCAAATCGGAGTGATAGATTAGAATCTAGAGCCAACGGTACGTTTTCTATGTTAAACCATTGAAAAACTGGTTACGTCTGCAATCGAAAGAAAAATGACTATAGTTGAAGAGGTAATGGCCCCTAAACTATGTTCTGGGATGAAAGTTACAGCTTCAGTGAAATCTGTTTGCAAATCGGAGTGATAGATTAGAATCTAGAGCCAACGGTACGTTTTCTATGTTAAACCATTACACCATTGAAAAACTGGTTACGTTTGCAATCGAAAGAAAAATGACTATAGTTGAAGAGGTAATGGCCCCTAAACTATGTTCTGGGATGAAAAATACAGCTTCAGTGAAATCCGTTTGCAAATCGGAGTGATAGATTAGAATCTAGAGCCAACGGTACGTTTTCTATGTTAAACCATTACACCATTGAAAAACTGGTTACGTCTGCAATCGAAAGAAAAATGACTATAGTTGAAGAGGTAATGGCCCCTAAACTATGTTCTGGGATGAAAAATACAGCTTCAGTGAAATCCGTTTGCAAATCGGAGTGATAGATTAGAATCTAGAGCCAACGGTACGTTTTCTATGTTAAACCATTACACCATTGAAAAACTGGTTACGTCTGCAATCGAAAGAAAAATGACTATAGTTGAAGAGGTAATGGCCCCTAAACTATGTTCTGGGATGAAAAATACAGCTTCAGTGAAATCCGTTTGCAAATCGGAGTGATAGATTAGAATCTAGAGCCAACGGTACGTTTTCTATGTTAAACCATTACACCATTGAAAAACTGGTTACGTTTGCAATCGAAAGAAAAATGACTATAGTTGAAGAGGTAATGGCCCCTAAACTACGTTCTGGGATGAAAGTTACAGCTTCAGTGAAATCCGTTTGCAAATCGGAGTGATAGATTAGAATCTAGAGCCAACGGTACGTTTTCTATGTTAAACCATTACACCATTGAAAAACTGGTTACGTCTGCAATCGAAAGAAAAATGACTATAGTTGAAGAGGTAATGGCCCCTAAACTATGTTCTGGGATGAAAGTTACAGCTTCAGTGAAATCCGTTTGCAAATCGGAGTGATAGATTAGAATCTAGAGCCAACGGTAAGTTTTCTATGTTAAACCATTACACCATTGAAAAACTGGTTACGTCTGCAATCGAAAGAAAAATGACTATAGTTGAAGAGGTAATGGCCCCTAAACTATGTTCTGGGATGAAAGTTACAGTTTCAGTGAAATCCGTTTGCAAATCGGAGTGATAGATTAGAATCTAGAGCCAACGGTAAGTTTTCTATGTTAAACCATTACACCATTGAAAAACTGGTTACGTTTGCAATCGAAAGAAAAATGACTATAGTTGAAGAGGTAATGGCCCCTAAACTATGTTCTGGGATGAAAAATACAGCTTCAGTAAAATCCGTTTGCAAATCGGAGTGATAGATTAGAATCTAGAGCCAACGGTACGTTTTCTATGTTAAACCATTACACCATTGAAAAACTGGTTACGTTTGCAATCGAAAGAAAAATGACTATAGTTGAAGAGGTAATGGCCCCTAAACTATGTTCTGGGATGAAAAATACAGCTTCAGTGAAATCCGTTTGCAAATCGGAGTGATAGATTAGAATCTAGAGCCAACGGTAAGTTTTCTATGTTAAACCATTACACCATTGAAAAACTGGTTACGTTTGCAATTGAAAGAAAAATGACTATAGTTGAAGAAGTAATGGCCCCTAAACTATGTTCTGGGATGAAAGTTACAGCTTCAGTGAAATCCGTTTGCAAATCGGAGTGATAGATTAGAATCTAGAGCCAACGGTAAGTTTTCTATGTTAAACCATTACACCATTGAAAAACTGGTTACGTTTGCAATCGAAAGAAAAATGACTATAGTTGAAGAGGTAATGGCCCCTAAACTATGTTCTGGGATGAAAAATACAGCTTCAGTGAAATCCGTTTGCAAATCGGAGTGATAGATTAGAATCTAGAGCCAACGGTACGTTTTCTATGTTAAACCATTACACCATTGAAAAACTGGTTACGTTTGCAATCGAAAGAAAAATGACTATAGTTGAAGAGGTAATGGCCCCTAAACTATGTTCTGGGATGAAAGTTACAGCTTCAGTGAAATCCGTTTGCAAATCGGAGTGATAGATTAGAATCTAGAGCCAACGGTACGTTTTCTATGTTAAACCATTACACCATTGAAAAACTGGTTACGTTTGCAATCAAAAGAAAAATGACTATAGTTGAAGAGGTAATGGCCCCTAAACTATGTTCTGGGATGAAAAATACAGTTTCAGTGAAATCCGTTTGCAAATCGGAGTGATAGATTAGAATCTAGAGCCAACGGTACGTTTTCTATGTTAAACCATTACACCATTGAAAAACTGGTTACGTTTGCAATCGAAAGAAAAATGACTATAGTTGAAGAGGTAATGGCCCCTAAACTATGTTCTGGGATGAAAGTTACAGCTTCAGTGAAATCCGTTTGCAAATCGGAGTGATAGATTAGAATCTAGAGCCAACGGTACGTTTTCTATGTTAAACCATTACACCATTGAAAAACTGGTTACGTTTGCAATCGAAAGAAAAATGACTATAGTTGAAGAGGTAATGGCCCCTAAACTATGTTCTGGGATGAAAGTTACAGCTTCAGTGAAATCCGTTTGCAAATCGGAGTGATAGATTAGAATCTAGAGCCAACGGTACGTTTTCTATGTTAAACCATTACACCATTGAAAAACTGGTTACGTTTGCAATCGAAAGAAAAATGACTATAGTTGAAGAGGTAATGGCCCCTAAACTATGTTCTGGGATGAAAAATACAGCTTCAGTGAAATCCGTTTGCAAATCGGAGTGATAGATTAGAATCTAGAGCCAACGGTAAGTTTTCTATGTTAAACAATTACACCATTGAAAAACTGGTTACGTTTGCAATCGAAAGAAAAATGACTATAGTTGAAAAGGTAATGGCCCCTAAACTATGTTCTGGGATGAAAAATACAGTTTCAGTGAAATCCGTTTGCAAATCGGAGTGATAGATTAGAATCTAGAGCCAACGGTAAGTTTTCTATGTTAAACCATTACACCATTGAAAAACTGGTTACGTTTGCAATCGAAAGAAAAATGACTATAGTTGAAGAGGTAATGGCCCCTAAACTATGTTCTGGGATGAAAAATACAGATTCAGTGAAATCCGTTTGCAAATCGGAGTGATAGATTAGAATCTAGAGCCAGCGGTAAGTTTTCTATGTTAAACCATTACACCATTGAAAAACTGGTTACGTTTGCAATCGAAAGAAAAATGACTGAAGTTGAAGAGGTAATGGCCCCTAAACTATGATCTGGGATGAAAAATACAGTTTCAGTGAAATCCGATTGCAAATCGGAGTGATAGATTAGAATCTAGAGCCAACGGTAAGTTTTCTATGTTAAACCATTACACCATTGAAAAACTGGTTACGTTTGCAATCGAAAGAAAAATGACTATAGTTGAAGAGGTAATGGCCCCTAAACTATGTTCTGGGATCAAAGTTACAGCATCAGTGAAATCCGTTTGCAAATCGGAGTGATAGATTAGAATCTAGAGCCAACGGTACGTTTTCTATGTTAAACCATTACACCATTGAAAAACTGGTTACGTTTGCAATCGAAAGAAAAATGACTATAGTTGAAGAGGTAATGGCCCCTAAACTATGTTCTGGGATGAAAAATACAGCTTCAGTGAAATCCGTTTGCAAATCGGAGTGATAGATTAGAATCTAGAGCCAACGGTAAGTTTTCTATGTTAAACCATTACACCATTGAAAAACTGGTTACGTTTGCAATCGAAAGAAAAATGACTATAGTTGAAGAGGTAATGGCCCCTAAACTATGTTCTGGGATGAAAGTTACAGCTTCAGTGAAATCCGTTTGCAAATCGGAGTGATAGATTAGAATCTAGAGCCAACGGTACGTTTTCTATGTTAAACCATTACACCATTGAAAAACTGGTTACGTTTGCAATCGAAAGAAAAATGACTATAGTTGAAGAGGTAATGGCCCCTAAACTATGTTCTGGGATGAAAGTTACAGCTTCAGTGAAATCCGTTTGCAAATCGGAGTGATAGATTAGAATCTAGAGCCAACGGTACGTTTTCTATGTTAAACCATTACACCATTGAAAAACTGGTTACGTTTGCAATCGAAAGAAAAATGACTATAGTTGAAGAGGTAATGGCCCCTAAACTATGTTCTGGGATGAAAGTTACAGCTTCAGTGAAATCCGTTTGCAAATCGGAGTGATAGATTAGAATCTAGAGCCAACGGTACGTTTTCTATGTTAAACCATTACACCATTGAAAAACTAGTTACGTTTGCAATCGAAAGAAAAATGACTACAGTTGAAGAGGTAATGGCCCCTAAACTATGTTCTGGGATGAAAAATACAGCTTCAGTGAAATCCGTTTGCAAATCAGAGTGATAGATTAGAATCTAGAGCCAACGGTAAGTTTTCTATGTTAAACCATTACACCATTGAAAAACTGGTTACGTTTGCAATTGAAAGAAAAATGACTATAGTTGAAGAAGTAATGGCCCCTAAACTATGTTCTGGGATGAAAGTTACAGCTTCAGTGAAATCCATTTGCAAATCGGAGTGATAGATTAGAATCTAGAGCCAACGGTAAGTTTTCTATGTTAAACCATTACACCATTGAAAAACTGGTTACGTTTGCAATCGAAAGAAAAATGACTATAGTTGAAGAGGTAATGGCCCCTAAACTATGTTCTGGGATGAAAAATACAGCTTCAGTGAAATCCGTTTGCAAATCGGAGTGATAGATTAGAATCTAGAGCCAACGGTAAGTTTTCTATGTTAAACCATTACACCATTGAAAAACTGGTTACGTTTGCAATCGAAAGAAAAATGACTATAGTTGAAGAGGTAATGGCCCCTAAACTATGTTCTGGGATCAAAGTTACAGCATCAGTGAAATCCGTTTGCAAATCGGAGTGATAGATTAGAATCTAGAGCCAACGGTACGTTTTCTATGTTAAACCATTACACCATTGAAAAACTGGTTACGTTTGCAATCGAAAGAAAAATGACTATAGTTGAAGAGGTAATGGCCCCTAAACTATGTTCTGGGATGAAAAATACAGCTTCAGTGAAATCCGTTTGCAAATCGGAGTGATAGATTAGAATCTAGAGCCAACGGTAAGTTTTCTATGTTAAACCATTACACCATTGAAAAACTGGTTACGTTTGCAATCGAAAGAAAAATGACTATAGTTGAAGAGGTAATGGCCCCTAAACTATGTTCTGGGATGAAAGTTACAGCTTCAGTGAAATCCGTTTGCAAATCGGAGTGATAGATTAGAATCTAGAGCCAACGGTACGTTTTCTATGTTAAACCATTACACCATTGAAAAACTGGTTACGTTTGCAATCGAAAGAAAAATGACTATAGTTGAAGAGGTAATGGCCCCTAAACTATGTTCTGGGATGAAAGTTACAGCTTCAGTGAAATCCGTTTGCAAATCGGAGTGATAGATTAGAATCTAGAGCCAACGGTACGTTTTCTATGTTAAACCATTACACCATTGAAAAACTGGTTACGTTTGCAATCGAAAGAAAAATGACTATAGTTGAAGAGGTAATGGCCCCTAAACTATGTTCTGGGATGAAAAATACAGCTTCAGTGAAATCCGTTTGCAAATCGGAGTGATAGATTAGAATCTAGAGCCAACGGTAAGTTTTCTATGTTAAACCATTACACCATTGAAAAACTGGTTACGTTTGCAATCGAAAGAAAAATGACTGAAGTTGAAGAGGTAATGGCCCCTAAACTATGATCTGGGATGAAAAATACAGTTTCAGTGAAATCCGTTTGCAAATCGGAGTGATAGATTAGAATCTAGAGCCAACGGTAAGTTTTCTATGTTAAACCATTACACCATTGAAAAACTGGTTACGTTTGCAATCGAAAGAAAAATGACTATAGTTGAAGAGGTAATGGCCCCTAAACTATGTTCTGGGATCAAAGTTACAGCATCAGTGAAATCCGTTTGCAAATCGGAGTGATAGATTAGAATCTAGAGCCAACGGTCCGTTTTCTGTGTTAAACCATTACACCATTGAAAAACTGGTTACGTTTGCAATCGAAAGAAAAATGACTATAGTTGAAGAGGTAATGGCCCCTAAACTATGTTCTGGGATGAAAAATACAGCTTCAGTGAAATCCGTTTGCAAATCGGAGTGATAGATTAGAATCTAGAGCCAACGGTAAGTTTTCTATGTTAAACCATTACACCATTGAAAAACTGGTTACGTTTGCAATTGAAAGAAAAATGACTATAGTTGAAGAAGTAATGGCCCCTAAACTATGTTCTAGGATGAAAGTTACAGCTTCAGTGAAATCCGTTTGCAAATCGGAGTGATAGATTAGAATCTAGAGCCAACGGTAAGTTTTCTATGTTAAACCATTACACCATTGAAAAACTGGTTACGTTTGCAATCGAAAGAAAAATGACTATAGTTGAAGAGGTAATGGCCCCTAAACTATGTTCTGGGATGAAAGTTACAGCTTCAGTGAAATCCGTTTGCAAATCGGAGTGATAGATTAGAATCTAGAGCCAACGGTACGTTTTCTATGTTAAACCATTACACCATTGAAAAACTGGTTACGTTTGGAAATCGAAAGAAAAATGACTATAGTTGAAGAGGTAATGGCCCCTAAACTATGTTCTGGGATGAAAAATACAGTTTCAGTGAAATCCGTTTGCAAATCGGAGTGATAGATTAGAATCTAGAGCCAACGGTACGTTTTCTATGTTAAACCATTACACCATTGAAAAACTGGTTACGTTTGCTATCGAAAGAAAAATGACTATAGTTGAAGAGGTAATGGCCCCTAAACTATGTTCTGGGAAGAAAAATACAGCTTCAGTGAAATCCGTTTGCAAATCGGAGTGATAGATTAGAATCTAGAGCCAACGGTACGTTTTCTATGTTAAACCACTACACCATTGAAAAACTGGTTACGTTTGCAATCGAAAGAAAAATGACTATAGTTGAAGAGGTAATGGCCCCTAAACTATGTTCTGGGAACAAAGTTACAGCATCAGTGAAATCCGTTTGCAAATCGGAGTGATAGATTAGAATCTAGAGCCAACGGTACGTTTTCTATGTTAAACCATTACACCATTGAAAAACTGGTTACGTTTGCAATCGAAAGAAAAATGACTATAGTTGAAGAGGTAATGGCCCCTAAACTATGTTCTGGGATGAAAAATACAGCTTCAGTGAAATCCGTTTGCAAATCGGAGTGATAGATTAGAATCTAGAGCCAACGGTAAGTTTTCTATGTTAAACCATTACACCATTGAAAAACTGGTTACGTTTGCAATCGAAAGAAAAATGACTATAGTTGAAGAGGTAATGGCCCCTAAACTATGTTCTGGGATGAAAGTTACAGCTTCAGTGAAATCCGTTTGCAAATCGGAGTGATAGATTAGAATCTAGAGCCAACGGTACGTTTTCTATGTTAAACCATTACACCATTGAAAAACTGGTTACGTTTGCAATCGAAAGAAAAATGACTATAGTTGAAGAGGTAATGGCCCCTAAACTATGTTCTGGGATGAAAGTTACAGCTTCAGTGAAATCCGTTTGCAAATCGGAGTGATAGATTAGAATCTAGAGCCAACGGTACGTTTTCTATGTTAAACCATTACACCATTGAAAAACTGGTTACGTTTGCAATCGAAAGAAAAATGACTATAGTTGAAGAGGTAATGGCCCCTAAACTATGTTCTGGGATGAAAAATACAGCTTCAGTGAAATCCGTTTGCAAATCGGAGTGATAGATTAGAATCTAGAGCCAACGGTAAGTTTTCTATGTTAAACCATTACACCATTGAAAAACTGGTTACGTTTGCAATCGAAAGAAAAATGACTGAAGTTGAAGAGGTAATGGCCCCTAAACTATGATCTGGGATGAAAAATACAGTTTCAGTGAAATCCGTTTGCAAATCGGAGTGATAGATTAGAATCTAGAGCCAACGGTAAGTTTTCTATGTTAAACCATTACACCATTGAAAAACTGGTTACGTTTGCAATCGAAAGAAAAATGACTATAGTTGAAGAGGTAATGGCCCCTAAACTATGTTCTGGGATCAAAGTTACAGCATCAGTGAAATCCGTTTGCAAATCGGAGTGATAGATTAGAATCTAGAGCCAACGGTACGTTTTCTATGTTAAACCATTACACCATTGAAAAACTGGTTACGTTTGCAATCGAAAGAAAAATGACTATAGTTGAAGAGGTAATGGCCCCTAAACTATGTTCTGGGATGAAAAATACAGCTTCAGTGAAATCCGTTTGCAAATCGGAGTGATAGATTAGAATCTAGAGCCAACGGTAAGTTTTCTATGTTAAACCATTACACCATTGAAAAACTGGTTACGTTTGCAATCGAAAGAAAAATGACTATAGTTGAAGAGGTAATGGCCCCTAAACTATGTTCTGGGCTGAAAGTTACAGCTTCAGTGAAATCCGTTTGCAAATCGGAGTGATAGATTAGAATCTAGAGCCAACGGTAAGTTTTCTATGTTAAACCATTACACCATTGAAAAACTGGTTACGTTTGCAATCGAAAGAAAAATGACTATAGTTGAAGAGGTAATGGCCCCTAAACTATGTTCTGGGATGAAAGTTACAGCTTCAGTGAAATCCGTTTGCAAATGGGAGTGATAGATTAGAATCTAGAGCCAACGGTACGTTTTCTATGTTAAACCATTACACCATTGAAAAACTGGTTACGTCTGCAATCGAAAGAAAAATGACTATAGTTGAAGAGGTAATGGCCCCTAAACTATGTTCTGGGATGAAAGTTACAGCTTCAGTGAAATCCGTTTGCAAATCGGAGTGATAGATTAGAATCTAGAGCCAACGGTACGTTTTCTATGTTAAACCATTACACCATTGAAAAACTAGTTACGTTTGCAATCGAAAGAAAAATGACTACAGTTGAAGAGGTAATGGCCCCTAAACTATGTTCTGGGATGAAAAATACAGCTTCAGTGAAATCCGTTTGCAAATCAGAGTGATAGATTAGAATCTAGAGCCAACGGTAAGTTTTCTATGTTAAACCATTACACCATTGAAAAACTGGTTTCGTTTGCAATTGAAAGAAAAATGACTATAGTTGAAGAAGTAATGGCCCCTAAACTATGTTCTGGGATGAAAGTTACAGCTTCAGTGAAATCCATTTGCAAATCGGAGTGATAGATTAGAATCTAGAGCCAACGGTAAGTTTTCTATGTTAAACCATTACACCATTGAAAAACTGGTTACGTTTGCAATCGAAAGAAAAATGACTATAGTTGAAGAGGTAATGGCCCCTAAACTATGTTCTGGGCTGAAAGTTACAGCTTCAGTGAAATCCGTTTGCAAATCGGAGTGATAGATTAGAATCTAGAGCCAACGGTAAGTTTTCTATGTTAAACCATTACACCATTGAAAAACTGGTTACGTTTGCAATTGAAAGAAAAATGACTATAGTTGAAGAAGTAATGGCCCCTAAACTATGTTCTAGGATGAAAGTTACAGCTTCAGTGAAATCCGTTTGCAAATCGGAGTGATAGATTAGAATCTAGAGCCAACGGTACGTTTTCTATGTTAAACCATTACACCATTGAAAAACTAGTTACGTTTGCAATCGAAAGAAAAATGACTATAGTTGAAGAGGTAATGGCCCCTAAACTATGTTCTGGGATGAAAAATACAGCTTCAGTGAAATCCGTTTGCAAATCGGAGTGATAGATTAGAATCTAGAGCCAACGGTACGTTTTCTATGTTAAACCATTACACCATTGAAAAACTGGTTAAGTTTGCAATCGAAAGAAAAATGACTATAGTTGAAGAGGTAATGGCCCCTAAACTATGTTCTGGGATGAAAGTTACAGCTTCAGTGAAATCCGTTTGCAAATCGGAGTGATAGATTAGAATCTAGAGCCAACGGTACGTTTTCTATGTTAAACCATTACACCATTGAAAAACTAGTTACGTTTGCAATCGAAAGAAAAATGACTATAGTTGAAGAGGTAATGGCCCCTAAACTATGTTCTGGGAAGAAAAATACAGCTTCAGTGAAATCCGTTTGCAAATCGGAGTGATAGATTAGAATCTAGAGCCAACGGTACGTTTTCTATGTTAAACCACTACACCATTGAAAAACGGGTTACGTTTGCAATCGAAAGAAAAATTACTATAGTTGAAGAGGTAATGGCCCCTAAACTATGTTCTGGGATGAAAAATACAGCTTCAGTAAAATCCGTTTGCAAATCGGAGTGATAGATTAGAATCTAGAGCCAACGGTAAGTTTTCTATGTTAAACCATTACACCATTGAAAAACTGGTTACGTTTGCAATTGAAAGAAAAATGACTATAGTTGAAGAAGTAATGGCCCCTAAACTATGTTCTGGGATGAAAGTTACAGCTTCAGTGAAATCCGTTTGCAAATCGGAGTGATAGATTAGAATCTAGAGCCAACGGTACGTTTTCTATGTTAAACCATTACACCATTGAAAAACTGGTTACGTTTGCAATCGAAAGAAAAATGACTATAATTGAAGAGGTAATGGCCCCTAAACTATGTTCTGGGATGAAAAATACTGCTTCAGTGAAATCCGTTTGCAAATCGGAGTGATAGATTAGAATCTAGAGCCAACGGTACGTTTTCTATGTTAAACCACTACACCATTGAAAAACTGGTTACGTTTGCAATCGAAAGAAAAATTACTATAGTTGAAGAGGTAATGGCCCCTAAACTATGTTCTGGGATGAAAAATACAGCTTCAGTAAAATCCGTTTGCAAATCGGAGTGATAGATTAGAATCTAGAGCCAACGGTACGTTTTCTATGTTAAACCATTACACCATTGAAAAACTAGTTACGTTTGCAATCGAAAGAAAAATGACTATAGTTGAAGAGGTAATGGCCCCTAACCTATGTTCTGGGATGAAAAATACAGCTTCAGTGAAATCCGTTTGCAAATCGGAGTGATAGATTAGAATCTAGAGCCAAACGTTTTCTATGTTAAACCATTACACCATTGAAAAACTGGTTACGTCTGCAATCGAAAGAAAAATGACTATAGTTGAAGAGGTAATGGCCCCTAAACTATGTTCTGGGATGAAAAATACAGCTTCAGTGAAATCCGTTTGCAAATCGGAGTGATAGATTAGAATCTAGAGCCAACGGTAAGTTTTCTATGTTAAACCATTACACCATTGAAAAACTGGTTACGTTTGCAATTGAAAGAAAAATGACTATAGTTGAAGAAGTAATGGCCCCTAAACTATGTTCTGGGATGAAAGTTACAGCTTCAGTGAAATCCGTTTGCAAATTGGAGTGATAGATTAGAATCTAGAGCCAACGGTACGTTTTCTATGTTAAACCATTACACCATTGAAAAACTGGTTACGTTTGCAATCGAAAGAAAAATGACGGGGGGCGCTAGTGAGGCGCTTACTGGAGAAGATGTGCCTTCAGTGAGCTCCTGCTTCACATCCAGACTGCACTTGATATACCCCACGGATCTGGACGAGTGATACCTTGAATCGAAGCTATAGGGCCCAGGAATGCATAGGAGCCCTCAACAGTACCCTCTGAGAAGCCGCAAATCTGCAAGACCCCTGCTTTCTCCACTTCGTTTCAGGAGGAATTTTTCCAAGATGGCCGACAGGGCCTTGCCTGAAAACACAGCTCAGCTTCTCCCTGCAGCTTCCCTGCCTCCCACGGATGATCCAGCTTACATGGAGGACCAGTTCCCGGGACCCTCGCAAGAACTATCACCAGGTCAGCCTCCTAGATCGCCCGGCTTAACACCAGGTGCGTCACAGCCGCCACCGCTAATTACGCATGCCGCTACGCATAGTACGCATAAAAATACGCATGCCCCATGCAAGTCAATGGCGGAAAATACGCGTAAAAATACGCATTACGCATACGGCAATACGCAATGCCATGCAGAAGATACGCTTGAGCATGCGCATCAAACGCCACCTAGACCTGCGCAACAAAGTACGCATCGGACACCCGAACGCGTACGAACCCAACAAGAAGGTACGCATGAAAATACGCATGGTGAAGAGAAGGATACGCGTCAGTCATCACAATTACAGGGCATGTCAGCAGAAGACCTGATGCGTACCATGAGGCGTATTTTTAAGGAGGAATTACGCGATGCGGTGGATGAACTCTCTCAGCAAATAAATGATATCGGGCAAAGAGTTGATGTCTTGGAGAAGCAAACAGATGACTTAGTTACAGCCATTAATCAAGACAGAAAACAGCTCGATGACCATGACGATAGGCTGGACGCGCATGAAGCGAAGCTGGAAGATCTGGAGAACCGCAGTAGAAGAGCAAATGTGAGGATCCGAGGACTCCCTGAGTCTTTTGAGGACCCAGAAGCGATAGCCAACAAGCTTTTTGCAACTCTTCTCCCCCAAGTTGATCCTGCTCATTGGACGGTGATTCGCATCCACAGGGCTTTAACCAAACCAAGAAACCCAGATCTTCCGCGTGATATTATAGCTAAGCTGGCTTCAGAGGATGCGCGAGACAAAATCCTGGTGGCAGCAAGGGATCTTACAACACTCCCAGAAGTCCCGGGCTCAGTCCAATTGTATGCCGACCTTGCACCAGCTACCATTGCTAGACGACGAGAAATGAGGCCGTACACGCTGGCTCTGCAACAGCATTCCATCAAATATCGATGGGGCTTCCCCTTCTTGCTGACCTTCAAGATTAATGGCAAACTATACAACTGCAAGAGACCGGAGGAGGCGGCTCAGGCCCTCAATGAGGCGTCTATCCCCTTCACCATTCCGAAGCCGGGCCAACCACCTCCCAAGACCCAACGTTCTGGGAAACCACGAAGAGTATGGAAAACGGCTGGAGGCTCTTCATTTCGCCCGCGGCAGTTGGACATGGATGCGGCCTGATGCCCTGATTCGAGTTTCCATTTGAATGACCTATAGTGGTCTATGGCACCCATCAGGTGTCCCAAACATGTCAATCCCCTTTATGATGTGGGTGACATTTCAACATGAGCAATTCCCCTAATTGACTCATTGGTTTTGTGTGGCCTCTACATGCGCCATTACCCTTTATGATGTGGGTGGCGTGAAGACACCATCCGTTTCTTGGAAGAAGTTTTAAGACTCAAGGTTTACTCCAGGCTTGGAGGTAACCTGGCCGGCTGAAAAAGGCCCGGCATAATATTTCAGCATTGCCCCTTTATGATGTTGGGCAGATGCCGTGATTATAATTTCATACTGGACTAAGTAGAGGCCACACATCTGTTATAGAATGGGCAGCATCCGGCTGCTGTGAGTTTGGGAACAGAGACACCTGAGTGCATCGCACAGTACTTTTGCCTCTGCCAGATGCATTGGATGCCCCATGATTGTTTTATAGTTATCTTGCTAATATGCCATTAGGTTAGACATTCGGTTAATATGTCTGGACTTTTTAGACCTTAACATAGGAAGGTTTATATTGCGGGTTCGCTGTGTTTGGATCCGTGTGGTTATAATTGTTGTTAATTATATTAGATATCTATGCAGTCAGATGTGATACACTGTGGCTGTTCCCCCCTTGTTAGATGGTGCCTGGAGTTAGGCGGGCGCTTTTTGCGCGGGCCCGACCCCAACCACCATCATCGCACGCTTGTGCTGTCCCCCCCCTGATAGGTCAAGAAGACACACGGGGTGCGGTGTGTTTCAACACCAGCCCCCTCCTTACAATGTTCAGAATAGACAAGAATCCAAGCCAGACTTGTTCAGCTGTCCTTTTAGCTTTCCAATATTTCATGAGAATCTTCCCATTTATTCCACCATGAGCAATAAACCCTGCAACATTGTTACCCATAATGTAAGAGGCCTGAACTCCCCCCATAAACGAAAGTAGGCACTTGTTGAGCTGGCCCGATCTTCCCCAGACGTGATCTGTCTCCAGGAGTCCCACTTCACTAATAAATCATATCCTAAATTCTTTCATCCCAAATATAAAAGAGCATTCTGTTCAAACTACACCCAGAAAAAAAGAGGAGTGGTTATTCTCTTGGCGAACTCGTTTCCTTTTGAGGTAAGCTCTTGCCTCACTGACTCCGAGGGAACACATTGTATTCTCCTTGGTCAGTATCAAAACAAAACACTTTGCATTACAAACATTTACGCCCCCCCTGACCGGACCACGGAGGTTATTTCCGGAGTATCGGACATTCTTTTAACTTTGAAGTTTGATACTTTGATCTGGGCGGGAGACTTTAATATTACCCCAAACAATAATTTAGACAGAACGCACCCGCAGAGATCAACGGAAGCTAAAAGAGCGAAAGCTATCTTTGAAAAAATACTTAAGCTTCATTCTTTGGTGGACTCCTGGAGGGAGAGCAATGGCAAACAAAGAGGTTACACATATATGTCGGCCCCCCATAATTCATACTCCAGGATCGATTTCATACTTATATCACTCACTAGTCTTCCCTCCCTGATTTACGCCAGAAATCTGCTGTGTCCGTGGTCGGATCATGACCCCCTTCTTATAGCTCTAAATTCATTGACACCTAAAACATCCAGAGCCCCCTGGCGTCTGAATGAGGCCCTTCTATATAATTCAGATATTAGTAGTGGAATCGAGAATACGATCTCTGAATACTTTCGTATAAACGATACAGGAGACATATCCCCGTTGACAGTGTGGCTAGCGCATAAGGCGGTAGTGAGAGGTGATCTGATCCAGGCAGCCTCCAAATTCAAGAGAGATAGAAATAAGATTATTTCCGATATTGAATTTAAACTGCATAAGCTTCATATGGTTAACACGCTGCAGCCATCAAGATTCCTTCTAAAACAAATTCAAGATTTGCAATTACAGGCTGATGCCCTTCTCAACTCAGAAACAGAAAAGGCTCTTAGATGGACTGCTGCGGCCTCATACGATCAGCTAAATAAACCTAAAAGATGGCTAGCAGCCAAACTTCGGGCCCAACAGACCGTCAACCGAATCCTTAAAATTAGGGGCAAGGATGGAAATGTTACTTCCAATCCAGATACGATATATGAAATATTCTCTGACTATTATAAGGAGTTATATAGCGATAAAGATGATAATACCTACGCTCAGAGCAGACAAAATTTTTTAGACTCCACTATTAAAAAGACCCTGACCGCGGACACAGTTAAGATGTTGAATGCTGACATAACCCAGGAGGAAATTCACTTGGCAATTAAGAAGCTTAAAAGAGCAAAAGCCCCTGGACCCGATGGTTTCTCCCCCATATACTATAAAAAGTACGAGGCCCTTTTATCCCCCCACCTCCAAAAATGCTTTAATTATTTGATGCAGGGAAATATACCCCCCACAGACTTTCTGTCCTCAGCAGTTGTGATGATTCCTAAACCACCTGCCGGCTTTAATCCACAGAGACCAGGTTGGTTTTGTGCCAAAAAGGCAAGCCCCTGACAACATCCGTAAGATTGTTACCCTGCAACATTATTGTAAGCAGACCGCCACATGTGTGGCCATCTTGGCTCTTGATATGGAGAAGGCATTTGACCTGATACGGTGGCCATACATGGAGGCGGTCCTGCAAAAATATGGGGTGCACGGAAATTATTTGAAGGCCATCTCGGCACTATATTCCCCGTCTACTGCCACCCTGAAGATGCCCTCCATCACTAAACGATCATTCTCAATCCAGAGGGGCACACGGCAGGGATGTCCCTTATCGCCGGGATTATTTGCACTTATGATGGAACCTTTGGCAGAAAAGATCCGACGGAACCCCGAAATAGTGGGGGTGAGGGTGGGGTCCAGGGAATATAAAACATCACTATTCGCTGACGATGTCCTCTTGACCCTTACCTCGCCCCATGACTCGATTCCAAAGTTGTTGGAGGAGATTGAAAACTTCTCGCCCTTCTCTGGGTTCCGTTTAAATTTAGATAAATCTGAACTTATGATTTCAAAAATGGACCGGACAGACGCGGCACTTTTGGCCAAGCGATATGGGCTGCAATTTCAATCTCAATTTATCCAATACCTGGGCATCAAGCTAGCAGCGGACCCCTCTAACCTCTATAAATTAAATTATCCCTCAATGTATTCTAGATTGACTCATGATCTGGAGAGCTGGGAGGACTATCCCCTGTCCATGCTCGGACGGATTTCAGCCGTCAGGATGACGCTCCTACCTAGGTTGCTGTACTTATTCCGAACTATCCCCGTAGCTGTAACGAAAGGCCCGGTTCAGCACTTGCAAACGCTGATACAAAAGTTTATATGGAGGAAGCGGAAGGCCAGAATAAAATATCTTACGCTAGCCAGGCCCAGAGACCTTGGAGGACTTAATGCTCCACTTTTATTTAATTATTATAAAGCGGCCCAGATAGCTCAGTTAGCAACAGCGAATGCCAACCCACTGATAGCCCCATTATGGGTGGAAATTGAATCACAGCTAGTGTCTCCCCTATCTCTAGCAGGTTTGATGTGGGCCAAGAAGATCCCGATTGCTAAAATTAGGAAGCTCTCCCCAGTCTCAGCCCACTCACTTAGCCTGTGGTCTAAAATTAGATTTGTTATGCGATTGCAATCCACACCCTCGTGTATGACCCAAATATTCCGCAACCCGGACTTTGTACCGGGCCAATCCATGAACCAATTCAAATGGTGGTATACGAAAGGATTTCAGACTGTGGGGAAATTTCTATGTTCTTTCAAAATCTCCACTCCCGCCCAGTTTATTAAGAACCATAGTGTCCCCAGGGAAGAGTTGGGTAGGCTGGACCTAATATTTAAGTATTTGTCCACTCTGGATCCTAAAAGAGAAGTCCTGACGTACTGTTCCTTTGAAGTCAGGTGCAAGAATGGGCCCATGGACAGAGGCTTTATCTCAGAACTATATGCAATCCTCTCTTACCCCACGATTGATGGCAAGCTTAAAGCCCAGATTGATTGGGAGAAGGACAGCGGGATGGAGATTTCTGAGTCCAAGTGGACCCATTGTTGCACATCACTGACACGAGGTTCCTTATTCTATTCGTCTATAGAGATATCATTCAAATTACTCCACAGAATTCACCTCACCCCCGTCAAATTGCATATCTTCAACTCAACGGCCTCTCCATATTGTTTCCGGAAATGCGGACAGATTGGGTCCTTGTGGCACATCTGGTGGGCTTGCCCTAAGGCACACACATTCTGGTCAGGGATCTGGAGTAAAATTCAACTAATCACTGGTATACAATCTGATATGGATCCTTCTGTGATTTTACTAGGTAACCGCCCTAAATCAGTGAAATATGCCACACATAAACTGGTCCAATTCGCACTTTCACAAGCTAGAAGACACCTGGCCTCCAAATGGAAATCAACTGGGCTGTCAGTGGACGAGGTCTTTCGCAATCTTAATAACACCATGACTTCTGATCATATTAGAGCTAAGATTTTCGATACAACTGAATTTTTTTTTAAAGTATGGGATCCATGGATTGAGTGGCAGGACAATGCCGGCCTTTCATACGTCCTCCACTCCTTCTAGGATAGCTCCATCCCCCGGGTCTCTGACCATATACTTATTGGGTAACGACATACATGCTAGTTTGGCAGTTGAACATGTGAGATATCTCATACTCTATGTCTTTTATAGCTCATTCTGAACACGAAAGCTTATCAAAGTACCGGCTGGGTGGGTGCACGCTCCACCCCCTATGACCTATCCCTCCCCTCCATTCCCCCCCCCCCACCACCACACCCTTTCCTCCCTATCCTACTGGGTGTACCATTGGCATGATGTGGAGTCCCCACCCATGGTCCATCCTTTCACCCCCTACCCTTCCCCCCCTTAGCCACCCCCTTATTCCCACCCCCCTACCCCCCTTACTATATTGCAAGTATGTTAAGATGTTTTGGATATATCTTTGTATTATTTGTACGCATTTTTGTATGTTTTTGGCTCTCAAGAAAAACATCTGTTTTATGTGACCCTGATTATCTGTTCTGTAAGATATTCCCCACATGTGGGGAAATTTTGATATTTTGACTCGTTTGTTAACTGAATCATATCTTAATAAACACCCTTGGAACGAAAGAAAAATGACTATGGTTGAAGAGGTAATGGCCCCTAAACTATGTTCTGGGATGAAAGTTACAGCTTCAGTGAAATCCGTTTGCAAATCGGAGTGATAGATTAGAATCTAGAGCCAACGGCACGTTTTCTATGTTAAACCATTACACCATTGAAAAACTGGTTACGTTTGCAATCGAAAGAAAAATGACTATAATTGAAGAGGTAATGGCCCCTAAACTATGTTCTGGGATGAAAAATACAGCTTCAGTGAAATCCGTTTGCAAATCGGAGTGATAGATTAGAATCTAGAGCCAACGGTACGTTTTCTATGTTAAACCATTACACCATTGAAAAACTGGTTACGTCTGCAATCGAAAGAAAAATGACTATAGTTGAAGAGGTAATGGCCCCTAAACTATGTTCTGGGATGAAAAATACAGCTTCAGTGAAATCCGTTTGCAAATCGGAGTGATAGATTAGAATCTAGAGCCAACGGTACGTTTTCTATGTTAAACCATTACACCATTGAAAAACTGGTTACGTTTGCAATCGAAAGAAAAATGACTATAATTGAAAAGGTAATGGCCCCTAAACTATGTTCTGGGATGAAAAATACAGCTTCAGTGAAATCCGTTTGCAAATCGGAGTGATAGATTAGAATCTAGAGCCAACGGTACGTTTTCTATGTTAAACCATTACACCATTGAAAAACTGGTTACGTTTGCAATCGAAAGAAAAATGACTATAGTTGAAGAGGTAATGGCCCCTAAACTATGTTCTGGGATGAAAGTTACAGCTTCAGTGAAATCCGTTTGCAAATCGGAGTGATAGATTAG
Organism: Hyperolius riggenbachi; assembly: GCF_040937935.1. Lineage (NCBI taxonomy): Eukaryota > Metazoa > Chordata > Amphibia > Anura > Hyperoliidae > Hyperolius > Hyperolius riggenbachi. The sequence goes on along the minus strand of NC_090656.1, from coordinate 151,683,871 downwards.
AATCTAGAGCCAACGGTGCGTTTTCTATGTTAAACCATTACACCATTGAAAAACTGGTTACGTTTGCAATCGAAAGAAAAATGACTATAATTGAAGAGGTAATGGCCCCTAAACTATGTTCTGGGATGAAAAATACAGCTTCAGTGAAATCCGTTTGCAAATCGGAGTGATAGATTAGAATCTAGAGCCAACGGTACGTTTTCTATGTTAAACCATTACACCATTGAAAAACTGGTTACGTTTGCAATCGAAAGAAAAATGACTATAATTGAAGAGGTAATGGCCCCTAAACTATGTTCTGGGATGAAAAATACAGCTTCAGTGAAATCCGTTTGCAAATCGGAGTGATAGATTAGAATCTATAGCCAACGGTACGTTTTCTATGTTAAACCATTACACCATTGAAAAACTGCAATCGAAAGAAAAATGACTATAGTTGAAGAGGTAATGGCCCCTAAACTATGTTCTGGGATGAAAGTTACAGCTTCAGTGAAATCCGTTTGCAAATCGGAGTGATAGATTAGAATCTAGAGCCAACGGTACGTTTTCTATGTTAAACCATTACACCATTGAAAAACTGGTTACGTTTGCAATCGAAAGAAAAATGACTTTAGTTGAAGAGGTAATGGCCCCTAAACTATGTTCTGGGATGAAAAATACAGCTTCAGTGAAATCCGTTTGCAAATCGGAGTGATAGATTAGAATCTAGAGCCAACGGTAAGTTTTCTATGTTAAACCATTACATCATTGAAAAACTGGTTACGTTTGCAATCGAAAGAAAAATGACTATAGTTGAAGAGGTAATGGCCCCTAAACTATGTTCTGGGATGAAAAATACAGCTTCAGTGAAATCCGTTTGCAAATCGGAGTGATAGATTAGAATCTAGAGCCAACGGTACGTTTTCTATGTTAAACCATTACACCATTGAAAAACTGGTTACGTTTGCAATCGAAAGAAAAATGACTATAGTTGAAGAGGTAATGGCCCCTAAACTATGTTCTGGGATGAAAAATACAGCTTCAGTGAAATCCGTTTGCAAATCGGAGTGATAGATTAGAATCTAGAGCCAACGGTAAGTTTTCTATGTTAAACCATTACACCATTGAAAAACTGGTTACGTTTGCAATCGAAAGAAAAATGACTATAGTTGAAGAGGTAATGGCCCCTAAACTATGTTCTGGGATGAAAAAATACAGCTTCAGTGAAATCCGTTTGCAAATCGGAGTGATAGATTAGAATCTAGAGCCAACGGTACGTTTTCTATGTTAAACCATTACACCATTGAAAAACTGGTTACGTTTGCAATCGAAAGAAAAATGACTATAGTTGAAGAGGTAATGGCCCCTAAACTATGTTCTGGGATGAAAAATACAGCTTCAGTGAAATCCGTTTGCAAATCGGAGTGATAGATTAGAATCTAGAGCCAACGGTACGTTTTCTATGTTAAACCATTACACCATTGAAAAACTGGTTACGTTTGCAATCGAAAGAAAAATGACTATAGTTGAAGAGGTAATGGCCCCTAAACTATGTTCTGGGATGAAAGTTACAGCTTCAGTGAAATCCGTTTCCAAATCGGAGTGATAGATTAGAATCTAGAGCCAACGGTACGTTTTCTATGTTAAACCATTACACCATTGAAAAACTGGTTATGTCTGCAATCGAAAGAAAAATGACTATAGTTGAAGAGGTAATGGCCCCTAAACTATGTTCTGGGATGAAAGTTACAGCTTCAGTGAAATCCGTTTGCAAATCAGAGTGAGAGATTAGAATCTAGAGCCAACGGTACGTTTTCTATGTTAAACCATTACACCATTGAAAAACTGGTTACGTTTGCAATCGAAAGAAAAATGACTATAGTTGAAGAGGTAATGGCCCCTAAACTATGTTCTGGGATGAAAGTTACAGCTTCAGTGAAATCCGTTTGCAAATCGGAGTGATAGATTAGAATCTAGAGCCAACGGTACGTTTTCTATGTTAAACCATTACACCATTGAAAAACTGGTTACGTTTGCAATCGAAAGAAAAATGACTATAGTTGAAGAGGTAATGGCCCCTAAACTATGTTCTGGGATGAAAGTTACAGCTTCAGTGAAATCCGTTTGCAAATCGGAGTGATAGATTAGAATCTAGAGCCAACGGTACGTTTTCTATGTTAAACCATTACACCATTGAAAAACTGGTTACGTCTGCAATCGAAAGAAAAATGACTATAGTTGAAGAGGTAATGGCCCCTAAACTATGTTCTGGGATGAAAGTTACAGCTTCAGTGAAATCCATTTGCAAATCAGAGTGATAGATTAGAATCTAGAGCCAACGGTACGTTTTCTATGTTAAACCATTACACCATTGAAAAACTGGTTACGTTTGCAATCGAAAGAAAAATGACTATAGTTGAAGAGGTAATGGCCCCTAAACTATGTTCTGGGATGAAAGTTACAGCTTCAGTGAAATCCGTTTGCAAATCGGAGTGATAGATTAGAATCTAGAGCCAACGGTACGTTTTCTATGTTAAACCATTACACCATTGAAAAACTGGTTACGTTTGCAATCGAAAGAAAAATGACTATAGTTGAAGAGGTAATGGCCCCTAAACTATGTTCTGGGATGAAAGTTACAGCTTCAGTGAAATCCGTTTGCAAATCGGAGTGATAGATTAGAATCTAGAGCCAACGGTACGTTTTCTATGTTAAACCATTACACCATTGAAAAACTAGTTACGTTTGCAATCGAAAGAAAAATGACTATAGTTGAAGAGGTAATGGCCCCTAAACTATGTTCTGGGATTAAAAATACAGCTTCAGTGAAATCCGTTTGCAAATCGGAGTGATAGATTAGAATCTAGAGCCAACGGTACGTTTTCTATGTTAAACCATTACACCATTGAAAAACTGGTTACGTTTGCAATCGAAAGAAAAATGACTATAGTTGAAGAGGTAATGGCCCCTAAACTATGTTCTGGGATGAAAGTTACAGCTTCAGTGAAATCCGTTTGCAAATCGGAGTGATAGATTAGAATCTAGAGCCAACGGTACGTTTTCTATGTTAAACCATTACACCATTGAAAAACTAGTTACGTTTGCAATCGAAAGAAAAATGACTATAGTTGAAGAGGTAATGGCCCCTAAACTATGTTCTGGGAAGAAAAATACAGCTTCAGTGAAATCCGTTTGCAAATCGGAGTGATAGATTAGAATCTAGAGCCAACGGTACGTTTTCTATGTTAAACCATTACACCATTGAAAAACTGGTTACGTCTGCAATCGAAAGAAAAATGACTATAGTTGAAGAGGTAATGGCCCCTAAACTATGTTCTGGGATGAAAGTTACAGCTTCAGTGAAATCCATTTGCAAATCAGAGTGATAGATTAGAATCTAGAGCCAACGGTACGTTTTCTATGTTAAACCATTACACCATTGAAAAACTGGTTACGTTTGCAATCGAAAGAAAAATGACTATAGTTGAAGAGGTAATGGCCCCTAAACTATGTTCTGGGATGAAAGTTACAGCTTCAGCGAAATCCGTTTGCAAATCGGAGTGATAGATTAGAATCTAGAGCCAACGGTACGTTTTCTATGTTAAACCATTACACCATTGAAAAACTGGTTACGTTTGCAATCGAAAGAAAAATGACTATAGTTGAAGAGGTAATGGCCCCTAAACTATGTTCTGGGATGAAAGTTACAGCTTCAGTGAAATCCGTTTGCAAATCGGAGTGATAGATTAGAATCTAGAGCCAACGGTACGTTTTCTATGTTAAACCATTACACCATTGAAAAACTAGTTACGTTTGCAATCGAAAGAAAAATGACTATAGTTGAAGAGGTAATGGCCCCTAAACTATGTTCTGGGATGAAAAATACAGCTTCAGTGAAATCCGTTTGCAAATCGGAGTGATAGATTAGAATCTAGAGCCAACGGTACGTTTTCTATGTTAAACCATTACACCATTGAAAAACTGGTTACGTTTGCAATCGAAAGAAAAATGACTATAGTTGAAGAGGTAATGGCCCCTAAACTATGTTCTGGGATGAAAGTTACAGCTTCAGTGAAATCCGTTTGCAAATCGGAGTGATAGATTAGAATCTAGAGCCAACGGTACGTTTTCTATGTTAAACCATTACACCATTGAAAAACTAGTTACGTTTGCAATCGAAAGAAAAATGACTATAGTTGAAGAGGTAATGGCCCCTAAACTATGTTCTGGGAAGAAAAATACAGCTTCAGTGAAATCCGTTTGCAAATCGGAGTGATAGATTAGAATCTAGAGCCAACGGTACGTTTTCTATGTTAAACCACTACACCATTGAAAAACTGGTTACGTTTGCAATCGAAAGAAAAATTACTATAGTTGAAGAGGTAATGGCCCCTAAACTATGTTCTGGGATGAAAAATACAGCTTCAGTAAAATCCGTTTGCAAATCGGAGTGATAGATTAGAATCTAGAGCCAACGGTACGTTTTCTATGTTAAACCATTACACCATTGAAAAACTAGTTACGTTTGCAATCGAAAGAAAAATGACTATAGTTGAAGAGGTAATGGCCCCTAACCTATGTTCTGGGATGAAAAATACAGCTTCAGTGAAATCCGTTTGCAAATCGGAGTGATAGATTAGAATCTAGAGCCAAACGTTTTCTATGTTAAACCATTACACCATTGAAAAACTGGTTACGTCTGCAATCGAAAGAAAAATGACTATAGTTGAAGAGGTAATGGCCCCTAAACTATGTTCTGGGATGAAAAATACAGCTTCAGTGAAATCCGTTTGCAAATCGGAGTGATAGATTAGAATCTAGAGCCAACGGTAAGTTTTCTATGTTAAACCATTACACCATTGAAAAACTGGTTACGTTTGCAATTGAAAGTAAAATGACTATAGTTGAAGAAGTAATGGCCCCTAAACTATGTTCTGGGATGAAAGTTACAGCTTCAGTGAAATCCGTTTGCAAATCGGAGTGATAGATTAGAATCTAGAGCCAACGGTACGTTTTCTATGTTAAACCATTACACCATTGAAAAACTGGTTACGTTTGCAATCGAAAGAAAAATGACTATAGTTGAAGAGGTAATGGCCCCTAAACTATGTTCTGGGATGAAAGTTACAGCTTCAGTGAAATCCGTTTGCAAATCGGAGTGATAGATTAGAATCTAGAGCCAACGGTACGTTTTCTATGTTAAACCATTACACCATTGAAAAACTAGTTACGTTTGCAATCGAAAGAAAAATGACTATAGTTGAAGAGGTAATGGCCCCTAAACTATGTTCTGGGATGAAAAATACAGCTTCAGTGAAATCCGTTTGCAAATCGGAGTGATAGATTAGAATCTAGAGCCAACGGTACGTTTTCTATGTTAAACCATTACACCATTGAAAAACTGGTTACGTTTGCAATCGAAAGAAAAATGACTATAGTTGAAGAGGTAATGGCCCCTAAACTATGTTCTGGGATGAAAGTTACAGCTTCAGTGAAATCCGTTTGCAAATCGGAGTGATAGATTAGAATCTAGAGCCAACGGTACGTTTTCTATGTTAAACCATTACACCATTGAAAAACTAGTTACGTTTGCAATCGAAAGAAAAATGACTATAGTTGAAGAGGTAATGGCCCCTAAACTATGTTCTGGGAAGAAAAATACAGCTTCAGTGAAATCCGTTTGCAAATCGGAGTGATAGATTAGAATCTAGAGCCAACGGTACGTTTTCTATGTTAAACCACTACACCATTGAAAAACTGGTTACGTTTGCAATCGAAAGAAAAATTACTATAGTTGAAGAGGTAATGGCCCCTAAACTATGTTCTGGGATGAAAAATACAGCTTCAGTAAAATCCGTTTGCAAATCGGAGTGATAGATTAGAATCTAGAGCCAACGGTACGTTTTCTATGTTAAACCATTACACCATTGAAAAACTAGTTACGTTTGCAATCGAAAGAAAAATGACTATAGTTGAAGAGGTAATGGCCCCTAACCTATGTTCTGGGATGAAAAATACAGCTTCAGTGAAATCCGTTTGCAAATCGGAGTGATAGATTAGAATCTAGAGCCAAACGTTTTCTATGTTAAACCATTACACCATTGAAAAACTGGTTACGTCTGCAATCGAAAGAAAAATGACTATAGTTGAAGAGGTAATGGCCCCTAAACTATGTTCTGGGATGAAAAATACAGCTTCAGTGAAATCCGTTTGCAAATCGGAGTGATAGATTAGAATCTAGAGCCAACGGTAAGTTTTCTATGTTAAACCATTACACCATTGAAAAACTGGTTACGTTTGCAATTGAAAGAAAAATGACTATAGTTGAAGAAGTAATGGCCCCTAAACTATGTTCTGGGATGAAAGTTACAGCTTCAGTGAAATCCGTTTGCAAATCGGAGTGATAGATTAGAATCTAGAGCCAACGGTACGTTTTCTATGTTGAACCATTACACCATTGAAAAACTGGTTACGTTTGCAATCGAAAGAAAAATGACGGGGGGCGCTAGTGAGGCGCTTACTGGAGAAGATGTGCCTTCAGTGAGCTCCTGCTTCACATCCAGACTGCACTTGATATACCCCACGGATCTGGACGAGTGATACCTTGAATCGAAGCTATAGGGCCCAGGAATGCATAGGAGCCCTCAACAGTACCCTCTGAGAAGCCGCAAATCTGCAAGACCCCTGCTTTCTCCACTTCGTTTCAGGAGGAATTTTTCCAAGATGGCCGACAGGGCCTTGCCTGAAAACACAGCTCAGCTTCTCCCTGCAGCTTCCCTGCCTCCCACGGATGATCCAGCTTACATGGAGGACCAGTTCCCGGGACCCTCGCAAGAACTATCACCAGGTCAGCCTCCTAGATCGCCCGGCTTAACACCAGGTGCGTCACAGCCGCCACCGCTAATTACGCATGCCGCTACGCATAGTACGCATAAAAATACGCATGCCGCATGCAAGTCAATGGCGGAAAATACGCGTAAAAATACGCATTACGCATACGGCAATACGCAATGCCATGCAGAAGATACGCTTGAGCATGCGCATCAAACGCCACCTAGACCTGCGCAACAAAGTACGCATCGGACACCCGAACGCGTACGAACCCAACAAGAAGGTACGCATGAAAATACGCATGGTGAAGAGAAGGATACGCGTCAGTCATCACAATTACAGGGCATGTCAGCAGAAGACCTGATGCGTACCATGAGGCGTATTTTTAAGGAGGAATTACGCGATGCGGTGGATGAACTCTCTCAGCAAATAAATGATATCGGGCAAAGAGTTGATGTCTTGGAGAAGCAAACAGATGACTTAGTTACAGCCATTAATCAAGACAGAAAACAGCTCGATGACCATGACGATAGGCTGGACGCGCATGAAGCGAAGCTGGAAGATCTGGAGAACCGCAGTAGAAGAGCAAATGTGAGGATCCGAGGACTCCCTGAGTCTTTTGAGGACCCAGAAGCGATAGCCAACAAGCTTTTTGCAACTCTTCTCCCCCAAGTTGATCCTGCTCATTGGACGGTGATTCGCATCCACAGGGCTTTAACCAAACCAAGAAACCCAGATCTTCCGCGTGATATTATAGCTAAGCTGGCTTCAGAGGATGCGCGAGACAAAATCCTGGTGGCAGCAAGGGATCTTACAACACTCCCAGAAGTCCCGGGCTCAGTCCAATTGTATGCCGACCTTGCACCAGCTACCATTGCTAGACGACGAGAAATGAGGCCGTACACGCTGGCTCTGCAACAGCATTCCATCAAATATCGATGGGGCTTCCCCTTCTTGCTGACCTTCAAGATTAATGGCAAACTATACAACTGCAAGAGACCGGAGGAGGCGGCTCAGGCCCTCAATGAGGCGTCTATCCCCTTCACCATTCCGAAGCCGGGCCAACCACCTCCCAAGACCCAACGTTCTGGGAAACCACGAAGAGTATGGAAAACGGCTGGAGGCTCTTCATTTCGCCCGCGGCAGTTGGACATGGATGCGGCCTGATGCCCTGATTCGAGTTTCCATTTGAATGACCTATAGTGGTCTATGGCACCCATCAGGTGTCCCAAACATGTCAATCCCCTTTATGATGTGGGTGACATTTCAACATGAGCAATTCCCCTAATTGACTCATTGGTTTTGTGTGGCCTCTACATGCGCCATTACCCTTTATGATGTGGGTGGCGTGAAGACACCATCCGTTTCTTGGAAGAAGTTTTAAGACTCAAGGTTTACTCCAGGCTTGGAGGTAACCTGGCCGGCTGAAAAAGGCCCGGCATAATATTTCAGCATTGCCCCTTTATGATGTTGGGCAGATGCCGTGATTATAATTTCATACTGGACTAAGTAGAGGCCACACATCTGTTATAGAATGGGCAGCATCCGGCTGCTGTGAGTTTGGGAACAGAGACACCTGAGTGCATCGCACAGTACTTTTGCCTCTGCCAGATGCATTGGATGCCCCATGATTGTTTTATAGTTATCTTGCTAATATGCCATTAGGTTAGACATTCGGTTAATATGTCTGGACTTTTTAGACCTTAACATAGGAAGGTTTATATTGCGGGTTCGCTGTGTTTGGATCCGTGTGGTTATAATTGTTGTTAATTATATTAGATATCTATGCAGTCAGATGTGATACACTGTGGCTGTTCCCCCCTTGTTAGATGGTGCCTGGAGTTAGGCGGGCGCTTTTTGCGCGGGCCCGACCCCAACCACCATCATCGCACGCTTGTGCTGTCCCCCCCCTGATAGGTCAAGAAGACACACGGGGTGCGGTGTGTTTCAACACCAGCCCCCTCCTTACAATGTTCAGAATAGACAAGAATCCAAGCCAGACTTGTTCAGCTGTCCTTTTAGCTTTCCAATATTTCATGAGAATCTTCCCATTTATTCCACCATGAGCAATAAACCCTGCAACATTGTTACCCATAATGTAAGAGGCCTGAACTCCCCCCATAAACGAAAGTAGGCACTTGTTGAGCTGGCCCGATCTTCCCCAGACGTGATCTGTCTCCAGGAGTCCCACTTCACTAATAAATCATATCCTAAATTCTTTCATCCCAAATATAAAAGAGCATTCTGTTCAAACTACACCCAGAAAAAAAGAGGAGTGGTTATTCTCTTGGCGAACTCGTTTCCTTTTGAGGTAAGCTCTTGCCTCACTGACTCCGAGGGAACACATTGTATTCTCCTTGGTCAGTATCAAAACAAAACACTTTGCATTACAAACATTTACGCCCCCCCTGACCGGACCACGGAGGTTATTTCCGGAGTATCGGACATTCTTTTAACTTTGAAGTTTGATACTTTGATCTGGGCGGGAGACTTTAATATTACCCCAAACAATAATTTAGACAGAACGCACCCGCAGAGATCAACGGAAGCTAAAAGAGCGAAAGCTATCTTTGAAAAAATACTTAAGCTTCATTCTTTGGTGGACTCCTGGAGGGAGAGCAATGGCAAACAAAGAGGTTACACATATATGTCGGCCCCCCATAATTCATACTCCAGGATCGATTTCATACTTATATCACTCACTAGTCTTCCCTCCCTGATTTACGCCAGAAATCTGCTGTGTCCGTGGTCGGATCATGACCCCCTTCTTATAGCTCTAAATTCATTGACACCTAAAACATCCAGAGCCCCCTGGCGTCTGAATGAGGCCCTTCTATATAATTCAGATATTAGTAGTGGAATCGAGAATACGATCTCTGAATACTTTCGTATAAACGATACAGGAGACATATCCCCGTTGACAGTGTGGCTAGCGCATAAGGCGGTAGTGAGAGGTGATCTGATCCAGGCAGCCTCCAAATTCAAGAGAGATAGAAATAAGATTATTTCCGATATTGAATTTAAACTGCATAAGCTTCATATGGTTAACACGCTGCAGCCATCAAGATTCCTTCTAAAACAAATTCAAGATTTGCAATTACAGGCTGATGCCCTTCTCAACTCAGAAACAGAAAAGGCTCTTAGATGGACTGCTGCGGCCTCATACGATCAGCTAAATAAACCTAAAAGATGGCTAGCAGCCAAACTTCGGGCCCAACAGACCGTCAACCGAATCCTTAAAATTAGGGGCAAGGATGGAAATGTTACTTCCAATCCAGATACGATATATGAAATATTCTCTGACTATTATAAGGAGTTATATAGCGATAAAGATGATAATACCTACGCTCAGAGCAGACAAAATTTTTTAGACTCCACTATTAAAAAGACCCTGACCGCGGACACAGTTAAGATGTTGAATGCTGACATAACCCAGGAGGAAATTCACTTGGCAATTAAGAAGCTTAAAAGAGCAAAAGCCCCTGGACCCGATGGTTTCTCCCCCATATACTATAAAAAGTACGAGGCCCTTTTATCCCCCCACCTCCAAAAATGCTTTAATTATTTGATGCAGGGAAATATACCCCCCACAGACTTTCTGTCCTCAGCAGTTGTGATGATTCCTAAACCACCTGCCGGCTTTAATCCACAGAGACCAGGTTGGTTTTGTGCCAAAAAGGCAAGCCCCTGACAACATCCGTAAGATTGTTACCCTGCAACATTATTGTAAGCAGACCGCCACATGTGTGGCCATCTTGGCTCTTGATATGGAGAAGGCATTTGACCTGATACGGTGGCCATACATGGAGGCGGTCCTGCAAAAATATGGGGTGCACGGAAATTATTTGAAGGCCATCTCGGCACTATATTCCCCGTCTACTGCCACCCTGAAGATGCCCTCCATCACTAAACGATCATTCTCAATCCAGAGGGGCACACGGCAGGGATGTCCCTTATCGCCGGGATTATTTGCACTTATGATGGAACCTTTGGCAGAAAAGATCCGACGGAACCCCGAAATAGTGGGGGTGAGGGTGGGGTCCAGGGAATATAAAACATCACTATTCGCTGACGATGTCCTCTTGACCCTTACCTCGCCCCATGACTCGATTCCAAAGTTGTTGGAGGAGATTGAAAACTTCTCGCCCTTCTCTGGGTTCCGTTTAAATTTAGATAAATCTGAACTTATGATTTCAAAAATGGACCGGACAGACGCGGCACTTTTGGCCAAGCGATATGGGCTGCAATTTCAATCTCAATTTATCCAATACCTGGGCATCAAGCTAGCAGCGGACCCCTCTAACCTCTATAAATTAAATTATCCCTCAATGTATTCTAGATTGACTCATGATCTGGAGAGCTGGGAGGACTATCCCCTGTCCATGCTCGGACGGATTTCAGCCGTCAGGATGACGCTCCTACCTAGGTTGCTGTACTTATTCCGAACTATCCCCGTAGCTGTAACGAAAGGCCCGGTTCAGCACTTGCAAACGCTGATACAAAAGTTTATATGGAGGAAGCGGAAGGCCAGAATAAAATATCTTACGCTAGCCAGGCCCAGAGACCTTGGAGGACTTAATGCTCCACTTTTATTTAATTATTATAAAGCGGCCCAGATAGCTCAGTTAGCAACAGCGAATGCCAACCCACTGATAGCCCCATTATGGGTGGAAATTGAATCACAGCTAGTGTCTCCCCTATCTCTAGCAGGTTTGATGTGGGCCAAGAAGATCCCGATTGCTAAAATTAGGAAGCTCTCCCCAGTCTCAGCCCACTCACTTAGCCTGTGGTCTAAAATTAGATTTGTTATGCGATTGCAATCCACACCCTCGTGTATGACCCAAATATTCCGCAACCCGGACTTTGTACCGGGCCAATCCATGAACCAATTCAAATGGTGGTATACGAAAGGATTTCAGACTGTGGGGAAATTTCTATGTTCTTTCAAAATCTCCACTCCCGCCCAGTTTATTAAGAACCATAGTGTCCCCAGGGAAGAGTTGGGTAGGCTGGACCTAATATTTAAGTATTTGTCCACTCTGGATCCTAAAAGAGAAGTCCTGACGTACTGTCCCTTTGAAGTCAGGTGCAAGAATGGGCCCATGGACAGAGGCTTTATCTCAGAACTATATGCAATCCTCTCTTACCCCACGATTGATGGCAAGCTTAAAGCCCAGATTGATTGGGAGAAGGACAGCGGGATGGAGATTTCTGAGTCCAAGTGGACCCATTGTTGCACATCACTGACACGAGGTTCCTTATTCTATTCGTCTATAGAGATATCATTCAAATTACTCCACAGAATTCACCTCACCCCCGTCAAATTGCATATCTTCAACTCAACGGCCTCTCCATATTGTTTCCGGAAATGCGGACAGATTGGGTCCTTGTGGCACATCTGGTGGGCTTGCCCTAAGGCACACACATTCTGGTCAGGGATCTGGAGTAAAATTCAACTAATCACTGGTATACAATCTGATATGGATCCTTCTGTGATTTTACTAGGTAACCGCCCTAAATCAGTGAAATATGCCACACATAAACTGGTCCAATTCGCACTTTCACAAGCTAGAAGACACCTGGCCTCCAAATGGAAATCAACTGGGCTGTCAGTGGACGAGGTCTTTCGCAATCTTAATAACACCATGACTTCTGAGCATATTAGAGCTAAGATTTTCGATACAACTGAATTTTTTTTTAAAGTATGGGATCCATGGATTGAGTGGCAGGACAATGCCGGCCTTTCATACGTCCTCCACTCCTTCTAGGATAGCTCCATCCCCCGGGTCTCTGACCATATACTTATTGGGTAACGACATACATGCTAGTTTGGCAGTTGAACATGTGAGATATCTCATACTCTATGTCTTTTATAGCTCATTCTGAACACGAAAGCTTATCAAAGTACCGGCTGGGTGGGTGCACGCTCCACCCCCTATGACCTATCCCTCCCCTCCATTCCCCCCCCCCCCACCACCACACCCTTTCCTCCCTATCCTACTGGGTGTACCATTGGCATGATGTGGAGTCCCCACCCATGGTCCATCCTTTCACCCCCTACCCTTCCCCCCCTTAGCCACCCCCTTATTCCCACCCCCCCTACCCCCCTTACTATATTGCAAGTATGTTAAGATGTTTTGGATATATCTTTGTATTATTTGTACGCATTTTTGTATGTTTTTGGCTCTCAAGAAAAACATCTGTTTTATGTGACCCTGATTATCTGTTCTGTAAGATATTCCCCACATGTGGGGAAATTTTGATATTTTGACTCGTTTGTTAACTGAATCATATCTTAATAAACACCCTTGGAACGAAAGAAAAATGACTATGGTTGAAGAGGTAATGGCCCCTAAACTATGTTCTGGGATGAAAGTTACAGCTTCAGTGAAATCCGTTTGCAAATCGGAGTGATAGATTAGAATCTAGAGCCAACGGCACGTTTTCTATGTTAAACCATTACACCATTGAAAAACTGGTTACGTTTGCAATCGAAAGAAAAATGACTATAATTGAAGAGGTAATGGCCCCTAAACTATGTTCTGGGATGAAAAATACAGCTTCAGTGAAATCCGTTTGCAAATCGGAGTGATAGATTAGAATCTAGAGCCAACGGTACGTTTTCTATGTTAAACCATTACACCATTGAAAAACTGGTTACGTCTGCAATCGAAAGAAAAATGACTATAGTTGAAGAGGTAATGGCCCCTAAACTATGTTCTGGGATGAAAAATACAGCTTCAGTGAAATCCGTTTGCAAATCGGAGTGATAGATTAGAATCTAGAGCCAACGGTACGTTTTCTATGTTAAACCATTACACCATTGAAAAACTGGTTACGTTTGCAATCGAAAGAAAAATGACTATAATTGAAAAGGTAATGGCCCCTAAACTATGTTCTGGGATGAAAAATACAGCTTCAGTGAAATCCGTTTGCAAATCGGAGTGATAGATTAGAATCTAGAGCCAACGGTACGTTTTCTATGTTAAACCATTACACCATTGAAAAACTGGTTACGTTTGCAATCGAAAGAAAAATGACTATAGTTGAAGAGGTAATGGCCCCTAAACTATGTTCTGGGATGAAAGTTACAGCTTCAGTGAAATCCGTTTGCAAATCGGAGTGATAGATTAGAATCTAGAGCCAACGGTGCGTTTTCTATGTTAAACCATTACACCATTGAAAAACTGGTTACGTTTGCAATCGAAAGAAAAATGACTATAATTGAAGAGGTAATGGCCCCTAAACTATGTTCTGGGATGAAAAATACAGCTTCAGTGAAATCCGTTTGCAAATCGGAGTGATAGATTAGAATCTAGAGCCAACGGTACGTTTTCTATGTTAAACCATTACACCATTGAAAAACTGGTTACGTTTGCAATCGAAAGAAAAATGACTATAATTGAAGAGGTAATGGCCCCTAAACTATGTTCTGGGATGAAAAATACAGCTTCAGTGAAATCCGTTTGCAAATCGGAGTGATAGATTAGAATCTATAGCCAACGGTACGTTTTCTATGTTAAACCATTACACCATTGAAAAACTGCAATCGAAAGAAAAATGACTATAGTTGAAGAGGTAATGGCCCCTAAACTATGTTCTGGGATGAAAGTTACAGCTTCAGTGAAATCCGTTTGCAAATCGGAGTGATAGATTAGAATCTAGAGCCAACGGTACGTTTTCTATGTTAAACCATTACACCATTGAAAAACTGGTTACGTTTGCAATCGAAAGAAAAATGACTTTAGTTGAAGAGGTAATGGCCCCTAAACTATGTTCTGGGATGAAAAATACAGCTTCAGTGAAATCCGTTTGCAAATCGGAGTGATAGATTAGAATCTAGAGCCAACGGTAAGTTTTCTATGTTAAACCATTACACCATTGAAAAACTGGTTACGTTTGCAATCGAAAGAAAAATGACTATAGTTGAAGAGGTAATGGCCCCTAAACTATGTTCTGGGATGAAAAATACAGCTTCAGTGAAATCCGTTTGCAAATCGGAGTGATAGATTAGAATCTAGAGCCAACGGTACGTTTTCTATGTTAAACCATTACACCATTGAAAAACTGGTTACGTTTGCAATCGAAAGAAAAATGACTATAGTTGAAGAGGTAATGGCCCCTAAACTATGTTCTGGGATGAAAAATACAGCTTCAGTGAAATCCGTTTGCAAATCGGAGTGATAGATTAGAATCTAGAGCCAACGGTAAGTTTTCTATGTTAAACCATTACACCATTGAAAAACTGGTTACGTTTGCAATCGAAAGAAAAATGACTATAGTTGAAGAGGTAATGGCCCCTAAACTATGTTCTGGGATGAAAAAATACAGCTTCAGTGAAATCCGTTTGCAAATCGGAGTGATAGATTAGAATCTAGAGCCAACGGTACGTTTTCTATGTTAAACCATTACACCATTGAAAAACTGGTTACGTTTGCAATCGAAAGAAAAATGACTATAGTTGAAGAGGTAATGGCCCCTAAACTATGTTCTGGGATGAAAAATACAGCTTCAGTGAAATCCGTTTGCAAATCGGAGTGATAGATTAGAATCTAGAGCCAACGGTACGTTTTCTATGTTAAACCATTACACCATTGAAAAACTGGTTACGTTTGCAATCGAAAGAAAAATGACTATAGTTGAAGAGGTAATGGCCCCTAAACTATGTTCTGGGATGAAAGTTACAGCTTCAGTGAAATCCGTTTCCAAATCGGAGTGATAGATTAGAATCTAGAGCCAACGGTACGTTTTCTATGTTAAACCATTACACCATTGAAAAACTGGTTATGTCTGCAATCGAAAGAAAAATGACTATAGTTGAAGAGGTAATGGCCCCTAAACTATGTTCTGGGATGAAAGTTACAGCTTCAGTGAAATCCGTTTGCAAATCAGAGTGAGAGATTAGAATCTAGAGCCAACGGTACGTTTTCTATGTTAAACCATTACACCATTGAAAAACTGGTTACGTTTGCAATCGAAAGAAAAATGACTATAGTTGAAGAGGTAATGGCCCCTAAACTATGTTCTGGGATGAAAGTTACAGCTTCAGTGAAATCCGTTTGCAAATCGGAGTAATAGATTAGAATCTAGAGCCAACGGTACGTTTTCTATGTTAAACCATTACACCATTGAAAAACTGGTTACGTTTGCAATCGAAAGAAAAATGACTATAGTTGAAGAGGTAATGGCCCCTAAACTATGTTCTGGGATGAAAGTTACAGCTTCAGTGAAATCCGTTTGCAAATCGGAGTGATAGATTAGAATCTAGAGCCAACGGTACGTTTTCTATGTTAAACCATTACACCATTGAAAAACTGGTTACGTCTGCAATCGAAAGAAAAATGACTATAGTTGAAGAGGTAATGGCCCCTAAACTATGTTCTGGGATGAAAGTTACAGCTTCAGTGAAATCCATTTGCAAATCAGAGTGATAGATTAGAATCTAGAGCCAACGGTACGTTTTCTATGTTAAACCATTACACCATTGAAAAACTGGTTACGTTTGCAATCGAAAGAAAAATGACTATAGTTGAAGAGGTAATGGCCCCTAAACTATGTTCTGGGATGAAAGTTACAGCTTCAGTGAAATCCGTTTGCAAATCGGAGTGATAGATTAGAATCTAGAGCCAACGGTACGTTTTCTATGTTAAACCATTACACCATTGAAAAACTGGTTACGTTTGCAATCGAAAGAAAAATGACTATAGTTGAAGAGGTAATGGCCCCTAAACTATGTTCTGGGATGAAAGTTACAGCTTCAGTGAAATCCGTTTGCAAATCGGAGTGATAGATTAGAATCTAGAGCCAACGGTACGTTTTCTATGTTAAACCATTACACCATTGAAAAACTAGTTACGTTTGCAATCGAAAGAAAAATGACTATAGTTGAAGAGGTAATGGCCCCTAAACTATGTTCTGGGATGAAAAATACAGCTTCAGTGAAATCCGTTTGCAAATCGGAGTGATAGATTAGAATCTAGAGCCAACGGTACGTTTTCTATGTTAAACCATTACACCATTGAAAAACTGGTTACGTTTGCAATCGAAAGAAAAATGACTATAGTTGAAGAGGTAATGGCCCCTAAACTATGTTCTGGGATGAAAGTTACAGCTTCAGTGAAATCCGTTTGCAAATCGGAGTGATAGATTAGAATCTAGAGCCAACGGTACGTTTTCTATGTTAAACCATTACACCATTGAAAAACTAGTTACGTTTGCAATCGAAAGAAAAATGACTATAGTTGAAGAGGTAATGGCCCCTAAACTATGTTCTGGGAAGAAAAATACAGCTTCAGTGAAATCCGTTTGCAAATCGGAGTGATAGATTAGAATCTAGAGCCAACGGTACGTTTTCTATGTTAAACCACTACACCATTGAAAAACTGGTTACGTTTGCAATCGAAAGAAAAATTACTATAGTTGAAGAGGTAATGGCCCCTAAACTATGTTCTGGGATGAAAAATACAGCTTCAGTAAAATCCGTTTGCAAATCGGAGTGATAGATTAGAATCTAGAGCCAACGGTAAGTTTTCTATGTTAAACCATTACACCATTGAAAAACTGGTTACGTTTGCAATTGAAAGAAAAATGACTATAGTTGAAGAAGTAATGGCCCCTAAACTATGTTCTGGGATGAAAGTTACAGCTTCAGTGAAATCCGTTTGCAAATCGGAGTGATAGATTAGAATCTAGAGCCAACGGTACGTTTTCTATGTTAAACCACTACACCATTGAAAAACTGGTTACGTTTGCAATCGAAAGAAAAATTACTATAGTTGAAGAGGTAATGGCCCCTAAACTATGTTCTGGGATGAAAAATACAGCTTCAGTAAAATCCGTTTGCAAATCGGAGTGATAGATTAGAATCTAGAGCCAACGGTACGTTTTCTATGTTAAACCATTACACCATTGAAAAACTAGTTACGTTTGCAATCGAAAGAAAAATGACTATAGTTGAAGAGGTAATGGCCCCTAACCTATGTTCTGGGATGAAAAATACAGCTTCAGTGAAATCCGTTTGCAAATCGGAGTGATAGATTAGAATCTAGAGCCAAACGTTTTCTATGTTAAACCATTACACCATTGAAAAACTGGTTACGTCTGCAATCGAAAGAAAAATGACTATAGTTGAAGAGGTAATGGCCCCTAAACTATGTTCTGGGATGAAAAATACAGCTTCAGTGAAATCCGTTTGCAAATCGGAGTGATAGATTAGAATCTAGAGCCAACGGTAAGTTTTCTATGTTAAACCATTACACCATTGAAAAACTGGTTACGTTTGCAATTGAAAGAAAAATGACTATAGTTGAAGAAGTAATGGCCCCTAAACTATGTTCTGGGATGAAAGTTACAGCTTCAGTGAAATCCGTTTGCAAATCGGAGTGATAGATTAGAATCTAGAGCCAACGGTACGTTTTCTATGTTAAACCATTACACCATTGAAAAACTGGTTACGTTTGCAATCGAAAGAAAAATGACGGGGGGCGCTAGTGAGGCGCTTACTGGAGAAGATGTGCCTTCAGTGAGCTCCTGCTTCACATCCAGACTGCACTTGATATACCCCACGGATCTGGACGAGTGATACCTTGAATCGAAGCTATAGGGCCCAGGAATGCATAGGAGCCCTCAACAGTACCCTCTGAGAAGCCGCAAATCTGCAAGACCCCTGCTTTCTCCACTTCGTTTCAGGAGGAATTTTTCCAAGATGGCCGACAGGGCCTTGCCTGAAAACACAGCTCAGCTTCTCCCTGCAGCTTCCCTGCCTCCCACGGATGATCCAGCTTACATGGAGGACCAGTTCCCGGGACCCTCGCAAGAACTATCACCAGGTCAGCCTCCTAGATCGCCCGGCTTAACACCAGGTGCGTCACAGCCGCCACCGCTAATTACGCATGCCGCTACGCATAGTACGCATAAAATACGCATGCCGCATGCAAGTCAATGGCGGAAAATACGCGTAAAAATACGCATTACGCATACGGCAATACGCAATGCCATGCAGAAGATACGCTTGAGCATGCGCATCAAACGCCACCTAGACCTGCGCAACAAAGTACGCATCGGACACCCGAACGCGTACGAACCCAACAAGAAGGTACGCATGAAAATACGCATGGTGAAGAGAAGGATACGCGTCAGTCATCACAATTACAGGGCATGTCAGCAGAAGACCTGATGCGTACCATGAGGCGTATTTTTAAGGAGGAATTACGCGATGCGGTGGATGAACTCTCTCAGCAAATAAATGATATCGGGCAAAGAGTTGATGTCTTGGAGAAGCAAACAGATGACTTAGTTACAGCCATTAATCAAGACAGAAAACAGCTCGATGACCATGATGATAGGCTGGACGCGCATGAAGCGAAGCTGGAAGATCTGGAGAACCGCAGTAGAAGAGCAAATGTGAGGATCCGAGGACTCCCTGAGTCTTTTGAGGACCCAGAAGCGATAGCCAACAAGCTTTTTGCAACTCTTCTCCCCCAAGTTGATCCTGCTCATTGGACGGTGATTCGCATCCACAGGGCTTTAACCAAACCAAGAAACCCAGATCTTCCGCGTGATATTATAGCTAAGCTGGCTTCAGAGGATGCGCGAGACAAAATCCTGGTGGCAGCAAGGGATCTTACAACACTCCCAGAAGTCCCGGGCTCAGTCCAATTGTATGCCGACCTTGCACCAGCTACCATTGCTAGACGACGAGAAATGAGGCCGTACACGCTGGCTCTGCAACAGCATTCCATCAAATATCGATGGGGCTTCCCCTTCTTGCTGACCTTCAAGATTAATGGCAAACTATACAACTGCAAGAGACCGGAGGAGGCGGCTCAGGCCCTCAATGAGGCGTCTATCCCCTTCACCATTCCGAAGCCGGGCCAACCACCTCCCAAGACCCAACGTTCTGGGAAACCACGAAGAGTATGGAAAACGGCTGGAGGCTCTTCATTTCGCCCGCGGCAGTTGGACATGGATGCGGCCTGATGCCCTGATTCGAGTTTCCATTTGAATGACCTATAGTGGTCTATGGCACCCATCAGGTGTCCCAAACATGTCAATCCCCTTTATGATGTGGGTGACATTTCAACATGAGCAATTCCCCTAATTGACTCATTGGTTTTGTGTGGCCTCTACATGCGCCATTACCCTTTATGATGTGGGTGGCGTGAAGACACCATCCGTTTCTTGGAAGAAGTTTTAAGACTCAAGGTTTACTCCAGGCTTGGAGGTAACCTGGCCGGCTGAAAAAGGCCCGGCATAATATTTCAGCATTGCCCCTTTATGATGTTGGGCAGATGCCGTGATTATAATTTCATACTGGACTAAGTAGAGGCCACACATCTGTTATAGAATGGGCAGCATCCGGCTGCTGTGAGTTTGGGAACAGAGACACCTGAGTGCATCGCACAGTACTTTTGCCTCTGCCAGATGCATTGGATGCCCCATGATTGTTTTATAGTTATCTTGCTAATATGCCATTAGGTTAGACATTCGGTTAATATGTCTGGACTTTTTAGACCTTAACATAGGAAGGTTTATATTGCGGGTTCGCTGTGTTTGGATCCGTGTGGTTATAATTGTTGTTAATTATATTAGATATCTATGCAGTCAGATGTGATACACTGTGGCTGTTCCCCCCTTGTTAGATGGTGCCTGGAGTTAGGCGGGCGCTTTTTGCGCGGGCCCGACCCCAACCACCATCATCGCACGCTTGTGCTGTCCCCCCCCTGATAGGTCAAGAAGACACACGGGGTGCGGTGTGTTTCAACACCAGCCCCCTCCTTACAATGTTCAGAATAGACAAGAATCCAAGCCAGACTTGTTCAGCTGTCCTTTTAGCTTTCCAATATTTCATGAGAATCTTCCCATTTATTCCACCATGAGCAATAAACCCTGCAACATTGTTACCCATAATGTAAGAGGCCTGAACTCCCCCCATAAACGAAAGAAGGCACTTGTTGAGCTGGCCCGATCTTCCCCAGACGTGATCTGTCTCCAGGAGTCCCACTTCACTAATAAATCATATCCTAAATTCTTTCATCCCAAATATAAAAGAGCATTCTGTTCAAACTACACCCAGAAAAAAAGAGGAGTGGTTATTCTCTTGGCGAACTCGTTTCCTTTTGAGGTAAGCTCTTGCCTCACTGACTCCGAGGGAACACATTGTATTCTCCTTGGTCAGTATCAAAACAAAACACTTTGCATTACAAACATTTACGCCCCCCCTGACCGGACCACGGAGGTTATTTCCGGAGTATCGGACATTCTTTTAACTTTGAAGTTTGATACTTTGATCTGGGCGGGAGACTTTAATATTACCCCAAACAATAATTTAGACAGAACGCACCCGCAGAGATCAACGGAAGCTAAAAGAGCGAAAGCTATCTTTGAAAAAATACTTAAGCTTCATTCTTTGGTGGACTCCTGGAGGGAGAGCAATGGCAAACAAAGAGGTTACACATATATGTCGGCCCCCCATAATTCATACTCCAGGATCGATTTCATACTTATATCACTCACTAGTCTTCCCTCCCTGATTTACGCCAGAAATCTGCTGTGTCCGTGGTCGGATCATGACCCCCTTCTTATAGCTCTAAATTCATTGACACCTAAAACATCCAGAGCCCCCTGGCGTCTGAATGAGGCCCTTCTATATAATTCAGATATTAGTAGTGGAATCGAGAATACGATCTCTGAATACTTTCGTATAAACGATACAGGAGACATATCCCCGTTGACAGTGTGGCTAGCGCATAAGG
Organism: Hyperolius riggenbachi; assembly: GCF_040937935.1. Taxonomy (NCBI): domain Eukaryota; kingdom Metazoa; phylum Chordata; class Amphibia; order Anura; family Hyperoliidae; genus Hyperolius; species Hyperolius riggenbachi. The sequence continues at coordinate 151,662,308 of NC_090656.1, read as the reverse complement.
CGGTAGTGAGAGGTGATCTGATCCAGGCAGCCTCCAAATTCAAGAGAGATAGAAATAAGATTATTTCCGATATTGAATTTAAACTGCATAAGCTTCATATGGTTAACACGCTGCAGCCATCAAGATTCCTTCTAAAACAAATTCAAGATTTGCAATTACAGGCTGATGCCCTTCTCAACTCAGAAACAGAAAAGGCTCTTAGATGGACTGCTGCGGCCTCATACGATCAGCTAAATAAACCTAAAAGATGGCTAGCAGCCAAACTTCGGGCCCAACAGACCGTCAACCGAATCCTTAAAATTAGGGGCAAGGATGGAAATGTTACTTCCAATCCAGATACGATATATGAAATATTCTCTGACTATTATAAGGAGTTATATAGCGATAAAGATGATAATACCTACGCTCAGAGCAGACAAAATTTTTTAGACTCCACTATTAAAAAGACCCTGACCGCGGACACAGTTAAGATGTTGAATGCTGACATAACCCAGGAGGAAATTCACTTGGCAATTAAGAAGCTTAAAAGAGCAAAAGCCCCTGGACCCGATGGTTTCTCCCCCATATACTATAAAAAGTACGAGGCCCTTTTATCCCCCCACCTCCAAAAATGCTTTAATTATTTGATGCAGGGAAATATACCCCCCACAGACTTTCTGTCCTCAGCAGTTGTGATGATTCCTAAACCACCTGCCGGCTTTAATCCACAGAGACCAGGTTGGTTTTGTGCCAAAAAGGCAAGCCCCTGACAACATCCGTAAGATTGTTACCCTGCAACATTATTGTAAGCAGACCGCCACATGTGTGGCCATCTTGGCTCTTGATATGGAGAAGGCATTTGACCTGATACGGTGGCCATACATGGAGGCGGTCCTGCAAAAATATGGGGTGCACGGAAATTATTTGAAGGCCATCTCGGCACTATATTCCCCGTCTACTGCCACCCTGAAGATGCCCTCCATCACTAAACGATCATTCTCAATCCAGAGGGGCACACGGCAGGGATGTCCCTTATCGCCGGGATTATTTGCACTTATGATGGAACCTTTGGCAGAAAAGATCCGACGGAACCCCGAAATAGTGGGGGTGAGGGTGGGGTCCAGGGAATATAAAACATCACTATTCGCTGACGATGTCCTCTTGACCCTTACCTCGCCCCATGACTCGATTCCAAAGTTGTTGGAGGAGATTGAAAACTTCTCGCCCTTCTCTGGGTTCCGTTTAAATTTAGATAAATCTGAACTTATGATTTCAAAAATGGACCGGACAGACGCGGCACTTTTGGCCAAGCGATATGGGCTGCAATTTCAATCTCAATTTATCCAATACCTGGGCATCAAGCTAGCAGCGGACCCCTCTAACCTCTATAAATTAAATTATCCCTCAATGTATTCTAGATTGACTCATGATCTGGAGAGCTGGGAGGACTATCCCCTGTCCATGCTCGGACGGATTTCAGCCGTCAGGATGACGCTCCTACCTAGGTTGCTGTACTTATTCCGAACTATCCCCGTAGCTGTAACGAAAGGCCCGGTTCAGCACTTGCAAACGCTGATACAAAAGTTTATATGGAGGAAGCGGAAGGCCAGAATAAAATATCTTACGCTAGCCAGGCCCAGAGACCTTGGAGGACTTAATGCTCCACTTTTATTTAATTATTATAAAGCGGCCCAGATAGCTCAGTTAGCAACAGCGAATGCCAACCCACTGATAGCCCCATTATGGGTGGAAATTGAATCACAGCTAGTGTCTCCCCTATCTCTAGCAGGTTTGATGTGGGCCAAGAAGATCCCGATTGCTAAAATTAGGAAGCTCTCCCCAGTCTCAGCCCACTCACTTAGCCTGTGGTCTAAAATTAGATTTGTTATGCGATTGCAATCCACACCCTCGTGTATGACCCAAATATTCCGCAACCCGGACTTTGTACCGGGCCAATCCATGAACCAATTCAAATGGTGGTATACGAAAGGATTTCAGACTGTGGGGAAATTTCTATGTTCTTTCAAAATCTCCACTCCCGCCCAGTTTATTAAGAACCATAGTGTCCCCAGGGAAGAGTTGGGTAGGCTGGACCTAATATTTAAGTATTTGTCCACTCTGGATCCTAAAAGAGAAGTCCTGACGTACTGTCCCTTTGAAGTCAGGTGCAAGAATGGGCCCATGGACAGAGGCTTTATCTCAGAACTATATGCAATCCTCTCTTACCCCACGATTGATGGCAAGCTTAAAGCCCAGATTGATTGGGAGAAGGACAGCGGGATGGAGATTTCTGAGTCCAAGTGGACCCATTGTTGCACATCACTGACACGAGGTTCCTTATTCTATTCGTCTATAGAGACATCATTCAAATTACTCCACAGAATTCACCTCACCCCCGTCAAATTGCATATCTTCAACTCAACGGCCTCTCCATATTGTTTCCGGAAATGCGGACAGATTGGGTCCTTGTGGCACATCTGGTGGGCTTGCCCTAAGGCACACACATTCTGGTCAGGGATCTGGAGTAAAATTCAACTAATCACTGGTATACAATCTGATATGGATCCTTCTGTGATTTTACTAGGTAACCGCCCTAAATCAGTGAAATATGCCACACATAAACTGGTCCAATTCGCACTTTCACAAGCTAGAAGACACCTGGCCTCCAAATGGAAATCAACTGGGCTGTCAGTGGACGAGGTCTTTCGCAATCTTAATAACACCATGACTTCTGAGCATATTAGAGCTAAGATTTTCGATACAACTGAATTTTTTTTTAAAGTATGGGATCCATGGATTGAGTGGCAGGACAATGCCGGCCTTTCATACGTCCTCCACTCCTTCTAGGATAGCTCCATCCCCCGGGTCTCTGACCATATACTTATTGGGTAACGACATACATGCTAGTTTGGCAGTTGAACATGTGAGATATCTCATACTCTATGTCTTTTATAGCTCATTCTGAACACGAAAGCTTATCAAAGTACCGGCTGGGTGGGTGCACGCTCCACCCCCTATGACCTATCCCTCCCCTCCATTCCCCCCCCCCCACCACCACACCCTTTCCTCCCTATCCTACTGGGTGTACCATTGGCATGATGTGGAGTCCCCACCCATGGTCCATCCTTTCACCCCCTACCCTTCCCCCCCTTAGCCACCCCCTTATTCCCACCCCCCCTACCCCCCTTACTATATTGCAAGTATGTTAAGATGTTTTGGATATATCTTTGTATTATTTGTACGCATTTTTGTATGTTTTTGGCTCTCAAGAAAAACATCTGTTTTATGTGACCCTGATTATCTGTTCTGTAAGATATTCCCCACATGTGGGGAAATTTTGATATTTTGACTCGTTTGTTAACTGAATCATATCTTAATAAACACCCTTGGAACGAAAGAAAAATGACTATGGTTGAAGAGGTAATGGCCCCTAAACTATGTTCTGGGATGAAAGTTACAGCTTCAGTGAAATCCGTTTGCAAATCGGAGTGATAGATTAGAATCTAGAGCCAACGGCACGTTTTCTATGTTAAACCATTACACCATTGAAAAACTGGTTACGTTTGCAATCGAAAGAAAAATGACTATAATTGAAGAGGTAATGGCCCCTAAACTATGTTCTGGGATGAAAAATACAGCTTCAGTGAAATCCGTTTGCAAATCGGAGTGATAGATTAGAATCTAGAGCCAACGGTACGTTTTCTATGTTAAACCATTACACCATTGAAAAACTGGTTACGTCTGCAATCGAAAGAAAAATGACTATAGTTGAAGAGGTAATGGCCCCTAAACTATGTTCTGGGATGAAAAATACAGCTTCAGTGAAATCCGTTTGCAAATCGGAGTGATAGATTAGAATCTAGAGCCAACGGTACGTTTTCTATGTTAAACCATTACACCATTGAAAAACTGGTTACGTTTGCAATCGAAAGAAAAATGACTATAATTGAAAAGGTAATGGCCCCTAAACTATGTTCTGGGATGAAAAATACAGCTTCAGTGAAATCCGTTTGCAAATCGGAGTGATAGATTAGAATCTAGAGCCAACGGTACGTTTTCTATGTTAAACCATTACACCATTGAAAAACTGGTTACGTTTGCAATCGAAAGAAAAATGACTATAGTTGAAGAGGTAATGGCCCCTAAACTATGTTCTGGGATGAAAGTTACAGCTTCAGTGAAATCCGTTTGCAAATCGGAGTGATAGATTAGAATCTAGAGCCAACGGTGCGTTTTCTATGTTAAACCATTACACCATTGAAAAACTGGTTACGTTTGCAATCGAAAGAAAAATGACTATAATTGAAGAGGTAATGGCCCCTAAACTATGTTCTGGGATGAAAAATACAGCTTCAGTGAAATCCGTTTGCAAATCGGAGTGATAGATTAGAATCTAGAGCCAACGGTACGTTTTCTATGTTAAACCATTACACCATTGAAAAACTGGTTACGTCTGCAATCGAAAGAAAAATGACTATAGTTGAAGAGGTAATGGCCCCTAAACTATGTTCTGGGATGAAAGTTACAGCTTCAGTGAAATCCGTTTGCAAATCGGAGTGATAGATTAGAATCTAGAGCCAACGGTACGTTTTCTATGTTAAACCATTACACCATTGAAAAACTGGTTACGTTTGCAATCGAAAGAAAAATGACTATAATTGAAGAGGTAATGGCCCCTAAACTATGTTCTGGGATGAAAAATACAGCTTCAGTGAAATCCGTTTGCAAATCGGAGTGATAGATTAGAATCTATAGCCAACGGTACGTTTTCTATGTTAAACCATTACACCATTGAAAAACTGCAATCGAAAGAAAAATGACTATAGTTGAAGAGGTAATGGCCCCTAAACTATGTTCTGGGATGAAAGTTACAGCTTCAGTGAAATCCGTTTGCAAATCGGAGTGATAGATTAGAATCTAGAGCCAACGGTACGTTTTCTATGTTAAACCATTACACCATTGAAAAACTGGTTACGTTTGCAATCGAAAGAAAAATGACTATAGTTGAAGAGGTAATGGCCCCTAAACTATGTTCTGGGATGAAAAATACAGCTTCAGTGAAATCCGTTTGCAAATCGGAGTGATAGATTAGAATCTAGAGCCAACGGTAAGTTTTCTATGTTAAACCATTACACCATTGAAAAACTGGTTACGTTTGCAATCGAAAGAAAAATGACTATAGTTGAAGAGGTAATGGCCCCTAAACTATGTTCTGGGATGAAAAATACAGCTTCAGTGAAATCCGTTTGCAAATCGGAGTGATAGATTAGAATCTAGAGCCAACGGTACGTTTTCTATGTTAAACCATTACACCATTGAAAAACTGGTTACGTTTGCAATCGAAAGAAAAATGACTATAGTTGAAGAGGTAATGGCCCCTAAACTATGTTCTGGGATGAAAAATACAGCTTCAGTGAAATCCGTTTGCAAATCGGAGTGATAGATTAGAATCTAGAGCCAACGGTAAGTTTTCTATGTTAAACCATTACACCATTGAAAAACTGGTTACGTTTGCAATCGAAAGAAAAATGACTATAGTTGAAGAGGTAATGGCCCCTAAACTATGTTCTGGGATGAAAAAATACAGCTTCAGTGAAATCCGTTTGCAAATCGGAGTGATAGATTAGAATCTAGAGCCAACGGTACGTTTTCTATGTTAAACCATTACACCATTGAAAAACTGGTTACGTTTGCAATCGAAAGAAAAATGACTATAGTTGAAGAGGTAATGGCCCCTAAACTATGTTCTGGGATGAAAAATACAGCTTCAGTGAAATCCGTTTGCAAATCGGAGTGATAGATTAGAATCTAGAGCCAACGGTACGTTTTCTATGTTAAACCATTACACCATTGAAAAACTGGTTACGTTTGCAATCGAAAGAAAAATGACTATAGTTGAAGAGGTAATGGCCCCTAAACTATGTTCTGGGATGAAAGTTACAGCTTCAGTGAAATCCGTTTCCAAATCGGAGTGATAGATTAGAATCTAGAGCCAACGGTACGTTTTCTATGTTAAACCATTACACCATTGAAAAACTGGTTACGTCTGCAATCGAAAGAAAAATGACTATAGTTGAAGAGGTAATGGCCCCTAAACTATGTTCTGGGATGAAAGTTACAGCTTCAGTGAAATCCGTTTGCAAATCAGAGTGAGAGATTAGAATCTAGAGCCAACGGTACGTTTTCTATGTTAAACCATTACACCATTGAAAAACTGGTTACGTTTGCAATCGAAAGAAAAATGACTATAGTTGAAGAGGTAATGGCCCCTAAACTATGTTCTGGGATGAAAGTTACAGCTTCAGTGAAATCCGTTTGCAAATCGGAGTGATAGATTAGAATCTAGAGCCAACGGTACGTTTTCTATGTTAAACCATTACACCATTGAAAAACTGGTTACGTTTGCAATCGAAAGAAAAATGACTATAGTTGAAGAGGTAATGGCCCCTAAACTATGTTCTGGGATGAAAGTTACAGCTTCAGTGAAATCCGTTTGCAAATCGGAGTGATAGATTAGAATCTAGAGCCAACGGTACGTTTTCTATGTTAAACCATTACACCATTGAAAAACTGGTTACGTCTGCAATCGAAAGAAAAATGACTATAGTTGAAGAGGTAATGGCCCCTAAACTATGTTCTGGGATGAAAGTTACAGCTTCAGTGAAATCCATTTGCAAATCAGAGTGATAGATTAGAATCTAGAGCCAACGGTACGTTTTCTATGTTAAACCATTACACCATTGAAAAACTGGTTACGTTTGCAATCGAAAGAAAAATGACTATAGTTGAAGAGGTAATGGCCCCTAAACTATGTTCTGGGATGAAAGTTACAGCTTCAGTGAAATCCGTTTGCAAATCGGAGTGATAGATTAGAATCTAGAGCCAACGGTACGTTTTCTATGTTAAACCATTACACCATTGAAAAACTGGTTACGTTTGCAATCGAAAGAAAAATGACTATAGTTGAAGAGGTAATGGCCCCTAAACTATGTTCTGGGATGAAAGTTACAGCTTCAGTGAAATCCGTTTGCAAATCGGAGTGATAGATTAGAATCTAGAGCCAACGGTACGTTTTCTATGTTAAACCATTACACCATTGAAAAACTAGTTACGTTTGCAATCGAAAGAAAAATGACTATAGTTGAAGAGGTAATGGCCCCTAAACTATGTTCTGGGATGAAAAATACAGCTTCAGTGAAATCCGTTTGCAAATCGGAGTGATAGATTAGAATCTAGAGCCAACGGTACGTTTTCTATGTTAAACCATTACACCATTGAAAAACTGGTTACGTTTGCAATCGAAAGAAAAATGACTATAGTTGAAGAGGTAATGGCCCCTAAACTATGTTCTGGGATGAAAAATACAGCTTCAGTGAAATCCGTTTGCAAATCGGAGTGATAGATTAGAATCTAGAGCCAAACGGTAAGTTTTCTATGTTAAACCATTACACCATTGAAAAACTGGTTACGTTTGCAATCGAAAGAAAAATGACTATAGTTGAAGAGGTAATGGCCCCTAAACTATGTTCTGGGATGAAAAATACAGCTTCAGTGAAATCCGTTTGCAAATCGGAGTGATAGATTAGAATCTAGAGCCAACGGTAAGTTTTCTATGTTAAACCATTACACCATTGAAAAACTGGTTACGTTTGCAATCGAAAGAAAAATGACTATAGTTGAAGAGGTAATGGCCCCTAAACTATGTTCTGGGATGAAAAATACAGCTTCAGTGAAATCCGTTTGCAAATCGGAGTGATAGATTAGAATCTAGAGCCAACGGTACGTTTTCTATGTTAAACCATTACACCATTGAAAAACTGGTTACGTTTGCAATCGAAAGAAAAATGACTATAGTTGAAGAGGTAATGGCCCCTAAACTATGTTCTGGGATGAAAGTTACAGCTTCAGTGAAATCCGTTTGCAAATCAGAGTGATAGATTAGAATCTAGAGCCAACGGTACGTTTTCTATGTTAAACCATTACACCATTGAAAAACTGGTTACGTTTGCAATCGAAAGAAAAATGACTATAGTTGAAGAGGTAATGGCCCCTAAACTATGTTCTGGGATGAAAGTTACAGCTTCAGTGAAATCCGTTTGCAAATCGGAGTGATAGATTAGAATCTAGAGCCAACGGTACGTTTTCTATGTTAAACCAATATCAATTGTTTTTATTGAAGTTTTTCAAAGTTTAACAATACAATAAACAGACAGGTATTGTGTCAATAGCATAAAATAAGCTACCTGTGTATATAAGTAATACAATAACATTAAGTAGCAGAATAACAATTTAAATTTACAAGACATAAAACATATATGATAATTATGAAATGTTAAGTTGCATGAGAAGAGATCCATGGATAAACAGATTATATTGTTTGAGAATAAAACATCTTAATTGGTTATGATTAAGGAGAAAGAAAATTTTGGGTTAACAAATGAAAATAATCCCTATGTTCAATTTGTACAGTACCGCTTAAATAATGCGTATTATTGTCGAGGGTTACTTTCTTGTATTATACGCTATAAAATTTGGGATGACAATTCACTTATGTGTAGATGCGTATCTTTTAGGCGTCTTGACGCGTCTAAAATTACGCATTTAACGCGTACAATCATGCTTACCATGCGTATTTTTGTATTTTATGCATATACGCGTATTTTCATAAAAGCGGTTTAGTAGCAGTTTTTTAGCGGCAAAAAGCCGCAAAACCGCCACCAAAACGCCAAAAAGCGGCAAACCGCGTTTTTTGCGCGTTTTTCGCAAAATTGCCCAAATTTTCCCAAATTTTTAAGGAATTGACTCAGAAACTCAAATTAAGTAGATTCTTACCTCCAGATAATAAATTGAGGGGTAGTAATGCATAAATGCACTTACTCACACAAATGCCCAAAAAACGCATAAAACCTATGTTTACTTAAGAGTCTATGAATAATCTTAATTTGTTAAAACGGAAGCTAAAACTAAAACTAAAAATACACTGGAATGAGTTAATGAATTAAACATAAATAACCTAGCCAACTGGCTAGGGGGGGGAGGGGGCTATTGTGACATATACCTGTAAAGTTGTAAGTAAGCAATTTAAATCAAATATATATTTGACATGTAGTAGTCAGTGAAAGGGATGTTACTAAGAAGCTTCTCCATCCTGGTGTGCATGGCAAGATGGTTGAGTTATGCTCAGTAAGAAGGGGACTCTCTCAACCTGGGAAATGAGGGGTGGCCTCTGCATAGATCCCAGGGAGTGAGGCCTATATACATAGTTTCCACCATGCCGCAGGTTGCACACCAAAAATGAATATTTTCCAAAGTCTGACTTATCATGTTTACTCACTTATAGAAACTTCAAGTTATTGATAAGTATAGATAACAGCTTAAAGACAAACTACACTATCCTAACCTAACTACCTAATCTACTTGCACACTGTTTTGTCCACAAGTTCAATTATCAATAATCAGAATCTAAGATGCAGAATACTTCAGGAATGTTGACAGGATCACACCAAGCACACCCATACCGCTCCATCTAAATGTCTGGAATAATCCAGTTCAAAAGTCTAATACTTTTGAACTTGGGTATACCGTAGGCCAGAGATTGACTTTCATGAGAAATGAATTGACATTGCCACATCTTATGGCCCAGGCCTTTTCAGCCAAGAGGTTGGACTCTACCCTTCTCAGGATTTCATCCAATTTTGGGATGTGAGGAGATCTCCAATTTAAAGCTAACAAATTTCTTACCACTGCAAAAACATGAGATACTATCAATCTCTCCTGGGGGGGAAGTTATGTGCACCCAGATTTAGTACAGCAAGGCCCGGAGGGATTGTTTGCAAAGACATTGGGAGTTGTTTGAGAAAAATCTCAATGTCCCTCCACAATCCCTGGAGTTTGGGGCAATCCCATAAAATATGCTCCATGGTACCCACCAGGTTACATCCTCTCCAACATAAGGGGGATGCTTGAGTGTCAAATATACTAATTTTTTCAGGAGTTTGGTACCACCGCCAAATGCTCTTCAGTAAGCTCTCATGATGTCCTACACAGTGAGAGACCTTTTTAAAGGCCTTGACAGACCTCTCCCATTCCTCCACACCAATTTCTTCTCCCAGCCAGTCCTGCCATTTATTTCATTGCCATTTAGGGAATTTTTCTTTTAACTCTAATAATGATCTATAGATAACCGATGTTCCTTTTAAGTGGGTATTTTCTGATTGAGTGAGTTTTATGATTCTTGGCTCAAGGGATATAGGGAGATATGGGTGTTTATTAATAAATCTGGCTATTTTATCAAATTTGGGTTTCTCTGAGGGTGGGATTCCATAGGTTACTACGAAATCATCAAAGGGTCTAATTCCAGAATCTCCCAACAGATCCTCCATGGATTTTATTCCATATTCTGGCCAGGTCTCCAATTCTAAATTCTTAATAACAGCGTGTAATGTGTTTAAATAAGTGGGTATTGTCACCGCCAACACCTCATTTTTACTCAGGTTAATCAACTCTTTCCATAATCTGAGAGAGTTGGCGGTGACAGGGTTCTGGATATGTTGTTGAACTTTCCAGGTCAATCTGGATTCCAAGAACTCTCTAAATGGTTTGGATGGTAATTGTTCCTCTTCTATTACATACCATTGTTTGGTGATGTCTTTGGTCCAGATTGACCTGGATTGATCCAGAATTGTGGCCTTATAATACAGTTCTATATTGGGGGCTCCAAGTCCCATATTTGAGATATGAGTTGTTAAGATTTTATTGGAGAACCTGGCTTTTCTGTTGTTAAGAAAGTATTGATTAATTTGTTTTTGTAAGCTCATGAAGAACTTTTGAGGTACTCTTATTGGGAGATTCCGGAACAGGTAAAGAAGCTGGGGAAGGATCATCATCTTAAATGCTGCAATTCTACCTAACCATGAAAATTCTACTTTAGCAAGGGATTCTAATTTATTTTTAATTTTAGATAACCAGGGATCATAATTTTCTCTATAAATTTGTGCTATGGTTGGGGTTAGTTGGATTCCTAGATATTTAATAGATTTCTCATTCCAAGTATACTGGCAGGACTGCTTGAGAGTTTCTTTGACCTTGGCTGGTATGAAGCAGGGGAGAATGACTGTCTTCTGATCATTAAGTTTATAGAATGACACTGTGGAAAATTCCTCAAGTTCTCTGATAGCACTAGGCAGTGATACCAAGGGTTTTTGAATAAATAATATCACATCGTCTGCGTATAGGCCTAATTTGGTGGAATAGCTACCAATTTTAATACCATGAATTTTTGGGTTATTCCTGATTTTTTGGGCAAGAGGCTCTAATGTTAAATTAAAAATTAATGGCGAGAGAGGACAGCCCTGGCGGGTACCATTGGTAATAGTAAAAAGGTGAGGAGACAGAACCAGAGGAGGCAACTCTAGCAGAAGGACAGGTATATAAAGCTAGAATGGCACCATGGAGGAAATCTGGGATCCCAAATTTAGTAAGTACCCTAGACATATATAGCCAGTTAACTCTGTCGAACGCCTTCTCCGCGTCTAAAGAGACAAGGAGAGTGGGCGCCCGACAGAGCTTGATCTGGTGGAGTATGGCCAAGGCTTTCCTTGTACCATCACTTGTGGATCTACCTTTTGTGAATCCTACCTGATCTGAGTTAATAAGTTGGGGCATTAAGGGGGATAGTCTATTTGCAATAATACGGGCATAAATTTTAACATCTGTATTCAAAAGTGAAATAGGTCTATAGCTACTGGGATCTGCTGGGTTTTTGTCTTCTTTTGGGATGGTTGATATAAAGGCTGATAATGATTCTTTAGGGAATTTACGTTGGGAAGCTACCTCATTAAACATTTCAGAAAGTGGTTTTGATAATATAGTGACAAATTTTTTATAATATTCATTTATGTATCCAGCTGGGCCTGGGGCTTTGTCATTTTTCAGAGTGTTGATTACATTAACTACTTCTGCTTGGGAAAAGGGGACTGATAGGTATTTCTTTTCAAAATCTGAAAGTGAAGGGAGGTCTATTTTTCCTAAATATTTATCTATGTTTTGTAGGGATGGGGATGGAGTATTGGGGTCTGTTTCCAAATTGTATAGGCCTTCATAGTATTTAGCTAGTGCTTCTACTATATCTTTAGGGTGATGTACTTCAGTTTTAGTAAGGGGGTGTTTAATTTTAAGTATTCTATGATGTATTCTTTGACCTTTGATTTTGCTTGCCATTAATTTTCCGGCCTTGTTTCCTCCATGGTACCAATTCTCCCTGAGCCTAGTCTGCCATTTGTCATATTCATAATACATGCACTCTGCCAGTTACTGTCTCCTCTCCTCCAGTTCTCCTATCAAACTTTTCCTGTGTTTGTTGAACACTTCCACTTCCAACACTCTAATTTTGCTCAGTAAGGAATCTGTTTTTTCTCTAATTTTCCTTTTTTGTATAGCTCCTTGTTTCATAAGTGTTCCTCTCATGAAAGCCTTATGAGCATTCCATAGGGAGACTCTAGAAGTTACGCTGGTATTGTTGAAGTGGAAGTATTCAAGCAAATCTTTTTTAATAAGGGGAAGGGTGTGTTCAGAGTTGATGATATATTTGTTTAATTTCCAATTGAACTGTTTGGGGGAAGTATCTAATAGTTGAAATTTTACTATGAGAGGGGAGTGGTCTGACCAAATTCTGGTGCCAATTTCAACCTCTGAGACCAGTGGCAGAGAGAATCTATCGGTCAAACAATGATCTATCCTGGTGAAGGATTGGTAGATTGGTGAGTAATAACTATATCCTTTTTCTTTTGGGTGAATACACCTCCAGGTATCAAATAGTTCATTTTTTATTAATGAAGGTGTAAGGATTGATTTGGGCTCTTTTTTTGGTTTGGGAAGTACAATCTAATATGGGATCTGCTATGGCATTCATGTCTCCAACTATGAAAAGATTTCCTTTTTTAAATTTAAGTATTTTTTGGAATGCTTTATTGAGAAATTTGACTTGGTATGTATTAGGGGCGTATATATTAGCGATTGTAAAGGTTTGGGAGTTAATAGTTCCAGAAATCATCACCAATCTACCATCCTCACTACAGTATGATTCCTCTACCACCAGGCCCAGAGTGTCCTTAATTGCTATGCACACTCCCGCTCTCTTTTTGTCCCTGAATGTTGAGTGAAATACTTTTGAATAATTAAGAATTTTCAGCCTAGATGCTGAAATTTTTGTTAGGTGGGTCTCTTGTAAGCAGATTATATCTGGATTTTTTTCTTTTGCTAACTTATGTAAGAGATATCTTTTCCTAAAAGAATTTAGACCTCTAACATTCAGGGACAAAAGTGTACAATTACTCATAACAGTTCAGATTATGCTGAAAAGTAACTATGAAACAATAACTTCCTGTAACAGACCAATGGAAATAACAATGTTGTATACTACCATAGGAGCTGATCCTGTCAGAGCATTCAGGCATCTCGATTCTGAAGGAAGGGAAAGCAGTTAATGGACAAAACAGTGTGCAGAACCTAAAACAAATAAAGAAAAACAAACAAATAAGAAACATCAGAATCAGACCGAGGGATGTGCACAGAGGCATCCGGTTCTACCTGTGTGCAACCCCTCAAATTTTGTCTTACCCTGTATCTCCTATCCTAGAAGTGGGAATAACAAATGTTGTTGTCACCTGTGCAAAGTCCCTCCTTTTCTTTAGTGTTGCTTGGGATAAATCCTGATACAGGGACAGGTCTTTATAATCACCAGGGAGTTTTTTACCTTCTCTGGTTGCAGCCAGGAGTCTCTCTTTCACATGAAAAAAGTGGATTCTTGTGATGACATCTCTGGGCACATTTTTACTCAGATGTGCAGGCTTAGGCAGCCTGTGTGCCCTGTCCACTATCAGCTCACTTTTGTCCAGGGAAGGGATGGTATTACGGATTACATCCACCACATAATCATTCAACATGTCATTAGACACAGTCTCTGGGACCCCTCTGATCTTTATATTGTTCCTCCTGTTTCTGTCCTCCCCATCTGCAATTTTCTCCTTCATCCATTTGTTTTCCTGTATTAAGCTTTTGTGTGAGTCCACCAGCTCGTTATGTGCTTTGGACATCTCTGCCACCTTGTTTTCCAGCATGCTTACTCTCTGGTCTGTGTCTGTCGCAAACACCTCCACATTACATGCCAGTGTATTTAAGTCAGATCTTGTGCTTGTGATGTTGTCGCTGAGCATCTGACTGAATGATAGCATAAAGTTCTTAAAGAACTGCTGCGACATGGGCTCATCTGTGGCAGGGAAGGCAGACAGTGAACTGAAAAAATTATCTGCTGGGGCTAGCTGCGCAGCTGGGGATGGGTGGATGGATGGATGGGTCTGCTGTGCGGACAGGGGTGGATGTATAATTGGCAGGGGCTGCTCTTCCGATGGGTCAGGGGTAGAGTGAATAACAGATCCTACCTTAGAGTCTGGGGATCCATGCAGCGAGGCTGGGCGCTGTGTGGTGGATGTCTGTGCATGCTTCAGCGGGCTGCGCTCTCTGTCAGCCCCCTGCTTCTCCTGAGCATTGTAATCCTCCTCAAAAGACTCCTCCAGCGTGTCTGGTCTGTCTCTCCCTGCCTGAGGTGTAAAAAACAGGCTGTATCTGTTCCTCTGATGCTGTGGTGGAGGGGTCCGGTAGTCAGCCTCGTGGTGTGTGCTGGGCCTGTAATGGCCGGCGCCATCTTGATTCTCTTCGGTGAAGAAGGAAGAGAGTCTCTTGGGGATCTGTGTGGCGCTTTTCTGCTGCCTCTGAGACGTTCTGCGGTAGCCTGAAGCCATCCTGAGATGTTCACCCACCTTTTTGAGCAGTTTTGGGGCTTTCTGGATCGCTTTAAGTTGCTTTTTTTCTATGTCAAACCATTACACCATTGAAAAACTGGTTACGTTTGCAATCGAAAGAAAAATGACTATAGTTGAAGAGGTAATGGCCCCTAAACTATGTTCTGGGATGAAAAATACAGCTTCAGTAAAATCCGTTTGCAAATCGGAGTGATAGATTACAATCTAGATCCAACGGTACGTTTTCTATGTTAAACCATTACACCATTGAAAAACTGGTTACGTTTGCAATCGAAAGAAAAATGACTATAGTTGAAGAGGTAATGGCCCCTAAACTATGTTCTGGGATGAAAGTTACAGCTTCAGTGAAATCCGTTTGCAAATCGGAGTGATAGATTAGAATCTAGAGCCAACGGTACGTTTTCTATGTTAAACCATTACACCATTGAAAAACTGGTTACGTTTGCAATCGAAAGAAAAATGACTATAGTTGAAGAGGTAATGGCCCCTAAACTATGTTCTGGGATGAAAAATACAGCTTCAGTGAAATCCGTTTGCAAATCGGAGTGATAGATTAGAATCTAGAGCCAACGGTACGTTTTCTATGTCAAACCATTACACCATTGAAAAACTGGTTACGTTTGCAATCGAAAGAAAAATGACTATAGTTGAAGAGGTAATGGCCCCTAAACTATGTTCTGGGATGAAAAATACAGCTTCAGTAAAATCCGTTTGCAAATCGGAGTGATAGATTACAATCTAGATCCAACGGTACGTTTTCTATGTTAAACCATTACACCATTGAAAAACTGGTTACGTTTGCAATCGAAAGAAAAATGACTATAGTTGAAGAGGTAATGGCCCCTAAACTATGTTCTGGGATGAAAGTTACAGCTTCAGTGAAATCCGTTTGCAAATCGGAGTGATAGATTAGAATCTAGAGCCAACGGTACGTTTTCTATGTTAAACCATTACACCATTGAAAAACTGGTTACGTTTGCAATCGAAAGAAAAATGACTATAGTTGAAGAGGTAATGGCCCCTAAACTATGTTCTGGGATGAAAAATACAGCTTCAGTGAAATCCGTTTGCAAATCGGAGTGATAGATTAGAATCTAGAGCCAACGGTACGTTTTCTATGTTAAACCATTACACCATTGAAAAACTGGTTACGTCTGCAATCGAAAGAAAAATGACTATAGTTGAAGAGGTAATGGCCCCTAAACTATGTTCTGGGATGAAAGTTACAGCTTCAGTGAAATCCGTTTGCAAATCGGAGTGATAGATTAGAATCTAGAGCCAACGGTACGTTTTCTATGTTAAACCATTACACCATTGAAAAACTAGTTACGTTTGCAATCGAAAGAAAAATGACTATAGTTGAAGAGGTAATGGCCCCTAAACTATGTTCTGGGATGAAAAATACAGCTTCAGTGAAATCCGTTTGCAAATCGGAGTGATAGATTAGAATCTAGAGCCAACGGTAAGTTTTCTATGTTAAACCATTACACCATTGAAAAACTGGTTACGTTTGCAATCGAAAGAAAAATGACTATAGTTGAAGAGGTAATGGCCTCTAAACTATGTTCTGGGATGAAAGTTACAGCTTCAGTGAAATCCATTTGCAAATCGGAGTGATAGATTAGAATCTAGAGCCAACGGTAAGTTTTCTATGTTAAACCATTACACCATTGAAAAACTGGTTACGTTTGCAATCGAAAGAAAAATGACTATAGTTGAAGAGGTAATGGCCCCTAAACTATGTTCTGGGATGAAAAATACAGCTTCAGTGAAATCCGTTTGCAAATCGGAGTGATAGATTAGAATCTAGAGCCAACGGTAAGTTTTCTATGTTAAACCATTACACCATTGAAAAACTGGTTACGTTTGCAATTGAAAGAAAAATGACTATAGTTGAAGAAGTAATGGCCCCTAAACTATGTTCTAGGATGAAAGTTACAGCTTCAGTGAAATCCGTTTGCAAATCGGAGTGATAGATTAGAATCTAGAGCCAACGGTAAGTTTTCTATGTTAAACCATTACACCATTGAAAAACTGGTTACGTTTGCAATCGAAAGAAAAATGACTATAGTTGAAGAGGTAATGGCCCCTAAACTATGTTCTGGGATGAAAGTTACAGCTTCAGTGAAATCCGTTTGCAAATCGGAGTGATAGATTAGAATCTAGAGCCAACGGTACATTTTCTATGTTAAACCATTACACCATTGAAAAACTGGTTACGTCTGCAATCGAAAGAAAAATGACTATAGATGAAGAGGTAATGGCCCCTAAACTATGTTCTGGGATGAAAGTTACAGCTTCAGTGAAATCTGTTTGCAAATCGGAGTGATAGATTAGAATCTAGAGCCAACGGTACGTTTTCTATGTTAAACCATTACACCATTGAAAAACTGGTTACGTTTGCAATCGAAAGAAAAATGACTATAGTTGAAGAGGTAATGGCCCCTAAACTATGTTCTGGGATGAAAAATACAGCTTCAGTGAAATCCGTTTGCAAATCGGAGTGATAGATTAGAATCTAGAGCCAACGGTAAGTTTTCTATGTTAAACCATTACACCATTGAAAAACTGGTTACGTTTGCAATCGAAAGAAAAATGACTATAGTTGAAGAGGTAATGGCCCCTAAACTATGTTCTGGGATGAAAAATACAGCTTCAGTAAAATCCGTTTGCAAATCGGAGTGATAGATTAGAATCTAGAGCCAACGGTACGTTTTCTATGTTAAACCATTTCACCATTGAAAAACTGGTTACGTTTGCAATCGAAAGAAAAATGACTATAGTTGAAGAGGTAATGGCCCCTAAACTATGTTCTGGGATGAAAAATACAGCTTCAGTGAAATCCGTTTGCAAATCGGAGTGATAGATTAGAATCTAGAGCCAACGGTACGTTTTCTATGTTAAACCATTACACCATTGAAAAACTGGTTACGTTTGCAATCGAAAGAAAAATGACTATAGTTGAAGAGGTAATGGCCCCTAAACTATGTTCTGGGATGAAAGTTACAGCTTCAGTGAAATCTGTTTGCAAATCGGAGTGATAGATTAGAATCTAGAGCCAACGGTACGTTTTCTATGTTAAACCATTACACCATTGAAAAACTGATTACGTTTGCAATCGAAAGAAAAATGACTATAGTTGAAGAGGTAATGGCCCCTAAACTATGTTCTGGGATGAAAAGTACAGCTTCAGTGAAATCCGTTTGCAAATCGGAGTGATAGATTAGAATCTAGAGCCAACGGTACGTTTTCTATGTTAAACCATTACACCATTGAAAAACTGGTTACGTCTGCAATCGAAAGAAAAATGACTATAGTTGAAGAGGTAATGGCCCCTAAACTATGTTCTGGGATGAAAAATACAGCTTCAGTGAAATCCGTTTGCAAATCGGAGTGATAGATTAGAATCTAGAGCCAACGGTACGTTTTCTATGTTAAACCATTACACCATTGAAAAACTGGTTACGTTTGCAATCGAAAGAAAAATGACTATAGTTGAAGAGGTAATGGCCCCTAAACTATGTTCTGGGATGAAATTTACAGCTTCAGTGAAATCCGTTTGCAAATCGGAGTGATAGATTAGAATCTAGAGCCAACGGTACGTTTTCTATGTTAAACCATTACACCATTGAAAAACTGGTTACGTCTGCAATCGAAAGAAAAATGACTATAGTTGAAGAGGTAATGGCCCCTAAACTATGTTCTGGGATGAAAGTTACAGCTTCAGTGAAATCCGTTTGCAAATCGTAGTGATAGATTAGAATCTAGAGCCAACGGTACGTTTTCTATGTTAAACCATTACACCATTGAAAAACTGGTTACGTCTGCAATCGAAAGAAAAATGACTATAGTTGAAGAGGTAATGGCCCCTAAACTATGTTCTGGGATGAAAGTTACAGTTTCAGTGAAATCCGTTTGCAAATCGGAGTGATAGATTAGAATCTAGAGCCAACGGTAAGTTTTCTATGTTAAACCATTACACCATTGAAAAACTGGTTACGTTTGCAATCGAAAGAAAAATGACTATAGTTGAAGAGGTAATGGCCCCTAAACTATGTTCTGGGATGAAAAATACAGCTTCAGTGAAATCCGTTTGCAAATCGGAGTGATAGATTAGAATCTAGAGCCAACGGTACGTTTTCTATGTTAAACCATTACACCATTGAAAAACTGGTTACGTCTGCAATCGAAAGAAAAATGACTATAGTTGAAGAGGTAATGGCCCCTAAACTATGTTCTGGGATGAAAGTTACAGTTTCAGTGAAATCCGTTTGCAAATCGGAGTGATAGATTAGAATCTAGAGCCAACGGTAAGTTTTCTATGTTAAACCATTACACCATTGAAAAACTGGTTACGTTTGCAATCGAAAGAAAAATGACTATAGTTGAAGAGGTAATGGCCCCTAAACTATGTTCTGGGATGAAAGTTACAGCTTCAGTGAAATCCGTTTGCAAATCGGAGTGATAGATTAGAATCTAGAGCCAACGGTACGTTTTCTATGTTAAACCATTACACCATTGAAAAACTGGTTACGTTTGCAATCGAAAGAAAAATGACTATAGTTGAAGAGGTAATGGCCCCTAAACTATGTTCTGGGATGAAAAATACAGCTTCAGTGAAATCCGTTTGCAAATCGGAGTGATAGATTAG
The DNA here is from genome assembly GCF_040937935.1 of Hyperolius riggenbachi. NCBI lineage: Eukaryota > Metazoa > Chordata > Amphibia > Anura > Hyperoliidae > Hyperolius > Hyperolius riggenbachi. The sequence continues at coordinate 151,642,859 of NC_090656.1, read as the reverse complement.
AATCTAGAGCCAACGGTAAGTTTTCTATGTTAAACCATCACACCATTGAAAAACTGGTTACGTTTGCAATCGAAAGAAAAATGACTATAGTTGAAGAGGTAATGGCCCCTAAACTATGTTCTGGGATGAAAAGTACAGCTTCAGTGAAATCCGTTTGCAAATCGGAGTGATAGATTAGAATCTAGAGCCAACGGTACGTTTTCTATGTTAAACCATTACACCATTGAAAAACTGGTTACGTTTGCAATCGAAAGAAAAATGACTATAGTTGAAGAGGTAATGGCCCCTAAACTATGTTCTGGGATGAAAGTTACAGCTTCAGTGAAATCCGTTTGCAAATCGGAGTGATAGATTAGAATCTAGAGCCAACGGTACGTTTTCTATGTTAAACCATTACACCATTGAAAAACTGGTTACGTTTGCAATCGAAAGAAAAATGACGGGGGCGCATGCGCGGCGCTGCACTGTGTGGATGTGCATGGTGTGAGCTCCGTGTTCCTGAGGAGGATTCCGCCCGCTATATCGCACCCACGGAGATGGGACAGGTACCATTTTAATCAGCTTGACCCCCGCTATGCAAACATCCTCCCCCAGCTACCCTTTGAGGAACCGCTCGGTCGCTAGGCCACTTTTATCGCCGCTCCGTTTCAATAGGAGGTTCAGCAAAATGGCCGACAGGGCCGAAAACGAAGCCTCCTGCTCGCCTCAGCAGTCCCCGCCAGCGCACGACTCCCCTCCATCCGAGTCCATGGCCTCCCCGGCGGACCTGCACACTATACCCCAGGGCGATCTCTCTAATCAGGAGCTTCTAGCAAATATTACTAAGATCTTCCGTACGGAAATCCGGGAGGCCGTTACGGAATTGACCAAGCAAATCTCCGATATAGGGGAGCGGGTAAATGCCCTAGAAAAACATGCAGATGAGATGACTGTGGCAATAAACGAGGACAAAGCCCAGATAGACACACACGAAACCCGGTTAGACGCCACAGAACTTAAATTAGAAGATCTGGAGAATCGCAGTAGGAGGGCAAATATACGGATTCGGGGGGTTCCGGAATCAATTACGGAAATTGAACCTATGGCTATGAAGATTTTCACAGAACTTACCCCACAGGCAGATCAGCCATTATTGCGAATTGTACGCATCCACCGTGCTTTAGTTACACCACGGAATCCGGAACTCCCGCGCGACATTATTGCGAAGTTGGCCGCAGAAGATTTAAGGGACAAGATCCTTGCAGCAGCTCGGGACCTAAAGACCCTGCCTGGAGTACCATCATCTGTACAACTATATGCGGACCTTGCGCCTATTACGGTCCAGAGAAGAAGAGAGATGCGACCCTTCACTCTGGCCCTTCAGAAAGCAGCCATCAGGTACCGTTGGAATTTTCCATTTGCACTTATATTTAGAGTTAACAATAAACAATACGTATGTAAATATCCAGACGAGGCAGAGGCAGCTCTCATCGAGGCCAATATTTCTTTCGAGAAACCTAAATCATCTACTCAACCGCAGGCCCAAGCACCATTGCCCCCTCGATCGGCTCGTCCAACTACCTCGTGGACAACTGCACAGGGATCGAGATACCGTCCAAGGAAGCTGAATATGAACTCCTCCACCTGGACCTGAAGAAACTAAAACCTGGCTTTATTAGTCTCTACTTATACGTTCTGTTAGACTAAAATTAATAGATATATGATGTTTCCTTGATGTTCTATTCTTGACTCTAGGGTTACCCTTTAGGACATAGTCTATAAACGCTTCAATACTATGCTGTTGTATATATAGAAGATATAAGGGATTGCCCTTTATGATGTGGCACACAGAGGCGATATATGTGGTTGCCCTTTATGATGCGGCACACATGGTAGACATAAGTGGTTGCCCTTTATGATGCGGCACACTCGGAAGATATACTTGGATGCCCTTTATGATGAGGCACACTTAGAGGTCATATATGGTTGCCCTTTATGATGCGGCACATATTAAAGATATTCATGATGACTGCCAATAATAGGCCAACAGAGTACCACCCTGCCCGATTAATAGGTTTGATGATATCTTATTGATTGTCTAAACCTTTTTTGCTTTATCTGTACCATCTACTGTATAACTTAATTTGCAATCCAAGAACAGAGTAAGGCTGGAAACAGGGTAGGTGTATTGATAAACAAGGGATCAGTCTGCTTTAATATGCCTTGATAATACGGGACCCTAGTCCCCTCTGTGAACAAGTAGATTTTATCTATGGAATTGCGGAAATTCCCTCCCGGGAAAACTTCTTGTTGCCCCCGAGATAATGCTAGAGGGAAGGCCTATGTTAATATTGGCCCTCCTTCTACCATTCTTTCTGCACCATTGTGCAGAGCGCTTTACTTTTATTCAGTTTATGGTTGATATTCCCCCTATTAATGGTGTTCATGTAAACAGATTAGTCAGTCTGGAGTCACTCCCTGAACGAAGTCCAATAGGCCCCGAGGTCCCACTTTTGATATTCTATCTCAATACAGCCCCATGACTTTGAAATCATATAACATCATATCTCATAACGTAAGAGGATTCAACTCCCCACAAAAACGTAATAAAGCCATGAGAGAGTACTCAAAACATTCTCCGGATATCATTTGCCTCCAGGAGACCCACTTCTCTCATACCTCCTATCCGAGATTCTTCCATAAAAACTATAGAAGAACATACCTTTCCAATTTTACCTCTAAGAAAAGAGGAGTGGCCACTCTTCTTTCAACAGATTTTCCAATTGATATAACATATGAAAATACGGACGACCAGGGCACGTATATTATTTTAATGGGCACATTTCAAGATAAAATCCTTTGTATTACTAATGTATACGCCCCCCCTGATAGAGCCATGGCGACCATTTCAAAGGTATCAGATATACTGCTAACTTTAACATTTGATTCGTTGATCTGGGCGGGAGACTTTAACTTAGCTCCTAACACTACAATGGATAAGACTCACCCGCCCAGGCCAGCTGAAACTAAACATAACAAGATATTTTTTGATACACTATGCAAAAACCACTCAATAATAGATGCATGGAGAGAAGCAAATGGGGCGAAGAGAGGCTATTCTTTTTATTCTGCCCCACATAACTCATACGCTAGAATTGACCTCATTTTTGTCTCTGCTAGCTGCGCCTCAACTATTGCATTCTCTAGGCACCTACTGTGTCCTTGGTCTGACCATGATCCAGTTTTACTCTCCATTCTATCACCAATCCCCAAAAATACTAGAGCCCCATGGAGACTGAATGAATCTCTTCTACTTAATTCAGAAATAGTAGATACATTGGAGAAGTGCCTGGAAAACTACTTTAGAGAAAATAGTGATGAAACAATCTCTCATGGTATCAGATGGTTAGCCCATAAGACAGTTGTGCGGGGGGAGTTGATAAAGATTGCGTCTAAACACAAACGTGATAGGAACGCCCTGGTCTCAAATTTGGAGCATAAGATAAACACACTGGCCCTCTTGAACCAGACCCGACCCACTCGCTTCCTCTCTAAACAAATACAAGACCTACAAATGCAACTGGATGCTATTTATAATAGAGACGCCGAGAGGTCCCTGAGATGGACTGGAGCAGTAGTATACGAGCAGCTTAACAAGCCACTGAGATGGCTGGCAAAAAAGCTTCGTGGACAACAAAATATTAATAGAATTATTAGGATAAGAGATACAAAGGGTAATGTCACATCTAGTCCTGATAGGATTTATGCTACCTTCTCGGATTTTTATACCGCCTTATATAAAGATGATAACCCCCAGCATGATGAGACAATTAGAGAACATTTCTTGAGTCAAAATACTAGGAAAATTATAACCCCTGACACAGCCAAAACTCTTAGCCATGACATTTCTTATGAGGAGCTTCATGAAGCCATAAAGAAGCTTAAAAACTCTAAGGCCCCAGGCCCAGATGGGCTATCTGCCATATATTATAAAAAGTTTGAACCCACCTTGGCCCCATATCTCCTTAAATTTTATAACGCAATTATGAAAGGCGAGCCCCCTCCATCCGAATTTTTAAACTCTAATATTGTAGTGATCCCGAAACCTCAGAGGGATCCCCTCCTGCCGAAAAATTTTAGACCAATATCTTTACTGGGCATTGATTACAAGCTTCTGACATCAATCTTGGCCAAACGATTAAACACAGTTCTCCCTGGTCTTATACATAAGGACCAAGTGGGGTTTATACCCCAGAGACAGGCGGCTGATAACATCCGTAAGATAGTCAATATACAACATTACTGTCGGAAGATCTCCTTGCCCCTTGCCCTATTGGCATTGGACATGGAGAAAGCATTTGACATGATAAAATGGCCGTACATGCTGGCAGTTTTAAAGAGATTTGGATTCTCGGGGAACTATTTGAGAGCAATAGAAATGCTATATTCTACACCATCGGCTTCTATGAAATTACCGGCCTCATTTAGAACATCCTTCCCCATTCAGAGGGGGACCAGACAGGGGTGCCCCTTATCACCGGGCATTTTCGCCCTGGTTATGGAACCACTGGCTGTCAAGATACGCCAAACCCCTGAAGTAATGGGGGTAAAGATAGGTCCCACGGAACACAAGTTATCGTTATTTGCTGACGATGTGTTCGCAACTCTAGTGTCCCCCCACACCTCTATTCCTAACTTGCTTAAAATTATTAACGACTTTTCAACATTCTCTGGGTTCAGGCTGAACCTAGAGAAATCTGAACTAATGATTTCCCATACCCCAAACATAGAGGTTGAGAATCTGGCACAATCATTAGGTTTACAACCCCAAGCGAAGTATATAAAATATTTAGGAATAAACCTAACAGTAGATCCTACAAGACTCTACGACAATAATTATCCCTCTATGTTGCATAAATTGTCTCAGGATTTGGAAATTTGGAATACCTACCCCCTGTCATTATTGGGTAGGATCTCTTCAGTCAAAATGACACTGCTTCCAAGACTTTTATATTTATTCAGGGTTCTTCCCATTCCCATCAAAAAAGGTCCTCTTAATTATTTACAGCGTTTGATTCAAAGGTTTATTTGGAGAAAGCGAAGGGCTCGCATCAAATATTTGACACTTGCCAGGACAAAAGACTCAGGGGGACTAAATGCTCCCATCCTAGTGAATTATTATTTGGCTGCTCAGATAGCGCCAATGGCAGCTATCAATGCAGGCCAGGCAGCACCGCTCTGGGTAAACTTAGAAACTCAACTCCTTAAGCCATTATCTCTCCCAGGACTTATGTGGGCCACTAAGCTTCCGAAACATCTAGTTAACAAACTATCCCCAATCTCTTATCACTCATTAAAAGTGTGGGACTCGGCCAGATTTAAATATAAACTACAAGCTCCGGTCTCGTGTATGACAAATATCTTTCGCAACCCTGAATTCATTATGGGCCAGCGACCAGCTGAATTTCAATGGTGGATATCAAGAGGTTTTACGAGATTGGGCAAGTTTATGTCAGCATTTCGCCTGGCTACACACACTCAATTTGCAGCGGATCATGGAGTCCCTGTGGAGGAGTACCCTCGCATGTTTCAGATTTTTAAATATCTACAGACTCTGGACCGAGAACATGATACTCTCATTTATGTTCCATTTGAGGTCCGATGTAAGAACTGCCCTATGGATAGCGGGCTAATATCTGAATTGTATCTTACGATCTCGCAGTCCAACTCGGAACCAAGATTGAAGGCCCAGCTGGACTGGGAGACCAATTGCGGCATTACTCTAACCGATGAGAGATGGGCACATTGTTGCTTAACTCTCACCAAAAATTCTTTATTTTACTCCTCCATAGAGACCTCCTTAAAATTATTGCACCGTATCTATTATACCCCATCTAAGCTCTATATGTTTCACTTATCGCATTCTGACATGTGCTTTCGGGGATGTGGTCAGAGAGGTGATATGATTCATATATGGTGGAGTTGCCCCAAGGCGGCTGCGTTTTGGAAAAGTATATGGAATAGCCTCAAACTAATCCTGGGCAAGGACTTTCCTCTAGACCCCACGATAATGCTCCTTGGGAATAGACCCCCTGGAGTTTCCTCAGCACAACACAAATTTATTCAATTTGCTGTGGCCCAAGCAAGAAAATACCTGGCAGCCCAGTGGAAGAAACCTATTCTCCGCTATGACCTGGTCTTTCCGGGCCTTAACCAAACAATGCTATCTGAACATATCAGGGCCAAGTTAATGGACAGGATGGAGTTCTTTTTTAATATTTGGTCCCCTTGGATCGAATGGCAAGATAATCAGGGTCTTTCCTACACATTACACACTTTCTAATCCTCTTTTGTGTATTAATAGGGCTTATAATTATATACCTTTAGATGGGACCAACTGAGGGCCTTTATTAATGGATCAGGCTTACCAGTTAAATCAGGGTAGTGACACCGACTAGAAATATATGATAGGATGTACACCAATTCCCCCTTCTTCCCCATACCTTCCCTTCCCCCCTATATTCATGCTCCTAAAAATATGCACCACCGGCATGTTGTGGTAATTCCACTCGTGGTGCCTGCTTATATTAGAACTCCCCATCCCCTATCCTCCTTTCCTTATCCCATCCCATCCCCCTTTAGGTATCATTGGAACAATTCAGAATATAATAATAATATGAGTGTTTATGGTAACTAGCAAGACATACCAAGTTTGATCTTCATTGTATTACCCATTATTGTTATAGTATCTTTATTTAACAATTACATCTGATAAAACAAAATCTTTGTAATCCCCATGTGTGGGGAAATTGTGATTACAATGTTATGTGAGTTTTCCTTTTTATCAATAAACACCCTTGAAACGAAAGAAAAATGACTATAGTTGAAGAGGTAATGGCCCCTAAACTATGTTCTGGGATGAAAAATACAGCTTCAGTGAAATCCGTTTGCAAATCAGAGTGATAGATTAGAATCTAGAGCCAACGGTACGTTTTCTATGTTAAACCATTACACCATTGAAAAACTGGTTACGTCTGCAATCGAAAGAAAAATGACTATAGTTGAAGAGGTAATGGCCCTTAAACTATGTTCTGGGATGAAAGTTACAGCTTCAGTGAAATCCGTTTGCAAATCGGAGTGATAGATTAGAATCTAGAGCCAACGGTACGTTTTCTATGTTAAACCATTACACCATTGAAAAACTGGTTACGTTTGCAATCGAAAGAAAAATGACTATAGTTGAAGAGGTAATGGCCCCTAAACTATGTTCTGGGATGAAAAATACAGCTTCAGTGAAATCCGTTTGCAAATCGGAGTGATAGATTAGAATCTAGAGCCAACGGTAAGTTTTCTATGTTAAACCATTACACCATTGAAAAACTGGTTACGTTTGCAATTGAAAGAAAAATGACTATAGTTGAAGAAGTAATGGCCCCTAAACTATGTTCTGGGATGAAGGTTACAGCTTCAGTGAAATCCATTTGCAAATCGGAGTGATAGATTAGAATCTAGAGCCAACGGTAAGTTTTCTATGTTAAACCATTACACCATTGAAAAACCGATTACGTTTGCAAACGAAAGAAAAATGACTATAGTTGAAGAGGTAATGGCCCCTAAACTATGTTCTGGGATGAAAGTTACAGCTTCAGTGAAATCCGTTTGCAAATCGGAGTGATAGATTAGAATCTAGAGCCAACGGTACGTTTTCTATGTTAAACCATTACACCATTGAAAAACTGGTTACGTTTGCAATCAAAAGAAAAATGACTATAGTTGAAGAGGTAATGGCCCCTAAACTATGTTCTGGGATGAAAAATACAGCTTCAGTGAAATCCGTTTGCAAATCGGAGTGATAGATTAGAATCTAGAGCCAACGGTACGTTTTCTATGTTAAACCATTACACCATTGAAAAACTGGTTACGTTTGCAATCGAAAGAAAAATGACTATAGTTGAAGAGGTAATGGCCCCTAAACTATGTTCTGGGATGAAAAATACAGCTTCAGTGAAATCCGTTTGCAAATCGGAGTGATAGATTAGAATCTAGAGCCAACGGTAAGTTTTCTATGTTAAACCATTACACCATTGAAAAACTGGTTACGTTTGCAATCGAAAGAAAAATGACTATAGTTGAAGAGGTAATGGCCCCTAAACTATGTTCTGGGATGAAAGTTACAGCTTGAGTGAAATCCGTTTGCAAATCGGAGTGATAGATTAGAATCTAGAGCCAACGGTACGTTTTCTATGTTAAACCATTACACCATTGAAAAACTGGTTACGTTTGCAATCGAAAGAAAAATGACTATAATTGAAGAGGTAATGGCCCCTAAACTATGTTCTGGGATGAAAAATACAGCTTCAGTGAAATCCGTTTGCAAATCGGAGTGATAGATTAGAATCTAGAGCCAACGGTACGTTTTCTATGTTAAACCATTACACCATTGAAAAACTGGTTACGTTTGCAATCGAAAGAAAAATGACTATAATTGAAGAGGTAATGGCCCCTAAACTATGTTCTGGGATGAAAAATACAGCTTCAGTGAAATCCGTTTGCAAATCGGAGTGATAGATTAGAATCTAGAGCCAACGGTACGTTTTCTATGTTAAACCATTACACCATTGAAAAACTGGTTACGTCTGCAATCGAAAGAAAAATGACTATAGTTGAAGAGGTAATGGCCCCTAAACTATGTTCTGGGATGAATGTTACAGCTTCAGTGAAATCTATTTGCAAATCGGAGTGATAGATTAGAATCTAGAGCCAACGGTACGTTTTCTATGTTAAACCATTACACCATTGAAAAACTGGTTACGTTTGCAATCGAAAGAAAAATGACTATAGTTGAAGAGGTAATGGCCCCTAAACTATGTTCTGGGATGAAAAATACAGCTTCAGTGAAATCCGTTTGCAAATCGAAATGATAGATTAGAATCTAGAGCCAACGGTACGTTTTCTATGTTAAACCATTACACCATTGAAAAACTGGTTACGTCTGCAATCGAAAGAAAAATGACTATAGTTGAAGAGGTAATGGCCCCTAAACTATGTTCTGGGATGAAAGTTACAGCTTCAGTGAAATCCGTTTGCAAATCGGAGTGATAGATTAGAATCTAGAGCCAACGGTACGTTTTCTATGTTAAACCATTACACCATTGAAAAACTGGTTACGTTTGCAATCGAAAGAAAAATGACTATAGTTGAAGAGGTAATGGCCCCTAAACTATGTTCTGGGATGAAAAATACAGCTTCAGTGAAATCCGTTTGCAAATCGGAGTGATAGATTAGAATCTAGAGCCAACGGTAAGTTTTCTATGTTAAACCATTACACCATTGAAAAACTGGTTACGTTTGCAATTGAAAGAAAAATGACTATAGTTGAAGAAGTAATGGCCCCTAAACTATGTTCTGGGATGAAAGTTACAGCTTCAGTGAAATCCGTTTGCAAATCGGAGTGATAGATTAGAATCTAGAGCCAACGGTACGTTTTCTATGTTAAACCATTACACCATTGAAAAACTGGTTAAGTTTGCAATCAAAAGAAAAATGACTATAGTTGAAGAGGTAATGGCCCCTAAACTATGTTCTGGGATGAAAAATACAGCTTCAGTGAAATCCGTTTGCAAATCGGAGTGATAGATTGGAATCTAGAGCCAACGGTACGTTTTCTATGTTAAACCATTACACCATTGAAAAACTGGTTACGTTTGCAATCGAAAGAAAAATGACTATAGTTGAAGAGGTAATGGCCCCTAAACTATGTTCTGGGATGAAAAATACAGCTTCAGTGAAATTCGTTTGCAAATCGGAGTGATAGATTAGAATCTAGAGCCAACGGTAAGTTTTCTATGTTAAACCATTACACCATTGAAAAACTGGTTACGTTTTCAATCGAAAGAAAAATGACTATAGTTGAAGAGGTAATGGCCCCTAAACTATGTTCTGGGATGAAAGTTACAGCTTCAGTGAAATCCGTTTGCAAATCGGAGTGATAGATTAGAATCTAGAGCCAACGGTACGTTTTCTATGTTAAACCATTACACCATTGAAAAACTGGTTACGTTTTCAATCGAAAGAAAAATGACTATAGTTGAAGAGGTAATGGCCCCTAAACTATGTTCTGGGATGAAGGTTACAGCTTCAGTGAAATCCGTTTGCAAATTGGAGTGATAGATTAGAATCTAGAGCCAACGGTACGTTTTCTATGTTAAACCATTACACCATTGAAAAACTGGTTACGTTTGCAATCGAAAGAAAAATGACTAAAGTTGAAGAGGTAATGGCCCCTAAACTATGTTCTGGGATGAAAAATACAGCTTCAGTGAAATCCGTTTGCAAATCGGAGTGATAGATTAGAATCTAGAGCCAACGGTAAGTTTTCTATGTTAAACCATTACACCATTGAAAAACTGGTTACGTTTGCAATCGAAAGAAAAATGACTATAGTTGAAGAGGTAATGGCCCCTAAACTATGTTCTGGGATGAAAAATACAGTTTCAGTGAAATCCGTTTGCAAATCGGAGTGATAGATTAGAATCTAGAGCCAACGGTACGTTTTCTATGTTAAACCACTACACCATTGAAAAACTGGTTACGTTTGCAATCGAAAGAAAAATTACTATAGTTGAAGAGGTAATGGCCCCTAAACTATGTTCTGGGATGAAAAATACAGCTTCAGTAAAAACCGTTTGCAAATCGGAGTGATAGATTAGAATCTAGAGCCAACGGTACGTTTTCTATGTTAAACCATTACACCATTAAAAAACTAGTTATGTTTGCAATCGAAAGAAAAATGACTATAGTTGAAGAGGTAATGGCCCCTAAACTATGTTCTGGGATGAAAAATACAGCTTCAGTGAAATCCGTTTGCAAATCGGAGTGATAGATTAGAATCTAGAGCCAACGGTACGTTTTCTATGTTAAACCATTACACCATTGAAAAACTGGTTACGTCTGCAATCGAAAGAAAAATGACTATAGTTGAAGAGGTAATGGCCCCTAAACTATGTTCTGGGATGAAAGTTACAGCTTCAGTGAAATCCGTTTGCAAATCGGAGTGATAGATTAGAATCTAGAGCCAACAGTACGTTTTCTATGTTAAACCATTACACCATTGAAAAACTGGTTACGTTTGCAATCAAAAGAAAAATGACTATAGTTGAAGAGGTAATGGCCCCTAAACTATGTTCTGGGATGAAAGTTACAGCTTCAGTTAAATCCGTTTGCAAATCGGAGTGATAGATTAGAATCTAGAGCCAACGGTAAGTTTTCTGTGTTAAACCATTACACCATTGAAAAACTGGTTACGTTTGCAATCGAAAGAAAAATGACTATAGTTGAAGAGGTAATGGCCCCTAAACTATGTTCTGGGATGAAAAAAAAAAGCTTCAGTGAAATCCGTTTGCAAATCGGAGTGATAGATTAGAATCTAGAGCCAACGGTAAGTTTTCTATGTTAAACCATTACACCATTGAAAAACTGGTTACGTTTGCAATCGAAAGAAAAATGACTATAGTTGAAGAGGTAATGGCCCCTAAACTATGTTCTGGGATGAAAGTTACAGCTTCAGTGAAATCCGTTTGCAAATCGGAGTGATAGATTAGAATCTAGAGCCAACGGTACGTTTTCTATGTTAAACCATTACACCTTTGAAAAACTGGTTACGTCTGCAATCGAAAGAAAAATGACTATAGTTGAAGAGGTAATGGCCCCTAAACTATGTTCTGGGATGAAAGTTACAGCTTCAGTGAAATCCGTTTGCAAATCGGAGTGATAGATTAGAATCTAGAGCCAACGGTACGTTTTCTATGTTAAACCATTACACCATTGAAAAACTGGTTACGTTTGTAATCGAAAGAAAAATGACTATAGTTGAAGAGGTAATGGCCCCTAAACTATGTTCTGGGATGAAAGTTACAGCTTCAGTGAAATCCGTTTGCAAATCGGAGTGATAGATTAGAATCTAGAGCCAACGGTACGTTTTCTATGTTAAACCATTACACCATTGAAAAACTAGTTACGTTTGCAATCGAAAGAAAAATGACTATAGTTGAAGAGGTAATGGCCCCTAAACTATGTTCTGGGATGAAAAATACAGCTTCAGTGAAATCCGTTTGCAAATCGGTGTGATAGATTAGAATCTAGAGCCAACGGTAAGTTTTCTATGTTAAACCATTACACCATTGAAAAACTGGTTACGTTTGCAATTGAAAGAAAAATGACTATAGTTGAAGAAGTAATGGCCCCTAAACTATGTTCTGGGATGAAAGTTACAGCTTCAGTGAAATCCATTTGCAAATCGGAGTGATAGATTAGAATCTAGAGCCAACGGTAAGTTTTCTATGTTAAACCATTACACCATTGAAAAACTGGTTACGTTTGCAATCGAAAGAAAAATGACTATAGTTGAAGAGGTAATGGCCCCTAAACTATGTTCTGGGATGAAAAATACAGCTTCAGTGAAATCCGTTTGCAAATCGGAGTGATAGATTAGAATCTAGAGCCAACGGTAAGTTTTCTATGTTAAACCATTACACCATTGAAAAACTGGTTACGTTTGCAATTGAAAGAAAAATGACTATAGTTGAAGAAGTAATGGCCCCTAAACTATGTTCTAGGATGAAAGTTACAGCTTCAGTGAAATCCGTTTGCAAATCGGAGTGATAGATTAGAATCTAGAGCCAACGGTAAGTTTTCTATGTTAAACCATTACACCATTGAAAAACTGGTTACGTTTGCAATCGAAAGAAAAATGACTATAGTTGAAGAGGTAATGGCCCCTAAACTATGTTCTGGGATGAAAGTTACAGCTTCAGTGAAATCCGTTTGCAAATCGGAGTGATAGATTAGAATCTAGAGCCAACGGTACGTTTTCTATGTTAAACCATTACACCATTGAAAAACTGGTTACGTCTGCAATCGAAAGAAAAATGACTATAGTTGAAGAGGTAATGGCCCCTAAACTATGTTCTGGGATGAAAGTTACAGCTTCAGTGAAATCTGTTTGCAAATCGGAGTGATAGATTAGAATCTAGAGCCAACGGTACGTTTTCTATGTTAAACCATTACACCATTGAAAAACTGGTTACGTTTGCAATCGAAAGAAAAATGACTATAGTTGAAGAGGTAATGGCCCCTAAACTATGTTCTGGGATGAAAAATACAGCTTCAGTGAAATCCGTTTGCAAATCGGAGTGATAGATTCGAATCTAGAGCCAACGGTAAGTTTTCTATGTTAAACCATTACACCATTGAAAAACTGGTTACGTTTGCAATCGAAAGAAAAATGACTATAGTTGAAGAGGTAATGGCCCCTAAACTATGTTCTGGGATGAAAAATACAGCTTCAGTAAAATCCGTTTGCAAATCGGAGTGATAGATTAGAATCTAGAGCCAACGGTACGTTTTCTATGTTAAACCATTACACCATTGAAAAACTGGTTACGTTTGCAATCGAAAGAAAAATGACTATAGTTGAAGAGGTAATGGCCCCTAAACTATGTTCTGGGATGAAAAATACAGCTTCAGTGAAATCCGTTTGCAAATCGGAGTGATAGATTAGAATCTAGAGCCAACGGTAAGTTTTCTATGTTAAACCATTACACCATTGAAAAACTGGTTACGTTTGCAATCGAAAGAAAAATGACTATAGTTGAAGAGGTAATGGCCCCTAAACTATGTTCTGGGATGAAAGTTACAGCTTCAGTGAAATCTGTTTGCAAATCGGAGTGATAGATTAGAATCTAGAGCCAACGGTACGTTTTCTATGTTAAACCATTACACCATTGAAAAACTGGTTACGTTTGCAATCGAAAGAAAAATGACTATAGTTGAAGAGGTAATGGCCCCTAAACTATGTTCTGGGATGAAAAATACAGCTTCAGTGAAATCCGTTTGCAAATCGGAGTGATAGATTAGAATCTAGAGCCAACGGTACGTTTTCTATGTTAAACCATTACACCATTGAAAAACTGGTTACGTCTGCAATCGAAAGAAAAATGACTATAGTTGAAGAGGTAATGGCCCCTAAACTATGTTCTGGGATGAAAGTTACAGCTTCAGTGAAATCCGTTTGCAAATCGGAGTGATAGATTAGAATCTAGAGCCAACGGTACGTTTTCTATGTTAAACCATTACACCATTGAAAAACTGGTTACGTTTGCAATCGAAAGAAAAATGACTATAGTTGAAGAGGTAATGGCCCCTAAACTATGTTCTGGGATGAAAAATACAGCTTCAGTGAAATCCGTTTGCAAATCGGAGTGATAGATTAGAATCTAGAGCCAACGGTACGTTTTCTATGTTAAACCATTACACCATTGAAAAACTGGTTACGTTTGCAATCGAAAGAAAAATGACTATAGTTGAAGAGGTAATGGCCCCTAAACTACGTTCTGGGATGAAAGTTACAGCTTCAGTGAAATCCGTTTGCAAATCGGAGTGATAGATTAGAATCTAGAGCCAACGGTACGTTTTCTATGTTAAACCATTACACCATTGAAAAACTGGTTACGTCTGCAATCGAAAGAAAAATGACTATAGTTGAAGAGGTAATGGCCCCTAAACTATGTTCTGGGATGAAAGTTACAGCTTCAGTGAAATCCATTTGCAAATCGGAGTGATAGATTAGAATCTAGAGCCAACGGTACGTTTTCTATGTTAAACCATTACACCATTGAAAAACTGGTTACGTCTGCAATCGAAAGAAAAATGACTATAGTTGAAGAGGTAATGGCCCCTAAACTATGTTCTGGAATGAAAGTTACAGTTTCAGTGAAATCCGTTTGCAAATCGGAGTGATAGATTAGAATCTAGAGCCAACGGTAAGTTTTCTATGTTAAACCATTACACCATTGAAAAACTGGTTACGTTTGCAATCGAAAGAAAAATGACTATAGTTGAAGAGGTAATGGCCCCTAAACTATGTTCTGGGATGAAAAATACAGCTTCAGTGAAATCCGTTTGCAAATCGGAGTGATAGATTAGAATCTAGAGCCAACGGTACGTTTTCTATGTTAAACCATTACACCATTGAAAAACTGGTTACGTCTGCAATCGAAAGAAAAATGACTATAGTTGAAGAGGTAATGGCCCCTAAACTATGTTCTGGGATGAAAGTTACAGTTTCAGTGAAATCCGTTTGCAAATCGGAGTGATAGATTAGAATCTAGAGCCAACGGTAAGTTTTCTATGTTAAACCATTACACCATTGAAAAACTGGTTACGTTTGCAATCGAAAGAAAAATGACTATAGTTGAAGAGGTAATGGCCCCTAAACTATGTTCTGGGATGAAAGTTACAGCTTCAGTGAAATCCGTCGGCAAATCGGAGTGATAGATTAGAATCTAGAGCCAACGGTACGTTTTCTATGTTAAACCATTACACCATTGAAAAACTGGTTACGTTTGCAATCGAAAGAAAAATGACTATAGTTGAAGAGGTAATGGCCCCTAAACTATGTTCTGGGATGAAAGTTACAGCTTCAGTGAAATCCGTTTGCAAATCGGAGTGATAGATTAGAATCTAGAGCCAACGGTACGTTTTCTATGTTAAACCATTACACCATTGAAAAACTGGTTACGTCTGCAATCGAAAGAAAAATGACTATAGTTGAAGAGGTAATGGCCCCTAAACTATGTTCTGGGATGAAAGTTACAGCTTCAGTGAAATCCGTTTGCAAATCGGAGTGATAGATTAGAATCTAGAGTCAACGGTACGTTTTCTATGTTAAACCATTACACCACTGAAAAACTGGTTACGTCTGCAATCGAAAGAAAAATGACTATAGTTGAAGAGGTAATGGCCCCTAAACTATGTTCTGGGATGAAAGTTACAGTTTCAGTGAAATCCGTTTGCAAATCGGAGTGATAGATTAGAATCTAGAGCCAACGGTACGTTTTCTATGTTAAACCATTACACCATTGAAAAACTGGTTACGTTTGCAATCGAAAGAAAAATGACTATAGTTAAAGAGGTAATGGCCCCTAAACTATGTTCTGGGATGAAAAATACAGCTTCAGTGAAATCTGTTTGCAAATCGGAGTGATAGATTAGAATCTAGAGCCAACGGTAAGTTTTCTATGTTAAACCATTACTCCATTGAAAAACTGGTTACGTTTGCAATCGAAAGAAAAATGACTATAGTTGAAGAGGTAATGGCCCCTAAACTATGTTCTGGGATGAAAGTTACAGCTTCAGTGAAATCCGTTTGCAAATCGGAGTGATAGATTAGAATCTAGAGCCAACGGTACGTTTTATATGTTAAACCATTACACCATTGAAAAACTGGTTACGTTTGCAATCGAAAGAAAAATGACTATAGTTGAAGAGGTAATGGCCCCTAAACTATGTTCTGGGATGAAAAATACAGCTTCAGTGAAATCCGTTTGCAAATCGGAGTGATAGATTAGAATCTAGAGCCAACGGTAAGTTTTCTATGTTAAACCATTACACCATTGAAAAACTGGTTACGTTTGCAATCGAAAGAAAAATGACTGAAGTTGAAGAGGTAATGGCCCCTAAACTATGATCTGGGATGAAAAATACAGTTTCAGTGAAATCCGTTTGCAAATCGGAGTGATAGATTAGAATCTAGAGCCAACGGTAAGTTTTCTATGTTAAACCATTACACCATTGAAAAACTGGTTACGTTTGCAATCGAAAGAAAAATGACTATAGTTGAAGAGGTAATGGCCCCTAAACTATGTTCTGGGATCAAAGTTACAGCATCATTGAAATCCGTTTGCAAATCGGAGTGATAGATTAGAATCTAGAGCCAACGGTAAGTTTTCTATGTTAAACCATTACACCATTGAAAAACTGGTTACGTTTGCAATCGAAAGAAAAATGACTATAGTTGAAGAGGTAATGGCCCCTAAACTATGTTCTGGGATGAAAGTTACAGCTTCAGTGAAATCCGTTTGCAAATCGGAGTGATAGATTAGAATCTAGAGCCAACGGTACGTTTTCTATGTTAAACCATTACACCATTGAAAAACTGGTTACGTTTGCAATCGAAAGAAAAATGACTATAGTTGAAGAGGTAATGGCCCCTAAACTATGTTCGGGGATGAAAGTTACAGCTTCAGTGAAATCCATTTGCAAATCGGAGTGATAGATTAGAATCTAGAGCCAACGGTACGTTTTCTATGTTAAACCATTACACCATTGAAAAACTGGTTACGTTTGCAATCGAAAGAAAAATGACTATAGTTGAACAGGTAATGGCCCCTAAACTATGTTCTGGGATGAAAAATACAGCTTCAGTGAAATCTGTTTGCAAATCGGAGTGATAGATTAGAATCTAGAGCCAACGGTAAGTTTTCTATGTTAAACCATTACTCCATTGAAAAACTGGTTAAGTTTGCAATCGAAAGAAAAATGACTATAGTTGAAGAGGTAATGGCCCCTAAACTATGTTCTGGGATGAAAGTTACAGCTTCAGTGAAATCCGTTTGCAAATCGGAGTGATAGATTAGAAAATAGAGCCAACGGTACGTTTTATATGTTAAACCATTACACCATTGAAAAACTGGTTACGTTTGCAATCGAAAGAAAAATGACTATAGTTGAAGAGGTAATGGCCCCTAAACTATGTTCTGGGATGAAAAATACAGCTTCAGTGAAATCCGTTTGCAAATCGGAGTGATAGATTAGAATCTAGAGCCAACGGTACGTTTTCTATGTTAAACCATTACACCATTGAAAAACTGGTTACGTCTGCAATCGAAAGAAAAATGACTGAAGTTGAAGAGGTAATGGCCCCTAAACTATGATCTGGGATGAAAAATACAGTTTCAGTGAAATCCGTTTGCAAATCGGAGTGATAGATTAGAATCTAGAGCCAACGGTAAGTTTTCTATGTTAAACCATTACACCATTGAAAAACTGGTTACGTTTGCAATCGAAAGAAAAATGACTATAGTTGAAGAGGTAATGGCCCCTAAACTATGTTCTGGGATCAAAGTTACAGCATCAGTGAAATCCGTTTGCAAATCGGAGTGATAGATTAGAATCTAGAGCCAACGGTACGTTTTCTATGTTAAACCATTACACCATTGAAAAACTGGTTACGTTTGCAATCGAAAGAAAAATGACTATAGTTGAAGAGGTAATGGCCCCTAAACTATGTTCTGGGATGAAAAATACAGCTTTAGTGAAATCCGTTTGCAAATCGGAGTGATAGATTAGAATCTAGAGCCAACGGTAAGTTTTCTATGTTAAACCATTACACCATTGAAAAACTGGTTACGTTTGCAATCGAAAGAAAAATGACTATAGTTGAAGAGGTAATGGCCCCTAAACTATGTTCTGGGATGAAAGTTACAGCTTCAGTGAAATCCGTTTGCAAATCGGAGTGATAGATTAGAATCTAGAGCCAACGGTACGTTTTCTATGTTAAACCATTACACCATTGAAAAACTGGTTACGTTTGCAATCGAAAGAAAAATGACTATAGTTGAAGAGGTAATGGCCCCTAAACTATGTTCTGGGATGAAAGTTACAGCTTCAGTGAAATCCGTTTGCAAATCGGAGTGATAGATTAGAATCTAGAGCCAACGGTACGTTTTCTATGTTAAACCATTACACCATTGAAAAACTGGTTACGTTTGCAATCGAAAGAAAAATGACTATAGTTGAAGAGGTAATGGCCCCTAAACTATGTTCTGGGATGAAAAATACAGCTTCAGTGAAATCCGTTTGCAAATCGGAGTGATAGATTAGAATCTAGAGCCAACGGTAAGTTTTCTATGTTAAACCATTACACCATTGAAAAACTGGTTACGTTTGCAATCGAAAGAAAAATGACTGAAGTTGAAGAGGTAATGGCCCCTAAACTATGATCTGGGATGAAAAATACAGTTTCAGTGAAATCCGTTTGCAAATCGGAGTGATAGATTAGAATCTAGAGCCAACGGTAAGTTTTCTATGTTAAACCATTACACCATTGAAAAACTGGTTACGTTTGCAATCGAAAGAAAAATGACTATAGTTGAAGAGGTAATGGCCCCTAAACTATGTTCTGGGATCAAAGTTACAGCATCATTGAAATCCGTTTGCAAATCGGAGTGATAGATTAGAATCTAGAGCCAACGGTACGTTTTCTATGTTAAACCATTACACCATTGAAAAACTGGTTACGTTTGCAATCGAAAGAAAAATGACTATAGTTGAAGAGGTAATGGCCCCTAAACTATGTTCTGGGATCAAAGTTACAGCATCAGTGAAATCCGTTTGCAAATCGGAGTGATAGATTAGAATCTAGAGCCAACGGTACGTTTTCTATGTTAAACCATTACACCATTGAAAAACTGGTTACGTTTGCAATCGAAAGAAAAATGACTATAGTTGAAGAGGTAATGGCCCCTAAACTATGTTCTGGGATGAAAAATACAGCTTCAGTGAAATCCGTTTGCAAATCGGAGTGATAGATTAGAATCTAGAGCCAACGGTAAGTTTTCTATGTTAAACCATTACACCATTGAAAAACTGGTTACGTTTGCAATCGAAAGAAAAATGACTATAGTTGAAGAGGTAATGGCCCCTAAACTATGTTCTGGGATGAAAGTTACAGCTTCAGTGAAATCCGTTTGCAAATCGGAGTGATAGATTAGAATCTAGAGCCAACGGTACGTTTTCTATGTTAAACCATTACACCATTGAAAAACTGGTTACGTTTGCAATCGAAAGAAAAATGACTATAGTTGAAGAGGTAATGGCCCCTAAACTATGTTCTGGGATGAAAGTTACAGCTTCAGTGAAATCCGTTTGCAAATCGGAGTGATAGATTAGAATCTAGAGCCAACGGTACGTTTTCTATGTTAAACCATTACTTCATTGAAAAACTGGTTACGTTTGCAATCGAAAGAAAAATGACTATAGTTGAAGAGGTAATGGCCCCTAAACTATGTTCTGGGATGAAAGTTACAGCTTCAGTGAAATCCGTTTGCAAATCGGAGTGATAGATTAGAATCTAGAGCCAACGGTACGTTTTCTATGTTAAACCATTACACCATTGAAAAACTAGTTACGTTTGCAATCGAAAGAAAAATGACTACAGTTGAAGAGGTAATGGCCCCTAAACTATGTTCTGGGATGAAAAATACAGCTTCAGTGAAATCCGTTTGCAAATCAGAGTGATAGATTAGAATCTAGAGCCAACGGTAAGTTTTCTATGTTAAACCATTACACCATTGAAAAACTGGTTACGTTTGCAATTGAAAGAAAAATGACTATAGTTGAAGAAGTAATGGCCCCTAAACTATGTTCTGGGATGAAAGTTACAGCTTCAGTGAAATCCATTTGCAAATCGGAGTGATAGATTAGAATCTAGAGCCAACGGTAAGTTTTCTATGTTAAACCATTACACCATTGAAAAACTGGTTACGTTTGCAATCGAAAGAAAAATGACTATAGTTGAAGAGGTAATGGCCCCTAAACTATGTTCTGGGATGAAAAATACAGCTTCAGTGAAATCCATTTGCAAATCGGAGTGATAGATTAGAATCTAGAGCCAACGGTAAGTTTTCTATGTTAAACCATTACACCATTGAAAAACTGGTTACGTTTGCAATCGAAAGAAAAATGACTATAGTTGAAGAGGTAATGGCCCCTAAACTATGTTCTGGGATGAAAGTTACAGCTTCAGTGAAATCCGTTTGCAAATCGGAGTGATAGATTAGAATCTAGAGCCAACGGTACGTTTTCTATGTTAAACCATTACACCATTGAAAAACTGGTTACGTTTGCAAATCGAAAGAAAAATGACTATAGTTGAAGAGGTAATGGCCCCTAAACTATGTTCTGGGATGAAAAATACAGTTTCAGTGAAATCCGTTTGCAAATCGGAGTGATAGATTAGAATCTAGAGCCAACGGTACGTTTTCTATGTTAAACCATTACACCATTGAAAAACTGGTTACGTTTGCAATCGAAAGAAAAATGACTATAGTTGAAGAGGTAATGGCCCCTAAACTATGTTCTGGGAAGAAAAATACAGCTTCAGTGAAATCCGTTTGCAAATCGGAGTGATAGATTAGAATCTAGAGCCAACGGTACGTTTTCTATGTTAAACCACTACACCATTGAAAAACTGGTTACGTTTGCAATCGAAAGAAAAATTACTATAGTTGAAGAGGTAATGGCCCCTAAACTATGTTCTGGGATGAAAAATACAGCTTCAGTAAAATCCGTTTGCAAATCGGAGTGATAGATTAGAATCTAGAGCCAACGGTACGTTTTCTATGTTAAACCATTACACCATTGAAAAACTAGTTACATTTGCAATCGAAAGAAAAATGACTATAGTTGAAGAGGTAATGGCCCCTAACCTATGTTCTGGGATGAAAAATACAGCTTCAGTGAAATCCGTTTGCAAATCGGAGTGATAGATTAGAATCTAGAGCCAACGGTAAGTTTTCTATGTTAAACCATTACACCATTGAAAAACTGGTTACGTTTGCAATTGAAAGAAAAATGACTATAGTTGAAGAAGTAATGGCCCCTAAACTATGTTCTGGGATGAAAGTTACAGCTTCAGTGAAATCCGTTTGCAAATCGGAGTGATAGATTAGAATCTAGAGCCAACGGTACGTTTTCTATGTTAAACCATTACACCATTGAAAAACTGGTTACGTTTGCAATCGAAAGAAAAATGACTATAATTGAAGAGGTAATGGCCCCTAAACTATGTTCTGGGATGAAAAATACAGCTTCAGTGAAATCCGTTTGCAAATCGGAGTGATAGATTAGAATCTAGAGCCAACGGTACGTTTTCTATGTTAAACCACTACACCATTGAAAAACTGGTTACGTTTGCAATCGAAAGAAAAATTACTATAGTTGAAGAGGTAATGGCCCCTAAACTATGTTCTGGGATGAAAAATACAGCTTCAGTAAAATCCGTTTGCAAATCGGAGTGATAGATTAGAATCTAGAGCCAACGGTACGTTTTCTATGTTAAACCATTACACCATTGAAAAACTAGTTACGTTTGCAATCGAAAGAAAAATGACTATAGTTGAAGAGGTAATGGCCCCTAACCTATGTTCTGGGATGAAAAATACAGCTTCAGTGAAATCCGTTTGCAAATCGGAGTGATAGATTAGAATCTAGAGCCAAACGTTTTCTATGTTAAACCATTACACCATTGAAAAACTGGTTACGTCTGCAATCGAAAGAAAAATGACTATAGTTGAAGAGGTAATGACCCCTAAACTATGTTCTGGGATGAAAAATACAGCTTCAGTGAAATCCGTTTGCAAATCGGAGTGATAGATTAGAATCTAGAGCCAACGGTAAGTTTTCTATGTTAAACCATTACACCATTGAAAAACTGGTTACGTTTGCAATCGAAAGAAAAATGACTATAGTTGAAGAGGTAATGGCCCTAAACTATGTTCTGGGATGAAAAATACAGCTTCAGTGAAATCCGTTTGCAAATCGGAGTAATAGATTAGAATCTAGTGCCAACGGTACGTTTTCTATGTTAAACCATTACACCATTGAAAAACTGGTTACGTCTGCAATCGAAAGAAAAATGACTATAGTTGAAGAGGTAATGGCCCCTAAACTATGTTCTGGGATGAAAGTTACAGCTTCAGTGAAATCCGTTTGCAAATCGGAGTGATAGATTAGAATCTAGAGCCAACGGTACGTTTTCTATGTTAAACCATTACACCATTGAAAAACTGGTTACGTTTGCAATCGAAAGAAAAATGACTATAGTTGAAGAGGTAATGGCCCCTAAACTATGTTCTGGGATGAAAAATACAGCTTCAGTGAAATCCGTTTGCAAATCGGAGTGATAGATTAGAATCTAGAGCCAACGGTAAGTTTTCTATGTTAAACCATTACACCATTGAAAAACTGGTTACGTTTGCAATCGAAAGAAAAATGACTATAGTTGAAGAGGTAATGGCCCCTAAACTATGTTCTGGGATGAAAAATACAGCTTCAGTGAAATCCGTTTGCAAATCGGAGTGATAGATTTGAATCTAGAGCCAACGGTAAGTTTTCTATGTTAAACCATTACACCATTGAAAAACTGGTTACGTTTGCAATCGAAAGAAAAATGACTATAGTTGAAGAGGTAATGGCCCCTAAACTATGTTCTGGGATGAAAAATACAGTTTCAGTGAAATCCGTTTGCAAATCGGAGTGATAGATTAGAATCTAGAGCCAACGGTAAGTTTTCTATGTTAAACCATTACACCATTGAAAAACTGGTTACGTTTGCAATCGAAAGAAAAATGACGGGGGGGCGCATGCGCGGCGCTGCACTGTGTGGATGTGCATGGTGTGAGCTCCGTCTTCAAGAGCGGAATTTAGCCCTTTAACCAGCGCGGATCGGGACAGAAGTGACACCGACGGAGAGCATAGGACCCCCGCTATGCTAAGGTCGCCTGACAGCTATCCATTAAGAAGCCGTTCCTCCGCCAGACCTCTACTTTCACCGCTGCGCTTCAACCGGAGGTTCTCCAAGATGGCCGACCAGGCCTCGGATGGAGCCTCCGCCTCGCAGTGCCACTCTACCCCGGAGGCCTCTGACGCTGTGCGGACCTCTCCAGCTGAGACCTCACCACCTCAGGTACCCGCAACCCTCCCGCAAGGAGACCTGTCTAACCAGGAGCTGTTAGCCACCATGACGAGAATCTTTAGATCGGAAATCCGTGACGCTGTCACGGAACTCTCCAGGCAGATCTCCGACATAGGTGAGAGAGTAGATGTACTAGAGAAACAGTCAGATGCAATTATTGTGGCTATCAACGAGGATCGTAAGCAGTTGGACACACAGGACACCCGCTTAGACACAATGGAGGACAAGCTAGAAGATCTAGAGAACAGGAGTCGGAGGGGCAATGTCCGCATAAGAGGGCTTCCGGAATCCGTGTCTGATGTGGAAGCAGCCGCAGTTAATCTCTTTGGGGCTCTGTTGTCACAGGTAGATCCCACACTAATACGTATTGTGAGAATACATAGAGCGCTGGCCAAGCCTAGGAACCCTGACCTCCCCCGCGATGTTATTGCAAAATTGTCATCGGAGGACATAAGGGACAAGATATTGCTGGCCGCCCGGGACCTAACAGCATTACCAGGGGTCCCCAGTTCAGTACAAATATATGCGGATTTGGCCCCTCTAACTATACAGAGAAGACGGAATATGAGGCCCTATACATTGGCCTTACAGAAAGCTGCCATTCGATACCGATGGAACTTTCCCTTTGCGCTAGTGTTCACAATCAATGCCAATCACTACACCTGTAAGACTCCTCAGCAAGTTGCAGCTGCATTGGATGAGGCTGGCGTCCCATACGACCTCCCGAAACCTCCGGGACCCCCACAAGCCCAACTCCCACAACGAGATCAGAGGTCTCCAAACCTCAGGAGAACCTGGAATACTGCCAGGAACACCCAATTCCGACCCAGAAGACTGAATATGGATGCCCAAGATTAATCAACAGAAGGTAAAGATCATGCCCTTTATGATGTGGCACAATGACTATTGGCGTATTTTCCCTTAAACATGATAACTTGCCCTTTATGATCGGGAACTGTCTGATAACCCATAACGGGTACATGTTGACTCTGCGACATGGGAATTATCTCACCTCTGGTCACTTTAAATAGGCTGCCCTTTATGATGTGGCAATTACTACCTCCCTGGCAATTTTGAACAGGTTGCCCTTTATGATGTGGCAACCACCCCCTTCTTGGTCACTTTGAACAAGCTGCCCTTTATGATGTGGCAAGTATCTCCCCTTTGGTAACCTTGAAAAGGCTGTTCTGTATAATGAGGCAACTACCTTCCTCTGGGTCATTTTGATCAGGTAGCCCTTTATGATGTGGCAATTGCTTCCCTTTTGGATATTCTGAACAAGCTGCCCTTTATGATGTGGCAATTGCTTCCCCTTTGGACACTCTGAACAAGCTGCCCTTTATGATGTGGCAATTTCCCCTCCGTGGTCCCTTTTGAACAGGCTACCCCTTATGAGGTGACAATAAGAATCCTGTCTATGTCTCCATCTATATCTCCTTCATCAAGATTTGGCCTAGACGAGACGTACATCAATGGACGGTGACCCTCTCTCTATGTTTTGGTATCACATGTTTTTCTCTGCTACTTTAGATATTGGGACCTTTACTATGTAATAACTACTGTTTTTCAACCTATGAGGGGTCCACGGGCGATCTCGGACAGGTATAAAAGATTAGATTGTGTACATTCTAGGTCAGATAGCCCCATGATGACGGAGACTAGTCTCTCCTATGCAAGGAATAAGACCACACATATAGGGGAGGTAACTTATCACGGCCTTGAAATTTCCAACATCTAGTCCAGGGTACTTGGGGGGGGGGGTTTCCCTTCAATTACCCTTAGACAAAGCAGTAATCTGCTCTTAATTTTCTAAAAAAGAACCATCCCTTTATAACTCGCCCCTCTCCCTCTCAAAAGAGGTAATTAGACTTATTTAGTCCCATTGGGTTCCCCATTATAGAGTCTGAAGTAGTGGCTTAGAATGACGCTCTTGAAAAGTCTTGCTGCCCCCCTACATAGATGCAAGGCGGTGGACCAGTACTAATATGGGTCCCCCCTCTCGCATCTCCCCTGCACCATTGTGCAGACAATTTAGGTACTATTAAGTTTTATTGTTGGTATATTGTTCTGTTGGGTGTGTTCGGTGCTATGCTTTATTGTTTGCCACTGATAGTGGCGCTGTGCGTCCCTGCTAGGTGCTTGCGCACCGTGAGATATTCTCTGAATCTTGTATCACTTACCCATCAATGGCTAATAGGCCATATAACATAATTTCACATAATGTAAGGGGGTTCAACTCTCCTCAAAAACGTAACAAAGCTATGAGGGACTATATTAAACACCTGCCTGACATCCTCTGTCTCCAGGAGACTCATTTCTCAAAGAGGTCCTTCCCCAAATTCTTCCACACGAAATACAGCAGGTCATTTCTCTCCAACTTTACGACAAAAAAGAGAGGAGTGGCGATTTTATTACATAATGATTTTCCTTTTGAGCTTACTTCTAAGATAATTGACACCGAAGGAACCTATGCTATCATTTTAGGCACATTTCAAGATAAAACAATGTGTATTGTCAATGTCTACGCACCCCCAGATAAAGCTAAGGAAACCATCACTAAAGTATCAGATCACTTACTTACTCTTTCATTTGACTCACTCATCTGGGCCGGTGACTTCAATCTGGCTCCTAATAACAACATTGATAGGACCCACCCTATTCGCCTATCTGATGCCACTACGATTCAGAAATTTTTTGATAGCCTTTTTAGGGACCACTCCTTGATTGATTCATGGAGAGAATATAATGGGGCGAAGAGAGGTTATACCTACTTTTCGGCCCCGCATAATTCCTATTCTAGGTTGGATCTTATCTTGATCTCTTCACAGTGTGCCTCTTCCCTGGGGTACTCAAGACACTTACTCTGCCCGTGGTCAGATCATGATCCAGTCCTAACCTCGCTCTTCTCTCTAATCCCTAAATACGCTAGATCCACCTGGCGCCTGAATGAATCCCTACTCTATAATTCAGAGATTTTTGAGAAAATGGAGACATGTCTGAATAACTATTTCAGGGAGAATGATGGAGAGGTGACCTCACCTGGTATCAGATGGATGGCTCACAAAGCGGTTATACGAGGAGAGTTGATCAAACAGGCCTCAAAACACAAAAGGGATAGGTCTACCCTAATTTCTAACCTAGAGCATAAAATCACATCACTTACAATCTTGAATCAATCTCGGCCTTCCCGCTTCCTCCATAAACAAATTCAGGACCTGCATCTCCAACTTGATGCTATATTGAATGCAGATGCGGAAAAGGCTCTTAGGTGGTCAGGTGCTGCAGCCTATGAACAAATGAACAAGCCTCTCAGGTGGCTAGCAAAAAAACTAAGAGCCCAACAAAATATAAACAAAATAATTAGGATACGGGATCCCAAGGGCAATGTTACTACTAGCCCAGAGAATATTCATGATATATTTTCTAATTTCTATAGATCCCTGTATCAAGACAATGACCCAGAGGCTAATTCCTCTGGTAGGAAATTGTTCTTAGATCAAACCATCAAGAAATCCTTGACTCCTAACACCGCACAAATCCTTAGTCAAGATATATCTTGTGAAGAGTTACATTGGGCTATTAAAAAGACCAAAAGATCAAAAGCACCTGGCCCCGACGGCCTGACTGCACTGTACTATAAGAAATTCGAAAGTATTTTGTCCCCGTATATTCTCAAATTTTTTAATACTATTCTTAAGGGTCAAGTCCCCCCACCAGAGTTTCTTGCTTCCTCAATAGTGGTCATCCCTAAACCTCAAAGAGACCATATGCTCCCAAAGAACTACCGCCCAATTTCACTTCTAGGGGTGGACTATAAAATACTGACTTCCATTCTAGCAAAAAGATTAAATTCGGTCCTCCCTGCCCTGGTCCATAAGGATCAGGTCGGGTTCATTCCAACTAGACAAGCCCCGGATAACATCCGAAAAATAGTTAGCATTCAACACCATTGCTTAAACACCTCTACACCATTGGCCTTATTGGCCCTAGACATGGAAAAGGCCTTCGATTTGATCAAGTGGCCCTACATGCTAGAGGTCCTTCAGAAATACGGCTTTAGTGGCAACTATATGAATGCAATTAGGGCCCTTTATTCGGTTCCCACAGCTACCCTTAAACTCCCATCAATTAAGCGGACTCCTTTTCCCATCCAGAGGGGTACCAGGCAGGGCTGCCCATTATCTCCGGGCATTTTTGCCCTGGTAATGGAGCCTCTGGCAGTAAAAATTCGAAATTCACTAGAGGTCCCTGGAGTTCAAATTGGAAGTACTAATTATAAATTGTCACTTTTCGCAGATGACATATTTGCTACCTTAACCTCCCCTCATACCTCAATCCCAAATCTCCTCCGCATTATTCACGATTTCTCTGGGTTCTCTGGCTTTAAGATAAACCTTGATAAGTCGGAACTGATGCTCACTCAAATGACCACAGTTGAGGGACAAAATTTAGCATCCTCTTTAGGACTGCAGTACCGACCTAGATATATCAAGTATCTGGGGATTAACTTGACTAAAGACCCTAAAAAGCTCTATGACACTAACTACCCTGCCATGTACAATAGACTGTCACGGGACTTAGATATATGGAATACTTACCCAATATCATTACTGGGAAGAATATCTGCAGTTAAAATGACCCTGTTACCGAGACTTCTATATCTCTTTAGAGTCTTGCCAATTGATATTAAAAAGGGGCCTGTGAAGCATATGCAGAAACTGATACAGGAGTTTATATGGAGGAAGAGGAAGCCGAGGATCAAGTATTTAACATTGGCCAGATCCAAGGATTCAGGGGGCCTAAATGCCCCTATATTGTGGAACTACTATTTGGCTGCCCAACTAGCTCCAATGACTGCCGTGAATGCTAAAAATAGTGCACCATTATGGGTGAGATTAGAATCACACTTGCTGTCACCCCTCTCTTTGCCTGGTACAATGTGGGCCAGGAATATCCCTATTGCTTTAATTAGGAAATCATCTCCTGTAACAGCCCATTTTATGAAGATATGGTCTAAATCAAGATTTTTATATAATTTCCAGTCCCCTATTTCTCGCCTTACAGAGATCTTTGGAAACCCAGACTTTCCTATAGGCGCAAAAACGCGCTCATTTTATTGGTGGGAGAACAGGGGACTTACTACCCTCACGCGATTTATGGCAGGATTTAAATTGGCCTCACCTAGAGCATTTAGAGATGAACACAATGTCCCTCCAGAGGAGGAAGTAACAATGCAAGCGATATTTAAATTCTTACAATCATTAGATACGAAACAAGAAATTCTTATGTACACCAATTTCGAAGCAAGATGCAAATCGGCACCTTTAGACAGGGGACTTATCTCTGATATATATAATACACTTTCCCGGGCTAATTCGGAGTCAAAAATAAAATGTATGGAGGACTGGGAAAGGGATTGTAATGTCTCTCTGACCGACGAGAGATGGGCACACTGTTGCACTATACTCACGAAAAATTCCCTCTTCTATTCTTCCATAGAGACCTCTATCAAATTATTACATAGGTCCTACTATACTCCTGCAAAACTTAATATTTTTTGTCCATCCAATTCGGAACTATGTTTTAGAGGGTGCAATGCTAAAGGGAACCTATGGCATATATGGTGGTCTTGCCCGAAAACTCAAGCATTCTGGAAGGCCATTTGGAATAGAATTAAATTGATACTGAATATAGATAAGCCCCTACACCCATCAATTATGCTACTAGGCGATAGGCCAACGGGAGTCTCCCGCCCACAACATAGATTTATACAATTTGTAGTAGCACAAGCTAAACGTCATATTGGTGTTCAATGGCAAAATAGTTCCCTACAGGTGGAAACGGTATTCCAAAGCCTTAATGCAACTATGCTATCGGAACACATTAGGGCAAAAATTCTGGATCATATGGAGGCATTTGATAACATCTGGTCACCCTGGATCGACTGGCAGAACAATTTAGGCCTATCCTATGTATTACATGCTTTCTAACCCCCTTTACAAGAATATTGATATTGTATTTTAGCCCTCGCGAGTAGCAGTGAGTGCCTGCGGGAGGCGCTCGGCCTTTTGTTCTTTATTAGTGCACTACACACCCATTTATATGTTGTTCGTCTTCTTTTCCTAACCCTTCTACTATTCTCTCATCCCTTTTCCAATTTCTCCCCTGGACTGGGTCATTGGCATGATGTGGACTTAGTTCCACCCATGGCCCAGCCTAGTACTTATCTTTCTCTTATCCCCCCCCCTTTTTTCACCACTTCTTATTTCTCTTTCATTCTCTACATTCTTCTCTAATAAAAATTAAAAATAAGTATGAACGTTTAACTGATGTATAAGGGATATATACTATTATAAACATTTAGATTTTCAGTTTTACTCTTATGTTGTTTATGCATGACATGTTTTATTTGAAATATTCCCCATGCGTGGGGTTATTGCTGATCTGTTTGTATATTGTCATGTGCAAAGCTTTAATAAACACCCTTGAAACGAAAGAAAAATGACTATAGTTGAAGAGGTAATGGCCCCTAAACTATGTTCTGGGATGAAAAATACAGCTTCAGTGAAATCCGTTTGCAAATCGGAGTGATAGATTAGAATCTAGAGCCAACGGTAAGTTTTCTATGTTAAACCATTACACCATTAAAAAACTGGTTACGTTTGCAATCGAAAGAAAAATGACTATAGTTGAAGAGGTAATGGCCCCTAAACTATGTTCTGGGATGAAAGTTACAGCTTCAGTGAAATCCGTTTGCAAATCGGAGTGATAGATTAGAATCTAGAGCCAACGGTACGTTTTCTATGTTAAACCATTACACCATTGAAAAACTGGTTACGTTTGCAATCGAAAGAAAAATGACTATAGTTGAAGAGGTAATGGCCCCTAAACTATGTTCTGGGATGAAAGTTACAGCTTCAGTGAAATCCGTTTGCAAATCGGAGTGATAGATTAGAATCTAGAGCCAACGGTACGTTTTCTATGTTAAACCATTACACCATTGAAAAACTGGTTACGTTTGCAATCAAAAGAAAAATGACTATAGTTGAAGAGGTAATGGCCCCTAAACTATGTTCTGGGATGAAAAATACAGCTTCAGCGAAATCCGTTTGCAAATCGGAGTGATAGATTAGAATCTAGAGCCAACGGTACGTTTTCTATGTTAAACCATTACACCATTGAAAAACTGGTTACGTTTGCAATCGAAAGAAAAATGACTATAGTTGAAGAGGTAATGGCCCCTAAACTATGTTCTGGGATGAAAGTTACAGCTTCAGTGAAATCCGTTTGCAAATCGGAGTGATAGATTAGAATCTAGAGCCAACGGTACGTTTTCTATGTTAAACCATTACACCATTGAAAAACTGGTTACGTTTGCAATCGAAAGAAAAATGACTATAGTTGAAGAGGTAATGGCCCCTAAACTATGTTCTGGGATGAAAGTTACAGCTTCAGTGAAATCCGTTTGCAAATCGGAGTGATAGATTAGAATCTAGAGCCAACGGTACGTTTTCTATGTTAAACCATTACACCATTGAAAAACTGGTTATGTCTGCAATCGAAAGAAAAATGACTATAGTTGAAGAGGTAATGGCCCCTAACCTATGTTCTGGGATGAAAAATACAGCTTCAGTGAAATCCGTTTGCAAATCGGAGTGATAGATTAGAATCTAGAGCCAACGGTAAGTTTTCTATGTTAAACCATTACACCATTGAAAAACTGGTTACGTTTGCAATTGAAAGAAAAATGACTATAGTTGAAGAAGTAATGGCCCCTAAACTATGTTCTGGGATGAAAGTTACAGCTTCCGTGAAATCCGTTTGCAAATCGGAGTGATAGATTAGAATCTAGAGCCAACGGTAAGTTTTCTATGTTAAACCATTACACCATTGAAAAACTGGTTACGTTTGCAATCGAAAGAAAAATGACTATAGTTGAAGAGGTAATGGCCCCTAAACTATGTTCTGGGATGAAAAATACAGCTTCAGTGAAATCCGTTTGCAAATCGGAGTGATAGATTAGAATCTAGAGCCAACGGTAAGTTTTCTATGTTAAACCATTACACCATTGAAAAACTGGTTACGTTTGCAATTGAAAGAAAAATGACTATAGTTGAAGAAGTAATGGCCCCTAAACTATGTTCTGGGATGAAAGTTACAGCTTCAGTGAAATCCGTTTGCAAATCGGAGTGATAGATTAGAATCTAGAGCCAACGGTAAGTTTTCTATGTTAAACCATTACACCATTGAAAAACTGGTTACGTTTGCAATCGAAAGAAAAATGACTATAGTTGAAGAGGTAATGGCCCCTAAACTATGTTCTGGGATGAAAGTTACAGCTTCAGTGAAATCCGTTTGCAAATCGGAGTGATAGATTAGAATCTAGAGCCAACGGTACGTTTTCTATGTTAAACCATTACACCATTGAAAAACTGGTTACGTTTGCAATCGAAAGAAAAATGACTATAGTTGAAGAGGTAATGGCCCCTAAACTATGTTCTGGGATGAAAGTTACAGCTTCAGTGAAATCCGTTTGCAAATCGGAGTGATAGATTAGAATCTAGAGCCAACGGTACGTTTTCTATGTTAAACCATTACACCATTGAAAAACTGGTTACGTTTGCAATCAAAAGAAAAATGACTATAGTTGAAGAGGTAATGGCCCCTAAACTATGTTCTGGGATGAAAAATACAGCTTCAGCAAAATCCGTTTGCAAATCGGAGTGATAGATTAGAATCTAGAGCCAACGGTACGTTTTCTATGTTAAACCATTACACCATTGAAAAACTGGTTACGTTTGCAATCGAAAGAAAAATGACTATAGTTGAAGAGGTAATGGCCCCTAAACTATGTTCTGGGATGAAAGTTACAGCTTCAGTGAAATCCGTTTGCAAATCGGAGTGATAGATTAGAATCTAGAGCCAACGGTACGTTTTCTATGTTAAACCATTACACCATTGAAAAACTGGTTACGTTTGCAATCGAAAGAAAAATGACTATAGTTGAAGAGGTAATGGCCCCTAAACTATGTTCTGGGATGAAAGTTACAGCTTCAGTGAAATCCGTTTGCAAATCGGAGTGATAGATTAGAATCTAGAGCCAACGGTACGTTTTCTATGTTAAACCATTACACCATTGAAAAACTGGTTATGTCTGCAATCGAAAGAGAAATGACTATAGTTGAAGAGGTAATGGCCCCTAAACTATGTTCTGGGATGAAAGTTACAGCTTCAGTGAAATCCGTTTGCAAATCGGAGTGATAGATTAGAATCTAGAGCCAACGGTACGTTTTCTATGTTAAACCATTACACCATTGAAAAACTGGTTACGTCTGCAATCGAAAGAAAAATGACTATAGTTGAAGAGGTAATGGCCCCTAAACTATGTTCTGGGATGAAAGTTACAGCTTCAGTGAAATCCGTTTGCAAATCGGAGTGATAGATTAGAATCTAGAGCCAACGGTACGTTTTCTATGTTAAACCATTACACCATTGAAAAACTGGTTACGTTTGCAATCGAAAGAAAAATGACTATAGTTGAAGAGGTAATGACCCCTAAACTATGTTCTGGGATGAAAAATACAGCTTCAGTGAAATCCATTTGCAAATCGGAGTGATAGATTAGAATCTAGAGCCAACGGTAAGTTTTCTATGTTAAACCATTACACCATTGAAAAAATGGTTACGTTTGCAATCGAAAGAAAAATGACTATAGTTGAAGAGGTAATGGCCCCTAAACTATGTTCTGGGATGAAAGTTACAGCTTCAGTGAAATCCGTTTGCAAATCGGAGTGATAGATTAGAATCTAGAGCCAACGGTACGTTTTCTATGTTAAACCATTACACCATTGAAAAACTGGTTACGTCTGCAATCGAAAGAAAAATGACTATAGTTGAAGAGGTAATGGCCCCTAAACTATGTTCTGGGATGAAAGTTACAGTTTCAGTGAAATCCGTTTGCAAATCGGAGTGATAGATTAGAATCTAGAGCCAACGGTAAGTTTTCTATGTTAAACCATTACACCATTGAAAAACTGGTTACGTTTGCAATCGAAAGAAAAATGACTATAGTTGAAGAGGTAATGGCCCCTAAACTATGTTCTGGGATGAAAAATACAGCTTCAGTGAAATCCGTTTGCAAATCGGAGTAATAGATTAGAATCTAGAGCCAACGGTACGTTTTCTATGTTAAACCATTACACCATTGAAAAACTGGTTACGTCTGCAATCGAAAGAAAAATGACTATAGTTGAAGAGGTAATGGCCCCTAAACTATGTTCTGGGATGAAAGTTACAGTTTCAGTGAAATCCGTTTGCAAATCGGAGTGATAGATTAGAATCTAGAGCCAACGGTAAGTTTTCTATGTTAAACCATTACACCATTGAAAAACTGGTTACGTTTGCAATCGAAAGAAAAATGACTATAGTTGAAGAGGTAATGGCCCCTAAACTATGTTCTGGGATGAAAGTTACAGCTTCAGTGAAATCCGTCGGCAAATCGGAGTGATAGATTAGAATCTAGAGCCAACGGTACGTTTTCTATGTTAAACCATTACACCATTGAAAAACTGGTTACGTTTGCAATCGAAAGAAAAATGACTATAGTTGAAGAGGTAATGGCCCCTAAACTATGTTCTGGGATGAAAGTTACAGCTTCAGTGAAATCCGTTTGCAAATCGGAGTGATAGATTAGAATCTAGAGCCAACGGTACGTTTTCTATGTTAAACCATTACACCATTGAAAAACTGGTTACGTCTGCAATCGAAAGAAAAATGACTATAGTTGAAGAGGTAATGGCCCCTAAACTATGTTCTGGGATGAAAGTTACAGCTTCAGTGAAATCCGTTTGCAAATCGGAGTGATAGATTAGAATCTAGAGTCAACGGTACGTTTTCTATGTTAAACCATTACATCACTGAAAAACTGGTTACGTCTGCAATCGAAAGAAAAATGACTATAGTTGAAGAGGTAATGGCCCCTAAACTATGTTCTGGGATGAAAGTTACAGTTTCAGTGAAATCCGTTTGCAAATCGGAGTGATAGATTAGAATCTAGAGCCAACGGTACGTTTTCTATGTTAAACCATTACACCATTGAAAAACTGGTTACGTTTGCAATCGAAAGAAAAATGACTATAGTTGAAGAGGTAATGGCCCCTAAACTATGTTCTGGGATGAAAAATACAGCTTCAGTGAAATCTGTTTGCAAATCGGAGTGATAGATTAGAATCTAGAGCCAACGGTAAGTTTTCTATGTTAAACCATTACTCCATTGAAAAACTGGTTACGTTTGCAATCGAAAGAAAAATGACTATAGTTGAAGAGGTAATGGCCCCTAAACTATGTTCTGGGATGAAAGTTACAGCTTCAGTGAAATCCGTTTCCAAATCGGAGTGATAGATTAGAATCTAGAGCCAACGGTACGTTTTATATGTTAAACCATTACACCATTGAAAAACTGGTTACGTTTGCAATCGAAAGAAAAATGACTATAGTTGAAGAGGTAATGACCCCTAAACTATGTTCTGGGATGAAAAATACAGCTTCAGTGAAATCCGTTTGCAAATCGGAGTGATAGATTAGAATCTAGAGCCAACGGTAAGTTTTCTATGTTAAACCATTACACCATTGAAAAAATGGTTACGTTTGCAATCGAAAGAAAAATGACTATAGTTGAAGAGGTAATGGCCCCTAAACTATGTTCTGGGATGAAAAATACAGCTTCAGTGAAATCCGTTTGCAAATCGGAGTGATAGATTAGAATCTAGAGCCAACGGTAAGTTTTCTATGTTAAACCATTACACCATTGAAAAAATGGTTACGTTTGCAATCGAAAGAAAAATGACTATAGTTGAAGAGGTAATGGCCCCTAAACTATGTTCTGGGATGAAAGTTACAGTTTCAGTGAAATCCGTTTGCAAATCGGAGTGATAGATTAGAATCTAGAGCCAACGGTACGTTTTCTATGTTAAACCATTACACCATTGAAAAACTGGTTACGTCTGCAATCGAAAGAAAAATGACTATAGTTGAAGAGGTAATGGCCCCTAAACTATGTTCTGGGATGAAAGTTACAGTTTCAGTGAAATCCGTTTGCAAATCGGAGTGATAGATTAGAATCTAGAGCCAACGGTAAGTTTTCTATGTTAAACCATTACACCATTGAAAAACTGGTTACGTTTGCAATCGAAAGAAAAATGACTATAGTTGAAGAGGTAATGGCCCCTAAACTATGTTCTGGGATGAAAAATACAGCTTCAGTGAAATCCGTTTGCAAATCGGAGTAATAGATTAGAATCTAGAGCCAACGGTACGTTTTCTATGTTAAACCATTACACCATTGAAAAACTGGTTACGTCTGCAATCGAAAGAAAAATGACTATAGTTGAAGAGGTAATGGCCCCTAAACTATGTTCTGGGATGAAAGTTACAGTTTCAGTGAAATCCGTTTGCAAATCGGAGTGATAGATTAGAATCTAGAGCCAACGGTAAGTTTTCTATGTTAAACCATTACACCATTGAAAAACTGGTTACGTTTGCAATCGAAAGAAAAATGACTATAGTTGAAGAGGTAATGGCCCCTAAACTATGTTCTGGGATGAAAGTTACAGCTTCAGTGAAATCCGTCGGCAAATCGGAGTGATAGATTAGAATCTAGAGCCAACGGTACGTTTTCTATGTTAAACCATTACACCATTGAAAAACTGGTTACGTTTGCAATCGAAAGAAAAATGACTATAGTTGAAGAGGTAATGGCCCCTAAACTATGTTCTGGGATGAAAGTTACAGCTTCAGTGAAATCCGTTTGCAAATCGGAGTGATAGATTAGAATCTAGAGCCAACGGTACGTTTTCTATGTTAAACCATTACACCATTGAAAAACTGGTTACGTCTGCAATCGAAAGAAAAATGACTATAGTTGAAGAGGTAATGGCCCCTAAACTATGTTCTGGGATGAAAGTTACAGCTTCAGTGAAATCCGTTTGCAAATCGGAGTGATAGATTAGAATCTAGAGTCAACGGTACGTTTTCTATGTTAAACCATTACACCACTGAAAAACTGGTTACGTCTGCAATCGAAAGAAAAATGACTATAGTTGAAGAGGTAATGGCCCCTAAACTATGTTCTGGGATGAAAGTTACAGTTTCAGTGAAATCCGTTTGCAAATCGGAGTGATAGATTAGAATCTAGAGCCAACGGTACGTTTTCTATGTTAAACCATTACACCATTGAAAAACTGGTTACGTTTGCAATCGAAAGAAAAATGACTATAGTTGAAGAGGTAATGGCCCCTAAACTCTGTTCTGGGATGAAAGTTACAGCTTCAGTGAAATCCGTTTGCAAATCGGAGTGATAGATTAGAATCTAGAGCCAACGGTACGTTTTATATGTTAAACCATTACACCATTGAAAAACTGGTTACGTTTGCAATCGAAAGAAAAATGACTATAGTTGAAGAGGTAATGGCCCCTAAACTATGTTCTGGGATGAAAAATACAGCTTCAGTGAAATCCGTTTGCAAATCGGAGTGATAGATTAGAATCTAGAGCCAACTGTAAGTTTTCTATGTTAAACCATTACACCATTGAAAAACTGGTTACGTTTGCAATCGAAAGAAAAATGACTGAAGTTGAAGAGGTAATGGCCCCTAAACTATGATCTGGGATGAAAAATACAGTTTCAGTGAAATCCGTTTGCAAATCGGAGTGATAGATTAGAATCTAGAGCCAACGGTAAGTTTTCTATGTTAAACCATTACACCATTGAAAAACTGGTTACGTTTGCAATCGAAAGAAAAATGACTATAGTTGAAGAGGTAATGGCCCCTAAACTATGTTCTGGGATCAAAGTTACAGCATCAGTGAAATCCGTTTGCAAATCGGAGTGATAGATTAGAATCTAGAGCCAACGGTACGTTTTCTATGTTAAACCATTACACCATTGAAAAACTGGTTACGTTTGCAATCGAAAGAAAAATGACTATAGTTGAAGAGGTAATGGCCCCTAAACTATGTTCTGGGATGAAAAATACAGCTTCAGTGAAATCCGTTTGCAAATCGGAGTGATAGATTAGAATCTAGAGCCAACGGTAAGTTTTCTATGTTAAACCATTACACCATTGAAAAACTGGTTACGTTTGCAATCGAAAGAAAAATGACTATAGTTGAAGAGGTAATGGCCCCTAAACTATGTTCTGGGATGAAAGTTACAGCTTCAGTGAAATCCGTTTGCAAATCGGAGTGATAGATTAGAATCTAGAGCCAACGGTACGTTTTCTATGTTAAACCATTACACCATTGAAAAACTGGTTACGTTTGCAATCGAAAGAAAAATGACTATAGTTGAAGAGGTAATGGCCCCTAAACTATGTTCGGGGATGAAAGTTACAGCTTCAGTGAAATCCGTTTGCAAATCGGAGTGATAGATTAGAATCTAGAGCCAACGGTACGTTTTCTATGTTAAACCATTACACCATTGAAAAACTGGTTACGTTTGCAATCGAAAGAAAAATGACTATAGTTGAACAGGTAATGGCCCCTAAACTATGTTCTGGGATGAAAAATACAGCTTCAGTGAAATCTGTTTGCAAATCGGAGTGATAGATTAGAATCTAGAGCCAACGGTAAGTTTTCTATGTTAAACCATTACTCCATTGAAAAACTGGTTACGTTTGCAATCGAAAGAAAAATGACTATAGTTGAAGAGGTAATGGCCCCTAAAGTATGTTCTGGGATGAAAAATACAGCTTCAGTGAAATCCGTTTGCAAATCGGAGTGATAGATTAGAATCTAGAGCCAACGGTAAGTTTTCTACGTTAAACCATTACACCATTGAAAAACTGGTTACGTTTGCAATCGAAAGAAAAATGACTGAAGTTGAAGAGGTAATGGCCCCTAAACTATGATCTGGGATGAAAAATACAGTTTCAGTGAAATCCGTTTGCAAATCGGAGTGATAGATTAGAATCTAGAGCCAACGGTAAGTTTTCTATGTTAAACCATTACACCATTGAAAAACTGGTTACGTTTGCAATCGAAAGAAAAATGACTATAGTTGAAGAGGTAATGGCCCCTAAACTATGTTCTGGGATCAAAGTTACAGCATCAGTGAAATCCGTTTGCAAATCGGAGTGATAGATTAGAATCTAGAGCCAACGGTACGTTTTCTATGTTAAACCATTACACCATTGAAAAACTGGTTACGTTTGCAATCGAAAGAAAAATGACTATAGTTGAAGAGGTAATGGCCCCTAAACTATGTTCTGGGATGAAAAATACAGCTTCAGTGAAATCCGTTTGCAAATCGGAGTGATAGATTAGAATCTAGAGCCAACGGTAAGTTTTCTATGTTAAACCATTACACCATTGAAAAACTGGTTACGTTTGCAATCGAAAGAAAAATGACTATAGTTGAAGAGGTAATGGCCCCTAAACTATGTTCTGGGATGAAAGTTACAGCTTCAGTGAAATCCGTTTGCAAATCGGAGTGATAGATTAGAATCTAGAGCCAACGGTACGTTTTCTATGTTAAACCATTACACCATTGAAAAACTGGTTACGTTTGCAATCGAAAGAAAAATGACTATAGTTGAAGAGGTAATGGCCCCTAAACTATGTTCTGGGATGAAAGTTACAGCTTCAGTGAAATCCGTTTGCAAATCGGAGTGATAGATTAGAATCTAGAGCCAACGGTACGTTTTCTATGTTAAACCATTACACCATTGAAAAACTGGTTACGTTTGCAATCGAAAGAAAAATGACTATAGTTGAAGAGGTAATGGCCCCTAAACTATGTTCTGGGATGAAAAATACAGCTTCAGTGAAATCCGTTTGCAAATCGGAGTGATAGATTAGAATCTAGAGCCAACGGTAAGTTTTCTATGTTAAACCATTACACCATTGAAAAACTGGTTACGTTTGCAATCGAAAGAAAAATGACTGAAGTTGAAGAGGTAATGGCCCCTAAACTATGATCTGGGATGAAAAATACAGTTTCAGTGAAATCCGTTTGCAAATCGGAGTGATAGATTAGAATCTAGAGCCAACGGTAAGTTTTCTATGTTAAACCATTACACCATTGAAAAACTGGTTACGTTTGCAATCGAAAGAAAAATGACTATAGTTGAAGAGGTAATGGCCCCTAAACTATGTTCTGGGATCAAAGTTACAGCATCATTGAAATCCGTTTGCAAATCGGAGTGATAGATTAGAATCTAGAGCCAACGGTACGTTTTCTATGTTAAACCATTACACCATTGAAAAACTGGTTACGTTTGCAATCGAAAGAAAAATGACTATAGTTGAAGAGGTAATGGCCCCTAAACTATGTTCTGGGATCAAAGTTACAGCATCAGTGAAATCCGTTTGCAAATCGGAGTGATAGATTAGAATCTAGAGCCAACGGTACGTTTTCTATGTTAAACCATTACACCATTGAAAAACTGGTTACGTTTGCAATCGAAAGAAAAATGACTATAGTTGAAGAGGTAATGGCCCCTAAACTATGTTCTGGGATGAAAAATACAGCTTCAGTGAAATCCGTTTGCAAATCGGAGTGATAGATTAGAATCTAGAGCCAACGGTAAGTTTTCTATGTTAAACCATTACACCATTGAAAAACTGGTTACGTTTGCAATCGAAAGAAAAATGACTATAGTTGAAGAGGTAATGGCCCCTAAACTATGTTCTGGGATGAAAGTTACAGCTTCAGTGAAATCCGTTTGCAAATCGGAGTGATAGATTAGAATCTAGAGCCAACGGTACGTTTTCTATGTTAAACCATTACACCATTGAAAAACTGGTTACGTTTGCAATCGAAAGAAAAATGACAATAGTTGAAGAGGTAATGGCCCCTAAACTATGTTCTGGGATGAAAGTTACAGCTTCAGTGAAATCCGTTTGCAAATCGGAGTGATAGATTAGAATCTAGAGCCAACGGTACGTTTTCTATGTTAAACCATTACACCATTGAAAAACTGGTTACGTTTGCAATCGAAAGAAAAATGACTATAGTTGAAGAGGTAATGGCCCCTAAACTATGTTCTGGGATGAAAGTTACAGCTTCAGTGAAATCCGTTTGCAAATCGGAGTGATAGATTAGAATCTAGAGCCAACGGTACATTTTCTATGTTAAACCATTACACCATTGAAAAACTGGTTACGTTTGCAATCAAAAGAAAAATGACTATAGTTGAAGAGGTAATGGCCCCTAAACTATGTTCTGGGATGAAAAATACAGCTTCAGCGAAATCCGTTTGCAAATCGGAGTGATAGATTAGAATCTAGAGCCAACGGTACGTTTTCTATGTTAAACCATTACACCATTGAAAAACTGGTTACGTTTGCAATCGAAAGAATAATGACTATAGTTGAAGAGGTAATGGCCCCTAAACTATGTTCTGGG
Organism: Hyperolius riggenbachi; assembly: GCF_040937935.1. Taxonomy (NCBI): domain Eukaryota; kingdom Metazoa; phylum Chordata; class Amphibia; order Anura; family Hyperoliidae; genus Hyperolius; species Hyperolius riggenbachi. The sequence goes on along the minus strand of NC_090656.1, from coordinate 151,601,883 downwards.
ATGAAAGTTACAGCTTCAGTGAAATCCGTTTGCAAATCGGAGTGATAGATTAGAATCTAGAGCCAACGGTACGTTTTCTATGTTAAACCATTACACCATTGAAAAACTGGTTACGTTTGCAATCGAAAGAAAAATGACTATAGTTGAAGAGGTAATGGCCCCTAAACTATGTTCTGGGATGAAAGTTACAGCTTCAGTGAAATCCGTTTGCAAATCGGAGTGATAGATTAGAATCTAGAGCCAACGGTACGTTTTCTATGTTAAACCATTACACCATTGAAAAACTGGTTATGTCTGCAATCGAAAGAAAAATGACTATAGTTGAAGAGGTAATGGCCCCTAACCTATGTTCTGGGATGAAAAATACAGCTTCAGTGAAATCCGTTTGCAAATCGGAGTGATAGATTAGAATCTAGAGCCAACGGTAAGTTTTCTATGTTAAACCATTACACCATTGAAAAACTGGTTACGTTTGCAATTGAAAGAAAAATGACTATAGTTGAAGAAGTAATGGCCCCTAAACTATGTTCTGGGATGAAAGTTACAGCTTCCGTGAAATCCGTTTGCAAATCGGAGTGATAGATTAGAATCTAGAGCCAACGGTAAGTTTTCTATGTTAAACCATTACACCATTGAAAAACTGGTTACGTTTGCAATCGAAAGAAAAATGACTATAGTTGAAGAGGTAATGGCCCCTAAACTATGTTCTGGGATGAAAAATACAGCTTCAGTGAAATCCGTTTGCAAATCGGAGTGATAGATTAGAATCTAGAGCCAACGGTAAGTTTTCTATGTTAAACCATTACACCATTGAAAAACTGGTTACGTTTGCAATTGAAAGAAAAATGACTATAGTTGAAGAAGTAATGGCCCCTAAACTATGTTCTGGGATGAAAGTTACAGCTTCAGTGAAATCCGTTTGCAAATCGGAGTGATAGATTAGAATCTAGAGCCAACGGTAAGTTTTCTATGTTAAACCATTACACCATTGAAAAACTGGTTACGTTTGCAATCGAAAGAAAAATGACTATAGTTGAAGAGGTAATGGCCCCTAAACTATGTTCTGGGATGAAAGTTACAGCTTCAGTGAAATCCGTTTGCAAATCGGAGTGATAGATTAGAATCTAGAGCCAACGGTACGTTTTCTATGTTAAACCATTACACCATTGAAAAACTAGTTACGTTTGCAATCGAAAGAAAAATGACTATAGTTGAAGAGGTAATGGCCCCTAAACTATGTTCTGGGATGAAAGTTACAGCTTCAGTGAAATCCGTTTGCAAATCGGAGTGATAGATTAGAATCTAGAGCCAACGGTACGTTTTCTATGTTAAACCATTACACCATTGAAAAACTGGTTACGTTTGCAATCGAAAGAAAAATGACTATAGTTGAAGAGGTAATGGCCCCTAAACTATGTTCTGGGATGAAAGTTACAGCTTCAGTGAAATCCGTTTGCAAATCGGAGTGATAGATTAGAATCTAGAGCCAACGGTACGTTTTCTATGTTAAACCATTACACTATTGAAAAACTGGTTACGTTTGCAATCGAAAGAAAAATGACTATAGTTGAAGAGGTAATGGCCCCTAAACTATGTTCTGGGATGAAAGTTACAGCTTCAGTGAAATCCGTTTGCAAATCGGAGTGATAGATTAGAATCTAGAGCCAACGGTACGTTTTCTATGTTAAACCATTACACCATTGAAAAACTAGTTACGTTTGCAATCGAAAGAAAAATGACTACAGTTGAAGAGGTAATGGCCCCTAAACTATGTTCTGGGATGAAAAATACAGCTTCAGTGAAATCCGTTTGCAAATCAGAGTGATAGATTAGAATCTAGAGCCAACGGTAAGTTTTCTATGTTAAACCATTACACCATTGAAAAACTGGTTACGTTTGCAATTGAAAGAAAAATGACTATAGTTGAAGAAGTAATGGCCCCTAAACTATGTTCTGGGATGAAAGTTACAGCTTCAGTGAAATCCATTTGCAAATCGGAGTGATAGATTAGAATCTAGAGCCAACGGTAAGTTTTCTATGTTAAACCATTACACCATTGAAAAACTGGTTACGTTTGCAATCGAAAGAAAAATGACTATAGTTGAAGAGGTAATGGCCCCTAAACTATGTTCTGGGATGAAAAATACAGCTTCAGTGAAATCCGTTTGCAAATCGGAGTGATAGATTAGAATCTAGAGCCAACGGTAAGTTTTCTATGTTAAACCATTACACCATTGAAAAACTGGTTACGTTTGCAATCGAAAGAAAAATGACTATAGTTGAAGAGGTAATGGCCCCTAAACTATGTTCTGGGATGAAAGTTACAGCTTCAGTGAAATCTGTTTGCAAATCGGAGTGATAGATTAGAATCTAGAGCCAACGGTACGTTTTCTATGTTAAACCATTACACCATTGAAAAACTGGTTACGTTTGCAAATCGAAAGAAAAATGACTATAGTTGAAGAGGTAATGGCCCCTAAACTATGTTCTGGGATGAAAAATACAGTTTCAGTGAAATCCGTTTGCAAATCGGAGTGATAGATTAGAATCTAGAGCCAACGGTACGTTTTCTATGTTAAACCATTACACCATTGAAAAACTGGTTACGTTTGCAATCGAAAGAAAAATGACTATAGTTGAAGAGGTAATGGCCCCTAAACTATGTTCTGGGAAGAAAAATACAGCTTCAGTGAAATCCGTTTGCAAATCGGAGTGATAGATTAGAATCTAGAGCCAACGGTACGTTTTCTATGTTAAACCATTACACCATTGAAAAACTAGTTACATTTGCAATCGAAAGAAAAATGACTATAGTTGAAGAGGTAATGGCCCCTAACCTATGTTCTGGGATGAAAAATACAGCTTCAGTGAAATCCGTTTGCAAATCGGAGTGATAGATTAGAATCTAGAGCCAACGGTAAGTTTTCTATGTTAAACCATTACACCATTGAAAAACTGGTTACGTTTGCAATTGAAAGAAAAATGACTATAGTTGAAGAAGTAATGGCCCCTAAACTATGTTCTGGGATGAAAGTTACAGCTTCAGTGAAATCCGTTTGCAAATCGGAGTGATAGATTAGAATCTAGAGCCAACGGTACGTTTTCTATGTTAAACCATTACACCATTGAAAAACTGGTTACGTTTGCAATCGAAAGAAAAATGACTATAATTGAAGAGGTAATGGCCCCTAAACTATGTTCTGGGATGAAAAATACAGCTTCAGTGAAATCCGTTTGCAAATCGGAGTGATAGATTAGAATCTAGAGCCAACGGTACGTTTTCTATGTTAAACCACTACACCATTGAAAAACTGGTTACGTTTGCAATCGAAAGAAAAATTACTATAGTTGAAGAGGTAATGGCCCCTAAACTATGTTCTGGGATGAAAAATACAGCTTCAGTAAAATCCGTTTGCAAATCGGAGTGATAGATTAGAATCTAGAGCCAACGGTACGTTTTCTATGTTAAACCATTACACCATTGAAAAACTAGTTACGTTTGCAATCGAAAGAAAAATGACTATAGTTGAAGAGGTAATGGCCCCTAACCTATGTTCTGGGATGAAAAATACAGCTTCAGTGAAATCCGTTTGCAAATCGGAGTGATAGATTAGAATCTAGAGCCAAACGTTTTCTATGTTAAACCATTACACCATTGAAAAACTGGTTACGTCTGCAATCGAAAGAAAAATGACTATAGTTGAAGAGGTAATGACCCCTAAACTATGTTCTGGGATGAAAAATACAGCTTCAGTGAAATCCGTTTGCAAATCGGAGTGATAGATTAGAATCTAGAGCCAACGGTAAGTTTTCTATGTTAAACCATTACACCATTGAAAAACTGGTTACGTTTGCAATCGAAAGAAAAATGACTATAGTTGAAGAGGTAATGGCCCCTAAACTATGTTCTGGGATGAAAAATACAGCTTCAGTGAAATCCGTTTGCAAATCGGAGTGATAGATTAGAATCTAGTGCCAACGGTACGTTTTCTATGTTAAACCATTACACCATTGAAAAACTGGTTACGTCTGCAATCGAAAGAAAAATGACTATAGTTGAAGAGGTAATGGCCCCTAAACTATGTTCTGGGATGAAAGTTACAGCTTCAGTGAAATCCGTTTGCAAATCGGAGTGATAGATTAGAATCTAGAGCCAACGGTACGTTTTCTATGTTAAACCATTACACCATTGAAAAACTGGTTACGTTTGCAATCGAAAGAAAAATGACTATAGTTGAAGAGGTAATGGCCCCTAAACTATGTTCTGTGATGAAAAATACAGCTTCAGTGAAATCCGTTTGCAAATCGGAGTGATAGATTAGAATCTAGAGCCAACGGTAAGTTTTCTATGTTAAACCATTACACCATTGAAAAACTGGTTACGTTTGCAATCGAAAGAAAAATGACTATAGTTGAAGAGGTAATGGCCCCTAAACTATGTTCTGGGATGAAAAATACAGCTTCAGTGAAATCCGTTTGCAAATCGGAGTGATAGATTAGAATCTAGAGTCAACGGTAAGTTTTCTATGTTAAACCATTACACCATTGAAAAACTGGTTACGTTTGCAATCGAAAGAAAAATGACTATAGTTGAAGAGGTAATGGCCCCTAAACTATGTTCTGGGATGAAAAATACAGTTTCAGTGAAATCCGTTTGCAAATCGGAGTGATAGATTAGAATCTAGAGCCAACGTTACGTTTTCTATGTTAAACCATTACACCATTGAAAAACTGGTTACGTTTGCAATCGAAAGAAAAATGACTATAGTTGAAGAGGTAATGGCCCCTAAACTATGTTCTGGGATGAAAAATACAGCTTCAGTGAAATCCGTTTGCAAATCGGAGTGATAGATTAGAATCTAGAGCCAACGGTACGTTTTCTATGTTAAACCACTACACCATTGAAAAACTGGTTACGTTTGCAATCGAAAGAAAAATGACTATAGTTGAAGAGGTAATGGCCCCTAAACTATGTTCTGGGATGAAAAATACAGCTTCAGTAAAATCCGTTTGCAAATCGGAGTGATAGATTAGAATCTAGAGCCAACGGCACGTTTTCCATGTTAAACCATTACACCATTGAAAAACTAGTTACGTTTGCAATCGAAAGAAAAATGACTATAGTTGAAGAGGTAATGGCCCCTAACCTATGTTCTGGGATGAAAAATACAGCTTCAGTGAAATCCGTTTGCAAATCGGAGTGATAGATTAGAATCTAGAGCCAACGGTAAGTTTTCTATGTTAAACCATTACACCATTGAAAAACTGGTTACGTTTGCAATTGAAAGAAAAATGACTATAGTTGAAGAAGTAATGGCCCCTAAACTATGTTCTGGGATGAAAGTTACAGCTTCAGTGAAATCCGTTTGCAAATCGGAGTGATAGATTAGAATCTAGAGCCAACGGTACGTTTTCTATGTTAAACCATTACACCATTGAAAAACTGGTTACGTCTGCAATCGAAAGAAAAATGACTATAGTTGAAGAGGTAATGGCCCCTAAACTATGTTCTGGGATGAAAGTTACAGCTTCAGTGAAATCCGTTTGCAAATCGGAGTGATAGATTAGAATCTAGAGCCAACGGTACGTTTTCTATGTTAAACCATTACACCATTGAAAAACTGGTTACGTTTGCAATCGAAAGAAAAATGACTATAGTTGAAGAGGTAATGGCCCCTAAACTATGTTCTGGGATGAAAAATACAGCTTCAGTGAAATCCGTTTGCAAATCGGAGTGATAGATTAGAATCTAGAGCCAACGGTAAGTTTTCTATGTTAAACCATTACACCATTGAAAAACTGGTTACGTTTGCAATCGAAAGAAAAATGACTATAGTTGAAGAGGTAATGGCCCCTAAACTATGTTCTGGGATGAAAAATACAGCTTCAGTGAAATCCGTTTGCAAATCGGAGTAATAGATTTGAATCTAGAGCCAACGGTAAGTTTTCTATGTTAAACCATTACACCATTGAAAAACTGGTTACGTTTGCAATCGAAAGAAAAATGACTATAGTTGAAGAGGTAATGGCCCCTAAACTATGTTCTGGGATGAAAAATACAGTTTCAGTGAAATCCGTTTGCAAATCGGAGTGATAGATTAGAATCTAGAGCCAACGGTAAGTTTTCTATGTTAAACCATTACACCATTGAAAAACTGGTTACGTTTGCAATCGAAAGAAAAATGACTATAGTTGAAGAGGTAATGGCCCCTAAACTATGTTCTGGGATGAAAAATACAGCTTCAGTGAAATCCGTTTGCAAATCGGAGTGATAGATCAGAATCTAGAGCCAACGGTAAGTTTTCTATGTTAAACCATTACACCATTGAAAAACTGGTTACGTTTGCAATCGAAAGAAAAATGACTATAGTTGAAGAGGTAATGGCCCCTAAACTATGTTCTGGGATGAAAGTTACAGCTTCAGTGAAATCCGTTTGCAAATCGGAGTGATAGATTAGAATCTAGAGCCAACGGTACGTTTTCTATGTTAAACCATTACACCATTGAAAAACTGGTTACGTTTGCAATCGAAAGAAAAATGACTATAGTTGAAGAGGTAATGGCCCCTAAACTATGTTCTGGGATGAAAGTTACAGCTTCAGTGAAATCCGTTTGCAAATCGGAGTGATAGATTAGAATCTAGAGCCAACGGTACGTTTTCTATGTTAAACCATTACACCATTGAAAAACTGGTTACGTTTGCAATCAAAAGAAAAATGACTATAGTTGAAGAGGTAATGGCCCCTAAACTATGTTCTGGGATGAAAAATACAGCTTCAGCGAAATCCGTTTGCAAATCGGAGTGATAGATTAGAATCTAGAGCCAACGGTACGTTTTCTATGTTAAACCATTACACCATTGAAAAACTGGTTACGTTTGCAATCGAAAGAAAAATGACTATAGTTGAAGAGGTAATGGCCCCTAAACTATGTTCTGGGATGAAAGTTACAGCTTCAGTGAAATCCGTTTGCAAATCGGAGTGATAGATTAGAATCTAGAGCCAACGGTACGTTTTCTATGTTAAACCATTACACCATTTAAAAACTGGTTACGTTTGCAATCGAAAGAAAAATGACTATAGTTGAAGAGGTAATGGCCCCTAAACTATGTTCTGGGATGAAAGTTACAGCTTCAGTGAAATCCGTTTGCAAATCGGAGTGATAGATTAGAATCTAGAGCCAACGGTACGTTTTCTATGTTAAACCATTACACCATTGAAAAACTGGTTATGTCTGCAATCGAAAGAAAAATGACTATAGTTGAAGAGGTAATGGCCCCTAACCTATGTTCTGGGATGAAAAATACAGCTTCAGTGAAATCCGTTTGCAAATCGGAGTGATAGATTAGAATCTAGAGCCAACGGTAAGTTTTCTATGTTAAACCATTACACCATTGAAAAACTGGTTACGTTTGCAATTGAAAGAAAAATGACTATAGTTGAAGAAGTAATGGCCCCTAAACTATGTTCTGGGATGAAAGTTACAGCTTCCGTGAAATCCGTTTGCAAATCGGAGTGATAGATTAGAATCTAGAGCCAACGGTAAGTTTTCTATGTTAAACCATTACACCATTGAAAAACTGGTTACGTTTGCAATCGAAAGAAAAATGACTATAGTTGAAGAGGTAATGGCCCCTAAACTATGTTCTGGGATGAAAAATACAGCTTCAGTGAAATCCGTTTGCAAATCGGAGTGATAGATTAGAATCTAGAGCCAACGGTAAGTTTTCTATGTTAAACCATTACACCATTGAAAAACTGGTTACGTTTGCAATTGAAAGAAAAATGACTATAGTTGAAGAAGTAATGGCCCCTAAACTATGTTCTGGGATGAAAGTTACAGCTTCAGTGAAATCCGTTTGCAAATCGGAGTGATAGATTAGAATCTAGAGCCAACGGTAAGTTTTCTATGTTAAACCATTACACCATTGAAAAACTGGTTACGTTTGCAATCGAAAGAAAAATGACTATAGTTGAAGAGGTAATGGCCCCTAAACTATGTTCTGGGATGAAAGTTACAGCTTCAGTGAAATCCGTTTGCAAATCGGAGTGATAGATTAGAATCTAGAGCCAACGGTACGTTTTCTATGTTAAACCATTACACCATTGAAAAACTGGTTACGTTTGCAATCGAAAGAAAAATGACTATAGTTGAAGAGGTAATGGCCCCTAAACTATGTTCTGGGATGAAAGTTACAGCTTCAGTGAAATCCGTTTGCAAATCGGAGTGATAGATTAGAATCTAGAGCCAACGGTACGTTTTCTATGTTAAACCATTACACCATTGAAAAACTGGTTACGTTTGCAATCAAAAGAAAAATGACTATAGTTGAAGAGGTAATGGCCCCTAAACTATGTTCTGGGATGAAAAATACAGCTTCAGCGAAATCCGTTTGCAAATCGGAGTGATAGATTAGAATCTAGAGCCAACGGTACGTTTTCTATGTTAAACCATTACACCATTGAAAAACTGGTTACGTTTGCAATCGAAAGAAAAATGACTATAGTTGAAGAGGTAATGGCCCCTAAACTATGTTCTGGGATGAAAGTTACAGCTTCAGTGAAATCCGTTTGCAAATCGGAGTGATAGATTAGAATCTAGAGCCAACGGTACGTTTTCTATGTTAAACCATTACACCATTGAAAAACTGGTTACGTTTGCAATCGAAAGAAAAATGACTATAGTTGAAGAGGTAATGGCCCCTAAACTATGTTCTGGGATGAAAGTTACAGCTTCAGTGAAATCCGTTTGCAAATCGGAGTGATAGATTAGAATCTAGAGCCAACGGTAAGTTTTCTATGTTAAACCATTACACCATTGAAAAACTGGTTACGTTTGCAATCGAAAGAAAAATGACTATAGTTGAAGAGGTAATGGCCCCTAAACTATGTTCTGGGATGAAAAATACAGCTTCAGTGAAATCCGTTTGCAAATCGGAGTGATAGATTAGAATCTAGAGCCAACGGTAAGTTTTCTACGTTAAACCATTACACCATTGAAAAACTGGTTACGTTTGCAATCGAAAGAAAAATGACTGAAGTTGAAGAGGTAATGGCCCCTAAACTATGATCTGGGATGAAAAATACAGTTTCAGTGAAATCCGTTTGCAAATCGGAGTGATAGATTAGAATCTAGAGCCAACGGTAAGTTTTCTATGTTAAACCATTACACCATGGAAAACTGGTTACGTTTGCAATCGAAAGAAAAATGACTATAGTTGAAGAGGTAATGGCCCCTAAACTATGTTCTGGGATCAAAGTTACAGCATCAGTGAAATCCGTTTGCAAATCGGAGTGATAGATTAGAATCTAGAGCCAACGGTACGTTTTCTATGTTAAACCATTACACCATTGAAAAACTGGTTACGTTTGCAATCGAAAGAAAAATGACTATAGTTGAAGAGGTAATGGCCCCTAAACTATGTTCTGGGATGAAAAATACAGCTTCAGTGAAATCCGTTTGCAAATCGGAGTGATAGATTAGAATCTAGAGCCAACGGTAAGTTTTCTATGTTAAACCATTACACCATTGAAAAACTGGTTACGTTTGCAATCGAAAGAAAAATGACTATAGTTGAAGAGGTAATGGCCCCTAAACTATGTTCTGGGATGAAAGTTACAGCTTCAGTGAAATCCGTTTGCAAATCGGAGTGATAGATTAGAATCTAGAGCCAACGGTACGTTTTCTATGTTAAACCATTACACCATTGAAAAACTGGTTACGTTTGCAATCGAAAGAAAAATGACTATAGTTGAAGAGGTAATGGCCCCTAAACTATGTTCTGGGATGAAAGTTACAGCTTCAGTGAAATCCGTTTGCAAATCGGAGTGATAGATTAGAATCTAGAGCCAACGGTACGTTTTCTATGTTAAACCATTACACCATTGAAAAACTGGTTACGTTTGCAATCGAAAGAAAAATGACTATAGTTGAAGAGGTAATGGCCCCTAAACTATGTTCTGGGATGAAAAATACAGCTTCAGTGAAATCCGTTTGCAAATCGGAGTGATAGATTAGAATCTAGAGCCAACGGTAAGTTTTCTATGTTAAACCATTACACCATTGAAAAACTGGTTACGTTTGCAATCGAAAGAAAAATGACTGAAGTTGAAGAGGTAATGGCCCCTAAACTATGATCTGGGATGAAAAATACAGTTTCAGTGAAATCCGTTTGCAAATCGGAGTGATAGATTAGAATCTAGAGCCAACGGTAAGTTTTCTATGTTAAACCATTACACCATTGAAAAACTGGTTACGTTTGCAATCGAAAGAAAAATGACTATAGTTGAAGAGGTAATGGCCCCTAAACTATGTTCTGGGATCAAAGTTACAGCATCATTGAAATCCGTTTGCAAATCGGAGTGATAGATTAGAATCTAGAGCCAACGGTACGTTTTCTATGTTAAACCATTACACCATTGAAAAACTGGTTACGTTTGCAATCGAAAGAAAAATGACTATAGTTGAAGAGGTAATGGCCCCTAAACTATGTTCTGGGATCAAAGTTACAGCATCAGTGAAATCCGTTTGCAAATCGGAGTGATAGATTAGAATCTAGAGCCAACGGTACGTTTTCTATGTTAAACCATTACACCATTGAAAAACTGGTTACGTTTGCAATCGAAAGAAAAATGACTATAGTTGAAGAGGTAATGGCCCCTAAACTATGTTCTGGGATGAAAAATACAGCTTCAGTGAAATCCGTTTGCAAATCGGAGTGATAGATTAGAATCTAGAGCCAACGGTAAGTTTTCTATGTTAAACCATTACACCATTGAAAAACTGGTTACGTTTGCAATCGAAAGAAAAATGACTATAGTTGAAGAGGTAATGGCCCCTAAACTATGTTCTGGGATGAAAGTTACAGCTTCAGTGAAATCCGTTTGCAAATCGGAGTGATAGATTAGAATCTAGAGCCAACGGTACGTTTTCTATGTTAAACCATTACACCATTGAAAAACTGGTTACGTTTGCAATCGAAAGAAAAATGACAATAGTTGAAGAGGTAATGGCCCCTAAACTATGTTCTGGGATGAAAGTTACAGCTTCAGTGAAATCCGTTTGCAAATCGGAGTGATAGATTAGAATCTAGAGCCAACGGTACGTTTTCTATGTTAAACCATTACACCATTGAAAAACTGGTTACGTTTGCAATCGAAAGAAAAATGACTATAGTTGAAGAGGTAATGGCCCCTAAACTATGTTCTGGGATGAAAGTTACAGCTTCAGTGAAATCCGTTTGCAAATCGGAGTGATAGATTAGAATCTAGAGCCAACGGTACATTTTCTATGTTAAACCATTACACCATTGAAAAACTGGTTACGTTTGCAATCAAAAGAAAAATGACTATAGTTGAAGAGGTAATGGCCCCTAAACTATGTTCTGGGATGAAAAATACAGCTTCAGCGAAATCCGTTTGCAAATCGGAGTGATAGATTAGAATCTAGAGCCAACGGTACGTTTTCTATGTTAAACCATTACACCATTGAAAAACTGGTTACGTTTGCAATCGAAAGAATAATGACTATAGTTGAAGAGGTAATGGCCCCTAAACTATGTTCTGGGATGAAAGTTACAGCTTCAGTGAAATCCGTTTGCAAATCGGAGTGATAGATTAGAATCTAGAGCCAACGGTACGTTTTCTATGTTAAACCATTACACCATTGAAAAACTGGTTACGTTTGCAATCGAAAGAAAAATGACTATAGTTGAAGAGGTAATGGCCCCTAAACTATGTTCTGGGATGAAAGTTACAGCTTCAGTGAAATCCGTTTGCAAATCGGAGTGATAGATTAGAATCTAGAGCCAACGGTACGTTTTCTATGTTAAACCATTACACCATTGAAAAACTGGTTATGTCTGCAATCGAAAGAAAAATGACTATAGTTGAAGAGGTAATGGCCCCTAACCTATGTTCTGGGATGAAAAATACAGCTTCAGTGAAATCCGTTTGCAAATCGGAGTGATAGATTAGAATCTAGAGCCAACGGTAAGTTTTCTATGTTAAACCATTACACCATTGAAAAACTGGTTACGTTTGCAATTGAAAGAAAAATGACTATAGTTGAAGAAGTAATGGCCCCTAAACTATGTTCTGGGATGAAAGTTACAGCTTCCGTGAAATCCGTTTGCAAATCGGAGTGATAGATTAGAATCTAGAGCCAACGGTAAGTTTTCTATGTTAAACCATTACACCATTGAAAAACTGGTTACGTTTGCAATCGAAAGAAAAATGACTATAGTTGAAGAGGTAATGGCCCCTAAACTATGTTCTGGGATGAAAAATACAGCTTCAGTGAAATCCGTTTGCAAATCGGAGTGATAGATTAGAATCTAGAGCCAACGGTAAGTTTTCTATGTTAAACCATTACACCATTGAAAAACTGGTTACGTTTGCAATTGAAAGAAAAATGACTATAGTTGAAGAAGTAATGGCCCCTAAACTATGTTCTGGGATGAAAGTTACAGCTTCAGTGAAATCCGTTTGCAAATCGGAGTGATAGATTAGAATCTAGAGCCAACGGTAAGTTTTCTATGTTAAACCATTACACCATTGAAAAACTGGTTACGTTTGCAATCGAAAGAAAAATGACTATAGTTGAAGAGGTAATGGCCCCTAAACTATGTTCTGGGATGAAAGTTACAGCTTCAGTGAAATCCGTTTGCAAATCGGAGTGATAGATTAGAATCTAGAGCCAACGGTACGTTTTCTATGTTAAACCATTACACCATTGAAAAACTAGTTACGTTTGCAATCGAAAGAAAAATGACTATAGTTGAAGAGGTAATGGCCCCTAAACTATGTTCTGGGATGAAAGTTACAGCTTCAGTGAAATCCGTTTGCAAATCGGAGTGATAGATTAGAATCTAGAGCCAACGGTACGTTTTCTATGTTAAACCATTACACCATTGAAAAACTGGTTACGTTTGCAATCGAAAGAAAAATGACTATAGTTGAAGAGGTAATGGCCCCTAAACTATGTTCTGGGATGAAAGTTACAGCTTCAGTGAAATCCGTTTGCAAATCGGAGTGATAGATTAGAATCTAGAGCCAACGGTACGTTTTCTATGTTAAACCATTACACTATTGAAAAACTGGTTACGTTTGCAATCGAAAGAAAAATGACTATAGTTGAAGAGGTAATGGCCCCTAAACTATGTTCTGGGATGAAAGTTACAGCTTCAGTGAAATCCGTTTGCAAATCGGAGTGATAGATTAGAATCTAGAGCCAACGGTACGTTTTCTATGTTAAACCATTACACCATTGAAAAACTAGTTACGTTTGCAATCGAAAGAAAAATGACTACAGTTGAAGAGGTAATGGCCCCTAAACTATGTTCTGGGATGAAAAATACAGCTTCAGTGAAATCCGTTTGCAAATCAGAGTGATAGATTAGAATCTAGAGCCAACGGTAAGTTTTCTATGTTAAACCATTACACCATTGAAAAACTGGTTACGTTTGCAATTGAAAGAAAAATGACTATAGTTGAAGAAGTAATGGCCCCTAAACTATGTTCTGGGATGAAAGTTACAGCTTCAGTGAAATCCATTTGCAAATCGGAGTGATAGATTAGAATCTAGAGCCAACGGTAAGTTTTCTATGTTAAACCATTACACCATTGAAAAACTGGTTACGTTTGCAATCGAAAGAAAAATGACTATAGTTGAAGAGGTAATGGCCCCTAAACTATGTTCTGGGATGAAAAATACAGCTTCAGTGAAATCCGTTTGCAAATCGGAGTGATAGATTAGAATCTAGAGCCAACGGTAAGTTTTCTATGTTAAACCATTACACCATTGAAAAACTGGTTACGTTTGCAATCGAAAGAAAAATGACTATAGTTGAAGAGGTAATGGCCCCTAAACTATGTTCTGGGATGAAAGTTACAGCTTCAGTGAAATCTGTTTGCAAATCGGAGTGATAGATTAGAATCTAGAGCCAACGGTACGTTTTCTATGTTAAACCATTACACCATTGAAAAACTGGTTACGTTTGCAAATCGAAAGAAAAATGACTATAGTTGAAGAGGTAATGGCCCCTAAACTATGTTCTGGGATGAAAAATACAGTTTCAGTGAAATCCGTTTGCAAATCGGAGTGATAGATTAGAATCTAGAGCCAACGGTACGTTTTCTATGTTAAACCATTACACCATTGAAAAACTGGTTACGTTTGCAATCGAAAGAAAAATGACTATAGTTGAAGAGGTAATGGCCCCTAAACTATGTTCTGGGAAGAAAAATACAGCTTCAGTGAAATCCGTTTGCAAATCGGAGTGATAGATTAGAATCTAGAGCCAACGGTACGTTTTCTATGTTAAACCATTACACCATTGAAAAACTAGTTACATTTGCAATCGAAAGAAAAATGACTATAGTTGAAGAGGTAATGGCCCCTAACCTATGTTCTGGGATGAAAAATACAGCTTCAGTGAAATCCGTTTGCAAATCGGAGTGATAGATTAGAATCTAGAGCCAACGGTAAGTTTTCTATGTTAAACCATTACACCATTGAAAAACTGGTTACGTTTGCAATTGAAAGAAAAATGACTATAGTTGAAGAAGTAATGGCCCCTAAACTATGTTCTGGGATGAAAGTTACAGCTTCAGTGAAATCCGTTTGCAAATCGGAGTGATAGATTAGAATCTAGAGCCAACGGTACGTTTTCTATGTTAAACCATTACACCATTGAAAAACTGGTTACGTTTGCAATCGAAAGAAAAATGACTATAATTGAAGAGGTAATGGCCCCTAAACTATGTTCTGGGATGAAAAATACAGCTTCAGTGAAATCCGTTTGCAAATCGGAGTGATAGATTAGAATCTAGAGCCAACGGTACGTTTTCTATGTTAAACCACTACACCATTGAAAAACTGGTTACGTTTGCAATCGAAAGAAAAATTACTATAGTTGAAGAGGTAATGGCCCCTAAACTATGTTCTGGGATGAAAAATACAGCTTCAGTAAAATCCGTTTGCAAATCGGAGTGATAGATTAGAATCTAGAGCCAACGGTACGTTTTCTATGTTAAACCATTACACCATTGAAAAACTAGTTACGTTTGCAATCGAAAGAAAAATGACTATAGTTGAAGAGGTAATGGCCCCTAACCTATGTTCTGGGATGAAAAATACAGCTTCAGTGAAATCCGTTTGCAAATCGGAGTGATAGATTAGAATCTAGAGCCAAACGTTTTCTATGTTAAACCATTACACCATTGAAAAACTGGTTACGTCTGCAATCGAAAGAAAAATGACTATAGTTGAAGAGGTAATGACCCCTAAACTATGTTCTGGGATGAAAAATACAGCTTCAGTGAAATCCGTTTGCAAATCGGAGTGATAGATTAGAATCTAGAGCCAACGGTAAGTTTTCTATGTTAAACCATTACACCATTGAAAAACTGGTTACGTTTGCAATCGAAAGAAAAATGACTATAGTTGAAGAGGTAATGGCCCCTAAACTATGTTCTGGGATGAAAAATACAGCTTCAGTGAAATCCGTTTGCAAATCGGAGTGATAGATTAGAATCTAGTGCCAACGGTACGTTTTCTATGTTAAACCATTACACCATTGAAAAACTGGTTACGTCTGCAATCGAAAGAAAAATGACTATAGTTGAAGAGGTAATGGCCCCTAAACTATGTTCTGGGATGAAAGTTACAGCTTCAGTGAAATCCGTTTGCAAATCGGAGTGATAGATTAGAATCTAGAGCCAACGGTACGTTTTCTATGTTAAACCATTACACCATTGAAAAACTGGTTACGTTTGCAATCGAAAGAAAAATGACTATAGTTGAAGAGGTAATGGCCCCTAAACTATGTTCTGTGATGAAAAATACAGCTTCAGTGAAATCCGTTTGCAAATCGGAGTGATAGATTAGAATCTAGAGCCAACGGTAAGTTTTCTATGTTAAACCATTACACCATTGAAAAACTGGTTACGTTTGCAATCGAAAGAAAAATGACTATAGTTGAAGAGGTAATGGCCCCTAAACTATGTTCTGGGATGAAAAATACAGCTTCAGTGAAATCCGTTTGCAAATCGGAGTGATAGATTAGAATCTAGAGTCAACGGTAAGTTTTCTATGTTAAACCATTACACCATTGAAAAACTGGTTACGTTTGCAATCGAAAGAAAAATGACTATAGTTGAAGAGGTAATGGCCCCTAAACTATGTTCTGGGATGAAAAATACAGTTTCAGTGAAATCCGTTTGCAAATCGGAGTGATAGATTAGAATCTAGAGCCAACGTTACGTTTTCTATGTTAAACCATTACACCATTGAAAAACTGGTTACGTTTGCAATCGAAAGAAAAATGACTATAGTTGAAGAGGTAATGGCCCCTAAACTATGTTCTGGGATGAAAAATACAGCTTCAGTGAAATCCGTTTGCAAATCGGAGTGATAGATTAGAATCTAGAGCCAACGGTACGTTTTCTATGTTAAACCACTACACCATTGAAAAACTGGTTACGTTTGCAATCGAAAGAAAAATGACTATAGTTGAAGAGGTAATGGCCCCTAAACTATGTTCTGGGATGAAAAATACAGCTTCAGTAAAATCCGTTTGCAAATCGGAGTGATAGATTAGAATCTAGAGCCAACGGCACGTTTTCCATGTTAAACCATTACACCATTGAAAAACTAGTTACGTTTGCAATCGAAAGAAAAATGACTATAGTTGAAGAGGTAATGGCCCCTAACCTATGTTCTGGGATGAAAAATACAG
This sequence comes from Hyperolius riggenbachi, assembly GCF_040937935.1. Lineage (NCBI taxonomy): Eukaryota > Metazoa > Chordata > Amphibia > Anura > Hyperoliidae > Hyperolius > Hyperolius riggenbachi. The sequence goes on along the minus strand of NC_090656.1, from coordinate 151,585,145 downwards.
CTTCAGTGAAATCCGTTTGCAAATCGGAGTGATAGATTAGAATCTAGAGCCAACGGTAAGTTTTCTATGTTAAACCATTACACCATTGAAAAACTGGTTACGTTTGCAATTGAAAGAAAAATGACTATAGTTGAAGAAGTAATGGCCCCTAAACTATGTTCTGGGATGAAAGTTACAGCTTCAGTGAAATCCGTTTGCAAATCGGAGTGATAGATTAGAATCTAGAGCCAACGGTACGTTTTCTATGTTAAACCATTACACCATTGAAAAACTGGTTACGTCTGCAATCGAAAGAAAAATGACTATAGTTGAAGAGGTAATGGCCCCTAAACTATGTTCTGGGATGAAAGTTACAGCTTCAGTGAAATCCGTTTGCAAATCGGAGTGATAGATTAGAATCTAGAGCCAACGGTACGTTTTCTATGTTAAACCATTACACCATTGAAAAACTGGTTACGTTTGCAATCGAAAGAAAAATGACTATAGTTGAAGAGGTAATGGCCCCTAAACTATGTTCTGGGATGAAAAATACAGCTTCAGTGAAATCCGTTTGCAAATCGGAGTGATAGATTAGAATCTAGAGCCAACGGTAAGTTTTCTATGTTAAACCATTACACCATTGAAAAACTGGTTACGTTTGCAATCGAAAGAAAAATGACTATAGTTGAAGAGGTAATGGCCCCTAAACTATGTTCTGGGATGAAAAATACAGCTTCAGTGAAATCCGTTTGCAAATCGGAGTAATAGATTTGAATCTAGAGCCAACGGTAAGTTTTCTATGTTAAACCATTACACCATTGAAAAACTGGTTACGTTTGCAATCGAAAGAAAAATGACTATAGTTGAAGAGGTAATGGCCCCTAAACTATGTTCTGGGATGAAAAATACAGTTTCAGTGAAATCCGTTTGCAAATCGGAGTGATAGATTAGAATCTAGAGCCAACGGTAAGTTTTCTATGTTAAACCATTACACCATTGAAAAACTGGTTACGTTTGCAATCGAAAGAAAAATGACTATAGTTGAAGAGGTAATGGCCCCTAAACTATGTTCTGGGATGAAAAATACAGCTTCAGTGAAATCCGTTTGCAAATCGGAGTGATAGATCAGAATCTAGAGCCAACGGTAAGTTTTCTATGTTAAACCATTACACCATTGAAAAACTGGTTACGTTTGCAATCGAAAGAAAAATGACTATAGTTGAAGAGGTAATGGCCCCTAAACTATGTTCTGGGATGAAAGTTACAGCTTCAGTGAAATCCGTTTGCAAATCGGAGTGATAGATTAGAATCTAGAGCCAACGGTACGTTTTCTATGTTAAACCATTACACCATTGAAAAACTGGTTACGTTTGCAATCGAAAGAAAAATGACTATAGTTGAAGAGGTAATGGCCCCTAAACTATGTTCTGGGATGAAAGTTACAGCTTCAGTGAAATCCGTTTGCAAATCGGAGTGATAGATTAGAATCTAGAGCCAACGGTACGTTTTCTATGTTAAACCATTACACCATTGAAAAACTGGTTACGTTTGCAATCAAAAGAAAAATGACTATAGTTGAAGAGGTAATGGCCCCTAAACTATGTTCTGGGATGAAAAATACAGCTTCAGCGAAATCCGTTTGCAAATCGGAGTGATAGATTAGAATCTAGAGCCAACGGTACGTTTTCTATGTTAAACCATTACACCATTGAAAAACTGGTTACGTTTGCAATCGAAAGAAAAATGACTATAGTTGAAGAGGTAATGGCCCCTAAACTATGTTCTGGGATGAAAGTTACAGCTTCAGTGAAATCCGTTTGCAAATCGGAGTGATAGATTAGAATCTAGAGCCAACGGTACGTTTTCTATGTTAAACCATTACACCATTTAAAAACTGGTTACGTTTGCAATCGAAAGAAAAATGACTATAGTTGAAGAGGTAATGGCCCCTAAACTATGTTCTGGGATGAAAGTTACAGCCTCAGTGAAATCCGTTTGCAAATCGGAGTGATAGATTAGAATCTAGAGCCAACGGTACGTTTTCTATGTTAAACCATTACACCATTGAAAAACTGGTTATGTCTGCAATCGAAAGAAAAATGACTATAGTTGAAGAGGTAATGGCCCCTAACCTATGTTCTGGGATGAAAAATACAGCTTCAGTGAAATCCGTTTGCAAATCGGAGTGATAGATTAGAATCTAGAGCCAACGGTAAGTTTTCTATGTTAAACCATTACACCATTGAAAAACTGGTTACGTTTGCAATTGAAAGAAAAATGACTATAGTTGAAGAAGTAATGGCCCCTAAACTATGTTCTGGGATGAAAGTTACAGCTTCCGTGAAATCCGTTTGCAAATCGGAGTGATAGATTAGAATCTAGAGCCAACGGTAAGTTTTCTATGTTAAACCATTACACCATTGAAAAACTGGTTACGTTTGCAATCGAAAGAAAAATGACTATAGTTGAAGAGGTAATGGCCCCTAAACTATGTTCTGGGATGAAAAATACAGCTTCAGTGAAATCCGTTTGCAAATCGGAGTGATAGATTAGAATCTAGAGCCAACGGTAAGTTTTCTATGTTAAACCATTACACCATTGAAAAACTGGTTACGTTTGCAATTGAAAGAAAAATGACTATAGTTGAAGAAGTAATGGCCCCTAAACTATGTTCTGGGATGAAAGTTACAGCTTCAGTGAAATCCGTTTGCAAATCGGAGTGATAGATTAGAATCTAGAGCCAACGGTAAGTTTTCTATGTTAAACCATTACACCATTGAAAAACTGGTTACGTTTGCAATCGAAAGAAAAATGACTATAGTTGAAGAGGTAATGGCCCCTAAACTATGTTCTGGGATGAAAGTTACAGCTTCAGTGAAATCCGTTTGCAAATCGGAGTGATAGATTAGAATCTAGAGCCAACGGTACGTTTTCTATGTTAAACCATTACACCATTGAAAAACTGGTTACGTTTGCAATCGAAAGAAAAATGACTATAGTTGAAGAGGTAATGGCCCCTAAACTATGTTCTGGGATGAAAGTTACAGCTTCAGTGAAATCCGTTTGCAAATCGGAGTGATAGATTAGAATCTAGAGCCAACGGTACGTTTTCTATGTTAAACCATTACACCATTGAAAAACTGGTTACGTTTGCAATCAAAAGAAAAATGACTATAGTTGAAGAGGTAATGGCCCCTAAACTATGTTCTGGGATGAAAAATACAGCTTCAGCGAAATCCGTTTGCAAATCGGAGTGATAGATTAGAATCTAGAGCCAACGGTACGTTTTCTATGTTAAACCATTACACCATTGAAAAACTGGTTACGTTTGCAATCGAAAGAAAAATGACTATAGTTGAAGAGGTAATGGCCCCTAAACTATGTTCTGGGATGAAAGTTACAGCTTCAGTGAAATCCGTTTGCAAATCGGAGTGATAGATTAGAATCTAGAGCCAACGGTACGTTTTCTATGTTAAACCATTACACCATTGAAAAACTGGTTACGTTTGCAATCGAAAGAAAAATGACTATAGTTGAAGAGGTAATGGCCCCTAAACTATGTTCTGGGATGAAAGTTACAGCTTCAGTGAAATCCGTTTGCAAATCGGAGTGATAGATTAGAATCTAGAGCCAACGGTACGTTTTCTATGTTAAACCATTACACCATTGAAAAACTGGTTATGTCTGCAATCGAAAGAAAAATGACTATAGTTGAAGAGGTAATGGCCCCTAACCTATGTTCTGGGATGAAAAATACAGCTTCAGTGAAATCCGTTTGCAAATCGGAGTGATAGATTAGAATCTAGAGCCAACGGTAAGTTTTCTATGTTAAACCATTACACCATTGAAAAACTGGTTACGTTTGCAATTGAAAGAAAAATGACTATAGTTGAAGAAGTAATGGCCCCTAAACTATGTTCTGGGATGAAAGTTACAGCTTCCGTGAAATCCGTTTGCAAATCGGAGTGATAGATTAGAATCTAGAGCCAACGGTAAGTTTTCTATGTTAAACCATTACACCATTGAAAAACTGGTTACGTTTGCAATCGAAAGAAAAATGACTATAGTTGAAGAGGTAATGGCCCCTAAACTATGTTCTGGGATGAAAAATACAGCTTCAGTGAAATCCGTTTGCAAATCGGAGTGATAGATTAGAATCTAGAGCCAACGGTAAGTTTTCTATGTTAAACCATTACACCATTGAAAAACTGGTTACGTTTGCAATTGAAAGAAAAATGACTATAGTTGAAGAAGTAATGGCCCCTAAACTATGTTCTGGGATGAAAGTTACAGCTTCAGTGAAATCCGTTTGCAAATCGGAGTGATAGATTAGAATCTAGAGCCAATGGTAAGTTTTCTATGTTAAACCATTACACCATTGAAAAACTGGTTACGTTTGCAATCGAAAGAAAAATGACTATAGTTGAAGAGGTAATGGCCCCTAAACTATGTTCTGGGATGAAAGTTACAGCTTCAGTGAAATCCGTTTGCAAATCGGAGTGATAGATTAGAATCTAGAGCCAACGGTACGTTTTCTATGTTAAACCATTACACCATTGAAAAACTGGTTACGTTTGCAATCGAAAGAAAAATGACTATAGTTGAAGAGGTAATGGCCCCTAAACTATGTTCTGGGATGAAAGTTACAGCTTCAGTGAAATCCGTTTGCAAATCGGAGTGATAGATTAGAATCTAGAGCCAACGGTACGTTTTCTATGTTAAACCATTACACCATTGAAAAACTGGTTACGTTTGCAATCAAAAGAAAAATGACTATAGTTGAAGAGGTAATGGCCCCTAAACTATGTTCTGGGATGAAAAATACAGCTTCAGCGAAATCCGTTTGCAAATCGGAGTGATAGATTAGAATCTAGAGCCAACGGTACGTTTTCTATGTTAAACCATTATACCATTGAAAAACTGGTTACGTTTGCAATCGAAAGAAAAATGACTATAGTTGAAGAGGTAATGGCCCCTAAACTATGTTCTGGGATGAAAGTTACAGCTTCAGTGAAATCCGTTTGCAAATCGGAGTGATAGATTAGAATCTAGAGCCAACGGTACGTTTTCTATGTTAAACCATTACACCATTGAAAAACTGGTTACGTTTGCAATCGAAAGAAAAATGACTATAGTTGAAGAGGTAATGGCCCCTAAACTATGTTCTGGGATGAAAGTTACAGCTTCAGTGAAATCCGTTTGCAAATCGGAGTGATAGATTAGAATCTAGAGCCAACGGTACGTTTTCTATGTTAAACCATTACACCATTGAAAAACTGGTTACGTCTGCAATCGAAAGAAAAATGACTATAGTTGAAGAGGTAATGGCCCCTAAACTATGTTCTGGGATGAAAGTTACAGCTTCAGTGAAATCCGTTTGCAAATCGGAGTGATAGATTAGAATCTAGAGCCAACGGTACGTTTTCTATGTTAAACCATTACACCATTGAAAAACTGGTTACGTTTGCAATCGAAAGAAAAATGACTATAGTTGAAGAGGTAATGACCCCTAAACTATGTTCTGGGATGAAAAATACAGCTTCAGTGAAATCCGTTTGCAAATCGGAGTGATAGATTAGAATCTAGAGCCAACGGTAAGTTTTCTATGTTAAACCATTACACCATTGAAAAAATGGTTACGTTTGCAATCGAAAGAAAAATGACTATAGTTGAAGAGGTAATGGCCCCTCAACTATGTTCTGGGATGAAAGTTACAGCTTCAGTGAAATCCGTTTGCAAATCGGAGTGATAGATTAGAATCTAGAGCCAACGGTACGTTTTCTATGTTAAACCATTACACCATTGAAAAACTGGTTACGTCTGCAATCGAAAGAAAAATGACTATAGTTGAAGAGGTAATGGCCCCTAAACTATGTTCTGGGATGAAAGTTACAGCTTCATTGAAATCCGTTTGCAAATCGGAGTGATAGATTAGAATCTAGAGCCAACGGTACGTTTTCTATGTTAAACCATTACACCATTGAAAAACTGGTTACGTTTGCAATCGAAAGAAAAATGACTATAGTTGAAGAGGTAATGGCCCCTAAACTATGTTCTGGGATGAAAAATACAGCTTCAGCGAAATCCGTTTGCAAATCGGAGTGATAGATTAGAATCTAGAGCCAACGGTACGTTTTCTATGTTAAACCATTACACCATTGAAAAACTGGTTACGTTTGCAATCGAAAGAAAAATGACTATAGTTGAAGAGGTAATGGCCCCTAAACTATGTTCTGGGATGAAAAATACAGCTTCAGTGAAATCCGTTTGCAAATCGGAGTGAAAGATTAGAATCTAGAGCCAACGGTAAGTTTTCTATGTTAAACCATTACACCATTGAAAAACTGGTTACGTTTGCAATCGAAAGAAAAATGACTATAGTTGAAGAGGTAATGGACCCTAAACTATGTTCTGGGATGAAAAATACAGCTTCAGTGAAATCCGTTTGCAAATCGGAGTGATAGATTAGAATCTAGAGCCAACGGTACGTTTTCTATGTTAAACCACTACACCATTGAAAAACTGGTTACGTTTGCAATCGAAAGAAAAAATACTATAGTTGAAGAGGTAATGGCCCCTAAACTATGTTCTGGGATGAAAAATACAGCTTCAGTAAAATCCGTTTGCAAATAGGAGTGATAGATTAGAATCTAGAGCCAACGGTACGTTTTCTATGTTAAACCATTACACCATTGAAAAACTGGTTACGTTTGCAATCGAAAGAAAAATGACTATAGTTGAAGAGGTAATGGCCCCTAAACTATGTTCTGGGATGAAAAATACAGCTTCAGTGAAATCCGTTTGCAAATCGGAGTGATAGATTAGAATCTAGAGCCAACGGTACGTTTTCTATGTTAAACCACTACACCATTGAAAAACTGGTTACGTTTGCAATCGAAAGAAAAATGACTATAGTTGAAGAGGTAATGGCCCCTAAACTATGTTCTGGGATGAAAAATACAGCTTCAGTAAAATCCGTTTGCAAATCGGAGTGATAGATTAGAATCTAGAGCCAACGGTACGTTTTCTATGTTAAACCATTACACCATTGAAAAACTAGTTACGTTTGCAATCGAAAGAAAAATGACTATAGTTGAAGAGGTAATGGACCCTAACCTATGTTCTGGGATGAAAAATACAGCTTCAGTGAAATCCGTTTGCAAATCGGAGTGATAGATTAGAATCTAGAGCCAACGGTAAGTTTTCTATGTTAAACCATTACACCATTGAAAAACTGGTTACGTTTGCAATTGAAAGAAAAATGACTATAGTTGAAGAAGTAATGGCCCCTAAACTATGTTCTGGGATGAAAGTTACAGCTTCAGTGAAATCCGTTTGCAAATCGGAGTGATAGATTAGAATCTAGAGCCAACGGTAAGTTTTCTATGTTAAACCATTACACCATTGAAAAACTGGTTACGTTTGCAATCGAAAGAAAAATGACTATAGTTGAAGAGGTAATGGCCCCTAAACTATGTTCTGGGATGAAAAATACAGCTTCAGTGAAATCCGTTTGCAAATCGGAGTGATAGATTAGAATCTAGAGCCAACGGTAAGTTTTCTATGTTAAACCATTACACCATTGAAAAACTGGTTACGTTTGCAATTGAAAGAAAAATGACTATAGTTGAAGAAGTAATGGCCCCTAAACTATGTTCTGGGATGAAAGTTACAGCTTCAGTGAAATCCGTTTGCAAATCGGAGTGATAGATTAGAATCTAGAGCCAACGGTAAGTTTTCTATGTTAAACCATTACACCATTGAAAAACTGAATTTCAATAATTTTTATTGGAATTTTCAAGATTATTACATGACATTAGTAAAGGTGTCATATTGATGACTATGTTACTAAAGTATTAACAGGTAAACATATACATAGCAGTAATGTCTCTGTTTTAATAATCACATTTCAAGTATTTCTTTATAGTAAACTTTAATAACATAAAAGCATTGTCATTCTTATTATTATTGCAGAAAATGGAAGATATTTCAAACTATATCAGATCTTCTTTGAAGTTATATGGGTGTATATGAATAATTTTCTACTGCAGTGTTTTCTTGTAGGCTACCTAGAGAGTATGGTCTTTGGAGAATGGGGGTTTTCAGCCCTCCTGCTGAGACTCCAAAGTCCGTTCTCTGTCATATTATATATTGCAGTAGTAGTTTGATTCATAGATTTAAGTTATTCAGAGTCAATAACAGTTAAGTTTCTGATATATGTATATATATATTGTTGAGTGAAAGGTATGTCATCAATGTCTGAGTGAGTCTTGATTCCAATATGTTTAATAACAATCAAACCATTCTAAACTAAACACAACTATCTAATTAAACTAAAGTATCTAGAGTTCTCCAGTATATTAGAATGTTTATTAGTTCCGATGAGTCAGAGGTATACCTTTGTGTATATATGTTACAACTATATAAATGTATATATTTACAGGGATCCGTATTGTACCAGATGTGCTCTTTTAGTGTAGACAGTCTGGCCACCAAATGTGAGAGAGTGTGAGAATGTTCATAGGTCTAATATCTTGGTTTTTGGATATAGCATAGGCCATAGACTTGCCTTATTCTGAAAGGAATGGGCATTTCCCATTTTGATTGCTCTCGATCTTTCTGCCAACAGATTAAATTCGACTCTTCTTAAAATTTCTTGTATTGTTGGAATAGTTGTTGAGTTCCAATTATCCGCAATTGTTATTCTAGTGACTACTAGTACATGGTTAATGATCAGTCTTTCTTTCAAAGGCAAGTCTATAGACCCAATGTGTAATAGTGCTAGACTAGGAGGTATCGTGCTCAACGATACAGGTAATTTTTTAAGCAAGTTCTCTATTTTATTCCACAATTTGGCAATTTTAGGACAGTGCCAGAAAAGGTGCAGTAGGGTACCAGTTTCGTTGCAGCCTCTCCAACACAGGGGAGATGCACTGGGGTTAAACTTCACAATTTTGTCAGGAGTGTAGTACCAGAGCCATGTCATTTTGAGTAGATTTTCAAAATGAGAAACACAATGAGAAGATTGTCTCAAAGACTTGCATGCATCTATCCAGTCATCTTGTTCTATTACTTCACCCAAAGAGTGTTGCCATTTTTGAAATTGCCAATGTGACTTTTTTTTCCGTTAGTTTAATTTGTATCTTATAAAATAGTGATATTCCCTTTATCCCATATTGTTGAGGGTCAAATAGTTTTTTGATTTGTGGAGACAGAAAAGTATCATTTGTTTGATGGGTAGTCAGGAATTTCTTAATTTTATTATATTTTAGTTGGTCATAGACAGGTATATCATATTCGTCTATCAAGTCTTCAAAAGATTTAAATTCTTCTAGTTTATATAGATCCTCTACTAGATTAATACCTTTGTCAATCCAGTTACCTATCTCTAGATTCTTGATGACCATATTTAGATTAATCAGGGGTGCTTTAATAGATTTGGCCAAAGGGTCTTGTTTACAAAGCTTAGTTAATTCTTTCAAAATCTTTAGTGTATTGGCTGTAATGGGGTTTAAGATTTTCGGTGGTATATCCCAGTTTAATCTGGATTCAATTAGAGCTTTGAAATCATTACAGACAAGTTGTGATTTTTCATGTTGTACCCATTGTTTATGGATATTATTGTTCCAGATTGCTCTGGCTTGTTCCAGAATTGCTGCTTTGTGATATTTATTTAGATCTGGAACACCTAAGCCCAGGTCTGTTGTATGTGTGATGAGAATTTTGCTCGAAAATCTGGGTTTTTTATGCATTAATATGAATTTATTAATTAGTTTTTGAGTGGCGTTAAAGAATTTTTGGGGAATTTTTATTGGTATTGTCCTAAATAGGTATAATAATTGGGGGAGTATAAGCATTTTGAAGGCTGCGGATCTGCCGAGCCATGAAAATTCAAATTTCCCTAAATTCTCTAATTTAATTTTTAGTTTTTGTATCCATGGTTCAAAATTGGCGCTGTACAGTTGGGAAATATGTGGTGTGAGATAAATACCTAGATATTTTAGTTGTTTCTCATCCCAGTTATATGGACATAACTCTTTGAGTTTTTTGATGAAGAATGGCTGGATATTGCATGGCATCACTACAGTTTTGTTATCATTTAACTTATAATATGAAACCCTTGAAAATTCCTCAAGTTCAGTCCTGAGGTTTCTTAGTGATGTCATTGGATTCCTGAGATACAAAAGCACATCATCAGCATACAATCCCATTTTGGTTTCTCTACCTTCAACCAATATTCCAGATATCTTAGTGTTGTCCCTTATCTTCTGAGCTAGTGGTTCCATGACAAGAGCAAAGATTAAAGGCGACAGGGGGCATCCCTGTCGAGTTCCGTTTGTAATACTAAATGAGTCTGATATCGTGGCTGAAGAAATTACTCTGGCTGATGGGTTGTTGTATAGTGCCATTATCGCCTTATGCATTTTACCAACACATCCAAATTTGTCCAGAACACTCGACATATAATTCCAGTTGACTCTGTCGAACGCCTTCTCCGCATCCAATGAGACAAAAAGAGAAGGCGTCCGACAGAGCCCTATACTATGTAGTAAGGTTAGGACTTTTCTCGTTCCATCCTCAGCCCCTCTTCCCTTCACAAAACCAACCTGGTCCATGTTCACTAGTTGTGGGACCAGTGGTGTTAGCCTATTTGCTATTATTGATGCATATATTTTGAGGTCCGTATTAAGCAATGATATCGGCCTGTAACTGGCAGGATCTGTGGGATCTTTCCCTTCTTTGGGGATTGTAGTGACTATAGCTTCAAGGGATTCTTTAGGGAAAGCTCCGAGAGTGGCTGCCTCATTAAAGAAATCTACCAATGGTTTGGCTAGAGTATCCGTATGTTTCTTATAGTAGTCATTCAAGAAACCATCCACTCCCTGTGCTTTATCTCTCTTTAGTCTTTTAATTGCTTGTTCAACTTCCTGTTGATAAAATGGGGCATTTATTTGTTTTTGTTCAGATTCTGTTAGTTGAGGGAGATTTATGTTTTCTAAATATTTATTAATGTCTTGGTGAGTTGGTGAGTATGTGGAAGGGTCATCTCTTAGATTATATAATTTTTTGTAATATTGGGCTAATGAATCTACTATATCGTTCGGGTGGTGTGTCATTATGTTTGTATTTGGGTTTTTAATTTTATGAATCCTCTGTCTAATTCGTTTCCCTTTAATTTTAAGGGCCATGGCTTTTCCAGCCTTGTTTTTTTCGTAATACCAATTTTGTTTTAGGATTGTTTGCCACTTATCATAGTGTTCATAGAGTGTGTCTGCTAAGTTCTGTCGGGTAAGTTCTAATTTGGGAATAAGGTTGGTTTTTTTATTAATAAATATATCTCTTTCCAGTGTTCTAATTTCTTTCGTAAGTTCATCAGTATTCTTTTTGAATTTTTTCTTTAAAATCGCTCCTTGTTTTATAAATACTCCTCTCATATATGCCTTGTGGGCGTTCCATAGTATGGATCTAGAAATGTCATGGGTATCATTTAGTTTAAAGTATTCAGTTAAGTTGTCTTTAATGATTGGGGAAGTATATTCTGATTGTAGAATTAGTTTATTCATTTTCCATGGGATTCTATTTGTTGGTGGATTTTGAAGATTAATTTTTGCAGTAATAGGGGCATGGTCTGACCAACTTCTGATTCCAATTTCTATTTTTGTGATGAGGGGTAAAGTAAATCTATCAGTTAGTATATAGTCTATTCTAGTGAAACATTGGTGGGTTGGGGAATGGAATGTAAATTGTTTACTCTGAGGGTGTTGACACCTCCAAGTATCATATAGCTCGTTGGATATTAAACTGGCTTGAATTGAAGTAGGGTTTTTACTTTTGATATTATTACAATCTATAGTGGGGTCAATTATGGCATTAAGATCACCTGCTATAATTAGGGAGCCTTTTTTAAGTTGCATGATTTTTTTTATTTTTTTATTGAGAAATCTTGACTGGTGTTTGTTTGGGGAATAAATATTCGCTATAGTGAAATCTTGTTGATCTATTTTCCCCACAACAACCACCATTCTACCATCAACACTTGAGAATGAATCAGACACTTCGAAACCTAGCGTGTCTTTTATAGCTATACAAGCTCCCCATTTCTTTTTGTCTGTGAGTGTAGCATGGTATATTTTTGAGAAACCTTGCAATTTAAATTTGGTAGCTCCTATTGCGTTCAAGTGTGTCTCCTGTAGACATACTACATCTGATTTTTCTTCTTTTGCTAGTTTGTATAATAAATATCTTTTCCTTGCGGAATTCATTCCTCTCACATTCAGTGTCAATAGGTTAAAGTTTTGGGCCATTGTGTGTATATAAGAGCTTCATTACATCTAATTTATTTTGGAGCAGGTCTGGTTTTGTACGGATCAACCAAGTGAGCTTACAAAGGATATATGAACCACATGTTAAAATACTCATATATAGTTCCTGTAATAAAAAAGGATATATTAGTGTATACCATATATATTCCAACTTCTTCTTCTTTCTTCGGATCTGGAGATTATGTTTTGCAGAAAATGCATACATAACTAATAAAGTCAATATTAACATTTGTAGTAACAGTCTTCTGTAACTCAAAAGTATCAGTAGTAAAGGAGAGAGCAGCTCTGGTGACATGTTGGCATCCGGTTCTACCAAATGCCACCAGATTGATCAAACCTATTTGCTTTAGTTCAGATTAAGTTTCTATAACAAAATAAGGTAGAAATAATTCTAGAATAACGGTTCTAGATAAAACAGTATACCTAAAAGGAAAGAAATTCACCCACAACAAAAGGTGTAAATGAAGATATCTTCAGATCTTCAAGCCCAGCGGCTAGCGTCCACCAGTGTGAGAACTAAGTTCAGTTCAAAGAGTGTATCTTACCTGGTGTAACTCGCTGGTAAGGGTCTCAACCAAACCCTTTTCCTCCAAGGGGACAATAGAATGTGCCCTGAGGTTCAAGGGGGTTGTTTGGGGGGAAAGAGTTAGTGGCTAAATGCCCATTTCTTTCAAATGTCAGAGGAAGCCCCAGCTTGGTTATTTCCCTCCTGCTGATCGGATGGTTTGGAAGTATCCATGTTCTGTGGAGAATCAGTCTTATCAGGTCGTCTTAGGGAAGAAAGCTGTTTGGACAGTGATACTTGGTACCTTGGCTTGTCCTGGTGTATTGGTCTGTCCCTGCGGTCTTTAGGGGCTAGAATGGGTATTTCCCATCTAGCCAAGATGTCTGAAGCTTCCTTGGGGGTTTTGGCAACGTAGGTTACTCCATTGTCAATTATTAAAAGCTTTATAGGGAATCCCCATGAGTATTCAATTTTTCTATATCTCAGAGTTGCTGTTATCTGAGCAAATGTCCTTCTTGCCTAAAGTGTTGCTTGTGAAAGGTCCTGGTATAGTACCAGGTCTTGATAGGGTTGAGGAAGCTTTTTCCCTCCTCTTGTAGCTGAGAGGAGTTTTTCTTTTGCGTGGAAAAAATGGATTCGTGTGATCACGTCCCGTGGCAGTTGTCTGGAAATATGTGGAGGTTTGGGCAGACGGTGAGCCCTGTCGATGATCAGCTCATTTTCTTTCAATTCAGGATAAGTGGTTTTGAGAACGTCTTTAACGTAGTCTTTCAAGTCATCTTTACCAACAGATTCCGGCACTCCTCTTAATTTTATATTATTCCGTCTGTTTCTGTCTTCGCTATCGATTATCTTTTCCTTCATCCACTTATTTTGAGCTGATAGTTCTTTGTTCTGTTCTAGTACTTCTTTATGGGAATCTACCAGGTTGTTGTGAGCAATATACATTTCCTCCATTTTTTTCTCCAATGTCTCTATTCTGGCATCTGTCTTTTCTGCTATCTGTGCCACATGACCTATTAAAGCATGCATGTCACTTCTCACTTCTCCTATATCTTTCTGTATCACTGTTCTAAATTGCGTCATAAAGTTTGTAAAATAGTTTATGAAAAATTTTTGTGACATAGGTTCGTCTGTTGGTTCAATTGTTGTTAAGAGGTCAGAGGTGGGATTGGTAAGAGCAGTAGTTGCGTTTGGTGGAGTTTTGAGTAGATCTTGGATTATGTGAGTATTCTGAGTATCCTCTTTTGCTTCAGGAATTGTGGTAAGTCCTGGTTTTAAAGGGCTTCTCTCACGGGATTTTTTCATCTTCCTTTGCTGTTGAAATTCTTCCTCATCGCTGTCTTCGTAATATTGTGCTTGGTGACCTCTAGTATAAGGAGTAAGTGGAGCATATCTGTTCCTTAAAAGCTGAGGAGAAGGTGTATGGTAGGAATAGTTTTCCTGTTCGGATTGATCATGTTGATGTCTGGGGCTTTGTTTTTCTCCCACATATAGTGGCGATAATTTCCTTAATGCTGGGGAGTTGTACCTTTTTCCTGTTCTTTGTCTCTGTGTTTGCCATTCTCTTTCCGTGTATTCTGCATGTTCTGCCATTTTCGTTGATTCTTTAGTCTTTGATATGTTCAATCAGAGATATGTTAACAGAAATACGCTTTCCTCTATGTAAAGTGATAGGGGGAATGCGTCAAAAATACGCGTTGGTTTATAGAAGTAATCCGTATGGCGTCAAACAGATGTACGCATACAACTATGGCAGTCTATGGGAATGCGTAAAAAAAGGCCGCTTTGGGTAATCCGTATAGCGTCAAACAGGTGTACGCGTACCGCTATGGAAGTCTATGGCAATGCGTAAAAACGGCCGCTATGGGCAAGCCGTATGGCGTCAAACAGATGTACGCGTACCGCTATGGAAGTCTATGGCAATGCGTGAAAACGTACGCGTACGGCCGGGAAGTTCAGAGGTCAGCTTTGCCGCTGCTGAATCTCGTAGCTTGCCGCTGCCTGCCCGTTCTACACACCGCTCAGACGGTGGAGCAGGGCAGAGGTGGGGGAGATGTGAGGGGGCTTCCCAGGGCTCTAGGGGATGGCAGGAGGGATATACAGGGGCTAGATGGGAGCTCCAGGGCCTGCATTAGCGGCGGCCATATTGGATTCTTAAATTTACCTTCGTTTTGCTGAATTTTGATTGTTTTCTTTCTTGAAGGGGTCCACTGTGTCAGTCTTGCTGTGATGCTTCTGTGGAGCTTTTCAGATCTCAGTTTTGTGGAGTATTTTTGCTGTAATTTGCTATTTTCTGTGAAAACCGGCAGCCATCTTGATTTTATAATCCATGGGAGACTTCAGCAGCTTTCCTTGAATTAAGCAGTTTCCCTTTGTTAAAAGCTGTTAAATCTTAGTCCATCTTGTTCAGCAGGTGTTAATTAGTAGGTATGCTGGAAAAAGGGGTCCTCTTTGTTGCTGTGAGTCGCTTTACAGGGCAGTTTTAGCAGAGAGCTATAGACTTACACAGCCATCTCCCTCTGCAGCTGGCCACGCCCCCCCACCATTGAAAAACTGGTTACGTTTGCAATCGAAAGAAAAATGACTATAGTTGAAGAGGTAATGGCCCCTAAACTATGTTCTGGGATGAAAGTTACAGCTTCAGTGAAATCTGTTTGCAAATCGGAGTGATAGATTAGAATCTAGAGCCAACGGTACGTTTTCTATGTTAAACCATTAAACCATTGAAAAACTGGTTACGTTTGCAATCGAAAGAAAAATGACTATAGTTGAAGAGGTAATGGCCCCTAAACTATGTTCTGGGATGAAAGTTACAGCTTCAGTGAAATCCGTTTGCAAATCGGAGTGATAGATTAGAATCTAGAGCCAACGGTACGTTTTCTATGTTAAACCATTACACCATTGAAAAACTGGTTACGTTTGCAATCAAAAGAAAAATGACTATAGTTGAAGAGGTAATGGCCCCTAAACTATGTTCTGGGATGAAAAATACAGTTTCAGTGAAATCCGTTTGCAAATCGGAGTGATAGATTAGAATCTAGAGCCAACGGTACGTTTTCTATGTTAAACCATTACACCATTGAAAAACTGGTTACGTTTGCAATCGAAAGAAAAATGACTATAGTTGAAGAGGTAATGGCCCCTAAACTATGTTCTGGGATGAAAGTTACAGCTTCAGTGAAATCTGTTTGCAAATCGGAGTGATAGATTAGAATCTAGAGCCAACGGTACGTTTTCTATGTTAAACCATTACACCATTGAAAAACTGGTTATGTCTGCAATCGAAAGAAAAATGACTATAGTTGAAGAGGTAATGGCCCCTAAACTATGTTCTGGGATGAAAGTTACAGCTTCAGTGAAATCCGTTTGCAAATCGGAGTGATAGATTAGAATCTAGAGCCAATGATATGTTTTCTATGTTAAACCATTACACCATTGAAAAACTGGTTACGTCTGCAATCGAAAGAAAAATGACTATAGTTAAAGAGGTAATGGCCCCTAAACTATGTTCTGGGATGAAAGTTACAGCTTCAGTGAAATCCGTTTGCAAATCGGAGTGATAGATTAGAATCTAGAGCCAACGGTACGTTTTGTATGTTAAACCATTACACCATTGAAAAACTGGTTACGTTTGCAATCGAAAAAAAAATGACTATAGTTGAAGAGGTAATGGCCCCTAAACTATGTTCTGGGATGAAAAATACAGCTTCAGTGAAATCCGTTTGCAAATCAGAGTGATAGATTAGAATCTAGAGCCAACGGTAAGTTTTCTATGTTAAACCATTACACCATTGAAAAACTGGTTACGTTTGCAATCGAAAGAAAAATGACTATAGTTGAAGAGGTAATGGCCCCTAAACTATGTTCTGGGATGAAAAATACAGCTTCAGTGAAATCCGTTTGCAAATCGGAGTGATAGATTAGAATCTAGAGCCAACGGTAAGTTTTCTATGTTAAACCATTACACCATTGAAAAACTGGTTACGTTTGCAATCGAAAGAAAAATGACTATAGTTGAAGAGGTAATGGCCCCTAAACTATGTTCTGGGATGAAAGTTACAGCTTCAGTGAAATCCGTTTGCAAATCGGAGTGATAGATTAGAATCTAGAGCCAACGGTACGTTTTCTATGTTAAACCATTACACCATTGAAAAACTGGTTACGTCTGCAATCGAAAGAAAAATGACTATAGTTGAAGAGGTAATGGCCCCTAAACTATGTTCTGGGATGAAAGTTACAGCTTCAGTGAAATCCGTTTGCAAATCGGAGTGATAGATTAGAATCTAGAGCCAACGGTACGTTTTCTATGTTAAACCATTACACCATTGAAAAACTGGTTACGTTTGCAATCGAAAGAAAAATGACTATAGTTGAAGAGGTAATGGCCCCTAAACTATGTTCTGGGATGAAAAATACAGCTTCAGTGAAATCCGTTTGCAAATCGGAGTGATAGATTAGAATCTAGAGCCAACGGTACGTTTTCTATGTTAAACCATTACACCATTGAAAAACTGGTTACGTTTGCAATCGAAAGAAAAATGACTATAGTTGAAGAGGTAATGGCCCCTAAACTATGTTCTGGGATGAAAAATACAGCTTCATTGAAATCCGTTTGCAAATCGGAGTGATAGATTAGAATCTAGAGCCAACGGTACGTTTTCTATGTTAAACCATTACACCATTGAAAAACTGGTTACGTTTGCAATCAAAAGAAAAATGACTATAGTTGAAGAGGTAATGGCCCCTAAACTATGTTCTGGGATGAAAAATACAGTTTCAGTGAAATCCGTTTGCAAATCGGAGTGATAGATTAGAATCTAGAGCCAACGGTACGTTTTCTATGTTAAACCATTACACCATTGAAAAACTGGTTACGTTTGCAATCGAAAGAAAAATGACTATAGTTGAAGAGGTAATGGCCCCTAAACTATGTTCTGGGATGAAAGTTACAGCTTCAGTGAAATCCGTTTGCAAATCGGAGTGATAGATTAGAATCTAGAGCCAACGGTACGTTTTCTATGTTAAACCATTACACCATTGAAAAACTGGTTACGTTTGCAATCAAAAGAAAAATGACTATAGTTGAAGAGGTAATGGCCCCTAAACTATGTTCTGGGATGAAAAATACAGTTTCAGTGAAATCCGTTTGCAAATCGGAGTGATAGATTAGAATCTCGAGCCAACGGTACGTTTTCTATGTTAAACCATTACACCATTGAAAAACTGGTTACGTTTGCAATCGAAAGAAAAATGACTATAGTTGAAGAGGTAATGGCCCCTAAACTATGTTCTGGGATGAAAAATACAGCTTCAGTGAAATCCGTTTGCAAATCGGAGTGATAGATTAGAATCTAGAGCCAACGGTACGTTTTCTATGTTAAACCATTACACCATTGAAAAACTGGTTACGTTTGCAATCGAAAGAAAAATGACTATAGTTGAAGAGGTAATGGCCCCTAAACTATGTTCTGGGATGAAAGTTACAGCTTCAGTGAAATCCGTTTGCAAATCGGAGTGATAGATTAGAATCTAGAGCCAACGGTACGTTTTCTATGTTAAACCATTACACCATTGAAAAACTGGTTACGTTTGCAATCGAAAGAAAAATGACTATAGTTGAAGAGGTAATGGCCCCTAAACTATGTTCTGGGATGAAAGTTACAGCTTCAGTGAAATCCGTTTGCAAATCGGAGTGATAGATTAGAATCTAGAGCCAACGGTACGTTTTCTATGTTAAACCATTACACCATTGAAAAACTGGTTATGTCTGCAATCGAAAGAAAAATGACTATAGTTGAAGAGGTAATGGCCCCTAAACTATGTTCTGGGATGAAAGTTACAGCTTCAGTGAAATCCGTTTGCAAATCGGAGTGATAGATTAGAATCTAGAGCCAATGATACGTTTTCTATGTTAAACCATTACACCATTGAAAAACTGGTTACGTCTGCAATCGAAAGAAAAATGACTATAGTTAAAGAGGTAATGGCCCCTAAACTATGTTCTGGGATGAAAGTTACAGCTTCAGTGAAATCCGTTTGCAAATCGGAGTGATAGATTAGAATCTAGAGCCAACGGTACGTTTTGTATGTTAAACCATTACACCATTGAAAAACTGGTTACGTTTGCAATCGAAAAAAAAATGACTATAGTTGAAGAGGTAATGGCCCCTAAACTATGTTCTGGGATGAAAAATACAGCTTCAGTGAAATCCGTTTGCAAATCAGAGTGATAGATTAGAATCTAGAGCCAACGGTAAGTTTTCTATGTTAAACCATTACACCATTGAAAAACTGGTTACGTTTGCAATCGAAAGAAAAATGACTATAGTTGAAGAGGTAATGGCCCCTAAACTATGTTCTGGGATGAAAAATACAGCTTCAGTGAAATCCGTTTGCAAATCGGAGTGATAGATTAGAATCTAGAGCCAAGGTAAGTTTTCTATGTTAAACCATTACACCATTGAAAAACTGGTTACGTTTGCAATCGAAAGAAAAATGACTATAGTTGAAGAGGTAATGGCCCCTAAACTATGTTCTGGGATGAAAGTTACAGCTTCAGTGAAATCCGTTTGCAAATCGGAGTGATAGATTAGAATCTAGAGCCAACGGTACGTTTTCTATGTTAAACCATTACACCATTGAAAAACTGGTTACGTCTGCAATCGAAAGAAAAATGACTATAGTTGAAGAGGTAATGGCCCCTAAACTATGTTCTGGGATGAAAGTTACAGCTTCAGTGAAATCCGTTTGCAAATCGGAGTGATAGATTAGAATCTAGAGCCAACGGTACGTTTTCTATGTTAAACCATTACACCATTGAAAAACTGGTTACGTTTGCAATCGAAAGAAAAATGACTATAGTTGAAGAGGTAATGGCCCCTAAACTATGTTCTGGGATGAAAAATACAGCTTCAGTGAAATCCGTTTGCAAATCGGAGTGATAGATTAGAATCTAGAGCCAACGGTACGTTTTCTATGTTAAACCATTACACCATTGAAAAACTGGTTACGTTTGCAATCGAAAGAAAAATGACTATAGTTGAAGAGGTAATGGCCCCTAAACTATGTTCTGGGATGAAAAATACAGCTTCAGTGAAATCCGTTTGCAAATCGGAGTGATAGATTAGAATCTAGAGCCAACGGTACGTTTTCTATGTTAAACCATTACACCATTGAAAAACTGGTTACGTTTGCAATCAAAAGAAAAATGACTATAGTTGAAGAGGTAATGGCCCCTAAACTATGTTCTGGGATGAAAAATACAGTTTCAGTGAAATCCGTTTGCAAATCGGAGTGATAGATTAGAATCTAGAGCCAACGGTACGTTTTCTATGTTAAACCATTACACCATTGAAAAACTGGTTACGTTTGCAATCGAAAGAAAAATGACTATAGTTGAAGAGGTAATGGCCCCTAAACTATGTTCTGGGATGAAAGTTACAGCTTCAGTGAAATCCGTTTGCAAATCGGAGTGATAGATTAGAATCTAGAGCCAACGGTACGTTTTCTATGTTAAACCATTACACCATTGAAAAACTGGTTACGTTTGCAATCAAAAGAAAAATGACTATAGTTGAAGAGGTAATGGCCCCTAAACTATGTTCTGGGATGAAAAATACAGTTTCAGTGAAATCCGTTTGCAAATCGGAGTGATAGATTAGAATCTCGAGCCAACGGTACGTTTTCTATGTTAAACCATTACACCATTGAAAAACTGGTTACGTTTGCAATCGAAAGAAAAATGACTATAGTTGAAGAGGTAATGGCCCCTAAACTATGTTCTGGGATGAAAAATACAGCTTCAGTGAAATCCGTTTGCAAATCGGAGTGATAGATTAGAATCTAGAGCCAACGGTACGTTTTCTATGTTAAACCATTACACCATTGAAAAACTGGTTACGTTTGCAATCGAAAGAAAAATGACTATAGTTGAAGAGGTAATGGCCCCTAAACTATGTTCTGGGATGAAAGTTACAGCTTCAGTGAAATCCGTTTGCAAATCGGAGTGATAGATTAGAATCTAGAGCCAACGGTACGTTTTCTATGTTAAACCATTACACCATTGAAAAACTGGTTACGTTTGCAATCGAAAGAAAAATGACTATAGTTGAAGAGGTAATGGCCCCTAAACTATGTTCTGGGATGAAAGTTACAGCTTCAGTGAAATCCGTTTGCAAATCGGAGTGATAGATTAGAATCTAGAGCCAACGGTACGTTTTCTATGTTAAACCATTACACCATTGAAAAACTGGTTATGTCTGCAATCGAAAGAAAAATGACTATAGTTGAAGAGGTAATGGCCCCTAAACTATGTTCTGGGATGAAAGTTACAGCTTCAGTGAAATCCGTTTGCAAATCGGAGTGATAGATTAGAATCTAGAGCCAATGATACGTTTTCTATGTTAAACCATTACACCATTGAAAAACTGGTTACGTCTGCAATCGAAAGAAAAATGACTATAGTTAAAGAGGTAATGGCCCCTAAACTATGTTCTGGGATGAAAGTTACAGCTTCAGTGAAATCCGTTTGCAAATCGGAGTGATAGATTAGAATCTAGAGCCAACGGTACGTTTTGTATGTTAAACCATTACACCATTGAAAAACTGGTTATGTCTGCAATCGAAAAAAAAATGACTATAGTTGAAGAGGTAATGGCCCCTAAACTATGTTCTGGGATGAAAAATACAGCTTCAGTGAAATCCGTTTGCAAATCAAAGTGATAGATTAGAATCTAGAGCCAACGGTACGTTTTCTATGTTAAACCATTACACCATTGAAAAACTGGTTACGTTTGCAATCGAAAGAAAAATGACTATAGTTGAAGAGGTAATGGCCCCTAAACTATGTTCTGGGATGAAAAATACAGCTTCAGTGAAATCCGTTTGCAAATCGGAGTGATAGATTAGAATCTAGAGCCAACGGTAAGTTTTCTATGTTAAACCATTACACCATTGAAAAACTGGTTACGTTTGCAATCGAAAGAAAAATGACTATAGTTGAAGAGGTAATGGCCCCTAAACTATGTTCTGGGATGAAAAATACAGCTTCAGTGAAATCCGTTTGCAAATCGGAGTGATAGATTAGAATCTAGAGCCAACGGTACGTTTTCTATGTTAAACCATTACACCATTGAAAAACTGGTTACGTTTGCAATCGAAAGAAAAATGACTATAGTTGAAGAGGTAATGGCCCCTAAACTATGTTCTGGGATGAAAAATACAGCTTCAGTGAAATCCGTTTGCAAATCGGAGTGATAGATTAGAATCTAGAGCCAACGGTAAGTTTTCTATGTTAAACCATTACACCATTGAAAAACTGGTTACGTTTGCAATCGAAAGAAAAATGACTATAGTTGAAGAGGTAATGGCCCCTAAACTATGTTCTGGGATGAAAAATACAGCTTCAGTGAAATCCGTTTGCAAATCGGAGTGATAGATTAGAATCTAGAGCCAACGGTACGTTTTCTATGTTAAACCATTACACCATTGAAAAACTGGTTACGTTTGCAATCGAAAGAAAAATGACTATAGTTGAAGAGGTAATGGCCCCTAAACTATGTTCTGGGATGAAAAATACAGCTTCAGTGAAATCCGTTTGCAAATCGGAGTGATAGATTAGAATCTAGAGCCAACGGTACGTTTTCTATGTTAAACCATTACACCATTGAAAAACTGGTTACGTCTGCAATCGAAAGAAAAATGACTATAGTTGAAGAGGTAATGGCCCCTAAACTATGTTCTGAGATGAAAGTTACAGCATCAGTGAAATCCTTTTGCAAATCGGAGTGATAGATTAGAATCTAGAGCCAACGGTACGTTTTCTATGTTAAACCATTACACCATTGAAAAACTGGTTACGTTTGCAATCGAAAGAAAAATGACTATAGTTGTAGAGGTAATGGCCCCTAAACTATGTTCTGGGATGAAAAATACAGCTTCAGTGAAATCCGTTTGCAAATCGGAGTGATAGATTAGAATCTAGAGCCAACGGTAAGTTTTCTATGTTAAACCATTACACCATTGAAAAACTGGTTACGTTTGCAATCAAAAGAAAAATGACTATAGTTGCTGAGGTAATGGCCCCTAAACTATGTTCTGGGATGAAAAATACAGTTTCAGTGAAATCCGTTTGCAAATCGGAGTGATAGATTAGAATCTAGAGCCAACGGTACGTTTTCTATGTTAAACCATTACACCATTGAAAAACTGGTTATGTTTGCAATCGAAAGAAAAATGACTATAGTTGAAGAGGTAATGGCCCCTAAACTATGTTCTGGGATGAAAAATACAGCTTCAGTGAAATCCGTTTGCAAATCAGAGTGATAGATTAGAATCTAGAGCCAACGGTACGTTTTCTATGTTAAACCATTACACCATTGAAAAACTGGTTACGTTTGCAATCGAAAAAAAAATGACTATAGTTGAAGAGGTAATGGCCCCTAAACTATGTTCTGGGATGAAAAATACAGCTTCAGTGAAATCCGTTTGCAAATCAGAGTGATAGATTAGAATCTAGAGCCAACGGTAAGTTTTCTATGTTAAACCATTACACCATTGAAAAACTGGTTACGTTTGCAATCGAAAGAAAAATGACTATAGTTGAAGAGGTAATGGCCCCTAAACTATGTTCTGGGATGAAAAATACAGCTTCAGTGAAATCCGTTTGCAAATCGGAGTGATAGATTAGAATCTAGAGCCAACGGTAAGTTTTCTATGTTAAACCATTACACCATTGAAAAACTGGTTACGTTTGCAATCGAAAGAAAAATGACTATAGTTGAAGAGGTAATGGCCCCTAAACTATGTTCTGGGATGAAAGTTACAGCTTCAGTGAAGTCCGTTTGCAAATCGGAGTGATAGATTAGAATCTAGAGCCAACGGTACGTTTTCTATGTTAAACCATTACACCATTGAAAAACTGGTTACGTCTGCAATCGAAAGAAAAATGACTATAGTTGAAGAGGTAATGGCCCCTAAACTATGTTCTGGGATGAAAGTTACAGCTTCAGTGAAATCCGTTTGCAAATCGGAGTGATAGATTAGAATCTAGAGCCAACGGTACGTTTTCTATGTTAAACCATTACACCATTGAAAAACTGGTTACGTTTGCAATCGAAAGAAAAATGACTATAGTTGAAGAGGTAATGGCCCCTAAACTATGTTCTGGGATGAAAAATACAGCTTCAGTGAAATCCGTTTGCAAATCGGAGTGATAGATTAGAATCTAGAGCCAACGGTAAGTTTTCTATGTTAAACCATTACACCATTGAAAAACTGGTTACGTTTGCAATCGAAAGAAAAATGACTATAGTTGAAGAGGTAATGGCCCCTAAACTATGTTCTGGGATGAAAAATACAGCTTCAGTGAAATCCGTTTGCAAATCGGAGTGATAGATTAGAATCTAGAGCCAACGGTACGTTTTCTATGTTAAACCATTACACCATTGAAAAACTGGTTACGTTTGCAATCGAAAGAAAAATGACTATAGTTGAAGAGGTAATGGCCCCTAAACTATGTTCTGGGATGAAAAATACAGCTTCAGTGAAATCCGTTTGCAAATCGGAGTGATAGATTAGAATCTAGAGCCAACGGTACGTTTTCTATGTTAAACCATTACACCATTGAAAAACTGGTTACGTCTGCAATCGAAAGAAAAATGACTACAGCTTCAGTGAAATCCGTTTGCAAATCGGAGTGATAGATTAGAATCTAGAGCCAACGGTACGTTTTCTATGTTATACCATTACACCATTGAAAAACTGGTTACGTCTGCAATCGAAAGAAAAATGACTATAGTTGAAGAGGTAATGGCCCCTAAACTATGTTCTGGGATGAAAAACACAGCTTCAGTGAAATCCGTTTGCAAATCGGAGTGATAGATTAGAATCTAGAGCCAACGGTACGTTTTCTATGTTAAACCATTACACCATTGAAAAACTGGTTACGTTTGCAATCGAAAGAAAAATGACTATAGTTGAAGAGGTAATGGCCCCTAAACTATGTTCTGGGATGAAAAATACAGCTTCAGTGAAATCCGTTTGCAAATCGGAGTGATAGATTAGAATCTAGAGCCAACGGTACGTTTTCTATGTTAAACCATTACACCATTGAAAAACTGGTTATGTCTGCAATCGAAAGAAAAATGACTATAGTTGAAGAGGTAATGGCCCCTAAACTATGTTCTGGGATGAAAGTTACAGCTTCAGTGAAATCCGTTTGCAAATCGGAGTGATAGATTAGAATCTAGAGCCAACGGTACGTTTTCTATGTTAAACCATTACACCATTGAAAAACTGGTTACGTTTGCAATCGAAAGAAAAATGACTATAGTTGAAGAGGTAATGGCCCCTAAACTATGTTCTGGGATGAAAAATACAGCTTCAGTGAAATCCGTTTGCAAATCAGAGTGATAGATTAGAATCTAGAGCCAACGGTAAGTTTTCTATGTTAAACCATTACACCATTGAAAAAGTGGTTACGTTTGCAATCGAAAGAAAAATGACTATAGTTGAAGAGGTAATGGCCCCTAAACTATGTTCTGGGATGAAAAATACAGCTTCAGTGAAATCCGTTTGCAAATCGGAGTGATAGATTAGAATCTAGAGCCAACGGTAAGTTTTCTATGTTAAACCATTACACCATTGAAAAACTGGTTACGTTTGCAATCGAAAGAAAAATGACTATAGTTGAAGAGGTAATGGCCCCTAAACTATGTTCTGGGATGAAAGTTACAGCTTCAGTGAAATCCGTTTGCAAATCGGAGTGATAGATTAGAATCTAGAGCCAACGGTACGTTTTCTATGTTAAACCATTACACCATTGAAAAACTGGTTACGTCTGCAATCGAAAGAAAAATTACTATAGTTGAAGAGGTAATGGCCCCTAAACTATGTTCTGGGATGAAAAATACAGTTTCAGTGAAATCCGTTTGCAAATCGGAGTGATAGATTAGAATCTAGAGCCAACGGTACGTTTTCTATGTTAAACCATTACACCATTGAAAAACTAGTTACGTTTGCAATCGAAAGAAAAATGACTATAGTTGAAGAGGTAATGGCCCCTAAACTATGTTCTGGGATGAAAAATACAGCTTCAGTGAAATCCGTTTGCAAATCAGAGTGATAGATTAGAATCTAGAGCCAACGGTACGTTTTCTATGTTAAACCATTACACCATTGAAAAACTGGTTACGTTTGCAATCGAAAAAAAAATGACTATAGTTGAAGAGGTAATGGCCCCTAAACTATGTTCTGGGATGAAAAATACAGCTTCAGTGAAATCCGTTTGCAAATCAGAGTGATAGATTAGAATCTAGAGCCAACGGTAAGTTTTCTATGTTAAACCATTACACCATTGAAAAACTGGTTACGTTTGCAATCGAAAGAAAAATGACTATAGTTGAAGAGGTAATGGCCCCTAAACTATGTTCTGGGATGAAAAATACAGCTTCAGTGAAATCCGTTTGCAAATCGGAGTGATAGATTAGAATCTAGAGCCAACGGTAAGTTTTCTATGTTAAACCATTACACCATTGAAAAACTGGTTACGTTTGCAATCGAAAGAAAAATGACTATAGTTGAAGAGGTAATGGCCCCTAAACTATGTTCTGGGATGAAAGTTACAGCTTCAGTGAAATCCGTTTGCAAATCGGAGTGATAGATTAGAATCTAGAGCCAACGGTACGTTTTCTATGTTAAACCATTACACCATTGAAAAACTGGTTACGTCTGCAATCGAAAGAAAAATGACTATAGTTGAAGAGGTAATGGCCCCTAAACTATGTTCTGGGATGAAAGTTACAGCTTCAGTGAAATCCGTTTGCAAATCGGAGTGATAGATTAGAATCTAGAGCCAACGGTACGTTTTCTATGTTAAACCATTACACCATTGAAAAACTGGTTACGTTTGCAATCGAAAGAAAAATGACTATAGTTGAAGAGGTAATGGCCCCTAAACTATGTTCTGGGATGAAAGATACAGCTTCAGTGAAATCCGTTTGCAAATCGGAGTGATAGATTAGAATCTAGAGCCAACGGTAAGTTTTCTATGTTAAACCATTACACCATTGAAAAACTGGTTACGTTTGCAATCGAAAGAAAAATGACTATAGTTGAAGAGGTAATGGCCCCTAAACTATGTTCTGGGATGAAAAATACAGCTTCAGTGAAATCCGTTTGCAAATCGGAGTGATAGATTAGAATCTAGAGCCAACGGTACGTTTTCTATGTTAAACCATTACACCATTGAAAAACTGGTTACGTTTGCAATCGAAAGAAAAATGACTATAGTTGAAGAGGTAATGGCCCCTAAACTATGTTCTGGGATGAAAAATACAGCTTCAGTGAAATCCGTTTGCAAATCGGAGTGATAGATTAGAATCTAGAGCCAACGGTACGTTTTCTATGTTAAACCATTACACCATTGAAAAACTGGTTACGTCTGCAATCGAAAGAAAAATGACTACAGCTTCAGTGAAATCCGTTTGCAAATCGGAGTGATAGATTAGAATCTAGAGCCAACGGTACGTTTTCTATGTTATACCATTACACCATTGAAAAACTGGTTACGTCTGCAATCGAAAGAAAAATGACTATAGTTGAAGAGGTAATGGCCCCTAAACTATGTTCTGGGATGAAAAACACAGCTTCAGTGAAATCCGTTTGCAAATCGGAGTGATAGATTAGAATCTAGAGCCAACGGTACGTTTTCTATGTTAAACCATTACACCATTGAAAAACTGGTTACGTTTGTAATCGAAAGAAAAATGACTATAGTTGAAGAGGTAATGGCCCCTAAACTATGTTCTGGGATGAAAAATACAGCTTCAGTGAAATCCGTTTGCAAATCGGAGTGATAGATTAGAATCTAGAGCCAACGGTACGTTTTCTATGTTAAACCATTACACCATTGAAAAACTGGTTATGTCTGCAATCGAAAGAAAAATGACTATAGTTGAAGAGGTAATGGCCCCTAAACTATGTTCTGGGATGAAAGTTACAGCTTCAGTGAAATCCGTTTGCAAATCGGAGTGATAGATTAGAATCTAGAGCCAACGGTACGTTTTCTATGTTAAACCATTACACCATTGAAAAACTGGTTACGTTTGCAATCGAAAGAAAAATGACTATAGTTGAAGAGGTAATGGCCCCTAAACTATGTTCTGGGATGAAAAATACAGCTTCAGTGAAATCCGTTTGCAAATCAGAGTGATAGATTAGAATCTAGAGCCAACGGTAAGTTTTCTATGTTAAACCATTACACCATTGAAAAAGTGGTTACGTTTGCAATCGAAAGAAAAATGACTATAGTTGAAGAGGTAATGGCCCCTAAACTATGTTCTGGGATGAAAAATACAGCTTCAGTGAAATCCGTTTGCAAATCGGAGTGATAGATTAGAATCTAGAGCCAACGGTAAGTTTTCTATGTTAAACCATTACACCATTGAAAAACTGGTTACGTTTGCAATCGAAAGAAAAATGACTATAGTTGAAGAGGTAATGGCCCCTAAACTATGTTCTGGGATGAAAGTTACAGCTTCAGTGAAATCCGTTTGCAAATCGGAGTGATAGATTAGAATCTAGAGCCAACGGTACGTTTTCTATGTTAAACCATTACACCATTGAAAAACTGGTTACGTCTGCAATCGAAAGAAAAATTACTATAGTTGAAGAGGTAATGGCCCCTAAACTATGTTCTGGGATGAAAAATACAGTTTCAGTGAAATCCGTTTGCAAATCGGAGTGATAGATTAGAATCTAGAGCCAACGGTACGTTTTCTATGTTAAACCATTACACCATTGAAAAACTAGTTACGTTTGCAATCGAAAGAAAAATGACTATAGTTGAAGAGGTAATGGACCCTAACCTATGTTCTGGGATGAAAAATACAGCTTCAGTGAAATCCGTTTGCAAATCGGAGTGATAGATTAGAATCTAGAGCCAACGGTAAGTTTTCTATGTTAAACCATTACACC
This sequence comes from Hyperolius riggenbachi, assembly GCF_040937935.1. Lineage (NCBI taxonomy): Eukaryota > Metazoa > Chordata > Amphibia > Anura > Hyperoliidae > Hyperolius > Hyperolius riggenbachi. The sequence goes on along the minus strand of NC_090656.1, from coordinate 151,556,360 downwards.
ATTGAAAAACTGGTTACGTTTGCAATTGAAAGAAAAATTACGGGGGCGCTAGTGAGGCGCTTACTGAAGTGGATGCACCTTCACTGAGCTCCTGCTTCCCAGCTTGACTGCCGCTGAAATACTGCACCGATCGGGGCAAGACATACATCCCCGGATTGCTTAGGACTCCAGGAATGCTTGGGTCCCCACGACATTACCCCATCCGAAGCCGTTCATCCAGCAGACCCCTTCTTTCGCCACTCAGCTTCAAAAGGAGATTCTCCAAGATGGCCGACAGGGCCCAGCCAGAGGAAAAGCCTGCAAGCCCAGCACTAGAAGGTGGGTCTCACCCCGACAATCTAAGCACCCCAGCCCCTTCCCAGAGGTCTGCACAGGCCCCCGCACGCTCGGAGACCCAAAAACGAGGACCCCAAAACTCTCTAAAGACCCTAGCAAGCCAGGCCGCTCGGGCCGCCTCGCAGACGAAAAATTCGCTACCAAAAGTTCGCATGCCAGTACTAAAAGTTCGCATCCTCCACAGACAACTTCGCATACAGCGCTGAAAAGTTCGCATGAAGAGCATAAAAGTTCGCATGCCGCTCGCGCGGAAAATTCGCGTCAAGGGCAAGAAAGTTCGCATCAAAGTTCGCATGAAGAGCATAAAAGTTCGCATGCCGCTCCCGCGGAAAATTCGCGTCAAGGGCAAGAAAGTTCGCATCAAAGTTCGCATGGAGAGCAAGCTGAAAATTCGCATCAACTTCATGAACATGCGCACTCTAGCCCTGAAAGTACGCGTTCACAGCCTGAATACTCCAGCCCACCACGAGCTGAGGCATTGCCAATAGGAATGTCATCCGACCAATTGATGGCGATGATGAGGTCTGTATTTAAGCAAGAGCTTCGTGGGGCGGTCAACGAGCTATCCCAACAGATTGCTGATGTGGGACAAAGGGTTGACTTACTTGAACACCAGTCGGACGAGATGGTCAAAGTCATCAACGAAGATAGGCTCAAGATAGACGAGCATGATGACCGACTAGAGGAAGCTGAAGCAAAATTAGAGGACCTGGAGAACAGGAGCAGAAGGTCAAATGTCCGCTTACGAGGCCTGCCGGAATCATTTACTGATTTGGAGGCGGTCGCAGCTAACCTGTTTGGAGCCCTTCTACCACAAATTGATTCCTCATTGCTTCGAGTGGTGCGTATACATCGCTCCCTAGTCAAAATGCGCAACCCAGAGCTACCAAGGGATGTCATCGCAAAATTCTACTCGGAAGACATCCGGGACAAGATCCTTTTAGCAGCCCGAGGCCTGACATCCCTCCCAGATGTCCCATCATCCGTCCAGATTTTCGCAGATCTGTCACCCATGACCATTCAAAAGAGGCGAGAAATGCGGCCCTACACCTTGGCCTTGCAACAAAAAGACATTCGCTACAGGTGGGGTTTCCCATTCATGATTACTTTCAAGATTGACAACAAGGTCTTCACCTGCAAGAAACCAGATGAAGTCAAGGCGATCCTCATAGAGGCTGACATACCATTCACTTTACCCTCTCCACCGACTCAACAGCCCAAGCCCAGACGTACGGGACGTCTGACCCAATCATGGAACACAGCACGAGGCTCTTCATCCTATCGCCCAAGAGCCCTTGACATGGATGCAGCTTGATATTCTTCTTGCAAGACTCAAGAGGACTCACCTCTCCTAGATCGCCGCTGGGAGACTCGAGGACTAACCCCTTTATGATGTGGGTCATTGTCTACCATTAACATTACTGGTTGTTAGAATATGATGGCCCACACGGGACTATATTGTTTCCTCAGACCTCCCCCTGCGGGACTACAGGCCCCTTTATGATGCTGGGCCTGTCTCCTTCATGTTCGCCCTGTTATGGGTCATACCGTGAGGCTAAGGATGAACGCATATCCTGAAAATCATCGGGACACTGTCTTTACGGGTGATGCTTTTTTCTCTTGTTTATAATAGCTGACTCATTATGAGCTATAGTAATTTACTGTTGATTTATGTGCCCCGAGGCCTGGTGTTTAGGTTATATTATATGTTTTCTTTTTAGGTTTTAAGGCAGTTCAAGCTGGGACCACAGTTGTTGTCCCCCAATATCAGGATGGTGTCTGGATTATGGACCACACTGTTAGCGTGGACCCTTTTCCGGTCATTATCTCTGCACACTTGTGCTACTCCCTTTCCCCTAGTCTATGAATTCGTTTTCATAGATACCCCTTTAACCCCCAGAGTTGAGCGATGTGTTGTTTTATGTTTTTGCAGCCGATACTTATCCACCCCGACGACACGCACCCCCGATGTCTGGACCCTTCCCGGGTTTAGAGCTCATCAATCTACCACTTGGATATATCACTACCCATGACGAGCACTAGAACCTTTAATTTAATTTCACATAATGTCAGAGGCCTTAACTCCCCCCAAAAACGGAAGAAGGCAATTATGGAACTGGTGAGGTCCTCTCCTGATGTGATTTGTATTCAGGAGACGCACTTCACTGACAAGTCCCACCCGAAATTTTTCCACCTCCAATATCAGAGAACGTTCCTTTCAAATTACCATAAAAAACAGAGAGGAGTCCTGACTATGCTGGCTAATTCTTTTCCATTTGAATTATCATCACATCTTCATGATGAGGAGGGAACATACAGCATTTTATTAGGCCAACATCAGGACAAGACCCTATGCATTGTCAACATGTATGCTCCCCCAGGTAGAGCACTCGCTATATCCTCTAAGGTCTCCGACATTCTGTCGACACTCACATATGATTCCCTTATCTGGGCGGGCGACTTTAATGCAGCCCCCAATAATTCGATAGATAGAACACACCCAGCCAGACCTTCAGATGCCAAAAGAATTACACAATTTTTTGATAATCTGTTAAAATTGCATTCCCTCATTGATCTTTGGAGGGAATACAATGGCAATAAAAAAGGATACACCCATATGTCGGCACCATATAACTCTTATGCCAGGATTGACCTGATCTTGGCCTCCTCGAACTTGGTCTCCTCGTTAATATACTCCAGGATACTCCTGTGCCCGTGGTCAGATCATGACCCGGTGCTGGCCTCATTTCATTCTCTGACCCCAAAAACACAGAAATCACCCTGGCGGTTGAATGAATCGCTTCTCTATAATTCAGAGATCTATGAGAAAGTGGAATCCTCCCTAGACGATTATTTTCACCACAACGCATCGGAGGACATCTCCCCAGCTATGGTATGGCTAGCTCATAAGGCTGTGATTAGAGGCACCCTTATACAGATAGCATCTAAATTCAAGAGGGAACGGAAGGAAGTCCTATCTAATCTGGAACACAAATTACATAAATTACATCTAGCTAATCAACTCCACCCGACTAGATACCTCCTTAAACAAATACAAGACCTCCAACTTCAGATGGATGTCATACTGAATTCTGAGGTGGAAAAGGCTTTGCGATGGTCTGCGGCAACCGCATATGATCAAATCAATAAGCCCAAAAGATGGCTGGCGTCCAAACTTAGGGCCCAGCAGGCAGTTAATCGGGTGGTGAAGATTAGAGATAAAAGTGGAATGATCACTTCCAGTCCAGATAAAATATATGAGACCTTCTCCAACTATTATAGAAATTTATACTCGGATACCTCCCCTGACTCTTCCCCTCGACTGAGACAGAACTACCTGGCAGACACCATTAGGAAAACAGTTTCTGAAACTACCCTTACCATGCTTAATGCTGATGTTTCCCAGGAAGAATTACATGACGCAATTAAGAAATCGAAGCGTTCAAAAGCCCCCGGACCGGACGGACTGACTGCCCTATATTATAAAAAATACGAGACCACTCTCTCACCTCATCTTATCAAATTTTATAATCACATCTTGAAGGGAAATGCCCCCCCTCCTGAATTCTTGTCATCGGCCATCGTTGTGATCCCTAAACCCCAAAGAGACCCACTTTTACCTAAGAACTATCGCCCAATCTCCCTTCTTGGAGTGGATTACAAGCTTCTAACCTCTATTTTAGCGGAAAGGGTAAATAAAATCTTGCCGGCCTTGGTCAATAAGGACCAAGTCGGTTTTATTCCCATGAGACAAGCCCCGGACAATATAAGGAAGATTGTCAACTTGCAACAGTACTGCAAGCGGGCAGCCGTATGCATGGCCACCCTGTCGCTAGATATGGAGAAGGCCTTTGACCTTATAAAGTGGCCATACATGCTGGCTGTCCTACGACAATACGGAATTAAAGGTAACTTCTTAAACGCGATAACAGCACTTTACTCGGCCCCTTCTGCCGCATTAAAAATGCCTGCCTCCTTGAGGACTACATTTCCAATACAGAGAGGTACGAGACAAGGCTGCCCTCTCTCACCGGCAATCTTTGCGTTGGTGATGGAGCCTTTGGCAGAGAGGATACGGAGAACGCCTGAAATTACAGGAGTCATGATTAAATCTAAAGAATACAAACTTTCGCTATTCGCGGATGATATCCTCCTGACTCTAACTACACCGCACACTTCCATCCCAAAACTTCTTGAAGAGATTGACCACTTCTCAATGTTCTCCGGATTCAAATTAAATTTGGATAAATCAGAAGTAATGATAGCCGACATGCACCAAAATCAGGCCACAGCTTTAGCAGATTCCCTGGGACTGATATATCAGCCCAAATACATAAATTACTTAGGTATTAAATTAACTGTTGACCCACAGAAATTATATCTCACTAATTACCCGCCAATGTACGCCAAACTAGCAAAAGACTTGGAGACTTGGACTGACTATCCCCTCTCTATGTTGGGTAGAGTGGCGGCGGTCAGGATGACTTTACTTCCTCGACTACTCTATCTCTTTAGGACCATACCGATCCCCGTCACCAAAGGCCCGATACAACATTTACAAACCCTGATACAGCGCTTTATCTGGAGGAATCGGAAGGCTAGGATCAAATATCTGACATTAGCCAGACCCAGAGATCTCGGAGGCCTCAATGCCCCGCTGCTATTTAATTACTACAAGGCTGCCAGACTCACCCAGCTAGCCAGTGTTAATGCCCCTATTGAGACGGCTCCTCTGTGGGTAGAAATTGAATCATTGCTGGTAGCCCCCTTTTCCATGGTAGGACTCATGTGGGCCCGTAATATACCCATTCAGAAGATATCAAAAGTCTCACCCATTTCAGCATATGCCCTAAGCTTATGGTCTAGAACTAGGCAACTCTACTCTCTGCAATCTCCCACTTCGCTTATGACCTCCATACTTGGCAACCCGGATTTCCCTTTAGGGTTAAAGGTAGCGCAATATAAATGGTGGACTTATAATGGATTAACCAGAGTGGGTAAATTCTTGCTGGCCTTCAAAATTTGCACTCCGAAACACTTCTGCGAGAAATACAGAGTACCTCGGGAGGAGTGGGGCAGGCTAGAAGAGATATTCAGATACCTGGATACCATAGATCCACTTAGGACGATCCTCACTTACTCTCCATTCGAGATCAGATGTAAGAGTCGGCCGATTGATAGGGGGTTTATATCGGACACGTACGCCATACTCTCTCAACCAGTTCTGGATGGGAAGATTAAGGCCCAGCTGGACTGGGAGAGGGACTGTGGATTTGAACTATCAGAAACTAGATGGGCTCACTGTTCCACAACTTTAACACGTGGATCCCTGTTTTACTCATCCATAGAGACTTCCCTGAAGCTGCTTCACAGAACTTACCTCACCCCATATAAATTAAATCTCTTCAACCCTTCATCTACAGATTTTTGCTTTCGTAAGTGCAACCAAATTGGAAATTTATGGCACACATGGTGGGCCTGCCCCAAAGCACAAAGATTTTGGAAGGCTATCTGGGCAAAGATCAAATTGATCACCAACATTCAGACGGATTTAGATCCCTCTGTGATACTCCTTGGGAATAGACCAGCCCCAATCAAATATGCCCTGCACAAATTTATTCAATTTGTAATGGCACAAGCCAAGAGACATCTGGCACGCAATTGGAGGGGGAGATCTTTGTCTGTTGAGGCAGTCTTCAGGGAACTCAACAACACCATGGCTTCGGAACACATAAGGGCCAAAATTTTTGACACCATGGAAAGCTTTTATAAGGTGTGGGATCCGTGGATAGACTGGCAAGAGAACCTGGGTCTCTCACATGTTCTCCATGCATTTTGATCCTTGATCCACTCAGGGAGCCCTATGACTCTACGCTTCTACATGTATTAGCTTTTCCTCTGACACCAAGAAGATATCGTGTGGGATTGCATGGCGGGGGGTGGTACCACGGCTGTGTTACCCTGATTGTTAAGTTACGATAGCTCAACTCGTATCTTGCCCTTTCCCCTCTCTTCCCTCTTTTTTCCCCTGGACGTTACCTATGGCATGCTGTGGCTTTTCCACTCTAGGTGCGTCCCTGGATCCCATCCCTTTTCCCCTCGTCCTTCCTGTTCTTATCCTTCCCCCCTATCCCAAACAGTTGATAAAATAAGGGTTAAACAATCTGGGTTATAGTTATGATACATGTTTAGATTACAGAGTTGAAATCTCGGATTGGCAATGATTTGTTCACATGGTAAGCTATTATTTGCTACTCCCCGCATGTGGGGAATATTTGAACGTATTTGTTTGGTTCATGTGACTTTATTTCAATAAACACCCTTGAAACGAAAGAAAAATTACTATAGTTGAAGAAGTAATGGCCCCTAAACTATGTTCTGGGATGGAAGTTACAGCTTCAGTGAAATCCGTTTGCAAATCGGAGTGATAGATTAGAATCTAGAGCCAACGGTAAGTTTTCTATGTTAAACCATTACACCATTGAAAAACTGGTTACGTTTGCAATCGAAAGAAAAATGACTATAGTTGAAGAGGTAATGGCCCCTAAACTATGTTCTGGGATGAAAAATACAGCTTCAGTGAAATCCGTTTGCAAATCGGAGTGATAGATTAGAATCTAGAGCCAACGGTAAGTTTTCTATGTTAAACCATTACACCATTGAAAAACTGGTTACGTTTGCAATTGAAAGAAAAATGACTATAGTTGAAGAAGTAATGGCCCCTAAACTATGTTCTGGGATGAAAGTTACAGCTTCAGTGAAATCCGTTTGCAAATCGGAGTGATAGATTAGAATCTAGAGCCAACGGTACGTTTTGTATGTTAAACCATTACACCATTGAAAAACTGGTTATGTCTGCAATCGAAAAAAAAATGACTATAGTTGAAGAGGTAATGGCCCCTAAACTATGTTCTGGGATGAAAAATACAGCTTCAGTGAAATCCGTTTGCAAATCAGAGTGATAGATTAGAATCTAGAGCCAACGGTACGTTTTCTATGTTAAACCATTACACCATTGAAAAACTGGTTATGTTTGCAATTGAAAGAAAAATGACTATAGTTGAAGAGGTAATGGCCCCTAAACTATGTTCTGGGATGAAAAATACAGCTTCAGTGAAATCCGTTTGCAAATCGGAGTGATAGATTAGAATCTAGAGCCAACGGTAAGTTTTCTATGTTAAACCATTACACCATTGAAAAACGGGTTACGTTTGCAATCGAAAGAAAAATGACTATAGTTGAAGAGGTAATGGCCCCTAAACTATGTTCTGGGATGAAAAATACAGCTTCAGTGAAATCCGTTTGCAAATCGGAGTGATAGATTAGAATCTAGAGCCAACGGTACGTTTTCTATGTTAAACCATTACACCATTGAAAAACTGGTTACGTTTGCAATCGAAAGAAAAATGACTATAGTTGAAGAGGTAATGGCCCCTAAACTATGTTCTGGGATGAAAAATACAGCTTCAGTGAAATCCGTTTGCAAATCGGAGTGATAGATTAGAATCTAGAGCCAACGGTACGTTTTCTATGTTAAACCATTACACCATTGAAAAACTGGTTACGTCTGCAATCGAAAGAAAAATGACTATAGTTGAAGAGGTAATGGCCCCTAAACTATGTTCTGGGATGAAAGTTACAGCATCAGTGAAATCCGTTTGCAAATCGGAGTGATAGATTAGAATCTAGAGCCAACGGTACGTTTTCTATGTTAAACCATTACACCATTGAAAAACTGGTTACGTTTGCAATCGAAAGAAAAATGACTATAGTTGAAGAGGTAATGGCCCCTAAACTATGTTCTGGGATGAAAAATACAGCTTCAGTGAAATCCGTTTGCAAATCGGAGTGATAGATTAGAATCTAGAGCCAACGGTAAGTTTTCTATGTTAAACCATTACACCATTGAAAAACTGGTTACGTTTGCAATCAAAAGAAAAATGTCTATAGTTGAAGAGGTAATGGCCCCTAAACTATGTTCTGGGATGAAAAATACAGTTTCAGTGAAATCCGTTTGCAAATCGGAGTGATAGATTAGAATCTAGAGCCAACGGTACGTTTTCTATGTTAAACCATTACACCATTGAAAAACTGGTTACGTTTGCAATCGAAAGAAAAATGACTATAGTTGAAGAGGTAATGGCCCCTAAACTATGTTCTGGGATGAAAAATACAGCTTCAGTGAAATCCGTTTGCAAATCAGAGTGATAGATTAGAATCTAGAGCCAACGGTAAGTTTTCTATGTTAAACCATTACACCATTGAAAAACTGGTTACGTTTGCAATCGAAAGAAAAATGACTATAGTTGAAGAGGTAATGGCCCCTAAACTATGTTCTGGGATGAAAAATACAGCTTCAGTGAAATCCGTTTGCAAATCGGAGTGATAGATTAGAATCTAGAGCCAACGGTAAGTTTTCTATGTTAAACCATTACACCATTGAAAAACTGGTTACGTTTGCAATCGAAAGAAAAATGACTATAGTTGAAGAGGTAATGGCCCCTAAACTATGTTCTGGGATGAAAAATACAGCTTCAGTGAAATCCGTTTGCAAATCGGAGTGATAGATTAGAATCTAGAGCCAACGGTACGTTTTCTATGTTAAACCATTACACCATTGAAAAACTGGTTACGTTTGCAATCGAAAGAAAAATGACTATAGTTGAAGAGGTAATGGCCCCTAAACTATGTTCTGGGATGAAAAATACAGCTTCAGTGAAATCCGTTTGCAAATCGGAGTGATAGATTAGAATCTAGAGCCAACGGTACGTTTTCTATGTTAAACCATTACACCATTGAAAAACTGGTTACGTCTGCAATCGAAAGAAAAATGACGGGGCGCTAGTGAGGCGCTTGCTGAGAAGGATGCATCTCTGCTGAGCTCCTTCTTCCACACCTGATTCCTGCCTATCAAGAGCGATTACAGAGGCCAAACTGGTATCATCCGACAGCTGAACACTCCAGGTATGCTTGGATCCCCCAAACAATACCCTATACGCAGCCATACTGCCTCCAGACCCCTTCTTTCTCCCCTAAGATTCGAGAGGAGATTCTCAAAGATGGCTGCCAAGGCCCAGCCTGAGCAAGAAGCATGCTCACCATCAGATAGTGCCCCAGCCCAATCCTCCAGCCCAACTGCCCCAGGCTCATCACGAGAGGGTGCCCAGGCCCCGCCAACCACTCAGACCCCGAAACGAGCGTTGTGGACCCCGGGGGACCCCAAATCCCGCCATGACGCCACCGCGGACAACGCGTACAAAAATACGCATGGCGGACATGACTGTACGCATGGAAATGACTCTGATGAGCCGCATAGCCCGCATGATGATCCGCATGGCCGCAATGGGAACAATGCGACCAAAAATACGCATGGCTCACATGAACGTACGCATGGAAGAGGCAAAGAAAATACGCGTTCACAGCATGGAAGTCCGCAATACCATCAGGAAAATCCGCATGCGGCAAGTGGCCAGGCGTTAATGCTTCCACAAACACTATCCTCGGCAGATTTAATGGCTATGATGCGCAATGTGTTTAAAGAAGAACTACGTGAAGCCGTTCACGAGCTGTCGCAACAGATAACAGACATTGGCCAGAGAGTGGATGTCTTGGAACAACAGTCTGACAAGCTAGTAGAGGCGATCAATGAGGACAGAGCCCAACTGGATGAACATGACGATAGACTAGACCAGGCCGAGGCTAAACTGGAGGACCTGGAGAACCGGAGCAGGAGGGCCAATGTGCGGATACGAGGTCTCCCTGAATCTTTCCTCGACTTGGAGCCTGTGGCCAACAACCTCTTTGGCTCATTGCTTCCACAGGTGGACTCCTCCATATTGAGGGTGGTCCGCATCCACCGTTCTTTGGCTAAGCCACGCAATCCAGAACTGCCAAGAGACATCATTGCAAAACTGGCATCGGAGGACGCAAGAGACAAGCTTCTTCTAGCAGCACGAGATTTGACCACCCTCCCAGGGGTCCCCACATCCGTCCAGATCTTTGCCGACCTGGCACCCATTACCATTCTTAAGAGGAGGCAAATGAGGCCCTATACACTTGCATTGCAGCAAAAGGCAATTCGCTACAAATGGGGATTTCCCTTTATGTTGTCTTTCAAAATTAATAACAAAACATATAATTGCAAACGCCCAGAAGAGGCGGCAAAGGCACTCAGACAGGCGGCCATCCCCTTTACCATCCCGACGGTGCCTCAACGGTCTCCTAACCAACAACGCACCGGTCAAGTGGCAGGAAATTGGTCGACAGCGAGAGGATCCTCCTTCAGGGCACGTGAGCCCGATATAGGCGCTTCTTGAATCTTATGTGCATACTTTGCCTACTGGAGGATTTCCTTCTGCATTTCTATGACCTGATGACGTGTGGACGGCTCCCTCCTTTATGATGTGAGGGACCCGTTCACATCCCTTCTTTTTGGAGCTATATTGGAGACTACTTTAATCGTCACTTAGATGGACATTAAAATCTGGTTGTCCCCTTTATGATGTAGGGATAACGAAGATACGTTTCAGCTCACGAACATTTTTCTTGAGAAAAATTGAAACCCTCTTTATAATGATTGCGGGAATATGGACCTGCCTCTTTGGTGGGCCAACCCCTGCCTTATGATCACACCCTGACATGGACACCTTTTGCTCTTAGGTAATTTGTTAAAAATGTTATGCCATGTTAAGCATTTATGTTTCTGTCTTGATTTCCATGTTCAGCTTGGTGTAAAGAGGTTCACTTTTGGGTTATCTATGGTTTATAAGGAATAATGGTTTTTTGGGACTTTTGGTCTTGAAAAACTGGTTTTGGCCTAAAGTTTAAAGGTTAACTGGCAGCCCAGGTGTGGTTCACTATTGCTGTCCCCCTACCCAAGATGGCGCTTGGGGCTAGGTCGGCACTGTTAGTGGTGGCCCTGCTCCAATCGTTATCAACGCACGATTGTGCTTTCCCTTCCCTCGCAGCTTATAAAGCTTCTTCTTTCCAACCCCCCTATAGCCGAATTGAGGAATACAATACGAACAAGTTGGTCGGGCGCCTGCTGCCCTCGATGTGTTTATTTTGCTTTGTCTGCCCCGTGGCTCTCTTCATTACTATGATTCTTGAGCGTACCTCTAATTATCGCCCACCATGAGTAATAAGCCCTTTAACATTGTATCTCACAATGTGAGAGGTCTGAACTCCCCCCAGAAAAGGAAAAAGGCCCTTACGGAACTGATCCGGTCATCTCCCGACATTATATGTCTCCAAGAGACCCACTTTACCAATAAGTCCCACCCTAAATTTTTCCATCATAGATACAAAAGGGTCTATTGCTCAAACTATAACAAAAAACAGAGAGGGGTTGCAATTCTTCTTGCAGACTCCTTTCCTTTAGAACCCTCCTCTTTTACTAGAGATGATGAGGGGACATATGGTATACTTCTAGGACACCTTTTAGGAAAAACTATATGTATCGTTAACTTATATGCTCCCCCAGACCAGAATTTTTGTGTCATTAACAAATTGTCTGAGGTTCTTCTTACTCTGTCATATGATATGCTTATCTGGGCTGGAGACTTCAATCTGACACCTAATGACAAGGTGGATAGGACACACCCTCAAAGACCCTCAATTGCTAAGAAATCAAGGCAACTTTTTGAAGACCTGTTCAGGACACACTCGCTGGTTGACACGTGGAGAGTCTATAATGGTAACAAACGGGGATATACTCATATGTCTACCCCTCACAACTCGTATTCTAGGATAGACCTGATCCTGATTTCTTTGTCCTGTGCCTCCTCCTTGGTCTATGCTAGGAATTTGCTGTGCCCTTGGTCGGATCACGACCCTCTTCTTGTCTCCCTGAACTCCCTGATTCCTAAAACACAAAGAGCCCCTTGGCGGTTAAATGAGTCCCTATTACATAACACAGAAATCTATGACAAAATAGATTCCCAGCTGACAGAATACTTTAGCCTTAACGATAATGATGATACCTCCCCGGCGGTTGTTTGGCTGGCACATAAATCGGTGGTAAGAGGAACATTCATACAACTAGCTGCTAGACATAAAAGAGATAGAAACAAAATTCTTGCAGACTTAGAATATAAACTACAAAAACTCCATCTTGCCAACCAACAGCATCCGTCTAGATTCCTTTATAAACAGATCCAGAATATTCAAACACAAATAGACACGATTCTTAACTCTGAAACAGAAAAAGCACTAAGGTGGACGGCCGCAACAGTATACGATCAAATAAATAAACCAAAGAGATGGTTGGCCGCGAAACTGAGGGCACAGCAAACGGTTAATAGGGTCCTTAGGATCAAAGATAAGAAAGGAAAGGTGACATCAGATCCTGATAAGATCTACGACATATTTTCTGAATATTATAAAACTTTGTATAGCGACCCTGAACCTAACCTGCACTCCACCCAGAGAAGGGATTTCTTGGAGGGAACAGTGAGAAAGACCCTAACAGAGGACACAGTGAAGTTGCTTAATGCCGATGTCACACAGGAGGAGGTACATGAGGCAATTAAAAGACTCAAGAGATCCAAAGCCCCCGGGCCGGATGGCTTTTCGGCTCTATATTATAAGAAATATGAATCCCACTTAACCCCATATTTGATTAAGTTCTATAACCACCTATTGAAAGGGAATATACCCCCAGAGGAATTTTTATCCTCATTACTGGTGGTAATTCCCAAGCCCCAAAGGGATACACTCCTCACCAAAAACTATAGACCAATCTCTTTGTTGGGGGTCGATTATAAGCTCTTCACTTCGATACTGGCGAGCAGACTGAACGGGATCTTACCAGCCTTGCTTCACCGGGACCAAGTGGGTTTCGTCCCAAAGAGACAGGCCCCAGACAATATTCGGAAGATATTGAATCTCCAACATTATTGTAAGAGAACCGCCACATGTATGGCCATCCTATCCCTTGATATGGAGAAGGCATTTGACCTCATCAAGTGGCCATACATGGAGGCGGTCCTGCATAAATATGGATTCAAGGGTAATTTTGTCAATGCCATTTCAGCACTATACTCACATCCATCAGCCACTCTGAAAATGCCTGCATCCACGAGAAAGTCATTCGCAATACAGAGGGGTACGAGGCAGGGATGCCCTCTGTCACCAGCAATTTTTGCTCTCATTATTGAGCCGCTGGCAGAGCAGATCCGCAATACACCGGAGATTACAGGCGTGAAAATTGCCTCAAAAGAATATAAGCTTTCTCTCTTTGCGGACGATATTCTGCTAACCCTTACCTCTCCCCGCACCTCTATTCCAAAACTACTAGATGAAATTTCGAAATTCTCCCCTTTCTCTGGATTTAGGCTTAATTTGGAGAAATCGGAACTGATGGTCTCGGATATGTCTAAGACGCAAGCCCAACAACTGGCCGAATCACATGGCCTCCAACATCAGACCAAATTCATACAGTACCTAGGGATTAAGCTCACGGCTGACCCATTAAAACTATATGAGTTTAATTATCCCCCCCTTTACAATAAGCTGGCTCGAGATTTGGAGAGCTGGAATGAGTTCCCGATCTCTATGCTGGGCAGAATATCAGCAGTACGAATGACCTTACTCCCAAGACTACTATATCTTTTTAGAACTCTGCCGATACTCCTTAGAAAAGGCCCAATACAGCACCTGCAATCCCTTATCCAGAAATTTATTTGGAGAAAAAGAAAAGCCCGGATTAAATATTTAACATTAGCCAGACCTAGGGACCTGGGGGGCCTAAACGCTCCCATACTCTTTAATTATTATAAGGCGGCCCAGATTTCCCAACTAGCAGCATCAAACGCCACCCCCAGTGTTGTCCCACTCTGGGTTGAGCTGGAGTCACTTTTGATGGCCCCTCTATCCCTGGATGGGGCAATGTGGGCTAAACACATTCCTATAGCCAAGATCAGAAAACTATCCCCGGTCTCGGCTCAATCCCTAAGTCTATGGTCTAGGACAAGATTTGTATATGCTTTCCAATCCCCCACGTCCTGTATGACTAGGATCTTTCGCAACCCTGACTTCCCAGAGGGACATAAAGTTACTCAATTTAGATGGTGGATCCAAAAGGGGTTCACAACTTTAGGCAAATTTTTATCTGCATTTAAACTCCAGAAATCCATTCACTTTATAAAAAAACATGAGGTTCCCAGGGAAGAGTGGGGAAGAATGGACTTAATATTTAAATTTCTATCCTCATTAGACCCTAATGAAGATGTCCACACCTACTCCCCTTTTGAAGTCCGCTGCAAAAATAGCCCAATGGATGGAGGATTCATCTCCGACTTGTACACCTTTCTTTCCCATCCCACCATTGATGGCAAAATTAAGGCCCAGCTGGACTGGGAAAGAGATTGTGCCCAGGAACTCTCTGATAGCAAGTGGGCTCACTGCTGCACCTCCTTGACCAGGGGATCACTCTTTTTCTCCTCCATCGAGACATCTCTAAAACTCCTGCATAGAACGTATCAGACACCCGCTAGACTACATCTATACAATCCTATATATTCATCTGACTGTTTTAGGGGCTGTGCTCAGCGGGGTGATCTGTGGCATGTTTGGTGGTCGTGCCCAAAGGCCCAAACCTTCTGGAAAGATGTCTGGAATAGAACAAAATTGATGCTTAGTTTACACAGTGATATGGACCCTTCGGTCCTCTTACTGGGCAATAGACCTCAATCGATGAAATATGCTACTCATAAATTAATCCAATATATAATGGCACAGGCACGGAGACACTTGGCGTCTCGCTGGAGGAAAGACTCGCTTATGGTCGAGGAGGTGTTTAGAGGCCTTAATTCCACCATGTCCTCAGAACATATCAGGGCTAAAATATTTGACAACTTGGAGAACTTCTTTAAGGTATGGGATCCATGGATCGAATGGCAGGGAAATGTGGGCCTTTCCTATCTGTTGCACTCCTTCTAGGGACAGTCCCTCTCGGGTGGAGCGTAACTCATTAAATTCATAAGCATCGGTTTCTGTTATGAGTGCCACGGGGCATCACCCTTATGATATGTCTACACTCCTGGGCGTGTATGTGCCCTTGACCCAACAACTGTAATAGTTTTCTTGTGATTCTGCTTTTCCTTTCTTCGGCTACTGACTTTACCCTTCTTTCCTCCCTACCCACACCTCTTTTATCCACTGGAATTCACTATGGGCATGATGTGGTAATTCCACCCATGGTGAATCCTTTCATCCCACTTACCCTTCCTACCTAAGCCTACCCTTTTTCTTACCCCATACCCCTCTTTCCCTATGGGCCTCTCTTGGCTCAAGTAGAAATGTATAAAACACTAGGTATGCATGATCACCCTCGATTGTTTTTTATGCTCTTTTTCTTTTCTCTGCTTAAAGTTTGTAGGGTGACCGTGTACTTTTTGTCTTAATTATCAGTTTTCAAAGTGATACTCTCCACATGTGGAGAAAATTTGTCTTTACTTTTATTGTTAAATGATTTTATTTCTAAATAAACACCCTTGGAACGAAAGAAAAATGACTATAGTTGAAGAGGTAATGGCCCCTAAACTATGTTCTGAGATGAAAGTTACAGCATCAGTGAAATCCTTTTGCAAATAGGAGTGATAGATTAGAATCTAGAGCCAACGGTACGTTTTCTATGTTAAACCATTACACCATTGAAAAACTGGTTACGTTTGCAATCGAAAGAAAAATGACTATAGTTGAAGAGGTAATGGCCCCTAAACTATGTTCTGGGATGAAAAATACAGCTTCAGTAAAATCCGTTTGCAAATCGGAGTGATAGATTAGAATCTAGAGCCAACGGTAAGTTTTCTATGTTAAACCATTACACCATTGAAAAACTGGTTACGTTTGCAATCAAAAGAAAAATGACTATAGTTGCTGAGGTAATGGCCCCTAAACTATGTTCTGGGATGAAAAATACAGTTTCAGTGAAATCCGTTTGCAAATCGGAGTGATAGATTAGAATCTAGAGCCAACGGTACGTTTTCTATGTTAAACCATTACACCATTGAAAAACTGGTTATGTTTGCAATCGAAAGAAAAATGACTATAGTTGAAGAGGTAATGGCCCCTAAACTATGTTCTGGGATGAAAAATACAGCTTCAGTGAAATCCGTTTGCAAATCAGAGTGATAGATTAGAATCTAGAGCCAACGGTACGTTTTCTATGTTAAACCATTACACCATTGAAAAACTGGTTACGTTTGCAATCGAAAAAAAAATGACTATAGTTGAAGAGGTAATGGCCCCTAAACTATGTTCTGGGATGAAAAATACAGCTTCAGTGAAATCCGTTTGCAAATCAGAGTGATAGATTAGAATCTAGAGCCAACGGTAAGTTTTCTATGTTAAACCATTACACCATTGAAAAACTGGTTACGTTTGCAATCGAAAGAAAAATGACTATAGTTGAAGAGGTAATGGCCCCTAAACTATGTTCTGGGATGAAAAATACAGCTTCAGTGAAATCCGTTTGCAAATCGGAGTGATAGATTAGAATCTAGAGCCAACGGTAAGTTTTCTATGTTAAACCATTACACCATTGAAAAACTGGTTACGTTTGCAATCGAAAGAAAAATGACTATAGTTGAAGAGGTAATGGCCCCTAAACTATGTTCTGGGATGAAAGTTACAGCTTCAGTGAAATCCGTTTGCAAATCGGAGTGATAGATTAGAATCTAGAGCCAACGGTACGTTTTCTATGTTAAACCATTACACCATTGAAAAACTGGTTACGTCTGCAATCGAAAGAAAAATGACTATAGTTGAAGAGGTAATGGCCCCTAAACTATGTTCTGGGATGAAAGTTACAGCTTCAGTGAAATCCGTTTGCAAATCGGAGTGATAGATTAGAATCTAGAGCCAACGGTACGTTTTCTATGTTAAACCATTACACCATTGAAAAACTGGTTACGTTTGCAATCGAAAGAAAAATGACTATAGTTGAAGAGGTAATGGCCCCTAAACTATGTTCTGGGATGAAAAATACAGCTTCAGTGAAATCCGTTTGCAAATCGGAGTGATAGATTAGAATCTAGAGCCAACGGTACGTTTTCTATGTTAAACCATTACACCATTGAAAAACTGGTTACGTTTGCAATCGAAAGAAAAATGACTATAGTTGAAGAGGTAATGGCCCCTAAACTATGTTCTGGGATGAAAAATACAGCTTCAGTGAAATCCGTTTGCAAATCGGAGTGATAGATTAGAATCTAGAGCCAACGGTAAGTTTTCTATGTTAAACCATTACACCATTGAAAAACTGGTTACGTTTGCAATCGAAAGAAAAATGACTATAGTTGAAGAGGTAATGGCCCCTAAACTATGTTCTGGGATGAAAAATACAGCTTCAGTGAAATCCGTTTGCAAATCGGAGTGATAGATTAGAATCTAGAGCCAACGGTACGTTTTCTATGTTAAACCATTACACCATTGAAAAACTGGTTACGTTTGCAATCGAAAGAAAAATGACTATAGTTGAAGAGGTAATGGCCCCTAAACTATGTTCTGGGATGAAAAATACAGCTTCAGTGAAATCCGTTTGCAAATCGGAGTGATAGATTAGAATCTAGAGCCAACGGTACGTTTTCTATGTTAAACCATTACACCATTGAAAAACTGGTTACGTCTGCAATCGAAAGAAAAATGACTATAGTTGAAGAGGTAATGGCCCCTAAACTATGTTCTGAGATGAAAGTTACAGCATCAGTGAAATCCTTTTGCAAATCGGAGTGATAGATTAGAATCTAGAGCCAACGGTACGTTTTCTATGTTAAACCATTACACCATTGAAAAACTGGTTACGTTTGCAATCGAAAGAAATCTGACTATAGTTGAAGAGGTAATGGCCCCTAAACTATGTTCTGGGATGAAAAATACAGCTTCAGTAAAATCCGTTTGCAAATCGGAGTGATAGATTAGAATCTAGAGCCAACGGTAAGTTTTCTATGTTAAACCATTACACCATTGAAAAACTGGTTACGTTTGCAATCAAAAGAAAAATGACTATAGTTGCTGAGGTAATGGCCCCTAAACTATGTTCTGGGATGAAAAATACAGTTTCAGTGAAATCCGTTTGCAAATCGGAGTGATAGATTAGAATCTAGAGCCAACGGTACGTTTTCTATGTTAAACCATTACACCATTGAAAAACTGGTTATGTTTGCAATCGAAAGAAAAATGACTATAGTTGAAGAGGTAATGGCCCCTAAACTATGTTCTGGGATGAAAAATACAGCTTCAGTGAAATCCGTTTGCAAATCAGAGTGATAGATTAGAATCTAGAGCCAACGGTACGTTTTCTATGTTAAACCATTACACCATTGAAAAACTGGTTACGTTTGCAATCGAAAAAAAAATGACTATAGTTGAAGAGGTAATGGCCCCTAAACTATGTTCTGGGATGAAAAATACAGCTTCAGTGAAATCCGTTTGCAAATCAGAGTGATAGATTAGAATCTAGAGCCAACGGTAAGTTTTCTATGTTAAACCATTACACCATTGAAAAACTGGTTACGTTTGCAATCGAAAGAAAAATGACTATAGTTGAAGAGGTAATGGCCCCTAAACTATGTTCTGGGATGAAAAATACAGCTTCAGTGAAATCCGTTTGCAAATCGGAGTGATAGATTAGAATCTAGAGCCAACGGTAAGTTTTCTATGTTAAACCATTACACCATTGAAAAACTGGTTACGTTTGCAATCGAAAGAAAAATGACTATAGTTGAAGAGGTAATGGCCCCTAAACTATGTTCTGGGATGAAAGTTACAGCTTCAGTGAAATCCGTTTGCAAATCGGAGTGATAGATTAGAATCTAGAGCCAACGGTACGTTTTCTATGTTAAACCATTACACCATTGAAAAACTGGTTACGTCTGCAATCGAAAGAAAAATGACTATAGTTGAAGAGGTAATGGCCCCTAAACTATGTTCTGGGATGAAAGTTACAGCTTCAGTGAAATCCGTTTGCAAATCGGAGTGATAGATTAGAATCTAGAGCCAACGGTACGTTTTCTATGTTAAACCATTACACCATTGAAAAACTGGTTACGTTTGCAATCGAAAGAAAAATGACTATAGTTGAAGAGGTAATGGCCCCTAAACTATGTTCTGGGATGAAAAATACAGCTTCAGTGAAATCCGTTTGCAAATCGGAGTGATAGATTAGAATCTAGAGCCAACGGTAAGTTTTCTATGTTAAACCATTACACCATTGAAAAACTGGTTACGTTTGCAATCGAAAGAAAAATGACTATAGTTGAAGAGGTAATGGCCCCTAAACTATGTTCTGGGATGAAAAATACAGCTTCAGTGAAATCCGTTTGCAAATCGGAGTGATAGATTAGAATCTAGAGCCAACGGTACGTTTTCTATGTTAAACCATTACACCATTGAAAAACTGGTTACGTTTGCAATCGAAAGAAAAATGACTATAGTTGAAGAGGTAATGGCCCCTAAACTATGTTCTGGGATGAAAAATACAGCTTCAGTGAAATCCGTTTGCAAATCGGAGTGATAGATTAGAATCTAGAGCCAACGGTACGTTTTCTATGTTAAACCATTACACCATTGAAAAACTGGTTACGTCTGCAATCGAAAGAAAAATGACTACAGCTTCAGTGAAATCCGTTTGCAAATCGGAGTGATAGATTAGAATCTAGAGCCAACGGTACGTTTTCTATGTTAAACCATTACACCATTGAAAAACTGGTTACGTCTGCAATCGAATGAAAAATGACTATAGTTGAAGAGGTAATGGCCCCTAAACTATGTTCTGGGATGAAAAACACAGCTTCAGTGAAATCCGTTTGCAAATCGGAGTGATAGATTAGAATCTAGAGCCAACGGTACGTTTTCTATGTTAAACCATTACACCATTGAAAAACTGGTTTCGTTTGCAATCGAAAGAAAAATGACTATAGTTGAAGAGGTAATGGCCCCTAAACTATGTTCTGGGATGAAAAATACAGCTTCAGTGAAATCCGTTTGCAAATCGGAGTGATAGATTAGAATCTAGAGCCAACGGTACGTTTTCTATGTTAAACCATTACACCATTGAAAAACTGGTTACGTTTGCAATCGAAAGAAAAATGACTATAGTTGAAGAGGTAATGGCCCCTAAACTATTTTCTGGGATGAAAGTTACAGCTTCAGTGATATCCGTTTGCAAATCTGAGTGATAGATTAGAATCTAGAGCCAACGGTACGTTTTCTATGTTAAACCATTACACCATTGAAAAACTGGTTACGTCTGCAATCGAAAGAAAAATGACTATAGTTGAAGAGGTAATGGCCCCTAAACTATGTTCTGGGATGAAAGTTACAGCTTCAGTGAAATCCGTTTGCAAATCGGAGTGATAGATTAGAATCTAGAGCCAACGGTACGTTTTCTATGTTAAACCATTACACCATTGAAAAACTGGTTACGTTTGCAATCGAAAGAAAAATGACTATAGTTGAAGAGGTAATGGCCCCTAAACTATGTTCTGGGATGAAAAATACAGCTTCAGTGAAATCCGTTTGCAAATCGGAGTGATAGATTAGAATCTAGAGCCAACGGTACGTTTTCTATGTTAAACCATTACACCATTGAAAAACTGGTTACGTTTGCAATCGAAAGAAAAATGACTATAGTTGAAGAGGTAATGGCCCCTAAACTATGTTCTGGGATGAAAAATACAGCTTCAGTGAAATCCGTTTGCAAATCGGAGTGATAGATTAGAATCTAGAGCCAACGGTAAGTTTTCTATGTTAAACCATTACACCATTGAAAAACTGGTTACGTTTGCAATCGAAAGAAAAATGACTATAGTTGAAGAGGTAATGGCCCCTAAACTATGTTCTGGGATGAAAAATACAGCTTCAGTGAAATCCGTTTGCAAATCGGAGTGATAGATTAGAATCTAGAGCCAACGGTACGTTTTCTATGTTAAACCATTACACCATTGAAAAACTGGTTACGTCTGCAATCGAAAGAAAAATGACTATAGTTGAAGAGGTAATGGCCCCTAAACTATGTTCTGGGATGAAAAATACAGCTTCAGTGAAATCCGTTTGCAAATCGGAGTTGTAGATTAGAATCTAGAGCCAACGGTACGTTTTCTATGTTAAACCATTACACCATTGAAAAACTGGTTACGTCTGCAATCGAAAGAAAAATGACTATAGTTGAAGAGGTAATGGCCCCTAAACTATGTTCTGGGATGAAAGTTACAGCATCAGTGAAATCCGTTTGCAAATCGGAGTGATAGATTAGAATCTAGAGCCAACGGTACGTTTTCTATGTTAAACCATTACACCATTGAAAAACTGGTTACGTTTGCAATCGAAAGAAAAATGACTATAGTTGAAGAGGTAATGGCCCCTAAACTATGTTCTGGGATGAAAAATACAGCTTCAGTGAAATCCGTTTGCAAATCGGAGTGATAGATTAGAATCTAGAGCCAACGGTAAGTTTTCTATGTTAAACCATTACACCATTGAAAAACTGGTTACGTTTGCAATCAAAAGAAAAATGACTATAGTTGAAGAGGTAATGGCCCCTAAACTATGTTCTGGGATGAAAAATACAGTTTCAGTGAAATCCGTTTGCAAATCGGAGTGATAGATTAGAATCTAGAGCCAACGGTACGTTTTCTATGTTAAACCATTACACCATTGAAAAACTGGTTACGTTTGCAATCGAAAGAAAAATGACTATAGTTGAAGAGGTAATGGCCCCTAAACTATGTTCTGGGATGAAAAATACAGCTTCAGTGAAATCCGTTTGCAAATCAGAGTGATAGATTAGAATCTAAAGCCAACGGTAAGTTTTCTATGTTAAACCATTACACCATTGAAAAACTGGTTACGTTTGCAATCGAAAGAAAAATGACTATAGTTGAAGAGGTAATGGCCCCTAAACTATGTTCTGGGATGAAAGTTACAGCTTCAGTGAAATCCGTTTGCAAATCGGAGTGATAGATTAGAATCTAGAGCCAACGGTACGTTTTATATGTTAAACCATTACACCATTGAAAAACTGGTTACGTTTGCAATCGAAAGAAAAATGACTATAGTTGAAGAGGTAATGGCCCCTAAACTATGTTCTGGGATGAAAAATACAGCTTCAGTGAAATCCGTTTGCAAATCGGAGTGATAGATTAGAATCTAGAGCCAACGGTACGTTTTCTATGTTAAACCATTACACCATTGAAAAACTGGTTACGTTTGCAATCGAAAGAAAAATGACTATAGTTGAAGAGGTAATGGCCCCTAAACTATGTTCTGGGATGAAAAATACAGCTTCAGTGAAATCCGTTTGCAAATCGGAGTGATAGATTAGAATCTAGAGCCAACGGTAAGTTTTCTATGTTAAACCATTACACCATTGAAAAACTGGTTACGTTTGCAATCGAAAGAAAAATGACTATAGTTGAAGAGGTAATGGCCCCTAAACTATGTTCTGGGATGAAAGTTACAGCTTCAGTGAAATCCGTTTGCAAATCGGAGTGATAGATTAGAATCTAGAGCCAACGGTACGTTTTCTATGTTAAACCATTACACCATTGAAAAACTGGTTACGTCTGCAATCGAAAGAAAAATTACTATAGCTGAAGAGGTAATGGCCCCTAAACTATGTTCTGGGATGAAAAATACAGTTTCAGTGAAATCCGTTTGCAAATCGGAGTGATAGATTAGAATCTAGAGCCAACGGTACGTTTTCTATGTTAAACCATTACACCATTGAAAAACTAGTTACGTTTGCAATTGAAAGAAAAATTACTATAGTTGAAGAAGTAATGGCCCCTAAACTATGTTCTGGGATGGAAGTTACAGCTTCAGTGAAATCCGTTTGCAAATCGGAGTGATAGATTAGAATCTAGAGCCAACGGTAAGTTTTCTATGTTAAACCATTACACCATTGAAAAACTGGTTACGTTTGCAATCGAAAGAAAAATGACTATAGTTGAAGAGGTAATGGCCCCTAAACTATGTTCTGGGATGAAAAATACAGCTTCAGTGAAATCCGTTTGCAAATCGGAGTGATAGATTAGAATCTAGAGCCAACGGTAAGTTTTCTATGTTAAACCATTACACCATTGAAAAACTGGTTACGTTTGCAATTGAAAGAAAAATGACTATAGTTGAAGAAGTAATGGCCCCTAAACTATGTTCTGGGATGAAAGTTACAGCTTCAGTGAAATCCGTTTGCAAATCGGAGTGATAGATTAGAATCTAGAGCCAACGGTAAGTTTTCTATGTTAAACCATTACACCATTGAAAAACTGGTTACGTTTGCAATCGAAAGAAAAATGACTATAGTTGAAGAGGTAATGGCCCCTAAACTATGTTCTGGGATGAAAGTTACAGCTTCAGTGAAATCCGTTTGCAAATCGGAGTGATAGATTAGAATCTAGAGCCAACGGTACGTTTTCTATGTTAAACCATTACACCATTGAAAAACTGGTTACGTTTGCAATCGAAAGAAAAATGACTATAGTTGAAGAGGTAATGGCCCCTAAACTATGTTCTGGGATGAAAGTTACAGCTTCAGTGAAATCCGTTTGCAAATCGGAGTAATAGATTAGAATCTAGAGCCAACGGTACGTTTTCTATGTTAAACCATTACACCATTGAAAAACTGGTTACGTTTGCAATCGAAAGAAAAATGACTATAGTTGAAGAGGTAATGGCCCCTAAACTATGTTCTGGGATGAAAAATACAGCTTCAGTGAAATCCGTTTGCAAATCGGAGTGATAGATTAGAATCTAGAGCCAACGGTAAGTTTTCTATGTTAAACCATTACACCATTGAAAAACTGGTTACGTTTGCAATCGAAAGAAAAATGACTATAGTTGAAGAGGTAATGACCCCTAAACTATGTTCTGGGATGAAAGTTACAGCTTCAGTGAAATCTGTTTGCAAATCGGAGTGATAGATTAGAATCTAGAGCCAACGGTACGTTTTCTATGTTAAACCATTACACCATTGAAAAACTGGTTACGTTTGCAATCGAAAGAAAAATGACTATAGTTGAAGAGGTAATGGCCCCTAAACTATGTTCTGGGATGAAAGTTACAGCTTCAGTGAAATCCGTTTGCAAATCGGAGTGATAGATTAGAATCTAGAGCCAACGGTACGTTTTCTATGTTAAACCATTACACCATTGAAAAACTGGTTATGTCTGCAATCGAAAGAAAAATGACTATAGTTGAAGAGGTAATGGCCCCTAAACTATGTTCTGGGATGAAAGTTACAGCTTCAGTGAAATCCGTTTGCAAATCGGAGTGATAGATTAGAATCTAGAGCCAATGATACGTTTTCTATGTTAAACCATTACACCATTGAAAAACTGGTTACGTCTGCAATCGAAAGAAAAATGACTATAGTTAAAGAGGTAATGGCCCCTAAACTATGTTCTGGGATGAAAGTTACAGCTTCAGTGAAATCCGTTTGCAAATCGGAGTGATAGATTAGAATCTAGAGCCAACGGTACGTTTTCTATGTTAAACCATTACACCATTGAAAAACTGGTTACGTTTGCAATCGAAAGAAAAATGACTATAGTTGAAGAGGTAATGGCCCCTAAACTATGTTCTGGGATGAAAAATACAGCTTCAGTGAAATCCGTTTGCAAATCAGAGTGATAGATTAGAATCTAGAGCCAACGGTAAGTTTTCTATGTTAAACCATTACACCATTGAAAAACTGGTTACGTTTGCAATCGAAAGAAAAATGACTATAGTTGAAGAGGTAATGGCCCCTAAACTATGTTCTGGGATGAAAAATACAGCTTCAGTGAAATCCGTTTGCAAATCGGAGTGATAGATTAGAATCTAGAGCCAACGGTAAGTTTTCTATGTTAAACCATTACACCATTGAAAAACTGGTTACGTTTGCAATCGAAAGAAAAATGACTATAGTTGAAGAGGTAATGGCCCCTAAACTATTTTCTGGGATGAAAGTTACAGCTTCATTGAAATCCGTTTGCAAATCTGAGTGATAGATTAGAATCTAGAGCCAACGGTACGTTTTCTATGTTAAACCATTACACCATTGAAAAACTGGTTACGTCTGCAATCGAAAGAAAAATGACTATAGTTGAAGAGGTAATGGCCCCTAAACTATGTTCTGGGATGAAAGTTACAGCTTCAGTGAAATCCGTTTGCAAATCGGAGTGATAGATTAGAATCTAGAGCCAACGGTACGTTTTCTATGTTAAACCATTACACCATTGAAAAACTGGTTACGTTTGCAATCGAAAGAAAAATGACTATAGTTGAAGAGGTAATGGCCCCTAAACTATGTTCTGGGATGAAAAATACAGCTTCAGTGAAATCCGTTTGCAAATCGGAGTGATAGATTAGAATCTAGAGCCAACGGTACGTTTTCTATGTTAAACCATTACACCATTGAAAAACTGGTTACGTTTGCAATCGAAAGAAAAATGACTATAGTTGAAGAGGTAATGGCCCCTAAACTATGTTCTGGGATGAAAAATACAGCTTCAGTGAAATCCGTTTGCAAATCGGAGTGATAGATTAGAATCTAGAGCCAACGGTAAGTTTTCTATGTTAAACCATTACACCATTGAAAAACTGGTTACGTTTGCAATCGAAAGAAAAATGACTATAGTTGAAGAGATAATGGCCCCTAAACTATGTTCTGGGATGAAAAATACAGCTTCAGTGAAATCCGTTTGCAAATCGGAGTGATAGATTAGAATCTAGAGCCAACGGTACGTTTTCTATGTTAAACCATTACACCATTGAAAAACTGGTTACGTTTGCAATCGAAAGAAAAATGACTATAGTTGAAGAGGTAATGGCCCCTAAACTATGTTCTGGGAAGAAAAATACAGCTTCAGTGAAATCCGTTTGCAAATCGGAGTGATAGATTAGAATCTAGAGCCAACGGTACGTTTTCTATGTTAAACCATTACACCATTGAAAAACTGGTTACGTCTGCAATCGAAAGAAAAATGACTATAGTTGAAGAGGTAATGGCCCCTAAACTATGTTCTGGGATGAAAGTTACAGCATCAGTGAAATCCGTTTGCAAATCGGAGTGATAGATTAGAATCTAGAGCCAACGGTACGTTTTCTATGTTAAACCATTACACCATTGAAAAACTGGTTACGTTTGCAATCGAAAGAAAAATGACTATAGTTGAAGAGGTAATGGCCCCTAAACTATGTTCTGGGATGAAAAATACAGCTTCAGTGAAATCCGTTTGCAAATCGGAGTGATAGATTAGAATCTAGAGCCAACGGTAAGTTTTCTATGTTAAACCATTACACCATTGAAAAACTGGTTACGTTTGCAATCAAAAGAAAAATGACTATAGTTGAAGAGGTAATGGCCCCTAAACTATGTTCTGGGATGAAAAATACAGTTTCAGTGAAATCCGTTTGCAAATCGGAGTGATAGATTAGAATCTAGAGCCAACGGTACGTTTTCTATGTTAAACCATTACACCATTGAAAAACTGGTTACGTTTGCAATCGAAAGAAAAATGACTATAGTTGAAGAGGTAATGGCCCCTAAACTATGTTCTGGGATGAAAAATACAGCTTCAGTGAAATCCGTTTGCAAATCGGAGTGATAGATTAGAATCTAGAGCCAACGGTACGTTTTCTATGTTAAACCATTACACCATTGAAAAACTGGTTACGTTTGCAATCGAAAGAAAAATGACTATAGTTGAAGAGGTAATGGCCCCTAAACTATGTTCTGGGATGAAAGTTACAGCTTCAGTGAAATCCGTTTGCAAATCGGAGTGATAGATTAGAATCTAGAGCCAACGGTACGTTTTCTATGTTAAACCATTACACCATTGAAAAACTGGTTACGTCTGCAATCGAAAGAAAAATTACTATAGTTGAAGAGGTAATGGCCCCTAAACTATGTTCTGGGATGAAAAATACAGTTTCAGTGAAATCCGTTTGCAAATCGGAGTGATAGATTAGAATCTAGAGCCAACGGTACGTTTTCTATGTTAAACCATTACACCATTGAAAAACTAGTTACGTTTGCAATCGAAAGAAAAATGACTATAGTTGAAGAGGTAATGGACCCTAACCTATGTTCTGGGATGAAAAATACAGCTTCAGTGAAATCCGTTTGCAAATCGGAGTGATAGATTAGAATCTAGAGCCAACGGTAAGTTTTCTATGTTAAACCATTACACCATTGAAAAACTGGTTACGTTTGCAATTGAAAGAAAAATTACTATAGTTGAAGAAGTAATGGCCCCTAAACTATGTTCTGGGATGGAAGTTACAGCTTCAGTGAAATCCGTTTGCAAATCGGAGTGATAGATTAGAATCTAGAGCCAACGGTAAGTTTTCTATGTTAAACCATTACACCATTGAAAAACTGGTTACGTTTGCAATCGAAAGAAAAATGACTATAGTTGAAGAGGTAATGGCCCCTAAACTATGTTCTGGGATGAAAGTTACAGCTTCAGTGAAATCCGTTTGCAAATCGGAGTGATAGATTAGAATCTAGAGCCAACGGTACGTTTTCTATGTTAAACCATTACACCATTGAAAAACTGGTTACGTCTGCAATCGAAAGAAAAATTACTATAGCTGAAGAGGTAATGGCCCCTAAACTATGTTCTGGGATGAAAAATACAGTTTCAGTGAAATCCGTTTGCAAATCGGAGTGATAGATTAGAATCTAGAGCCAACGGTACGTTTTCTATGTTAAACCATTACACCATTGAAAAACTAGTTACGTTTGCAATTGAAAGAAAAATTACTATAGTTGAAGAAGTAATGGCCCCTAAACTATGTTCTGGGATGGAAGTTACAGCTTCAGTGAAATCCGTTTGCAAATCGGAGTGATAGATTAGAATCTAGAGCCAACGGTAAGTTTTCTATGTTAAACCATTACACCATTGAAAAACTGGTTACGTTTGCAATCGAAAGAAAAATGACTATAGTTGAAGAGGTAATGGCCCCTAAACTATGTTCTGGGATGAAAAATACAGCTTCAGTGAAATCCGTTTGCAAATCGGAGTGATAGATTAGAATCTAGAGCCAACGGTAAGTTTTCTATGTTAAACCATTACACCATTGAAAAACTGGTTACGTTTGCAATTGAAAGAAAAATGACTATAGTTGAAGAAGTAATGGCCCCTAAACTATGTTCTGGGATGAAAGTTACAGCTTCAGTGAAATCCGTTTGCAAATCGGAGTGATAGATTAGAATCTAGAGCCAACGGTAAGTTTTCTATGTTAAACCATTACACCATTGAAAAACTGGTTACGTTTGCAATCGAAAGAAAAATGACTATAGTTGAAGAGGTAATGGCCCCTAAACTATGTTCTGGGATGAAAGTTACAGCTTCAGTGAAATCCGTTTGCAAATCGGAGTGATAGATTAGAATCTAGAGCCAACGGTACGTTTTCTATGTTAAACCATTACACCATTGAAAAACTGGTTACGTTTGCAATCGAAAGAAAAATGACTATAGTTGAAGAGGTAATGGCCCCTAAACTATGTTCTGGGATGAAAGTTACAGCTTCAGTGAAATCCGTTTGCAAATCGGAGTGATAGATTAGAATCTAGAGCCAACGGTACGTTTTCTATGTTAAACCATTACACCATTGAAAAACTGGTTACGTTTGCAATCGAAAGAAAAATGACTATAGTTGAAGAGGTAATGGCCCCTAAACTATGTTCTGGGATGAAAAATACAGCTTCAGTGAAATCCGTTTGCAAATCGGAGTGATAGATTAGAATCTAGAGCCAACGGTAAGTTTTCTATGTTAAACCATTACACCATTGAAAAACTGGTTACGTTTGCAATCGAAAGAAAAATGACTATAGTTGAAGAGGTAATGGCCCCTAAACTATGTTCTGGGATGAAAGTTACAGCTTCAGTGAAATCTGTTTGCAAATCGGAGTGATAGATTAGAATCTAGAGCCAACGGTACGTTTTCTATGTTAAACCATTACACCATTGAAAAACTGGTTACGTTTGCAATCGAAAGAAAAATGACTATAGTTGAAGAGGTAATGGCCCCTAAACTATGTTCTGGGATGAAAGTTACAGCTTCAGTGAAATCCGTTTGCAAATCGGAGTGATAGATTAGAATCTAGAGCCAACGGTACGTTTTCTATGTTAAACCATTACACCATTGAAAAACTGGTTATGTCTGCAATCGAAAGAAAAATGACTATAGTTGAAGAGGTAATGGCCCCTAAACTATGTTCTGGGATGAAAGTTACAGCTTCAGTGAAATCCGTTTGCAAATCGGAGTGATAGATTAGAATCTAGAGCCAATGATACGTTTTCTATGTTAAACCATTACACCATTGAAAAACTGGTTACGTCTGCAATCGAAAGAAAAATGACTATAGTTAAAGAGGTAATGGCCCCTAAACTATGTTCTGGGATGAAAGTTACAGCTTCAGTGAAATCCGTTTGCAAATCGGAGTGATAGATTAGAATCTAGAGCCAACGGTACGTTTTCTATGTTAAACCATTACACCATTGAAAAACTGGTTACGTTTGCAATCGAAAGAAAAATGACTATAGTTGAAGAGGTAATGGCCCCTAAACTATGTTCTGGGATGAAAAATACAGCTTCAGTGAAATCCGTTTGCAAATCAGAGTGATAGATTAGAATCTAGAGCCAACGGTAAGTTTTCTATGTTAAACCATTACACCATTGAAAAACTGGTTACGTTTGCAATCGAAAGAAAAATGACTATAGTTGAAGAGGTAATGGCCCCTAAACTATGTTCTGGGATGAAAAATACAGCTTCAGTGAAATCCGTTTGCAAATCGGAGTGATAGATTAGAATCTAGAGCCAACGGTAAGTTTTCTATGTTAAACCATTACACCATTGAAAAACTGGTTACGTTTGCAATCGAAAGAAAAATGACTATAGTTGAAGAGGTAATGGCCCCTAAACTATTTTCTGGGATGAAAGTTACAGCTTCATTGAAATCCGTTTGCAAATCTGAGTGATAGATTAGAATCTAGAGCCAACGGTACGTTTTCTATGTTAAACCATTACACCATTGAAAAACTGGTTACGTCTGCAATCGAAAGAAAAATGACTATAGTTGAAGAGGTAATGGCCCCTAAACTATGTTCTGGGATGAAAGTTACAGCTTCAGTGAAATCCGTTTGCAAATCGGAGTGATAGATTAGAATCTAGAGCCAACGGTACGTTTTCTATGTTAAACCATTACACCATTGAAAAACTGGTTACGTTTGCAATCGAAAGAAAAATGACTATAGTTGAAGAGGTAATGGCCCCTAAACTATGTTCTGGGATGAAAAATACAGCTTCAGTGAAATCCGTTTGCAAATCGGAGTGATAGATTAGAATCTAGAGCCAACGGTACGTTTTCTATGTTAAACCATTACACCATTGAAAAACTGGTTACGTTTGCAATCGAAAGAAAAATGACTATAGTTGAAGAGGTAATGGCCCCTAAACTATGTTCTGGGATGAAAAATACAGCTTCAGTGAAATCCGTTTGCAAATCGGAGTGATAGATTAGAATCTAGAGCCAACGGTAAGTTTTCTATGTTAAACCATTACACCATTGAAAAACTGGTTACGTTTGCAATCGAAAGAAAAATGACTATAGTTGAAGAGATAATGGCCCCTAAACTATGTTCTGGGATGAAAAATACAGCTTCAGTGAAATCCGTTTGCAAATCGGAGTGATAGATTAGAATCTAGAGCCAACGGTACGTTTTCTATGTTAAACCATTACACCATTGAAAAACTGGTTACGTTTGCAATCGAAAGAAAAATGACTATAGTTGAAGAGGTAATGGCCCCTAAACTATGTTCTGGGAAGAAAAATACAGCTTCAGTGAAATCCGTTTGCAAATCGGAGTGATAGATTAGAATCTAGAGCCAACGGTACGTTTTCTATGTTAAACCATTACACCATTGAAAAACTGGTTACGTCTGCAATCGAAAGAAAAATGACTATAGTTGAAGAGGTAATGGCCCCTAAACTATGTTCTGGGATGAAAGTTACAGCATCAGTGAAATCCGTTTGCAAATCGGAGTGATAGATTAGAATCTAGAGCCAACGGTACGTTTTCTATGTTAAACCATTACACCATTGAAAAACTGGTTACGTTTGCAATCGAAAGAAAAATGACTATAGTTGAAGAGGTAATGGCCCCTAAACTATGTTCTGGGATGAAAAATACAGCTTCAGTGAAATCCGTTTGCAAATCGGAGTGATAGATTAGAATCTAGAGCCAACGGTAAGTTTTCTATGTTAAACCATTACACCATTGAAAAACTGGTTACGTTTGCAATCAAAAGAAAAATGACTATAGTTGAAGAGGTAATGGCCCCTAAACTATGTTCTGGGATGAAAAATACAGTTTCAGTGAAATCCGTTTGCAAATCGGAGTGATAGATTAGAATCTAGAGCCAACGGTACGTTTTCTATGTTAAACCATTACACCATTGAAAAACTGGTTACGTTTGCAATCGAAAGAAAAATGACTATAGTTGAAGAGGTAATGGCCCCTAAACTATGTTCTGGGATGAAAAATACAGCTTCAGTGAAATCCGTTTGCAAATCGGAGTGATAGATTAGAATCTAGAGCCAACGGTACGTTTTCTATGTTAAACCATTACACCATTGAAAAACTGGTTACGTTTGCAATCGAAAGAAAAATGACTATAGTTGAAGAGGTAATGGCCCCTAAACTATGTTCTGGGATGAAAGTTACAGCTTCAGTGAAATCCGTTTGCAAATCGGAGTGATAGATTAGAATCTAGAGCCAACGGTACGTTTTCTATGTTAAACCATTACACCATTGAAAAACTGGTTACGTCTGCAATCGAAAGAAAAATTACTATAGTTGAAGAGGTAATGGCCCCTAAACTATGTTCTGGGATGAAAAATACAGTTTCAGTGAAATCCGTTTGCAAATCGGAGTGATAGATTAGAATCTAGAGCCAACGGTACGTTTTCTATGTTAAACCATTACACCATTGAAAAACTAGTTACGTTTGCAATCGAAAGAAAAATGACTATAGTTGAAGAGGTAATGGACCCTAACCTATGTTCTGGGATGAAAAATACAGCTTCAGTGAAATCCGTTTGCAAATCGGAGTGATAGATTAGAATCTAGAGCCAACGGTAAGTTTTCTATGTTAAACCATTACACCATTGAAAAACTGGTTACGTTTGCAATTGAAAGAAAAATTACTATAGTTGAAGAAGTAATGGCCCCTAAACTATGTTCTGGGATGGAAGTTACAGCTTCAGTGAAATCCGTTTGCAAATCGGAGTGATAGATTAGAATCTAGAGCCAACGGTAAGTTTTCTATGTTAAACCATTACACCATTGAAAAACTGGTTACGTTTGCAATCGAAAGAAAAATGACTATAGTTGAAGAGGTAATGGCCCCTAAACTATGTTCTGGGATGAAAGTTACAGCTTCAGTGAAATCCGTTTGCAAATCGGAGTGATAGATTAGAATCTAGAGCCAACGGTACGTTTTCTATGTTAAACCATTACACCATTGAAAAACTGGTTACGTTTGCAATCGAAAGAAAAATGACTATAGTTGAAGAGGTAATGGACCCTAACCTATGTTCTGGGATGAAAAATACAGCTTCAGTGAAATCCGTTTGCAAATCGGAGTGATAGATTAGAATCTAGAGCCAACGGTAAGTTTTCTATGTTAAACCATTACACCATTGAAAAACTGGTTACGTTTGCAATTGAAAGAAAAATTACTATAGTTGAAGAAGTAATGGCCCCTAAACTATGTTCTGGGATGGAAGTTACAGCTTCAGTGAAATCCGTTTGCAAATCGGAGTGATAGATTAGAATCTAGAGCCAACGGTAAGTTTTCTATGTTAAACCATTACACCATTGAAAAACTGGTTACGTTTGCAATCGAAAGAAAAATGACTATAGTTGAAGAGGTAATGGCCCCTAAACTATGTTCTGGGATGAAAAATACAGCTTCAGTGAAATCCGTTTGCAAATCGGAGTGATAGATTAGAATCTAGAGCCAACGGTAAGTTTTCTATGTTAAACCATTACACCATTGAAAAACTGGTTACGTTTGCAATTGAAAGAAAAATGACTATAGTTGAAGAAGTAATGGCCCCTAAACTATGTTCTGGGATGAAAGTTACAGCTTCAGTGAAATCCGTTTGCAAATCGGAGTGATAGATTAGAATCTAGAGCCAACGGTAAGTTTTCTATGTTAAACCATTACACCATTGAAAAACTGGTTACGTTTGCAATCGAAAGAAAAATGACTATAGTTGAAGAGGTAATGGCCCCTAAACTATGTTCTGGGATGAAAGTTACAGCTTCAGTGAAATCCGTTTGCAAATCGGAGTGATAGATTAGAATCTAGAGCCAACGGTACGTTTTCTATGTTAAACCATTACACCATTGAAAAACTGGTTACGTTTGCAATCGAAAGAAAAATGACTATAGTTGAAGAGGTAATGGCCCCTAAACTATGTTCGGGGATGAAAGTTACAGCTTCAGTGAAATCCGTTTGCAAATCGGAGTGATAGATTAGAATCTAGAGCCAACGGTACGTTTTCTATGTTAAACCATTACACCATTGAAAAACTGGTTACGTTTGCAATCGAAAGAAAAATGACTATAGTTGAAGAGGTAATGGCCCCTAAACTATGTTCTGGGATGAAAAATACAGCTTCAGTGAAATCCGTTTGCAAATCGGAGTGATAGATTAGAATCTAGAGCCAACGGTAAGTTTTCTATGTTAAACCATTACACCATTGAAAAACTGGTTACGTTTGCAATCGAAAGAAAAATGACTATAGTTGAAGAGGTAATGGCCCCTAAACTATGTTCTGGGATGAAAGTTACAGCTTCAGTGAAATCTGTTTGCAAATCGGAGTGATAGATTAGAATCTAGAGCCAACGGTACGTTTTCTATGTTAAACCATTACACCATTGAAAAACTGGTTACGTTTGCAATCGAAAGAAAAATGACTATAGTTGAAGAGGTAATGGCCCCTAAACTATGTTCTGGGATGAAAGTTACAGCTTCAGTGAAATCCGTTTGCAAATCGGAGTGATAGATTAGAATCTAGAGCCAACGGTACGTTTTCTATGTTAAACCATTACACCATTGAAAAACTGGTTATGTCTGCAATCGAAAGAAAAATGACTATAGTTGAAGAGGTAATGGCCCCTAAACTATGTTCTGGGATGAAAGTTACAGCTTCAGTGAAATCCGTTTGCAAATCGGAGTGATAGATTAGAATCTAGAGCCAATGATACGTTTTCTATGTTAAACCATTACACCATTGAAAAACTGGTTACGTCTGCAATCGAAAGAAAAATGACTATAGTTAAAGAGGTAATGGCCCCTAAACTATGTTCTGGGATGAAAGTTACAGCTTCAGTGAAATCCGTTTGCAAATCGGAGTGATAGATTAGAATCTAGAGCCAACGGTACGTTTTCTATGTTAAACCATTACACCATTGAAAAACTGGTTACGTTTGCAATCGAAAGAAAAATGACTATAGTTGAAGAGGTAATGGCCCCTAAACTATGTTCTGGGATGAAAAATACAGCTTCAGTGAAATCCGTTTGCAAATCAGAGTGATAGATTAGAATCTAGAGCCAACGGTAAGTTTTCTATGTTAAACCATTACACCATTGAAAAACTGGTTACGTTTGCAATCGAAAGAAAAATGACTATAGTTGAAGAGGTAATGGCCCCTAAACTATGTTCTGGGATGAAAAATACAGCTTCAGTGAAATCCGTTTGCAAATCGGAGTGATAGATTAGAATCTAGAGCCAACGGTAAGTTTTCTATGTTAAACCATTACACCATTGAAAAACTGGTTACGTTTGCAATCGAAAGAAAAATGACTATAGTTGAAGAGGTAATGGCCCCTAAACTATTTTCTGGGATGAAAGTTACAGCTTCAGTGAAATCCGTTTGCAAATCTGAGTGATAGATTAGAATCTAGAGCCAACGGTACGTTTTCTATGTTAAACCATTACACCATTGAAAAACTGGTTACGTCTGCAATCGAAAGAAAAATGACTATAGTTGAAGAGGTAATGGCCCCTAAACTATGTTCTGGGATGAAAGTTACAGCTTCAGTGAAATCCGTTTGCAAATCGGAGTGATAGATTAGAATCTAGAGCCAACGGTACGTTTTCTATGTTAAACCATTACACCATTGAAAAACTGGTTACGTTTGCAATCGAAAGAAAAATGACTATAGTTGAAGAGGTAATGGCCCCTAAACTATGTTCTGGGATGAAAAATACAGCTTCAGTGAAATCCGTTTGCAAATCGGAGTGATAGATTAGAATCTAGAGCCAACGGTACGTTTTCTATGTTAAACCATTACACCATTGAAAAACTGGTTACGTTTGCAATCGAAAGAAAAATGACTATAGTTGAAGAGGTAATGGCCCCTAAACTATGTTCTGGGATGAAAAATACAGCTTCAGTGAAATCCGTTTGCAAATCGGAGTGATAGATTAGAATCTAGAGCCAACGGTAAGTTTTCTATGTTAAACCATTACACCATTGAAAAACTGGTTACGTTTGCAATCGAAAGAAAAATGACTATAGTTGAAGAGATAATGGCCCCTAAACTATGTTCTGGGATGAAAAATACAGCTTCAGTGAAATCCGTTTGCAAATCGGAGTGATAGATTAGAATCTAGAGCCAACGGTACGTTTTCTATGTTAAACCATTACACCATTGAAAAACTGGTTACGTTTGCAATCGAAAGAAAAATGACTATAGTTGAAGAGGTAATGGCCCCTAAACTATGTTCTGGGATGAAAAATACAGCTTCAGTGAAATCCGTTTGCAAATCGGAGTGATAGATTAGAATCTAGAGCCAACGGTACGTTTTCTATGTTAAACCATTACACCATTGAAAAACTGGTTACGTCTGCAATCGAAAGAAAAATGACTATAGTTGAAGAGGTAATGGCCCCTAAACTATGTTCTGGGATGAAAGTTACAGCATCAGTGAAATCCGTTTGCAAATCGGAGTGATAGATTAGAATCTAGAGCCAACGGTACGTTTTCTATGTTAAACCATTACACCATTGAAAAACTGGTTACGTTTGCAATCGAAAGAAAAATGACTATAGTTGAAGAGGTAATGGCCCCTAAACTATGTTCTGGGATGAAAAATACAGCTTCAGTGAAATCCGTTTGCAAATCGGAGTGATAGATTAGAATCTAGAGCCAACGGTAAGTTTTCTATGTTAAACCATTACACCATTGAAAAACTGGTTACGTTTGCAATCAAAAGAAAAATGACTATAGTTGAAGAGGTAATGGCCCCTAAACTATGTTCTGGGATGAAAAATACAGTTTCAGTGAAATCCGTTTGCAAATCGGAGTGATAGATTAGAATCTAGAGCCAACGGTAAGTTTTCTATGTTAAACCATTACACCATTGAAAAACTGGTTACGTTTGCAATCGAAAGAAAAATGACTATAGTTGAAGAGGTAATGGCCCCTAAACTATGTTCTGGGATGAAAAATACAGCTTCAGTGAAATCCGTTTGCAAATCGGAGTGATAGATTAGAATCTAGAGCCAACGGTAAGTTTTCTATGTTAAACCATTACACCATTGAAAAACTGGTTACGTTTGCAATTGAAAGAAAAATGACTATAGTTGAAGAAGTAATGGCCCCTAAACTATGTTCTGGGATGAAAGTTACAGCTTCAGTGAAATCCGTTTGCAAATCGGAGTGATAGATTAGAATCTAGAGCCAACGGTAAGTTTTCTATGTTAAACCATTACACCATTGAAAAACTGGTTACGTTTGCAATCGAAAGAAAAATGACTATAGTTGAAGAGGTAATGGCCCCTAAACTATGTTCTGGGATGAAAGTTACAGCTTCAGTGAAATCCGTTTGCAAATCGGAGTGATAGATTAGAATCTAGAGCCAACGGTACGTTTTCTATGTTAAACCATTACACCATTGAAAAACTGGTTACGTTTGCAATCGAAAGAAAAATGACTATAGTTGAAGAGGTAATGGCCCCTAAACTATGTTCTGGGATGAAAGTTACAGCTTCAGTGAAATCCGTTTGCAAATCGGAGTGATAGATTAGAATCTAGAGCCAACGGTACGTTTTCTATGTTAAACCATTACACCATTGAAAAACTGGTTACGTTTGCAATCGAAAGAAAAATGACTATAGTTGAAGAGGTAATGGCCCCTAAACTATGTTCTGGGATGAAAAATACAGCTTCAGTGAAATCCGTTTGCAAATCGGAGTGATAGATTAGAATCTAGAGCCAACGGTAAGTTTTCTATGTTAAACCATTACACCATTGAAAAACTGGTTACGTTTGCAATCGAAAGAAAAATGACTATAGTTGAAGAGGTAATGGCCCCTAAACTATGTTCTGGGATGAAAGTTACAGCTTCAGTGAAATCTGTTTGCAAATCGGAGTGATAGATTAGAATCTAGAGCCAACGGTACGTTTTCTATGTTAAACCATTACACCATTGAAAAACTGGTTACGTTTGCAATCGAAAGAAAAATGACTATAGTTGAAGAGGTAATGGCCCCTAAACTATGTTCTGGGATGAAAGTTACAGCTTCAGTGAAATCCGTTTGCAAATCGGAGTGATAGATTAGAATCTAGAGCCAACGGTACGTTTTCTATGTTAAACCATTACACCATTGAAAAACTGGTTATGTCTGCAATCGAAAGAAAAATGACTATAGTTGAAGAGGTAATGGCCCCTAAACTATGTTCTGGGATGAAAGTTACAGCTTCAGTGAAATCCGTTTGCAAATCGGAGTGATAGATTAGAATCTAGAGCCAATGATACGTTTTCTATGTTAAACCATTACACCATTGAAAAACTGGTTACGTCTGCAATCGAAAGAAAAATGACTATAGTTAAAGAGGTAATGGCCCCTAAACTATGTTCTGGGATGAAAGTTACAGCTTCAGTGAAATCCGTTTGCAAATCGGAGTGATAGATTAGAATCTAGAGCCAACGGTACGTTTTCTATGTTAAACCATTACACCATTGAAAAACTGGTTACGTTTGCAATCGAAAGAAAAATGACTATAGTTGAAGAGGTAATGGCCCCTAAACTATGTTCTGGGATGAAAAATACAGCTTCAGTGAAATCCGTTTGCAAATCAGAGTGATAGATTAGAATCTAGAGCCAACGGTAAGTTTTCTATGTTAAACCATTACACCATTGAAAAACTGGTTACGTTTGCAATCAAAAGAAAAATGACTATAGTTGAAGAGGTAATGGCCCCTAAACTATGTTCTGGGATGAAAAATACAGCTTCAGTGAAATCCGTTTGCAAATCGGAGTGATAGATTAGAATCTAGAGCCAACGGTAAGTTTTCTATGTTAAACCATTACACCATTGAAAAACTGGTTACGTTTGCAATCGAAAGAAAAATGACTATAGTTGAAGAGGTAATGGCCCCTAAACTATTTTCTGGGATGAAAGTTACAGCTTCAGTGAAATCCGTTTGCAAATCTGAGTGATAGATTAGAATCTAGAGCCAACGGTACGTTTTCTATGTTAAACCATTACACCATTGAAAAACTGGTTACGTCTGCAATCGAAAGAAAAATGACTATAGTTGAAGAGGTAATGGCCCCTAAACTATGTTCTGGGATGAAAGTTACAGCTTCAGTGAAATCCGTTTGCAAATCGGAGTGATAGATTAGAATCTAGAGCCAACGGTACGTTTTCTATGTTAAACCATTACACCATTGAAAAACTGGTTACGTTTGCAATCGAAAGAAAAATGACTATAGTTGAAGAGGTAATGGCCCCTAAACTATGTTCTGGGATGAAAAATACAGCTTCAGTGAAATCCGTTTGCAAATCGGAGTGATAGATTAGAATCTAGAGC
The DNA here is from genome assembly GCF_040937935.1 of Hyperolius riggenbachi. Classification (NCBI taxonomy): domain Eukaryota; kingdom Metazoa; phylum Chordata; class Amphibia; order Anura; family Hyperoliidae; genus Hyperolius; species Hyperolius riggenbachi. The sequence continues at coordinate 151,517,136 of NC_090656.1, read as the reverse complement.
CAACGGTACGTTTTCTATGTTAACCACTTAACGACCGCCCCCAGCCGATGGGCGGCGGCAAAGACCGGTCCCAAACGACCGCAATACGCCCATCGGCGGGGGCGGCTGCGGGAGTGGCTATGCGGCGATCGCGTCATTCGTGACGCGATCAGCCGCCGGGGACTGGCTCCGCCCCCCGTTCGCCGTAACCCGCCGGCCGTTCGGAAGCGCCGGCGGGTTACTGGCATCCGGATCGCCGCTGCAACAGTGTATAATAGGCTTTGTAATGTATACAAAGCCTATTATACTGGCTGCCTCCTGCCCTGGTGGTCCCAGTGTCCGAGGGACCACCAGGGCAGGCTGCAGCCACCCTAGTCTGCACCCAAGCACACTGATTTCCCCCCCCCTGCCCCCTGATCGCCCACAGCACCCCTCAGACCCCCCCCTGCCCACCCCCCAGACCACTGTTTGCACCCAGTCACCCCCCTAATCACCCATCAATCACTCCCTGTCACTATCTGTCAACGCTATTTTTTTTTTAAGTCCCTAATCTGCCCCCTACTCCCTCCTGATCACCCCCCCACCCCTCAGATTCTCCCCAGACCCCCCCCCAGACCCCCCCCCCCTGTACTGTATGCATCTATCCCCCCTGATCACCTGTCAATCACCTGTCAATCACCTGTCAATCACCTGTCAATCACCCGTCAATCACCCCCTGTCACTGCCACCCATCAATCAGCCCCTGATCTGCCCCTTGCGGGCAATCTGATCACCCCCCCACACCAATAGATCGCCCGCAGATCCGACATCAGATCACCTCCCAAATCCATTGTTTACATCTATTCTCTCCTCTAAACACCCACTAATTACCCATCAATAACCCCCATCACCACCTGTCACTGTTACCCATCAGATTAGACCCTAATCTGCCCCTTGCGGGCACCCAATCACCTGCCCACACGCTCAGATTGCCCTCAGACCCCCCCCCCTTATCAATTCGCCCGTGCAATATTTACATCTGTTCTCCCCTGTAATAACCCACTGATTACCTGTCAATCACCCATCAATCACCCCCTGTCACTGCCACCCATCAATCACCCCCTGTCACTGCCACCCATCAATCAGCCCCTAACCTGCCCCTTGCGGGCAATCTGATCACCCACCCACACCAATAGATCGCCCGCAGATCCGACATCAGATCACCTCCCAAATCCATTGTTTACATCTATTCTCTCCTCTAAACACCCACTAATTACCCATCAATCACCCCCATCACCACCTGTCACTGTTACCCATCAGATTAGACCCTAATCTGCCCCTTGCGGGCACCCAATCACCCGCCCACACCTCAGAACGCCCTCAGACCCCAGCCCTGATCACCTCGCCAGTGCATTGCTTGCATCTATTTCCCCCCTCTAATCACACCTTGAGACACCCATCAATCACCTCCTGTCACCCCCTAGCACACCTACCCATCAGATCAGGCCCTAATTTGCCCCGTGTGGGCTCCTGATCACTCGGCCAAACCCTCAGATCCCCCTCAGACCCCCTTCCGATCACCTCCCCAGTGCATTGATTGCATCTATTTTCCCCTCTAACCGCCCCCTGAGACACCCATCAATCACCTCCTGTCACCCCCCTAGCACTCCTATCCATCAGATCAGGCCCAATACATCCTGTCATCTAAGAGGCCACCCTGCTTATGACCGATTCCACAAAATTTGCCCCCTCATAGACCACCTGTCATTAAAATTTGCAGATGCTTATACCCCTGAACAGTCATTTTGAGAAATTTGGTTTCCAGACTACTCACAGTTTTGGGCCCGTAAAATGCCAGGGCAGTATAGGAACCCCACAAGTGACCCCATTTTAGAAAGAAGACACCCCAAGGTATTCTGTTAGGTGTATGATGAGTTCATAGAATATTTTATTTTTTGTCAAAAGTTAGCGGAAATTGGATTGTTATTGTTTTTTTCACAAAGTGTCATTTTTCACTAACTTGTGAGAAAAAATAAAATCTTCTATGAACTCACCATACCCCTAACAGAATACCTTGGGGTGTCTTCTTTCTAAAATGGGGTCACTTGTGGGGTTCCTATACTGCCCTGGCATTTTAGGGGCCCTAAACCGTGAGGAGTAGTCTAGAAAACAAATGCCTCAAAATGACCTGTGAATAGGACGTTGGGCCCCTTAGCGCACCTAGGCTGCAAAAAAGTGTCACACATGTGGTATCGCCATACTCAGGAGAAGTAGTATAATGTGTTTTGTGGTGTATTTTTACACATACCCATGCTGGGTGGGAGAAATCTCTCTGTAAATGGACAATTGTGTGTAAAACAAATAAAAAAATGTGTCATTTACAGAGATATTTCTCCCACCCAGCATGGTTATATGTAAAAATACACCACAAAACACATTATACTACTTCTTCTGAGTACGGCGATACCACATGTGTGACACTTTTTTGCAGCCTAACTGTGCTAAGGGGCCCAAAGTCCAATGAGTACCTTTAGGATTTCACAGGTCATTTTGAGACATTTGGGTTCAAGACTACTCCTCACGGTTTAGGGCCCCTAAAATGCCAGGGCAGTATAGGAACCCCACAAGTGACCCCATTTTAGAAAGAAGACACCCCAAGGTATTCTTTTAGGTGTATGATGAGTTCATAGAAGATTTTATTTTTTGTCACAAGTTAGCGGAAATTGATATGTATTGTTTTTTTTTTCACAAAGTGTCATTTTCCGCTAACTTGTGACAAAAAAAAAATCTTCTATGAACTCACCATACTCCTAACAGAATACCTTGGGGTGTCTTCTTTCTAAAATGGGGTCACTTGTGGGGTTCCTATACTGCCCTGGCATTTTAGGGGCCCTAAACCGTGAGGAGTAGTCTAGAATCCAAATGCCTCAAAATGACCTGTGAATAGGACGTTAGGCCCCTTAGCGCACCTAGGTTGCAAAAAAGTGTCACACATGTGGTATCGCCGTACTCAGAAGAAGTAGTATAATGTGTTTTGGGGTGTATTTTTATACATACCCATGCTGGGTGGGAGAAATCTCTCTGTAAATGGACAATTGTGTGTAAAAAAAATCAAATAATTGTCATTTACAGAGATATTTCTCCCACCCAGCATGGGTATGTGTAAAAATACACCCCAAAACACATTATACTACTTCTCCTGAGTACGGCGGTACCACATGTGTGGCACTTTTTTGCACCCTAAGTGCGCTAAGGGGCCCAAAGTCCAATGAGTACCTTTAGGATTTCACAGGTCATTTTGCCACATTTGGTTTCAAGACTACTCCTCACGGTTTAGGGCCCCTAAAATGCCAGGGCAGTATAGGAACCCCACAAATGACTCCATTTTAGAAAGAAGACACCCCAAGGTATTCCGTTAGGAGAATGGCGAGTTCATAGAAGATTTTATTTTTTGTCACAAGTTAGCGGAAAATGACACTTTGTGAAAAAAAACAATTAAAATCAATTTCCGCTAACTTGTGACAAAAAAAAAAAATCTTCTATGAACTCACCATACATCTAACGGAATACCTTGGGGTGTCTTCTTTCTAAAATGGGGTAATTTGTGGGGTTCCTATACTGTCCTGGCATTTTAGGGGCCCTAAACCGTGAGGAGTAGTCTTGAAACGAAATTTCTCAAAATGACCTGTGAAATCCTAAAGGTACTCATTGGACTTTGGGCCCCTTAGCGCAGTTAGGGTGCAAAAAAGTGCCACACATGTGGTATCGCCGTACTCAGGAGAAGTAGTATAATGTGTTTTGGGGTGTATTTTTCCACATACCCATGCTGAGTGGGAGAAATATCTCTATAAATAGACAATTGTGTGTAAAAAAAATAAAAAAATTGTCATTTACGGAGATATTTCTCCCACCCAGCATGTGTATGTGTAAAAATACACCCCAAAACACATTATACTACTTTTCCTGAGTACGGCAATACCACATGTGTGGCACTTTTTTGCGGCCTAACTGCGCTAAGGGGCCCAAAGTCCAATGAGCATCTTTAGGCTTTACAGGGGTGCTTACAATTAGGCACCCCCCAAATGCCAGGACAGTAAACACACCCCACAAATGACCCCATTCTGGAAAGTAGACACTTCAAGGTATTCAGAGAGGAGCATAGTGAGTCCGTGGCAGATTTCATTTTTTTTTGTCGCAAGTTAGAAGAAATGGAAACTTTTTTTTTTTTTTTTTTTTGTCACAAACTGTCATTTTCCGCTAACTTGTGACAAAAAATAAAATCTTCTATGAACTCACCATGCCTCTCACTGAATACTTTGGGATGTCTTCTTTCCAAAATGGGGTCATTTGGGGGGTATTTGTACTATCCTGGAATTTTAGCCCCTCATGAAACATGACAGGTGCGCAGAAAAGTCAGAGATGCTTGAAAATGGGAAAATTCACTTTTGGCACCATAGTTTGTAAACGCTATAACTTTTACCCAATCCAATAAATATACACTGAATGTTTTTTTTTTTATCAAAGACATGTAGCAGAATAACTTTCGCGCTCAAATGTATAGGAAATTTTACTTTATTTGAAAAATGTCAGCACAGAAAGTCATTTTTTTGACAAAATTCATGTCTTTTTTGATGAATATAATAAAAAGTAAAACTCGCAGCAGCAATCAAATAGCATCAAAAGAAAGCTGTATTAGTGACAAGAAAAGGAGGTAAAATTCATTTAGGTGGTAGGTTGTATGACCGAGCAATAAACCGTGAAAGCTGCAGTGGTCTGAATGGAGAAAAAGGCTCTGGTCCTTAAGGGGCGAAAAGACTGTGGTCCCGAAGTGGTTAAACCATTACACCATTGAAAAACTGGTTACGTTTGCAATCGAAAGAAAAATGACTATAGTTGAAGAGGTAATGGCCCCTAAACTATGTTCTGGGATGAAAAATACAGCTTCAGTGAAATCCGTTTGCAAATCGGAGTGATAGATTAGAATCTAGAGCCAACGGTAAGTTTTCTATGTTAAACCATTACACCATTGAAAAACTGGTTACGTCTGCAATCGAAAGAAAAATGACTATAGTTGAAGAGGTAATGGCCCCTAAACTATGTTCTGGGATGAAAGTTACAGCTTCAGTGAAATCCGTTTGCAAATCGGAGTGATAGATTAGAATCTAGAGCCAACGGTACGTTTTCTATGTTAAACCATTACACCATTGAAAAACTGGTTACGTTTGCAATCGAAAGAAAAATGACTATAGTTGAAGAGGTAATGGCCCCTAAACTATGTTCTGGGATGAAAAATACAGCTTCAGTGAAATCCGTTTGCAAATCGGAGTGATAGATTAGAATCTAGAGCCAACGGTACGTTTTCTATGTTAAACCATTACACCATTGAAAAACTGGTTACGTTTGCAATCGAAAGAAAAATGACTATAGTTGAAGAGGTAATGGCCCCTAAACTATGTTCTGGGATGAAAAATACAGCTTCAGTGAAATCCGTTTGCAAATCGGAGTGATAGATTAGAATCTAGAGCCAACGGTAAGTTTTCTATGTTAAACCATTACACCATTGAAAAACTGGTTACGTTTGCAATCGAAAGAAAAATGACTATAGTTGAAGAGATAATGGCCCCTAAACTATGTTCTGGGATGAAAAATACAGCTTCAGTGAAATCCGTTTGCAAATCGGAGTGATAGATTAGAATCTAGAGCCAACGGTACGTTTTCTATGTTAAACCATTACACCATTGAAAAACTGGTTACGTTTGCAATCGAAAGAAAAATGACTATAGTTGAAGAGGTAATGGCCCCTAAACTATGTTCTGGGATGAAAAATACAGCTTCAGTGAAATCCGTTTGCAAATCGGAGTGATAGATTAGAATCTAGAGCCAACGGTACGTTTTCTATGTTAAACCATTACACCATTGAAAAACTGGTTACGTCTGCAATCGAAAGAAAAATGACTATAGTTGAAGAGGTAATGGCCCCTAAACTATGTTCTGGGATGAAAAATACAGCTTCAGTGAAATCCGTTTGCAAATCGGAGTGATAGATTAGAATCTAGAGCCAACGGTAAGTTTTCTATGTTAAACCATTACACCATTGAAAAACTGGTTACGTTTGCAATCAAAAGAAAAATGACTATAGTTGAAGAGGTAATGGCCCCTAAACTATGTTCTGGGATGAAAAATACAGTTTCAGTGAAATCCGTTTGCAAATCGGAGTGATAGATTAGAATCTAGAGCCAACGGTACGTTTTCTATGTTAAACCATTACACCATTGAAAAACTGGTTACGTTTGCAATCGAAAGAAAAATGACTATAGTTGAAGAGGTAATGGCCCCTAAACTATGTTCTGGGATGAAAAATACAGCTTCAGTGAAATCCGTTTGCAAATCAGAGTGATAGATTAGAATCTAAAGCCAACGGTAAGTTTTCTATGTTAAACCATTACACCATTGAAAAACTGGTTACGTTTGCAATCGAAAGAAAAATGACTATAGTTGAAGAGGTAATGGCCCCTAAACTATGTTCTGGGATGAAAGTTACAGCTTCAGTGAAATCCGTTTGCAAATCGGAGTGATAGATTAGAATCTAGAGCCAACGGTACGTTTTATATGTTAAACCATTACACCATTGAAAAACTGGTTACGTTTGCAATCGAAAGAAAAATGACTATAGTTGAAGAGGTAATGGCCCCTAAACTATGTTCTGGGATGAAAAATACAGCTTCAGTGAAATCCGTTTGCAAATCGGAGTGATAGATTAGAATCTAGAGCCAACGGTACGTTTTCTATGTTAAACCATTACACCATTGAAAAACTGGTTACGTTTGCAATCGAAAGAAAAATGACTATAGTTGAAGAGGTAATGGCCCCTAAACTATGTTCTGGGATGAAAGTTACAGCTTCAGTGAAATCCGTTTGCAAATCGGAGTGATAGATTAGAATCTAGAGCCAACGGTACGTTTTCTATGTTAAACCACTACACCATTGAAAAACTGGTTACGTTTGCAATCGAAAGAAAAATTACTATAGTTGAAGAGGTAATGGCCCCTAAACTATGTTCTGGGATGAAAAATACAGCTTCAGTAAAATCCGTTTGCAAATCGGAGTGATAGATTAGAATCTAGAGCCAACGGTACGTTTTCTATGTTAAACCATTACACCATTGAAAAACTAGTTACGTTTGCAATCGAAAGAAAAATGACTATAGTTGAAGAGGTAATGGCCCCTAAACTATGTTCTGGGATGAAAAATACAGCTTCAGTGAAATCCGTTTGCAAATCGGAGTGATAGATTAGAATCTAGAGCCAACGGTAAGTTTTCTATGTTAAACCATTACACCATTGAAAAACTGGTTACGTTTGCAATCGAAAGAAAAATGACTATAGTTGAAGAGGTAATGGCCCCTAAACTATGTTCTGGGATGAAAAATACAGCTTCAGTGAAATCCGTTTGCAAATCGGAGTGATAGATTAGAATCTAGAGCCAACGGTAAGTTTTCTATTTTAAACCATTACACCATTGAAAAACTGGTTACGTTTGCAATCGAAAGAAAAATGACTATAGTTGAAGAGGTAATGGCCCCTAAACTATGTTCTGGGATGAAAGTTACAGCTTCAGTGAAATCCGTTTGCAAATCGGAGTGATAGATTAGAATCTAGAGCCAACGGTACGTTTTCTATCTTAAACCATTACACCATTGAAAAACTGGTTACGTCTGCAATCGAAAGAAAAATGACTATAGTTGAAGAGGTAATGGCCCCTAAACTATGTTCTGGGATGAAAGTTACAGCTTCAGTGAAATCCGTTTGCAAATCGGAGTGATAGATTAGAATCTAGAGCCAACGGTACGTTTTCTATGTTAAACCATAACACCATTGAAAAACTGGTTACGTTTGCAATCGAAAGAAAAATGACTATAGTTGAAGAGGTAATGGCCCCTAAACTATGTTCTGGGATGAAAAATACAGCTTCAGTGAAATCCGTTTGCAAATCGGAGTGATAGATTAGAATCTAGAGCCAACGGTACGTTTTCTATGTTAAACCATTACACCATTGAAAAACTGGTTATGTCTGCAATCGAAAGAAAAATGACTATAGTTGAAGAGGTAATGGCCCCTAAACTATGTTCTGGGATGAAAGTTACAGCTTCAGTGAAATCCGTTTGCAAATCGGAGTGATAGATTAGAATCTAGAGCCAACGGTACGTTTTCTATGTTAAACCATTACACCATTGAATAACTGGTTACGTTTGCAATCGAAAGAAAAATGACTATAGTTGAAGAGGTAATGGCCCCTAAACTATGTTCTGGGATGAAAAATACAGCTTCAGTGAAATCCGTTTGCAAATCAGAGTGATAGATTAGAATCTAGAGCCAACGGTAAGTTTTCTATGTTAAACCATTACACCATTGAAAAACTGGTTACGTTTGCAATCGAAAGAAAAATGACTATAGTTGAAGAGGTAATGGCCCCTAAACTATGTTCTGGGATGAAAAATACAGCTTCAGTGAAATCCGTTTGCAAATCGGAGTGATAGATTAGAATCTAGAGCCAACGGTAAGTTTTCTATGTTAAACCATTACACCATTGAAAAACTGGTTACGTTTGCAATCGAAAGAAAAATGACTATAGTTGAAGAGGTAATGGCCCCTAAACTATGTTCTGGGATGAAAGTTACAGCTTCAGTGAAATCCGTTTGCAAATCGGAGTGATAGATTAGAATCTAGAGCCAACGGTACGTTTTCTATGTTAAACCATTACACCATTGAAAAACTGGTTACGTCTGCAATCGAAAGAAAAATGACTATAGTTGAAGAGGTAATGGCCCCTAAACTATGTTCTGGGATGAAAGTTACAGCTTCAGTGAAATCCGTTTGCAAATCGGAGTGATAGATTAGAATCTAGAGCCAACGGTACGTTTTCTATGTTAAACCATTACACCATTGAAAAACTGGTTACGTTTGCAATCGAAAGAAAAATGACTATAGTTGAAGAGGTAATGGCCCCTAAACTATGTTCAGGGATCAAAGTTACAGCATCAGTGAAATCCGTTTGCAAATCGGAGTGATAGATTAGAATCTAGAGCCAACGGTACGTTTTCTATGTTAAACCATTACACCATTGAAAAACTGGTTACGTTTGCAATCGAAAGAAAAATGACTATAGTTGAAGAGGTAATGGCCCCTAAACTATGTTCTGGGATGAAAAATACAGCTTCAGTGAAATCCGTTTGCAAATTGGAGTGATAGATTAGAATCTAGAGCCAACGGTAAGTTTTCTATGTTAAACCATTACACCATTGAAAAACTGGTTACGTTTGCAATCGAAAGAAAAATGACTATAGTTGAAGAGGTAATGGCCCCTAAACTATGTTCTGGGATGAAAAATACAGCTTCAGTGAAATCCGTTTGCAAATCGGAGTGATAGATTAGAATCTAGAGCCAACGGTAAGTTTTCTATTTTAAACCATTACACCATTGAAAAACTGGTTACGTTTGCAATCGAAAGAAAAATGACTATAGTTGAAGAGGTAATGGCCCCTAAACTATGTTCTGGGATGAAAGTTACAGCTTCAGTGAAATCCGTTTGCAAATCGGAGTGATAGATTAGAATCTAGAGCCAACGGTACGTTTTCTATCTTAAACCATTACACCATTGAAAAACTGGTTACGTCTGCAATCGAAAGAAAAATGACTATAGTTGAAGAGGTAATGGCCCCTAAACTATGTTCTGGGATGAAAGTTACAGCTTCAGTGAAATCCGTTTGCAAATCGGAGTGATAGATTAGAATCTAGAGCCAACGGTACGTTTTCTATGTTAAACCATAACACCATTGAAAAACTGGTTACGTTTGCAATCGAAAGAAAAATGACTATAGTTGAAGAGGTAATGGCCCCTAAACTATGTTCTGGGATGAAAAATACAGCTTCAGTGAAATCCGTTTGCAAATCGGAGTGATAGATTAGAATCTAGAGCCAACGGTACGTTTTCTATGTTAAACCATTACACCATTGAAAAACTGGTTATGTCTGCAATCGAAAGAAAAATGACTATAGTTGAAGAGGTAATGGCCCCTAAACTATGTTCTGGGATGAAAGTTACAGCTTCAGTGAAATCCGTTTGCAAATCGGAGTGATAGATTAGAATCTAGAGCCAACGGTACGTTTTCTATGTTAAACCATTACACCATTGAATAACTGGTTACGTTTGCAATCGAAAGAAAAATGACTATAGTTGAAGAGGTAATGGCCCCTAAACTATGTTCTGGGATGAAAAATACAGCTTCAGTGAAATCCGTTTGCAAATCAGAGTGATAGATTAGAATCTAGAGCCAACGGTAAGTTTTCTATGTTAAACCATTACACCATTGAAAAACTGGTTACGTTTGCAATCGAAAGAAAAATGACTATAGTTGAAGAGGTAATGGCCCCTAAACTATGTTCTGGGATGAAAAATACAGCTTCAGTGAAATCCGTTTGCAAATCGGAGTGATAGATTAGAATCTAGAGCCAACGGTAAGTTTTCTATGTTAAACCATTACACCATTGAAAAACTGGTTACGTTTGCAATCGAAAGAAAAATGACTATAGTTGAAGAGGTAATGGCCCCTAAACTATGTTCTGGGATGAAAGTTACAGCTTCAGTGAAATCCGTTTGCAAATCGGAGTGATAGATTAGAATCTAGAGCCAACGGTACGTTTTCTATGTTAAACCATTACACCATTGAAAAACTGGTTACGTCTGCAATCGAAAGAAAAATGACTATAGTTGAAGAGGTAATGGCCCCTAAACTATGTTCTGGGATGAAAGTTACAGCTTCAGTGAAATCCGTTTGCAAATCGGAGTGATAGATTAGAATCTAGAGCCAACGGTACGTTTTCTATGTTAAACCATTACACCATTGAAAAACTGGTTACGTTTGCAATCGAAAGAAAAATGACTATAGTTGAAGAGGTAATGGCCCCTAAACTATGTTCAGGGATCAAAGTTACAGCATCAGTGAAATCCGTTTGCAAATCGGAGTGATAGATTAGAATCTAGAGCCAACGGTACGTTTTCTATGTTAAACCATTACACCATTGAAAAACTGGTTACGTTTGCAATCGAAAGAAAAATGACTATAGTTGAAGAGGTAATGGCCCCTAAACTATGTTCTGGGATGAAAAATACAGCTTCAGTGAAATCCGTTTGCAAATTGGAGTGATAGATTAGAATCTAGAGCCAACGGTAAGTTTTCTATGTTAAACCATTACACCATTGAAAAACTGGTTACGTTTGCAATCGAAAGAAAAATGACTATAGTTGAAGAGGTAATGGCCCCTAAACTATGTTCTGGGATGAAAGTTACAGCTTCAGTGAAATCCGTTTGCAAATCGGAGTGATAGATTAGAATCTAGAGCCAACGGTACGTTTTCTATGTTAAACCATTACACCATTGAAAAACTGGTTACGTTTGCAATCGAAAGAAACATGACTATAGTTGAAGAGGTAATGGCCCCTAAACTATGTTCTGGGATGAAAGTTACAGCTTCAGTGAAATCCGTGTACAAATCGGAGTGATAGATTAGAATCTAGAGCCAACGGTACGTTTTCTATGTTAAACCATTACACCATTGAAAAACTGGTTACGTTTGCAATCGAAAGAAAAATGACTATAGTTGAAGAGGTAATGGCCCCTAAACTATGTTCTGGGATGAAAGTTACAGCTTCAGTGAAATCCGTTTGCAAATCGGAGTGATAGATTAGAATCTAGAGCCAACGGTACGTTTTCTATGTTAAACCATTACACCATTGAAAAACTAGTTACATTTGCAATCGAAAGAAAAATGACTATAGTTGAAGAGGTAATGGCCCCTAAACTATGTTCTGGGATGAAAAATACAGCTTCAGTGAAATCCGTTTGCAAATCAGAGTGATAGATTAGAATCTAGAGCCAACGGTAAGTTTTCTATGTTAAACCATTACACCATTGAAAAACTGGTTACGTTTGCAATTGAAAGAAAAATGACTATAGTTGAAGAAGTAATGGCCCCTAAACTATGTTCTGGGATGAAAGTTACAGCTTCAGTGAAATCCATTTGCAAATCGGAGTGATAGATTAGAATCTAGAGCCAACGGTAAGTTTTCTATGTTAAACCATTACACCATTGAAAAACTGGTTACGTTTGCAATCGAAAGAAAAATGACTATAGTTGAAGAGGTAATGGCCCCTAAACTATGTTCTGGGATGAAAAATACAGCTTCAGTGAAATCCGTTTGCAAATCGGAGTGATAGATTAGAATCTAGAGCCAACGGTAAGTTTTCTATGTTAAACCATTACACCATTGAAAAACTGGTTACGTTTGCAATCAAAAGAAAAATGACTATAGTTGAAGAGGTAATGGCCCCTAAACTATGTTCTGGGATGAAAAATACAGTTTCAGTGAAATCCGTGTGCAAATCGGAGTGATAGATTAGAATCTAGAGCCAACGGTACGTTTTCTATGTTAAACCATTACACCATTGAAAAACTGGTTACGTTTGCAATCGAAAGAAAAATGACTATAGTTGAAGAAGTAATGGCCCCTAAACTATGTTCTAGGATGAAAGTTACAGCTTCAGTGAAATCCGTTTGCAAATCGGAAAGATAGATTAGAATCTAGAGCCAACGGTAAGTTTTCTATGTTAAACCATTACACCATTGAAAAACTGGTTACGTTTGCAATCGAAAGAAAAATGACTATAGTTGAAGAGGTAATGGCCCCTAAACTATGTTCTGGGATGAAAGTTACAGCTTCAGTGAAATCCGTTTGCAAATCGGAGTGATAGATTAGAATCTAGAGCCAACGGTACGTTTTCTATGTTAAACCATTACACCATTGAAAAACTGGTTACGTTTGCAATCGAAAGAAAAATGACTATAGTTGAAGAGGTAATGGCCCCTAAACTATGTTCTGGGATGAAAGTTACAGCTTCAGTGAAATCCGTTTGCAAATCGGAGTGATAGATTAGAATCTAGAGCCAACGGTACGTTTTCTATGTTAAACCATTACACCATTGAAAAACTGGTTACGTTTGCAATCAAAAGAAAAATGACTATAGTTGAAGAGGTAATGGCCCCTAAACTATGTTCTGGGATGAAAAATACAGTTTCAGTGAAATCCGTGTGCAAATCGGAGTGATAGATTAGAATCTAGAGCCAACGCTACGTTTTCTATGTTAAACCATTACACCATTGAAAAACTGGTTACGTTTGCAATCGAAAGAAAAATGACTATAGTTGAAGAGGTAATGGCCCCTAAACTATGTTCTGGGATGAAAAATACAGCTTCAGTGAAATCCGTTTGCAAATCGGAGTGATAGATTAGAATCTAGACCCAACGGTAAGTTTTCTATGTTAAACCATTACACCATTGAAAAACTGGTTACGTTTGCAATCGAAAGAAAAATGACTATAGTTGAAGAGGTAATGGCCCCTAAACTATGTTCTGGGATGAAAGTTACAGCTTCAGTGAAATCCGTTTGCAAATCGGAGTGATAGATTAGAATCTAGAGCCAACGGTACGTTTTCTATGTTAAACCATTACACCATTGAAAAACTGGTTACGTTTGCAATCGAAAGAAAAATGACTATAGTTGAAGAGGTAATGGCCCCTAAACTATGTTCTGGGATGAAAGTTACAGCTTCAGTGAAATCCGTTTGCAAATCGGAGTGATAGATTAGAATCTAGAGCCAACGGTACGTTTTCTATGTTAAACCATTACACCATTGAAAAACTGGTTATGTCTGCAATCGAAAGAAAAATGACTATAGTTGAAGAGGTAATGGCCCCTAAACTATGTTCTGGGATGAAAGTTACAGCTTCAGTGAAATCCGTTTGCAAATCGGAGTGATAGATTAGAATCTAGAGCCAACGGTACGTTTTCTATGTTAAACCATTACACCATTGAAAAACTGGTTACGTCTGCAATCGAAAGAAAAATGACTATAGTTGAAGAGGTAATGGCCCCTAAACTATGTTCTGGGATGAAAGTTACAGCTTCAGTGAAATCCGTTTGCAAATCGGAGTGATAGATTAGAATCTAGAGTCAACGGTACGTTTTCTATGTTAAACCATTACACCATTGAAAAACTGGTTACGTCTGCAATCGAAAGAAAAATGACTATAGTTGAAGAGGTAATGGCCCCTAAACTATGTTCTGGGATGAAAGTTACAGTTTCAGTGAAATCCGTTTGCAAATCGGAGTGATAGATTAGAATCTAGAGCCAACGGTACGTTTTCTATGTTAAACCATTACACCATTGAAAAACTGGTTACGTTTGCAATCGAAAGAAAAATGACTATAGTTGAAGAGGTAATGGCCCCTAAACTATGTTCTGGGATCAAAGTTACAGCATCAGTGAAATCCGTTTGCAAATCGGAGTGATAGATTAGAATCTAGAGCCAACGGTACGTTTTCAATGTTAAACCATTACACCATTGAAAAACTGGTTACGTTTGCAATCGAAAGAAAAATGACTATAGTTGAAGAGGTAATGGCCCCTAAACTATGTTCTGGGATGAAAAATACAGCTTCAGTGAAATCCGTTTGCAAATCGGAGTGATAGATTAGAATCTAGAGCCAACGGTAAGTTTTCTATGTTAAACCATTACACCATTGAAAAACTGGTTACGTTTGCAATCGAAAGAAAAATGACTATAGTTGAAGAGGTAATGGCCCCTAAACTATGTTCTGGGATGAAAGTTACAGCTTCAGTGAAATCCGTTTGCAAATCGGAGTGATAGATTAGAATCTAGAGCCAACGGTACGTTTTCTATGTTAAACCATTACACCATTGAAAAACTGGTTACGTTTGCAATCGAAAGAAAAATGACTATAGTTGAAGAGGTAATGGCCCCTAAACTATGTTCTGGGATGAAAGTTACAGCTTCAGTGAAATCCGTTTGCAAATCGGAGTGATAGATTAGAATCTAGAGCCAACGGTACGTTTTCTATGTTAAACCATTACACCATTGAAAAACTGGTTACGTTTGCAATCGAAAGAAAAATGACTATAGTTGAAGAGGTAATGGCCCCTAAACTATGTTCTGGGATGAAAGTTACAGCTTCAGTGAAATCCGTTTGCAAATCGGAGTGATAGATTAGAATCTAGAGCCAACGGTACGTTTTCTATGTTAAACCATTACACCATTGAAAAACTGGTTACGTTTGCAATCGAAAGAAAAATGACTATAGTTGAAGAGGTAATGGCCCCTAAACTATGTTCTGGGATGAAAGTTACAGCTTCAGTGAAATCCGTTTGCAAATCGGAGTGATAGATTAGAATCTAGAGCCAACGGTACGTTTTCTATGTTAAACCATTACACCATTGAAAAACTGGTTACGTCTGCAATCGAAAGAAAAATGACTATAGTTGAAGAGGTAATGGCCCCTAAACTATGTTCTGGGATGAAAGTTACAGCTTCAGTGAAATCCGTTTGCAAATCGGAGTGATAGATTAGAATCTAGAGCCAACGGTACGTTTTCTATGTTAAACCATTACACCATTGAAAAACTGGTTACGTTTGCAATCGAAAGAAAAATGACTATAGTTGAAGAGGTAATGGCCCCTAAACTATGTTCAGGGATCAAAGTTACAGCATCAGTGAAATCCGTTTGCAAATCGGAGTGATAGATTAGAATCTAGAGCCAACGGTACGTTTTCTATGTTAAACCATTACACCATTGAAAAACTGGTTACGTTTGCAATCGAAAGAAAAATGACTATAGTTGAAGAGGTAATGGCCCCTAAACTATGTTCTGGGATGAAAAATACAGCTTCAGTGAAATCCGTTTGCAAATTGGAGTGATAGATTAGAATCTAGAGCCAACGGTAAGTTTTCTATGTTAAACCATTACACCATTGAAAAACTGGTTACGTTTGCAATCGAAAGAAAAATGACTATAGTTGAAGAGGTAATGGCCCCTAAACTATGTTCTGGGATGAAAGTTACAGCTTCAGTGAAATCCGTTTGCAAATCGGAGTGATAGATTAGAATCTAGAGTCAACGGTACGTTTTCTATGTTAAACCATTACACCATTGAAAAACTGGTTACGTCTGCAATCGAAAGAAAAATGACTATAGTTGAAGAGGTAATGGCCCCTAAACTATGTTCTGGGATGAAAGTTACAGTTTCAGTGAAATCCGTTTGCAAATCGGAGTGATAGATTAGAATCTAGAGCCAACGGTACGTTTTCTATGTTAAACCATTACACCATTGAAAAACTGGTTACGTTTGCAATCGAAAGAAAAATGACTATAGTTGAAGAGGTAATGGCCCCTAAACTATGTTCTGGGATCAAAGTTACAGCATCAGTGAAATCCGTTTGCAAATCGGAGTGATAGATTAGAATCTAGAGCCAACGGTACGTTTTCAATGTTAAACCATTACACCATTGAAAAACTGGTTACGTTTGCAATCGAAAGAAAAATGACTATAGTTGAAGAGGTAATGGCCCCTAAACTATGTTCTGGGATGAAAAATACAGCTTCAGTGAAATCCGTTTGCAAATCGGAGTGATAGATTAGAATCTAGAGCCAACGGTAAGTTTTCTATGTTAAACCATTACACCATTGAAAAACTGGTTACGTTTGCAATCGAAAGAAAAATGACTATAGTTGAAGAGGTAATGGCCCCTAAACTATGTTCTGGGATGAAAGTTACAGCTTCAGTGAAATCCGTTTGCAAATCGGAGTGATAGATTAGAATCTAGAGCCAACAGTACGTTTTCTATGTTAAACCATTACACCATTGAAAAACTGGTTACGTTTGCAATCGAAAGAAAAATGACTATAGTTGAAGAGGTAATGGCCCCTAAACTATGTTCTGGGATGAAAGTTACAGCTTCAGTGAAATCCGTTTGCAAATCGGAGTGATAGATTAGAATCTAGAGCCAACGGTACGTTTTCTATGTTAAACCATTACACCATTGAAAAACTGGTTACGTTTGCAATCGAAAGAAAAATGACTATAGTTGAAGAGGTAATGGCCCCTAAACTATGTTCTGGGATGAAAGTTACAGCTTCAGTGAAATCCGTTTGCAAATCGGAGTGATAGATTAGAATCTAGAGCCAACGGTACGTTTTCTATGTTAAACCATTACACCATTGTTTGGTGCACACCAGAGCGGGATCGTTTGCAATCGAAAGAAAAATGACTATAGTTGAAGAGGTAATGGCCCCTAAACTATGTTCTGGGATGAAAAATACAGCTTCAGTGAAATCCGTTTGCAAATCAGAGTGATAGATTAGAATCTAGAGCCAACGGTAAGTTTTCTATGTTAAACCATTACACCATTGAAAAACTGGTTACGTTTGCAATCGAAAGAAAAATGACTATAGTTGAAGAGGTAATGGCCCCTAAACTATGTTCTGGGATGAAAAATACAGCTTCAATGAAATCCGTTTGCAAATCGGAGTGATAGATTAGAATCTAGAGCCAACGGTAAGTTTTCTATGTTAAACCATTACACCATTGAAAAACTGGTTACGTTTGCAATCGAAAGAAAAATGACTATAGTTGAAGAGGTAATGGCCCCTAAACTATGTTCTGGGATGAAAGTTACAGCTTCAGTGAAATCCGTTTGCAAATCGGAGTGATAGATTAGAATCTAGAGCCAACGGTACGTTTTCTATGTTAAACCATTACACCATTGAAAAACTGGTTACGTCTGCAATCGAAAGAAAAATGACTATAGTTGAAGAGGTAATGGCCCCTAAACTATGTTCTGGGATGAAAGTTACAGCTTCAGTGAAATCCGTTTGCAAATCGGAGTGATAGATTAGAATCTAGAGCCAACGGTACGTTTTCTATGTTAAACCATTACACCATTGAAAAACTGGTTACGTTTGCAATCGAAAGAAAAATGACTATAGTTGAAGAGGTAATGGCCCCTAAACTATGTTCAGGGATCAAAGTTACAGCATCAGTGAAATCCGTTTGCAAATCGGAGTGATAGATTAGAATCTAGAGCCAACGGTACGTTTTCTATGTTAAACCATTACACCATTGAAAAACTGGTTACGTTTGCAATCGAAAGAAAAATGACTATAGTTGAAGAGGTAATGGCCCCTAAACTATGTTCTGGGATGAAAAATACAGCTTCAGTGAAATCCGTTTGCAAATTGGAGTGATAGATTAGAATCTAGAGCCAACGGTAAGTTTTCTATGTTAAACCATTACACCATTGAAAAACTGGTTACGTTTGCAATCGAAAGAAAAATGACTATAGTTGAAGAGGTAATGGCCCCTAAACTATGTTCTGGGATGAAAGTTACAGCTTCAGTGAAATCCGTTTGCAAATCGGAGTGATAGATTAGAATCTAGAGCCAACGGTACGTTTTCTATGTTAAACCATTACACCATTGAAAAACTGGTTACGTTTGCAATCGAAAGAAACATGACTATAGTTGAAGAGGTAATGGCCCCTAAACTATGTTCTGGGATGAAAGTTACAGCTTCAGTGAAATCCGTGTACAAATCGGAGTGATAGATTAGAATCTAGAGCCAACGGTACGTTTTCTATGTTAAACCATTACACCATTGAAAAACTGGTTACGTTTGCAATCGAAAGAAAAATGACTATAGTTGAAGAGGTAATGGCCCCTAAACTATGTTCTGGGATGAAAGTTACAGCTTCAGTGAAATCCGTTTGCAAATCGGAGTGATAGATTAGAATCTAGAGCCAACGGTACGTTTTCTATGTTAAACCATTACACCATTGAAAAACTAGTTACATTTGCAATCGAAAGAAAAATGACTATAGTTGAAGAGGTAATGGCCCCTAAACTATGTTCTGGGATGAAAAATACAGCTTCAGTGAAATCCGTTTGCAAATCAGAGTGATAGATTAGAATCTAGAGCCAACGGTAAGTTTTCTATGTTAAACCATTACACCATTGAAAAACTGGTTACGTTTGCAATTGAAAGAAAAATGACTATAGTTGAAGAAGTAATGGCCCCTAAACTATGTTCTGGGATGAAAGTTACAGCTTCAGTGAAATCCATTTGCAAATCGGAGTGATAGATTAGAATCTAGAGCCAACGGTAAGTTTTCTATGTTAAACCATTACACCATTGAAAAACTGGTTACGTTTGCAATCGAAAGAAAAATGACTATAGTTGAAGAAGTAATGGCCCCTAAACTATGTTCTAGGATGAAAGTTACAGCTTCAGTGAAATCCGTTTGCAAATCGGAAAGATAGATTAGAATCTAGAGCCAACGGTAAGTTTTCTATGTTAAACCATTACACCATTGAAAAACTGGTTACGTTTGCAATCGAAAGAAAAATGACTATAGTTGAAGAAGTAATGGCCCCTAAACTATGTTCTAGGATGAAAGTTACAGCTTCAGTGAAATCCGTTTGCAAATCGGAAAGATAGATTAGAATCTAGAGCCAACGGTAAGTTTTCTATGTTAAACCATTACACCATTGAAAAACTGGTTACGTTTGCAATCGAAAGAAAAATGACTATAGTTGAAGAGGTAATGGCCCCTAAACTATGTTCTGGGATGAAAGTTACAGCTTCAGTGAAATCCGTTTGCAAATCGGAGTGATAGATTAGAATCTAGAGCCAACGGTACGTTTTCTATGTTAAACCATTACACCATTGAAAAACTGGTTACGTTTGCAATCGAAAGAAAAATGACTATAGTTGAAGAGGTAATGGCCCCTAAACTATGTTCTGGGATGAAAGTTACAGCTTCAGTGAAATCCGTTTGCAAATCGGAGTGATAGATTAGAATCTAGAGCCAACGGTACGTTTTCTATGTTAAACCATTACACCATTGAAAAACTGGTTACGTTTGCAATCAAAAGAAAAATGACTATAGTTGAAGAGGTAATGGCCCCTAAACTATGTTCTGGGATGAAAAATACAGTTTCAGTGAAATCCGTGTGCAAATCGGAGTGATAGATTAGAATCTAGAGCCAACGGTACGTTTTCTATGTTAAACCATTACACCATTGAAAAACTGGTTACGTTTGCAATCGAAAGAAAAATGACTATAGTTGAAGAGGTAATGGCCCCTAAACTATGTTCTGGGATGAAAAATACAGCTTCAGTGAAATCCGTTTGCAAATCGGAGTGATAGATTAGAATCTAGACCCAACGGTAAGTTTTCTATGTTAAACCATTACACCATTGAAAAACTGGTTACGTTTGCAATCGAAAGAAAAATGACTATAGTTGAAGAGGTAATGGCCCCTAAACTATGTTCTGGGATGAAAGTTACAGCATCAGTGAAATCCGTTTGCAAATCGGAGTGATAGATTAGAATCTAGAGCCAACGGTACGTTTTCTATGTTAAACCATTACACCATTGAAAAACTGGTTACGTTTGCAATCGAAAGAAAAATGACTATAGTTGAAGAGGTAATGGCCCCTAAACTATGTTCTGGGATGAAAAATACAGCTTCAGTGAAATCCGTTTGCAAATTGGAGTGATAGATTAGAATCTAGAGCCAACGGTAAGTTTTCTATGTTAAACCATTACACCATTGAAAAACTGGTTACGTTTGCAATCGAAAGAAAAATGACTATAGTTGAAGAGGTAATGGCCCCTAAACTATGTTCTGGGATGAAAGTTACAGCTTCAGTGAAATCCGTTTGCAAATCGGAGTGATAGATTAGAATCTAGAGCCAACGGTACGTTTTCAATGTTAAACCATTACACCATTGAAAAACTGGTTACGTTTGCAATCGAAAGAAAAATGACTATAGTTGAAGAGGTAATGGCCCCTAAACTATGTTCTGGGATGAAAAATACAGCTTCAGTGAAATCCGTTTGCAAATCGGAGTGATAGATTAGAATCTAGAGCCAACGGTAAGTTTTCTATGTTAAACCATTACACCATTGAAAAACTGGTTACGTTTGCAATCGAAAGAAAAATGACTATAGTTGAAGAAGTAATGGCCCCTAAACTATGTTCTAGGATGAAAGTTACAGCTTCAGTGAAATCCGTTTGCAAATCGGAAAGATAGATTAGAATCTAGAGCCAACGGTAAGTTTTCTATGTTAAACCATTACACCATTGAAAAACTGGTTACGTTTGCAATCGAAAGAAAAATGACTATAGTTGAAGAGGTAATGGCCCCTAAACTATGTTCTGGGATGAAAGTTACAGCTTCAGTGAAATCCGTTTGCAAATCGGAGTGATAGATTAGAATCTAGAGCCAACGGTACGTTTTCTATGTTAAACCATTACACCATTGAAAAACTGGTTACGTTTGCAATCGAAAGAAAAATGACTATAGTTGAAGAGGTAATGGCCCCTAAACTATGTTCTGGGATGAAAGTTACAGCTTCAGTGAAATCCGTTTGCAAATCGGAGTGATAGATTAGAATCTAGAGCCAACGGTAAGTTTTCTATTTTAAACCATTACACCATTGAAAAACTGGTTACGTTTGCAATCGAAAGAAAAATGACTATAGTTGAAGAGGTAATGGCCCCTAAACTATGTTCTGGGATGAAAGTTACAGCTTCAGTGAAATCCGTTTGCAAATCGGAGTGATAGATTAGAATCTAGAGCCAACGGTAAGTTTTCTATTTTAAACCATTACACCATTGAAAAACTGGTTACGTCTGCAATCGAAAGAAAAATGACTATAGTTGAAGAGGTAATGGCCCCTAAACTATGTTCTGGGATGAAAGTTACAGCTTCAGTGAAATCCGTTTGCAAATCGGAGTGATAGATTAGAATCTAGAGCCAACGGTACGTTTTCTATGTTAAACCATAACACCATTGAAAAACTGGTTACGTTTGCAATCGAAAGAAAAATGACTATAGTTGAAGAGGTAATGGCCCCTAAACTATGTTCTGGGATGAAAAATACAGCTTCAGTGAAATCCGTTTGCAAATCGGAGTGATAGATTAGAATCTAGAGCCAACGGTACGTTTTCTATGTTAAACCATTACACCATTGAAAAACTGGTTATGTCTGCAATCGAAAGAAAAATGACTATAGTTGAAGAGGTAATGGCCCCTAAACTATGTTCTGGGATGAAAGTTACAGCTTCAGTGAAATCCGTTTGCAAATCGGAGTGATAGATTAGAATCTAGAGCCAACGGTACGTTTTCTATGTTAAACCATTACACCATTGAAAAACTGGTTACGTTTGCAATCGAAAGAAAAATGACTATAGTTGAAGAGGTAATGGCCCCTAAACTATGTTCTGGGATGAAAAATACAGCTTCAGTGAAATCCGTTTGCAAATCAGAGTGATAGATTAGAATCTAGAGCCAACGGTAAGTTTTCTATGTTAAACCATTACACCATTGAAAAACTGGTTACGTTTGCAATCGAAAGAAAAATGACTATAGTTGAAGAGGTAATGGCCCCTAAACTATGTTCTGGGATGAAAAATACAGCTTCAGTGAAATCCGTTTGCAAATCGGAGTGATAGATTAGAATCTAGAGCCAACGGTAAGTTTTCTATGTTAAACCATTACACCATTGAAAAACTGGTTACGTTTGCAATCGAAAGAAAAATGACTATAGTTGAAGAGGTAATGGCCCCTAAACTATGTTCTGGGATGAAAGTTACAGCTTCAGTGAAATCCGTTTGCAAATCGGAGTGATAGATTAGAATCTAGAGCCAACGGTACGTTTTCTATGTTAAACCATTACACCATTGAAAAACTGGTTACGTCTGCAATCGAAAGAAAAATGACTATAGTTGAAGAGGTAATGGCCCCTAAACTATGTTCTGGGATGAAAGTTACAGCTTCAGTGAAATCCGTTTGCAAATCGGAGTGATAGATTAGAATCTAGAGCCAACGGTACGTTTTCTATGTTAAACCATTACACCATTGAAAAACTGGTTACGTTTGCAATCGAAAGAAAAATGACTATAGTTGAAGAGGTAATGGCCCCTAAACTATGTTCAGGGATCAAAGTTACAGCATCAGTGAAATCCGTTTGCAAATCGGAGTGATAGATTAGAATCTAGAGCCAACGGTACGTTTTCTATGTTAAACCATTACACCATTGAAAAACTGGTTACGTTTGCAATCGAAAGAAAAATGACTATAGTTGAAGAGGTAATGGCCCCTAAACTATGTTCTGGGATGAAAAATACAGCTTCAGTGAAATCCGTTTGCAAATTGGAGTGATAGATTAGAATCTAGAGCCAACGGTAAGTTTTCTATGTTAAACCATTACACCATTGAAAAACTGGTTACGTTTGCAATCGAAAGAAAAATGACTATAGTTGAAGAGGTAATGGCCCCTAAACTATGTTCTGGGATGAAAGTTACAGCTTCAGTGAAATCCGTTTGCAAATCGGAGTGATAGATTAGAATCTAGAGCCAACGGTACGTTTTCTATGTTAAACCATTACACCATTGAAAAACTGGTTACGTTTGCAATCGAAAGAAACATGACTATAGTTGAAGAGGTAATGGCCCCTAAACTATGTTCTGGGATGAAAGTTACAGCTTCAGTGAAATCCGTGTACAAATCGGAGTGATAGATTAGAATCTAGAGCCAACGGTACGTTTTCTATGTTAAACCATTACACCATTGAAAAACTGGTTACGTTTGCAATCGAAAGAAAAATGACTATAGTTGAAGAGGTAATGGCCCCTAAACTATGTTCTGGGATCAAAGTTACAGCATCAGTGAAATCCGTTTGCAAATCGGAGTGATAGATTAGAATCTAGAGCCAACGGTACGTTTTCAATGTTAAACCATTACACCATTGAAAAACTGGTTACGTTTGCAATCGAAAGAAAAATGACTATAGTTGAAGAGGTAATGGCCCCTAAACTATGTTCTGGGATGAAAAATACAGCTTCAGTGAAATCCGTTTGCAAATCGGAGTGATAGATTAGAATCTAGAGCCAACGGTAAGTTTTCTATGTTAAACCATTACACCATTGAAAAACTGGTTACGTTTGCAATCGAAAGAAAAATGACTATAGTTGAAGAGGTAATGGCCCCTAAACTATGTTCTGGGATGAAAGTTACAGCTTC
The DNA here is from genome assembly GCF_040937935.1 of Hyperolius riggenbachi. Classification (NCBI taxonomy): domain Eukaryota; kingdom Metazoa; phylum Chordata; class Amphibia; order Anura; family Hyperoliidae; genus Hyperolius; species Hyperolius riggenbachi. The sequence continues at coordinate 151,493,176 of NC_090656.1, read as the reverse complement.
AGTGAAATCCGTTTGCAAATCGGAGTGATAGATTAGAATCTAGAGCCAACGGTACGTTTTCAATGTTAAACCATTACACCATTGAAAAACTGGTTACGTTTGCAATCGAAAGAAAAATGACTATAGTTGAAGAGGTAATGGCCCCTAAACTATGTTCTGGGATGAAAAATACAGCTTCAGTGAAATCCGTTTGCAAATCGGAGTGATAGATTAGAATCTAGAGCCAACGGTAAGTTTTCTATGTTAAACCATTACACCATTGAAAAACTGGTTACGTTTGCAATCGAAAGAAAAATGACTATAGTTGAAGAGGTAATGGCCCCTAAACTATGTTCTGGGATGAAAGTTACAGCTTCAGTGAAATCCGTTTGCAAATCGGAGTGATAGATTAGAATCTAGAGCCAACGGTACGTTTTCTATGTTAAACCATTACACCATTGAAAAACTGGTTACGTTTGCAATCGAAAGAAAAATGACTATAGTTGAAGAGGTAATGGCCCCTAAACTATGTTCTGGGATGAAAGTTACAGCTTCAGAGAAATCCGTTTGCAAATCGGAGTGATAGATTAGAATCTAGAGCCAACGGTACGTTTTCTATGTTAAACCATTACACCATTGAAAAACTGGTTACGTTTGCAATCGAAAGAAAAATGACTATAGTTGAAGAGGTAATGGCCCCTAAACTATGTTCTGGGATGAAAAATACAGTTTCAGTGAAATCCGTGTGCAAATCGGAGTGATAGATTAGAATCTAGAGCCAACGGTACGTTTTCTATGTTAAACCATTACACCATTGAAAAACTGGTTACGTTTGCAATCGAAAGAAAAATGACTATAGTTGAAGAAGTAATGGCCCCTAAACTATGTTCTAGGATGAAAGTTACAGCTTCAGTGAAATCCGTTTGCAAATCGGAAAGATAGATTAGAATCTAGAGCCAACGGTAAGTTTTCTATGTTAAACCATTACACCATTGAAAAACTGGTTACGTTTGCAATCGAAAGAAAAATGACTATAGTTGAAGAGGTAATGGCCCCTAAACTATGTTCTGGGATGAAAGTTACAGCTTCAGTGAAATCCGTTTGCAAATCGGAGTGATAGATTAGAATCTAGAGCCAACGGTACGTTTTCTATGTTAAACCATTACACCATTGAAAAACTGGTTACGTTTGCAATCGAAAGAAAAATGACTATAGTTGAAGAGGTAATGGCCCCTAAACTATGTTCTGGGATGAAAGTTACAGCTTCAGTGAAATCCGTTTGCAAATCGGAGTGATAGATTAGAATCTAGAGCCAACGGTAAGTTTTCTATTTTAAACCATTACACCATTGAAAAACTGGTTACGTTTGCAATCGAAAGAAAAATGACTATAGTTGAAGAGGTAATGGCCCCTAAACTATGTTCTGGGATGAAAAATACAGTTTCAGTGAAATCCGTGTGCAAATCGGAGTGATAGATTAGAATCTAGAGCCAACGGTACGTTTTCTATGTTAAACCATTACACCATTGAAAAACTGGTTACGTTTGCAATCGAAAGAAAAATGACTATAGTTGAAGAGGTAATGGCCCCTAATTTATGTTCTGGGATGAAAAATACAGCTTCAGTGAAATCCGTTTGCAAATCGGAGTGATAGATTAGAATCTAGAGCCAACGGTAAGTTTTCTATTTTAAACCATTACACCATTGAAAAACTGGTTACGTTTGCAATCGAAAGAAAAATGACTATAGTTGAAGAGGTAATGGCCCCTAAACTATGTTCTGGGATGAAAGTTACAGCTTCAGTGAAATCCGTTTGCAAATCGGAGTGATAGATTAGAATCTAGAGCCAACGGTACGTTTTCTATCTTAAACCATTACACCATTGAAAAACTGGTTACGTCTGCAATCGAAAGAAAAATGACTATAGTTGAAGAGGTAATGGCCCCTAAACTATGTTCTGGGATGAAAGTTACAGCTTCAGTGAAATCCGTTTGCAAATCGGAGTGATAGATTAGAATCTAGAGCCAACGGTACGTTTTCTATGTTAAACCATAACACCATTGAAAAACTGGTTACGTTTGCAATCGAAAGAAAAATGACTATAGTTGAAGAGGTAATGGCCCCTAAACTATGTTCTGGGATGAAAAATACAGCTTCAGTGAAATCCGTTTGCAAATCGGAGTGATAGATTAGAATCTAGAGCCAACGGTACGTTTTCTATGTTAAACCATTACACCATTGAAAAACTGGTTATGTCTGCAATCGAAAGAAAAATGACTATAGTTGAAGAGGTAATGGCCCCTAAACTATGTTCTGGGATGAAAGTTACAGCTTCAGTGAAATCCGTTTGCAAATCGGAGTGATAGATTAGAATCTAGAGCCAACGGTACGTTTTCTATGTTAAACCATTACACCATTGAAAAACTGGTTACGTTTGCAATCGAAAGAAAAATGACTATAGTTGAAGAGGTAATGGCCCCTAAACTATGTTCTGGGATGAAAAATACAGCTTCAGTGAAATCCGTTTGCAAATCAGAGTGATAGATTAGAATCTAGAGCCAACGGTAAGTTTTCTATGTTAAACCATTACACCATTGAAAAACTGGTTACGTTTGCAATCGAAAGAAAAATGACTATAGTTGAAGAGGTAATGGCCCCTAAACTATGTTCTGGGATGAAAAATACAGCTTCAGTGAAATCCGTTTGCAAATCGGAGTGATAGATTAGAATCTAGAGCCAACGGTAAGTTTTCTATGTTAAACCATTACACCATTGAAAAACTGGTTACGTTTGCAATCGAAAGAAAAATGACTATAGTTGAAGAGGTAATGGCCCCTAAACTATGTTCTGGGATGAAAGTTACAGCTTCAGTGAAATCCGTTTGCAAATCGGAGTGATAGATTAGAATCTAGAGCCAACGGTACGTTTTCTATGTTAAACCATTACACCATTGAAAAACTGGTTACGTCTGCAATCGAAAGAAAAATGACTATAGTTGAAGAGGTAATGGCCCCTAAACTATGTTCTGGGATGAAAGTTACAGCTTCAGTGAAATCCGTTTGCAAATCGGAGTGATAGATTAGAATCTAGAGCCAACGGTACGTTTTCTATGTTAAACCATTACACCATTGAAAAACTGGTTACGTTTGCAATCGAAAGAAAAATGACTATAGTTGAAGAGGTAATGGCCCCTAAACTATGTTCAGGGATCAAAGTTACAGCATCAGTGAAATCCGTTTGCAAATCGGAGTGATAGATTAGAATCTAGAGCCAACGGTACGTTTTCTATGTTAAACCATTACACCATTGAAAAACTGGTTACGTTTGCAATCGAAAGAAAAATGACTATAGTTGAAGAGGTAATGGCCCCTAAACTATGTTCTGGGATGAAAAATACAGCTTCAGTGAAATCCGTTTGCAAATTGGAGTGATAGATTAGAATCTAGAGCCAACGGTAAGTTTTCTATGTTAAACCATTACACCATTGAAAAACTGGTTACGTTTGCAATCGAAAGAAAAATGACTATAGTTGAAGAGGTAATGGCCCCTAAACTATGTTCTGGGATGAAAGTTACAGCTTCAGTGAAATCCGTTTGCAAATCGGAGTGATAGATTAGAATCTAGAGCCAACGGTACGTTTTCTATGTTAAACCATTACACCATTGAAAAACTGGTTACGTTTGCAATCGAAAGAAACATGACTATAGTTGAAGAGGTAATGGCCCCTAAACTATGTTCTGGGATGAAAGTTACAGCTTCAGTGAAATCCGTGTACAAATCGGAGTGATAGATTAGAATCTAGAGCCAACGGTACGTTTTCTATGTTAAACCATTACACCATTGAAAAACTGGTTACGTTTGCAATCGAAAGAAAAATGACTATAGTTGAAGAGGTAATGGCCCCTAAACTATGTTCTGGGATGAAAGTTACAGCTTCAGTGAAATCCGTTTGCAAATCGGAGTGATAGATTAGAATCTAGAGCCAACGGTACGTTTTCTATGTTAAACCATTACACCATTGAAAAACTAGTTACATTTGCAATCGAAAGAAAAATGACTATAGTTGAAGAGGTAATGGCCCCTAAACTATGTTCTGGGATGAAAAATACAGCTTCAGTGAAATCCGTTTGCAAATCAGAGTGATAGATTAGAATCTAGAGCCAACGGTAAGTTTTCTATGTTAAACCATTACACCATTGAAAAACTGGTTACGTTTGCAATTGAAAGAAAAATGACTATAGTTGAAGAAGTAATGGCCCCTAAACTATGTTCTGGGATGAAAGTTACAGCTTCAGTGAAATCCATTTGCAAATCGGAGTGATAGATTAGAATCTAGAGCCAACGGTAAGTTTTCTATGTTAAACCATTACACCATTGAAAAACTGGTTACGTTTGCAATCGAAAGAAAAATGACTATAGTTGAAGAGGTAATGGCCCCTAAACTATGTTCTGGGATGAAAAATACAGCTTCAGTGAAATCCGTTTGCAAATCGGAGTGATAGATTAGAATCTAGAGCCAACGGTAAGTTTTCTATGTTAAACCATTACACCATTGAAAAACTGGTTACGTTTGCAATCAAAAGAAAAATGACTATAGTTGAAGAGGTAATGGCCCCTAAACTATGTTCTGGGATGAAAAATACAGTTTCAGTGAAATCCGTGTGCAAATCGGAGTGATAGATTAGAATCTAGAGCCAACGGTACGTTTTCTATGTTAAACCATTACACCATTGAAAAACTGGTTACGTTTGCAATCGAAAGAAAAATGACTATAGTTGAAGAAGTAATGGCCCCTAAACTATGTTCTAGGATGAAAGTTACAGCTTCAGTGAAATCCGTTTGCAAATCGGAAAGATAGATTAGAATCTAGAGCCAACGGTAAGTTTTCTATGTTAAACCATTACACCATTGAAAAACTGGTTACGTTTGCAATCGAAAGAAAAATGACTATAGTTGAAGAGGTAATGGCCCCTAAACTATGTTCTGGGATGAAAGTTACAGCTTCAGTGAAATCCGTTTGCAAATCGGAGTGATAGATTAGAATCTAGAGCCAACGGTACGTTTTCTATGTTAAACCATTACACCATTGAAAAACTGGTTACGTTTGCAATCGAAAGAAAAATGACTATAGTTGAAGAGGTAATGGCCCCTAAACTATGTTCTGGGATGAAAGTTACAGCTTCAGTGAAATCCGTTTGCAAATCGGAGTGATAGATTAGAATCTAGAGCCAACGGTACGTTTTCTATGTTAAACCATTACACCATTGAAAAACTGGTTACGTTTGCAATCAAAAGAAAAATGACTATAGTTGAAGAGGTAATGGCCCCTAAACTATGTTCTGGGATGAAAAATACAGTTTCAGTGAAATCCGTGTGCAAATCGGAGTGATAGATTAGAATCTAGAGCCAACGGTACGTTTTCTATGTTAAACCATTACACCATTGAAAAACTGGTTACGTTTGCAATCGAAAGAAAAATGACTATAGTTGAAGAGGTAATGGCCCCTAAACTATGTTCTGGGATGAAAAATACAGCTTCAGTGAAATCCGTTTGCAAATCGGAGTGATAGATTAGAATCTAGACCCAACGGTAAGTTTTCTATGTTAAACCATTACACCATTGAAAAACTGGTTACGTTTGCAATCGAAAGAAAAATGACTATAGTTGAAGAGGTAATGGCCCCTAAACTATGTTCTGGGATGAAAGTTACAGCTTCAGTGAAATCCGTTTGCAAATCGGAGTGATAGATTAGAATCTAGAGCCAACGGTACGTTTTCTATGTTAAACCATTACACCATTGAAAAACTGGTTACGTTTGCAATCGAAAGAAAAATGACTATAGTTGAAGAGGTAATGGCCCCTAAACTATGTTCTGGGATGAAAGTTACAGCTTCAGTGAAATCCGTTTGCAAATCGGAGTGATAGATTAGAATCTAGAGCCAACGGTACGTTTTCTATGTTAAACCATTACACCATTGAAAAACTGGTTATGTCTGCAATCGAAAGAAAAATGACTATAGTTGAAGAGGTAATGGCCCCTAAACTATGTTCTGGGATGAAAGTTACAGCTTCAGTGAAATCCGTTTGCAAATCGGAGTGATAGATTAGAATCTAGAGCCAACGGTACGTTTTCTATGTTAAACCATTACACCATTGAAAAACTGGTTACGTCTGCAATCGAAAGAAAAATGACTATAGTTGAAGAGGTAATGGCCCCTAAACTATGTTCTGGGATGAAAGTTACAGCTTCAGTGAAATCCGTTTGCAAATCGGAGTGATAGATTAGAATCTAGAGTCAACGGTACGTTTTCTATGTTAAACCATTACACCATTGAAAAACTGGTTACGTCTGCAATCGAAAGAAAAATGACTATAGTTGAAGAGGTAATGGCCCCTAAACTATGTTCTGGGATGAAAGTTACAGTTTCAGTGAAATCCGTTTGCAAATCGGAGTGATAGATTAGAATCTAGAGCCAACGGTACGTTTTCTATGTTAAACCATTACACCATTGAAAAACTGGTTACGTTTGCAATCGAAAGAAAAATGACTATAGTTGAAGAGGTAATGGCCCCTAAACTATGTTCTGGGATCAAAGTTACAGCATCAGTGAAATCCGTTTGCAAATCGGAGTGATAGATTAGAATCTAGAGCCAACGGTACGTTTTCAATGTTAAACCATTACACCATTGAAAAACTGGTTACGTTTGCAATCGAAAGAAAAATGACTATAGTTGAAGAGGTAATGGCCCCTAAACTATGTTCTGGGATGAAAAATACAGCTTCAGTGAAATCCGTTTGCAAATCGGAGTGATAGATTAGAATCTAGAGCCAACGGTAAGTTTTCTATGTTAAACCATTACACCATTGAAAAACTGGTTACGTTTGCAATCGAAAGAAAAATGACTATAGTTGAAGAGGTAATGGCCCCTAAACTATGTTCTGGGATGAAAGTTACAGCTTCAGTGAAATCCGTTTGCAAATCGGAGTGATAGATTAGAATCTAGAGCCAACGGTACGTTTTCTATGTTAAACCATTACACCATTGAAAAACTGGTTACGTTTGCAATCGAAAGAAAAATGACTATAGTTGAAGAGGTAATGGCCCCTAAACTATGTTCTGGGATGAAAGTTACAGCTTCAGTGAAATCCGTTTGCAAATCGGAGTGATAGATTAGAATCTAGAGCCAACGGTACGTTTTCTATGTTAAACCATTACACCATTGAAAAACTGGTTACGTTTGCAATCGAAAGAAAAATGACTATAGTTGAAGAGGTAATGGCCCCTAAACTATGTTCTGGGATGAAAGTTACAGCTTCAGTGAAATCCGTTTGCAAATCGGAGTGATAGATTAGAATCTAGAGCCAACGGTACGTTTTCTATGTTAAACCATTACACCATTGTTTGGTGCACACCAGAGCGGGATCGTTTGCAATCGAAAGAAAAATGACTATAGTTGAAGAGGTAATGGCCCCTAAACTATGTTCTGGGATGAAAAATACAGCTTCAGTGAAATCCGTTTGCAAATCGGAGTGATAGATTAGAATCTAGAGCCAACGGTAAGTTTTCTATGTTAAACCATTACACCATTGAAAAACTGGTTACGTTTGCAATCGAAAGAAAAATGACTATAGTTGAAGAGGTAATGGCCCCTAAACTATGTTCTGGGATGAAAGTTACAGCTTCAGTGAAATCCATTTGCAAATCGGAGTGATAGATTAGAATCTAGAGCCAACGGTAAGTTTTCTATGTTAAACCATTACACCATTGAAAAACTGGTTACGTTTGCAATCGAAAGAAAAATGACTATAGTTGAAGAGGTAATGGCCCCTAAACTATGTTCTGGGATGAAAAATACAGCTTCAGTGAAATCCGTTTGCAAATCGGAGTGATAGATTAGAATCTAGAGCCAACGGTAAGTTTTCTATGTTAAACCATTACACCATTGAAAAACTGGTTACGTTTGCAATTGAAAGAAAAATGACTATAGTTGAAGAAGTAATGGCCCCTAAACTATGTTCTAGGATGAAAGTTACAGCTTCAGGGAAATCCGTTTGCAAATCGGAAAGATAGATTAGAATCTAGAGCCAACGGTAAGTTTTCTATGTTAAACCATTACACCATTGAAAAACTGGTTACGTTTGCAATCGAAAGAAAAATGACTATAGTTGAAGAGGTAATGGCCCCTAAACTATGTTCTGGGATGAAAAATACAGCTTCAGTGAAATCCGTTTGCAAATCGGAGTGATAGATTAGAATCTAGAGCCAACGGTAAGTTTTCTATGTTAAACCATTACACCATTGAAAAACTGGTTACGTTTGCAATCGAAAGAAAAATGACTATAGTTGAAGAGGTAATGGCCCCTAAACTATGTTCTGGGATGAAAGTTACAGCTTCAGTGAAATCCGTTTGCAAATCGGAGTGATAGATTAGAATCTAGAGCCAACGGTACGTTTTCTATGTTAAACCATTACACCATTGAAAAACTGGTTACGTTTGCAATCGAAAGAAAAATGACTATAGTTGAAGAGGTAATGGCCCCTAAACTATGTTCTGGGATGAAAGTTACAGCTTCAGTGAAATCCGTTTGCAAATCGGAGTGATAGATTAGAATCTAGAGCCAACGGTACGTTTTCTATGTTAAACCATTACACCATTGAAAAACTGGTTATGTCTGCAATCGAAAGAAAAATGACTATAGTTGAAGAGGTAATGGCCCCTAAACTATGTTCTGGGATGAAAGTTACAGCTTCAGTGAAATCCGTTTGCAAATCGGAGTGATAGATTAGAATCTAGAGCCAACGGTACGTTTTCTATGTTAAACCATTACACCATTGAAAAACTGGTTACGTCTGCAATCGAAAGAAAAATGACTATAGTTGAAGAGGTAATGGCCCCTAAACTATGTTCTGGGATGAAAGTTACAGCTTCAGTGAAATCCGTTTGCAAATCGGAGTGATAGATTAGAATCTAGAGTCAACGGTACGTTTTCTATGTTAAACCATTACACCATTGAAAAACTGGTTACGTCTGCAATCGAAAGAAAAATGACTATAGTTGAAGAGGTAATGGCCCCTAAACTATGTTCTGGGATGAAAGTTACAGTTTCAGTGAAATCCGTTTGCAAATCGGAGTGATAGATTAGAATCTAGAGCCAACGGTACGTTTTCTATGTTAAACCATTACACCATTGAAAAACTGGTTACGTTTGCAATCGAAAGAAAAATGACTATAGTTGAAGAGGTAATGGCCCCTAAACTATGTTCTGGGATCAAAGTTACAGCATCAGTGAAATCCGTTTGCAAATCGGAGTGATAGATTAGAATCTAGAGCCAACGGTACGTTTTCAATGTTAAACCATTACACCATTGAAAAACTGGTTACGTTTGCAATCGAAAGAAAAATGACTATAGTTGAAGAGGTAATGGCCCCTAAACTATGTTCTGGGATGAAAAATACAGCTTCAGTGAAATCCGTTTGCAAATCGGAGTGATAGATTAGAATCTAGAGCCAACGGTAAGTTTTCTATGTTAAACCATTACACCATTGAAAAACTGGTTACGTTTGCAATCGAAAGAAAAATGACTATAGTTGAAGAGGTAATGGCCCCTAAACTATGTTCTGGGATGAAAGTTACAGCTTCAGTGAAATCCGTTTGCAAATCGGAGTGATAGATTAGAATCTAGAGCCAACGGTACGTTTTCTATGTTAAACCATTACACCATTGAAAAACTGGTTACGTTTGCAATCGAAAGAAAAATGACTATAGTTGAAGAGGTAATGGCCCCTAAACTATGTTCTGGGATGAAAGTTACAGCTTCAGTGAAATCCGTTTGCAAATCGGAGTGATAGATTAGAATCTAGAGCCAACGGTACGTTTTCTATGTTAAACCATTACACCATTGAAAAACTGGTTACGTTTGCAATCGAAAGAAAAATGACTATAGTTGAAGAGGTAATGGCCCCTAAACTATGTTCTGGGATGAAAGTTACAGCTTCAGTGAAATCCGTTTGCAAATCGGAGTGATAGATTAGAATCTAGAGCCAACGGTACGTTTTCTATGTTAAACCATTACACCATTGTTTGGTGCACACCAGAGCGGGATCGTTTGCAATCGAAAGAAAAATGACTATAGTTGAAGAGGTAATGGCCCCTAAACTATGTTCTGGGATGAAAAATACAGCTTCAGTGAAATCTGTTTGCAAATCGGAGTGATAGATTAGAATCTAGAGCCAACGGTAAGTTTTCTATGTTAAACCATTACACCATTGAAAAACTGGTTACGTTTGCAATCGAAAGAAAAATGACTATAGTTGAAGAGGTAATGGCCCCTAAACTATGTTCTGGGATGAAAGTTACAGCTTCAGTGAAATCCATTTGCAAATCGGAGTGATAGATTAGAATCTAGAGCCAACGGTAAGTTTTCTATGTTAAACCATTACACCATTGAAAAACTGGTTACGTTTGCAATCGAAAGAAAAATGACTATAGTTGAAGAGGTAATGGCCCCTAAACTATGTTCTGGGATGAAAAATACAGCTTCAGTGAAATCCGTTTGCAAATCGGAGTGATAGATTAGAATCTAGAGCCAACGGTAAGTTTTCTATGTTAAACCATTACACCATTGAAAAACTGGTTACGTTTGCAATTGAAAGAAAAATGACTATAGTTGAAGAAGTAATGGCCCCTAAACTATGTTCTAGGATGAAAGTTACAGCTTCAGGGAAATCCGTTTGCAAATCGGAAAGATAGATTAGAATCTAGAGCCAACGGTAAGTTTTCTATGTTAAACCATTACACCATTGAAAAACTGGTTACGTTTGCAATCGAAAGAAAAATGACTATAGTTGAAGAGGTAATGGCCCCTAAACTATGTTCTGGGATGAAAAATACAGCTTCAGTGAAATCCGTTTGCAAATCAGAGTGATAGATTAGAATCTAAAGCCAACGGTAAGTTTTCTATGTTAAACCATTACACCATTGAAAAACTGGTTACGTTTGCAATCGAAAGAAAAATGACTATAGTTGAAGAGGTAATGGCCCCTAAACTATGTTCTGGGATGAAAGTTACAGCTTCAGTGAAATCCGTTTGCAAATCGGAGTGATAGATTAGAATCTAGAGCCAACGGTACGTTTTATATGTTAAACCATTACACCATTGAAAAACTGGTTATGTTTGCAATCGAAAGAAAAATGACTATAGTTGAAGAGGTAATGGCCCCTAAACTATGTTCTGGGATGAAAAATACAGCTTCAGTGAAATCCGTTTGCAAATCGGAGTGATAGATTAGAATCTAGAGCCAACGGTACGTTTTCTATGTTAAACCATTACACCATTGAAAAACTGGTTACGTTTGCAATCGAAAGAAAAATGACTATAGTTGAAGAGGTAATGGCCCCTAAACTATGTTCTGGGATGAAAGTTACAGCTTCAGTGAAATCCGTTTGCAAATCGGAGTGATAGATTAGAATCTATGTTAAACCACTACACCATTGAAAAACTGGTTACGTTTGCAATCGAAAGAAAAATTACTATAGTTGAAGAGGTAATGGCCCCTAAACTATGTTCTGGGATGAAAAATACAGCTTCAGTAAAATCCGTTTGCAAATCGGAGTGATAGATTAGAATCTAGAGCCAACGGTACGTTTTCTATGTTAAACCATTACACCATTGAAAAACTAGTTACGTTTGCAATCGAAAGAAAAATGACTATAGTTGAAGAGGTAATGGCCCCTAAACTATGTTCTGGGATGAAAAATACAGCTTCAGTGAAATCCGTTTGCAAATCGGAGTGATAGATTAGAATCTAGAGCCAACGGTAAGTTTTCTATGTTAAACCATTACACCATTGAAAAACTGGTTACGTTTGCAATCGAAAGAAAAATGACTATAGTTGAAGAGGTAATGGCCCCTAAACTATGTTCTGGGATGAAAAATACAGCTTCAGTGAAATCAGTTTGCAAATCGGAGTGATAGATTAGAATCTAGAGCCAACGGTAAGTTTTCTATTTTAAACCATTACACCATTGAAAAACTGGTTACGTTTGCAATCGAAAGAAAAATGACTATAGTTGAAGAGGTAATGGCCCCTAAACTATGTTCTGGGATGAAAGTTACAGCTTCAGTGAAATCCGTTTGCAAATCGGAGTGATAGATTAGAATCTAGAGCCAACGGTACGTTTTCTATCTTAAACCATTACACCATTGAAAAACTGGTTACGTCTGCAATCGAAAGAAAAATGACTATAGTTGAAGAGGTAATGGCCCCTAAACTATGTTCTGGGATGAAAGTTACAGCTTCAGTGAAATCCGTTTGCAAATCGGAGTGATAGATTAGAATCTAGAGCCAACGGTACGTTTTCTATGTTAAACCATTACACCATTGAAAAACTGGTTACGTTTGCAATCGAAAGAAAAATGACTATAGTTGAAGAGGTAATGGCCCCTAAACTATGTTCTGGGATGAAAAATACAGCTTCAGTGAAATCCGTTTGCAAATCGGAGTGATAGATTAGAATCTAGAGCCAACGGTACGTTTTCTATGTTAAACCATTACACCATTGAAAAACTGGTTATGTCTGCAATCGAAAGAAAAATGACTATAGTTGAAGAGGTAATGGCCCCTAAACTATGTTCTGGGATGAAAGTTACAGCTTCAGTGAAATCCGTTTGCAAATCGGAGTGATAGATTAGAATCTAGAGCCAACGGTACGTTTTCTATGTTAAACCATTACACCATTGAAAAACTGGTTACGTTTGCAATCGAAAGAAAAATGACTATAGTTGAAGAGGTAATGGCCCCTAAACTATGTTCTGGGATGAAAAATACAGCTTCAGTGAAATCCGTTTGCAAATCAGAGTGATAGATTAGAATCTAGAGCCAACGGTAAGTTTTCTATGTTAAACCATTACACCATTGAAAAACTGGTTACGTTTGCAATCGAAAGAAAAATGACTATAGTTGAAGAGGTAATGGCCCCTAAACTATGTTCTGGGATGAAAAATACAGCTTCAGTGAAATCCGTTTGCAAATCGGAGTGATAGATTAGAATCTAGAGCCTACGGTAAGTTTTCTATGTTAAACCATTACACCATTGAAAAACTGGTTACGTTTGCAATCGAAAGAAAAATGACTATAGTTGAAGAGGTAATGGCCCCTAAACTATGTTCTGGGATGAAAGTTACAGCTTCAGTGAAATCCGTTTGCAAATCGGAGTGATAGATTAGAATCTAGAGCCAACGGTACGTTTTCTATGTTAAACCATTACACCATTGAAAAACTGGTTACGTCTGCAATCGAAAGAAAAATGACTATAGTTGAAGAGGTAATGGCCCCTAAACTATGTTCTGGGATGAAAGTTACAGCTTCAGTGAAATCCGTTTGCAAATCGGAGTGATAGATTAGAATCTAGAGCCAACGGTACGTTTTCTATGTTAAACCATTACACCATTGAAAAACTGGTTACGTTTGCAATCGAAAGAAAAATGACTATAGTTGAAGAGGTAATGGCCCCTAAACTATGTTCTGGGATGAAAAATACAGCTTCAGTGAAATCCGTTTGCAAATCGGAGTGATAGATTAGAATCTAGAGCCAACGGTAAGTTTTCTATGTTAAACCATTACACCATTGAAAAACTGGTTACGTTTGCAATTGAAAGAAAAATGACTATAGTTGAAGAGGTAATGGCCCCTAAACTATGTTCTGGGATGAAAAATACAGCTTCAGTGAAATCCGTTTGCAAATCGGAGTGATAGATTAGAATCTAGAGCCAACGGTAAGTTTTCTATGTTAAACCATTACACCATTGAAAAACTGGTTACGTTTGCAATCGAAAGAAAAATGACTATAGTTGAAGAGGTAATGGCCCCTAAACTATGTTCTGGGATGAAAGTTACAGCTTCAGTGAAATCCGTTTGCAAATCGGAGTGATAGATTAGAATCTAGAGCCAACGGTACGTTTTCTATGTTAAACCATTACACCATTGAAAAACTGGTTACGTTTGCAATCGAAAGAAAAATGACTATAGTTGAAGAGGTAATGGTCCCTAAACTATGTTCTGGGATCAAAGTTACAGCATCAGTGAAATCCGTTTGCAAATCGGAGTGATAGATTAGAATCTAGAGCCAACGGTACGTTTTCTATGTTAAACCATTACACCATTGAAAAACTGGTTACGTTTGCAATCGAAAGAAAAATGACTATAGTTGAAGAGGTAATGGCCCCTAAACTATGTTCTGGGATGAAAAATACAGCTTCAGTGAAATCCGTTTGCAAATCGGAGTGATAGATTAGAATCTAGAGCCAACGGTAAGTTTTCTATGTTAAATCATTACACCATTGAAAAACTGGTTACGTTTGCAATCGAAAGAAAAATGACTATAGTTGAAGAGGTAATGGCCCCTAAACTATGTTCTGGGATGAAAGTTACAGCTTCAGTGAAATCCGTTTGCAAATCGGAGTGATAGATTAGAATCTAGAGCCAACGGTACGTTTTCTATGTTAAACCATTACACCATTGAAAAACTGGTTACGTTTGCAATCGAAAGAAAAATGACTATAGTTGAAGAGGTAATGGCCCCTAAACTATGTTCTGGGATGAAAGTTACAGCTTCAGTGAAATCCGTTTGCAAATCGGAGTGATAGATTAGAATCTAGAGCCAACGGTACGTTTTCTATGTTAAACCATTACACCATTGAAAAACTGGTTACGTTTGCAATCGAAAGAAAAATGACTATAGTTGAAGAGGTAATGGCCCCTAAACTATGTTCTGGGATGAAAGTTACAGCTTCAGTGAAATCCGTTTGCAAATCGGAGTGATAGATTAGAATCTAGAGCCAACGGTACGTTTTCTATGTTAAACCATTACACCATTGAAAAACTAGTTACGTTTGCAATCGAAAGAAAAATGACTATAGTTGAAGAGGTAATGGCCCCTAAACTATGTTCTGGGATGAAAAATACAGCTTCAGTGAAATCCGTTTGCAAATCAGAGTGATAGATTAGAATCTAGAGCCAACGGTAAGTTTTCTATGTTAAACCATTACACCATTGAAAAAATGGTTACGTTTGCAATTGAAAGAAAAATGACTATAGTTGAAGAAGTAATGGCCCCTAAACTATGTTCTGGGATGAAAGTTACAGCTTCAGTGAAATCCATTTGCAAATCGGAGTGATAGATTAGAATCTAGAGCCAACGGTAAGTTTTCTATGTTAAACCATTACACCATTGAAAAACTGGTTACGTTTGCAATCGAAAGAAAAATGACTATAGTTGAAGAGGTAATGGCCCCTAAACTATGTTCTGGGATGAAAAATACAGCTTCAGTGAAATCCGTTTGCAAATCGGAGTGATAGATTAGAATCTAGAGCCAACGGTAAGTTTTCTATGTTAAACCATTACACCATTGAAAAACTGGTTACGTTTGCAATTGAAAGAAAAATGACTATAGTTGAAGAAGTAATGGCCCCTAAACTATGTTCTAGGATGAAAGTTACAGCTTCAGTGAAATCCGTTTGCAAATCGGAAAGATAGATTAGAATCTAGAGCCAACGGTAAGTTTTCTATGTTAAACCATTACACCATTGAAAAACTGGTTACGTTTGCAATCGAAAGAAAAATGACTATAGTTGAAGAGGTAATGGCCCCTAAACTATGTTCTGGGATGAAAGTTACAGCTTCAGTGAAATCCGTTTGCAAATCGGAGTGATAGATTAGAATCTAGAGCCAACGGTACGTTTTCTATGTTAAACCATTACACCATTGAAAAACTGGTTACGTTTGCAATCGAAAGAAAAATGACTATAGTTGAAGAGGTAATGGCCCCTAAACTATGTTCTGGGATGAAAGTTACAGCTTCAGTGAAATCCGTTTGCAAATCGGAGTGATAGATTAGAATCTAGAGCCAACGGTACGTTTTCTATGTTAAACCATTACACCATTGAAAAACTGGTTACGTTTGCAATCAAAAGAAAAATGACTATAGTTGAAGAGGTAATGGCCCCTAAACTATGTTCTGGGATGAAAAATACAGTTTCAGTGAAATCCGTGTGCAAATCGGAGTGATAGATTAGAATCTAGAGCCAACGGTACGTTTTCTATGTTAAACCATTACACCATTGAAAAACTGGTTACGTTTGCAATCGAAAGAAAAATGACTATAGTTGAAGAGGTAATGGCCCCTAAACTATGTTCTGGGATGAAAGTTACAGCTTCAGTGAAATCCGTTTGCAAATCGGAGTGATAGATTAGAATCTAGAGCCAACGGTACGTTTTCTATGTTAAACCATTACACCATTGAAAAACTGGTTACGTTTGCAATCGAAAGAAAAATGACTATAGTTGAAGAGGTAATGGCCCCTAAACTATGTTCTGGGATGAAAGTTACAGCTTCAGTGAAATCCGTTTGCAAATCGGAGTGATAGATTAGAATCTAGAGCCAACGGTACGTTTTCTATGTTAAACCATTACACCATTGAAAAACTGGTTATGTCTGCAATCGAAAGAAAAATGACTATAGTTGAAGAGGTAATGGCCCCTAAACTATGTTCTGGGATGAAAGTTACAGCTTCAGTGAAATCCGTTTGCAAATCGGAGTGATAGATTAGAATCTAGAGCCAACGGTACGTTTTCTATGTTAAACCATTACACCATTGAAAAACTGGTTACGTCTGCAATCGAAAGAAAAACGACTATAGTTGAAGAGGTAATGGCCCCTAAACTATGTTCTGGGATGAAAGTTACAGCTTCAGTGAAATCCGTTTGCAAATCGGAGTGATAGATTAGAATCTAGAGTCAACGGTACGTTTTCTATGTTAAACCATTACACCATTGAAAAACTGGTTACGTCTGCAATCGAAAGAAAAATGACTATAGTTGAAGAGGTAATGGCCCCTAAACTATGTTCTGGGATGAAAGTTACAGTTTCAGTGAAATCCGTTTGCAAATCGGAGTGATAGATTAGAATCTAGAGCCAACGGTACGTTTTCTATGTTAAACCATTACACCATTGAAAAACTGGTTACGTTTGCAATCGAAAGAAAAATGACTATAGTTGAAGAGGTAATGGCCCCTAAACTATGTTCTGGGATCAAAGTTACAGCATCAGTGAAATCCGTTTGCAAATCGGAGTGATAGATTAGAATCTAGAGCCAACGGTACGTTTTCTATGTTAAACCATTACACCATTGAAAAACTGGTTACGTTTGCAATCGAAAGAAAAATGACTATAGTTGAAGAGGTAATGGCCCCTAAACTATGTTCTGGGATGAAAAATACAGCTTCAGTGAAATCCGTTTGCAAATCGGAGTGATAGATTAGAATCTAGAGCCAACGGTAAGTTTTCTATGTTAAACCATTACACCATTGAAAAACTGGTTACGTTTGCAATCGAAAGAAAAATGACTATAGTTGAAGAGGTAATGGCCCCTAAACTATGTTCTGGGATGAAAGTTACAGCTTCAGTGAAATCCGTTTGCAAATCGGAGTGATAGATTAGAATCTAGAGCCAACGGTACGTTTTCTATGTTAAACCATTACACCATTGAAAAACTGGTTACGTTTGCAATCGAAAGAAAAATGACTATAGTTGAAGAGGTAATGGCCCCTAAACTATGTTCTGGGATGAAAGTTACAGCTTCAGTGAAATCCGTTTGCAAATCGGAGTGATAGATTAGAATCTAGAGCCAACGGTACGTTTTCTATGTTAAACCATTACACCATTGAAAAACTGGTTACGTTTGCAATCGAAAGAAAAATGACTATAGTTGAAGAGGTAATGGCCCCTAAACTATGTTCTGGGATGAAAGTTACAGCTTCAGTGAAATCCGTTTGCAAATCGGAGTGATAGATTAGAATCTAGAGCCAACGGTACGTTTTCTATGTTAAACCATTACACCATTGTTTGGTGCACACCAGAGCGGGATCGTTTGCAATCGAAAGAAAAATGACTATAGTTGAAGAGGTAATGGCCCCTAAACTATGTTTTGGGATGAAAAATACAGCTTCAGTGAAATCCGTTTGCAAATCAGAGTGATAGATTAGAATCTAGAGCCAACGGTAAATTTTCTATGTTAAACCATTACACCATTGAAAAACTGGTTACGTTTGCAATTGAAAGAAAAATGACTATAGTTGAAGAAGTAATGGCCCCTAAACTATGTTCTGGGATGAAAGTTACAGCTTCAGTGAAATCCATTTGCAAATCGGAGTGATAGATTAGAATCTAGAGCCAACGGTAAGTTTTCTATGTTAAACCATTACACCATTGAAAAACTGGTTACGTTTGCAATCGAAAGAAAAATGACTATAGTTGAAGAGGTAATGGCCCCTAAACTATGTTCTGGGATGAAAAATACAGCTTCAGTGAAATCCGTTTGCAAATCGGAGTGATAGATTAGAATCTAGAGCCAACGGTAAGTTTTCTATGTTAAACCATTACACCATTGAAAAACTGGTTACGTTTGCAATTGAAAGAAAAATGACTATAGTTGAAGAAGTAATGGCCCCTAAACTATGTTCTAGGATGAAAGTTACAGCTTCAGTGAAATCCGTTTGCAAATCGGAAAGATAGATTAGAATCTAGAGCCAACGGTAAGTTTTCTATGTTAAACCATTACACCATTGAAAAACTGGTTACGTTTGCAATCGAAAGAAAAATGACTATAGTTGAAGAGGTAATGGCCCCTAAACTATGTTCTGGGATGAAAAATACAGCTTCAGTGAAATCCGTTTGCAAATCAGAGTGATAGATTAGAATCTAAAGCCAACGGTAAGTTTTCTATGTTAAACCATTACACCATTGAAAAACTGGTTACGTTTGCAATCGAAAGAAAAATGACTATAGTTGAAGAGGTAATGGCCCCTAAACTATGTTCTGGGATGAAAGTTACAGCTTCAGTGAAATCCGTTTGCAAATCGGAGTGATAGATTAGAATCTAGAGCCAACGGTACGTTTTCTATGTTAAACCACTACACCATTGAAAAACTGGTTACGTTTGCAATCGAAAGAAAAATTACTATAGTTGAAGAGGTAATGGCCCCTAAACTATGTTCTGGGATGAAAAATACAGCTTCAGTAAAATCCGTTTGCAAATCGGAGTGATAGATTAGAATCTAGAGCCAACGGTACGTTTTCTATGTTAAACCATTACACCATTGAAAAACTAGTTACGTTTGCAATCGAAAGAAAAATGACTATAGTTGAAGAGGTAATGGCCCCTAAACTATGTTCTGGGATGAAAAATACAGCTTCAGTGAAATCCGTTTGCAAATCGGAGTGATAGATTAGAATCTAGAGCCAACGGTACGTTTTCTATGTTAAACCATTACACCATTGAAAAACTGGTTACGTTTGCAATCGAAAGAAAAATGACTATAGTTGAAGAGGTAATGGCCCCTAAACTATGTTCTGGGATGAAAAATACAGCTTCAGTGAAATCCGTTTGCAAATCGGAGTGATAGATTAGAATCTAGAGCCAACGGTAAGTTTTCTATGTTAAACCATTACACCATTGAAAAACTAGTTACGTTTGCAATCGAAAGAAAAATGACTATAGTTGAAGAGGTAATGGCCCCTAACCTATGTTCTGGGATGAAAAATACAGCTTCAGTGAAATCCGTTTGCAAATCGGAGTGATAGATTAGAATCTAGAGCCAACGGTAAGTTTTCTATGTTAAACCATTACACCATTGAAAAACTGGTTACGTTTGCAATTGAAAGAAAAATGACTATAGTTGAAGAAGTAATGGCCCCTAAACTATGTTCTGGGATGAAAGTTACAGCTTCAGTGAAATCCGTTTGCAAATCGGAGTGATAGATTAGAATCTAGAGCTAACGGTACGTTTTCTATGTTAAACCATTACACCATTGAAAAACTGGTTACGTCTGCAATCGAAAGAAAAATGACTATAGTTGAAGAGGTAATGGCCCCTAAACTATGTTCTGGGATGAAAGTTACAGCTTCAGTGAAATCCGTTTGCAAATCGGAGTGATAGATTAGAATCTAGAGCCAACGGTACGTTTTCTATGTTAAACCATTACACCATTGAAAAACTGGTTACGTTTGCAATCGAAAGAAAAATGACTATAGTTGAAGAGGTAATGGCCCCTAAACTATGTTCTGGGATGAAAAATACAGCTTCAGTGAAATCCGTTTGCAAATCGGAGTGATAGATTAGAATCTAGAGCCAACGGTAAGTTTTCTATGTTAAACCATTACACCATTGAAAAACTGGTTACGTTTGCAATCGAAAGAAAAATGACTATAGTTGAAGAAGTAATGGCCCCTAAACTATGTTCTGGGATGAAAAATACAGCTTCAGTGAAATCCGTTTGCAAATCGGAGTGATAGATTAGAATCTAGAGCCAACGGTAAGTTTTCTATGTTAAACCATTACACCATTGAAAAACTGGTTACGTTTGCAATCGAAAGAAAAATGACTATAGTTGAAGAGGTAATGGCCCCTAAACTATGTTCTGGGTTGAAAAATACAGCTTCAGTGAAATCCGTTTGCAAATTGGAGTGATAGATTAGAATCTAGAGCCAACGGTACGTTTTCTATGTTAAACCATTACACCATTGAAAAACTGGTTACGTCTGCAATCGAAAGAAAAATGACTATAGTTGAAGAGGTAATGGCCCCTAAACTATGTTCTGGGATGAAAGTTACAGCTTCAGTGAAATCCGTTTGCAAATCGGAGTGATAGATTAGAATCTAGAGCCAACGGTACGTTTTCTATGTTAAACCATTACACCATTGAAAAACTGGTTACGTCTGCAATCGAAAGAAAAATGACTATAGTTGAAGAGGTAATGGCCCCTAAACTATGTTCTGGGATGAAAGTTACAGCTTCAGTGAAATCCGTTTGCAAATCGGAGTGATAGATTAGAATCTAGAGCCAACGGTAAGTTTTCTATGTTAAACCATTACACCATTGAAAAACTGGTTACGTTTGCAATCGAAAGAAAAATGACTATAGTTGAAGAGGTAATGGCCCCTAAACTATGTTCTGGGATGAAAAATACAGCTTCAGTGAAATCCGTTTGCAAATCGGAGTGATAGATTAGAATCTAGAGCCAACGGTAAGTTTTCTATGTTAAACCATTACACCATTGAAAAACTGGTTACGTTTGCAATCGAAAGAAAAATGACTATAGTTGAAGAGGTAATGGCCCCTAAACTATGTTCTGGGATGAAAGTTACAGCTTCAGTGAAATCCGTTTGCAAATCGGAGTGATAGATTAGAATCTAGAGCCAACGGTACGTTTTATATGTTAAACCATTACACCATTGAAAAACTGGTTACGTTTGCAATCGAAAGAAAAATGACTATAGTTGAAGAGGTAATGGCCCCTAAACTATGTTCTGGGATGAAAAATACAGCTTCAGTGAAATCCGTTTGCAAATCGGAGTGCTAGATTAGAATCTAGAGCAAACGGTACGTTTTCTATGTTAAACCACTACACCATTGAAAAACTGGTTACGTTTGCAATCGAAAGAAAAATTACTATAGTTGAAGAGGTAATGGCCCCTAAACTATGTTCTGGGATGAAAAATACAGCTTCAGTAAAATCCGTTTGCAAATCGGAGTGATAGATTAGAATCTAGAGACAACGGTAAGTTTTCTATGTTAAACCATTACACCATTGAAAAACTAGTTACGTTTGCAATCGAAAGAAAAATGACTATAGTTGAAGAGGTAATGGCCCCTAACCTATGTTCTGGGATGAAAAATACAGCTTCAGTGAAATCCGTTTGCAAATCGGAGTGATAGACTAGAATCTAGAGCCAACGGTAAGTTTTCTATGTTAAACCATTACACCATTGAAAAAATGGTTACGTTTGCAATTGAAAGAAAAATGACTATAGTTGAAGAAGTAATGGCCCCTAAACTATGTTCTGGGATGAAAGTTACAGCTTCAGTGAAATCCGTTTGCAAATCGGAGTGATAAATTAGAATCTAGAGCCAACGGTAAGTTTTCTATGTTAAACCATTACACCATTGAAAAACTGGTTACGTTTGCAATCGAAAGAAAAATGACTATAGTTGAAGAGGTAATGGCCCCTAAACTATGTTCTGGGATGAAAAATACAGCTTCAGTGAAATCCGTTTGCAAATCGGAGTGATAGATTAGAATCTAGAGCCAACGGTAAGTTTTCTATGTTAAACCATTACACCATTGAAAAACTGGTTACGTTTGCAATTGAAAGAAAAATGACTATAGTTGAAGAAGTAATGGCCCCTAAACTATGTTCTGGGATGAAAGTTACAGCTTCAGTGAAATCCGTTTGCAAATCGGAGTGATAGATTAGAATCTAGAGCCAACGGTAAGTTTTCTATGTTAAACCATTACACCATTGAAAAACTGGTTACGTTTGCAATCGAAAGATAAATGACTATAGTTGAAGAGGTAATGGCCCCTAAACTATGTTCTGGGATGAAAAATACAGTTTCAGTGAAATCCGTTTGCAAATCGGAGTGATAGATTAGAATCTAGAGCCAACGGTAAGTTTTCTATGTTAAACCATTAAACCATTGGAAAACTGGTTACGTTTGCAATCGAAAGAAAAATGACTATAGTTGAAGAGGTAATGGCCCCTAAACTATGTTCTGGGATGAAAAATACAGCTTCAGTGAAATCCGTTTGCAAATCGGAGTGATAGATTAGAATCTAGAGCCAACGGTAAGTTTTCTATGTTAAACCATTACACCATTGAAAAACTGGTTACGTTTGCAATCGAAAGAAAAATGACTATAGTTGAAGAGGTAATGGCCCCTAAACTATGTTCTGGGATGAAAGTTACAGCTTCAGTGAAATCCGTTTGCAAATCGGAGTGATAGATTAGAATCTAGAGCCAACGGTACGTTTTATATGTTAAACCATTACACCATTGAAAAACTGGTTACGTTTGCAATCGAAAGAAAAATGACTATAGTTGAAGAGGTAATGGCCCCTAAACTATGTTCTGGGATGAAAAATACAGCTTCAGTGAAATCCGTTTGCAAATCGGAGTGATAGATTAGAATCTAGAGCCAACGGTACGTTTTCTATGTTAAACCATTACACCATTGAAAAACTGGTTACGTCTGCAATCGAAAGAAAAATGACTATAGTTGAAGAGGTAATGGCCCCTAAACTATGTTCTGGGATGAAAGTTACAGCTTCAGTGAAATCCGTTTGCAAATCGGAGTGATAGATTAGAATCTAGAGCCAACGGTAAGTTTTCTATGTTAAACCATTACACCATTGAAAAACTGGTTACGTTTGCAATCGAAAGAAAAATGACTATAGTTGAAGAGGTAATGGCCCCTAAACTATGTTCTGGGATGAAAAATACAGCTTCAGTGAAATCCGTTTGCAAATCGGAGTGATAGATTAGAATCTAGAGCCAACGGTAAGTTTTCTATGTTAAACCATTACACCATTGAAAAACTGGTTACGTTTGCAATCGAAAGAAAAATGACTATAGTTGAAGAGGTAATGGCCCCTAAACTATGTTCTGGGATGAAAAATACAGCTTCAGTGAAATCCGTTTGCAAATCGGAGTGATAGATTAGAATCTAGAGCCAACGGTAAGTTTTCTATGTTAAACCATTACACCATTGAAAAACTGGTTACGTTTGCAATCGAAAGAAAAATGACTATAGTTGAAGAGGTAATGGCCCCTAAACTATGTTCTGGGATGAAAGTTACAGCTTCAGTGAAATCCGTTTGCAAATCGGAGTGATAGATTAGAATCTAGAGCCAACGGTACGTTTTCTATGTTAAACCATTACACCATTGAAAAACTGGTTACGTTTGCAATCGAAAGAAAAATGACTATAGTTGAAGAGGTAATGGCCCCTAAACTATGTTCTGGGATGAAAGTTACAGCTTCAGTGAAATCCGTTTGCAAATCGGAGTGATAGATTAGAATCTAGAGCCAACGGTACGTTTTCTATGTTAAACCATTACACCATTGAAAAACTGGTTACGTTTGCAATCGAAAGAAAAATGACTATAGTTGAAGAGGTAATGGCCCCTAAACTATGTTCTGGGATGAAAAATACAGCTTCAGTGAAATCCGTTTGCAAATCGGAGTGATAGATTAGAATCTAGAGCCAACGGTACGTTTTCTATGTTAAACCACTACACCATTGAAAAACTGGTTACGTTTGCAATCGAAAGAAAAATTACTATAGTTGAAGAGGTAATGGCCCCTAAACTATGTTCTGGGATGAAAAATACAGCTTCAGTAAAATCCGTTTGCAAATCGGAGTGATAGATTAGAATCTAGAGCCAACGGTACGTTTTCTATGTTAAACCATTACACCATTGAAAAACTAGTTACGTTTGCAATCGAAAGAAAAATGACTATAGTTGAAGAGGTAATGGCCCCTAAACTATGTTCTGGGATGAAAGTCACAGCTTCAGTGAAATCCGTTTGCAAATCGGAGTGATAGATTAGAATCTAGAGCCAACGGTAAGTTTTCTATGTTAAACCATTACACCATTGAAAAACTGGTTACGTTTGCAATCGAAAGAAAAATGACTATAATTGAAGAGGTAATGGCCCCTAAACTATGTTCTGGGATGAAAAATACAGCTTCAGTGAAATCCGTTTGCAAATCGGAGTGATAGATTAGAATCTAGAGCCAACGGTACGTTTTCTATGTTAAATCATTACACCATTGAAAAACTGGTTACGTCTGCAATCGAAAGAAAAATGACTATAGTTGAAGAGGTAATGGCCCCTAAACTATGTTCTGGGATGAAAGTTACAGCTTCAGTGAAATCCGTTTGCAAATCGGAGTGATAGATTAGAATCTAGAGCCAACGGTACGTTTTCTATGTTAAACCATTACACCATTAAAAAACTGGTTACGTTTGCAATCGAAAGAAAAATGACTATAGTTGAAGAGGTAATGGCCCCTAAACTATGTTCTGGGATGAAAGTCACAGCTTCAGTGAAATCCGTTTGCAAATCGGAGTGATAGATTAGAATCTAGAGCCAACGGTAAGTTTTCTATGTTAAACCATTACACCATTGAAAAACTGGTTACGTTTGCAATCGAAAGAAAAATGACTATAATTGAAGAGGTAATGGCCCCTAAACTATGTTCTGGGATGAAAAATACAGCTTCAGTGAAATCCGTTTGCAAATCGGAGTGATAGATTAGAATCTAGAGCCAACGGTACGTTTTCTATGTTAAACCATTACACCATTGAAAAACTGGTTACGTCTGCAATCGAAAGAAAAATGACTATAGTTGAAGAGGTAATGGCCCCTAAACTATGTTCTGGGATGAAAAATACAGCTTCAGTGAAATCCGTTTGCAAATCGGAGTGATAGATTAGAATCTAGAGCCAACGGTACGTTTTCTATGTTAAACCATTACACCATTGAAAAACTGGTTACGTCTGCAATCGAAAGAAAAATGACTATAGTTGAAGAGGTAATGGCCCCTAAACTATGTTCTGGGATGAAAAATACAGTTTCAGTGAAATCCGTTTGCAAATCGGAGTGATAGATTAGAATCTAGAGCCAACGGTACGTTTTCTATGTTAAACCATTACACCATTGAAAAACTGGTTACGTTTGCAATCGAAAGAAAAATGACTATAGTTGAAGAGGTAATGGCCCCTAAACTATGTTCTGGGATGAAAGTTACAGCTTCAGTGAAATCCGTTTGCAAATCGGAGTGATAGATTAGAATCTAGAGCCAACGGTACGTTTTCTATGTTAAACCATTACACCATTGAAAAACTGGTTACGTTTGCAATCGAAAGAAAAATGACTATAGTTGAAGAGGTAATGGCCCCTAAACTATGTTCTGGGATGAAAAATACAGTTTCAGTGAAATCCGTTTGCAAATCGGAGTGATAGATTAGAATCTAGAGCCAACGGTACGTTTTCTATGTTAAACCATTACACCATTGAAAAACTGGTTACGTTTGCAATCGAAAGAAAAATGACTATAGTTGAAGAGGTAATGGCCCCTAAACTATGTTCTGGGATGAAAAATACAGCTTCAGTGAAATCCGTTTGCAAATCGGAGTGATAGATTAGAATCTAGAGCCAACGGTACGTTTTCTATGTTAAACCACTACACCATTGAAAAACTGGTTACGTTTGCAATCGAAAGAAAAATTACTATAGTTGAAGAGGTAATGGCCCCTAAACTATGTTCTGGGATGAAAAATACAGCTTCAGTAAAATCCATTTGCAAATCGGAGTGATAGATTAGAATCTAGAGCCAACGGTACGTTTTCTATGTTAAACCATTACACCATTGAAAAACTAGTTACGTTTGCAATCGAAAGAAAAATGACTATAGTTGAAGAGGTAATGGCCCCTAACCTATGTTCTGGGATGAAAAATACAGCTTCAGTGAAATCCGTTTGCAAATCGGAGTGATAGATTAGAATGTAGAGCCAACGGTAAGTTTTCTATGTTAAACCATTACACCATTGAAAAACTGGTTACGTTTGCAATTGAAAGAAAAATGACTATAGTTGAAGAAGTAATGGCCCCTAAACTATGTTCTGGGATGAAAGTTACAGCTTCAGTGAAATCCGTTTGCAAATCGGAGTGATAGATTAGAATCTAGAGCCAACGGTACGTTTTCTATGTTAAACCATTACACCATTGAAAAACTGGTTACGTTTGCAATCGAAAGAAAAATGACTATAGTTGAAGAGGTAATGGCCCCTAAACTATGTTCTGGGATGAAAAATACAGTTTCAGTGAAATCCGTTTGCAAATCGGAGTGATAGATTAGAATCTAGAGCCAACGGTACGTTTTCTATGTTAAACCATTACACCATTGAAAAACTGGTTACGTTTGCAATCGAAAGAAAAATGACTATAGTTGAAGAGGTAATGGCCCCTAAACTATGTTCTGGGATGAAAAATACAGCTTCAGTGAAATCCGTTTGCAAATCGGAGTGATAGATTAGAATCTAGAGCCAACGGTACGTTTTCTATGTTAAACCACTACACCATTGAAAAACTGGTTACGTTTGCAATCGAAAGAAAAATTACTATAGTTGAAGAGGTAATGGCCCCTAAACTATGTTCTGGGATGAAAAATACAGCTTCAGTAAAATCCATTTGCAAATCGGAGTGATAGATTAGAATCTAGAGCCAACGGTACGTTTTCTATGTTAAACCATTACACCATTGAAAAACTAGTTACGTTTGCAATCGAAAGAAAAATGACTATAGTTGAAGAGGTAATGGCCCCTAACCTATGTTCTGGGATGAAAAATACAGCTTCAGTGAAATCCGTTTGCAAATCGGAGTGATAGATTAGAATGTAGAGCCAACGGTAAGTTTTCTATGTTAAACCATTACACCATTGAAAAACTGGTTACGTTTGCAATTGAAAGAAAAATGACTATAGTTGAAGAGGTAATGGCCCCTAACCTATGTTCTGGGATGAAAAATACAGCTTCAGTGAAATCCGTTTGCAAATCGGAGTGATAGACTAGAATCTAGAGCCAACGGTAAGTTTTCTATGTTAAACCATTACACCATTGAAAAAATGGTTACGTTTGCAATTGAAAGAAAAATGACTATAGTTGAAGAAGTAATGGCCCCTAAACTATGTTCTGGGATGAAAGTTACAGCTTCAGTGAAATCCGTTTGCAAATCGGAGTGATAAATTAGAATCTAGAGCCAACGGTAAGTTTTCTATGTTAAACCATTACACCATTGAAAAACTGGTTACGTTTGCAATCGAAAGAAAAATGACTATAGTTGAAGAGGTAATGGCCCCTAAACTATGTTCTGGGATGAAAAATACAGCTTCAGTGAAATCCGTTTGCAAATCGGAGTGATAGATTAGAATCTAGAGCCAACGGTAAGTTTTCTATGTTAAACCATTACACCATTGAAAAACTGGTTACGTTTGCAATTGAAAGAAAAATGACTATAGTTGAAGAAGTAATGGCCCCTAAACTATGTTCTGGGATGAAAGTTACAGCTTCAGTGAAATCCGTTTGCAAATCGGAGTGATAGATTAGAATCTAGAGCCAACGGTAAGTTTTCTATGTTAAACCATTACACCATTGAAAAACTGGTTACGTTTGCAATCGAAAGATAAATGACTATAGTTGAAGAGGTAATGGCCCCTAAACTATGTTCTGGGATGAAAAATACAGTTTCAGTGAAATCCGTTTGCAAATCGGAGTGATAGATTAGAATCTAGAGCCAACGGTAAGTTTTCTATGTTAAACCATTAAACCATTGGAAAACTGGTTACGTTTGCAATCGAAAGAAAAATGACTATAGTTGAAGAGGTAATGGCCCCTAAACTATGTTCTGGGATGAAAAATACAGCTTCAGTGAAATCCGTTTGCAAATCGGAGTGATAGATTAGAATCTAGAGCCAACGGTAAGTTTTCTATGTTAAACCATTACACCATTGAAAAACTGGTTACGTTTGCAATCGAAAGAAAAATGACTATAGTTGAAGAGGTAATGGCCCCTAAACTATGTTCTGGGATGAAAGTTACAGCTTCAGTGAAATCCGTTTGCAAATCGGAGTGATAGATTAGAATCTAGAGCCAACGGTACGTTTTATATGTTAAACCATTACACCATTGAAAAACTGGTTACGTTTGCAATCGAAAGAAAAATGACTATAGTTGAAGAGGTAATGGCCCCTAAACTATGTTCTGGGATGAAAAATACAGCTTCAGTGAAATCCGTTTGCAAATCGGAGTGATAGATTAGAATCTAGAGCCAACGGTACGTTTTCTATGTTAAACCATTACACCATTGAAAAACTGGTTACGTCTGCAATCGAAAGAAAAATGACTATAGTTGAAGAGGTAATGGCCCCTAAACTATGTTCTGGGATGAAAGTTACAGCTTCAGTGAAATCCGTTTGCAAATCGGAGTGATAGATTAGAATCTAGAGCCAACGGTAAGTTTTCTATGTTAAACCATTACACCATTGAAAAACTGGTTACGTTTGCAATCGAAAGAAAAATGACTATAGTTGAAGAGGTAATGGCCCCTAAACTATGTTCTGGGATGAAAAATACAGCTTCAGTGAAATCCGTTTGCAAATCGGAGTGATAGATTAGAATCTAGAGCCAACGGTAAGTTTTCTATGTTAAACCATTACACCATTGAAAAACTGGTTACGTTTGCAATCGAAAGAAAAATGACTATAGTTGAAGAGGTAATGGCCCCTAAACTATGTTCTGGGATGAAAAATACAGCTTCAGTGAAATCCGTTTGCAAATCGGAGTGATAGATTAGAATCTAGAGCCAACGGTAAGTTTTCTATGTTAAACCATTACACCATTGAAAAACTGGTTACGTTTGCAATCGAAAGAAAAATGACTATAGTTGAAGAGGTAATGGCCCCTAAACTATGTTCTGGGATGAAAGTTACAGCTTCAGTGAAATCCGTTTGCAAATCGGAGTGATAGATTAGAATCTAGAGCCAACGGTACGTTTTCTATGTTAAACCATTACACCATTGAAAAACTGGTTACGTTTGCAATCGAAAGAAAAATGACTATAGTTGAAGAGGTAATGGCCCCTAAACTATGTTCTGGGATGAAAGTTACAGCTTCAGTGAAATCCGTTTGCAAATCGGAGTGATAGATTAGAATCTAGAGCCAACGGTACGTTTTCTATGTTAAACCATTACACCATTGAAAAACTGGTTACGTTTGCAATCGAAAGAAAAATGACTATAGTTGAAGAGGTAATGGCCCCTAAACTATGTTCTGGGATGAAAAATACAGCTTCAGTGAAATCCGTTTGCAAATCGGAGTGATAGATTAGAATCTAGAGCCAACGGTACGTTTTCTATGTTAAACCACTACACCATTGAAAAACTGGTTACGTTTGCAATCGAAAGAAAAATTACTATAGTTGAAGAGGTAATGGCCCCTAAACTATGTTCTGGGATGAAAAATACAGCTTCAGTAAAATCCGTTTGCAAATCGGAGTGATAGATTAGAATCTAGAGCCAACGGTACGTTTTCTATGTTAAACCATTACACCATTGAAAAACTAGTTACGTTTGCAATCGAAAGAAAAATGACTATAGTTGAAGAGGTAATGGCCCCTAAACTATGTTCTGGGATGAAAGTCACAGCTTCAGTGAAATCCGTTTGCAAATCGGAGTGATAGATTAGAATCTAGAGCCAACGGTAAGTTTTCTATGTTAAACCATTACACCATTGAAAAACTGGTTACGTTTGCAATCGAAAGAAAAATGACTATAATTGAAGAGGTAATGGCCCCTAAACTATGTTCTGGGATGAAAAATACAGCTTCAGTGAAATCCGTTTGCAAATCGGAGTGATAGATTAGAATCTAGAGCCAACGGTACGTTTTCTATGTTAAATCATTACACCATTGAAAAACTGGTTACGTCTGCAATCGAAAGAAAAATGACTATAGTTGAAGAGGTAATGGCCCCTAAACTATGTTCTGGGATGAAAGTTACAGCTTCAGTGAAATCCGTTTGCAAATCGGAGTGATAGATTAGAATCTAGAGCCAACGGTACGTTTTCTATGTTAAACCATTACACCATTAAAAAACTGGTTACGTTTGCAATCGAAAGAAAAATGACTATAGTTGAAGAGGTAATGGCCCCTAAACTATGTTCTGGGATGAAAGTCACAGCTTCAGTGAAATCCGTTTGCAAATCGGAGTGATAGATTAGAATCTAGAGCCAACGGTAAGTTTTCTATGTTAAACCATTACACCATTGAAAAACTGGTTACGTTTGCAATCGAAAGAAAAATGACTATAATTGAAGAGGTAATGGCCCCTAAACTATGTTCTGGGATGAAAAATACAGCTTCAGTGAAATCCGTTTGCAAATCGGAGTGATAGATTAGAATCTAGAGCCAACGGTACGTTTTCTATGTTAAACCATTACACCATTGAAAAACTGGTTACGTCTGCAATCGAAAGAAAAATGACTATAGTTGAAGAGGTAATGGCCCCTAAACTATGTTCTGGGATGAAAAATACAGCTTCAGTGAAATCCGTTTGCAAATCGGAGTGATAGATTAGAATCTAGAGCCAACGGTACGTTTTCTATGTTAAACCATTACACCATTGAAAAACTGGTTACGTCTGCAATCGAAAGAAAAATGACTATAGTTGAAGAGGTAATGGCCCCTAAACTATGTTCTGGGATGAAAAATACAGTTTCAGTGAAATCCGTTTGCAAATCGGAGTGATAGATTAGAATCTAGAGCCAACGGTACGTTTTCTATGTTAAACCATTACACCATTGAAAAACTGGTTACGTTTGCAATCGAAAGAAAAATGACTATAGTTGAAGAGGTAATGGCCCCTAAACTATGTTCTGGGATGAAAGTTACAGCTTCAGTGAAATCCGTTTGCAAATCGGAGTGATAGATTAGAATCTAGAGCCAACGGTACGTTTTCTATGTTAAACCATTACACCATTGAAAAACTGGTTACGTTTGCAATCGAAAGAAAAATGACTATAGTTGAAGAGGTAATGGCCCCTAAACTATGTTCTGGGATGAAAAATACAGTTTCAGTGAAATCCGTTTGCAAATCGGAGTGATAGATTAGAATCTAGAGCCAACGGTACGTTTTCTATGTTAAACCATTACACCATTGAAAAACTGGTTACGTTTGCAATCGAAAGAAAAATGACTATAGTTGAAGAGGTAATGGCCCCTAAACTATGTTCTGGGATGAAAAATACAGCTTCAGTGAAATCCGTTTGCAAATCGGAGTGATAGATTAGAATCTAGAGCCAACGGTACGTTTTCTATGTTAAACCACTACACCATTGAAAAACTGGTTACGTTTGCAATCGAAAGAAAAATTACTATAGTTGAAGAGGTAATGGCCCCTAAACTATGTTCTGGGATGAAAAATACAGCTTCAGTAAAATCCATTTGCAAATCGGAGTGATAGATTAGAATCTAGAGCCAACGGTACGTTTTCTATGTTAAACCATTACACCATTGAAAAACTAGTTACGTTTGCAATCGAAAGAAAAATGACTATAGTTGAAGAGGTAATGGCCCCTAACCTATGTTCTGGGATGAAAAATACAGCTTCAGTGAAATCCGTTTGCAAATCGGAGTGATAGATTAGAATGTAGAGCCAACGGTAAGTTTTCTATGTTAAACCATTACACCATTGAAAAACTGGTTACGTTTGCAATTGAAAGAAAAATGACTATAGTTGAAGAAGTAATGGCCCCTAAACTATGTTCTGGGATGAAAGTTACAGCTTCAGTGAAATCCGTTTGCAAATCGGAGTGATAGATTAGAATCTAGAGCCAACGGTACGTTTTCTATGTTAAACCATTACACCATTGAAAAACTGGTTACGTTTGCAATCGAAAGAAAAATGACTATAGTTGAAGAGGTAATGGCCCCTAAACTATGTTCTGGGATGAAAAATACAGTTTCAGTGAAATCCGTTTGCAAATCGGAGTGATAGATTAGAATCTAGAGCCAACGGTACGTTTTCTATGTTAAACCATTACACCATTGAAAAACTGGTTACGTTTGCAATCGAAAGAAAAATGACTATAGTTGAAGAGGTAATGGCCCCTAAACTATGTTCTGGGATGAAAAATACAGCTTCAGTGAAATCCGTTTGCAAATCGGAGTGATAGATTAGAATCTAGAGCCAACGGTACGTTTTCTATGTTAAACCACTACACCATTGAAAAACTGGTTACGTTTGCAATCGAAAGAAAAATTACTATAGTTGAAGAGGTAATGGCCCCTAAACTATGTTCTGGGATGAAAAATACAGCTTCAGTAAAATCCATTTGCAAATCGGAGTGATAGATTAGAATCTAGAGCCAACGGTACGTTTTCTATGTTAAACCATTACACCATTGAAAAACTAGTTACGTTTGCAATCGAAAGAAAAATGACTATAGTTGAAGAGGTAATGGCCCCTAACCTATGTTCTGGGATGAAAAATACAGCTTCAGTGAAATCCGTTTGCAAATCGGAGTGATAGATTAGAATGTAGAGCCAACGGTAAGTTTTCTATGTTAAACCATTACACCATTGAAAAACTGGTTACGTTTGCAATTGAAAGAAAAATGACTATAGTTGAAGAAGTAATGGCCCCTAAACTATGTTCTGGGATGAAAGTTACAGCTTCAGTGAAATCCGTTTGCAAATCGGAGTGATAGATTAGAATCTAGAGCCAACGGTACGTTTTCTATGTTAAACCATTACACCATTGAAAAACTGGTTACGTTTGCAATCGAAAGAAAAATGACTATAGTTGAAGAGGTAATGGCCCCTAAACTATGTTCTGGGATGAAAGTTACAGCTTCAGTGAAATCCGTTTGCAAATCGGAGTGATAGATTAGAATCTAGAGCCAACAGTACGTTTTCTATGTTAAACCATTACACCATTGAAAAACTGGTTACGTTTGCAATCGAAAGAAAAATGACTATAGTTGAAGAGGTAATGGCCCCTAAACTATGTTCTGGGATGAAAAATACAGCTTCAGTGAAATCCGTTTGCAAATCGGAGTGATAGATTAGAATCTAGAGCCAACGGTAAGTTTTCTATGTTAAACCATTACACCATTGAAAAACTGGTTACGTTTGCAATCGATAGAAAAATGACTATAGTTGAAGAGGTAATGGCCCCTAAACTATGTTCTGGGATGAAAAATACAGCTTCAGTGAAATCCGTTTGCAAATCGGAGTGATAGATTAGAATCTAGAGCCAACGGTACGTTTTCTATGTTAAACCACTACACCATTGAAAAACTAGTTACGTTTGCAATCGAAAGAAAAATGACTATAGTTGAAGAGGTAATGGCCCCTAACCTATGTTCTGGGATGAAAAATACAGCTTCAGTGAAATCCGTTTGCAAATCGGAGTGATAGATTAGAATCTAGAGCCAACGGTAAGTTTTCTATGTTAAACCATTACACCATTGAAAAAATGGTTACGTTTGCAATTGAAAGAAAAATGACTATAGTTGAAGAAGTAATGGCCCCTAAACTATGTTCTGGGATGAAAGTTACAGCTTCAGTGAAATCCGTTTGCAAATCGGAGTGATAAATTAGAATCTAGAGCCAACGGTAAGTTTTCTATGTTAAACCATTACACCATTGAAAAACTGGTTACGTTTGCAATCGAAAGAAAAATGACTATAGTTGAAGAGGTAATGGCCCCTAAACTATGTTCTGGGATGAAAAATACAGCTTCAGTGAAATCCGTTTGCAAATCGGAGTGATAGATTAGAATCTAGAGCCAACGGTAAGTTTTCTATGTTAAACCATTACACCATTGAAAAACTGGTTACGTTTGCAATTGAAAGAAAAATGACTATAGTTGAAGAAGTAATGGCCCCTAAACTATGTTCTGGGATGAAAGTTACAGCTTCAGTGAAATCCGTTTGCAAATCGGAGTGATAGATTAGAATCTAGAGCCAACGGTAAGTTTTCTATGTTAAACCATTACACCATTGAAAAACTGGTTACGTTTGCAATCGAAAGATAAATGACTATAGTTGAAGAGGTAATGGCCCCTAAACTATGTTCTGGGATGAAAGTTACAGCTTCAGTGAAATCCGTTTGCAAATCGGAGTGATAGATTAGAATCTAGAGCCAACGGTACGTTTTCTATGTTAAACCATTACACCATTGAAAAACTGGTTACGTTTGCAATCGAAAGAAAAATGACTATAGTTGAAGAGGTAATGGCCCCTAAACTATGTTCTGGGATGAAAAATACAGCTTCAGTGAAATCCGTTTGCAAATCGGAGTGATAGATTAGAATCTAGAGCCAACGGTAAGTTTTCTATGTTAAACCATTACACCATTGAAAAACTGGTTACGTTTGCAATTGAAAGAAAAATGACTATAGTTGAAGAAGTAATGGCCCCTAAACTATGTTCTGGGATAAAAGTTACAGCTTCAGTGAAATCCGTTTGCAAATCGGAGTGATAGATTAGAATCTAGAGCCAACGGTAAGTTTTCTATGTTAAACCATTACACCATTGAAAAACTGGTTACGTTTGCAATCGAAAGATAAATGACTATAGTTGAAGAGGTAATGGCCCCTAAACTATGTTCTGGGATGAAAAATACAGTTTCAGTGAAATCCGTTTGCAAATCGGAGTGATAGATTAGAATCTAGAGCCAACGGTAAGTTTTCTATGTTAAACCATTACACCATTGGAAAACTGGTTACGTTTGCAATCGAAAGAAAAATGACTATAGTTGAAGAGGTAATGGCCCCTAAACTATGTTCTGGGATGAAAAATACAGCTTCAGTGAAATCCGTTTGCAAATCGGAGTGATAGATTAGAATCTAGAGCCAACGGTAAGTTTTCTATGTTAAACCATTACACCATTGAAAAACTGGTTACGTTTGCAATCGAAAGAAAAATGACTATAGTTGAAGAGGTAATGGCCCCTAAACTATGTTCTGGGATGAAAGTTACAGCTTCAGTGAAATCCGTTTGCAAATCGGAGTGATAGATTAGAATCTAGAGCCAACGGTACGTTTTATATGTTAAACCATTACACCATTGAAAAACTGGTTACGTTTGCAATCGAAAGAAAAATGACTATAGTTGAAGAGGTAATGGCCCCTAAACTATGTTCTGGGATGAAAAATACAGCTTCAGTGAAATCCGTTTGCAAATCGGAGTGATAGATTAGAATCTAGAGCCAACGGTACGTTTTCTATGTTAAACCATTACACCATTGAAAAACTGGTTACGTCTGCAATCGAAAGAAAAATGACTATAGTTGAAGAGGTAATGGCCCCTAAACTATGTTCTGGGATGAAAGTTACAGCTTCAGTGAAATCCGTTTGCAAATCGGAGTGATAGATTAGAATCTAGAGCCAACGGTAAGTTTTCTATGTTAAACCATTACACCATTGAAAAACTGGTTACGTTTGCAATCGAAAGAAAAATGACTATAGTTGAAGAGGTAATGGCCCCTAAACTATGTTCTGGGATGAAAAATACAGCTTCAGTGAAATCCGTTTGCAAATCGGAGTGATAGATTAGAATCTAGAGCCAACGGTAAGTTTTCTATGTTAAACCATTACACCATTGAAAAACTGGTTACGTTTGCAATCGAAAGAAAAATGACTATAGTTGAAGAGGTAATGGCCCCTAAACTATGTTCTGGGATGAAAAATACAGCTTCAGTGAAATCCGTTTGCAAATCGGAGTGATAGATTAGAATCTAGAGCCAACGGTAAGTTTTCTATGTTAAACCATTACACCATTGAAAAACTGGTTACGTTTGCAATCGAAAGAAAAATGACTATAGTTGAAGAGGTAATGGCCCCTAAACTATGTTCTGGGATGAAAGTTACAGCTTCAGTGAAATCCGTTTGCAAATCGGAGTGATAGATTAGAATCTAGAGCCAACGGTACGTTTTCTATGTTAAACCATTACACCATTGAAAAACTGGTTACGTTTGCAATCGAAAGAAAAATGACTATAGTTGAAGAGGTAATGGCCCCTAAACTATGTTCTGGGATGAAAGTTACAGCTTCAGTGAAATCCGTTTGCAAATCGGAGTGATAGATTAGAATCTAGAGCCAACGGTACGTTTTCTATGTTAAACCATTACACCATTGAAAAACTGGTTACGTTTGCAATCGAAAGAAAAATGACTATAGTTGAAGAGGTAATGGCCCCTAAACTATGTTCTGGGATGAAAAATACAGCTTCAGTGAAATCCGTTTGCAAATCGGAGTGATAGATTAGAATCTAGAGCCAACGGTACGTTTTCTATGTTAAACCACTACACCATTGAAAAACTGGTTACGTTTGCAATCGAAAGAAAAATTACTATAGTTGAAGAGGTAATGGCCCCTAAACTATGTTCTGGGATGAAAAATACAGCTTCAGTAAAATCCGTTTGCAAATCGGAGTGATAGATTAGAATCTAGAGCCAACGGTACGTTTTCTATGTTAAACCATTACACCATTGAAAAACTAGTTACGTTTGCAATCGAAAGAAAAATGACTATAGTTGAAGAGGTAATGGCCCCTAAACTATGTTCTGGGATGAAAGTCACAGCTTCAGTGAAATCCGTTTGCAAATCGGAGTGATAGATTAGAATCTAGAGCCAACGGTAAGTTTTCTATGTTAAACCATTACACCATTGAAAAACTGGTTACGTTTGCAATCGAAAGAAAAATGACTATAATTGAAGAGGTAATGGCCCCTAAACTATGTTCTGGGATGAAAAATACAGCTTCAGTGAAATCCGTTTGCAAATCGGAGTGATAGATTAGAATCTAGAGCCAACGGTACGTTTTCTATGTTAAATCATTACACCATTGAAAAACTGGTTACGTCTGCAATCGAAAGAAAAATGACTATAGTTGAAGAGGTAATGGCCCCTAAACTATGTTCTGGGATGAAAGTTACAGCTTCAGTGAAATCCGTTTGCAAATCGGAGTGATAGATTAGAATCTAGAGCCAACGGTACGTTTTCTATGTTAAACCATTACACCATTAAAAAACTGGTTACGTTTGCAATCGAAAGAAAAATGACTATAGTTGAAGAGGTAATGGCCCCTAAACTATGTTCTGGGATGAAAGTCACAGCTTCAGTGAAATCCGTTTGCAAATCGGAGTGATAGATTAGAATCTAGAGCCAACGGTAAGTTTTCTATGTTAAACCATTACACCATTGAAAAACTGGTTACGTTTGCAATCGAAAGAAAAATGACTATAATTGAAGAGGTAATGGCCCCTAAACTATGTTCTGGGATGAAAAATACAGCTTCAGTGAAATCCGTTTGCAAATCGGAGTGATAGATTAGAATCTAGAGCCAACGGTACGTTTTCTATGTTAAACCATTACACCATTGAAAAACTGGTTACGTCTGCAATCGAAAGAAAAATGACTATAGTTGAAGAGGTAATGGCCCCTAAACTATGTTCTGGGATGAAAAATACAGCTTCAGTGAAATCCGTTTGCAAATCGGAGTGATAGATTAGAATCTAGAGCCAACGGTACGTTTTCTATGTTAAACCATTACACCATTGAAAAACTGGTTACGTCTGCAATCGAAAGAAAAATGACTATAGTTGAAGAGGTAATGGCCCCTAAACTATGTTCTGGGATGAAAAATACAGTTTCAGTGAAATCCGTTTGCAAATCGGAGTGATAGATTAGAATCTAGAGCCAACGGTACGTTTTCTATGTTAAACCATTACACCATTGAAAAACTGGTTACGTTTGCAATCGAAAGAAAAATGACTATAGTTGAAGAGGTAATGGCCCCTAAACTATGTTCTGGGATGAAAGTTACAGCTTCAGTGAAATCCGTTTGCAAATCGGAGTGATAGATTAGAATCTAGAGCCAACGGTACGTTTTCTATGTTAAACCATTACACCATTGAAAAACTGGTTACGTTTGCAATCGAAAGAAAAATGACTATAGTTGAAGAGGTAATGGCCCCTAAACTATGTTCTGGGATGAAAAATACAGTTTCAGTGAAATCCGTTTGCAAATCGGAGTGATAGATTAGAATCTAGAGCCAACGGTACGTTTTCTATGTTAAACCATTACACCATTGAAAAACTGGTTACGTTTGCAATCGAAAGAAAAATGACTATAGTTGAAGAGGTAATGGCCCCTAAACTATGTTCTGGGATGAAAAATACAGCTTCAGTGAAATCCGTTTGCAAATCGGAGTGATAGATTAGAATCTAGAGCCAACGGTACGTTTTCTATGTTAAACCACTACACCATTGAAAAACTGGTTACGTTTGCAATCGAAAGAAAAATTACTATAGTTGAAGAGGTAATGGCCCCTAAACTATGTTCTGGGATGAAAAATACAGCTTCAGTAAAATCCATTTGCAAATCGGAGTGATAGATTAGAATCTAGAGCCAACGGTACGTTTTCTATGTTAAACCATTACACCATTGAAAAACTAGTTACGTTTGCAATCGAAAGAAAAATGACTATAGTTGAAGAGGTAATGGCCCCTAACCTATGTTCTGGGATGAAAAATACAGCTTCAGTGAAATCCGTTTGCAAATCGGAGTGATAGATTAGAATGTAGAGCCAACGGTAAGTTTTCTATGTTAAACCATTACACCATTGAAAAACTGGTTACGTTTGCAATTGAAAGAAAAATGACTATAGTTGAAGAAGTAATGGCCCCTAAACTATGTTCTGGGATGAAAGTTACAGCTTCAGTGAAATCCGTTTGCAAATCGGAGTGATAGATTAGAATCTAGAGCCAACGGTACGTTTTCTATGTTAAACCATTACACCATTGAAAAACTGGTTACGTTTGCAATCGAAAGAAAAATGACTATAGTTGAAGAGGTAATGGCCCCTAAACTATGTTCTGGGATGAAAAATACAGTTTCAGTGAAATCCGTTTGCAAATCGGAGTGATAGATTAGAATCTAGAGCCAACGGTACGTTTTCTATGTTAAACCATTACACCATTGAAAAACTGGTTACGTTTGCAATCGAAAGAAAAATGACTATAGTTGAAGAGGTAATGGCCCCTAAACTATGTTCTGGGATGAAAAATACAGCTTCAGTGAAATCCGTTTGCAAATCGGAGTGATAGATTAGAATCTAGAGCCAACGGTACGTTTTCTATGTTAAACCACTACACCATTGAAAAACTGGTTACGTTTGCAATCGAAAGAAAAATTACTATAGTTGAAGAGGTAATGGCCCCTAAACTATGTTCTGGGATGAAAAATACAGCTTCAGTAAAATCCATTTGCAAATCGGAGTGATAGATTAGAATCTAGAGCCAACGGTACGTTTTCTATGTTAAACCATTACACCATTGAAAAACTAGTTACGTTTGCAATCGAAAGAAAAATGACTATAGTTGAAGAGGTAATGGCCCCTAACCTATGTTCTGGGATGAAAAATACAGCTTCAGTGAAATCCGTTTGCAAATCGGAGTGATAGATTAGAATGTAGAGCCAACGGTAAGTTTTCTATGTTAAACCATTACACCATTGAAAAACTGGTTACGTTTGCAATTGAAAGAAAAATGACTATAGTTGAAGAAGTAATGGCCCCTAAACTATGTTCTGGGATGAAAGTTACAGCTTCAGTGAAATCCGTTTGCAAATCGGAGTGATAGATTAGAATCTAGAGCCAACGGTACGTTTTCTATGTTAAACCATTACACCATTGAAAAACTGGTTACGTTTGCAATCGAAAGAAAAATGACTATAGTTGAAGAGGTAATGGCCCCTAAACTATGTTCTGGGATGAAAGTTACAGCTTCAGTGAAATCCGTTTGCAAATCGGAGTGATAGATTAGAATCTAGAGCCAACGGTACGTTTTCTATGTTAAACCATTACACCATTGAAAAACTGGTTACGTTTGCAATCGAAAGAAAAATGACTATAGTTGAAGAGGTAATGGCCCCTAAACTATGTTCTGGGATGAAAAATACAGCTTCAGTGAAATCCGTTTGCAAATCGGAGTGATAGATTAGAATCTAGAGCCAACGGTAAGTTTTCTATGTTAAACCATTACACCATTGAAAAACTGGTTACGTTTGCAATCGATAGAAAAATGACTATAGTTGAAGAGGTAATGGCCCCTAAACTATGTTCTGGGATGAAAAATACAGCTTCAGTGAAATCCGTTTGCAAATCGGAGTGATAGATTAGAATCTAGAGCCAACGGTACGTTTTCTATGTTAAACCACTACACCATTGAAAAACTAGTTACGTTTGCAATCGAAAGAAAAATGACTATAGTTGAAGAGGTAATGGCCCCTAACCTATGTTCTGGGATGAAAAATACAGCTTCAGTGAAATCCGTTTGCAAATCGGAGTGATAGATTAGAATCTAGAGCCAACGGTAAGTTTTCTATGTTAAACCATTACACCATTGAAAAAATGGTTACGTTTGCAATTGAAAGAAAAATGACTATAGTTGAAGAAGTAATGGCCCCTAAACTATGTTCTGGGATGAAAGTTACAGCTTCAGTGAAATCCGTTTGCAAATCGGAGTGATAAATTAGAATCTAGAGCCAACGGTAAGTTTTCTATGTTAAACCATTACACCATTGAAAAACTGGTTACGTTTGCAATCGAAAGAAAAATGACTATAGTTGAAGAGGTAATGGCCCCTAAACTATGTTCTGGGATGAAAAATACAGCTTCAGTGAAATCCGTTTGCAAATCGGAGTGATAGATTAGAATCTAGAGCCAACGGTAAGTTTTCTATGTTAAACCATTACACCATTGAAAAACTGGTTACGTTTGCAATTGAAAGAAAAATGACTATAGTTGAAGAAGTAATGGCCCCTAAACTATGTTCTGGGATGAAAGTTACAGCTTCAGTGAAATCCGTTTGCAAATCGGAGTGATAGATTAGAATCTAGAGCCAACGGTAAGTTTTCTATGTTAAACCATTACACCATTGAAAAACTGGTTACGTTTGCAATCGAAAGATAAATGACTATAGTTGAAGAGGTAATGGCCCCTAAACTATGTTCTGGGATGAAAGTTACAGCTTCAGTGAAATCCGTTTGCAAATCGGAGTGATAGATTAGAATCTAGAGCCAACGGTACGTTTTCTATGTTAAACCATTACACCATTGAAAAACTGGTTACGTTTGCAATCGAAAGAAAAATGACTATAGTTGAAGAGGTAATGGCCCCTAAACTATGTCCTGGGATGAAAGTTACAGCTTCAGTGAAATCCGTTTGCAAATCGGAGTGATAGATTAGAATCTAGAGCCAACGGTACGTTTTCTATGTTAAACCATTACACCATTGAAAAACTGGTTACGTTTGCAATCGAAAGAAAAATGACTATAGTTGAAGAGGTAATGGCCCCTAAACTATGTTCTGGGATGAAAAATACAGCTTCAGGGAAATCCGTTTGCAAATCGGAGTGATAGATTAGAATCTAGAGCCAACGGTAAGTTTTCTATGTTAAACCATTACACCATTGAAAAACTGGTTACGTTTGCAATCGAAAGAAAAATGACTATAGTTGAAGAGGTAATGGCCCCTAAACTATGTTCTGGGATGAAAAATACAGCTTCAGTGAAATCCGTTTGCAAATCGGAGTGATAGATTAGAATCTAGAGCCAACGGTAAGTTTTCTATGTTAAACAATTACACCATTGAAAAACTGGTTATGTTTGCAATCGAAAGAAAAATGACTATAGTTGAAGAGGTAATGGCCCCTAAACTATGTTCTGGGATGAAAAATACAGTTTCAGTGAAATCCGTTTGCAAATCGGAGTGATAGATTAGAATCTAGAGCCAACGGTAAGTTTTCTATGTTAAACCATTACACCATTGAAAAACTGGTTACGTTTGCAATCGAAAGAAAAATGACTATAGTTGAAGAGGTAATGGCCCCTAAACTATGTTCTGGGATGAAAAATACAGCTTCAGTGAAATCCGTTTGCAAATCGGAGTGATAGATTAGAATCTAGAGCCAACGGTAAGTTTTCTATGTTAAACCATTACACCATTGAAAAACTGGTTACGTTTGCAATCGAAAGAAAAATGACTATAGTTGAAGAGGTAATGGCCCCTAAACTATGTTCTGGGATGAAAAAAAAACAGCTTCAGTGAAATCCGTTTGCAAATCGGAGTGATAGATTAGAATCTAGAGCCAACGGTAAGTTTTCTATGTTAAACCATTACACCATTGAAAAACTGGTTACGTTTGCAATCGAAAAAAAAATGACTATAGTTGAAGAGGTAATGGCCCCTAAACTATGTTCTGGGATGAAAAATACAGCTTCAGTGAAATCCGTTTGCAAATCGGAGTGCTAGATTAGAATCTAGAGCCAACGGTACGTTTTCTATGTTAAACCACTACACCATTGAAAAACTAGTTACGTTTGCAATCGAAAGAAAAATGACTATAGTTGAAGAGGTAATGGCCCCTAACCTATGTTCTGGGTTGAAAAATACAGCTTCAGTGAAATCCGTTTGCAAATTGGAGTGATAGATTAGAATCTAGAGCCAACGGTACGTTTTCTATGTTAAACCATTACACCATTGAAAAACTGGTTACGTCTGCAATCGAAAGAAAAATGACTATAGTTGAAGAGGTAATGGCCCCTAAACTATGTTCTGGGATGAAAGTTACAGCTTCAGTGAAATCCGTTTGCAAATCGGAGTGATAGATTAGAATCTAGAGCCAACGGTACGTTTTCTATGTTAAACCATTACACCATTGAAAAACTGGTTACGTTTGCAATCGAAAGAAAAATGACTATAGTTGAAGAGGTAATGGCCCCTAAACTATGTTCTGGGATGAAAGTTACAGCTTCAGTGAAATCCGTTTGCAAATCGGAGTGATAGATTAGAATCTAGAGCCAACGGTAAGTTTTCTATGTTAAACCATTACACCATTGAAAAACTGGTTACGTTTGCAATCGAAAGAAAAATGACTATAGTTGAAGAGGTAATGGCCCCTAAACTATGTTCTGGGATGAAAAATACAGCTTCAGTGAAATCCGTTTGCAAATCGGAGTGATAGATTAGAATCTAGAGGCAACGGTAAGTTTTCTATGTTAAACCATTACACCATTGAAAAACTGGTTACGTTTGCAATCGAAAGAAAAATGACTATAGTTGAAGAGGTAATGGCCCCTAAACTATGTTCTGGGATGAAAAATACAGCTTCAGTGAAATCCGTTTGCAAATCGGAGTGATAGATTAGAATCTAGAGCCAACGGTAAGTTTTCTATGTTAAACCATTACACCACTGAAAAACTGGTTACGTTTGCAATCGAAAGAAAAATGACTATAGTTGAAGAGGTAATGGCCCCTAAACTATGTTCTGGGATGAAAGTTACAGCTTCAGTGAAATCCGTTTGCAAATCGGAGTGATAGATTAGAATCTAGAGCCAACGGTACGTTTTATATGTTAAACCATTACACCATTGAAAAACTGGTTACGTTTGCAATCGAAAGAAAAATGACTATAGTTGAAGAGGTAATGGCCCCTAAACTATGTTCTGGGATGAAAAATACAGCTTCAGTGAAATCCGTTTGCAAATCGGAGTGCTAGATTAGAATCTAGAGCCAACGGTACGTTTTCTATGTTAAACCACTACACCATTGAAAAACTGGTTACGTTTGCAATCGAAAGAAAAATTACTATAGTTGAAGAGGTAATGGCCCCTAAACTATGTTCTGGGATGAAAAATACAGCTTCAGTAAAATCCGTTTGCAAATCGGAGTGATAGATTAGAATCTAGAGCCAACGGTAAGTTTTCTATGTTAAACCATTACACCATTGAAAAACTAGTTACGTTTGCAATCGAAAGAAAAATGACTATAGTTGAAGAGGTAATGGCCCCTAACCTATGTTCTGGGATGAAAAATACAGCTTCAGTGAAATCCGTTTGCAAATCGGAGTGATAGATTAGAATCTAGAGCCAACGGTAAGTTTTCTATGTTAAACCATTACACCATTGAAAAAATGGTTACGTTTGCAATTGAAAGAAAAATGACTATAGTTGAAGAAGTAATGGCCCCTAAACTATGTTCTGGGATGAAAGTTACAGCTTCAGTGAAATCCGTTTGCAAATCGGAGTGATAAATTAGAATCTAGAGCCAACGGTAAGTTTTCTATGTTAAACCATTACACCATTGAAAAACTGGTTACGTTTGCAATCGAAAGAAAAATGACTATAGTTGAAGAGGTAATGGCCCCTAAACTATGTTCTGGGATGAAAAATACAGCTTCAGTGAAATCCGTTTGCAAATCGGAGTGATAGATTAGAATCTAGAGCCAACGGTAAGTTTTCTATGTTAAACCATTACACCATTGAAAAACTGGTTACGTTTGCAATTGAAAGAAAAATGACT
Organism: Hyperolius riggenbachi; assembly: GCF_040937935.1. Classification (NCBI taxonomy): domain Eukaryota; kingdom Metazoa; phylum Chordata; class Amphibia; order Anura; family Hyperoliidae; genus Hyperolius; species Hyperolius riggenbachi. The sequence continues at coordinate 151,448,362 of NC_090656.1, read as the reverse complement.
ATAGTTGAAGAAGTAATGGCCCCTAAACTATGTTCTGGGATGAAAGTTACAGCTTCAGTGAAATCCGTTTGCAAATCGGAGTGATAGATTAGAATCTAGAGCCAACGGTAAGTTTTCTATGTTAAACCATTACACCATTGAAAAACTGGTTACGTTTGCAATCGAAAGATAAATGACTATAGTTGAAGAGGTAATGGCCCCTAAACTATGTTCTGGGATGAAAGTTACAGCTTCAGTGAAATCCGTTTGCAAATCGGAGTGATAGATTAGAATCTAGAGCCAACGGTACGTTTTCTATGTTAAACCATTACACCATTGAAAAACTGGTTACGTTTGCAATCGAAAGAAAAATGACTATAGTTGAAGAGGTAATGGCCCCTAAACTATGTTCTGGGATGAAAGTTACAGCTTCAGTGAAATCCGTTTGCAAATCGGAGTGATAGATTAGAATCTAGAGCCAACGGTACGTTTTCTATGTTAAACCATTACACCATTGAAAAACTGGTTACGTTTGCAATCGAAAGAAAAATGACTATAGTTGAAGAGGTAATGGCCCCTAAACTATGTTCTGGGATGAAAAATACAGCTTCAGTGAAATCCGTTTGCAAATCGGAGTGATAGATTAGAATCTAGAGCCAACGGTAAGTTTTCTATGTTAAACCATTACACCATTGAAAAACTGGTTACGTTTGCAATCGAAAGAAAAATGACTATAGTTGAAGAGGTAATGGCCCCTAAACTATGTTCTGGGATGAAAAATACAGCTTCAGTGAAATCCGTTTGCAAATCGGAGTGATAGATTAGAATCTAGAGCCAACGGTAAGTTTTCTATGTTAAACAATTACACCATTGAAAAACTGGTTATGTTTGCAATCGAAAGAAAAATGACTATAGTTGAAGAGGTAATGGCCCCTAAACTATGTTCTGGGATGAAAAATACAGTTTCAGTGAAATCCGTTTGCAAATCGGAGTGATAGATTAGAATCTAGAGCCAACGGTAAGTTTTCTATGTTAAACCATTACACCATTGAAAAACTGGTTACGTTTGCAATCGAAAGAAAAATGACTATAGTTGAAGAGGTAATGGCCCCTAAACTATGTTCTGGGATGAAAAATACAGCTTCAGTGAAATCCGTTTGCAAATCGGAGTGATAGATTAGAATCTAGAGCCAACGGTAAGTTTTCTATGTTAAACCATTACACCATTGAAAAACTGGTTACGTTTGCAATCGAAAGAAAAATGACTATAGTTGAAGAGGTAATGGCCCCTAAACTATGTTCTGGGATGAAAAATACAGCTTCAGTGAAATCCGTTTGCAAATCGGAGTGATAGATTAGAATCTAGAGCCAACGGTAAGTTTTCTATGTTAAACCATTACACCATTGAAAAACTGGTTACGTTTGCAATCGAAAGAAAAATGACTATAGTTGAAGAGGTAATGGCCCCTAAACTATGTTCTGGGATGAAAGTTACAGCTTCAGTGAAATCCGTTTGCAAATCGGAGTGATAGATTAGAATCTAGAGCCAACGGTACGTTTTCTATGTTAAACCATTACACCATTGAAAAACTGGTTACGTTTGCAATCGAAAGAAAAATGACTATAGTTGAAGAGGTAATGGCCCCTAAACTATGTTCTGGGATGAAAAATACAGCTTCAGTGAAATCCGTTTGCAAATCGGAGTGATAGATTAGAATCTAGAGCCAACGGTACGTTTTCTATGTTAAACCATTACACCATTGAAAAACTGGTTACGTCTGCAATCGAAAGAAAAATGAATATAGTTGAAGAGGTAATGGCCCCTAAACTATGTTCTGGGATGAAAGTTACAGCTTCAGTGAAATCCGTTTGCAAATCGGAGTGATAGATTAGAATCTAGAGCCAACGGTAAGTTTTCTATGTTAAACCATTACACCATTGAAAAACTGGTTACGTTTGCAATCGAAAGAAAAATGACTATAGTTGAAGAGGTAATGGCCCCTAAACTATGTTCTGGGATGAAAAATACAGCTTCAGTGAAATCCGTTTGCAAATCGGAGTGATAGATTAGAATCTAGAGCCAACGGTAAGTTTTCTATGTTAAACCATTACACCATTGAAAAACTGGTTACGTTTGCAATCGAAAGAAAAATGACTATAGTTGAAGAGGTAATGGCCCCTAAACTATGTTCTGGGATGAAAAATACAGCTTCAGTGAAATCCGTTTGCAAATCGGAGTGATAGATTAGAATCTAGAGCCAACGGCAAGTTTTCTATGTTAAACCATTACACCATTGAAAAACTGGTTACGTTTGCAATCGAAAGAAAAATGACTATAGTTGAAGAGGTAATGGCCCCTAAACTATGTTCTGGGATGAAAGTTACAGCTTCAGTGAAATCCGTTTGCAAATCGGAGTGATAGATTAGAATCTAGAGCCAACGGTACGTTTTCTATGTTAAACCATTACACCATTGAAAAACTGGTTACGTTTGCAATCGAAAGAAAAATGACTATAGTTGAAGAGGTAATGGCCCCTAAACTATGTTCTGGGATGAAAAATACAGCTTCAGTGAAATCCGTTTGCAAATCGGAGTGATAGATTAGAATCTAGAGCCAACGGTACGTTTTCTATGTTAAACCACTACACCATTGAAAAACTGGTTACGTTTGCAATCGAAAGAAAAATTACTATAGTTGAAGAGGTAATGGCCCCTAAACTATGTTCTGGGATGAAAAATACAGCTTCAGTAAAATCCGTTTGCAAATCGGAGTGATAGATTAGAATCTAGAGCCAACGGTACGTTTTCTATGTTAAACCATTACACCATTGAAAAACTAGTTACGTTTGCAATCGAAAGAAAAATGACTATAGTTGAAGAGGTAATGGCCCCTAAACTATGTTCTGGGATGAAAGTTACAGCTTCAGTGAAATCTGTTTGCAAATCGGAGTGATAGATTAGAATCTAGAGCCAACGGTAAGTTTTCTATGTTAAACCATTACACCATTGAAAAACTGGTTACGTTTGCAATCGAAAGAAAAATGACTATAATTGAAGAGGTAATGGCCCCTAAACTATGTTCTGGGATGAAAAATACAGCTTCAGTGAAATCCGTTTGCAAATCGGAGTGATAGATTAGAATCTAGAGCCAACGGTACGTTTTCTATGTTAAACCATTACACCATTGAAAAACTGGTTACGTCTGCAATCGAAAGAAAAATGACTATAGTTGAAGAGGTAATGGCCCCTAAACTATGTTCTGGGATGAAAGTTACAGCTTCAGTGAAATCCGTTTGCAAATCGGAGTGATAGATTAGAATCTAGAGCCAACGGTACGTTTTCTATGTTAAACCATTACACCATTAAAAAACTGGTTACGTTTGCAATCGAAAGAAAAATGACTATAGTTGAAGAGGTAATGGCCCCTAAACTATGTTCTGGGATGAAAAATACAGCTTCAGTGAAATCCGTTTGCAAATCGGAGTGATAGATTAGAATCTAGAGCCAACGGTAAGTTTTCTATGTTAAACCATTACACCATTGAAAAACTGGTTACGTTTGGAATCGAAAGAAAAATGACTATAGTTGAAGAGGTAATGGCCCCTAAACTATGTTCTGGGATGAAAAATACAGCTTCAGTGAAATCCGTTTGCAAATCGGAGTGATAGATTAGAATCTAGAGCCAACGGTACGTTTTCTATGTTAAACCATTGCCGTTGGCTCTAGATTCTAATCTATCACTCCGATTTGCAAACGGATTTCACTGAAGCTGTATTTTTCATCCCAGAACATAGTTTAGGGGCCATTACCTCTTCAACTATAGTCATTTTTCTTTCGATTGCAAACGTAACCAGTTTTTCAATGGTGTAATGGTTTAACATAGAAAACTTACCGTTGGCTCTAGATTCTAATCTATCACTCCGATTTGCAAACGGATTTCACTGAAGCTGTATTTTTCATCCCAGAACATAGTTTAGGGGCCATTACCTCTTCAACTATACCATTGAAAAACTGGTTACGTCTGCAATCGAAAGAAAAATGACTATAGTTGAAGAGGTAATGGCCCCTAAACTATGTTCTGGGATGAAAGTTACAGCTTCAGTGAAATCCGTTTGCAAATCGGAGTGATAGATTAGAATCTAGAGCCAACGGTACGTTTTCTATGTTAAACCATTACACCATTGAAAAACTGGTTACGTTTGCAATCGAAAGAAAAATGACTATAGTTGAAGAGGTAATGGCCCCTAAACTATGTTCTGGGATGAAAAATACAGTTTCAGTGAAATCCGTTTGCAAATCGGAGTGATAGATTAGAATCTAGAGCCAACGGTACGTTTTCTATGTTAAACCATTACACCATTGAAAAACTGGTTACATTTGCAATCGAAAGAAAAATGACTATAGTTGAAGAGGTAATGGCCCCTAAACTATGTTCTGGGATGAAAAATACAGCTTCAGTGAAATCCGTTTGCAAATCGGAGTGATAGATTAGAATCTAGAGCCAACGGTACGTTTTCTATGTTAAACCACTACACCATTGAAAAACTGGTTACGTTTGCAATCGAAAGAAAAATTACTATAGTTGAAGAGGTAATGGCCCCTAAACTATGTTCTGGGATGAAAAATACAGCTTCAGTAAAATCCATTTGCAAATCGGAGTGATAGATTAGAATCTAGAGCCAACGGTACGTTTTCTATGTTAAACCATTACACCATTGAAAAACTAGTTACGTTTGCAATCGAAAGAAAAATGACTATAGTTGAAGAGGTAATGGCCCCTAACCTATGTTCTGGGATGAAAAATACAGCTTCAGTGAAATCCGTTTGCAAATCGGAGTGATAGATTAGAATGTAGAGCCAACGGTAAGTTTTCTATGTTAAACCATTACACCATTGAAAAACTGGTTACGTTTGCAATTGAAAGAAAAATGACTATAGTTGAAGAAGTAATGGCCCCTAAACTATGTTCTGGGATGAAAGTTACAGCTTCAGTGAAATCCGTTTGCAAATCGGAGTGATAGATTAGAATCTAGAGCCAACGGTACGTTTTCTATGTTAAACCATTACACCATTGAAAAACTGGTTACGTCTGCAATCGAAAGAAAAATGACTATAGTTGAAGAGGTAATGGCCCCTAAACTATGTTCTGGGATGAAAGTTACAGCTTCAGTGAAATCCGTTTGCAAATCGGAGTGATAGATTAGAATCTAGAGCCAACGGTACGTTTTCTATGTTAAACCATTACACCATTGAAAAACTGGTTACGTTTGCAATCGAAAGAAAAATGACTATAGTTGAAGAGGTAATGGCCCCTAAACTATGTTCTGGGATGAAAAATACAGCTTCAGTGAAATCCGTTTGCAAATCGGAGTGATAGATTAGAATCTAGAGCCAACGGTAAGTTTTCTATGTTAAACCATTACACCATTGAAAAACTGGTTACGTTTGCAATCGAAAGAAAAATGACTATAGTTGAAGAGGTAATGGCCCCTAAACTATGTTCTGGGATGAAAGTTACAGCTTCAGTGAAATCCGTTTGCAAATCGGAGTGATAGATTAGAATCTAGAGCCAACGGTAAGTTTTCTATGTTAAACCATTACACCATTGAAAAACTGGTTACGTTTGCAATCGAAAGAAAAATGACTATAGTTGAAGAGGTAATGGCCCCTAAACTATGTTCTGGGATGAAAGTTACAGCTTCAGTGAAATCCGTTTGCAAATCGGAGTGATAGATTAGAATCTAGAGCCAACGGTACGTTTTCTATGTTAAACCATTGCCGTTGGCTCTAGATTCTAATCTATCACTCCGATTTGCAAACGGATTTCACTGAAGCTGTATTTTTCATCCCAGAACATAGTTTAGGGGCCATTACCTCTTCAACTATAGTCATTTTTCTTTCGATTGCAAACGTAACCAGTTTTTCAATGGTGTAATGGTTTAACATAGAAAACTTACCGTTGGCTCTAGATTCTAATCTATCACTCCGATTTGCAAACGGATTTCACTGAAGCTGTATTTTTCATCCCAGAACATAGTTTAGGGGCCATTACCTCTTCAACTATACCATTGAAAAACTGGTTACGTCTGCAATCGAAAGAAAAATGACTATAGTTGAAGAGGTAATGGCCCCTAAACTATGTTCTGGGATGAAAGTTACAGCTTCAGTGAAATCCGTTTGCAAATCGGAGTGATAGATTAGAATCTAGAGCCAACGGTACGTTTTCTATGTTAAACCATTACACCATTGAAAAACTGGTTACGTTTGCAATCGAAAGAAAAATGACTATAGTTGAAGAGGTAATGGCCCCTAAACTATGTTCTGGGATGAAAAATACAGTTTCAGTGAAATCCGTTTGCAAATCGGAGTGATAGATTAGAATCTAGAGCCAACGGTACGTTTTCTATGTTAAACCATTACACCATTGAAAAACTGGTTACATTTGCAATCGAAAGAAAAATGACTATAGTTGAAGAGGTAATGGCCCCTAAACTATGTTCTGGGATGAAAAATACAGCTTCAGTGAAATCCGTTTGCAAATCGGAGTGATAGATTAGAATCTAGAGCCAACGGTACGTTTTCTATGTTAAACCACTACACCATTGAAAAACTGGTTACGTTTGCAATCGAAAGAAAAATTACTATAGTTGAAGAGGTAATGGCCCCTAAACTATGTTCTGGGATGAAAAATACAGCTTCAGTAAAATCCATTTGCAAATCGGAGTGATAGATTAGAATCTAGAGCCAACGGTACGTTTTCTATGTTAAACCATTACACCATTGAAAAACTAGTTACGTTTGCAATCGAAAGAAAAATGACTATAGTTGAAGAGGTAATGGCCCCTAACCTATGTTCTGGGATGAAAAATACAGCTTCAGTGAAATCCGTTTGCAAATCGGAGTGATAGATTAGAATGTAGAGCCAACGGTAAGTTTTCTATGTTAAACCATTACACCATTGAAAAACTGGTTACGTTTGCAATTGAAAGAAAAATGACTATAGTTGAAGAAGTAATGGCCCCTAAACTATGTTCTGGGATGAAAGTTACAGCTTCAGTGAAATCCGTTTGCAAATCGGAGTGATAGATTAGAATCTAGAGCCAACGGTACGTTTTCTATGTTAAACCATTACACCATTGAAAAACTGGTTACGTCTGCAATCGAAAGAAAAATGACTATAGTTGAAGAGGTAATGGCCCCTAAACTATGTTCTGGGATGAAAGTTACAGCTTCAGTGAAATCCGTTTGCAAATCGGAGTGATAGATTAGAATCTAGAGCCAACGGTACGTTTTCTATGTTAAACCATTACACCATTGAAAAACTGGTTACGTTTGCAATCGAAAGAAAAATGACTATAGTTGAAGAGGTAATGGCCCCTAAACTATGTTCTGGGATGAAAAATACAGCTTCAGTGAAATCCGTTTGCAAATCGGAGTGATAGATTAGAATCTAGAGCCAACGGTAAGTTTTCTATGTTAAACCATTACACCATTGAAAAACTGGTTACGTTTGCAATCGAAAGAAAAATGACTATAGTTGAAGAGGTAATGGCCCCTAAACTATGTTCTGGGATGAAAGTTACAGCTTCAGTGAAATCCGTTTGCAAATCGGAGTGATAGATTAGAATCTAGAGCCAACGGTAAGTTTTCTATGTTAAACCATTACACCATTGAAAAACTGGTTACGTTTGCAATCGAAAGAAAAATGACTATAGTTGAAGAGGTAATGGCCCCTAAACTATGTTCTGGGATGAAAGTTACAGCTTCAGTGAAATCCGTTTGCAAATCGGAGTGATAGATTAGAATCTAGAGCCAACGGTACGTTTTATATGTTAAACCATTACACCATTGAAAAACTGGTTACGTTTGCAATCGAAAGAAAAATGACTATAGTTGAAGAGGTAATGGCCCCTAAACTATGTTCTGGGATGAAAAATACAGCTTCAGTGAAATCCGTTTGCAAATCGGAGTGCTAGATTAGAATCTAGAGCCAACGGTACGTTTTCTATGTTAAACCACTACACCATTGAAAAACTAGTTACGTTTGCAATCGAAAGAAAAATGACTATAGTTGAAGAGGTAATGGCCCCTAACCTATGTTCTGGGATGAAAAATACAGCTTCAGTGAAATCCGTTTGCAAATCGGAGTGATAGATTAGAATCTAGAGCCAACGGTAAGTTTTCTATGTTAAACCATTACACCATTGAAAAAATGGTTACGTTTGCAATTGAAAGAAAAATGACTGGGGGCGCTGTTGAGCAGTGCCACAGACCAGATGCAGGTTCTGTGAGCTCTGCAATGCAAGCATAAGAACCGCCGACAGAACGCACTGATCAAGGCACCTAATACATCATCTGAAAGCTGATGATCCAGGCAATGCAGCGATCTCCTCGGATTTATCCTATCAGAAGCAGAACGAGCTTTTTACCTCCTCTTTCTCCACTGAGATTCAACAGAAGGTTTTCCAAGATGGCCGCCGCTCCAGCTCCACCAGCAGGCCTCAGCCCTTCGCACAGCTCATCTGGAGCACCTGGACAGAGAGCGCCTCCTTCCCCTGTGTTCACAGCCTCCCGCCCACCTGGCCAAGGTATGTCTGACCCTCAAAATCAGGCTCCTTCCCCTGGCCGAGCTGCCGCTGTATCTTCCACGGAGGCCTGTGACGTCATCGCGGGGGGGACGCGAACAAACGGTCGCATGGAACGCTAGCTCACGCGTACAAACGGACGCATCCCAGACTAAATTTAATAGTCCATGCGAACTTTCTGATGCATCGAACGCGACCTCAAGCAACACTAAAGGCGACGGTTTGGTCGCATCCGCACCATTATCACCTATGGGACCATGCGAATTTTCAGGCGCAACAGTAGTGACACCAACCTATGGAACAGGCGTACTTTTTGACGCCTCAGCATCTATGGCTCAATGTGATCCAAGCATAATTCCTAACGTGCCCCGAATGAGCCCAGCTAACATCTCTGGAGTGCAAATTGGTGGAATGACAGCTGAACAGATGCTTACAACCATCACTAACATTTTTAGGGCAGAACTGAAAGCTGAGCTAAAACTGGCGGTTACTTAACTAACTGAACATATTGATGAGATTGGAGAACGAGTAACTGCCCTAGAAACCCAAGCCGATGATATAGTCATAGTCACCAATGCCAACTCAGCGACCATAGAAAAACACGATGAACGACTGGACTTCGTCGAGGACAAATTAGAGGACCTGGAGAACAGGAGCAGGAGAGGTAACGTCAGGATTCGAGGAGTCCCGGAGTCGGTGGAGGACCTTCCAGCCATGGCAGCTAACCTGTTCCATGCCCTACTCCCACAAATTGATTCAATTAGACTCCAACCAGTTCGTATTCATAGGGCCTTGGTACGCCCTAGAAACTCCGCTTTACCAAGAGACATAATTGCGAAGCTCACTAGCGAAGACATAAGAGACAAGATACTGTTGGCCGCTAGAGACCTACAAAGGCTGCCAGAGGTGCCCCAGTCTGTCCAACTCTTTGCAGACCTAGCACCAATCACGATACAAAAGAGGAGGAATATGAAACCCTACACCACAGCCCTCCAACAAGCTGCTATAAGATACAAATGGGGATTTCCCTTTGCCCTTATCTTCCGCAAGAACAACAAGCAGTTTGTTTGCAAGACCCCGGACGGGGCAGCTGAGGCCCTTACAGAAGCGGGAATATCATTTACAATTCCAGATCCAAAACCACAACAGGATCCCCAATCTCCAAAACCCAGGAGAGAACTACGACAGAACAGGGCATGGGCCTCCTCCAGGAACCTCGCATTGAACCGGGACTCCCCTGAAAGAGGACAAGTACAAGAATGATCATCATGGGGTCTCATTCCCACAAATCGAATACTCACGAAGGATTGATCTTTCTCTACCCATAACTACATCGGATCGTCAGAACTTTCAGTTTACTCTACCTGGCGAACATTGGTAACATAGTTAATGTTTCATACACTGTTTACCTCTTTTTCCTTTTGCCTACATATGTGGACGTATATATGTTAGGTTCTCTAGAACCGTATTTTCTCCTCCCTTTCACATACATAGACCAATATATGTTAATTTTCCATGCCTTATACAGTTATGTCTAGATCCTAATGTGTTTCATTTATAGGCCTTGATAGTGCATTAAATATTAGAGGTTTATTAAGCTTATATGCGGCAGTCAGCTTGCATGCTACGTCGTACCCCCAATGAGCGAAGTTTGGTGGCTAGTCACGTATTTATTGACAGTCACCCACTTGCTTGACGCAGTGACGCCTTCCGTGTTCACTGCACCACCTTGCAAACATCTTGCGAGTAGTCGCCCCATTCCCTACAATAATAAATCACACATTACCTTTTTGCTTCAGATGTCCAGCCTCCCTCTCCGTAGCTATCATAGTGTCAGACAACTGAACATTCACTCCTATTAACGTCTTGACGCACAATGCCAGGGGTCTTAGCTCACCTGCCAAGAGGAGTAAAGCTTTCAAGGCTTACACCAAACACTCTCCTGACATTATATGTATACAAGAGTCCCACTTTTCGCCCCAAAACCCCCCAAAATATTACCATAAGAAATACTCCAGGTCCTTCCTGTCTTCATACAAAAAGCGGAGCAGAGGAGTTATCACACTTCTATCTGATAATTTCCCATTTGATGTAACTACACATCTTGAAGATGATAACGGAACTTATATTATTCTTGTGGGAACCCACGAGAATAAACAATTATGTGTTGTCAATGTTTATGCTCCCCCAGAAAATCCACATTCTGTTCTCTCTAGGATATCTGAAACCCTTCTCACCCTACAATTCGATAGTTTAATTTGGGCGGGAGATTTCAACCTAGCCCCTAATGACAAAATTGATAGGACACACCCATCAAAGCAGTCAGCAGCCAAAAAGACCCAAGCATTGTTTCAGGACATATTCAAGGTCCACTCTCTTATAGATTCCTGGAGAGAACACAATCAGAATAAGAGGGGGTACTCCTACTTTTCTGCTCCTCATAACACCTACTCCCGGATTGACTTAATATTGATTCCCTCCCTTTGTGCTTCGTCCCTGGCGTACTCTAGACATATGATATGCCCGTGGTCAGACCACGAGATTTTGCTAACGGTCATGGATACTCCATTTCCCAAACCAATTAGAACTCAATGGAGACTTAACGAATCCCTACTGACTAACCCTGATATTTGCTCAAATATAGAAAGTACCCTACACAACTATTTTCAGGAGAATGCCACGGATGACATAGGGGAGGGAACCCTCTGGATCGCACACAAACCAGTGGTAAGAGGGGAACTAATGAGAATGTCAGCCAAAGTTAGGAGAGAGAAAGGCGCCAGAATATCAGAACTGGAAAGGAAGATCAACATCCTACATACTCTGAACCAAACTAACCCCTCCAGGTACCTCCAAAAGCAGATATATGACTTGCAAATTCACTTAGATACTATATTAGGTCAGGATATAGAAAAAGCTATAAGATGGACAGGAGCTCTGGCCTACGAACAACTTAACAAGCCGAATCGTTGGCTGGCCAGGAGACTAAGGGATAAACAAGTGTCCAACAAAATTATCAAAATTAGGGATAGGACGGGTAAGGCGACCTCGAATCCAGATAAGATTTATGAAACATTTTTAGATTTCTATCAAAACCTGTACAAAGACGATAATCCAAATATTGCCTCTGCACAAAAGGAAGAGTTCCTAAAAGAAAATATAGGGATCAAGCTGACCCATGACACAGCCAAATCGCTCAACATTCCAATAAGTGAGGAAGAACTGCATGAAGCTATAAAAAAGCTTAAGAGATCTAAAGCCCCTGGCCCAGACGGGTTCCCGTCCCTATATTATAAAAAAATTGAAGAACTACTCTCCCCCTACCTATTAAAATTTTTTAACTCCCTACTAAAAGGTAAGGCCCCCCCACAAGAATTTCTGGCCTCGGCAATTTGTATTATCCATAAACCACCTAGGGACCCCCTATCCCCTATGATAGGCCCATCTCCCTTTTAGGAATAGATTATAAACTTTTCACCTCTTTTCACCATACTAGCTGTCAGACTCAATTCTGTATTGCCTGCGTTGATACACAAAGACCAGGTAGGATTCATCCCTCAAAGGCAAGCCCCAGATAACATCAGAAAAGTTCTGGATATCCAATACCATTGCCTTCAATCATCCCAAAGCTTAACTCTATTATCACTGGACATGGAAAAAGCCTTTGATAAAATTAAGTGGCCATACATGATGTCTGTTCTTCAAAAATTCGGGTTTTTTGGCGAATACATAAATGCAATTAAGATACTATACTCCTCCCCATACGCATACTTAAAACTGCCCTCCCACTCTCAAACAAGATTCCCCATTTGTAGGGGAACGAGACAAGGATGCCCCCTATCCCCGGGAATATTTGCACTGGTCATTGAGCCTCTAGCAACCAAAATACGAACATCACCTGAGATCCTTGGTATCCAAATTGGTAAACGACACTGCAAACTAAACCTGTTTGCGGACGATATACTGCTGACCCTTTCATCCCCATATACTTCTATACCAAATTTGTTTAAGGTCATTCAGGACTTCTCTGTCTTTTCGGGGTTCCAGCTTAATAAAGACAAGTCAGAGATCATGATTTCCCACATGCCACCTAAGAAAGCCAAGAACTTAGCAGACTCCTTAGGTCTACAGTACCAGCCTAAGTACATAAAGTACCTTGGCATTAATTTATCTTTAAATCCAAATCATTTATACGATGTTAATTACCCGGCACTATATAGAAAGCTCTCCTCGGATCTGGATTCCTGGTCGAAACTGCCCTTGTCCTTGATTGGTAAGGCCCACTCAGTTAAAATGACCCTTTTTCCGAGACTCTTATACCTTTTTAGAGTTCTCCCCATTGCAGTTAGACCCTCCCACGTGTTAGACCTACAAAAGAAGATCCATAAATTCATATGGTCCAACAAGAAAGCTAGGATAAAGTATTCCACATTAGCAAGGACAAAAGATAGAGGAGGCCTAAGACTACCTATACTTATGACATACTTTAAGGCCGCCAGACTCTCTCAACTAGTCTTGGTGAATTCGGGGAATATGGCACCCCTCTGGGTAGATATTGAATCTAGACTTATTCATCCATACACCACACAAGGCGTAATGTGGGCAACAAAAATTCCCTTGAAAAAAATCCAGGCCCTATCTCCAGTGTTCGGCTCGGCCATTAGATTATGGCTAAACCTCAGATTTGTCTACAAGCTCCAATCCCCTACCACTCTCATGTCTACTATTATTGGAAATCCGGATTTCCCCCCAGGTTGGAATCCCTCACTTTTCTCCTGGTGGTCATCTAGAGGTCTTACTAGACTGGGCAAATTTACTTCAGCCTTTCATTTAACTTCACTCAGACAATTCTTGAGTGAAAAAGAAGTGCCATGTCAAGAACTCCCTAGGGCATATCAAATATTTGATTACATCGATAAGCTTCAAACCAATAAAGAAATATGCCTATACACACTCTTTGAGACAAGATGTAGAAACGGGCCATTGAACAAAGGTCTCATATCAGATTTCTACTTTATGTTATTTAAAGACGATCCTGAGGAGAAATATAAGTACCAGTTGGACTGGGAACGGGAAACCGGCAGGGAATTGTCGGCAAGAAAGTGGGGCCATTGTTGCACCACCATGTTAAAAAATAGTTTGTTCTACTCCTCGATGGAAACGTCACTAAAACTGTTACATCGCACACACTTTACTCCAGCGAGAGTACACGCGTTTTGCCCAGATCAAACTGAGATATGCCCTAGGGGATGTGGACAAAAAGGCACTATGTGGCACATGTGGTGGCAATGCCCCAAGGTTAAAGCTTTCTGGAATATTATCTGGAGACGGACCTCCCTCATATTTAATATCAATATTCCCTTTGATCCCACAGTAGCTTTGCTAGGTAATAAGCCTCACAAAATCACCCAAACCAATAACAAACTACTACACCACATAATGGCCCTAGCAAGAAGACAGATTGCCTACCAATGGAAGTCTTCAACACTTAATGCCCAATTGGTATTCTCTAAATTGAACAAAGCCATGCTCTCAGAACATATCCTGGCAAAAGTACACGACAAACTAGACTCTTTCCACAATACCTGGGCTCCATGGATTGAGTTTCAAGACAATGAGGGGTTATCGTATACTCTTCATAGGTTCTGAATATATAGGACCCCTTTGGCGTTGATGCGTCAAACTTTTACACAACAAGCACAAGAGTTAGGTCTGGATGAGGAGAGACGGGACATCTCTGTTAAAGTTTTTATAAGTCGTATAGCTATTATCTAATAGGGGCTCTCTCTCCCATATGGGAGACTTCCCTTTTTCCTACCCCTGTCCCCACCCCTGCTCCCCCTCCTCCCTTAGCCCCTTTCCCCCCTCCTCCCTCCCCCTCCCCCCCCCTTACCTCCTCTTTCTCCATGTGCCAGCCCGTTGGCATGATGTGGCATCCTCACTCACGGGACGGCGTTACTCCTACACCTCCTCTCCCTCCCCTCCTTCCTCCCCCCCTCCCAATAAAAGATCAGAAAAATTTGGTTGTTTCCATATATTTGCCTATAAAATTAACGTTTTACAAGATTCGTAAGACTATAAATTCATGTTTCTTTGTAGTTTATACCAACTTCGGTTGGAATGCTTCTGTTATTGTGATTTCAAACTATGACATTCCCCCATGGGGGACTTGATATGTGATTGATGTACGCTATCACTGTGAATTTATTTCTTACACAATAAACACCCTTGAAACGAAAGAAAAATGACTATAGTTGAAGAAGTAATGGCCCCTAAACTATGTTCTGGGATGAAAGTTACAGCTTCAGTGAAATCCGTTTGCAAATCGGAGTGATAAATTAGAATCTAGAGCCAACGGTAAGTTTTCTATGTTAAACCATTACACCATTGAAAAACTGGTTACGTTTGCAATCGAAAGAAAAATGACTATAGTTGAAGAGGTAATGGCCCCTAAACTATGTTCTGGGATGAAAAATACAGCTTCAGTGAAATCCGTTTGCAAATCGGAGTGATAGATTAGAATCTAGAGCCAACGGTAAGTTTTCTATGTTAAACCATTACACCATTGAAAAACTGGTTACGTTTGCAATCGAAAGAAAAATGACTATAGTTGAAGAGGTAATGGCCCCTAAACTATGTTCTGGGATGAAAAATACAGCTTCAGTGAAATCCGTTTGCAAATCGGAGTGATAGATTAGAATCTAGAGCCAACGGTAAGTTTTCTATGTTAAACCATTACACCATTGAAAAACTGGTTACGTTTGCAATCGAAAGAAAAATGACTATAGTTGAAGAGGTAATGGCCCCTAAACTATGTTCTGGGATGAAAGTTACAGCTTCAGTGAAATCCGTTTGCAAATCGGAGTGATAGATTAGAATCTAGAGCCAACGGTACGTTTTCTATGTTAAACCATTACACCATTGAAAAACTGGTTACGTTTGCAATCGAAAGAAAAATGACTATAGTTGAAGAGGTAATGGCCCCTAAACTATGTTCTGGGATGAAAGTTACAGCTTCAGTGAAATCCGTTTGCAAATCGGAGTGATAGATTAGAATCTAGAGCCAACGGTACGTTTTCTATGTTAAACCATTACACCATTGAAAAACTGGTTACGTTTGCAATCGAAAGAAAAATGACTATAGTTGAAGAGGTAATGGCCCCTAAACTATGTTCTGGGATGAAAAATACAGCTTCAGTGAAATCCGTTTGCAAATCGGAGTGATAGATTAGAATCTAGAGCCAACGGTACGTTTTCTATGTTAAACCACTACACCATTGAAAAACTGGTTACGTTTGCAATCGAAAGAAAAATTACTATAGTTGAAGAGGTAATGGCCCCTAAACTATGTTCTGGGATGAAAAATACAGCTTCAGTAAAATCCGTTTGCAAATCGGAGTGATAGATTAGAATCTAGAGCCAACGGTACGTTTTCTATGTTAAACCATTACACCATTGAAAAACTAGTTACGTTTGCAATCGAAAGAAAAATGACTATAGTTGAAGAGGTAATGGCCCCTAAACTATGTTCTGGGATGAAAGTTACAGCTTCAGTGAAATCCGTTTGCAAATCGGAGTGATAGATTAGAATCTAGAGCCAACGGTAAGTTTTCTATGTTAAACCATTACACCATTGAAAAACTGGTTATGTTTGCAATCGAAAGAAAAATGACTATAATTGAAGAGGTAATGGCCCCTAAACTATGTTCTGGGATGAAAAATACAGCTTCAGTGAAATCCGTTTGCAAATCGGAGTGATAGATTAGAATCTAGAGCCAACGGTACGTTTTCTATGTTAAACCATTACACCATTGAAAAACTGGTTACGTCTGCAATCGAAAGAAAAATGACTATAGTTGAAGAGGTAATGGCCCCTAAACTATGTTCTGGGATGAAAGTTACAGCTTCAGTGAAATCCGTTTGCAAATCGGAGTGATAGATTAGAATCTAGAGCAAACGGTACGTTTTCTATGTTAAACCATTACACCATTAAAAAACTGGTTACGTTTGCAATCGAAAGAAAAATGACTATAGTTGAAGAGGTAATGGCCCCTAAACTATGTTCTGGGATGAAAAATACAGCTTCAGTGAAATCCGTTTGCAAATCGGAGTGATAGATTAGAATCTAGAGCCAACGGTACGTTTTCTATGTTAAACCATTACACCATTGAAAAACTGGTTACGTTTGCAATCGAAAGAAAAATGACTATAGTTGAAGAGGTAATGGCCCCTAAACTATGTTCTGGGATGAAAAATACAGCTTCAGTGAAATCCGTTTGCAAATCGGAGTGATAGATTAGAATCTAGAGCCAACGGTACGTTTTCTATGTTAAACCACTACACCATTGAAAAACTGGTTACGTTTGCAATCGAAAGAAAAATTACTATAGTTGAAGAGGTAATGGCCCCTAAACTATGTTCTGGGATGAAAAATACAGCTTCAGTAAAATCCATTTGCAAATCGGAGTGATAGATTAGAATCTAGAGCCAACGGTACGTTTTCTATGTTAAACCATTACACCATTGAAAAACTGGTTACGTTTGCAATTGAAAGAAAAATGACTATAGTTGAAGAAGTAATGGCCCCTAAACTATGTTCTGGGATGAAAGTTACAGCTTCAGTGAAATCCGTTTGCAAATCGGAGTGATAGATTAGAATCTAGAGCCAACGGTACGTTTTCTATGTTAAACCATTACACCATTGAAAAACTGGTTACGTCTGCAATCGAAAGAAAAATGACTATAGTTGAAGAGGTAATGGCCCCTAAACTATGTTCTGGGATGAAAGTTACAGCTTCAGTGAAATCCGTTTGCAAATCGGAGTGATAGATTAGAATCTAGAGCCAACGGTACGTTTTCTATGTTAAACCATTACACCATTGAAAAACTGGTTATGTTTGCAATCGAAAGAAAAATGACTATAGTTGAAGAGGTAATGGCCCCTAAACTATGTTCTGGGATGAAAAATACAGCTTCAGTGAAATCCGTTTGCAAATCGGAGTGATAGATTAGAATCTAGAGCCAACGGTAAGTTTTCTATGTTAAACCATTACACCATTGAAAAACTGGTTACGTTTGCAATCAAAAGAAAAATGACTATAGTTGAAGAGGTAATGGCCCCTAAACTATGTTCTGGGATGAAAAATACAGCTTCAGTGAAATCCGTTTGCAAATCGGAGTGATAGATTAGAATCTAGAGCCAACGGTAAGTTTTCTATGTTAAACCATTACACCATTGAAAAACTGGTTACGTTTGCAATCGAAAGAAAAATGACGGGGGCGCTGTTGCAGTGCCACAGAGTGTGGATGTGTGCTCTGTGAGCTCTGTGTTCCAAGGGCCATCACCGCTATAATATTGGCCGAATCGGGGACATCCATACATCGCCGGATAGCCCTTCACCTGAGCAATGAGAAGAGCCTCCACTGGATACCCCCTGAGAAGCAAGCCCACCGTAAGACCTCTTCTTTCACCGCTGAAAGACAGAAGAAGGATATCTAAGATGGCCGATAAGGCCCAACAAAAAGCCTCCACAAGCAGCCCTGTTTCCCAGCAAGCCTCTGCCGCTCATCAGGCACCAAAAGGAGCGGATAGAAAACTGACAGGCAATGCTCCACGCAGCCCTGGCTCCGGATCGCAGCCCATCAATAGGGGGTCCCCCCCACAACACTCCTCACACACCGAGGGCACCACCGCTACGAATCGAGGTAGGTCTGGGAACATCTCACCCCCTAATAAGAAAGAAGCGCCGCGGGCCGCGGGAACGGAAAATACGCATGCCAACACTAGCCCTATGGGAACGAACGCGTACAAAAGTACGCATGCCAGCACTACCACTGGAGGAACGAACGCGACCGAAAGTACGCATGCCATTACTAAGCCTATGGGAACGAACGCGTACAAAAGTACGCATGCCAGCACTACCAATGGAGGAACGAACGCGTACGAAAGTACGCATGCCAATACTATGCCTATGGCACCGAACGCGTACGAAAGCATGCATACCACTGCTGCTATTGCGGGATCGAACGCGTACGAAAATACGCTTACCAACTTACCATCCGATACGCACTCTAGTTCGCATCCCAATATGCAACCACGCGTACAATTAGAATCATTGGACACCAGACGCACAATGGCGGAAACACATTCGCAAGTAATGCCGCATAGAAGTTCGCTGGATAGGCAAGGAAACCCGCATGATGACCTGCGTAGCAGTACACAAGGCGACCCACAGCAACGCATACCTAGTCCCTTGCATACAATTACCCAGCCTACGACACAAAGTAGCATGTCCAACGAGGAGCTCCTAGGCGCGATCACTCGCATCTTTCGATCTGAGTTAAGGGAGGCAGTGAACGAGCTTAACACTAAAATAGACGACCTAGGAGAGAGAGTCCATCTTCTAGAGGGCCAATCAGATGATCTATTATCCGCGGTCCAAATTGATAAGTCCCACATTGATTCACAGGATATCAGAATCACCACCGTTGAAGAAAAAATGGAAGACCTTGAGAATCGGTGTAGACGCTCCAATGTCCGTATCAGAGGCCTTCCCGAATCATTTGATGACTTGAACGCAGTAGCCACAAATCTATTCTCAGCTCTACTCCCTAACATGGAACCATCCCTCATGAGAGTAGTACGCATTCATAGGGCCTTTACTCGCCCCAGAAACCCGGAGCTGCCTAGGGACGTTATTGCAAGAATTGCATCTGAGGATGCTAGAGACAGTATACTCCTAGCAGCACGCGACCTGGAACATCTCCCAGCTGTTCCCCAATCAGTCCAAATCTTCGCTGATCTCGCTCCCACCACCATTGTAAAGAGACGCGCACTAAGACCTTACACCTTAGCTTTGCAAAGAGCCTCTATTAGATACCGGTGGAGATTCCCTTTTATGCTCACCTTTACAATCAACGGCAGACAATATAATTGTAAAACTCCAGACGAGACAGCAGACGCACTAAATGAAGCGAACATTCCATATACAATCCCACCTCCAACCAACCTGCCCCCCGGGCAGCAAAGATCCCCTAGGAGAAGAAGAAACTGGGAAACGATCGGCAGAGCACGGTTCCAACCCCGGGCTTTGGAGTTCTATCCACGAGATTCATCCCAGGATGATTGAAAGCTGTCACGGAGGAACAACAGGGCCTCATGAGGTAAACTGCGTACCCTGAAAGGCCCTCTAGTAACTCTTTCTTCTGTTCTTTTCTCCACACCAAGGTCCCCTTTATGATGTGGGACCTCGACTTCATAGCTGTCACGAGATGTTTCTAATTAGGAAATCTCAGAACACACTAACGTTGGCAGATCCTCTTTATGATGTAGGATCAAGGTCCATTTGATTACCCCAGACAACTCTTCATAGTTAAGCCTGAATCTTCATGTTGGTCCTACTGACCCAACAAAATTTGACTAAGGCCCCCTTTATGATGTGGGGCCCATATTTTGCAGGCTCTGAACTGAAGTTTATCACGAACTCTCAACGCAAGGAACTTCTTATACAAGTCAATGGACGATCTCGTGATGGAAGCCTTCTAAGTGAATTAAAGAAATAAAGTGGCAAAAACTAAAAGGGTAAAATAATGTTATAACTTGTCCTGAGGCCTAATGTGGTCCCAGGGCATAAATGGATATAATATCCAGCTTATATCATTTATCTGCTTATGTAAAACTTTAAGTATACAAATAGAAGTTTATTAGCTTTATGTTTAAGATGTTCATCTGAGGTTAACCCCGGTTCAGGCCATTTAGCAGTATTCTACACTGTATCGGGTAGATGGCCCTGGAAGTTACTGTGTCCCCCACTTAGTCACCCGAGTGCAGCCTTCTTTATTATGGGCTGTGTCTCGGATGAGTTGTTGGCCCTACGGGGCTATCATAAGGCTTTATGCCTTGTCCTTACCCTTCTTGTAGCAAATATTATAAACTTGAATTTGACACAAGTTACCTGTTATTATCCACCTCAACTTAAATGTATAGTATCTCATCCAACTCAAATCTACCACTTATATTCTTGGGCAATCATCATCATTTTCTCAAACTTAGAAAATGGTTAACAAGTCCCTAAACATACTTTCACATAATCCAAGAGGCCTAAACTCTCCCTCGAAACGAAATAAAGCATTTAAGGAATATGTAAAACACTCCCCCGACATCCTGTGCCTACAGGAAACACATTTTACTAAGACGTCCCATCCATCCTTTTTTCACAGAAAATTCCAGAGGTTTTATTTATCTAACTACGCTACAAAGCGTAGAGGAGTAGCCATATTCCTAGCTAATGACCTTTCCATAGAGATACAGCACCAGATCTTGGACACGGAAGGCACATATATTATCCTGCTTGGAAATTACCAGGGGAAGACTATCTGCATTGTCAACGTTTATGCCCCCCCTGATAAGCCATTGGACACTATAACCAAGGTCTCCGACTTATTACTAGATCTCAAATTTGATCTCATGATATGGTCGGGCGATTTTAATACCACTCCAAATGATTCTCTAGATAGGACCAATCCCTCCCGCCCCTCTGATGCTAAAAAGAATAAAGCCTATTTTGATAATTTATTTAGAACCCATTCTTTGGTAGATTCATGGAGGGAACATAATGGCCCTAAGAAAGGCTATACATTTTACTCAGCACCCCATAATACCTACTCAAGGATTGATATGATACTAATTTCCGCGGGTTGGGCTTCGTCTATGGTATACTCAAGACATCTGCTAACGCCTTGGTCTGATCACGACCCAGTTTTAACGGTCCTGACCACACCAATAAACAGATCTCAACCATCACCTTGGAGACTGAATGACTCCCTACTCCTAAACTCTGATATTTATGATAAAATAGACGCATGTTTAAATAACTACTTCGCCGAAAATGAAACTCCAGACATATCCCCAGGGATTTGCTGGATGGCTCACAAATCTGTGATTAGAGGGGAGTTCATACGAATAGCCTCTACCTATAAGAAGGCTAAAAATGTCACCCAATCCAATCTGGAACATAAAATCCGCATGTTATCAATTAAGAACCAGACGAATCCTTCCAGATACTTGAAGAAACAGATACAGGATGTCCAACTCCAACTAAATATTATCCTTAATACTGAGGCAGAAAAATCTTTAAGATGGTGCAAGGCGATTTGTTATGAACAAATTAATAAACCAAACAGATGGTTGGCCAAGAAACTGAGAGGTCAGCAGGTGCTTAATAGAATCACCCGAATTAGAAAAGGAGATGGCACAATCACTTCCAATCCGGATAAGATCCACAGCACATTCCTAGACTACTATAAGTCCTTATACCATGATCATCCCGATAATTCCCAAACCACAGTGCAGTCAGACTTTCTGAATGAAAACATTTTAACATCCCTTTCGGAAGACACGGCCAAGTCACTTAATCAGGACATTACCCAGGAAGAGTTACATGAGGCCATAAAAAGATTGAAAAGACCCAAGGCACCAGGCCCGGACGGCTTGACAGCCCTATATTATAAAAAATTTGAATACAAACTAGCGCCATCCCTGTTAAAATTTTATAATACTATTTTAAAAGGGACAATTCCCCCCCCTGAATTTCTAGCCTCAGCACTGGTCGTCATCCCCAAGCCAAATAGGGACCCCCTGTTAGTAAAGAACTATAGGCCCATCTCCCTCCTAGGAATCGATTATAAATTGCTAACCTCCATATTAGCAGTCAGAATAAATACAGTACTACCGCTCCTTATAAATAAGGATCAAGTGGGGTTTGTTCCCCTCCGGCAGGCACCGGATAATATACGAAAAGTTATTGACATCCAACATTGGTGCAAGAGAAATCACATTAATTTAGCTCTCCTCGCCTTGGACATGGAAAAGGCTTTCGACCTGGTAAAATGGTCATATATGAAAGCCACCCTTCAAAAATTTGGTTTCAGGGGCAACTACTTAAAAGCCTTAGATGCCCTATACTCCCTTCCTTCCGCAGTATTAAAATTACCCTCCACTCAGAGAACATCATTCCCTATAAAACGCGGGACAAGACAGGGCTGCCCCTTATCACCGGCAATATTTGCCCTCATGATGGAACCCCTGGCCAATGCAATCCGACGTTCCAAGGAAGTCCTAGGAGTGGCGATAGGTAATAGGGAACAGAAAATCAGCTTGTTTGCTGACGATATTCTCCTAACTCTCACGTCCCCACATACCTCTATCCCTAATTTGTTTAGAATTCTTCAAACATTCACAAAATTTTCAGGGCTGAAACTAAATTATGACAAATCGGAACTGATGCTTACTGAAGCATCATTTCGTGACACTACTTCACTAGCTAAATCATTAGGCATACAACCCCAACCCACAAAGATAAAGTACTTAGGAATAAATCTTACCCGGGACCCAACTAAACTATATGATTATAATTACCCTGCTTTAATTAGGAAACTCCAGACTGATCTTGAGGCCTGGAACGAATTTCCCATCTCACTTCTAGGACGTGTAATTTCTGTTAAAATGACCCTTCTCCCACGCCTTCTCTATCTTTTCAGAGTGCTACCTATTCCCATAAAGAAATCAGCTATACATAATCTGCAGCGCCAAATTCAAAGGTTTATATGGCGCCAGCGGAAACCAAGAATAAAATACCTAACGTTAGCAAGACCTAAGGACAGGGGAGGTCTGGGGGCCCCCATACTCTGGAATTACTATATCGCCGCACAGTTATCTCAGCTGGCGATCGTGAACTCAGGCACTGCTGCCCCTCTGTGGGTAGATGTAGAATCCCAACTATTGAAACCACTGTCCATGCCGGCAATTATGTGGGCCACAAAGATACCGTACCAACATATAAATAAATTATCTCCCGTCTCAGCTCATTCCTTTAAAATATGGAATAAATATAGGTATAAATATGGGTTGCAAGCTCCTGTGTCCTGTATGACCCATATACTGAGAAATCCTGACTTCCCCCTAGGCCACAACACATCACAATTTCGATGGTGGTTTGAAAAGGGCCTCTTATTTTTGGGTAAGTTTCTACGAGCTTTTAAAATTATGACACAACAGTATTTATATGAAGAACTTGCTATTCCAGCAGCAGAACGTTATAGAGCAACACAGATACTTAATTTTCTAAAAACCCTTGATAAAAATGATGATGTCCTGGTCTATACGCCTTTCGAGGTGCGATGTAGGGGAAGATCGCTGGACAGAGGTTTAATCTCAGAGATTTATGCACTACTGTTGGAGCATGACATGGAGAGCAAGTTAAAATGCCAGAGTGATTGGGAAAATGACTGTACAACTACTCTGACAGCGGAAAAATGGGCACATTGTTGCACACAATTGACCAAAAATAGTCTCTTTTATTCGACCATTGAAACTTCCTTTAAACTACTTCACAGAGCTCATTACACACCCGCAAGACTGGGCATGTTCTCTGAGTCATGCTCCGACCAGTGTTTTAGAGGATGTTCTGAAAGAGGAGACACCTGGCATACATGGTGGGCATGCCCTATAGCACAAAACTATTGGAAAAATATATGGAGGAGGTCAGAACTCATTTTGGGTAAGACCATCACCATTGATCCCACAGTAGTTCTGTTGGGCAATAAACCCCCTGCCCTGCCTTATGCTGCCCATAAGTTTCTCCAGTTTATAATGGCACAAGCCAAACGGCACTTAGCCTCCAAATGGCGAGCCCCCACCTTGTCGGTCGATGCTGTTTTTCAAGGCCTTAACGATACAATGCAATCAGAACATATACTGGCCAAACTATACGACAGAATGAATAATTTCAACAAAATATGGGACCCCTGGATTACCTGGCAAGACAACCAGGGCCTTGCATATACGCTACACGCTTTTTAGGCCTGGAGAGTGTGAAACTTGTTATGATATCATTGAGTCATGAGTAAGATGCTACAGATATGAGGTGTACTTTAAAAAACAGGTGACTTTCATTGTGTAAAATTGTGAGTTTACTTTGTAGACAGTTTCATAGTATTTCATTTTTTTGGTTACAGTATAACCTACCCTGACCCCCCCCCCCTTTTTATTTTTTTTTTTCTTTCCCTTTTCCCCTCTCCATCCCTATGAGGCTGACAGCCCCGGACATGTTGTGGAATCCCCACTTAGGGCTGACTTCCTCTAATCCACCCCTTCCCTACCCCCCTCCCTCCCCCTTCCCTTTCTCTTCCCTATCCTTCCTCCCTTCATCTCATTCCGATTAAAAAAGATAAGGGAGTACACATTCTTTGATATCTTAAAATTATTACTTAATAGCTCGTAGTTATATCGTTTGAACTGCAATAATTGTTAATTTCTAAAGCTATTTCAACAATCCCCTAAGGGGGAACATTGTATGTTTTATGAATATTATGTATGTGACACTATCTTTCAATAAACACCCTTGAAACGAAAGAAAAATGACTATAGTTGAAGAGGTAATGGCCCCTAAACTATGTTCTGGGATGAAAGTTACAGCTTCAGTGAAATCCGTTTGCAAATCGGAGTGATAGATTAGAATCTAGAGCCAACGGTAAGTTTTCTATGTTAAACCATTACACCATTGAAAAACTGGTTACGTTTGCAATCGAAAGAAAAATGACTATAGTTGAAGAGGTAATGGCCCCTAAACTATGTTCTGGGATGAAAGTTACAGCTTCAGTGAAATCCGTTTGCAAATCGGAGTGATAGATTAGAATCTAGAGCCAACGGTACGTTTTATATGTTAAACCATTACACCATTGAAAAACTGGTTACGTTTGCAATCGAAAGAAAAATGACTATAGTTGAAGAGGTAATGGCCCCTAAACTATGTTCTGGGATGAAAAATACAGCTTCAGTGAAATCCGTTTGCAAATCGGAGTGCTAGATTAGAATCTAGAGCCAACGGTACGTTTTCTATGTTAAACCACTACACCATTGAAAAACTAGTTACGTTTGCAATCGAAAGAAAAATGACTATAGTTGAAGAGGTAATGGCCCCTAACCTATGTTCTGGGATGAAAAATACAGCTTCAGTGAAATCCGTTTGCAAATCGGAGTGATAGATTAGAATCTAGAGCCAACGGTAAGTTTTCTATGTTAAACCATTACACCATTGAAAAAATGGTTACGTTTGCAATTGAAAGAAAAATGACTATAGTTGAAGAAGTAATGGCCCCTAAACTATGTTCTGGGATGAAAGTTACAGCTTCAGTGAAATCCGTTTGCAAATCGGAGTGATAAATTAGAATCTAGAGCCAACGGTAAGTTTTCTATGTTAAACCATTACACCATTGAAAAACTGGTTACGTTTGCAATCGAAAGAAAAATGACTATAGTTGAAGAGGTAATGGCCCCTAAACTATGTTCTGGGATGAAAAATACAGCTTCAGTGAAATCCGTTTGCAAATCGGAGTGATAGATTAGAATCTAGAGCCAACGGTAAGTTTTCTATGTTAAACCATTACACCATTGAAAAACTGGTTACGTTTGCAATTGAAAGAAAAATGACTATAGTTGAAGAAGTAATGGCCCCTAAACTATGTTCTGGGATGAAAGTTACAGCTTCAGTGAAATCCGTTTGCAAATCGGAGTGATAGATTAGAATCTAGAGCCAACGGTAAGTTTTCTATGTTAAACCATTACACCATTGAAAAACTGGTTACGTTTGCAATCGAAAGATAAATGACTATAGTTGAAGAGGTAATGGCCCCTAAACTATGTTCTGGGATGAAAGTTACAGCTTCAGTGAAATCCGTTTGCAAATCGGAGTGATAGATTAGAATCTAGAGCCAACGGTACGTTTTCTATGTTAAACCATTACACCATTGAAAAACTGGTTACGTTTGCAATCGAAAGAAAAATGACTATAGTTGAAGAGGTAATGGCCCCTAAACTATGTTCTGGGATGAAAGTTACAGCTTCAGTGAAATCCGTTTGCAAATCGGAGTGATAGATTAGAATCTAGAGCCAACGGTACGTTTTCTATGTTAAACCATTACACCATTGAAAAACTGGTTACGTTTGCAATCGAAAGAAAAATGACATGGGGGCGCTAGAGAGGCGCTGCAGGGAGAAGACGTGTTCCCTGTGAGCTCCTGTTTTCCAGCCAGATTGTGACACTTTCAGAAGACTGATCGGGGCATGAAGCACCTCGCCTGAAAGCTCAGCACCCCAGCAATGCAAAGAGCCTCTCAACAATATCCACTGAGAAGCCGTGCGACCGTGAAACCCTTGCTTTCGCCTCTCAAGTACAAGAGACCTTTCTCCAAGATGGCCGCCCAGCCTCAGCATGGAGCCAAGGCCCCGCTGCCTGCATCTCCTCAGCCGGATCAACAGGCTCCCCAGGAGCAATCACAGGGTGTCCATAGCCCGGAGCCGACCCAGAGGACCCCTCCGCAGGTAATACCTACACCGGGGCTTGCTGTAACAGGTATGACGGCGGAGGAGCTAGTAGCGCTAATGAAATCCGTATTCCGTACGGAACTCCGTACGGAACTCCGTGAAGCAGTTACGGAATTATCCCAGCAGATTGCGGAAATTGGCCAGAGGGTGAATACGCTAGAGTCCCAAGCTGACGAGATAGTGGAGGCACTCAATGTTGACAGAGAGGCCATAGATGCCCATGATGACCGCTTAGATGCCCATGAGGCCAAATTAGAAGACCTGGAGAATAGAAGCAGGCGGGCAAACATTCGCATACGTGGTCTACCTGAAGCCTGTGCAGATTTTGAGGGGGTCGCAAATAAATTGTTTAAAACTATTCTCCCCCCTGATGATGCGTCAACCTTGAGAATAGTGCGGATTCACAGGGCCTTGGCCAAACCCCGCAATCCAGATCTTCCGAGAGACATCATAGCCAAACTCTCGGCCGAAGACTTGCGCGACAAGATACTTGTAGCTGCACGTGACATCGACCAACTACCTGGGGTCCCACCTGCGGTCCAGTTATATGCTGACCTGGCCCCTTCTACTATTGCTAAGCGAAGGGACATGCGACCATACACACTGGCCCTCCAAAAGAAAGCTATTCGCTACAAGTGGGGATTCCCGTTTCTCCTATCCTTTAAAATTGGAGGCAAAATTTACAACTGCAAAACTCCAAAAGATGCGGCTGCAGCCCTAAATGAACTAAATATCCCATTCGTCCTCCCGCCGACCACTACACTGTCCCCTAAAGAACAAAGGCCTCAGGGACCATCCAGAATCTGGAACACGGCCAGAGCAAGCAAGTATCGCCCAAGATCTTTGGCTCTGGAAATGGGTCCTCCAACTTGATCCTGTCTCTCCTTTAACATAGGATCTGTCGTTTCTTTATGGTGGGCCACTTTATGATGCTGGTCCCACCACTGGTTCTGTTCTCTCTCAACCTTAAAGTTTTTTTTTTTTTTTGAAAAGCAGGTCATACTACTTGGATTGCATGGGCCCCTTTATGATGTTGGGCCCAGTGTAAAAGTTTTGTTTTCCTGCTCATTTCTCCATTTAAGCTAGACTATTAACACCACAGTTATGTACTTGGAATTGTCTGACTTGAATGCTGGTCCCACTAACGTTCATATTGAGGCTGGTTTCATCAGCTTACATCTTGAGACATCCTTTTCCGGTAGATGTGGCCCCTTTATGATGCTGGGCCCAAGACCTAATGGTCCTACATAGAGGATATGACACCCCCTTTGGCGGGCCTATCTCTTGATGGAGCCCCCTTTAAGGGCAAGAGGGACCCCTTTATGATGTCGGGCCCTTTCATGTCAAGAAACAACTTCATTGAACTTTCGAAGACCTTTGTCCTCTTTATATGACATGTATTGTTATCTTGATGGCATGTTTGCTTATATTTTTGTTTTTATTGGCATTTGCAAGGTTATAAGTAAAAGTGAGTGTATTTGATTAGGTTTCGCTTATTTTTATCTAGATTAAATATATGTGTGGGGGGCCTAATCCCTGTACACCTTAGAGTAAATAGTATGATACCTACACTCCCCAACGAGCTAGGCATATCATCAACTATAGATAGAACAGTTTGCCCCTCAGTCAGTCCATCATTAGCTGATTTTCAGATGAATCTGGCTGGGAAAACCATAGTTGTTCCCCCATACAAAATGCCAGGTGGTGAGCCCATCTTTCTTTGGGTTCCCCTCCTCGCATTGTTTTTGCACCATTGTGCAATGTTTTTATTCCAGAGTTCATACGCTTTACTACAGATACATTTGGACCCACCTGGTGAGAAGGGTCCACAATATTTCTTTTTACCACCCTATAATTCTACCCATGAAAAGCTCGAGAGGAGGCCTGCCCCCCTGGCCGACGAGGCCACACTTTTCCATTACCAATTTCACAAACCATGGCTACGAGACCAATTAATATAATTTCCCATAATGTCAGGGGCTTTAACTCCCCGCAAAAAAGACAAAAGGCATTCATTTACTATTCCCAGTCCCATCCTGATATCCTGGCTTTACAGGAAACCCATTTCTCTACTAAATCCTCCCCTAAATTTTTCAACAAAAACTACACTCGGGTTTTCATGTCTAACTATCATAAAAAACAGAGAGGAGTGGCCACCTTTTTGGCCAACTCCTTCCCTCTGGAAGTATCTACCCAATTGGTTGACGACCAGGGAACATATAATATCATCCTAGGAAACCTCCATAATCGAGTCCTCTGTATAGTTAACATGTATGCCCCACCGAATCTGGTCAAGACAACCATTAATAAAATCTCTGAGATCCTCCTGACACTACAATATGATTCTTTGATATGGCTGGGAGACTTTAATCTAGCACCAAATGATGTCCTTGACAAAACACTTCCAACCCGTCCATCGGACGCCAGGAAAAATAGGGAATACTTTGATAATGTGTTGAAACAATACTCATTAATTGATTCCTGGAGGGAGTATAATGGAGCACGGAAAGGCTACTCATATTATTCAGCACCTCACAACTCCTATTCCAGGATAGACCTGGTCCTGATCTCTTCTCATTGTGCCTCTAGTTTGGCCTATTCAAGGCACTTATTGTGCTCTAGGTCAGACCATGACCCAATTTTAACATCTATGACCTCTCTATTACCAAAGACACAGAGGGCTCCTTGGAGACTCAATGAGAAACTTTTATACAACCCGGAGATATGTGGGGAAATAGATAAAGCTCTGGATGACTACTTTGCTGAGAATGCCACTCCCGAAGTTACACCGGCAATATGCTGGCTGGCTCATAAAGCAGTAATCAGAGGCCACCTCATTAAAGAGGCATCCAAACATAAGAGACAAAGAGGAATTATAATTTCTAATTTAGAGCATAAGATCACTACCCTTCATCACATTAATCAGAGTAGCCCTTCGAGATACCTTAGTAAGCAAATCTATGACCTAAACACTCAGTTGGAGGCCATTTTGAATGCCGAGTGCGAAAAAGCCTTAAGTTGGACTAATGCAAAAGCCTACGACCAAATTAACAAGCCCAACAGGTGGCTAGCACAAAAATTAAGGGCCCAACAGTCACTGAACAGGATAGTGAGAATTAAAGATGCAAAGGGTAAAATTACGGCCAACCCAGATAAAATATATGAAGCCTTTTTATCATATTACAAACAATTATATAAGGATGAAGATCCTTATAGTGCTGCAGAGGCCAGATCCAACTTTTTGAATTCCACTCTCCATAAAACTTTATCCCCACTTACTGTGACGCAGCTTAACCAAAATATCACGTCTGAGGAACTCCGAGAGGCCATTAAAAAGACAAAAAATGCTAAATCACCGGGCCCAGATGGCCTAACAGCCCTTTACTATAAAAAATTTGAGCACACCTTAACTCCTCATATGCTAAAATTCTTTAACACCATATTGAAGGGCCACTCTCCTCCCCAAGAATTTCTTGCGTCTTCTATTGTAATGATTCCAAAGCCCCAAAGAGACCCACTTTTAACTAAAAATTATCGCCCAATATCTCTACTTGGAGTTGACTATAAATTATTTACAGCCATACTTGCAGCCAGGCTCAATAATATCCTTCCTGCCTTAATACATAAAGACCAGGTGGGATTTATTCCCGCTAGGCAAGCTTCGGACAATATCCGCAAAATCGTGGATATACAACATTTCTCTAGCAGGTCTTCTTCATGTCTAGCCATTTTGGCTTTGGACATGGAGAAGGCCTTTGATTTGATCAAGTGGCCATATATGATCTCGGTCCTTCAAAAGTATGGATTTACTGGCAACTATTTGAACGCTATAAGAGCCCTTTATTCATCTCCCACTGCTTACCTCAAAATGCCGGCAGTCAGCAGGGTGTCGTTCCCAATTGAAAGGGGGACTAGACAGGGGTGTCCTCTATCACCGGCGATATTCGCCTTAATGATTGAACCCCTTGCTGAAATGATTAGACGAACTCCTGATATACAAGGAGTCACTACAGGTGCAAAAGAGTATAAACTATCCTTGTTTGCGGACGACATCCTGCTGACACTGTCATCCCCTCAAACATCTATACCGGCCCTCTTGAAGGTGATAGATGAATTCTCATTATTTTCAGGCTTCAAACTAAATTTAGAAAAGTCCGAGCTGATGCTATCGAATACTACCATTAAAGCAGGTCAGGAGCTTGCACGCTCCTTTGGTCTACAGTACCAACCGAGATATGTAAAATATCTGGGTATAAATTTAACGATAGATCCTTCTAAGCTATACGAACAAAACTATCCCTCAATGCTACGAAAATTGGGCAATGACCTAGATACCTGGAATAATTATCCAATTTCCCTTTTGGGAAGGGTGACCTCAGTGAGAATAACATTACTACCGCGCATTCTCTACCTATTCCGGGTCTTGCCTGTTCAAATCAAGAAAGGAGCATTGGGAAGACTCCAAAAACAAATCCAGCAATTCATCTGGCGAAAGCGCAAGGCACGTATCAAATATGCCACTCTGGCAAGGCCTAGAGACATGGGAGGTCTGAATGCCCCAATCCTTCTAAACTATTATTATGCTGCTCAGCTGACACAGCTAGCGGCAGCAAATTCGACATCTAATGTGCCCATCTGGGTAGAATTGGAATCAGGGCTTCTCAATCCTGCATCCCTCACTGGCCTGATGTGGTCTAAAGTGATCCACACTACTAAAATTAGAAAAAAGGCCCCGGTTGCTGCGCACTCCTTGGGCTTGTGGTCTAAGCTAAGATTTTCCCATGCTTTACAGTCTCCAATTTCGTGCTTGACGAATATATTTAGAAATCCTGATTTCCCAGGAGGCCTTCAAACTCACAGATTTGCATGGTGGATCTCGAAGGGCTACCTTACGCTTGGCAAATATATGTCTCACTTTAAACTAGCTTCACCTGCCCAATTTAGTAAAGATAAAAATGTCCCATATGAGGAGATGGATAACCTGGCCGTGATATTTAAATACTTGCAATCCTTGGACAGTGGGGGAGAGATCCTGATATATACTCCGTTTGAAGTCAAATGCAAAAATTATGCTATGGAAAAGGGTCTTATTTCAGACCTATATTTGACAATGTGCCATACAGATATGACTCCTAAACTAAAAGTTCATGAAAGCTGGGAGCGGGATTGCAACATTAATTTCTCTGAAGCAAGATGGGCCCACTGTTGCTCAACCCTTACGAGAGGGTCACTATTCTTTTCATCTATTGAAACGTCTCTAAAACTGTTCCATAGAATATACTTTACGCCTTCAAGGCTAAGCCTATTTTACCATGACTCTTCTGACCTCTGTTTTAGAAACTGCCATATGAGGGGAGACCTATGGCATATATGGTGGGATTGCCCGACAGTTCAACATTATTGGAAAGCAATATGGAACAAATTATCTTTAATGTTGGGCAAGCAAATCCCCATGGACCCATCGGTGGCCCTTTTAGGGAATAGGCCTGAATCAGTGTTGCACCCAGCCCATAAGCTTATCCAATTCGTGATGGCACAAGCCAAAAGGCACATTGCCTCCCACTGGAGACAACCCCTTCTGTCCGTGGACGATATGTTCAGAGACCTAAACAAAACAATGCTCTCGGAGCACATCAGAGCTAAAATTTTTGACAGGTTAGAAAATTTCTTCAAAATATGGGACCCATGGATACAGTATCAAGACAACCAAGGTCTCAGATATACCCTTCATACATTCTAATACCCCTGACATTACACATTGCCCTGAAATATGAGTTGGCTCTGGAGGCGCGGGATGGGTTTGGTTCCTTTCGGTATCATTGAAAGAAATGGTGGTAGAGATTTGAAGCGTAATTCTCACCGTTCATTCCCCTTCCTTTTCCCTCACTTTTCCTACTTTATCCCTTGGATAGGTCCATTGGCATGCTGTGGTACACCCACTCATGGACCATTGCTTGTTATCCCATCCCTGATCCCCTACCCTTCCCTCTCAATCCTTGCCTTTTCCTTACTTCCCCCCCCTCCCCCATTGTATGGCAATTGTGATCTAGTGGTTACCTTATTTACAACCTTGAGAAGAATTATTATGACCACCTAGTTATGAAAAATATATGATGATGTTTCTTCTAGCTTATCCCCATGTGTGGGGATCATTGTCATAATCTCTGTATATTTGTGTTATCTTCAATAAAAACCCTTGAAACGAAAGAAAAATGACTATAGTTGAAGAGGTAATGGCCCCTAAACTATGTTCTGGGATGAAAAATACAGCTTCAGTGAAATCCGTTTGCAAATCGGAGTGATAGATTAGAATCTAGAGCCAACGGTAAGTTTTCTATGTTAAACCATTACACCATTGAAAAACTGGTTACGTTTGCAATCGAAAGAAAAATGACTATAGTTGAAGAGGTAATGGCCCCTAAACTATGTTCTGGGATGAAAAATACAGCTTCAGTGAAATCCGTTTGCAAATCGGAGTGATAGATTAGAATCTAGAGCCAACGGTAAGTTTTCTATGTTAAACAATTACACCATTGAAAAACTGGTTACGTTTGCAATCGAAAGAAAAATGACTATAGTTGAAGAGGTAATGGCCCCTAAACTATGTTCTGGGATGAAAAATACAGTTTCAGTGAAATCCGTTTGCAAATCGGAGTGATAGATTAGAATCTAGAGCCAACGGTAAGTTTTCTATGTTAAACCATTACACCATTGAAAAACTGGTTACGTTTGCAATCGAAAGAAAAATGACTATAGTTGAAGAGGTAATGGCCCCTAAACTATGTTCTGGGATGAAAAATACAGCTTCAGTGAAATCCGTTTGCAAATCGGAGTGATAGATTAGAATCTAGAGCCAACGGTAAGTTTTCTATGTTAAACCATTACACCATTGAAAAACTGGTTACGTTTGCAATCGAAAGAAAAATGACTATAGTTGAAGAGGTAATGGCCCCTAAACTATGTTCTGGGATGAAAAATACAGCTTCAGTGAAATCCGTTTGCAAATCGGAGTGATAGATTAGAATCTAGAGCCAACGGTAAGTTTTCTATGTTAAACCATTACACCATTGAAAAACTGGTTACGTTTGCAATCGAAAGAAAAATGACTATAGTTGAAGAGGTAATGGCCCCTAAACTATGTTCTGAGATGAAAAATACAGCTTCAGTGAAATCCGTTTGCAAATCGGAGTGATAGATTAGAATCTAGAGCCAACGGTACGTTTTCTATGTTAAACCATTACACCATTGAAAAACTGGTTAAGTTTGCAATCGAAAGAAAAATGACTATAGTTGAAGAGGTAATGGCCCCTAAACTATGTTCTGGGATGAAAAATACAGCTTCAGTGAAATCCGTTTGCAAATCGGAGTGATAGATTAGAATCTAGAGCCAACGGTACGTTTTCTATGTTAAACCAAGTACAATAATTTTTATTGAAGTTTTACATAACAAGTTATTACATTACAGGCATTAGTGATTATGTATTCGTATTTGTACAATATAAATGAATACAGTATAACAATTAACAACATATCTGTATTACAGAAATTTATATAACAGATAAAATAAGAAGAATAGTCTGGTTAGAGGGTAAGTAGGAGTTATGCAGGAGTAGTTTATTGGTGTGAAGCTGATATGAGGTGGTAGAAGGAGGTTTGGATGCAGATTGTAAGGTGTAAGTTGAGTGGACCACTGTATGTGGAGATCCGCTACCAGCGCAGGAGTCCACATACAGTCCCTGAAACTGCATTTCCGTTTTTTTAAATATGTCTGATTTTACCAGTTCCTCATCTAGGTGTGATTACTTCCCAGTGAGGGAATAAGCAAGTACCTGGGATTGAGGGTATCTAACCAGATGGTAAATGTATTCTAACCGAGTTTGGTTGGAGAGAAATAAAGCTGGTGAGAAGTCTGATGTGAAGTTAACTTATCAAATGACCTATATATTGTTTAAAATAATTGAAACTATGTTTAACCTACAGATAGGAATAACAGAAAGATCTCTTAGATCTGTACTCATTTCTTTAAGATATCTAAACCTATTATGCTAAGAGTTTAATAATTCTTAATTTTGTCAAAAAGAATAATCAATTTTTGACGTAACCACGTTTAAATGACATATCTCTGTTTTGTCTAGGCGATGCTTTAAAATACTTCCATAGTTACTAAGGTTGGAATTCTGTATTCCCTAGGATACTGTAGTTCAACCACAGCTCCAGCAGTGAAGAAAGCTGTGTAACAGATCCGTCAAGGATCCTCTCGACCTGGAAAATGGGGGATTTTAACCACCCTACAGAGATTCCAGGGAGCGGATCCTCAACTAAGGAGTCTCATAAGTCTACCAGAGCTGCAGTGTTTCGTCCAGGTAGGAGAAAGGGAAGAAGAAGATTCCTAACTGACTAACTAACAGTTGTTATGACTCCAATTGTGGGTGAGTAGCTGTCATATCAGTTATTTTTGTTGTATATACTACATCTAAAACTAAACTACACATCAAACTATGTACAATTAGAATGTCCCGATTGTGTTTCCAGAGCAAGAGAAATCTACCTATATTAAGATAAGTGAGCAACAGAGCCTTACCTGCGAGGATCCCCTTAACATATTAATATCATACATGAGAGTTTCACATGAGAGTACCTCTACCAAAAAGACCACAGATCTAAAATTCCATTAGTTTGGATTCCTTGTATGCAACAGGCCACAGAGCAGCCACCTCCAGGAAAGCACCCAGGTTTCCACATCTAATCGCCCAGGATTTCTCTGCAATAAGATTTGAATCAATAATACGCAGGATTTCTCCGATTGTTGGGATGACTTTTGATTTCCAGTTGAAAGCTAATTGATTCCTGATAGTTATAAAGATGTGGTTATAGATCAATCTTTCCTGGGGTGGCAGATCCATGGTTCCTAAATGCAACAGTGCCATACCAGAGGGTATAGGATGTATGGATATAGGTAGTTGTCCCAAGAAGACTCCTATATCTGTTCTGAGTTTCTTCAGTTTGGGGCAGTCCCATAAGATGTGCCCTACGGTACCCGTCCGGTTGCACCCCCTCCAACACAAAGGTGATGCCTTCATATCAAATTTGGAAATCCTCTCAGGTGTCATGTACCACTGCCAAACGCTCTTTAGTAAGCCCTCATTTTGTCTCACACAGTGTGAAGACTTCTTTACTGATCTCAAGACCTTTTCCCATTCTTCCATGTCTATCTCAGTTTGGAGATACTCCTGCCAACTATCCAGTTGCCATTGCGGGGTGGAATCTCTCATTTTTAGCAAGGTTTTGTAGAAAATAGATGTTCCCTTATAGTGTGAACCCTGAGGGTGGATAATTTTACTAATTTGTGGGGTCAGAGATACAGGGCTGTACGGGTGATATTTGCAGAATTTACTGATTTTCCTATATGTGGGGAGTTCTGTTGGTGGGAGACCATAGGTCTGAGTGAAAAATTCAAATGGTCTCAGTTCTGAGTTATCAAGGAGATCTTCTATGGAGTTAATACCAGAATCTGTCCAGGTTTGTAAATTTAAGTTATTTATTAAGGTTTGGAGAGTGATTAAGGGAGTGTCAGATTCTATGGATAAAACGTCCTTTTTGCACAGAGCGGTTAGTTCCTTCCAAATTCTAAGTGTGTTAATTGTTAATGGGTTCTGGATGGTCTGTCTAGTTTTCCAGGCCAGTCTGGCTCCAAGAAACAATTTGTAGTCTCCATAGCTAAGCTGATCCTCTTCAATCGAGAACCATTGTTTTGTGTTATCCCCGAGCCAGACTGCCCTGGACTGATCCATTATTGTGGCCTTATAATAGAATTCCAGGTTGGGGACACCTAGGCCCAAATTAGCAGTATCCATCATTAATATTTTGTTGGAAAACCTGGATTTTTTGTTTAATAATATAAATTGATTAAGAGCTTTTTGTAGAGTGTTGAAGAAGGTTTGGGGTACTTTTATGGGCAAGTTTCTAAAGAGGTATAAAAGTTGGGGAAGAATAAACATTTTAAAGGCTGCATTCCTTCCCAGCCAGGAGTATTCTACTTTTGCAAGATCTTCCAGTTTCTCTTTGAATTTTTTTAACCATGGGGCGTAGTTTTCTTTATAGATCTTATTTAGTGTGGGTGTTATATAGATTCCTAAGTATTTTATGGCAGTATCATTCCATAAGAATTCACAAGAGCTTTTCAAGATATCCCTATCTTTCTGTGGGATAAAACATGGAAGAATAGTTGTCTTATTCTTGTTTAATTTGTAATATGAGATTTTGGAGAACTCTTCTAGTTCCAATTGAGCATTTGGCAGTGATACAAGTGGTTTCTGGAGGAGGAGGATCACATCATCAGCGTATAAACCCATTTTATGTATGGTTTGTTTGTTTTTAATGCCAAAAATTTGTGGATTGTCTCTGATGCTTTGAGCGAGCGGTTCAATCGTTAAATTGAATATTAGGGGTGAGAGGGGGCAACCTTGACGGGTACCGTTTTTAATATCGAAGGGTAGAGATAGTGTGCCCGATGATAGGACTCTAGCAGATGGGTGGGTGTATAAGGCTAAAATGGCCTTGTGTAAGAAGGCAGGGATACCAAATTTGGTGAGCACCTTGGATAGGTACAGCCAGTTGACTCTGTCGAACGCCTTCTCCGCGTCCAAGGAGACAAGGAGGGTAGGCGTCCGACAGAGCCCCACTCTATGGATCAGAGATAAAACCTTGCGAGTGCCATCACTAGTCGATCTATTCTTTGTAAACCCTACCTGATCTGGATGGATAATTTGGGGCATAAGGGGAGATAACCTATTAGCTATTATTCGGGCGTATAATTTTATGTCAGTGTTTAGTAGGGAGATGGGCCTATAATTACTGGGGTCAGAGGGGTCCTTACCTTCCTTGGGGATTGTAGTTATTAGTGCCGAAAGTGATTCTCTAGGGAAGTTGCCTTTAGTAGCTGCTTCATTAAACATATTTGTTAGGGGGGTTACTAGGATTGAAATAAATTTTTTAAAATAATCGTTAATAAAACCGTCTGGTCCTGGGGCTTTATCTTTCTTTAGGGATCCTATTGCTGCTATTGTTTCTTGTTCTGTGAATGGAGTTGCTAGGTATTTTTGCTCAAATTCTGTAAGGGAGGGGAGATTTACTTTATCAAGGTATAGTTCTATTTCTTGTGATAATGGAGTATGGGTGTTTGGGTCCTTTTCGAGGTTATAGAGGGCTTCATAGTACTCTGCTAGGGCGTTTACAATGTCTTTGGGGTGGTGGACTTCTACTTTTGTTTTGGGGTGTGTGATTTTAATGATTCTCTGACGAATTCTTTTTCCCTTAATTTTTTGGGCCATGGCCTTCCCTGCTCTATTATTATCATAGTACCAATTTTGTTTTAATGTGGTTTGCCATTTGTCGTACTGGTAGTACAATTTGTCTGCTAGGGTCTGTCTAGTTTCCTCTAGTTGGGGTATGAGTTCATTCTTGTGATTGTTGTATATTTCTTTCTCTAGTGATTTAATTTTGTCTAATAAGATGTTAGTTTGCTCCCTAACTTTTTTGTTATGAATGGCACTCAACTTGATAAAGGTTCCTCTGATAAATGCTTTATGAGCATTCCAAAGAGTAGAGTTGGATATATCTCCTGTGTCATTGAGTTTGAAATACTCTATTAGTTCCTTTTTGATTATAGGGGAAGTGTGTTCGGAGTGAAGGATGTATTTGTTAAGTCTCCATATATACTGTTGTTTCACAGAATTCTGGATATGGAATTTGACTATGAGAGGTGAATGGTCTGACCACACTCTAGTACCAATTTCCATCTCTGAGACTAGTGGCAAGGTAAATTGGTCTGTTAGGCAATGGTCGATACGAGTGAAGGATTTATGAATGGTAGAGTAGAATGTGAACTGTTTCTCCTTGGGGTGAATACACCTCCAAGTGTCAAATAGCTCGTTTTTTGTCAAAATTGGTTGTAAAGTGGAGTGTTTAGTTCTTAATTTGGAAGTACAATCTAACTGTGGGTCTGTTATGGAGTTCAGATCTCCAGAAATAAAAAGATATCCTTTCTTGAAAGTTGTTATTTTTTTGAGTTTTGAATTGATAAATTTAGTCTGGTGTTGGTTGGGGGCATATAGGTTCACAAAAGTGTAATCCTTAGAGTTCAATTGTCCAGTTATCATTACCATTCTACCATCCTCACTTGAGTATGTGTCTTTTACCACCAGTCCCAGAGAGTCCCTAACTGCTATGAAAGTCCCAGCTTTTTTCTTATTATTCTGTAATGTAGAGTGAAATATATTGGTAAACTGAAATAATTTGTATTTTTTCGCTGCATTTTTGTTCAGGTGAGATTCTTGAACACATATAATATCTGCCTTTTGTTCCTTAATCAGTTTCTGTAAGAGGTATCGCTTCCTAAAAGAATTGAGGCCTCTCACATTAACTGAGAGGAGATTACATTCCTCAGCCATTACACCATGTATATTGCATCACAATTAAGTCATACCATTGATTGGGATTCCCGCAGGCAGGCTCTGGAGCATCTCTGATAAAACCGTTTATCTCTACTCTGGTGGAAGGAAACAAAGTTAGTCGGGACATTGACCTATATAGTAATAACAAAAGTAATAGTACAGTGAGAGGCATCCGGTTCTACCTCTCAATAGCACTACTGAAAAAAAAAGGAGAGAAAAAAGTAGGTGAGAGAATAGTGAGAACACTAACAGTGTAAACAGAACAAAACAGATTGGTCAGATCAGAGTTCAGTTCAGGTGACCAATTCAGTAGAGTCCACCAGTGTGGACTTCAAGTGGTTTTCCCACCTGTAGGGAGAGAAAAAAATCAGTCCCAGGGGAAAAAACAAATGTGAGGGGGACAAAGTTCCTGGCTGATCACCCCGCTTCAGCCTTTTGTCGAAGCCTCACTTGTTGCTACCTTGTCTGGTGTGATAGGAAGAGAGGTGTCCATAGCAGCAGGCTTAGGCAATAGAGGTGGGCGATAAGGTTTGTCTTTACTTGAGTCTCTAGATACAAAAAGTGGGATGTTCCATCTAGATAAGAGGTCCTGTCCCTCTGTTGGATTCCTGATCACGTGTGTCTCCCCTCCGTCTCTTATGATCAGCTTTGGGGGGTATCCCCATGAGTAGTCGATTCTCTTATTTCTCAAAGAGGCAGTAATCTGGGAGAATCCGCGTCTGGTTGAGAGGGTAGCTTGTGACAGATCCTGATATAACGCCAAGTTCTGATACGGGTCAGGAAGCTTTTGCCCTTTCCTAGTGGCTCCCAGCAGCTGTTCCTTTACGTGGAAAAAATGTATCCTTGTGATGACATCTCTAGGCAGATGTTTGGCGATGTGGGATGGCTTGGGTAACCTATGGGCTCTGTCCACTACAAGCTCATTTTTAGGTATGTTAGGACAGGTGACTTTGATAATGTCCATGACGTAGTCCTTTAAATCGTCATTCTGTACTGTTTCTGGGATCCCTCTGATCTTCAGGTTGTTTCTCCTATTTCTATCCTCCCCATCAGCTATTTTTTCCTTCATCTGCTTATTCTCCTTTACAAGTTCTTTGTGGGCATCCACCAATGAATTGTGTGCTGCTGTCATCTCCACAATTCTGTGTTCCAACCTGGCCAGCCTATGGTCTGTTTCCTTAGTGTATACGGTCAGGTGGCCCACCAGAGCGTGCATATCAGCCCTTATTTCCATAGAGTCCTTCCTTAGAATGCTACTGAAAGATATCATGAAATCTTTAAAGAAGCTTTGAGTCATGGGCTGGTCTGTGGCAGAGAATGACATCAGGGGGTCTGTAAATGCCATCAGTGGTGAGGGGTGGATGGATGGATGAGGGAGCTGATCAGATGCTTGGGCATGTGTGTGAGGGGAGGATAGGGGGATCTGTCCTACCTGGGACCTTGTTGTGTCATCGTTCCTGGATTCTGGATTGGTTTTCCGGAATTCCGGATCCATTTTCCGGAATTCCGAATTGGAGTTACGAAATTCCGCGTTCTCCGTGCGGGATACGGAGGCCTGCCTGGGGCTTCTGTCCCTGTTGTCAGCGGTACCTGTAGCGGCTTCATCTTCCTCACTGAGGTCCCCCAGGTAGTCCGCTCTGTTGCCCCTTCGATAGGGAGTCTGGAGAGCTGCAAAGCGATTCCTCTGAGTCACAGGCGGCGGTGTCCTGTAGTCTGCATCATGCCTGGAGCTAGGCCTGTAGTGCCGGGGGCCATCTTGGATATCCTCCTCCTGGAAGAAGTCAGACAGTTTGCGGGGCAGAGGGGACCTGTAATTCCGCTTGGGTCTCGCTGTAATCCATTCCTGTGGGTCCTCTGCATGTTCACCCATCTTCCTGAGTAAAATGAGGCTTCTTAGTGTGCTGTGAAGTTGCTTTTTAGGGTGAAGACAGCAGGAGCTACAGGCTCAGACAACCATCCAGCTCCAGCGTCAAGCCACGCCCCCCCTTTCTATGTTAAACCATTACACCATTGAAAAACTGGTTACGTCTGCAATCGAAAGAAAAATGACTATAGTTGAAGAGGTAATGGCCCCTAAACTATGTTCTGGGATGAAAGTTACAGCTTCAGTGAAATCCGTTTGCAAATCGGAGTGATAGATTAGAATCTAGAGCCAACGGTAAGTTTTCTATGTTAAACCATTACACCATTGAAAAACTGGTTACGTTTGCAATCGAAAGAAAAATGACTATAGTTGAAGAGGTAATGGCCCCTAAACTATGTTCTGGGATCAAAGTTACAGCATCAGTGAAATCCGTTTGCAAATCGGAGTGATAGATTAGAATCTAGAGCCAACGGTAAGTTTTCTATGTTAAACCATTACACCATTGAAAAACTGGTTACGTTTGCAATCGAAAGAAAAATGACTATAGTTGAAGAGGTAATGGCCCCTAAACTATGTTCTGGGATGAAAAATAAAGCTTCAGTGAAATCCGTTTGCAAATCGGAGTGATAGATTAGAATCTAGAGCCAACGGTAAGTTTTCTATGTTAAACCATTACACCATTGAAAAACTGGTTACGTTTGCAATCGAAAGAAAAATGACTATAGTTGAAGAGGTAATGGCCCCTAAACTATGTTCTGGGATGAAAGTTACAGCTTCAGTGAAATCCGTTTGCAAATCGGAGTGATAGATTAGAATCTAGAGCCAACGGTACGTTTTCTATGTTAAACCATTACACCATTGAAAAACTGGTTACGTTTGCAATCGAAAGAAAAATGACTATAGTTGAAGAGGTAATGGCCCCTAAACTATGTTCTGGGATGAAAGTTACAGCTTCAGTGAAATCCGTTTGCAAATCGGAGTGATAGATTAGAATCTAGAGCCAACGGTAAGTTTTCTATGTTAAACCATTACACCATTGAAAAACTGGTTACGTTTGCAATCGAAAGAAAAATGACTATAGTTGAAGAGGTAATGGCCCCTAAACTATGTTCTGAGATGAAAAATACAGCTTCAGTGAAATCCGTTTGCAAATCGGAGTGATAGATTAGAATCTAGAGCCAACGGTACGTTTTCTATGTTAAACCATTACACCATTGAAAAACTGGTTAAGTTTGCAATCGAAAGAAAAATGACTATAGTTGAAGAGGTAATGGCCCCTAAACTATGTTCTGGGATGAAAAATACAGCTTCAGTGAAATCCGTTTGCAAATCGGAGTGATAGATTAGAATCTAGAGCCAACGGTACGTTTTCTATGTTAAACCATTACACCATTGAAAAACTGGTTACGTCTGCAATCGAAAGAAAAATGACTATAGTTGAAGAGGTAATGGCCCCTAAACTATGTTCTGGGATGAAAGTTACAGCTTCAGTGAAATCCGTTTGCAAATCGGAGTGATAGATTAGAATCTAGAGCCAACGGTAAGTTTTCTATGTTAAACCATTACACCATTGAAAAACTGGTTACGTTTGCAATCGAAAGAAAAATGACTATAGTTGAAGAGGTAATGGCCCCTAAACTATGTTCTGGGATGAAAAATACAGCTTCAGTGAAATCCGTTTGCAAATCGGAGTGATAGATTAGAATCTAGAGCCAACGGTAAGTTTTCTATGTTAAACCATTACACCATTGAAAAACTGGTTACGTTTGCAATCGAAAGAAAAATGACTATAGTTGAAGAGGTAATGGCCCCTAAACTATGTTCTGGGATGAAAAATACAGCTTCAGTGAAATCCGTTTGCAAATCGGAGTGATAGATTAGAATCTAGAGCCAACGGTAAGTTTTCTATGTTAAACCATTACACCATTGAAAAACTGGTTACGTTTGCAATCGAAAGAAAAATGACTATAGTTGAAGAGGTAATGGCCCCTAAACTATGTTCTGAGATGAAAAATACAGCTTCAGTGAAATCCGTTTGCAAATCGGAGTGATAGATTAGAATCTAGAGCCAACGGTACGTTTTCTATGTTAAACCATTACACCATTGAAAAACTGGTTAAGTTTGCAATCGAAAGAAAAATGACTATAGTTGAAGAGGTAATGGCCCCTAAACTATGTTCTGGGATGAAAAATACAGCTTCAGTGAAATCCGTTTGCAAATCGGAGTGATAGATTAGAATCTAGAGCCAACGGTAAGTTTTCTATGTTAAACCATTACACCATTGAAAAACTGGTTACGTTTGCAATCGAAAGAAAAATGACTATAGTTGAAGAGGTAATGGCCCCTAAACTATGTTCTGGGATGAAAAATACAGCTTCAGTGAAATCCGTTTGCAAATCGGAGTGATAGATTAGAATCTAGAGCCAACGGTAAGTTTTCTATGTTAAACCATTACACCATTGAAAAACTGGTTACGTTTGCAATCGAAAGAAAAATGACTATAGTTGAAGAGGTAATGGCCCCTAAACTATGTTCTGAGATGAAAAATACAGCTTCAGTGAAATCCGTTTGCAAATCGGAGTGATAGATTAGAATCTAGAGCCAACGGTACGTTTTCTATGTTAAACCATTACACCATTGAAAAACTGGTTACGTCTGCAATCGAAAGAAAAATGACTATAGTTGAAGAGGTAATGGCCCCTAAACTATGTTCTGGGATGAAAGTTACAGCTTCAGTGAAATCCGTTTGCAAATCGGAGTGATAGA
Source organism: Hyperolius riggenbachi (assembly GCF_040937935.1). Lineage (NCBI taxonomy): Eukaryota > Metazoa > Chordata > Amphibia > Anura > Hyperoliidae > Hyperolius > Hyperolius riggenbachi. The sequence continues at coordinate 151,404,333 of NC_090656.1, read as the reverse complement.
TTAGAATCTAGAGCCAACGGTAAGTTTTCTATGTTAAACCATTACACCATTGAAAAACTGGTTACGTTTGCAATCGAAAGAAAAATGACTATAGTTGAAGAGGTAATGGCCCCTAAACTATGTTCTGGGATGAAAAATACAGCTTCAGTGAAATCCGTTTGCAAATCGGAGTGATAGATTAGAATCTAGAGCCAACGGTAAGTTTTCTATGTTAAACCATTACACCATTGAAAAACTGGTTACGTTTGCAATCGAAAGAAAAATGACTATAGTTGAAGAGGTAATGGCCCCTAAACTATGTTCTGGGATGAAAGTTACAGCTTCAGTGAAATCCGTTTGCAAATCGGAGTGATAGATTAGAATCTAGAGCCAACGGTACGTTTTCTATGTTAAACCATTACACCATTGAAAAACTGGTTAAGTTTGCAATCGAAAGAAAAATGACTATAGTTGAAGAGGTAATGGCCCCTAAACTATGTTCTGGGATGAAAGTTACAGCTTCAGTGAAATCCGTTTGCAAATCGGAGTGATAGATTAGAATCTAGAGCCAACGGTAAGTTTTCTATGTTAAACCATTACACCATTGAAAAACTGGTTACGTTTGCAATCGAAAGAAAAATGACTATAGTTGAAGAGGTAATGGCCCCTAAACTATGTTCTGGGATGAAAAATACAGCTTCAGTGAAATCCGTTTGCAAATCGGAGTGATAGATTAGAATCTAGAGCCAACGGTAAGTTTTCTATGTTAAACCATTACACCATTTAAAAACTGGTTACGTTTGCAATCGAAAGAAAAATGACTATAGTTGAAGAGGTAATGGCCCCTAAACTATGTTCTGGGATGAAAGTTACAGCTTCAGTGAAATCCGTTTGCAAATCGGAGTGATAGATTAGAATCTAGAGCCAACGGTACGTTTTCTATGTTAAACCATTACACCATTGAAAAACTGGTTAAGTTTGCAATCGAAAGAAAAATGACTATAGTTGAAGAGGTAATGGCCCCTAAACTATGTTCTGGGATGAAAAATACAGCTTCAGTAAAATCCGTTTGCAAATCGGAGTGATAGATTAGAATCTAGAGCCAACGGTACGTTTTCTATGTTAAACCACTACACCATTTAAAAACTGGTTACGTTTGCAATCGAAAGAAAAATTACTATAGTTGAAGAGGTAATGGCCCCTAAACTATGTTCTGGGATGAAAAATACAGCTTCAGTAAAATCCGTTTGCAAATCGGAGTGATAGATTAGAATCTAGAGCCAACGGTACGTTTTCTATGTTAAACCATTACACCATTGAAAAACTAGTTACGTTTGCAATCGAAAGAAAAATGACTATAGTTGAAGAGGTAATGGCCCCTAAACTATGTTCTGGAATGAAAGTTACAGCTTCATTGAAATCCGTTTGCAAATCGGAGTGATAGATTAGAATCTAGAGCCAACGGTAAGTTTTCTATGTTAAACCATTACACCATTGAAAAACTGGTTACGTTTGCAATCGAAAGAAAAATGACTATAATTGAAGAGGTAATGGCCCCTAAACTATGTTCTGGGATGAAAAATACAGCTTCAGTGAAATCCGTTTGCAAATCGGAGTGATAGATTAGAATCTAGAGCCAACGGTAAGTTTTCTATGTTAAACCATTACACCATTGAAAAACTGGTTACGTCTGCAATCGAAAGAAAAATGACTATAGTTGAAGAGGTAATGGCCCCTAAACTATGTTCTGGGATGAAAGTTACAGCTTCAGTGAAATCCGTTTGCAAATCGGAGTAATAGATTAGAATCTAGAGCCAACGGTACGTTTTCTATGTTAAACCATTACACCATTAAAAAACTGGTTACGTTTGCAATCGAAAGAAAAATGACTATAGTTGAAGAGGTAATGGCCCCTAAACTATGTTCTGGGATGAAAAATACAGCTTCAGTGAAATCCGTTTGCAAATCGGAGTGATAGATTAGAATCTAGAGCCAACGGTAAGTTTTCTATGTTAAACCATTACACCATTGAAAAACTGGTTACGTTTGCAATCGAAAGAAAAATGACTATAGTTGAAGAGGTAATGGCCCCTAAACTATGTTCTGGGATGAAAAATACAGCTTCAGTGAAATCCGTTTGCAAATCGGAGTGATAGATTAGAATCTAGAGCCAACGGTACGTTTTCTATGTTAAACCATTACACCATTGAAAAACTGGTTACGTCTGCAATCGAAAGAAAAATGACTATAGTTGAAGAGGTAATGGCCCCTAAACTATGTTCTGGGATGAAAGTTACAGCTTCAGTGAAATCCGTTTGCAAATCGGAGTGATAGATTAGAATCTAGAGCCAACGGTACGTTTTCTATGTTAAACCATTACACCATTGAAAAACTGGTTACGTTTGCAATCGAAAGAAAAATGACTATAGTTGAAGAGGTAATGGCCCCTAAACTATGTTCTGGGATGAAAGTTACAGCTTCAGTGAAATCCGTTTGCAAATCGGAGTGATAGATTAGAATCTAGAGCCAACGGTACGTTTTCTATGTTAAACCATTACACCATTGAAAAACTGGTTACGTCTGCAATCGAAAGAAAAATGACTATAGTTGAAGAGGTAATGGCCCCTAAACTATGTTCTGGGATGAAAGTTACAGCTTCAGTGAAATCCGTTTGCAAATCGGAGTGATAGATTAGAATCTAGAGCCAACGGTAAGTTTTCTATGTTAAACCATTACACCATTGAAAAACTGGTTACGTTTGCAATCGAAAGAAAAATGACTATAATTGAAGAGGTAATGGCCCCTAAACTATGTTCTGGGATGAAAAATACAGCTTCAGTGAAATCCGTTTGCAAATCGGAGTGATAGATTAGAATCTAGAGCCAACGGTACATTTTCTATGTTAAACCATTACACCATTGAAAAACTGGTTACGTCTGCAATCGAAAGAAAAATGACTATAGTTGAAGAGGTAATGGCCCCTAAACTATGTTCTGGGATGAAAGTTACAGCTTCAGTGAAATCCGTTTGCAAATCGGAGTGATAGATTAGAATCTAGAGCCAACGGTACGTTTTCTATGTTAAACCATTACACCATTGAAAAACTGGTTACGTTTGCAATCGAAAGAAAAATGACTATAGTTGAAGAGGTAATGGCCCCTAAACTATGTTCTGGGATGAAAAATACAGCTTCAGTGAAATCCGTTTGCAAATCGGAGTGATAGATTAGAATCTAGAGCCAACGGTAAGTTTTCTATGTTAAACCATTACACCATTGAAAAACTGGTTACGTTTGCAATCGAAAGAAAAATGACTATAGTTGAAGAGGTAATGGCCCCTAAACTATGTTCTGGGATGAAAAATACAGCTTCAGTGAAATCCGTTTGCAAATTGGAGTGATAGATTAGAATCTAGAGCCAACGGTACGTTTTCTATGTTAAACCATTACACCATTGAAAAACTGGTTACGTCTGCAATCGAAAGAAAAATGACTATAGTTGAAGAGGTAATGGCCCCTAAACTATGTTCTGGGATGAAAGTTACAGCTTCAGTGAAATCCGTTTGCAAATCGGAGTGATAGATTAGAATCTAGAGCCAACGGTACGTTTTCTATGTTAAACCATTACACCATTGAAAAACTGGTTACGTTTGCAATCGAAAGAAAAATGACTATAGTTGAAGAGGTAATGGCCCCTAAACTATGTTCTGGGATGAAAGTTACAGCTTCAGTGAAATCCGTTTGCAAATCGGAGTGATAGATTAGAATCTAGAGCCAACGGTACGTTTTCTATGTTAAACCATTACACCATTGAAAAACTGGTTACGTCTGCAATCGAAAGAAAAATGACTATAGTTGAAGAGGTAATGGCCCCTAAACTATGTTCTGGGATGAAAGTTACAGCTTCAGTGAAATCCGTTTGCAAATCGGAGTGATAGATTAGAATCTAGAGCCAACGGTAAGTTTTCTATGTTAAACCATTACACCATTGAAAAACTGGTTACGTTTGCAATCGAAAGAAAAATGACTATAGTTGAAGAGGTAATGGCCCCTAAACTATGTTCTGGGATGAAAAATACAGATTCAGTGAAATCCGTTTGCAAATCGGAGTGATAGATTAGAATCTAGAGCCAACGGTAAGTTTTCTATGTTAAACCATTACACCATTGAAAAACTGGTTACGTTTGCAATCAAAAGAAAAATGACTATAGTTGAAGAGGTAATGGCCCCTAAACTATGTTCTGAGATGAAAAATACAGCTTCAGTGAAATCCGTTTGCAAATCGGAGTGATAGATTAGAATCTAGAGCCAACGGTACGTTTTCTATGTTAAACCATTACACCATTGAAAAACTGGTTAAGTTTGCAATCGAAAGAAAAATGACTATAGTTGAAGAGGTAATGGCCCCTAAACTATGTTCTGGGATGAAAAATACAGCTTCAGTGAAATCCGTTTGCAAATCGGAGTGATAGATTAGAATCTAGAGCCAACGGTACGTTTTCTATGTTAAACCATTACACCATTGAAAAACTGGTTACGTCTGCAATCGAAAGAAAAATGACTATAGTTGAAGAGGTAATGGCCCCTAAACTATGTTCTGGGATGAAAGTTACAGCTTCAGTGAAATCCGTTTGCAAATCGGAGTGATAGATTAGAATCTAGAGCCAACGGTAAGTTTTCTATGTTAAACCATTACACCATTGAAAAACTGGTTACGTTTGCAATCAAAAGAAAAATGACTATAGTTGAAGAGGTAATGGCCCCTAAACTATGTTCTGGGATGAAAAATACAGCTTCAGTGAAATCCGTTTGCAAATCGGAGTGATAGATTAGAATCTAGAGCCAACGGTAAGTTTTCTATGTTAAACCATTACACCATTGAAAAACTGGTTACGTTTGCAATCGAAAGAAAAATGACTATAGTTGAAGAGGTAATGGCCCCTAAACTATGTTCTGGGATGAAAAATACAGCTTCAGTGAAATCCGTTTGCAAATCGGAGTGATAGATTAGAATCTAGAGCCAACGGTAAGTTTTCTATGTTAAACCATTACACCATTGAAAAACTGGTTACGTTTGCAATCGAAAGAAAAATGACTATAGTTGAAGAGGTAATGGCCCCTAAACTATGTTCTGGGATGAAAGTTACAGCTTCAGTGAAATCCGTTTGCAAATCGGAGTGATAGATTAGAATCTAGAGCCAACGGTACGTTTTCTATGTTAAACCATTACACCATTGAAAAACTGGTTACGTTTGCAATCGAAAGAAAAATGACTATAGTTGAAGAGGTAATGGCGCCTAAACTATGTTCTGGGAATCTAGAGCCAACGGTACGTTTTCTATGTTAAACCATTACATCATTGAAAAACTGGTTACGTTTGCAATCGAAAGAAAAATGACTATAGTTGAAGAGGTAATGGCCCCTAAACTATGTTCTGGGATGAAAAATACAGCTTCAGTGAAATCCGTTTGCAAATCGGAGTGATAGATTAGAATCTAGAGCCAACGGTACGTTTTCTATGTTAAACCACTACACCATTGAAAAACTGGTTACGTTTGCAATCGAAAGAAAAATTACTATAGTTGAAGAGGTAATAGCCCCTAAACTATGTTCTGGGATGAAAAATACAGCTTCAGTAAAATCCGTTTGCAAATCGGAGTGATAGATTAGAATCTAGAGCCAACGGTACGTTTTCTATGTTAAACCATTACACCATTGAAAAACTAGTTACGTTTGCAATCGAAAGAAAAATGACTATAGTTGAAGAGGTAATGGCCCCTAAACTATGTTCTGGGATGAAAGTTACAGCTTCAGTGAAATCCGTTTGCAAATCGGAGTGATAGATTAGAATCTAGAGCCAACGGTAAGTTTTCTATGTTAAACCATTACACCATTGAAAAACTGGTTACGTTTGCAATCGAAAGAAAAATGACTATAATTGAAGAGGTAATGGCCCCTAAACTATGTTCTGGGATGAAAAATACAGCTTCAGTGAAATCCGTTTGCAAATCGGAGTGATAGATTAGAATCTAGAGCCAACGGTACGTTTTCTATGTTAAACCATTACACCATTGAAAAACTGGTTACGTCTGCAATCGAAAGAAAAATGACTATAGTTGAAGAGGTAATGGCCCCTAAACTATGTTCTGGGATGAAAGTTACAGCTTCAGTGAAATCCGTTTGCAAATCGGAGTAATAGATTAGAATCTAGAGCCAACGGTACGTTTTCTATGTTAAACCATTACACCATTGAAAAACTGGTTACGTTTGCAATCGAAAGAAAAATGACTATAGTTGAAGAGGTAATGGCCCCTAAACTATGTTCTGGGATGAAAAATACAGCTTCAGTGAAATCCGTTTGCAAATCGGAGTGATAGATTAGAATCTAGAGCCAACGGTAAGTTTTCTATGTTAAACCATTACACCATTGAAAAACTGGTTACGTTTGCAATCGAAAGAAAAATGACTATAGTTGAAGAGGTAATGGCCCCTAAACTATGTTCTGGGATGAAAAATACATCTTCAGTGAAATCCGTTTGCAAATCGGAGTGATAGATTAGAATCTAGAGCCAACGGTACGTTTTCTATGTTAAACCATTACACCATTGAAAAACTGGTTACTTCTGCAATCGAAAGAAAAATGACTATAGTTGAAGAGGTAATGGCCCCTAAACTATGTTCTGGGATGAAAGTTACAGCTTCAGTGAAATCCGTTTGCAAATCGGAGTGATAGATTAGAATCTAGAGCCAACGGTACGTTTTCTATGTTAAACCATTACACCATTGAAAAACTGGTTACGTTTGCAATCGAAAGAAAAATGACTATAGTTGAAGAGGTAATGGCCCCTAAACTATGTTCTGGGATGAAAGTTACAGCTTCAGTGAAATCCGTTTGCAAATCGGAGTGATAGATTAGAATCTAGAGCCAACGGTACGTTTTCTATGTTAAACCATTACACCATTGAAAAACTGGTTACGTCTGCAATCGAAAGAAAAATGACTATAGTTGAAGAGGTAATGGCCCCTAAACTATGTTCTGGGATGAAAGTTACAGCTTCAGTGAAATCCGTTTGCAAATCGGAGTGATAGATTAGAATCTAGAGCCAACGGTAAGTTTTCTATGTTAAACCATTACACCATTGAAAAACTGGTTACGTTTGCAATCGAAAGAAAAATGACTATAATTGAAGAGGTAATGGCCCCTAAACTATGTTCTGGGATGAAAAATACAGCTTCAGTGAAATCCGTTTGCAAATCGGAGTGATAGATTAGAATCTAGAGCCAACGGTACATTTTCTATGTTAAACCATTACACCATTGAAAAACTGGTTACGTCTGCAATCGAAAGAAAAATGACTATAGTTGAAGAGGTAATGGCCCCTAAACTATGTTCTGGGATGAAAGTTACAGCTTCAGTGAAATCCGTTTGCAAATCGGAGTGATAGATTAGAATCTAGAGCCAACGGTACGTTTTCTATGTTAAACCATTACACCATTGAAAAACTGGTTACGTTTGCAATCGAAAGAAAAATGACTATAGTTGAAGAGGTAATGGCCCCTAAACTATGTTCTGGGATGAAAAATACAGCTTCAGTGAAATCCGTTTGCAAATCGGAGTGATAGATTAGAATCTAGAGCCAACGGTAAGTTTTCTATGTTAAACCATTACACCATTGAAAAACTGGTTACGTTTGCAATCGAAAGAAAAATGACTATAGTTGAAGAGGTAATGGCCCCTAAACTATGTTCTGGGATGAAAAATACAGCTTCAGTGAAATCCGTTTGCAAATTGGAGTGATAGATTAGAATCTAGAGCCAACGGTACGTTTTCTATGTTAAACCATTACACCATTGAAAAACTGGTTACGTCTGCAATCGAAAGAAAAATGACTATAGTTGAAGAGGTAATGGCCCCTAAACTATGTTCTGGGATGAAAGTTACAGCTTCAGTGAAATCCGTTTGCAAATCGGAGTGATAGATTAGAATCTAGAGCCAACGGTACGTTTTCTATGTTAAACCATTACACCATTGAAAAACTGGTTACGTTTGCAATCGAAAGAAAAATGACTATAGTTGAAGAGGTAATGGCCCCTAAACTATGTTCTGGGATGAAAGTTACAGCTTCAGTGAAATCCGTTTGCAAATCGGAGTGATAGATTAGAATCTAGAGCCAACGGTGCGTTTTCTATGTTAAACCATTACACCATTGAAAAACTGGTTACGTTTGCAATCGAAAGAAAAATGACTATAGTTGAAGAGGTAATGGCCCCTAAACTATGTTCTGGGATGAAAAATACAGCTTCAGTGAAATCCGTTTGCAAATCGGAGTGATAGATTAGAATCTAGAGCCAACGGTAAGTTTTCTATGTTAAACCATTACACCATTGAAAAACTGGTTACGTTTGCAATCGAAAGAAAAATGACTATAGTTGAAGAGGTAATGGCCCCTAAACTATGTTCTGGGATGAAAAATACAGCTTCAGTGAAATCCGTTTGCAAATCGGAGTGATAGATTAGAATCTAGAGCCAACGGTACGTTTTCTATGTTAAACCATTACACCATTGAAAAACTGGTTACGTTTGCAATCGAAAGAAAAATGACTATAGTTGAAGAGGTAATGGCCCCTAAACTATGTTCTGGGATGAAAAATACAGCTTCAGTGAAATCCGTTTGCAAATCGGAGTGATAGATTAGAATCTAGAGCCAACGGTAAATTGGCTCCCGGATTTCACTGAACCATTGAAAAACTGGTTACGTTTGCAATCGAAAGAAAAATGACTATATTTGAAGAGGTAATGGCCCCTAAACTATGTTCTGGGATGAAAAATACAGCTTCAGTGAAATCCGTTTGCAAATTGAAAACCATTGAACACCATTGAAAAACTGGTTACGTTTGCAATCGAAAGAAAAATGACTATATTTGAAGAGGTAATGGCCCCTAAACTATGTTCTGGGATGAAAAATACAGCTTCAGTGAAATCCGTTTGCAAATTGGAGTGATAGATTAGAATCTAGAGCCAACGGTACGTTTTCTATGTTAAACCATTACACCATTGAAAAACTGGTTACGTCTGCAATCGAAAGAAAAATGACTATAGTTGAAGAGGTAATGTCCCCTAAACTATGTTCTGGGATGAAAGTTACAGCTTCAGTGAAATCCGTTTGCAAATCGGAGTGATAGATTAGAATCTAGAGCCAACGGTACGTTTTCTATGTTAAACCATTACACCATTGAAAAACTGGTTACGTCTGCAATCGAAAGAAAAATGACTATAGTTGAAGAGGTAATGGCCCCTAAACTATGTTCTGGGATGAAAGTTACAGCTTCAGTGAAATCCGTTTGCAAATCGGAGTGATAGATTAGAATCTAGAGCCAATGGTACGTTTTCTATGTTAGACCATTACACCATTGAAAAACTGGTTACGTTTGCAATCGAAAGAAAAATGACTATAGTTGAAGAGGTAATGGCCCCTAAACTATGTTCTGGGATGAAAAATACAGCTTCAGTGAAATCCGTTTGCAAATCGGAGTGATAGATTAGAATCTAGAGCCAACGGTACGTTTTCTATGTTAAACCATTACACCATTGAAAAACTGGTTACGTTTGCAATCGAAAGAAAAATGACTATAGTTGAAGAGGTAATGGCGCCTAAACTATGTTCTGGGAATCTAGAGCCAACGGTACGTTTTCTATGTTAAACCATTACACCATTGAAAAACTGGTTACGTTTGCAATCGAAAAAAAAATGACTATAGTTGAAGAGGTAATGGCCCCTAAACTATGTTCTGGGATGAAAAATACAGCTTCAGTGAAATCCGTTTGCAAATCGGAGTGATAGATTAGAATCTAGAGCCAACGGTAAGTTTTCTATGTTAAACCATTACACCATTGAAAAACTGGTTACGTTTGGAATTGAAAGAAAAATGACTATAGTTGAAGAGGTAATGGCCCCTAAACTATGTTCTGGGATGAAAAATACAGCTTCAGTGAAATCCGTTTGCAAATCGGAGTGATAGATTAGAATCTAGAGCCAACGGTACGTTTTCTATGTTAAACCATTACACCATTGAAAAACTGGTTACGTTTGCAATCGAAAGAAAAATGACTATAGTTGAAGAGGTAATGGCCCCTAAACTATGTTCTGGGATGAAAAATACAGCTTCAGTGAAATCCGTTTGCAAATCGGAGTGATAGATTAGAATCTAGAGCCAACGGTAAATTGGCTCCCGGATTTCACTGAACCATTGAAAAACTGGTTACGTTTGCAATCGAAAGAAAAATGACTATATTTGAAGAGGTAATGGCCCCTAAACTATGTTCTGGGATGAAAAATACAGCTTCAGTGAAATCCGTTTGCAAATTGAAAACCATTGAACACCATTGAAAAACTGGTTACGTTTGCAATCGAAAGAAAAATGACTATATTTGAAGAGGTAATGGCCCCTAAACTATGTTCTGGGATGAAAAATACAGCTTCAGTGAAATCCGTTTGCAAATTGGAGTGATAGATTAGAATCTAGAGCCAACGGTACGTTTTCTATGTTAAACCATTACACCATTGAAAAACTGGTTACGTCTGCAATCGAAAGAAAAATGACTATAGTTGAAGAGGTAATGTCCCCTAAACTATGTTCTGGGATGAAAGTTACAGCTTCAGTGAAATCCGTTTGCAAATCGGAGTGATAGATTAGAATCTAGAGCCAACGGTACGTTTTCTATGTTAAACCATTACACCATTGAAAAACTGGTTACGTCTGCAATCGAAAGAAAAATGACTATAGTTGAAGAGGTAATGGCCCCTAAACTATGTTCTGGGATGAAAGTTACAGCTTCAGTGAAATCCGTTTGCAAATCGGAGTGATAGATTAGAATCTAGAGCCAATGGTACGTTTTCTATGTTAGACCATTACACCATTGAAAAACTGGTTACGTTTGCAATCGAAAGAAAAATGACTATAGTTGAAGAGGTAATGGCCCCTAAACTATGTTCTGGGATGAAAAATACAGCTTCAGTGAAATCCGTTTGCAAATCGGAGTGATAGATTAGAATCTAGAGCCAACGGTACGTTTTCTATGTTAAACCATTACACCATTGAAAAACTGGTTACGTTTGCAATCGAAAGAAAAATGACTATAGTTGAAGAGGTAATGGCGCCTAAACTATGTTCTGGGAATCTAGAGCCAACGGTACGTTTTCTATGTTAAACCATTACACCATTGAAAAACTGGTTACGTTTGCAATCGAAAGAAAAATGACTATAGTTGAAGAGGTAATGGCCCCTAAACTATGTTCTGGGATGAAAAATACAGCTTCAGTGAAATCCGTTTGCAAATCGGAGTGATAGATTAGAATCTAGAGCCAACGGTAAGTTTTCTATGTTAAACCATTACACCATTGAAAAACTGGTTACGTTTGCAATTGAAAGAAAAATGACTATAGTTGAAGAAGTAATGGCCCCTAAACTATGTTCTGGGATGAAAGTTACAGCTTCAGTGAAATCCGTTTGCAAATCGGAGTGATAGATTAGAATCTAGAGCCAACGGTAAGTTTTCTATGTTAAACCATTACACCATTGAAAAACTGGTTACGTTTGCAATCGAAAGAAAAATGACTATAGTTGAAGAGGTAATGGCCCCTAAACTATGTTCTGGGATGAAAAATACAGCTTCAGTGAAATCCGTTTGCAAATCGGAGTGATAGATTAGAATCTAGAGCCAACGGTAAGTTTTCTATGTTAAACCATTACACCATTGAAAAACTGGTTACGTCTGCAATCGAAAGAAAAATGACTATAGTTGAAGAGGTAATGGCCCCTAAACTATGTTCTGGGATGAAAGTTACAGCTTCAGTGAAATCCGTTTGCAAATCGGAGTGATAGATTAGAATCTAGAGCCAACGGTACGTTTTCTATGTTAAACCATTACACCATTGAAAAACTGGTTACGTTTGCAATCGAAAGAAAAATGACTATAGTTGAAGAGGTAATGGCCCCTAAACTATGTTCTGGGATGAAAGTTACAGCTTCAGTGAAATCCGTTTGCAAATCGGAGTGATAGATTAGAATCTAGAGCCAACGGTACGTTTTCTATGTTAGACCATTACACCATTGAAAAACTGGTTACGTTTGCAATCGAAAGAAAAATGACAATAGTTGAAGAGGTAATGGCCCCTAAACTATGTTCTGGGATGAAAAATACAGCTTCAGTGAAATCCGTTTGCAAATCGGAGTGATAGATTAGAATCTAGAGCCAACGGTAAGTTTTCTATGTTAAACAATTACACCATTGAAAAACTGGTTACGTTTGCAATCGAAAGAAAAATGACTATAGTTGAAGAGGTAATGGCCCCTAAACTATGTTCTGGGATGAAAAATACAGTTTCAGTGAAATTCGTTTGCAAATCGGAGTGATAGATTAGAATCTAGAGCCAACGGTACGTTTTCTATGTTAAACCATTACACCATTGAAAAACTGGTTACGTCTGCAATCGAAAGAAAAATGACTATAGTTGAAGAGGTAATGTCCCCTAAACTATGTTCTGGGATGAAAGTTACAGCTTCAGTGAAATCCGTTTGCAAATCGGAGTGATAGATTAGAATCTAGAGCCAACGGTACGTTTTCTATGTTAAACCATTACACCATTGAAAAACTGGTTACGTCTGCAATCGAAAGAAAAATGACTATAGTTGAAGAGGTAATGGCCCCTAAACTATGTTCTGGGATGAAAGTTACAGCTTCAGTGAAATCCGTTTGCAAATCGGAGTGATAGATTCGAATCTAGAGCCAATGGTACGTTTTCTATGTTAGACCATTACACCATTGAAAAACTGGTTACGTTTGCAATCGAAAGAAAAATGACTATAGTTGAAGAGGTAATGGCCCCTAAACTATGTTCTGGGATGAAAAATACAGCTTCAGTGAAATCCGTTTGCAAATCGGAGTGATAGATTAGAATCTAGAGCCAACGGTACGTTTTCTATGTTAAACCATTACACCATTGAAAAACTGGTTACGTTTGCAATCGAAAGAAAAATGACTATAGTTGAAGAGGTAATGGCGCCTAAACTATGTTCTGGGAATCTAGAGCCAACGGTACGTTTTCTATGTTAAACCATTACACCATTGAAAAACTGGTTACGTTTGCAATCGAAAGAAAAATGACTATAGTTGAAGAGGTAATGGCCCCTAAACTATGTTCTGGGATGAAAAATACAGCTTCAGTGAAATCCGTTTGCAAATCGGAGTGATAGATTAGAATCTAGAGCCAACGGTAAGTTTTCTATGTTAAACCATTACACCATTGAAAAACTGGTTACGTTTGCAATTGAAAGAAAAATGACTATAGTTGAAGAAGTAATGGCCCCTAAACTATGTTCTGGGATGAAAGTTACAGCTTCAGTGAAATCCGTTTGCAAATCGGAGTGATAGATTAGAATCTAGAGCCAACGGTAAGTTTTCTATGTTAAACCATTACACCATTGAAAAACTGGTTACGTTTGCAATCGAAAGAAAAATGACTATAGTTGAAGAGGTAATGGCCCCTAAACTATGTTCTGGGATGAAAAATACAGCTTCAGTGAAATCCGTTTGCAAATCGGAGTGATAGATTAGAATCTAGAGCCAACGGTAAGTTTTCTATGTTAAACCATTACACCATTGAAAAACTGGTTACGTCTGCAATCGAAAGAAAAATGACTATAGTTGAAGAGGTAATGGCCCCTAAACTATGTTCTGGGATGAAAGTTACAGCTTCAGTGAAATCCGTTTGCAAATCGGAGTGATAGATTAGAATCTAGAGCCAACGGTACGTTTTCTATGTTAAACCATTACACCATTGAAAAACTGGTTACGTTTGCAATCGAAAGAAAAATGACTATAGTTGAAGAGGTAATGGCCCCTAAACTATGTTCTGGGATGAAAGTTACAGCTTCAGTGAAATCCGTTTGCAAATCGGAGTGATAGATTAGAATCTAGAGCCAACGGTACGTTTTCTATGTTAGACCATTACACCATTGAAAAACTGGTTACGTTTGCAATCGAAAGAAAAATGACTATAGTTGAAGAGGTAATGGCCCCTAAACTATGTTCTGGGATGAAAAATACAGCTTCAGTGAAATCCGTTTGCAAATCGGAGTGATAGATTAGAATCTAGAGCCAACGGTAAGTTTTCTATGTTAAACAATTACACCATTGAAAAACTGGTTACGTTTGCAATCGAAAGAAAAATGACTATAGTTGAAGAGGTAATGGCCCCTAAACTATGTTCTGGGATGAAAAATACAGTTTCAGTGAAATTCGTTTGCAAATCGGAGTGATAGATTAGAATCTAGAGCCAACGGTACGTTTTCTATGTTAAACCATTACACCATTGAAAAACTGGTTACGTTTGCAATCGAAAGAAAAATGACTATAGTTGAAGAGGTAATGGCCCCTAAACTATGTTCTGGGATGAAAGTTACAGCTTCAGTGAAATCCGTTTGCAAATCGGAGTGATAGATTAGAATCTAGAGCCAACGGTACGTTTTCTATGTTAAACCATTACACCATTGAAAAACTGGTTACGTTTGCAATCGAAAGAAAAATGACTATAGTTGAAGAGGTAATGGCCCCTAAACTATGTTCTGGGATGAAAGTTACAGCTTCAGTGAAATCCGTTTGCAAATCGGAGTGATAGATTAGAATCTAGAGCCAACGGTACGTTTTCTATGTTAAACCATTACACCATTGAAAAACTGGTTACGTTTGCAATCGAAAGAAAAATGACTATAGTTGAAGAGGTAATGGCCCCTAAACTATGTTCTGGGATGAAAAATACAGCTTCAGTGAAATCCGTTTGCAAATCGGAGTGATAGATTAGAATCTAGAGCCAACGGTAAGTTTTCTATGTTAAACCATTACACCATTGAAAAACTGGTTACGTTTGCAATCGAAAGAAAAATGACTATAGTTGAAGAGGTAATGGCCCCTAAACTATGTTCTGGGATGAAAAATACAGCTTCAGTGAAATCCGTTTGCAAATCGGAGTGATAGATTAGAATCTAGAGCCAACGGTAAGTTTTCTATGTTAAACAATTACACCATTGAAAAACTGGTTACGTTTGCAATCGAAAGAAAAATGACTATAGTTGAAGAGGTAATGGCCCCTAAACTATGTTCTGGGATGAAAAATACAGTTTCAGTGAAATCAGTTTGCAAATCGGAGTGATAGATTAGAATCTAGAGCCAACGGTAAGTTTTCTATGTTAAACCATTACACCATTGAAAAACTGGTTACGTTTGCAATCGAAAGAAAAATGACTATAGTTGAAGAGGTAATGGCCCCTAAACTATGTTCTGGGATGAAAAATACAGCTTCAGTGAAATCCGTTTGCAAATCGGAGTGATAGATTAGAATCTAGAGCCAACGGTAAGTTTTCTATGTTAAACCATTACACCATTGAAAAACTGGTTACGTTTGCAATCGAAAGAAAAATGACTATAGTTGAAGAGGTAATGGCCCCTAAACTATGTTCTGGGATGAAAGTTACAGCTTCAGTGAAATCCGTTTGCAAATCGGAGTGATAGATTAGAATCTAGAGCCAACGGTACGTTTTATATGTTAAACCATTACACCATTGAAAAACTGGTTACGTTTGCAATCGAAAGAAAAATGACTATAGTTGAAGAGGTAATGGCCCCTAAACTATGTTCTGGGATGAAAAATACAGCTTCAGTGAAATCCGTTTGCAAATCGGAGTGATAGATTAGAATCTAGAGCCAACGGTACGTTTTCTATGTTAAACCATTACACCATTGAAAAACTGGTTACGTCTGCAATCGAAAGAAAAATGACTATAGTTGAAGAGGTAATGGCCCCTAAACTATGTTCTGGGATGAAAGTTACAGCTTCAGTGAAATCCGTTTGCAAATCGGAGTGATAGATTAGAATCTAGAGCCAACGGTAAGTTTTCTATGTTAAACCATTACACCATTGAAAAACTGGTTACGTTTGCAATCGAAAGAAAAATGACTATAGTTGAAGATGTAATGGCCCCTAAACTATGTTCTGGGATGAAAAATACAGCTTCAGTGAAATCCGTTTGCAAATCGGAGTGATAGATTAGAATCTAGAGCCAACGGTACGTTTTCTATGTTAAACCATTACACCATTGAAAAACTGGTTACGTTTGCAATCGAAAGAAAAATGACTATAGTTGAAGAGGTAATGGCCCCTAAACTATGTTCTGGGATGAAAAATACAGTTTCAGTGAAATCCGTTTGCAAATCGGAGTGATAGATTAGAATCTAGAGCCAACGGTACGTTTTCTATGTTAAACCATTACACCATTGAAAAACTGGTTACGTTTGCAATCGAAAGAAAAATTACTATAGTTGAAGAGGTAATGGCCCCTAAACTATGTTCTGGGATGAAAAATACAGCTTCAGTGAAATCCGTTTGCAAATCGGAGTGATAGATTAGAGTCTAGAGCCAACGGTACGTTTTCTATGTTAAACCACTACACCATTGAAAAACTGGTTACGTTTGCAATCGAAAGAAAAATTACTATAGTTGAAGAGGTAATGGCCCCTAAACTATGTTCTGGGATGAAAAATACAGCTTCAGTAAAATCCGTTTGCAAATCGGAGTGATAGATTAGAATCTAGAGCCAACGGTACGTTTTCTATGTTAAACCATTACACCATTGAAAAACTAGTTACGTTTGCAATCGAAAGAAAAATGACTATAGTTGAAGAGGTAATGGCCCCTAACCTATGTTCTGGGATGAAAAATACAGCTTCAGTGAAATCCGTTTGCAAATCGGAGTGATAGATTAGAATCTAGAGCCAACGGTAAGTTTTCTATGTTAAACCATTACACCATTGAAAAACTGGTTACGTTTGCAATCGAAAGAAAAATGACTATAGTTGAAGAGGTAATGGCCCCTAAACTATGTTCTGGGATGAAAAATACAGCTTCAGTGAAATCCGTTTGCAAATCGGAGTGATAGATTAGAATCTAGAGCCAACGGTAAGTTTTCTATGTTAAAACATTACACCATTGAAAAACTGGTTACGTCTGCAATCGAAAGAAAAATGACTATAGTTGAAGAGGTAATGGCCCCTAAACTATGTTCTGGGATGAAAGTTACAGCTTCAGTGAAATCCGTTTGCAAATCGGAGTGATAGATTAGAATCTAGAGCCAACGGTACGTTTTCTATGTTAAACCATTACACCATTGAAAAACTGGTTACGTTTGCAATCGAAAGAAAAATGACTATAGTTGAAGAGGTAATGGCCCCTAAACTATGTTCTGGGATGAAAGTTACAGCTTCAGTGAAATCCGTTTGCAAATCGGAGTGATAGATTAGAATCTAGAGCCAATGGTACGTTTTCTATGTTAGACCATTACACCATTGAAAAACTGGTTACGTTTGCAATCGAAAGAAAAATGACTATAGTTGAAGAGGTAATGGCCCCTAAACTATGTTCTGGGATGAAAAATACAGCTTCAGTGAAATCCGTTTGCAAATCGGAGTGATAGATTAGAATCTAGAGCCAACGGTACGTTTTCTATGTTAAACCATTACACCATTGAAAAACTGGTTACGTTTGCAATCGAAAGAAAAATGACTATAGTTGAAGAGGTAATGGCGCCTAAACTATGTTCTGGGAATCTAGAGCCAACGGTACGTTTTCTATGTTAAACCATTACACCATTGAAAAACTGGTTACGTTTGCAATCGAAAGAAAAATGACTATAGTTGAAGAGGTAATGGCCCCTAAACTATGTTCTGGGATGAAAAATACAGCTTCAGTGAAATCCGTTTGCAAATCGGAGTGATAGATTAGAATCTAGAGCCAACGGTACGTTTTCTATGTTAAACCACTACACCATTGAAAAACTGGTTACGTTTGCAATCGAAAGAAAAATTACTATAGTTGAAGAGGTAATGGCCCCTAAACTATGTTCTGGGATGAAAAATACAGCTTCAGTAAAATCCGTTTGCAAATCGGAGTGATAGATTAGAATCTAGAGCCAACGGTACGTTTTCTATGTTAAACCATTACACCATTGAAAAACTAGTTACGTTTGCAATCGAAAGAAAAATGACTATAGTTGAAGAGGTAATGGCCCCTAAACTATGTTCTGGGATGAAAGTTACAGCTTCAGTGAAATCCGTTTGCAAATCGGAGTGATAGATTAGAATCTAGAGCCAACGGTAAGTTTTCTATGTTAAACCATTACACCATTGAAAAACTGGTTACGTTTGCAATCGAAAGAAAAATGACTATAATTGAAGAGGTAATGGCCCCTAAACTATGTTCTGGGATGAAAAATACAGCTTCAGTGAAATCCGTTTGCAAATCGGAGTGATAGATTAGAATCTAGAGCCAACGGTACGTTTTCTATGTTAAACCATTACACCATTGAAAAACTGGTTACGTCTGCAATCGAAAGAAAAATGACTATAGTTGAAGAGGTAATGGCCCCTAAACTATGTTCTGGGATGAAAGTTACAGCTTCAGTGAAATCCGTTTGCAAATCGGAGTAATAGATTAGAATCTAGAGCCAACGGTACGTTTTCTATGTTAAACCATTACACCATTAAAAAACTGGTTACGTTTGCAATCGAAAGAAAAATGACTATAGTTGAAGAGGTAATGGCCCCTAAACTATGTTCTGGGATGAAAAATACAGCTTCAGTGAAATCCGTTTGCAAATCGGAGTGATAGATTAGAATCTAGAGCCAACGGTAAGTTTTCTATGTTAAACCATTACACCATTGAAAAACTGGTTACGTTTGCAATCGAAAGAAAAATGACTATAGTTGAAGAGGTAATGGCCCCTAAACTATGTTCTGGGATGAAAAATACAGCTTCAGTGAAATCCGTTTGCAAATCGGAGTGATAGATTAGAATCTAGAGCCAACGGTACGTTTTCTATGTTAAACCATTACACCATTGAAAAACTGGTTACTTCTGCAATCGAAAGAAAAATGACTATAGTTGAAGAGGTAATGGCCCCTAAACTATGTTCTGGGATGAAAGTTACAGCTTCAGTGAAATCCGTTTGCAAATCGGAGTGATAGATTAGAATCTAGAGCCAACGGTACGTTTTCTATGTTAAACCATTACACCATTGAAAAACTGGTTACGTTTGCAATCGAAAGAAAAATGACTATAGTTGAAGAGGTAATGGCTCCTAAACTATGTTCTGGGATGAAAGTTACAGCTTCAGTGAAATCCGTTTGCAAATCGGAGTGATAGATTAGAATCTAGAGCCAACGGTACATTTTCTATGTTAAACCATTACACCATTGAAAAACTGGTTACGTCTGCAATCGAAAGAAAAATGACGGGGGCGCTAGAGAGGCGCTGCAGGAGGAAGATGTCATTCCTGTGAGCTCCTGTTTTCCACCCGGATTAAGACCCTTTATGGAGGACTGAACGGGGCATGAAGCATATCCCCTGAAAGCTGAGCACCCCAGCAATGCAAAGATCGCCTCAACAATACCCTCTGAGAAGCAGACAGAGCATACGACCCCTGCATTCCCCGCTGAAGTTTAAGAGGAATTTTTCAAAGATGGCCGACCAGGCCCAGCGTGGATCTGCGTCACCGCTCCACACACCATCTCCACAGCAAGAGGTACTACAGGCCAGCTACAGCCCGGACCCTCCCCAGCAGCTGCCCGCACAGGCAGCACCCATATCGGGAATGGCTATAACAGGTATGTCCGGAGAGGAGCTGATCGCGCTCATGCAAAAAATGTTCCGTACGGAACTCCGTATTGCGGTGGCGGAATTATCCCAGCAAATTACGGAAATCGGCCAGAGGGTCAATGCGCTAGAAACTCAAGCGGATGAGATTGTGGGGGCCCTTAATCAAGACAGGGTGGTCCTAGATACCCATGATGATCGCCTAGATGCCCATGAAGAAAAGCTAGAGGATCTAGAAAATAGAAGCAGGCGTGCGAATATCCGCATCCGGGGTTTACCCGAATCATGCACGGAAATAGAGGACACTGAGGCCAAGCTATTTGAAACAATACTGCCAGTGGAAGAGGCACGGGCAATGCGGATAATCCGTATCCATAGGGCAGTAGCTAAACCACGCAATCCGGATCTGCCCAGAGACATTATAGCTAAGCTCTCTGCTGAGGACTTCCGTGACAAGATACTGCTGGCAGCACGCGACCGAGATCATCTACCCGGTGTCCCGTCATCTGTGCAGCTCTACGCCGATTTGGCTCCTGCTACCATAGCAAAACGAAGAAACCTAAGGCCTTACACGCTGGCCCTTCAGAAGAAATCAATCAGGTACAAATGGGGGTTCCCCTTTCTTCTTACATTCAAGGTGGGGGGTAAACTTTATAACTGTAAGACCGCGGACGAGGCCGCGGCTGCACTAAATGAAGCCAATATTCCTTTCACTTTGCCTCCACCTCCGAAGCAACCAGCGAAGGAACAGAGATCCCAAAAGCTTCCAAAGGCCTGGAACACTGTAGGGGGTTCAAGGTTTCGCCCGAGGCAACTTGCTTTGGAAATGGGACCCCCAACTTCATGAATATCGATTTCTCGGTCGTGAGGATGAGGCTCAGCCCCGATGTTGGACCCAATATCGGTGTCATAGCGCAGTGATCTGCTCATAAATTCTCCTGATAAAAGAGATCTTTCTGTTAATTGAGATTGGGCCCCTTTATGATGTTGGGCCCAATGTCTCTGTTACCTTAAGAATATTAAGTCACCGAACTGATTGGACTTTTATCTTATGATCCTGATGGTGTTGGATATGATACAGACTGTTTGTATGCTATAAGACTATACACTGTCCTACCAGATAAGTATTAGTTTCAGGTGATATACGATATGATGTTGGACCCAATGTCGGTGTCACAGTGCAGTGATCTGATCACGGATCCTTTGGATAAAAGAGACTTTTCTGTTATTTGATATTGGGCCCCTTTATGATGTTGGGCCCAATGTCTATGCTACCTTAAGAATATTAAGTCACCGAACTGATTGGACTCTCATCTTACGATCCTGATGGTATTGGATATTATACGGACTGTTTGTATGATATTAGACTATATACTGTCCTATCAGATAAGTATCAGTTTCAGGTGATTCAAGAGAGTTAAAATGGTTTAAAATTAAGAAAAGGTTGTTTATTATGTACTATAGTTGTTTATGATAAATAACACCCACAAAGCATAACATATTTTTGATATAAATGCCCCTTCCCTGGTCCTCCTTCATGATTATATATACGTTTCCTTGGAGGTCCGGGTGGAAAACCATAGTTGTCCCCCAGTTTCAAATGCCAGTAGGGGAGTCTATCTTTTGTTGGGCTCTCCTGCTCGCATTGTGTTTGCACCATTGTGCAGTTCTTTTCTATTACATTTACAGTTTAGCAAAAACTTATAAGAGATTCACAGGCCCGCCTGGTGAGAAGGGCCCACGAACTATACCTTTACCACTATGTAGATTGTACTTAAAAGGAGAGGAGGAAAGGTCCGCACCCTCGGACACCGGAGACTTTTACTATTATCACCTAAAATTTGAAGTATGGCCACCAGACCGTTTAACGTAATCACTCATAACGTCAGGGGATTTAACTCCCCGCAAAAGAGACGAAAAGCATTTACTTTCTATGCACAATCCCAACCCGATATTATAGCCATACAAGAAACTCACTTCTCAACAAATTCTTGCCCAAAAACCTTTCACAAAAATTATACTAGAGTCTTTATGTCAAATTATCATAAAAAACAGAGAGGAGTAGCCACCTTTTTGTCTAACTCCTTACCATTCGATCTAACCTCTCAAATCATAGACGACCAGGGTACGTATAACATCATCATAGGAAACATACAAAATGGAAGCTTATGTTTAGTTAATATGTATGCCCCACCAAATTTAGTTACTGCAACTATTACCAAGGTCTCGGAAATTCTCTTGACACTAAGATATGATTCCCTGATCTGGCTTGGGGACTTCAATTTAGCCCCAAATGATACCCTGGACAAGACAATTCCAGCGCGACCATCTGAGGCCAAAAAGAATAGGGATTACTTTGATAATATACTTAAGCAACATTCACTAGTGGACACCTGGCGCGAATACAATGGAGCGAGGAGGGGGTTTTCATACTACTCAGCTCCCCACAATTCATATTCAAGGATTGACCTGCTCCTCGTCTCTGCCCAATCCATATCTAACATGGCTTACTCAAGACATTTATTATGCTCCTGGTCGGATCATGACCCAGTTCTGACATCCATGACCTCTTTGCTTCCAAAAACACAAAGGGCACCATGGAGACTTAATGAAAAGCTTTTGCATAACCCAGAGATCTGTGGCCAGGTTGATGAGGTATTAAATAATTATTTCACTGAAAATGCCACCCCAGAGGTTACACCTGCTATTTGTTGGATGGCCCACAAAGCTGTAGTTAGAGGCCACTTTATAAAAATAGCCGCCAAACATAAAAGAGAGAGGGGGATTGTAATCTCCAACCTGGAGCACAAAATTGCCACATTACATTACGCTAACCAGAGTAAGCCTACAAAATACCTTATTAAACAAATACAAGATTTAAATGTTCAGCTGGAAGCCATTCTGAATTCAGAATGTGAGAAGGCCATAAGTTGGACTAATGCAAAAGCATATGACCAGTTAAATAAACCTAACAGGTGGTTGGCACAGAGGTTGAGGTCGCAGCAATCGATAAATAGAATAATTAGGATCCAGGACGCAAAGGGTAAAGTAACATCCAATCCAGATAAGATCTACGAGACATTTCTGAAATATTACCAACAACTATATAAGGATGATGACCCGGAGGGGGCAGCAGAGGATAGGAACACATTTTTAAATCACACACTACACAAAACTCTGTCCCCAATAACGGTCACACAGCTAAATCAAAACATCACCAAGGAGGAGTTGAGGGAAGCTATTAAAAAAACAAAAAACGCAAAGTCCCCTGGCCCTGATGGCCTAACGGCATTGTACTACAAGAAGTTTGAGCACACCTTAACGCCCCACCTACTTAACCTCTTTAATTCGATAATGAAAGGCCACTCTCCCCCTCAAGAATTTCTAGCATCTTCGATTGTGGTGATCCCGAAACCAAATAGAGACCCCCTGGTAGCAAAAAATTACCGTCCTATTTCCCTTTTAGGGGTGGATTACAAGTTATTTACCGCCATTCTGGCAGCCAGACTCAATAAAATTTTACCTGCTTTGATACATAGGGACCAGGTGGGGTTTATTCCATTTCGACAAGCATCGGATAATATAAGAAAAATCATAGATATACAACATTATGCGAACAGGTCTTCTTCATGCCTGGCTGTTTTGGCCCTGGACATGGAGAAGGCCTTTGATCTCATCAAATGGCCCTACATGGTCTCGGTCCTACAAAAATATGGGTTCATGGGCAATTATCTTGATGCTATCAGAGTCCTCTATTCAGTACCTACAGCCTCTTTAAAAATGCCAGCGGTCAGCAGGGTGTCATTTCCAATCCAGAGAGGGACGAGGCAGGGGTGCCCCTTGTCTCCAGCACTCTTTGCCTTGATGATCGAACCTCTGGCTGAAATGATTCGTAGAACATCTGATATAAATGGAGTCACTATTGGCTCACGAGAATATAAATTATCACTGTTTGCAGATGACATCCTGCTGACCTTAACATCCCCTCGACTTTCTGTTCCGACTCTCTTAAAAGTTATTGACAGATTCTCCCTCTTCTCTGGCTTTAAATTAAATCTAGAGAAATCGGAACTAATGCTTTCTAATACTAGTACTAGAGAGGGACTGGAGTTGGCTCGCTCGTTAGGTCTCCAGTATCAGCCCAGATATCTTAAATATTTAGGTATAAATCTGACCATTGACCCATTGAAATTATATGACCAAAACTATCCTGCTATGATCAGAAAGCTATCCAATGACCTAGAAATATGGAATAATTATCCAATATCCCTCTTGGGGAGAGTCACCTCAGTTAGGATGACTTTGTTGCCACGAATCTTATATTTATTTAGAGTATTGCCAATCCCAGTGAAAAAAGGCACGTTAGGACGTTTGCAAAAACAAATCCAACAATTCATTTGGAGAAAGCGCAAGGCCCGCATCAAATACACAACTCTTGCCAGGCCACGGGACATGGGAGGCCTAAACGCCCCAATCTTGGTTAATTACTACTATGCAGCCCAACTGGCACAATTGGCCCTAGCGAATTCACAATTTAATATACCCAGATGGGTGGAGCTGGAGTCGGATCTGCTCGGCCCCTCCTCTCTCAAGGGATTAATGTGGTCTAGGTCAATTCATCCCAATGTCATTAGGAAAAAGGCCCCGGTGGCAGCTCACTCTCTAGGGGTTTGGGCTAAGCTGAGGTTTCATCACTCCTTACAGTCACCAATATCTTGTATGACTAACATATTTAAAAATCCTGATTTCCCGCGGGGCCTTCACCCACAGAAGTTTAAATGGTGGATCACTAATGGCTTTACCACCTTAGGTAAATTTACGTCCCACTTTAAACTTGCATCACCTACGCATTTTAGCAAGGATAAAAATGTCCCGTATGAAGAACTAGAGAACCTTACAGTGATTTTTAGGTATCTCCGATCACTCGATAGAGGTGAAGAAATATTGACGTATACTCCATTCGAGAGTAAATGCAAAAATCAGGCCATGGCCAGAGGACTAGTTTCAGACCTTTACATTACTATCTGCCACACTAACCTCACAACAAAACTTAAGGTTCAAGAAGACTGGGAGCGGGAATGTAATATCCCACTTTCGGATGCTAGATGGGCTCATTGCTGCTCTGTTCTCACGAGGGGCTCACTGTTCTTTTCATCAATTGAAACATCTTTAAAACTGTTCCATAGAACATATTATACACCTGCCAGAATGAGTAAATTTTATCATGACATGACTGATTTATGCTTTAGAAATTGCGAGCTAAAAGGAGATCTATGGCACACATGGTGGGAATGCCCAATTGCACAGCGTTATTGGAAGGCTATTTGGAACAGGCTATCCTTGATGTTGGGCAGGCAGCTCCCTTTTGATCCAACTGTGGCCCTTCTTGGGAATAGACCTGAGTCAGTTATACATCCGAACCACAAACTTATTCAGTTTGTGATGGCACAGGCTAAAAGACACCTAGCCTCGCATTGGAAGCAACCCCTCCTATCCGTGGATGATGTCTTTAGAGACCTGAATAACACAATGCTCTCAGAACATATAAGAGCCAAGGTAACAGATAGGCTCGAAAACTTTTTCAAAATATGGGACCCATGGATCCTCTACCAGGATAATCAAGGTTTAAGATATACCCTTCACACATTTTGATTCCCCTGACGTACTTCATCTATACTGTGGACGAAGTCTGGTGTCTAGGGTTGGGTGTGGCCTCCATCTCCTAAGAGAATGCAGATTAGTGGTTTAGCGAGTTATTAAAAATTTTCTCACCGTTTTCCTTTCCCTAATCCCCCCTTTTTCTTTTCCTAGCTTTACCTAAGCCCTCCCCAGGAGTGACCCATTGGCATGATGTGGCAAATCCACTCATGGATCCTCCTTTACCCTTCCAAATTCCCTTACCCTTCCCCTTTTATCCTCCCTTTTCCCTGGTCTTCCCTTCCCTTTCCCAAATAAATTATAAGAGCTATGGACAAAATCTATCTATAAGTACACTTTCCATGATATGAGAAATGTCCACAATGTTTTATAGAAACTAATATACTGATGCTATCTTATGCAACACCCCATGTGTGGGGTCATTTTGATTTATGTTATCTGTGTACTGTTTCTTGTGCTTAATAAAAACCCTTGAAACGAAAGAAAAATGACTATAGTTGAAGAGGTAATGGCCCCTAAACTATGTTCTGGGATGAAAGTTACAGCTTCAGTGAAATCCGTTTGCAAATCGGAGTGATAGATTAGAATCTAGAGC
Organism: Hyperolius riggenbachi; assembly: GCF_040937935.1. Classification (NCBI taxonomy): domain Eukaryota; kingdom Metazoa; phylum Chordata; class Amphibia; order Anura; family Hyperoliidae; genus Hyperolius; species Hyperolius riggenbachi. Next base: position 151,378,400 of record NC_090656.1, on the reverse strand, counting down.
CAACGGTACGTTTTCTATGTTAAACCATTACGCCATTGAAAAACTGGTTACGTTTGCAATCGAAAGAAAAATGACTATAGTTGAAGAGGTAATGGCCCCTAAACTATGTTCTGGGATGAAAAATACAGCTTCAGTGAAATCCGTTTGCAAATCGGAGTGATAGATTAGAATCTAGAGCCAACGGTAAGTTTTCTATGTTAAACCATTACACCATTGAAAAACTGGTTACGTTTGCAATCGAAAGAAAAATGACTATAGTTGAAGAGGTAATGGCCCCTAAACTATGTTCTGGGATGAAAAATACAGCTTCAGTGAAATCCGTTTGCAAATTGGAGTGATAGATTAGAATCTAGAGCCAACGGTACGTTTTCTATGTTAAACCATTACACCATTGAAAAACTGGTTACGTCTGCAATCGAAAGAAAAATGACTATAGTTGAAGAGGTAATGGCCCCTAAACTATGTTCTGGGATGAAAGTTACAGCTTCAGTGAAATCCGTTTGCAAATCGGAGTGATAGATTAGAATCTAGAGCCAACGGTACGTTTTCTATGTTAAACCATTACACCATTGAAAAACTGGTTACGTTTGCAATCGAAAGAAAAATGACTATAGTTGAAGAGGTAATGGCCCCTAAACTATGTTCTGGGATGAAAGTTACAGCTTCAGTGAAATCCGTTTGCAAATCGGAGTGATAGATTAGAATCTAGAGCCAATGGTACGTTTTCTATGTTAGACCATTACACCATTGAAAAACTGGTTACGTTTGCAATCGAAAGAAAAATGACTATAGTTGAAGAGGTAATGGCCCCTAAACTATGTTCTGGGATGAAAAATACAGCTTCAGTGAAATCCGTTTGCAAATCGGAGTGATAGATTAGAATCTAGAGCCAACGGTACGTTTTCTATGTTAAACCATTACACCATTGAAAAACTGGTTACGTTTGCAATCGAAAGAAAAATGACTATAGTTGAAGAGGTAATGGCGCCTAAACTATGTTCTGGGAATCTAGAGCCAACGGTACGTTTTCTATGTCAAACCATTACACCATTGAAAAACTGGTTACGTTTGCAATCGAAAGAAAAATGACTATAGTTGAAGAGGTAATGGCCCCTAAACTATGTTCTGGGATGAAAAATACAGCTTCAGTGAAATCCGTTTGCAAATCGGAGTGATAGATTAGAATCTAGAGCCAACGGTACGTTTTCTATGTTAAACCACTACACCATTGAAAAACTGGTTACGTTTGCAATCGAAAGAAAAATTACTATAGTTGAAGAGGTAATGGCCCCTAAACTATGTTCTGGGATGAAAAATACAGCTTCAGTAAAATCCGTTTGCAAATCGGAGTGATAGATTAGAATCTAGAGCCAACGGTACGTTTTCTATGTTAAACCATTACACCATTGAAAAACTAGTTACGTTTGCAATCGAAAGAAAAATGACTATAGTTGAAGAGGTAATGGCCCCTAAACTATGTTCTGGGATGAAAGTTACAGCTTCAGTGAAATCCGTTTGCAAATCGGAGTGATAGATTAGAATCTAGAGCCAACGGTAAGTTTTCTATGTTAAACCATTACACCATTGAAAAACTGGTTACGTTTGCAATCGAAAGAAAAATGACTATAATTGAAGAGGTAATGGCCCCTAAACTATGTTCTGGGATGAAAAATACAGCTTCAGTGAAATCCGTTTGCAAATCGGAGTGATAGATTAGAATCTAGAGCCAACGGTACGTTTTCTATGTTAAACCATTACACCATTGAAAAACTGGTTACGTCTGCAATCGAAAGAAAAATGACTATAGTTGAAGAGGTAATGGCCCCTAAACTATGTTCTGGGATGAAAGTTACAGCTTCAGTGAAATCCGTTTGCAAATCGGAGTAATAGATTAGAATCTAGAGCCAACGGTACGTTTTCTATGTTAAACCATTACACCATTAAAAAACTGGTTACGTTTGCAATCGAAAGAAAAATGACTATAGTTGAAGAGGTAATGGCCCCTAAACTATGTTCTGGGATGAAAAATACAGCTTCAGTGAAATCCGTTTGCAAATCGGAGTGATAGATTAGAATCTAGAGCCAACGGTAAGTTTTCTATGTTAAACCATTACACCATTGAAAAACTGGTTACGTTTGCAATCGAAAGAAAAATGACTATAGTTGAAGAGGTAATGGCCCCTAAACTATGTTCTGGGATGAAAAATACAGCTTCAGTGAAATCCGTTTGCAAATCGGAGTGATAGATTAGAATCTAGAGCCAACGGTACGTTTTCTATGTTAAACCATTACACCATTGAAAAACTGGTTACTTCTGCAATCGAAAGAAAAATGACTATAGTTGAAGAGGTAATGGCCCCTAAACTATGTTCTGGGATGAAAGTTACAGCTTCAGTGAAATCCGTTTGCAAATCGGAGTGATAGATTAGAATCTAGAGCCAACGGTACGTTTTCTATGTTAAACCATTACACCATTGAAAAACTGGTTACGTTTGCAATCGAAAGAAAAATGACTATAGTTGAAGAGGTAATGGCCCCTAAACTATGTTCTGGGATGAAAGTTACAGCTTCAGTGAAATCCGTTTGCAAATCGGAGTGATAGATTAGAATCTAGAGCCAACGGTACGTTTTCTATGTTAAACCATTACACCATTGAAAAACTGGTTACGTCTGCAATCGAAAGAAAAATGACTATAGTTGAAGAGGTAATGGCCCCTAAACTATGTTCTGGGATGAAAGTTACAGCTTCAGTGAAATCCGTTTGCAAATCGGAGTGATAGATTAGAATCTAGAGCCAACGGTAAGTTTTCTATGTTAAACCATTACACCATTGAAAAACTGGTTACGTTTGCAATCGAAAGAAAAATGACTATAATTGAAGAGGTAATGGCCCCTAAACTATGTTCTGGGATGAAAAATACAGCTTCAGCGAAATCCGTTTGCAAATCGGAGTGATAGATTAGAATCTAGAGCCAACGGTAAGTTTTCTATGTTAAACCATTACACCATTGAAAAACTGGTTACGTTTGCAATCGAAAGAAAAATGACTATAGTTGAAGAGGTAATGGCCCCTAAACTATGTTCTGGGATGAAAAATACAGCTTCAGTGAAATCCGTTTGCAAATTAGAGTGATAGATTAGAATCTAGAGCCAACGGTACGTTTTCTATGTTAAACCATTACACCATTGAAAAACTGGTTACGTCTGCAATCGAAAGAAAAATGACTATAGTTGAAGAGGTAATGGCCCCTAAACTATGTTCTGGGATGAAAGTTACAGCTTCAGTGAAATCCGTTTGCAAATTGGAGTGATAGATTAGAATCTAGAGCCAACGGTACGTTTTCTATGTTAAACCATTACACCATTGAAAAACTGGTTACGTCTGCAATCGAAAGAAAAATGACTATAGTTGAAGAGGTAATGGCCCCTAACCTATGTTCTGGGATGAAAGTTACAGCTTCAGTGAAATCTGTTTGCAAATCGGAGTGATAGATTAGAATCTAGAGCCAACGGTACGTTTTCTATGTTAAACCATTACACCATTGAAAAACTGGTTACGTTTGCAATCGAAAGAAAAATGACTATAGTTGAAGAGGTAATGGCCCCTAAACTATGTTCTGGGATGAAAAATACAGCTTCAGTGAAATCCGTTTGCAAATCGGAGTGATAGATTAGAATCTAGAGCCAACGGTAAGTTTTCTATGTTAAACAATTACACCATTGAAAAACTGGTTTCGTTTGCAATCGAAAGAAAAATGACTATAGTTGAAGAGGTAATGGCCCCTAAACTATGTTCTGGGATGAAAAATACAGTTTCAGTGAAATCCGTTTGCAAATCGGAGTGATAGATTAGAATCTAGAGCCAACGGTAAGTTTTCTATGTTAAACCATTACACCATTGAAAAACTGGTTACGTTTGCAATCGAAAGAAAAATGACTATAGTTGAAGAGGTAATGGCCCCTAAACTATGTTCTGGGATGAAAAATACAGCTTCAGTGAAATCCGTTTGCAAATCGGAGTGATAGATTAGAATCTAGAGCCAACGGTAAGTTTTCTATGTTAAACCATTACACCATTGAAAAACTGGTTACGTTTGCAATCGAAAGAAAAATGACTATAGTTGAAGAGGTAATGGCCCCTAAACTATGTTCTGGGATGAAAGTTACAGCTTCAGTGAAATCCGTTTGCAAATCGGAGTGATAGATTAGAATCTAGAGCCAACGGTACGTTTTCTATGTTAAACCATTACACCATTGAAAAACTGGTTACGTTTGCAATCGAAAGAAAAATGACTATAGTTGAAGAGGTAATGGCCCCTAAACTATGTTCTGAGATGAAAAATACAGCTTCAGTGAAATCCGTTTGCAAATCGGAGTGATAGATTAGAATCTAGAGCCAACGGTACGTTTTCTATGTTAAACCATTACACCATTGAAAAACTGGTTAAGTTTGCAATCGAAAGAAAAATGACTATAGTTGAAGAGGTAATGGCCCCTAAACTATGTTCTGGGATGAAAAATACAGCTTCAGTGAAATCCGTTTGCAAATCGGAGTGATAGATTAGAATCTAGAGCCAACGGTACGTTTTATATGTTAAACCATTACACCATTGAAAAACTGGTTACGTTTGCAATCGAAAGAAAAATGACTATAGTTGAAGAGGTAATGGCCCCTAAACTATGTTCTGGGATGAAAGTTACAGCTTCAGTGAAATCCGTTTGCAAATCGGAGTGATAGATTAGAATCTAGAGCCAACGGTAAGTTTTCTATGTTAAACCATTACACCATTGAAAAACTGGTTACGTTTGCAATCGAAAGAAAAATGACTATAGTTGAAGAGGTAATGGCCCCTAAACTATGTTCTGAGATGAAAAATACAGCTTCAGTGAAATCCGTTTGCAAATCGGAGTGATAGATTAGAATCTAGAGCCAACGGTACGTTTTCTATGTTAAACCATTACACCATTGAAAAACTGGTTAAGTTTGCAATCGAAAGAAAAATGACTATAGTTGAAGAGGTAATGGCCCCTAAACTATGTTCTGGGATGAAAAATACAGCTTCAGTGAAATCCGTTTGCAAATCGGAGTGATAGATTAGAATCTAGAGCCAACGGTACGTTTTCTATGTTAAACCATTACACCATTGAAAAACTGGTTACGTCTGCAATCGAAAGAAAAATGACTATAGTTGAAGAGGTAATGGCCCCTAAACTATGTTCTGGGATGAAAGTTACAGCTTCAGTGAAATCCGTTTGCAAATCGGAGTGATAGATTAGAATCTAGAGCCAACTGTAAGTTTTCTATGTTAAACCATTACACCATTGAAAAACTGGTTACGTTTGCAATCGAAAGAAAAATGACTATAGTTGAAGAGGTAATGGCCCCTAAACTATGTTCTGGGATGAAAAATACAGCTTCAGTGAAATCCGTTTGCAAATCGGAGTGATAGATTAGAATCTAGAGCCAACGGTAAGTTTTCTATGTTAAACCATTACACCATTGAAAAACTGGTTACGTTTGCAATCGAAAGAAAAATGACTATCGTTGAAGAGGTAATGGCCCCTAAACTATGTTCTGGGATGAAAAATACAGCTTCAGTGAAATCCGTTTGCAAATCGGAGTGATAGATTAGAATCTAGAGCCAACGGTAAGTTTTCTATGTTAAACCATTACACCATTGAAAAACTGGTTACGTTTGCAATCGAAAGAAAAATGACTATAGTTGAAGAGGTAATGGCCCCTAAACTATGTTCTGGGATGAAAGTTACAGCTTCAGTGAAATCCGTTTGCAAATCGGAGTGATAGATTAGAATCTAGAGCCAACGGTACGTTTTCTATGTTAAACCATTACACCATTGAAAAACTGGTTACGTTTGCAATCGAAAGAAAAATGACTAAAGTTGAAGAGGTAATGGCCCCTAAACTATGTTCTGGGATGAAAAATACAGCTTCAGTGAAATCCGTTTGCAAATCGGAGTGATAGATTAGAATCTAGAGCCAACGGTAAGTTTTCTATGTTAAACCATTACACCATTGAAAAACTGGTTACGTTTGCAATCGAAAGAAAAATGACTATAGTTGAAGAGGTAATGGCCCCTAAACTATGTTCTGGGATGAAAAATACAGTTTCAGTGAAATCCGTTTGCAAATCGGAGTGATAGATTAGAATCTAGAGCCAACGGTACGTTTTCTATGTTAAACCACTACACCATTGAAAAACTGGTTACGTTTGCAATCGAAAGAAAAATGACTATAGTTGAAGAGGTAATGGCCCCTAAACTATGTTCTGGGATGAAAAATACAGCTTCAGTGAAATCCGTTTGCAAATCGGAGTGATAGATTAGAATCTAGAGCCAACGGTAAGTTTTCTATGTTAAACCATTACACCATTGAAAAACTGGTTACGTTTGCAATCGAAAGAAAAATGACTATAGTTGAAGAGGTAATGGCCCCTAAACTATGTTCTGGGATGAAAGTTACAGCTTCAGTGAAATCCGTTTGCAAATCGGAGTGATAGATTAGAATCTAGAGCCAACGGTACGTTTTCTATGTTAAACCATTACACCATTGAAAAACTGGTTACGTCTGCAATCGAAAGAAAAATGACTATAGTTGAAGAGGTAATGGCCCCTAAACTATGTTCTGGGATGAAAGTTACAGCTTCAGTGAAATCCGTTTGCAAATCGGAGTGATAGATTAGAATCTAGAGCCAACGGTACGTTTTCTATGTTAAACCATTACACCATTGAAAAACTGGTTACGTTTGCAATCGAAAGAAAAATGACTATAGTTGAAGAGGTAATGGCCCCTAAACTATGTTCTGGGATGAAAAATACAGCTTCAGTGAAATTCGTTTGCAAATCGGAGTGATAGATTAGAATCTAGAGCCAACGGTACGTTTTCTATGTTAAACCATTACACCATTGAAAAACTGGTTACGTTTGCAATCGAAAGAAAAATGACTATAGTTGAAGAGGTAATGGCCCCTAAACTATGTTCTGGGATGAAAAATACAGCTTCAGTGAAATCCGTTTGCAAATCGGAGTGATAGATTAGAATCTAGAGCCAACGGTAAGTTTTCTATGTTAAACCATTACACCATTGAAAAACTGGTTACGTTTGCAATCGAAAGAAAAATGACTATAGTTGAAGAGGTAATGGCCCCTAAACTATGTTCTGGGATGAAAAATACAGCTTCAGTGAAATCCGTTTGCAAATCGGAGTGATAGATTAGAATCTAGAGCCAACGGTACGTTTTCTATGTTAAACCACTACACCATTGAAAAACTGGTTACGTTTGCAATCGAAAGAAAAATTACTATAGTTGAAGAGGTAATGGCCCCTAAACTATGTTCTGGGATGAAAAATACAGCTTCAGTAAAATCCGTTTGCAAATCGGAGTGATAGATTAGAATCTAGAGCCAACGGTACGTTTTCTATGTTAAACCATTACACCATTGAAAAACTGGTTACGTTTGCAATCGAAAGAAAAATGACTATAGTTGAAGAGGTAATGGCCCCTAAACTATGTTCTGGGATGAAAAATACAGCTTCAGTGAAATCCGTTTGCAAATCGGAGTGATAGATTAGAATCTAGAGCCAACGGTAAGTTTTCTATGTTAAACCACTACACCATTGAAAAACTGGTTACGTTTGCAATCGAAAGAAAAATTACTATAGTTGAAGAGGTAATGGCCCCTAAACTATGTTCTGGGATGAAAAATACAGCTTCAGTAAAATCCGTTTGCAAATCGGAGTGATAGATTAGAATCTAGAGCCAACGGTACGTTTTCTATGTTAAACCAGTAACAATAGTATTTTTATTGGAATTTTCAAATTTTAACAGTGAGTGCAAAAACAAGTAGATAGGCATATCAGAAATCAAATGCAGATCAATTGCAGTAAAATTGAAATTGAGCATTGATGTAGATTACTTACATTTGTTTTTTGAGCAGATGTTTCTAGTTGTTTTTAAGAAGACTTATCTTTATTGGTACAAAGTATAGTATGAAATGAAAATATGTACATAAATCTTTATAACCTTCATAAGAAAAAAGAAGAGAATAGTTAAGGAGGGGTAATAAAGTATTGAGTTATTAAAGTTTTACCTTGGGGAGGATAGTGGAGGTATCTAATTGTTTGGGAAAATACGCGTAGAACCGGTTTAGAACGCGTATTTGATATGTAGCTACTTGTAGTGATTGTACATTATATGCAATGAGCATTGTCGAATAGCGCGTAAATGCGTATAATGTGTTCTAAACAATTTCTCATATTCTTATGTTGAGCTATGTTTAATTTTTCCAACTATCATTGAGTACTATCATTGTGTATTATTTTAGTATTAATTTATACAAAGTTGTTTTAATTATTTTAAATTGTATACTATGGGTTTCTGATTCCCTGTGGGGTCTTGTAAATCAAAAAATTGTTAAATTATTGTTAAATATGGTATACTGCAATTGTGTTGGAGTTCGTAATGTTTGGTTATAATGACTGACACATCTGACTACTTGGATTGGGGTCAATTGGTTAGTCTAAATGCCAAATATTCATTTGACATGTAGAAATCAGAGAAATGATTATGAAGGGGAAGTAGCCCCTACTCAAGGTGTGCATGGCAAGATGGTGGAAGTAGATTTTGTGATTAGCAGGTCTCTCTCAACCTGGGAAATGAGGGACTAACCCTCCACATAGATCCCAGGGAGTAAGACCCATATACAGGTTTACCATATTGCCTCAGGTTGCACACCAGGAATAGGCAATGCATGGGGGTGACTTCCTATGTCGTATGGTTGTTTGGTTGGGATTCCAAATATTATGTTGATGTACAATACTGATTACTAACTACCTAAACCTAAACCTAAACCTAACCTATTCTATTCAACTACTCTACTATGCACACTGTCATGTCCAGATAATTTAGAGCTTTTAGAAGAAAAATAGAGATATAGGATGAACCAAATGGGATGGAGGTGCTGGTAAGATCATACGAGTAATATACACACTTATCCTGATGTCACATAAGGAAGAGAAGTGAGATTGTTTAAAAATCTGATAGTTTGGAACTCAAATAAACTGTTGGCCAGAGAGCGGCTTTCTTAAGAAAGGAATTTACATTTCCACACCTGATGGACCAGGCCTTTTCGGCCAAAAGATTGGACTCTACTCTTCTGAGGATTTCCTCCAAAGTTGGTATGTAGGGGGATTTCCAGTATAAAGCTAACAATCCTCTCACCACTATAAATACATGAGTGATGATCATTCTTTCCTGAGGGGGAAGAGAATGAGCACCCAAATTTAACACCGCTAAGCCTGGGGGGATAGTTTGTAAAGACATTGGGAGTTGTTGGAGAAAGGTCCCAATATCTTTCCACATGTTCTGGAGCTTGGGGCACTCCCAAAGGATATGTTCCATGGTACCCGCCAGGTTGCAGCCCCTCCAACACAGGGGGGATGTATGGGTATCAAATTTACTTATCTTTTCGGGGGTTAGATACCACCGCCAAATGCTTTTAAGTAAACTCTCATGGTGTCCCACACAGTGAGAAACCTTTTTGAGTGCTTTGACGGCCATCTCCCATTCCTCCACACCCACTTCAGCTTCATCTCCCAGCCAGTCCTGCCACCTGGTTAGTTGCCATTTTGGGAAAGTTTCTTTTAGGTCTAGTAAAGTTCTATAAAATATTGAGGTTCCTTTTAAATGAGTGTTTTCTAATTGAATGAGTTTTATAATTTTGGGTTCTAAGGTGATGGGGGTATAAGGATGTTTATTAAAAAATCTAGCTACTCTATCATAGGTGGGTTTCTCTGTTGATGGGATTCCATATGTTTCTGTTAAGTCTTCAAAGGATCTTATTCCGGAATCTCCCAACAGATCTTCTATGGATTTTAATCCATGGTCAGTCCAGGTCTCCAAATTCAAGTTCTTTATAGCTGCATGCAAAGTGTCTAGGGAAGTTGGTACTGTCACTGCCATCGTCTCGTTTTTGCTCAAGTTAGTTAGTTCTTTCCATAGTCTAAGAGAGTTGGCAGTGACAGGGTTCTGGATATGTTGTTGGATTTTCCAGGTCAATCTGGATTCTAGAAACTCTCTGAATGATTTTAGTGGTAGTTGCTCTTCCTCAATAACAACCCATTGTTTTGTGGAATCTTTTGTCCAGATTGACCTGGATTGGTCCAGAACTGTGGCCTTGTAATAAAGTTCCACATTTGGTGCACCTAGACCCATATTGGAGATGTGTGATGTTAATATTTTATTGGAGAACCTGGCCTTTCTGTTTCTTAGAAAATATTGATTTAATTGTTTTTGTAATTCTGTGAAGAATTTTTGGGGAACTCTTATTGGGAGATTCCGGAACAGGTAGAGGAGTTGGGGAAGGATCATCATTTTGAATGCTGCAATTCTACCTAGCCATGAAAATTCTACTTTGGAAAGGGATTCTAACTTATCTTTAATTTTGGATAACCAAGGGCCGTAGTTTTCTCTATAAATCTGTGCAATGGTTGGGGTGAGCTGGATACCAAGATATTTAATGGATTTCTCGTTCCAGGTGTACTGGCAGGACTGCTTAAGAGTTTCTTTCATCTTAGCAGGTATGAAGCAAGGGAGAATGACCGTCTTTTGCTCATTGAGCTTGTAATATGATACTGTTGAGAACTCAACAAGTTCCTCTGTTGCATTTGGCAGTGATATCGAGGGTTTTTGGATAAATAGTATCACATCGTCTGCGTAGAGGCCTAATTTAGTGGAATAGTTACCAATCTTAATACCGTGGATATTGGGATTATTTCTAATTTTTTGTGCAAGGGGTTCCAATGTCAAATTAAAAATTAAGGGGGAGAGAGGACAACCCTGGCGGGTACCATTGGTGATGTTAAAAGGTGAGGAGACAGAGCCAGAAGAGGCAACACAAGCGGATGGGCAGGTATATAACGCTAGGATGGCACCATGGAGGAAGTCTGGTATTCCAAATTTAGAAAGAACTCTGGACATATATAGCCAGTTAACTCTGTCGAACGCCTTCTCCGCGTCTAAAGAGACGAGGAGGGTAGGCGTCCGACAGAGCTTGATCTGATGGAGTATGGCGAGGGCCTTTCTTGTGCCGTCGTTTGTTGACCTACCTCTAATAAAACCTACCTGGTCTGAATTAATAAGCTGGGGCATTAGGGGGGATAATCTGTTAGCAATAATTTTGGCATATATCTTTACGTCAGTGTTGAGGAGTGAAATAGGTCTATAGCTACTGGGGTCTGCAGGGTTTTTGTCTTCTTTAGGGATAGTGGATATGAAGGCGGTTAAAGATTCTTTGGGGAAACTACGTTGGGTGGCTATTTCGTTAAACATATTAGTTAGGGGCTTGGATAAGATACTGACAAATTTTTTATAATAATCGTTTATGTAACCATCTGGGCCTGGGGCTTTATCTCTTTTTAAGGTGTTAATGACATTTTCTACTTCAGCTTGGGAAAAGGGGGTAGAGAGATATTTCTTTTCAAAATCAGATAGTGAGGGGAGGTTTACTTTATCTAAATATTTATCAATTTTTTGTGGGGTTGGGGAGGGGATGTTGGGGTCTAATTCTAAATTATATAGGCCTTCATAATACTTGGCTAACGCTTCTACTATATCTTTAGGGTGATGCACTTCTGTTTTTGTTAGGGGATGTTTCATCTTCAAAATTCTTTGGGAAATTCTTTGGCCTTTGATCTTCCGGGCCATTGCTTTACCAGCTTTGTTTCCTCCATGGTACCAATCCTCTCTTAGTCTAGTCTGCCATTTATCATACTCATAGTACATACACTCTGCCAGCTCCTGTCTCCTCTCCTCCAGTTCCTTGGTCAGTCCTTTTTTATTTTTGCTGAATATCTCCACTTCCAATGATCTGATTTTGTTTAATAAAAGGTCTGTTTTTTCTCTTACTTTCTTTTTGTGTATAGCTCCTTGTTTCATGAGAACTCCTCTCATGAATGCCTTGTGTGCATTCCATAAGGAGACCCTGGAGGTTACGCTAGCATCATTAAAGTGGAAATATTCCAGCAATTCGTTTTTTATAAGGGGAAAAATGTGTTCTGAGTTAATTAGAAATTTGTTTAGTTTCCAGTTGGTCTGTTTGGGGGAAGCGTCTTTTAAGTAGAATTTGACTGTGAGAGGGGAGTGATCGGACCAAATTCTTGAACCAATAGTAATGTCTGAGACCAGTGGTAGAGAGAATCTGTCGGTTAAACAATGGTCTATCCTAGTGAAGGACTGGTAGATTGGCGAATAAAAACTGTAACCCTTTTCCTTGGGGTGAATACACCTCCAAGTGTCAAATAATTCATTCTTGATTAGTGAGGGCAGGAGTATGGATTGGGCTCTTCTTGTTTGTGATGTTGAGTCTAATAGGGGGTCGACTACTGCATTCATGTCTCCTACTATAAATAAATTACCTTTTTGGAATTTTTGTATTTTTTGGAATGTTTTATTAAGAAATTTAACTTGATGGTGATTGGGGGCATAAATATTGGCAAACGTAAAATTTTGGGAGTTAATAGTCCCAGCAATCATCACCAATCTACCGTCCTCACTACAATGTGACCTCTCCACCACCAGTCCCAGAGTATCCCTGATTGCGATACAAACTCCCGCTTTCCTTTTGTCTCTGAATGTTGAGTGGAAAACCGTAGAATAGTTGTGGATTTTTAATCTAGATGCAGATATTTTTGATAAATGAGTTTCTTGTAGACAAATAATGTCTGGTTTTTGTTCTTTGGTTAGTTTATTTAGTAAATATCTTTTCCTATAAGAGTTTAACCCTCTGACATTCAGAGACAAAAGTTGGCAATCACTCATGATACCTCATATTATGCTGTAAAATACCTATGAAGCAAACGTCCCCTTTATCAAACAGATAAAATAGAAAAAGCAGAAAACATGAGTTGTTATCATAAAACCTTATCTTACCAGAACGTCCGTATATCTCGGCTCTGAGGAAAAAGAGTTTAGTTAGTGGACATGACAGTGTGCAAACCTTAATACTAATAAAAAATAATAAAGGAAACAGAAGAGAAGTCAGGGTAAGGCCGAGGTGGGCACGCAGAGGCATCCGGTTCTACCCGTGCGTACCCCCCTTAAATTGACCCAACCCTGTGTCTCTACTCCTTAAAGAGGGGTAGAGAAAGGATAAGAAATAACTATAACAATAAACTTAATAGGAAGTACAGAAAAAGAACAGGAAGTCTAAACTTCCAAAAAACAGTCAATGACCTTACGGTCAGTGTCCACCGGTGTGGACGTCCAGTGTGACTGACCACCTACAGGAAAGGAATTCCTAAGGGGGTAAGTCTAGTTGGGGGAAAGTTCCGTGGGGGATCACCCATAGTTCAGGTGGTACCCGTGGCTTCCCCAGCTTTGAGTTGTTCTTCTACGTTCAAAGGTGGGGTGGTGTCCATCGATGTTGGGAGTTGTCTCGGCTTGGGAGAGATAGGAGGGCGGAATGATCTGTCTCTGACTGGATCTCTTGGGATGAAAACAGGGATCTCCCACTTGGCCAGCAAATCAAGGCCTTCATCAGGGGTTTTAACAATGTGTGTGGTACCATGGTCAAAAATTATCAGTTTGGGGGGGAACCCCCAATTGTAAGGAATCTTTCTGTACCTCAGTGTAGTTGTCACCTGTGAGAAGTCTCTTCTGGTTTTCAATGTAGCCTGAGATAGATCCTGGAACAGGGAAAGGTCTTTGTACTCTCCTGGAAGTTTCTTTCCCTCTCTTGTTGCCGCCAGTAACTTCTCCTTGACATGAAAGAAATGGATCCTTGTTATGACGTCTCTTGGTAGGTTCTTTCCTAGATGGGCCGGTTTGGGAAGTCTGTGGGCCCTATCCACTGTGAGCTCACTTTGATTGAGGTCAGGAAGTGTGGCGTGTAGGATGTCTGCTACATAAGCATTCAGCTGGTCATTGGCGACAGTTTCAGGGACCCCTCTTATTTTTATGTTATTCCTCCTGTTTCTGTCTTCCCCATCTGCTATCTTTTCCTTCATCCACTTGTTCTCATCCGCTAGTTGTTTATGTGCATCCACCAGGACATTATAATTTTTGGACATTTCAATCACCTTATTTTCCAGTAGGCAGATCCTCTGGTCTGTGTCAGCAGCGAATACCTCAACATTGCCTGCGAGTGCGTTTAGGTCTGCTCTGGTGCCTGTAATATTGTCACTTAGCATCTGGCTGAAGGAGAGCATAAAGTTTTTGAAGAATTGCTGTGACATAGGTTCTTCAGATGCAGGGAATGCGGCCAGTGTGCTAAATATGTTTTCTGGTGGGTGACGTTGTGCAGTTGGGGATGGATGGATGGGTGGATGAGGTTGTTGCTCAGCGAGCGTCTGCTGTTCGGGATAGGTGGTTGGGTGGGACTGCTGTTCAGATGGGCTAGGAGTAGAGTGCGGTGTGAGTCCTACCTTGGGGTCTCCAGATTCGGATTTCCGTATGCGGTCGGATTCGAATTTTCGTATATAGTCGGATTTCCGTACGGAATCGCGTTGTAATCCGGAAGTTTGTGGCGTCTTCAGCGGGCTTCGCTCTCTGTTGTCCTCTGCCGATCTCCGCATGCCACATTCCTCCTCACTTTCCTCCTCCAGTATGTCCGCTCTGTCTCTCCTTCCCTGGGGAGTGAATAAAAGGCTGTACCTGTTCCTCTGGTCTAGCGGTGGAGGGGTCCTGTAGTTAGCCTCCTGATGCAGGCTGGGCCTGTAATGGCCGGCGCCATCTTGGTTTTCCTCAGTAAAGAACGTGGAGAGCTTCCTGGGGACTGAATTGCTCTGTTTCTGCTGTCTTTGAGACACTCTCCGGTAGCCTGAAGCCATCCTGGGATGTTCACCCACCTTTTTGTGCTGTTTTGGGGCTTTCTGGGTTGCTTTAGGTCGCACTAAAGGGTGATCACAGCAGGAGCTCAGGGATCAAGCCTCCATTCAGCTCTGCTGCGTAGCCACACCTTCTATGTTAAACCATTACACCATTGAAAAACTAGTTACGTTTGCAATCGAAAGAAAAATGACTATAGTTGAAGAGGTAATGGCCCCTAACCTATGTTCTGGGATGAAAAATACAGCTTCAGTGAAATCCGTTTGCAAATCGGAGTGATAGATTAGAATCTAGAGCCAACGGTAAGTTTTCTATGTTAAACCATTACACCATTGAAAAACTGGTTACGTTTGCAATTGAAAGAAAAATGACTATAGTTAAAGAAGTAATGGCCCCTAAACTATGTTCTGGGATGAAAGTTACAGCTTCAGTGAAATCCGTTTGCAAATCGGAGTGATAGATTAGAATCTAGAGCCAACGGTAAGTTTTCTATGTTAAACCATTACACCATTGAAAAACTGGTTACGTTTGCAATCGAAAGAAAAATGACTATAGTTGAAGAGGTAATGGCCCCTAAACTATGTTCTGGGATGAAAAATACAGCTTCAGTGAAATCCGTTTGCAAATCGGAGTGATAGATTAGAATCTAGAGCCAACGGTAAGTTTTCTATGTTAAACCATTACACCATTGAAAAACTGGTTACGTTTGCAATCGAAAGAAAAATGACTATAGTTGAAGAGGTAATGGCCCCTAAACTATTTTCTGGGATGAAAGTTACAGCTTCAGTGAAATCCGTTTGCAAATCGGAGTGATAGATTAGAATCTAGAGCCAACGGTACGTTTTCTATGTTAAACCATTACACCATTGAAAAACTGGTTACGTCTGCAATCGAAAGAAAAATGACTATAGTTGAAGAGGTAATGGCCCCTAAACTATGTTCTGGGATGAAAGTTACAGCTTCAGTGAAATCCGTTTGCAAATCGGAGTGATAGATTAGAATCTAGAGCCAACGGTACGTTTTCTATGTTAAACCATTACACCATTGAAAAACTGGTTACGTTTGCAATCGAAAGAAAAATGACTATAGTTGAAGAGGTAATGGCCCCTAAACTATGTTCTGGGATGAAAAATACAGCTTCAGTGAAATCCGTTTGCAAATCGGAGTGATAGATTAGAATCTAGAGCCAACGGTACGTTTTCTATGTTAAACCATTACACCATTGAAAAACTGGTTACGTTTGCAATCGAAAGAAAAATGACTATAGTTGAAGAGGTAATGGCCCCTAAACTATGTTCTGGGATGAAAAATACAGCTTCAGTGAAATCCGTTTGCAAATCGGAGTGATAGATTAGAATCTAGAGCCAACGGTAAGTTTTCTATGTTAAACCATTACACCATTGAAAAACTGGTTACATTTGCAATCGAAAGAAAAATGACTATAGTTGAATAGATAATGGCCCCTAAACTATGTTCTGGGATGAAAAATACAGCTTCAGTGAAATCCGTTTGCAAATCGGAGTGATAGATTAGAATCTAGAGCCAACGGTACGTTTTCTATGTTAAACCATTACACCATTGAAAAACTGGTTACGTTTGCAATCGAAAGAAAAATGACTATAGTTGAAGAGGTAATGGCCCCTAAACTATGTTCTGGGATGAAAAATACAGCTTCAGTGAAATCCGTTTGCAAATCGGAGTGATAGATTAGAATCTAGAGCCAACGGTACGTTTTCTATGTTAAACCATTACACCATTGAAAAACTGGTTACGTCTGCAATCGAAAGAAAAATGACTATAGTTGAAGAGGTAATGGCCCCTAAACTATGTTCTGGGATGAAAGTTACAGCATCAGTGAAATCCGTTTGCAAATCGGAGTGATAGATTAGAATCTAGAGCCAACGGTACGTTTTCTATGTTAAACCATTACACCATTGAAAAACTGGTTACGTTTGCAATCGAAAGAATAATGACTATAGTTGAAGAGGTAATGGCCCCTAAACTATGTTTTGGGATGAAAGTTACAGCTTCAGTGAAATCCGTTTGCAAATCGGAGTGATAGATTAGAATCTAGAGCCAACGGTACGTTTTCTATGTTAAACCATTACACCATTGAAAAACTGGTTACGTCTGCAATAGAAAGAAAAATGACTATAGTTGAAGAGGTAATGGCCCCTAAACTATGTTCTGGGATGAAAGTTACAGTTTCAGTGAAATCCGTTTGCAAATCGGAGTGATAGATTAGAATCTAGAGCCAACGGTAAGTTTTCTATGTTAAACCATTACACCATTGAAAAACTGGTTACGTTTGCAATCGAAAGAAAAATGACTATAGTTGAAGAGGTAATGGCCCCTAAACTATGTTCTGGGATGAAAGTTACAGTTTCAGTGAAATCCGTTTGCAAATCGGAGTGATAGATTAGAATCTAGAGCCAACGGTACGTTTTCTATGTTAAACCATTACACCATTGAAAAACTGGTTACGTTTGCAATCGAAAGAAAAATGACTATAGTTGAAGAGGTAATGGCCCCTAAACTATGTTCTGGGATGAAAGTTACAGCTTCAGTGAAATCCATTTGCAAATCGGAGTGATAGATTAGAATCTAGAGCCAACGGTAAGTTTTCTATGTTAAACCATTACACCATTGAAAAACTGGTTACGTTTGCAATCGAAAGAAAAATGACTATAGTTGAAGAGGTAATGGCCCCTAAACTATGTTCTGGGATGAAAAATACAGCTTCAGTGAAATCCGTTTGCAAATCGGAGTGATAGATTAGAATCTAGAGCCAACGGTAAGTTTTCTATGTTAAACCATTACACCATTGAAAAACTGGTTACGTTTGCAATTGAAAGAAAAATGACTATAGTTGAAGAAGTAATGGCCCCTAAACTATGTTCTAGGATGAAAGTTACAGCTTCAGTGAAATCCGTTTGCAAATCGGAGTGATAGATTAGAATCTAGAGCCAACGGTAAGTTTTCTATGTCAAACCATTACACCATTGAAAAACTGGTTACGTTTGCAATCGAAAGAAAAATGACTATAGTTGAAGAGGTAATGGCCCCTAAACTATGTTCTGGGATGAAAAATACAGCTTCAGTGAAATCCGTTTGCAAATCGGAGTGATAGATTAGAATCTAGAGCCAACGGTAAGTTTTCTATGTTAAACCATTACACCATTGAAAAACTGGTTACGTTTGCAATCGAAAGAAAAATGACTATAGTTGAAGAGGTAATGGCCCCTAAACTATGTTCTGGGATGAAAAATACAGCTTCAGTAAAATCCGTTTGCAAATCGGAGTGATAGATTAGAATCTAGAGCCAACGGTACGTTTTCTATGTTAAACCATTACACCATTGAAAAACTGGTTACGTTTGCAATCGAAAGAAAAATGACTATAGTTGAAGAGGTAATGGCCCCTAAACTATGTTCTGGGATGAAAAATACAGCTTCAGTGAAATCCGTTTGCAAATCGGAGTGATAGATTAGAATCTAGAGCCAACGGTAAGTTTTCTATGTTAAACCATTACACCATTGAAAAACTGGTTACGTTTGCAATCGAAAGAAAAATGACTATAGTTGAAGAGGTAATGGCCCCTAAACTATGTTCTGGGATGAAAGTTACAGCTTCAGTGAAATCCGTTTGCAAATCGGAGTGATAGATTAGAATCTAGAGCCAACGGTACGTTTTCTATGTTAAACCATTACACCATTGAAAAACTGGTTACGTTTGCAATCGAAAGAAAAATGACTATAGTTGAAGAGGTAATGGCCCCTAAACTATGTTCTGGGATGAAAAATACAGCTTCAGTGAAATCCGTTTGCAAATCGGAGTGATAGATTAGAATCTAGAGCCAACGGTACGTTTTTTATGTTAAACCATTACACCATTGAAAAACTGGTTATGTCTGCAATCGAAAGAAAAATGACTATAGTTGAAGAGGTAATGGCCCCTAAACTATGTTCTGGGATGAAAGTTACAGCTTCAGTGAAATCCGTTTGCAAATCGGAGTGATAGATTAGAATCTAGAGCCAACGGTACGTTTTCTATGTTAAACCATTACACCATTGAAAAACTGGTTACGTTTGCAATCGAAAGAAAAATGACTATAGTTGAAGAGATAATGGCACCTAAACTATGTTCTGGGATGAACAATACAGCTTCAGTGAAATCCGTTTGCAAATCGGAGTGATAGATTAGAATCTAGAGCCAACGGTAAGTTTTCTATGTTAAACCATTACACCATTGAAAAACTGGTTACGTTTGCAATCGAAAGAAAAATGACTATAGTTGAAGAGGTAATGGCCCCTAAACTATGTTCTGGGATGAAAGTTACAGCTTCAGTGAAATCCGTTTGCAAATCGGAGTGATAGATTAGAATCTAGAGCCAACGGTACGTTTTCTATGTTAAACCATTACACCATTGAAAAACTGGTTACGTCTGCAATCGAAAGAAAAATGACTATAGTTGAAGAGGTAATGGCCCCTAAACTATGTTCTGGGATGAAAGTTACAGCTTCAGTGAAATCCGTTTGCAAATCGGAGTGATAGATTAGAATCTAGAGCCAACGGTACGTTTTCTATGTTAAACCATTACACCATTGAAAAACTGGTTACGTCTGCAATCGAAAGAAAAATGACTATAGTTGAAGAGGTAATGGCCCCTAAACTATGTTCTGGGATGAAAGTTACAGTTTCAGTGAAATCCGTTTGCAAATCGGAGTGATAGATTAGAATCTAGAGCCAACGGTAAGTTTTCTATGTTAAACCATTACACCATTGAAAAACTGGTTACGTTTGCAATCGAAAGAAAAATGACTATAGTTGAAGAGGTAATGGCCCCTAAACTATGTTCTGGGATGAAAAATACAGCTTCAGTGAAATCCGTTTGCAAATCGGAGTGATAGATTAGAATCTAGAGCCAACGGTACGTTTTCTATGTTAAACCATTACACCATTGAAAAACTGGTTACGTCTGCAATCGAAAGAAAAATGACTATAGTTGAAGAGGTAATGGCCCCTAAACTATGTTCTGGGATGAAAGTTACAGTTTCAGTGAAATCCGTTTGCAAATCGGAGTGATAGATTAGAATCTAGAGCCAACGGTAAGTTTTCTATGTTAAACCATTACACCATTGAAAAACTGGTTACGTTTGCAATCGAAAGAAAAATGACTATAGTTGAAGAGGTAATGGCCCCTAAACTATGTTCTGGGATGAAAGTTACAGCTTCAGTGAAATCCGTTTGCAAATCGGAGTGATAGATTAGAATCTAGAGCCAACGGTACGTTTTCTATGTTAAACCATGACACCATTGAAAAACTGGTTACGTTTGCAATCGAAAGAAAAATGACTATAGTTGAAGAGGTAATGGCCCCTAAACTATGTTCTGGGATGAAAGTTACAGCTTCAGTGAAATCCGTTTGCAAATCGGAGTGATAGATTAGAATCTAGAGCCAACGGTACGTTTTCTATGTTAAACCATTACACCATTGAAAAACTGGTTACGTCTGCAATCGAAAGAAAAATGACTATAGTTGAAGAGGTAATGGCCCCTAAACTATGTTCTGGGATGAAAGTTACAGCTTCAGTGAAATCCGTTTGCAAATCGGAGTGATAGATTAGAATCTAGAGTCAACGGTACGTTTTCTATGTTAAACCATTACACCATTGAAAAACTGGTTACGTCTGCAATCGAAAGAAAAATGACTATAGTTGAAGAGGTAATGGCCCCTAAACTATGTTCTGGGATGAATGTTACAGCTTCAGTGAAATCCGTTTGCAAATCGGAGTGATAGATTAGAATCTAGAGCCAACGGTAAGTTTTCTATGTTAAACCATTACTCCATTGAAAAACTGGTTACGTTTGCAATCGAAAGAAAAATGACTATAGTTGAAGAGCTAAACTATGTTCTGGGATGAAAAATACAGCTTCAGTGAAATCTGTTTGCAAATCGGAGTGATAGATTAGAATCTAGAGCCAACGGTAAGTTTTCTATGTTAAACCATTACTCCATTGAAAAACTGGTTACGTTTGCAATCGAAAGAAAAATGACTATAGTTGAAGAGGTAATGGCCCCTAAACTATGTTCTGGGATGAAAGTTACAGCTTCAGTGAAATCCGTTTGCAAATCGGAGTGATAGATTAGAATCTAGAGCCAACGGTACGTTTTCTATGTTAAACCATTACACCATTGAAAAACTGGTTACGTTTGCAATCGAAAGAAAAATGACTATAGTTGAAGAGGTAATGGCCCCTAAACTATGTTCTGGGATGAAAGTTACAGCTTCAGTGAAATCCGTTTGCAAATCGGAGTGATAGATTAGAATCTAGAGCCAACGGTACGTTTTCTATGTTAAACCATTACACCATTGAAAAACTGGTTACGTCTGCAATCGAAAGAAAAATGACTATAGTTGAAGAGGTAATGGCCCCTAAACTATGTTCTGGGATGAAAGTTACAGCTTCAGTGAAATCCGTTTGCAAATCGGAGTGATAGATTAGAATCTAGAGCCAACGGTACGTTTTCTATGTTAAACCATTACACCATTGAAAAACTGGTTACGTCTGCAATCGAAAGAAAAATGACTATAGTTGAAGAGGTAATGGCCCCTAAACTATGTTCTGGGATGAAAGTTACAGCTTCAGTGAAATCCGTTTGCAAATCGGAGTGATAGATTAGAATCTAGAGCCAACGGTACGTTTTCTATGTTAAACCATTACACCATTGAAAAACTGGTTACGTTTGCAATCGAAAGAAAAATGACTATAGTTGAAGAGGTAATGGCCCCTAAACTATGTTCTGGGATGAAAAATACAGCTTCAGTGAAATCCGTTTGCAAATCGGAGTGATAGATTAGAATCTAGAGCCAACGGTAAGTTTTCTATGTTAAACCATTACACCATTGAAAAACTGGTTACGTTTGCAATTGAAAGAAAAATGACTATAGTTGAAGAGGTAATGGCCCCTAAACTATGTTCTGGGATGAAAAATACAGCTTCAGTGAAATCCGTTTGCAAATCGGAGTGATAGATTAGAATCTAGAGCCAACGGTAAGTTTTCTATGTTAAACCATTACACCATTGAAAAACTGGTTACGTTTGCAATCGAAAGAAAAATGACTATAGTTGAAGAGGTAATGGCCCCTAAACTATGTTCTGGGATGAAAGTTACAGCTTCAGTGAAATCCGTTTGCAAATCGGAGTGATAGATTAGAATCTAGAGCCAACGGTACGTTTTCTATGTTAAACCATTACACCATTGAAAAACTGGTTACGTCTGCAATCGAAAGAAAAATGACTATAGTTGAAGAGGTAATGGCCCCTAAACTATGTTCTGGGATGAAAAATACAGCTTCAGTGAAATCCGTTTGCAAATCGGAGTGATAGATTAGAATCTAGAGCCAACGGTACGTTTTCTATGTTAAACCATTACACCATTGAAAAACTGGTTACGTTTGCAATCGAAAGAAAAATGACTATAGTTGAAGAGGTAATGGCCCCTAAACTATGTTCTGGGATGAAAAATACAGCTTCAGTGAAATCCGTTTGCAAATCGGAGTGATAGATTAGAATCTAGAGCCAACGGTACGTTTTCTATGTTAAACCATTACACCATTGAAAAACTGGTTACGTTTGCAATCGAAAAAAAAATGACTATAGTTGAAGAGGTAATGGCCCCTAAACTATGTTCTGGGATGAAAAATACAGCTTCAGTGAAATCCGTTTGCAAATCGGAGTGATAGATTAGAATCTAGAGCCAACGGTAAGTTTTCTATGTTAAACCATTACACCATTGAAAAACTGGTTACGTTTGCAATCGAAAGAAAAATGACTATAGTTGAAGAGGTAATGGCCCCTAAACTATGTTCTGGGATGAAAAATACAGCTTCAGTGAAATCCGTTTGCAAATCGGAGTGATAGATTAGAATCTAGAGCCAACGGTACGTTTTCTATGTTAAACCATTACACCATTGAAAAACTGGTTACGTCTGCAATCAAAAGAAAAATGACTATAGTTGAAGAGGTAATGGCCCCTAAACTATGTTCTGGGATGAAAGTTACAGCTTCAGTGAAATCCGTTTGCAAATCGGAGTGATAGATTAGAATCTAGAGCCAACGGTACGTTTTCTATGTTAAACCATTACACCATTGAAAAACTGGTTACGTTTGCAATCGAAAGAAAAATGACTATAGTTGAAGAGGTAATGGCCCCTAAACTATGTTCTGGGATGAAAAATACAGCTTCAGTGAAATCCGTTTGCAAATCGGAGTGATAGATTAGAATCTAGAGCCAACGGTAAGTTTTCTATGTTAAACCATTACACCATTGAAAAACTGGTTACGTTTGCAATCGAAAGAAAAATGACTATAGTTGAAGAGGTAATGGCCCCTAAACTATGTTCTGGGATGAAAAATACAGCTTCAGTGAAATCCGTTTGCAAATCGGAGTGATAGATTAGAATCTAGAGCCAACGGTAAGTTTTCTATGTTAAACCATTACACCATTGAAAAACTGGTTACGTTTGCAATCGAAAGAAAAATGACTATAGTTGAAGAGGTAATGGCCCCTAAACTATGTTCTGGGATGAAAGTTACAGCTTCAGTGAAATCCGTTTGCAAATCGGAGTGATAGATTAGAATCTAGAGCCAACGGTACGTTTTCTATGTTAAACCATTACACCATTGAAAAACTGGTTACGTTTGCAATCGAAAGAAAAATGACTATAGTTGAAGAGGTAATGGCCCCTAAACTATGTTCTGGGATGAAAAATACAGCTTCAGTGAAATCCGTTTGCAAATCGGAGTGATAGATTAGAATCTAGAGCCAACGGTACGTTTTTTATGTTAAACCATTACACCATTGAAAAACTGGTTATGTCTGCAATCGAAAGAAAAATGACTATAGTTGAAGAGGTAATGGCCCCCTAAACTATGTTCTGGGATGAAAGTTACAGCTTCAGTGAAATCCGTTTGCAAATCGGAGTGATAGATTAGAATCTAGAGCCAACGGTACGTTTTCTATGTTAAACCATTACACCATTGAAAAACTGGTTACGTTTGCAATCGAAAGAAAAATGACTATAGTTGAAGAGATAATGGCCCCTAAACTATGTTCTGGGATGAAAAATACAGCTTCAGTGAAATCCGTTTGCAAATCGGAGTGATAGATTAGAATCTAGAGCCAACGGTACGTTTTCTATGTTAAACCATTACACCATTGAAAAACTGGTTACGTTTGCAATCGAAAGAAAAATGACTATAGTTGAAGAGGTAATGGCCCCTAAACTATGTTCTGGGATGAAAGTTACAGCTTCAGTGAAATCCGTTTGCAAATCGGAGTGATAGATTAGAATCTAGAGCCAACGGTACGTTTTCTATGTTAAACCATTACACCATTGAAAAACTGGTTACGTCTGCAATCGAAAGAAAAATGACTATAGTTGAAGAGGTAATGGCCCCTAAACTATGTTCTGGGATGAAAGTTACAGCTTCAGTGAAATCCGTTTGCAAATCGGAGTGATAGATTAGAATCTAGAGCCAACGGTACGTTTTCTATGTTAAACCATTACACCATTGAAAAACTGGTTACGTCTGCAATCGAAAGAAAAATGACTATAGTTGAAGAGGTAATGGCCCCTAAACTATGTTCTGGGATGAAAGTTACAGTTTCAGTGAAATCCGTTTGCAAATCGGAGTGATAGATTAGAATCTAGAGCCAACGGTAAGTTTTCTATGTTAAACCATTACACCATTGAAAAACTGGTTACGTTTGCAATCGAAAGAAAAATGACTATAGTTGAAGAGGTAATGGCCCCTAAACTATGTTCTGGGATGAAAAATACAGCTTCAGTGAAATCCGTTTGCAAATCGGAGTGATAGATTAGAATCTAGAGCCAACGGTACGTTTTCTATGTTAAACCATTACACCATTGAAAAACTGGTTACGTCTGCAATCGAAAGAAAAATGACTATAGTTGAAGAGGTAATGGCCCCTAAACTATGTTCTGGGATGAAAGTTACAGTTTCAGTGAAATCCGTTTGCAAATCGGAGTGATAGATTAGAATCTAGAGCCAACGGTAAGTTTTCTATGTTAAACCATTACACCATTGAAAAACTGGTTACGTTTGCAATCGAAAGAAAAATGACTATAGTTGAAGAGGTAATGGCCCCTAAACTATGTTCTGGGATGAAAGTTACAGCTTCAGTGAAATCCGTTTGCAAATCGGAGTGATAGATTAGAATCTAGAGCCAACGGTACGTTTTCTATGTTAAACCATGACACCATTGAAAAACTGGTTACGTTTGCAATCGAAAGAAAAATGACTATAGTTGAAGAGGTAATGGCCCCTAAACTATGTTCTGGGATGAAAGTTACAGCTTCAGTGAAATCCGTTTGCAAATCGGAGTGATAGATTAGAATCTAGAGCCAACGGTACGTTTTCTATGTTAAACCATTACACCATTGAAAAACTGGTTACGTCTGCAATCGAAAGAAAAATGACTATAGTTGAAGAGGTAATGGCCCCTAAACTATGTTCTGGGATGAAAGTTACAGCTTCAGTGAAATCCGTTTGCAAATCGGAGTGATAGATTAGAATCTAGAGTCAACGGTACGTTTTCTATGTTAAACCATTACACCATTGAAAAACTGGTTACGTCTGCAATCGAAAGAAAAATGACTATAGTTGAAGAGGTAATGGCCCCTAAACTATGTTCTGGGATGAAAGTTACAGTTTCAGTGAAATCCGTTTGCAAATCGGAGTGATAGATTAGAATCTAGAGCCAACGGTACGTTTTCTATGTTAAACCATTACACCATTGAAAAACTGGTTACGTTTGCAATCGAAAGAAAAATGACTATAGTTGAAGAGGTAATGGCCCCTAAACTATGTTCTGGGATGAAAAATACAGCTTCAGTGAAATCTGTTTGCAAATCGGAGTGATAGATTAGAATCTAGAGCCAACGGTAAGTTTTCTATGTTAAACCATTACTCCATTGAAAAACTGGTTACGTTTGCAATCGAAAGAAAAATGACTATAGTTGAAGAGGTAATGGCCCCTAAACTATGTTCTGGGATGAAAGTTACAGCTTCAGTGAAATCCGTTTGCAAATCGGAGTGATAGATTAGAATCTAGAGCCAACGGTAAGTTTTCTATGTTAAACCATTACTCCATTGAAAAACTGGTTACGTTTGCAATCGAAAGAAAAATGACTATAGTTGAAGAGCTAAACTATGTTCTGGGATGAAAAATACAGCTTCAGTGAAATCTGTTTGCAAATCGGAGTGATAGATTAGAATCTAGAGCCAACGGTAAGTTTTCTATGTTAAACCATTACTCCATTGAAAAACTGGTTACGTTTGCAATCGAAAGAAAAATGACTATAGTTGAAGAGGTAATGGCCCCTAAACTATGTTCTGGGATGAAAGTTACAGCTTCAGTGAAATCCGTTTGCAAATCGGAGTGATAGATTAGAATCTAGAGCCAACGGTACGTTTTCTATGTTAAACCATTACACCATTGAAAAACTGGTTACGTTTGCAATCGAAAGAAAAATGACTATAGTTGAAGAGGTAATGGCCCCTAAACTATGTTCTGGGATGAAAGTTACAGCTTCAGTGAAATCCGTTTGCAAATCGGAGTGATAGATTAGAATCTAGAGCCAACGGTACGTTTTCTATGTTAAACCATTACACCATTGAAAAACTGGTTACGTCTGCAATCGAAAGAAAAATGACTATAGTTGAAGAGGTAATGGCCCCTAAACTATGTTCTGGGATGAAAGTTACAGCTTCAGTGAAATCCGTTTGCAAATCGGAGTGATAGATTAGAATCTAGAGCCAACGGTACGTTTTCTATGTTAAACCATTACACCATTGAAAAACTGGTTACGTCTGCAATCGAAAGAAAAATGACTATAGTTGAAGAGGTAATGGCCCCTAAACTATGTTCTGGGATGAAAGTTACAGCTTCAGTGAAATCCGTTTGCAAATCGGAGTGATAGATTAGAATCTAGAGCCAACGGTACGTTTTCTATGTTAAACCATTACACCATTGAAAAACTGGTTACGTTTGCAATCGAAAGAAAAATGACTATAGTTGAAGAGGTAATGGCCCCTAAACTATGTTCTGGGATGAAAAATACAGCTTCAGTGAAATCCGTTTGCAAATCGGAGTGATAGATTAGAATCTAGAGCCAACGGTAAGTTTTCTATGTTAAACCATTACACCATTGAAAAACTGGTTACGATTGCAATTGAAAGAAAAATGACTATAGTTGAAGAGGTAATGGCCCCTAAACTATGTTCTGGGATGAAAAATACAGCTTCAGTGAAATCCGTTTGCAAATCGGAGTGATAGATTAGAATCTAGAGCCAACGGTAAGTTTTCTATGTTAAACCATTACACCATTGAAAAACTGGTTACGTTTGCAATCGAAAGAAAAATGACTATAGTTGAAGAGGTAATGGCCCCTAAACTATGTTCTGGGATGAAAGTTACAGCTTCAGTGAAATCCGTTTGCAAATCGGAGTGATAGATTAGAATCTAGAGCCAACGGTACGTTTTCTATGTTAAACCATTACACCATTGAAAAACTGGTTACGTCTGCAATCGAAAGAAAAATGACTATAGTTGAAGAGGTAATGGCCCCTAAACTATGTTCTGGGATGAAAAATACAGCTTCAGTGAAATCCGTTTGCAAATCGGAGTGATAGATTAGAATCTAGAGCCAACGGTACGTTTTCTATGTTAAACCATTACACCATTGAAAAACTGGTTACGTTTGCAATCGAAAGAAAAATGACTATAGTTGAAGAGGTAATGGCCCCTAAACTATGTTCTGGGATGAAAAATACAGCTTCAGTGAAATCCGTTTGCAAATCGGAGTGATAGATTAGAATCTAGAGCCAACGGTACGTTTTCTATGTTAAACCATTACACCATTGAAAAACTGGTTACGTTTGCAATCGAAAAAAAAATGACTATAGTTGAAGAGGTAATGGCCCCTAAACTATGTTCTGGGATGAAAAATACAGCTTCAGTGAAATCCGTTTGCAAATCGGAGTGATAGATTAGAATCTAGAGCCAACGGTAAGTTTTCTATGTTAAACCATTACACCATTGAAAAACTGGTTACGTTTGCAATCGAAAGAAAAATGACTATAGTTGAAGAGGTAATGGCCCCTAAACTATGTTCTGGGATGAAAAATACAGCTTCAGTGAAATCCGTTTGCAAATCGGAGTGATAGATTAGAATCTAGAGCCAACGGTACGTTTTCTATGTTAAACCATTACACCATTGAAAAACTGGTTACGTTTGCAATCAAAAGAAAAATGACTATAGTTGAAGAGGTAATGGCCCCTAAACTATGTTCTGGGATGAAAAATACAGCTTCAGTGAAATCCGTTTGCAAATCGGAGTGATAGATTAGAATCTAGAGCCAACGGTACGTTTTCTATGTTAAACCATTACACCATTGAAAAACTGGTTACGTCTGCAATCGAAAGAAAAATGACTATAGTTGAAGAGGTAATGGCCCCTAAACTATGTTCTGGGATGAAAGTTACAGCTTCAGTGAAATCCGTTTGCAAATCGGAGTGATAGATTAGAATCTAGAGCCAACGGTACGTTTTCTATGTTAAACCATTACACCATTGAAAAACTGGTTACGTTTGCAATCGAAAGAAAAATGACTATAGTTGAAGAGGTAATGGCCCCTAAACTATGTTCTGGGATGAAAAATACAGCTTCAGTGAAATCCGTTTGCAAATCGGAGTGATAGATTAGAATCTAGAGCCAACGGTACGTTTTCTATGTTAAACCATTACACCATTGAAAAACTGGTTACGTTTGCAATCGAAAGAAAAATGACTATAGTTGAAGAGGTAATGGCCCCTAAACTATGTCCTGGGATGAAATTTACAGCTTCAGTGAAATCCGTTTGCAAATCGGAGTGATAGATTAGAATCTAGAGCCAACGGTACGTTTTCTATGTTAAACCATTACACCATTGAAAAACTGGTTACGTCTGCAATCGAAAGAAAAATGACTATAGTTGAAGAGGTAATGGCCCCTAAACTATGTTCTGGGATGAAAGTTACAGCTTCAGTGAAATCCGTTTGCAAATCGGAGTGATAGATTAGAATCTAGAGCCAACGGTACGTTTTCTATGTTAAACCATTACACCATTGAAAAACTGGTTACGTCTGCAATCGAAAGAAAAATGACTATAGTTGAAGAGGTAATGGTCCCTAAACTATGTTCTGGGATGAAAGTTACAGTTTCAGTGAAATCCGTTTGCAAATCGGAGTGATAGATTAGAATCTAGAGCCAACGGTACGTTTTCTATGTTAAACCATTACACCATTGAAAAACTGGTTACGTCTGCAATCGAAAGAAAAATGACTATAGTTGAAGAGGTAATGGCCCCTAAACTATGTTCTGGGATGAAAGTTACAGCTTCAGTGAAATCCGTTTGCAAATCGGAGTGATAGATTAGAATCTAGAGCCAACGGTACGTTTTCTATGTTAAACCATTACACCATTGAAAAACTGGTTACGTTTGCAATCGAAAGAAAAATGACTATAGTTGAAGAGGTAATGGCCCCTAAACTATGTTCTGGGATGAAAAATACAGCTTCAGTGAAATCCGTTTGCAAATCGGAGTGATAGATTAGAATCTAGAGCCAACGGTAAGTTTTCTATGTTAAACCATTACACCATTGAAAAACTGGTTACGTTTGCAATTGAAAGAAAAATGACTATAGTTGAAGAGGTAATGGCCCCTAAACTATGTTCTGGGATGAAAAATACAGCTTCAGTGAAATCCGTTTGCAAATCGGAGTGATAGATTAGAATCTAGAGCCAACGGTAAGTTTTCTATGTTAAACCATTACACCATTGAAAAACTGGTTACGTTTGCAATCGAAAGAAAAATGACTATAGTTGAAGAGGTAATGGCCCCTAAACTATGTTCTGGGATGAAAGTTACAGCTTCAGTGAAATCCGTTTGCAAATCGGAGTGATAGATTAGAATCTAGAGCCAACGGTACGTTTTCTATGTTAAACCATTACACCATTGAAAAACTGGTTACGTCTGCAATCGAAAGAAAAATGACTATAGTTGAAGAGGTAATGGCCCCTAAACTATGTTCTGGGATGAAAAATACAGCTTCAGTGAAATCCGTTTGCAAATCGGAGTGATAGATTAGAATCTAGAGCCAACGGTACGTTTTCTATGTTAAACCATTACACCATTGAAAAACTGGTTACGTTTGCAATCGAAAGAAAAATGACTATAGTTGAAGAGGTAATGGCCCCTAAACTATGTTCTGGGATGAAAAATACAGCTTCAGTGAAATCCGTTTGCAAATCGGAGTGATAGATTAGAATCTAGAGCCAACGGTACGTTTTCTATGTTAAACCATTACACCATTGAAAAACTGGTTACGTTTGCAATCGAAAAAAAAATGACTATAGTTGAAGAGGTAATGGCCCCTAAACTATGTTCTGGGATGAAAAATACAGCTTCAGTGAAATCCGTTTGCAAATCGGAGTGATAGATTAGAATCTAGAGCCAACGGTAAGTTTTCTATGTTAAACCATTACACCATTGAAAAACTGGTTACGTTTGCAATCGAAAGAAAAATGACTATAGTTGAAGAGGTAATGGCCCCTAAACTATGTTCTGGGATGAAAAATACAGCTTCAGTGAAATCCGTTTGCAAATCGGAGTGATAGATTAGAATCTAGAGCCAACGGTACGTTTTCTATGTTAAACCATTACACCATTGAAAAACTGGTTACGTTTGCAATCGAAAGAAAAATGACTATAGTTGAAGAGGTAATGGCCCCTAAACTATGTTCTGGGATGAAAAATACAGCTTCAGTGAAATCCGTTTGCAAATCGGAGTGATAGATTAGAATCTAGAGCCAACGGTACGTTTTCTATGTTAAACCATTACACCATTGAAAAACTGGTTACGTCTGCAATCGAAAGAAAAATGACTATAGTTGAAGAGGTAATGGCCCCTAAACTATGTTCTGGGATGAAAGTTACAGCTTCAGTGAAATCCGTTTGCAAATCGGAGTGATAGATTAGAATCTAGAGCCAACGGTACGTTTTCTATGTTAAACCATTACACCATTGAAAAACTGGTTACGTTTGCAATCGAAAGAAAAATGACTATAGTTGAAGAGGTAATGGCCCCTAAACTATGTTCTGGGATGAAAAATACAGCTTCAGTGAAATCCGTTTGCAAATCGGAGTGATAGATTAGAATCTAGAGCCAACGGTACGTTTTCTATGTTAAACCATTACACCATTGAAAAACTGGTTACGTTTGCAATCGAAAGAAAAATGACTATAGTTGAAGAGGTAATGGCCCCTAAACTATGTCCTGGGATGAAATTTACAGCTTCAGTGAAATCCGTTTGCAAATCGGAGTGATAGATTAGAATCTAGAGCCAACGGTACGTTTTCTATGTTAAACCATTACACCATTGAAAAACTGGTTACGTCTGCAATCGAAAGAAAAATGACTATAGTTGAAGAGGTAATGGCCCCTAAACTATGTTCTGGGATGAAAGTTACAGCTTCAGTGAAATCCGTTTGCAAATCGGAGTGATAGATTAGAATCTAGAGCCAACGGTACGTTTTCTATGTTAAACCATTACACCATTGAAAAACTGGTTACGTCTGCAATCGAAAGAAAAATGACTATAGTTGAAGAGGTAATGGTCCCTAAACTATGTTCTGGGATGAAAGTTACAGTTTCAGTGAAATCCGTTTGCAAATCGGAGTGATAGATTAGAATCTAGAGCCAACGGTAAGTTTTCTATGTTAAACCATTACACCATTGAAAAACTGGTTACGTTTGCAATCGAAAGAAAAATGACTATAGTTGAAGAGGTAATGGCCCCTAAACTATGTTCTGGGATGAAAAATACAGCTTCAGTGAAATCCGTTTGCAAATCGGAGTGATAGATTAGAATCTAGAGCCAACGGTACGTTTTCTATGTTAAACCATTACACCATTGAAAAACTGGTTACGTCTGCAATCGAAAGAAAAATGACTATAGTTGAAGAGGTAATGGCCCCTAAACTATGTTCTGGGATGAAAGTTACAGTTTCAGTGAAATCCGTTTGCAAATCGGAGTGATAGATTAGAATCTAGAGCCAACGGTAAGTTTTCTATGTTAAACCATTACACCATTGAAAAACTGGTTACGTTTGCAATCAAAAGAAAAATGACTATAGTTGAAGAGGTAATGGCCCCTAAACTATGTTCTGGGATGAAAGTTACAGCTTCAGTGAAATCCGTTTGCAAATCGGAGTGATAGATTAGAATCTAGAGCCAACGGTACGTTTTCTATGTTAAACCATTACACCATTGAAAAACTGGTTACGTTTGCAATCGAAAGAAAAATGACTATAGTTGAAGAGGTAATGGCCCCTAAACTATGTTCTGGGATGAAAAATACAGCTTCAGTGAAATCCGTTTGCAAATCGGAGTGATAGATTAGAATCTAGAGCCAACGGTAAGTTTTCTATGTTAAACCATTACACCATTGAAAAACTGGTTACGTTTGCAATCGAAAGAAAAATGACTATAGTTGAAGAGGTAATGGCCCCTAAACTATGTTCTGGGATGAAAGTTACAGCTTCAGTGAAATCCGTTTGCAAATCGGAGTGATAGATTAGAATCTAGAGCCAACGGTACGTTTTCTATGTTAAACCATTACACCATTGAAAAACTGGTTACGTTTGCAATCGAAAGAAAAATGACTATAGTTGAAGAGGTAATGGCCCCTAAACTATGTTCTGGGATGAAAGTTACAGCTTCAGTGAAATCCGTTTGCAAATCGGAGTGATAGATTAGAATCTAGAGCCAACGGTACGTTTTCTATGTTAAACCATTACACCATTGAAAAACTGGTTATGTCTGCAATCGAAAGAAAAATGACTATAGTTGAAGAGGTAATGGCCCCTAAACTATGTTCTGGGATGAAAGTTACAGCTTCAGTGAAATCCGTTTGCAAATCGGAGTGATAGATTAGAATCTAGAGCCAATGATACGTTTTCTATGTTAAACCATTACACCATTGAAAAACTGGTTACGTCTGCAATCGAAAGAAAAATGACTATAGTTAAAGAGGTAATGCCCCCTAAACTATGTTCTGGGATGAAAGTTACAGCTTCAGTGAAATCCGTTTGCAAATCGGAGTGATAGATTAGAATCTAGAGCCAACGGTACGTTTTCTATGTTAAACCATTACACCATTGAAAAACTGGTTACGTTTGCAATCGAAAGAAAAATGACTATAGTTGAAGAGGTAATGGCCCCTAAACTATGTTCTGGGATGAAAAATACAGCTTCAGTGAAATCCGTTTGCAAATCAGAGTGATAGATTAGAATCTAGAGCCAACGGTAAGTTTTCTATGTTAAACCATTACACCATTGAAAAACTGGTTACGTTTGCAATCGAAAGAAAAATGACTATAGTTGAAGAGGTAATGGCCCCTAAACTATGTTCTGGGATGAAAAATACAGCTTCAGTGAAATCCGTTTGCAAATCGGAGTGATAGATTAGAATCTAGAGCCAACGGTAAGTTTTCTATGTTAAACCATTACACCATTGAAAAACTGGTTACGTTTGCAATCGAAAGAAAAATGACTATAGTTGAAGAGGTAATGGCCCTTAAACTATTTTCTGGGATGAAAGTTACAGCTTCAGTGAAATCCGTTTGCAAATCGGAGTGATAGATTAGAATCTAGAGCCAACGGTACGTTTTCTATGTTAAACCATTACACCATTGAAAAACTGGTTACGTCTGCAATCGAAAGAAAAATGACTATAGTTGAAGAGGTAATGGCCCCTAAACTATGTTCTGGGATGAAAGTTACAGCTTCAGTGAAATCCGTTTGCAAATCGGAGTGATAGATTAGAATCTAGAGCCAACGGTACGTTTTCTATGTTAAACTATTACACCATTGAAAAACTGGTTACGTTTGCAATCGAAAGAAAAATGACTATAGTTGAAGAGGTAATGGCCCCTAAACTATGTTCTGGGATGAAAAATACAGCTTCAGTGAAATCCGTTTGCAAATCGGAGTGATAGATTAGAATCTAGAGCCAACGGTACGTTTTCTATGTTAAACCATTACACCATTGAAAAACTGGTTACGTTTGCAATCGAAAGAAAAATGACGGGGGGGCGCTAGTGAGGCGCTTACTGAAGTGGATGCATCTCCAGTGAGCTCCTGCTTCCCAGCTTGATTGCCACAGCAATACTGCACCGATCGGGGCAAGATATATATCCCCGGATTCATAAGGATCCCAGGAATGCTTGGATCTCCACAACAATATCCCATCAGAAGTCGTTCATCCTCCAGGCCACTTCTTTCGCCGCTCAAGTTCAGGAGAAGATTCTCCAAGATGGCTGCCAAGGCCCACACAGAGGGAGAGGCCAGAAGCCTTTCACCAGAAGGTATGTGCCATCCTGACAGCCCACCTATCTCAGGATCCTCTAAGAGGTCCCCCCAGGCCCCCGCACCCCTGGAGACCCCAAAACGAGCACCCCAAACCTCCCCAAAGCCCACAGCAAGTCAAGCCGCGCGGGCCGCCGCACCGCCGAAAAATACGCATGCCGCATCCAAAAGTACGCATGCCAATAGTAAAAATACGCATCCTACACATGGCAGTACGCATAGCGGGCATGAACGTACGCATTCCGGCAAGCCCGAAAATACGCGTCAGCAGCATGAACGTACGCATGGCGGGCATGAAAGTACGCATAGCGGCAATCCCGAAAGTACGCATCATCAGCATGAATGTACGCATAAAAGTACGCATAGCAGCAATCTCGAAAGTACGCATCAGCAGCATGAACATACGCATAGCGGGCATGAAAGTACGCGTTCCAACCAAGCCAAAAGTCCACAAAACCCGGAGGACAGTACGCATAAGGGCCAAGGAAATACGCATCCTCAACAGATCTCTGGACTCCCTCCACATGCAGAAAATTTGCCAACCGGAATGTCTACGGAGCAACTGATGGCAATGATGCGGTCTGTATTTAAAGAAGAGCTTCGTGGGGCGGTCAATGAGCTATCTGAACAGATTGCGGATGTAGGTCAACGAGTTGATATTTTAGAACACCAATCAGACGAGATGGTAAAAGCAATCAATGAGGACAGGCTCAAAATAGATGAACACGACGAACGCCTGGACGAGGCGGAAGCCAAACTGGAGGATTTGGAGAACAGGAGCCGTCGCTCCAATGTACGTCTGCGGGGTCTCCCGGAATCGTTCACGGACCTAGAAGCGGTAGCAGCGAACCTCTTTGGGGCCCTCCTGCCACATCTCGACTCTGCGCAACTCCGAGTGGTCCGCATCCATAGATCCTTGGTTAAAATGCGCAATCCAGAGCTACCCAGAGACATCATTGCAAAATTTTACTCTGAGGATATCCGAGACAAGATCCTGTTGGCTGCTCGGGGCTTGACAACTCTTCCGGACGTCCCGACCTCCGTTCAAATATTTGCGGATCTGGCCCCAACCACCATACTCAAGCGACGAGAGATGAGGCCATACACACTAGCCTTACAACAACAAGACATACGCTACAGATGGGGATTCCCCTTCATGATCACCTTCAAAATCAACAATAAAATCCATACCTGCAAGAGGCCAGAAGAGGTCGCCAAAATTCTAACAGAAGCGGACATACCCTTTACCCTACCTACGCCTCCGAACCAACAGCCTAAACCCAGACGTACTGGGAGGCCAGTCCAATCTTGGACCACTGCAAGAGGATCCTCATCCATACGACCAAGGGCCCTTGATATGGATGCCGCCTGACCAGAGCTGGTTCGATCTTATAAGCCTCTCTTGACGTAATTCTCTCCTGGGATATTCGATAATGAAACCCCTTTATGATGTGGGTAATGCTCTCATAGCATATTTATCGGATGACATTCCCTACATTTTCATCTAAGACTATATTGTTTCCTTCGGTTTTTTAATAACCGGATGACGCCCTCTTCTAGGCTGTTGGGCATAACACTCTCATCACTGCTTCAACACGAGCTACCAAGTTCGAATCTGGAAGGACGGTTTCTCCAGACTATATATGATCCTCGCCCTCTTGGGTGATATATGTTGTACTATGCTTAAGTTAACAGTTAATTAGTTGTCCTCAGGACGTGTTGGTGCCACATATGCCCCGATGCCTGGTGTATTGACTTAATATGTTTTTTTTTCTCTAGGTTATAAGGCAGATCAAGCTGGGACCACTGTTGCTGTCCCCCAAGCTTAGGGTGATGCCAGGACTACGGCCCACGCTGATAGTGTGGGCTCTTTTTCAGTCATTACTTCTGCACACTTGTGCTTCTCCCTCCCCCCGAGATTGTACATTGGTATGTATAACTTATTCCCATTCCCCAAGAGTTGAGAATTCACTTTCCTCCCCCCTTTGCTGCCGCTTGCTTCCCACCCGGGGCTCGATAGTTCGCAATGCCTTAATATGCTCTGGTACATGTGCTCATAACACAACTACTTGGATATATCACTACCCATGACGAGCACTAAACCATATAATGTGATTAGCCATAACGTCAGAGGCCTCAATTCTCCCCACAAAAGGAAAAAGGCAATCACAGAACTAGTAAGACTCCACCCAGATGTGATATGCATTCAAGAAACCCATTTCACCGATAAGTCCCATCCCAAATTCTTTCACACCCAATATCAGAGGATATTCCTCTCTAATTATGGCAAAAAACAGAGAGGAGTTATGACCATGTTGGCAAACTCTTTCCCGTTCGAATTAATAACACATATCAAAGATGATGAAGGCACCCATAATATTCTACTGGGGCGGCACCAAGACAAAATTTTGTGCATAGTCAACATGTATGCCCCCCCAGATAAATCTCTTCTAGTAGCCTCTAAGATATCGGACCTCTTGGTAACGCTAAATTATGATTCCCTCATTTGGGCAGGGGACTTTAATATGGCCCCTAATAATTCTCGAGATAGAACACACCCTGTACGCCCCTCTGATGCCAAAAGAATTACCCAATTCTTTGACAAATTACTAAAGCTTCATTCACTCACGGACATATGGAGGGAATATAATGGCGAAAAAAAGGGGTACA
This sequence comes from Hyperolius riggenbachi, assembly GCF_040937935.1. NCBI lineage: Eukaryota > Metazoa > Chordata > Amphibia > Anura > Hyperoliidae > Hyperolius > Hyperolius riggenbachi. The sequence goes on along the minus strand of NC_090656.1, from coordinate 151,341,386 downwards.
CGCACATGTCCGCACCACACAATTCTTACTCAAGAATCGACCTGATCTTAGTTTCTGCTCACTCAGTTCCTTCTTTAATATGCTCCAGGATATTATTGTGCCCATGGTCAGACCATGATCCTGTCCTAGCATCATTCCACTCCTTGACCCCCACAACTCAAAAATCACCCTGGCGATTGAATGAATCATTATTATATAATACGGAAATCTTTGCGAAAGTGGAATCCTCTCTGGATGACTACTTCCTCCATAATGCCTCGGATGAGATTTCACCGGCCATGGTGTGGCTTGCCCATAAGGCCGTCATAAGAGGCAACTTCATCCAGATCGCCTCCAAATTTAAAAAAGAAAGGAAGGAAGTCCTATCCAATTTAGAGTATAAAATCTTAAAACTCCATTTGGCCAATCAGATTCAACCCTCTAGATACCTACTCAAGCAGATACAGGATCTCCAACTCCAACTAGACGTCATACTCAATTCTGAGGTAGAAAAAGCCCTACGCTGGTCAGCAGCTACAGCATATGACCAGATCAATAAACCGAAAAGATGGTTAGCATCCAAGCTGAGAGCGCAGCAATCTATCAATAGAGTGGTTAAAATTAGGGACAAGAATGGGAAGATTACATCTAGCCCCGACAAAATCTATGACACCTTCTCAGAATACTACAAGAATCTATATTCTGATGACTCCCCAAACTCCCACTCCCGACAAAGACAACAGTACTTAGATGACACCGTTAAAAAAAGACTAACTGACGCCACATTAACTATGCTCAATGCAGACATCTCCCTAGAGGAACTTCACCAAGCGATTAAAAAGACTAAGCGCTCAAAGGCTCCCGGACCAGACGGCCTAACGGCCCTTTATTACAAAAAATTTGAGACAACTCTTTCACCCCACTTACTTAAATTCTATAATCATATTCTGAAAGGCAATACTCCCCCATCCGAATTCCTATCCTCGGCAATTGTCGTCATTCCAAAACCCCAGAGAGACCCACTACTCCCCAAAAACTATCGTCCTATCTCCCTTTTGGGAGTGGACTACAAAATTTTTACCTCCATCCTAGCAGAGAGAATCAACAAAATTTTGCCAGCACTTATTAATAGGGATCAAGTGGGCTTCATCCCAATGAGACAAGCACCTGACAATATCAGGAAAATTGTCAACTTACAACACTTTTGTAAACGAACGGCAACATGTATGGCCACCCTATCTTTAGATATGGAAAAGGCCTTTGACCTTATTAAGTGGCCATACATGTTGGCGGTATTGCAACAGTACGGAATTGGGGGAAACTACCTAAACGCGATAAGGGCCCTATACTCTTCCCCCTCGGCTGCCCTCAAAATGCCTGCCTCTTTGAGAACCACATTCCCAATCCAGAGAGGTACAAGGCAGGGATGTCCTCTCTCCCCAGGGATCTTTGCACTGGTCATGGAGCCTTTGGCGGAGAAAATAAGGAGAACACCTGAGATCTCGGGGGTGAAAATCAAATCAAAGGAATACAAACTATCACTCTTCGCCGACGATATACTCCTGACCTTGACGTCTCCTCATACGTCAATCCCAAAACTTATAGACGAAATAAAGCACTTTTCGACCTTCTCCGGATTTAAATTAAATTTAGACAAATCCGAATTAATGATGTCCCACACCCCCCAAGCCCAGGCAACAGCTTTGGCAAACTCTTTCGGACTCACCTATCAACCTAAATACATTAATTACCTGGGCATTAAATTAACAGTAGATCCACAAAATTTATATCCTACTAATTATCCACCCATGTATACTAAATTAGCCAAGGACTTGGAGACCTGGACTGACTATCCCCTTTCAATGTTGGGAAGAGTAGCAGCGGTCAGGATGACATTGTTACCAAGATTGTTGTACCTCTTTAGAACCATACCTATCTCAATTACGAAAGGACCGATACAACGTTTGCAAACATTAATTCAACGTTTCATCTGGAGAAACCGAAAGGCCAGGATCAAGTACATAACTTTGGCTAGATCCAGGGATCTCGGGGGCCTGAATGCCCCACTACTCTTTAACTACTATAAAGCAGCGAGACTCACCCAGCTAGCAAGTGTCAATGTCCCCACAGAGGTGGCTCCTCTATGGGTCGAAATAGAATCTCTTTTGGTGGCCCCCTCATCCATGGCAGGACTCATGTGGGCGCGCACCATTCCCCTACATAAGATTGCTAAAGCCTCCCCTATCTCAGCATATGCCCTAAGTCTATGGTCTAAATCCAGACACATATACACTTTACAATCACAGGTCTCTTGCATGACTAGTATTATATCTAACCCTGATTTCCCTCCAGGCCTAAAACCAGCTCAATATAAATGGTGGATCCAAAATGGGCTGACCAGGGTGGGAAAATTCTTATTAGCTTTTAAGATATGCACACCGAGACAATTCTGTGAAAAATATGGAATCCCTAAGGCAGAGTTGGACAGGCTTTATGAGATCTTTAAATATCTGAACACCTTAGATCCTTACAAGACTATTTTAACATACTCGCCATTTGAAATCAGGTGTAAAAATCGACCCATGGATAGAGGATTCATATCAGACGTATATTCCATGCTCTCTCACCCGGTCCTGGATGGCAAACTTAAGCCCCAGCTTGACTGGGAGAGAGAGTGTGGATTCGAGCTCACTGAAGCTAGATGGGCCCACTGCTGTACCTCATTGATGCGAGGCTCCTTGTTCTACTCGTCAATCGAGACATCCCTGAAGCTGCTCCACAGAGTTTATCTTACTCCTTATAAGCTAAATCTTTTTAATCCTTCCTCCACGGATCTATGCTTTCGCAAATGCAATCAAACTGGAGATCTATGGCACACTTGGTGGGCCTGCCCAAAAGCACAACAATTTTGGAAGGGTGTGTGGGCTAAGATCAAATTAATCACCAAAATCCAAACAGATCTAGACCCCTCCGTCCTACTGCTTGGAAATAGACCTGCTGCGCTTAAATATGCCACACATAAATTCATTCAATATACTGCAGCACAGGCTAAAAGGCATTTAGCACGTAATTGGAGGAAAAAATGCTTATCGGTGGAAGCAGTCTTCAGGGAACTCAACAACACCATGGCATCGGAGCACATACGGGCTAAGATCTTTGACACCCTAGAAAACTTTTATAAAGTGTGGGATCCATGGATTGACTGGCAGGAGAATCTTGGCTTTTTCCATGTTCTCCATACTTCTAATTTCCTATACACTCTCGTTGGAGTTATAAATTTTACTAATATGCTTTTCCTCTGACAGAATGGGGGCGTTGCTTCCTGTTGGGGGCATGGGGGGTGGCATGTCGGCAATGTGATTACAGTTGGAATAACATGCTTTCTCAACTCACTCTTTCCTTACCCGTTCTCTACCCTTTTCTATCCTGGGATGTCACCTATGGCATGATGTGGACTTCCACCCTAGGTGCATCCCTATATTCCCCATCCCTCCCCACCCTCAGCTCTTCCTCCCTTCTCCCCACCCATTCTTCCCCTTTTCCATGTTCATAAAGACGAAAAATTTAGAATCTTACAATCAACATTTAGATTTGATATATTCATTACTTTTTAACTTGAAAGTTTTTGATTGGCAATGGTTAGTTCACGTGATAAGCAATTATTTGAAACTCCCCGCATGTGGGGAATATACGATCTCACCTGTATTGTCATGTGATTTTTCTTAATAAACACCCTTGAAACGAAAGAAAAATGACTATAGTTGAAGAGGTAATGGCCCCTAAACTATGTTCTGGGATGAAAAATACAGCTTCAGTGAAATCCGTTTGCAAATCGGAGTGATAGATTAGAATCTAGAGCCAACGGTAAGTTTTCTATGTTAAACCATTACACCATTGAAAAACTGGTTACGTTTGCAATCGAAAGAAAAATGACTATAGTTGAAGAGATAATGGCCCCTAAACTATGTTCTGGGATGAAAAATACAGCTTCAGTGAAATCCGTTTGCAAATCGGAGTGATAGATTAGAATCTAGAGCCAACGGTACGTTTTCTATGTTAAACCATTACACCATTGAAAAACTGGTTACGTTTGCAATCGAATGAAAAATGACTATAGTTGAAGAGGTAATGGACCCTAAACTATGTTCTGGGATGAAAAATACAGCTTCAGTGAAATCCGTTTGCAAATCGGAGTGATAGATTAGAATCTAGAGCCAACGGTACGTTTTCTATGTTAAACCATTACACCATTGAAAAACTGGTTACGTCTGCAATCGAAAGAAAAATGACTATAGTTGAAGAGGTAATGGCCCCTAAACTATGTTCTGGAATGAAAGTTACAGCATCAGTGAAATCCGTTTGCAAATCGGAGTGATAGATTAGAATCTAGAGCCAACGGTACGTTTTCTATGTTAAACCATTACACCATTGAAAAACTGGTTACGTTTGCAATCGAAAGAAAAATGACTATAGTTGAAGAGGTAATGGCCCCTAAACTATGTTCTGGGATGAAAAATACAGCTTCAGTGAAATCCGTTTGCAAATCGGAGTGATAGATTAGAATCTAGAGCCAACGGTAAGTTTTCTATGTTAAACCATTACACCATTGAAAAACTGGTTACGTTTGCAATCGAAAGAAAAATGACTATAGTTGAAGAGGTAATGGCCCCTAAACTATGTTCTGGGATGAAAAATACAGCTTCAGTGAAATCCGTTTGCAAATCAGAGTGATAGATTAGAATCTAGAGCCAACGGTAAGTTTTCTATGTTAAACCATTACACCATTGAAAAACTGGTTACGTTTGCAATCGAAAGAAAAATGACTATAGTTGAAGAGGTAATGGCCCCTAAACTATGTTCTGGGATGAAAGTTACAGCTTCAGTGAAATCCGTTTGCAAATCGGAGTGATAGATTAGAATCTAGAGCCAACGGTACGTTTTATATGTTAAACCATTACACCATTGAAAAACTGGTTACGTTTGCAATCGAAAGAAAAATGACTATAGTTGAAGAGGTAATGGCCCCTAAACTATGTTCTGGGATGAAAAATACAGCTTCAGTGAAATCCGTTTGCAAATCGGAGTAATAGATTAGAATCTAGAGCCAACGGTACGTTTTCTATGTTAAACCATTACACCATTGAAAAACTGGTTACGTTTGCAATCGAAAGAAAAAATGACTATAGTTGAAGAGGTAATGGCCCCTAAACTATGTTCTGGGATGAAAGTTACAGCTTCAGTGAAATCCGTTTGCAAATCGGAGTGATAGATTAGAATCTAGAGCCAACGGTACGTTTTCTATGTTAAACCACTACACCATTGAAAAACTGGTTACGTTTGCAATCGAAAGAAAAATGACTATAGTTGAAGAGGTAATGGCCCCTAAACTATGTTCTGGGATGAAAAATACAGCTTCAGTAAAATCCGTTTGCAAATCGGAGTGATAGATTAGAATCTAGAGCCAACGGTACGTTTTCTATGTTAAACCATTACACCATTGAAAAACTAGTTACGTTTGCAATCGAAAGAAAAATGACTATAGTTGAAGAGGTAATGGCCCCTAAACTATGTTCTGGGATGAAAAATACAGCTTCAGTGAAATCCGTTTGCAAATCGGAGTGATAGATTAGAATCTAGAGCCAACGGTAAGTTTTCTATGTTAAACCATTACACCATTGAAAAACTGGTTACGTTTGCAATCGAAAGAAAAATGACTATAGTTGAAGAGGTAATGGCCCCTAAACTATGTTCTGGGATGAAAAATACAGCTTCAGTGAAATCCGTTTGCAAATCGGAGTGATAGATTAGAATCTAGAGCCAACGGTAAGTTTTCTATTTTAAACCATTACACCATTGAAAAACTGGTTACGTTTGCAATCGAAAGAAAAATGACTATAGTTGAAGAGGTAATGGCCCCTAAACTATGTTCTGGGATGAAAGTTACAGCTTCAGTGAAATCCGTTTGCAAATCGGAGTGATAGATTAGAATCTAGAGCCAACGGTACGTTTTCTATGTTAAACCATTACACCATTGAAAAACTGGTTACGTCTGCAATCGAAAGAAAAATGACTATAGTTGAAGAGGTAATGGCCCCTAAACTATGTTCTGGGATGAAAAACACAGCTTCAGTGAAATCCGTTTGCAAATCGGAGTGATAGATTAGAATCTAGAGCCAACGGTACGTTTTCTATGTTAAACCATTACACCATTGAAAAACTGGTTACGTTTGCAATCGAAAGAAAAATGACTATAGTTGAAGAGGTAATGGCCCCTAAACTATGTTCTGGGATGAAAAATACAGCTTCAGTGAAATCCGTTTGCAAATCGGAGTGATAGATTAGAATCTAGAGCCAACGGTACGTTTTCTATGTTAAACCATTACACCATTGAAAAACTGGTTATGTCTGCAATCGAAAGAAAAATGACTATAGTTGAAGAGGTAATGGCCCCTAAACTATGTTCTGGGATGAAAGTTACAGCTTCAGTGAAATCCGTTTGCAAATCGGAGTGATAGATTAGAATCTAGAGCCAACGGTACGTTTTCTATGTTAAACCATTACACCATTGAAAAACTGGTTACGTTTGCAATCGAAAGAAAAATGACTATAGTTGAAGAGGTAATGGCCCCTAAACTATGTTCTGGGATGAAATATACAGCTTCAGTGAAATCCGTTTGCAAATCAGAGTGATAGATTAGAATCTAGAGCCAACGGTAAGTTTTCTATGTTAAACCATTACACCATTGAAAAACTGGTTACGTTTGCAATCGAAAGAAAAATGACTATAGTTGAAGAGGTAATGGCCCCTAAACTATGTTCTGGGATGAAAAATACAGCTTCAGTGAAATCCGTTTGCAAATCGGAGTGATAGATTAGAGTCTAGAGCCAACGGTAAGTTTTCTATGTTAAACCATTACACCATTGAAAAACTGGTTACGTTTGCAATCGAAAGAAAAATGACTATAGTTGAAGAGGTAATGGCCCCTAAACTATGTTCTGGGATGAAAGTTACAGCTTCAGTGAAATCCGTTTGCAAATCGGAGTGATAGATTAGAATCTAGAGCCAACGGTACGTTTTCTATGTTAAACCATTACACCATTGAAAAACTGGTTACTTTTGCAATCGAAAGAAAAATGACTATAGTTGAAGAGGTAATGGCCCCTAAACATTGTTCTGGGATGAAAAATACAGTTTCAGTGAAATCCGTTTGCAAATCGGAGTGATAGATTAGAATCTAGAGCCAACGGTACGTTTTCTATGTTAAACCATTACACCATTGAAAAACTAGTTACGTTTGCAATCGAAAGAAAAATGACTATAGTTGAAGAGGTAATGGACCCTAACCTATGTTCTGGGATGAAAAATACAGCTTCAGTGAAATCCGTTTGCAAATCGGAGTGATAGATTAGAATCTAGAGCCAACGGTAAGTTTTCTATGTTAAACCATTACACCATTGAAAAACTGGTTACGTTTGCAATTGAAAGAAAAATTACTATAGTTGAAGAAGTAATGGCCCCTAAACTATGTTCTGGGATGGAAGTTACAGCTTCAGTGAAATCCGTTTGCAAATCGGAGTGATAGATTAGAATCTAGAGCCAACGGTAAGTTTTCTATGTTAAACCATTACACCATTGAAAAACTGGTTACGTTTGCAATCGAAAGAAAAATGACTATAGTTGAAGAGGTAATGGCCCCTAAACTATGTTCTGGGATGAAAAATACAGCTTCAGTGAAATCCGTTTGCAAATCGGAGTGATAGATTAGAATCTAGAGCCAACGGTAAGTTTTCTATGTTAAACCATTACACCATTGAAAAACTGGTTACGTTTGCAATTGAAAGAAAAATGACTATAGTTGAAGAAGTAATGGCCCCTAAACTATGTTCTGGGATGAAAGTTACAGCTTCAGTGAAATCCGTTTGCAAATCGGAGTGATAGATTAGAATCTAGAGCCAACGGTAAGTTTTCTATGTTAAACCATTACACCATTGAAAAACTGGTTACGTTTGCAATCGAAAGAAAAATGACTATAGTTGAAGAGGTAATGGCCCCTAAACTATGTTCTGGGATGAAAGTTACAGCTTCAGTGAAATCCGTTTGCAAATCGGAGTGATAGATTAGAATCTAGAGCCAACGGTACGTTTTCTATGTTAAACCATTACACCATTGAAAAACTGGTTACGTTTGCAATCGAAAGAAAAATGACTATAGTTGAAGAGGTAATGGCCCCTAAACTATGTTCTGGGATGAAAGTTACAGCTTCAGTGAAATCCGTTTGCAAATCGGAGTGATAGATTAGAATCTAGAGTCAACGGTACGTTTTCTATGTTAAACCATTACACCATTGAAAAACTGGTTACGTTTGCAATCGAAAGAAAAATGACTATAGTTGAAGAGGTAATGGCCCCTAAACTATGTTCTGGGATGAAAAATACAGCTTCAGTGAAATCCGTTTGCAAATCGGAGTGATAGATTAGAATCTAGAGCCAACGGTAAGTTTTCTATGTTAAACCATTACACCATTGAAAAACTGGTTACGTTTGCAATCGAAAGAAAAATGACTATAGTTGAAGAGGTAATGGCCCCTAAACTATGTTCTGGGATGAAAGTTACAGCTTCAGTGAAATCCGTTTGCAAATCGGAGTGATAGATTAGAATCTAGAAAGGGGGCGTGGCTACAGGGCTGCATGGACGCATAGACTTGCAGCTCTGTGTTCTATCACTGAATACAGCGGCTAACAGCATTTTTTACTGACAGAAACCTGGCGTTTTTGCTCTGAACTACTTCCAGAAGCCATGGAATACAGAAGAGTAAAGAACAAACGCAGCAGAGAGAGTCCCAGACCGAAGAAACTCTCAGAATGGTTCTGCTCTGAGATCCAAGATGGCGCCCGTCATGGGGAAGAGGAAGATCAGCGCTACACATCTCCGCAAGTGTCCGGACAGCGGAACCCGCTACTGACACCCACATCCACCGCTCAGACCCCGCAGGACACCAGAGCACAAGCAGCGGAGAGCGGCAATACTTCGCCAGACACTCCTACATCCAGGAGCCCAGCGAAATCCAGAGCGCGCACGGAGCAGCCACAAAACAAGGTAGGCCAGACCTCAAACTCCCTAAACACGGAGGAGGACATAGATGATCCCCTGGCACAATTCCCTGCCTCAGACCAACCAATATCCCAAGCATTCTTTAAAGAGTTCATGCTCTCGTTTAGAAGCTCAATGCAAGAGGATATTAAATTACTATCAGCACATATGTCACAGTTTGCCATTTCAACTAATGACAGAGTCACCAGAATTGAGAAAAAGCTAATTGATGTGGCACTGGCCCATAATGAGGTAGTAGACTCTCAAGACGAGATTATTGATGATGTAAAATGGCTGAAGGAGAAAATGGTGGACTCGGAAGACCGCAATAGAAGAAACAACATTAAAATCAGGGGAATTGCGGAAAACGTCTCGGCTGATGATCTTAGGGTATATGTTAAAGGCATTGTGAAAGCCACTTTACCTGATATTCCTGAATACGAATTGGTGGTCGATAGAGCACATAGACTGCCTAAACCAAACTTTTTACCTGAAAAAATCCCTAGAGACGTAATTGCAAGAATACACTTTTACCATGTCAAAGAGGCCTTCATTAATACTACCAGAAAAGGCCAAAAGCTTCCAGCACCATATGAAAATCTTACTTTATTTTCAGATTTATCTCAGATAACTTTGCAAATGAGGCGAGAATTTGCCACAGTTACAGCTTCTTTACGAAACCAGAAGATACCGTACAGGTGGGGGTTTCCTACAAAATTACTTATATACAGAATGGGATCCTTGCATATTCTTAAAACTCCTAAGGAAGGACTGGAACTCTTAAAGCAATGGAACATTACAATCTCCAACCCAAAAGATGGAAGATCCTCTTCATTTCCTGCAAAATCACAAAACATGGACTGGAACGAGAGTACAGATGAACAGAATAAGTCCTCTGTGGCTTCAGGAGGTACATAAACTGAATGATCTACGATCAGGAAAAGCTCAGTGATATTTCACAAACTTTCCCTCCAATAGGCTTTCCCTTTCAGGAATGACTTCGCTGGAAGAGGATAGACCACACTCTGGCCCACGACCGTGGACCAAGGATATACCAGGTCTAGACCTGTGGTTAGTAGTTACTGTTTATACCTTTGCTGTATTAGTTGTTGAAATGTTTACTAATGCAGCTATAGACATTAGTCTTTGTTTTTCTTCTTTTTTTTCTATTATTATTATTATTATTTCTTTATTTTTTTCAATTTTTATCTTTCTTTTAAATGTTTGCTTACTTTTTATTCTCACTTATAGCTATAAGAGAAAGAGAGAAAGGAATATCGGTATTATAATAATTACTTATGACAAGCTGTATGGTTTAAAGGTCATTGATAATGTCAGAAATACTTGGTTTTACAGCATAATACATAAGGATGTCTCAAAAACATAAGATATTATCACTAAACGTGAGAGGTCTGAATTCAAATAGAAAGAGGTATTTGTTACAAAAGATGATTAAAGAGGAGAAAATTGATATAGCTTGTTTACAAGAGACACACTTGAATATTGAAGGTGCTTCTAAATTCAAACTTTATCAATTTTCTAACATACACCACTCAATATTACAAAAAAAGAAAAAACATGGAGTGTGTATAGCTATCAGAGATTCTTCAGGATTTGATATCACAGATGTATATACCTATAATGATGGAAGAGCAATAATTTTATCAGGAAAATTAAATAATGAAGCTCTCACAATAGTTAATATATACGCCCCTAATAAAAACCAGATACAGTTTCTGAATAAAAAACTAAAAAAAATTGCTAAATTACAAAAAGGGAAACTAATTATAGTGGGCGACCTTAATGCTATAGTGGATCCGGAAATGGATTCTACCTCAACAAGGAAAACCCCCCAAGCTTCAATTCAAACCAGTTTACTCTCATATGAGCTCTATGATTCATGGAGGTGTTTACACCCTACTGAAAAAGACTTTACCCATTATTCCCCGACATTTAAAACCTTTTCGAGAATAGACTATTGTCTAGTAGACAGATATACATTACCATTGATTTCAGACACTCAAATTGGAACAAGATCATGGTCCGATCATAATCCTATTTTTATTGAATTTAATCCTCCTGATTCTCTTATATTACCACATCCATGGAAAATGAATAAATATGTTTTATATTCAGAGCACACTGCCCCTCAAATACAAAAAAATCTAGTTGAATATTTTTTAATTAATGATAATAAGGAAGTCAATAACACTACACTTTGGAACGCTCATAAAGCGTATATTAGGGGAGTGTTTATTAAACAAAGTTCAATCCTTAAAAGAAGGAAAAAATAAACTCATTATTAAAAAGCATTAAAACATTAGAACAACAAATATTCAATAAAAAAGAAATAGACAAAATCCCTGAATTAGAAAGTCTCAGACAAGAATTGACTCATAGCTTATACGACCAATATGATAGATGGCATACTATGCTAAAAGAAAATTGGTTCACGGACAGGAATAAAGCCGGTAGATTTATGGCTAATAAAATCAAAGGCCAGAGAATTTCCAGAAGGATTATCAAACTGAAACATCATATAACACAAAAAATGGTACACCATCCTCTAGATATAACAAATGCTTTAGCAAGCTACTACGAAAACCTTTACAATTTGGGTAATCAAGAAAAAATACACATACCTACCATTGAAGAAATATCTAAGTACTTACAAGGTGTAAATTTACCATCCTTAGATGAATACGAACAAAAACAACTGAATGTACCGTTTCAGTGTCATGAGGTTGAAAAGGCGATTAGACTACTAAAAAAGGATAAAACCCCTGGAGATGACGGGTTCCTAAATGAATATTATATAAAGTTTAAAGATCTTTTAAGTAAACCCCTCACTCAATTTTTTAATGAATCTGCTGTCACTGGAAAATTCCCTAAATAATCTCTTAAAGCTCTGATTTCAACCATACCTAAAGAGGGGAAAGACCATACAGATCCTAGTAACTACAGGCCGATCTCTTTATTAAATACAGATTTAAAAATTTACGCAAAAATCATCGCGAATAGGCTTTCCCCACTAATCCCTCAATTAATACATCAGGATCAAGTTGGCTTTGTAAGGAATAGACAGGCCTGTGATGCTACACGGAAGCTCCTAACTCTTCTTCATGACATTGAACGCTGTCGAACGCCTTCTCTGCTGGTCTCCTTGGACGCAGAGAAGGCGTTCGACAGAGTAAATTGGAGTTACATATCTCAAGTGTTACAAAAATTCGGATGCATAGGTTTTTTGTATAACGCAATCATGGCTTTATATACCTGTCCTTCCGCTTCTGTCACTTCCTCAGGTACTACATCATTGCCCTTTGAAATTACAAACGGAACAAGACAGGGATGTCCCCTATCCCCCTTAATATTTATTTTAGCTGTAGAGCCTCTAGCCCAAAAAATAAGATCCAATCAAAAAATTAAAGGAATCGAAATTGGTGAATTGGAATTAAAACTCGGACTTTACGCCGACGATATTCTGCTATATCTAAAAGATCCCCTGACATCTTTACCAAATCTGAAGAATGAACTCGATGCATTCTCCAAAGTTTCGTATTATAAACTTAATGAGAGTAAATCTGTTATTTTACCTTGTAATCTAGATATGGAGACAACCTCAACCCTTCAAAAATCCACCGCATACACATGGACTGACAAAACCTTTAAATATCTGGGTATAAATATTACTTCTTCATTATCCCTGATGTTTAAAAAAAACTATGAACCCTGGCTCTCCAAACTAAATACTCATCTACAAAGACTATCCAAATTTGAATTCTCATGGCTGGGAAGAACAGCAGCCTTTAAAATGCAAATATTGCCACAATTAATATATCTATTTCGTACCTTACCTATTAAAGTACCAAAAAAATATTTTACGGCTCTCCAGAAAATGTTAAATAAATTCGTACTAATCAATAAAAATTCCAGATTTTCTACAAAAATTTTGACATTACACCAATCGGAAATTGGCTTCGGTGTTCCAGAAATAGAACTGTACTATAAGGCCTCATTATTAGAGCTATCCAGGACCATATGGAATGAAGATAGCTCGAAACAATGGTTTGCCATAGAACAACAACAAATTATGCACACCTCTTATAGAAACTTTTTAGAAACCAATCTAGTTTGGAAGCCTAGAAAACAAACTCCCAACCCAATTTTTAATCAAACATTGAAAGTATGGAAAGAATTGAATAAATTATCCAAAGATAATGTATTAGCTACTCCAATACAGATCCCTTTAAACAATCTTTCCAATGTTATTAAAAAAGTATCATTTCATAATTGGATAGAAGCAGGAATAGACACATTAGACAAACTGTTTGGAGAACAAGGTTTGCATACCTTTGAATTTCTGAATGATAGATACAATATACCTAAAGAAGACAACCATAAATATATAATTCTAAAAAAATTCTTCAATTATCATTACCCTACCAAAGTAGCTTTCACACCTCAAATAAAAAAATTGATATCTCAGACAAGTACTCCTACAAAAGGAACAGCAATATTTTATAGATCACTTTTGAATATTAAAGACGACACCCCGAAATGGCAACTAAAAAGTTGGCAAACTTTTTTTGAAATAGATTTGGCACAAGAGGACTGGGAGATTGCATTAAGAACACTCAAAAAAGCATCTCAATCAGTATCTCATCAAGAAAACTTAATTAAATTAATATGGAGATGGTATCTCACTCCCGAAAAAATTTCCAAATTTGATGCTGATGTCTCACCTCTCTGTTGGAGAGAATGCGGTCAGGTTGGCTCATTGGAACATATCTTTTGGCTTTGTCCAAAAATTAAATCGGTTTGGTACGAAATTGAAACTTTTCTTAAGAAATTACCTGTTAAGTTCAGTAATATACCACCATATATGGCATTATTACACATCAAAACTGTTGAACTTCCTTTAAAAGAAAGATATATATTTAATCATATATGCATGGCAACAAAAACTCATATTGTAGATAATTGGAAATCTAGATATGCTCCCACACTGGAGGAAATCCTAAACACAATGGATTTCAATCTACGTGCTGAGAAATCTTGGGCGATAAGATCAGGAAATATGGAGACCTTCATGAAAAAATCATCTTTGTGGCCTAAAATATATCCTCAATCCAAACTACTGGAATTATGATATGTTTATAACTAAAACTCTGACCTCTCACGACCTTATCTCATATAATACAATGACCTAATAAATAGACTATCTATAGACATACACCAACCTTCTCTCAGGTAGCAAATTATTTTATTTCCTGTACAAGGTTTTTTCAAGCTCTAATCTATATGTTATAAGCTTACTTATATCTACATATAATTGTTTAAGAATACTAATATCAAAATATCAGAATACAAAGAAAATATTAAAATACTACATCAATAGTAAAGCTTTATACTATGATATTTGAAAAACAGAAATAGATGGATGCGACTCTCTGGTGACTTAGTTGGGAGGACTGAGAGCCCCCAGTTACCAGGGAAGTGCTGCTCCCTGACAATTATTCCTTGCAATAATATCATAGTGAAAATTAATATATCAATATAATACTTTAAAAACAACAGCTAATAACTTAGCGTTTCTACTGTTTTGCATGACAATATAAACCGTTGATGTATTAAAACTAAGTTGTAATACTAGATCTGTTGTAATTGGTCTGCTTTGCATTTCATTTGAATGTAAAATGTTAATATGATGTAAAATGTTTTCTTTTTGGGGCCTTTTTTATGAAAATTGGCCATAAAAATGTATTTGAAAAAACCAAATAAAAATTATTGAAACCTAGATTAGAATCTAGAGCCAACGGTACGTTTTCTATGTTAAACCATTACACCATTGAAAAACTGGTTACGTTTGCAATCGAAAGAAAAATGACTATAGTTGAAGAGGTAATGGCCCCTAAACTATGTTCTGGGATGAAAGTTACAGCTTCAGTGAAATCCGTTTGCAAATCGGAGTGATAGATTAGAATCTAGAGCCAACGGTACGTTTTCTATGTTAAACCATTACACCATTGAAAAACTGGTTATGTCTGCAATCGAAAGAAAAATGACTATAGTTGAAGAGGTAATGGCCCCTAAACTATGTTCTGGGATGAAAGTTACAGCTTCAGTGAAATCCGTTTGCAAATCGGAGTGATAGATTAGAATCTAGAGCCAATGATACGTTTTCTATGTTAAACCATTACACCATTGAAAAACTGGTTACGTCTGCAATCGAAAGAAAAATGACTATAGTTAAAGAGGTAATGGCCCCTAAACTATGTTCTGGGATGAAAGTTACAGCTTCAGTGAAATCCGTTTGCAAATCGGAGTGATAGATTAGAATCTAGAGCCAACGGTACGTTTTCTATGTTAAACCATTACACCATTGAAAAACTGGTTACGTTTGCAATCGAAAGAAAAATGACGGGGGGCGCTAGTGAGGCGCTGCAGGGTGAAGACGTGTCCCCTGTGAGCTCCTGCTTTCCAGCCAGACTGTGACTCTCATAGAAGACTGATTGGGGCATGAAGCACCTTCCCTGAAAGAGCTGCACCCCAGCAATGAGCAAATCCTCCCAGCAATACCCTCTGAGAAGTCGTGAGACCGTGAGACCTCTTCATTCCCCTCTTAAGTTCAGGAGGAACTTTTCAAAGATGGCCGCCCAGGCCCAACGCGGATCTCCACCACCGCCCCCTCCAGCTACCTCGCCAGACCAGAGACCCATGAGCGAGGCCACCCGGGCCATCAGCAGCCAGGAACCCCCCAGGCAGACATCTTCGCCAGCGTCGCCAACCTCGGGCCTCGCCATTACAGGTATGTCAGCGGAGGAACTGTTGGCGCTAATGCAGCAAATGTTCCGTACGGAACTCCGTGTTGCCGTTACGGAATTGACTCAGCAAATTACGGAAATTGGCCAAAGGGTCAATACGTTAGAGACCCAGGCAGACGAGTTTGTGGGGGCACTTAATGCTGATAGAGCTGTCATAGATGATCATGATGATCGCTTAGATGCCCATGAAGCTAAACTCGAGGACTTGGAGAACCGAAGCAGGCGAGCGAATATCCGCATACGAGGCCTCCCTGAGTCTTGTCCTGATTTTGAGGTGGTGGCAACCAAGCTGTTTGAAACTTTAATCCCACCAGAAGATGCACCAGCATTGCGGATTGTGCGTATACATCGGGCAATAGCTAAGCCCCGCAATCCGGATTTGCCAAGAGATATTATTGCTAAACTCTCTGCGGAGGACTTCCGCGATAAGATTTTACTAGCTGCACGTGACATTGAACATTTGCCCGGAGTACCTGCTTCTGTGCAATTATATGCAGACTTAGCCCCATCTACTATTGCAAAGAGAAGGGATATGCGACCCTATACACTGGCTCTACAAAAGAAAGGTATTAGATATAAATGGGGGTTTCCCTTTCTCCTCTCATTCAAGCTTAGCGGCAAGCTTTATAATTGCAAAACTCCACCGGAAGTAGCGGCAGCACTAAATGAGGCAAATATCCCATACACTCTGCCTCCACCTTTAACTCAAGCCCCTAAAGATCAGAGGCCGCGGAGACCAACTAAGACCTGGAACACTGCAGGAGGATCAAGATTCCGTCCAAGAGCTCTTGCCATTGAGATGGGACAGCCAACAGGAAGTTTTGTAAATCCTATGAGTCAAGTAACTCTTAAGAAATATATAGCAACCATTTTGCTCCCCCAAGCAGTCCTTCATTAGTATTTCCCTTTTTTTTAAGCTATCTCAGGGTCTGGCTTTGGAAATCATAGTTGTCCCCCCTTTACGGATGCTAGTGGGAGAGCCTAGCCCCCTGATTTGGGCTCTCTCGCTCGCATTCATTCTGCACCATTGTGCAGCGTATCCTGTTCAGTATTCATCTAATTTAGATAAAAGAGTTCTGGACCCACCTGGTGAGAAGGGTCTGCCACACGTTTTCCTACCTCCATATAAACCACTTTGTAATAACACACAGGGGGGTCCTGTTCCCCCAGGCGCCGAGATCATGCACCCTAGTTACCAACTACTAGTCATATGGCTACCAGACCACTTAACGTAGTATCGCATAATGTCAGGGGACTTAATTCCCCACAAAAGAGGCAAAAGGCTTTCACCTTTTACACAAAATCCTCTCCTGATATACTGGCAATACAGGAAACTCATTTCTCTAATAAATCGTCTCCAAAATTTTTCCATAAAAATTATACTCGGGTATACCAGACCACTTAACGTAGTATCGCATAATGTCAGGGGACTTAATTCCCCACAAAAGAGGCAAAAGGCTTTCACCTTTTACACAAAATCCTCTCCTGATATACTGGCAATACAGGAAACTCATTTCTCTAATAAATCGTCTCCAAATTTTTTCCATAAAAATTATACTCGGGTATACCCAGCTACCATAAAAAACAAAGAGGAGTGGCTACATTTTTGGCTAACTCCTTTCCTTTAGAAGTCTCTACTCATCTTTCCGATGACCAAGGGACTTATAATATTATACTAGGTAAACTCCAGACCGGAGTCCTCTGCATAGTCAACGTTTATGCCCCCCCAAACATGGTCAGGGAAACCATAAATAAGATCTCTGAGATTCTACTAGAATTGAAATTTGATTCCCTGATCTGGTTGGGAGACTTCAACTTAGCCCCTAACGATAGTTTGGATAAGACCATTCCTGCTCGCCCCTCTGACGCCAAGAAAAATAGAGACTACTTTGACAATTTACTAAAACAACACTCGTTAGTGGATTCCTGGCGGGAGTATAATGGTGGTAGGAGGGGTTACTCATACTATTCTGCTCCTCACAACTCTTATTCCAGAATCGACTTGATCCTGATATCCTCCAGCTGTGTCTCTAATATGGCCTACTCAAGGCACCTGTTGTGCTCCTGGTCTGATCATGATCCAATAATGACCTCTATGACCTCCCTAATTCCAAAGACCCAAAGGGCCCCGTGGAGGCTTAATGAAACTCTCTTATATAACCCTGAGGTGTGTGGCAAGATTGATGAAGCCTTGGATGCCTATTTCGCGATAAATGATATCCCAGAGACCACTCCTGCAATTTGTTGGATGGCACATAAGGCAGTAATACGAGGGCATTTCATCAAAATTGCCGCCAAACATAAAAGGGAAAGAGGGATTGTGATTTCAAATTTAGAGCACAAAATTGCTACACTACATAATCTTAACCAAAACAACCCCTCGAGGTATCTTAGCAGACAAATTTACGACCTGAATACGCAGCTGGAGGCGATTTTGAATCGGGAGAGTGAAAAGGCCCTTAGCTGGACCAATGCTAAAGCCTACGATCAGATTAACAAGCCTAACAGATGGTTAGCCCAGAAATTAAGAGCTCAACAGACAGTCAACAGAATAACCAAAATTAGGGACCCCAACAATAAAATAACCTCTAACCCTGATAAAATCTACGAGACCTTTTTGAAATATTACCAACAGCTATACAAAGATAACGACCCAGATAGCGCCCCTGAGGAGAAAGTGAAATTCTTAGACCATACAATCCATAAAACAATATCCCCACTAACTCTTACACAACTTAATCAGAACATTACAGCAGAGGAACTGAGACAGGCCATTAAAAAAACTAAAAACGCTAAATCCCCGGGTCCAGATGGTCTAACAGCACTATATTACAAAAAATTTGAACACACCTTAACTCCGTATATGCTTAAATTTTTCAATACTATACTGAAGGGCCATGCCCCTCCTCAAGAATTTCTGGCCTCTTCAATCGTCACGATTCCAAAACCCCAACGAGATCCCCTTCTGGCGAAAAATTATCGACCTATCTCACTATTAGGGGTAGATTACAAATTGTTCACGGCTATCCTAGCCTCCAGGCTTAACAATATCCTACCTGCCCTGGTACACCGCGACCAGGTGGGGTTTATTCCCTTCAGGCAGGCCTCGGACAACATACGTAAAATTGTAAATATACAGCACTTCTCCAGTAGGTCTTCTTCATGTCTGGCTGTATTGGCCTTGGACATGGAGAAGGCCTTTGATCTCATCAAATGGCCCTACATGATTTCGGTCCTTCAGAAGTTTGGCTTTAGTGGCAATTATCTTAATGCGATCAGAGCACTCTATTCATCTCCTACTGCTTCCCTCAAAATGCCGGCGGTCAGCAGGGTGTCGTTCCCAATTCAGAGGGGCACGAGGCAGGGGTGCCCTCTATCACCTGCAATTTTTGCTCTAATGATAGAACCCCTTGCCGAGATGATTCGTAGAATTCCTGATATCCAGGGAGTCACCATAGGTAAACAAGAGTACAAATTATCTTTGTTTGCGGACGACATCTTGCTGACTTTATATTCACCTAAGACCTCTATTCCGGCCTTGTTGAAAGTTATAGATGAATTTTCCCTTTTCTCAGGTTTTAAATTGAATCTGGACAAATCGGAATTGATGTTGTCCAACACTTCTACTAAAGTTGGACAAAATTTGGCCCAATCTTTTGGCCTACAATATCAACCTGGATATTTAAAGTACCTAGGTATAAATTTAACCATTGATCCGTCCAAATTATACGATCAGAATTACCCCTCAATGATCAGGAAATTGACCAATGACCTAGATATATGGAACAATTACCCCATTTCTCTTCTTGGAAGGGTTACCTCAGTTAGGATGACACTGTTGCCACGTATCCTTTATTTATTTAGAGTTTTGCCTATCTCAGTTAAAAAGGGCACACTGGGTCGTCTCCAGAGACAAATACAACAATTTATCTGGCGAAAGCGCAAGGCACGTATAAAATATGCAACCCTGGCGAGACCTAGAGACATGGGAGGCCTGAATGCTCCGATCATTTTAAATTACTATTATGCAGCTCAGATAGCGCAATTGGCAATGGCAAATTCAAAATTTAATGTTCCCATATGGGTAGAGATAGAGTCGGAGCTCCTCGGTCCTTCCTCTCTCACAGGTCTGATGTGGTCTAGATCAATTCATACTAATGCTATAAGAAAAAAAGCACCAGTTGCTGCTCACTCTTTAGGGCTATGGTCACGCCTGAGATTTCTACATTCCCTACAGTCCCCAACCTCATGTCTGACAAATATATTCAAAAACCCGGAATTTCCAAAGGGTCTCCAAACTCAAAACTTCAAATGGTGGATTAAGAAAGGATATCTCACCTTAGGTAAATTTATGTCCCACTTTAAATTGGCCTCACCGGCACAATTTGGCAAAGATAACAATGTCCCGTTTGAAGAATTAAACAATATGTCTCTAATATTTAAATTTCTACAAACCTTGGACAGAGGCAGTGAGATCCTAATCTATACCTCCTTTGAGGCGAAGTGCAAAAATGGTGCCTTGGATAAGGGCCTCATTTCTGACCTATATACGACTATTTGCCATACCAATCTTATTCCTAAACTGAAGGTACATGAGATGTGGGAGCGAGAGTGCAATATTTCCCTCTCGGAGGAAAGATGGGCCCATTGTTGTTCTATTCTTACGAGAGGATCACTATTCTTCTCATCAATTGAAACCTCCCTAAAACTACTCCATAGAACCTACTTTACTCCTTCTAAATTGCACCAATTTTTCCCTGATACATCTAACCTTTGTTTCAGGCATTGCCACCAGAAAGGAGATCTATGGCACGTTTGGTGGGATTGCCCAATAGTACAGCACTACTGGAAGGCAATTTGGAATAAATTGTGTCTAATGCTAGGCAAACAGATCCCCCTAGACCCGTCTGTTGCCCTCTTAGGAAACAGGCCCAAGTCTGTGTTACACCCTACCCATAAACTAATACAGTTTGTGATGGCGCAAGCCAAGAGACACATTGCCTCTCACTGGAAACAACCCCTCTTGTCTGTGGATGATATGTTTAGAGGCCTCAATAAGACGATGCTATCTGAACATATCAGAGCCAAGGTGTTTGATAGGTTAGAAAATTTCTTTAAAATCTGGGACCCATGGATATTGCATCAAGACAACGTTGGGCTGAGCTATACCTTACATACATTTTAGTTCCCCTGACTCTATTTGTCTCTTAGATATTACGAGTAGATTTTGGTGGCCTGGGGTGGGAGTGGTTCCCCTCCCCTACGTAATTGAATATGGAGGTAAACTCTGAATAAAAGCATTTTTCTCACCATTCTGCCCCTTATTCCCTTGCTCCCAGCTCTTCCCTTCCTATCCGTGGGCTTGATCCATTGGCATGCTGTGGCTCTGTCCACTCATGGATCATCCCCTATACCCTCCCATTTCCTTTTCCATCCTTTTTTTCCCTTTCCCTCTTTCCTTGCCTTTCCCGTTACCCCCCATATCCCCTACTTTGAGCAATTAGAATGCTACGGTTACTTTATTTCATATTATATCAGAGTTTACGATATAATAACCTTGATGTTTTATAGTACCCATTTGAATGTTTTAATCTGCATTACCCCTTGCGTGGGGATATCTTGTTATTCTTGTATGTATACGATTTATTCTTAATAAAAACCCTTGAAACGAAAGAAAAATGACTATAGTTGAAGAGGTAATGGCCCCTAAACTATGTTCTGGGATGAAAAATACAGCTTCAGTGAAATCCGTTTGCAAATCAGAGTGATAGATTAGAATCTAGAGCCAACGGTAAGTTTTCTATGTTAAACCATTACACCATTGAAAAACTGGTTACGTTTGCAATCGAAAGAAAAATGACTATAGTTGAAGAGGTAATGGCCCCTAAACTATGTTCTGGGATGAAAAATACAGCTTCAGTGAAATCCGTTTGCAAATCGGAGTGATAGATTAGAATCTAGAGCCAACGGTAAGTTTTCTATGTTAAACCATTACACCATTGAAAAACTGGTTACGTTTGCAATCGAAAGAAAAATGACTATAGTTGAAGAGGTAATGGCCCCTAAACTATTTTCTGGGATGAAAGTTACAGCTTCAGTGAAATCCGTTTGCAAATCGGAGTGATAGATTAGAATCTAGAGCCAACGGTACGTTTTCTATGTTAAACCATTACACCATTGAAAAACTGGTTACGTCTGCAATCGAAAGAAAAATGACTATAGTTGAAGAGGTAATGGCCCCTAAACTATGTTCTGGGATGAAAGTTACAGCTTCAGTGAAATCCGTTTGCAAATCGGAGTGATAGATTAGAATCTAGAGCCAACGGTACGTTTTCTATGTTAAACCATTACACCATTGAAAAACTGGTTACGTTTGCAATCGAAAGAAAAATGACTATAGTTGAAGAGGTAATGGCCCCTAAACTATGTTCTGGGATGAAAAATACAGCTTCAGTGAAATCCGTTTGCAAATCGGAGTGATAGATTAGAATCTAGAGCCAACGGTACGTTTTCTATGTTAAACCATTACACCATTGAAAAACTGGTTACGTTTGCAATCGAAAGAAAAATGACTATAGTTGAAGAGGTAATGGCCCCTAAACTATGTTCTGGGATGAAAAATACAGCTTCAGTGAAATCCGTTTGCAAATCGGAGTGATAGATTAGAATCTAGAGCCAACGGTAAGTTTTCTATGTTAAACCATTACACCATTGAAAAACTGGTTACGTTTGCAATCGAAAGAAAAATGACTATAGTTGAAGAGATAATGGCCCCTAAACTATGTTCTGGGATGAAAAATACAGCTTCAGTGAAATCCGTTTGCAAATCGGAGTGATAGATTAGAATCTAGAGCCAACGGTACGTTTTCTATGTTAAACCATTACACCATTGAAAAACTGGTTACGTTTGCAATCGAAAGAAAAATGACTATAGTTGAAGAGGTAATGGCCCCTAAACTATGTTCTGGGATGAAAAATACAGCTTCAGTGTAATCCGTTTGCAAATCGGAGTGATAGATTAGAATCTAGAGCCAACGGTATGTTTTCTATGTTAAACCATTACACCATTGAAAAACTGGTTACGTCTGCAATCGAAAGAAAAATGACTATAGTTGAAGAGGTAATGGCCCCTAAACTATGTTCTGGGATGAAAGTTACAGCATCAGTGAAATCCGTTTGCAAATCGGAGTGATAGATTAGAATCTAGAGCCAACGGTACGTTTTCTATGTTAAACCATTACACCATTGAAAAACTGGTTACGTTTGCAATCGAAAGAAAAATGACTATAGTTGAAGAGGTAATGGCCCCTAAACTATGTTCTGGGATGAAAAATACAGCTTCAGTGAAATCCGTTTGCAAATCGGAGTGATAGATTAGAATCTAGAGCCAACGGTAAGTTTTCTATGTTAAACCATTACACCATTGAAAAACTGGTTACGTTTGCAATCAAAAGAAAAATGACTATAGTTGAAGAGGTAATGGCCCCTAAACTATGTTCTGGGATGAAAAATACAGTTTCAGTGAAATCCGTTTGCAAATCGGAGTGATAGATTAGAATCTAGAGCCAACGGTACGTTTTCTATGTTAAACCATTACACCATTGAAAAACTGGTTACGTTTGCAATCGAAAGAAAAATGACTATAGTTGAAGAGGTAATGGCCCCTAAACTATGTTCTGGGATGAAAAATACAGCTTCAGTGAAATCCGTTTGCAAATCAGAGTGATAGATTAGAATCTAGAGCCAACGGTAAGTTTTCTATGTTAAACCATTACACCATTGAAAAACTGGTTACGTTTGCAATCGAAAGAAAAATGACTATAGTTGAAGAGGTAATGGCCCCTAAACTATGTTCTGGGATGAAAGTTACAGCTTCAGTGAAATCCGTTTGCAAATCGGAGTGATAGATTAGAATCTAGAGCCAACGGTACGTTTTATATGTTAAACCATTACACCATTGAAAAACTGGTTACGTTTGCAATCGAAAGAAAAATGACTATAGTTGAAGAGGTAATGGCCCCTAAACTATGTTCTGGGATGAAAGTTACAGCTTCAGTGAAATCCGTTTGCAAATCGGAGTGATAGATTAGAATCTAGAGCCAACGGTACGTTTTCTATGTTAAACCACTACACCATTGAAAAACTGGTTACGTTTGCAATCGAAAGAAAAATTACTATAGTTGAAGAGGTAATGGCCCCTAAACTATGTTCTGGGATGAAAAATACAGCTTCAGTAAAATCCGTTTGCAAATCGGAGTGATAGATTAGAATCTAGAGCCAACGGTACGTTTTCTATGTTAAACCATTACACCATTGAAAAACTAGTTACGTTTGCAATCGAAAGAAAAATGACTATAGTTGAAGAGGTAATGGCCCCTAAACTATGTTCTGGGATGAAAAATACAGCTTCAGTGAAATCCGTTTGCAAATCGGAGTGATAGATTAGAAACTAGAGCCAACGGTAAGTTTTCTATGTTAAACCATTACACCATTGAAAAACTGGTTACGTTTGCAATCGAAAGAAAAATGACTATAGTTGAAGAGGTAATGGCCCCTAAACTATGTTCTGGGATGAAAAATACAGCTTCAGTGAAATCCGTTTGCAAATCGGAGTGATAGATTAGAATCTAGAGCCAACGGTAAGTTTTCTATTTTAAACCATTACACCATTGAAAAACTGGTTACGTTTGCAATCGAAAGAAAAATGACTATAGTTGAAGAGGTAATGGCCCCTAAACTATGTTCTGGGATGAAAGTTACAGCTTCAGTGAAATCCGTTTGCAAATCGGAGTGATAGATTAGAATCTAGAGCCAACGGTACGTTTTCTATGTTAAACCATTACACCATTGAAAAACTGGTTAAGTCTGCAATCGAAAGAAAAATGACTATAGTTGAAGAGGTAATGGCCCCTAAACTATGTTCTGGGATGAAAAACACAGCTTCAGTGAAATCCGTTTGCAAATCGGAGTGATAGATTAGAATCTAGAGCCAACGGTACGTTTTCTATGTTAAACCATTACACCATTGAAAAACTGGTTACGTTTGCAATCGAAAGAAAAATGACGGGGCGCATGTGCAGTGCCACAGAGTGAGGATGTGTGCTCTGTGAGCTCTGCATTCCAAGGGCCATCACCGCTACAATACTGGCTGGATCCTGGACATCTATATACCGCTGGATAGCCCTACTACTGAGCTATGCGAAGAGCCTCCCCTGGATACCCTCTGAGAAACAAGCCAACCGTAAGACCCCTACTTTCGCCGCTCAAACCCAGGAGAAGATTCTCCAATATGGCCGACCAGGCCCGAACAAAAGCCTCCACACCCAGCGCTGTTTCCCAGCAAGCCCAGGCCGCTCACCAGGCTCCAAAAGGGGCGGCTAGAAACGTGACAGGCACTGTTCAGCGCAGCCCAGGCTCTGCTACACAGCCCAACGGCAGGAACGGCTCCCCGCAACACCCGCAGCAACCGGGACCCCCCTCCGCAGCTGGTAGAGGTAGGTCTGAGGGTTCCTTGCCGAATCACGCTGGCCCACCATTGCAAACCGCGGCGACCAATGCGTACGTAAATACGCATGCCGCAAGCCCAAATCCGCATGTTAGTACGCCTCCACCCATGCAGCTACGCGACCAGCAAGATTGTCTAGATGGTAGACGCGTGCTTGCGGAAAAAAGTACGCATGAAGCTCCGCATGGCAGTGTCCTGGACCCACATAGAAGCCCACAGAATGATACGCATGGAGATCCGCAATACAATCCATATGATTCTCCGCATAGAAATACGCATGCGACCACTCAAAGTAATATGTCCACTGAGGAACTACTAGGGGCAATCACGCGAATATTCCGTGCTGAGCTGAGAGAGGCGGTTAACGATCTTAATACCAAAATAAATGACCTGGGAGGAAGAGTTCATCTCCTAGAAGAGCAATCCGATGATTTGTTATCTGCTGTACAGATCGATAAGTCCCATATCGACTCCCAGGACACTAGAATCACTACTGTAGAGGAGAAAATGGAGGACCTTGAGAATAGGTGCAGGCGCTCAAATGTAAGAATTAGAGGCCTTCCCGAATCTGTTCAAGACTTAGAACATGTAGCCACCAACCTTTTCTCGGCACTACTTCCAAATATGGACTCTTCACTCATGCGAGTAGTGCGCATCCATAGGGCTTTTGCTCGCCCTTGAAATCCTGACTTGCCGAGGGACGTCATTGCACGGATCGCATCTGAAGATGCAAGAGACAACATACTTCTCGCTGCACGGGATCTAGAACATCTCCCTGATGTACCCCAATCAGTCCAAATCTTTGCGGACCTTGCCCCCACCACCATAGCAAAGAGACGGGCATTAAGGCCATACACTCTGGCCTTACAAAGAGCTACTATTAAGTATAGGTGGAGGTTCCCGTTTATGCTTTCTTTTGAGATTAACGGCAAGCAATTCAATTGCAAGACTCCAGATGAAGCTGCAGCGATCTTGAATGAGGCGAACATACCATTCTCCCTTCCTCCACCATCTAACCAGCCTCCCGGACGACAAGGGTCCCCTAGACGGAGACGAAACTGGGAAACAATTGGAAGAGCACGGTTCCGGCCCCGGGCATTGGAATACCTTCCACAAGAATCGTCACAAGAGGAATGAGAAGCGTCCATCCCACTTCATGTCTCTGATTGGCATGCGAAAAACCCTTCAATAATCTGAGAAGATACTCTTCGCTCCTTCATTCTTCTTCTTGGGAGTTGCTTTATCGCTCACCGAGGTCCCCTTTATGATGTGGGACCGAGTATTTAACTTTGGTTATAACAAGCTCTCCAGTTTTGAATGACCAGGAGACTTCCAGACTAAGCGACCCCCTTTATGATGTGGGGTCAAAGATATATCTGACCTCCTTAATCCACTGGTGTTAATCCAGACGACCCCCAGGAGTAGACTTAGGTCGGACATTACAGATAACTTCTACAAGGGGACCCCCTTTATGATGCGGGGCCCAACGTTGGCCTCTATAATTGATCACCCTTAAGTGATTTCCACAGGAACTCCTTTGGAATAGAACTACGTGTTGGTTTTCACCAGGACACACCTCAGAAGGTTTCGTATAGCATTAAGCAAGAAGGCTTTTTCCTAGCGGTTTAATGTTATGAGCCTCAATGCCTTTATTTCAGTAATATTCGTATTACCAATTGCCTGTTTAGTGCTTAGCTACCTTTGCAATTATTGTCTTCTGCTATATATAGTGATTATAGAATGTTATAGAGACGGTTTTACAATACTTTAATGGCGAACAACAGTTAATTAGTATTTTAGGGTCCAGGCCAGCCATCTATGCAGATATCTTAGAACAAGTGGTGGCCTTGGAGGTTATTGTTGCCCCCACGACATTCATTCAGGTGTGACCTTACCTTATTATGGGTTACACTTGGAATGAACTATTGGTCCTACGGGACTACCCTGAGGCCTACGGCCTTACGTCTCCCCCCCCCCCTCATCCAATTCTTCTACTAAGCATCCAACCTCATCCCACTTCAACACTAGAGTCATCATACACCTATCGATCCTAGACGTCCAAATATATTGGGCCCCCCGTTATCAAATGTTGTCACAACTGATCGAATCACCACATTTTGACAATGGCTAACAAGCCAATTCACGTGATCTCACATAACCCCAGGGGCCTGAACTCTCCCCAGAAGCGTACCAAAGCCTTCAAAGAGTATGTAAAACACGCCCCCGATATCCTGTGCCTTCAAGAGACACATTTCACCCAGAAGTCACATCCGAAATTTTTTCATAAAAAACTCAGGAGGTTCTACTTGTCTAGCTATATTACAAAACGGAGGGGAGTGCCAATATTGTTTTCTAATGATTTTCCAATAGAAGTTACCCAACAATATACAGATACGGAGGGCACTTACATTATTGTGTTGGGTGAGTTTCAGTCCGAATTGCTGTGTATTGTAAATGTGTATGCTCCCCCTGGTAAGTCAATGGAAACGGTCTCCAAGATTTCTGACCTACTTCTTACATTAAAGTATAACACCTTAATATGGGCCGGAGATTTCAATTCAACCCCTAATGATACTATTGATAGGACTAACCCTCCCCGCCCCTCAGATATCAAACGAACCAAGACTTTCTTTGATAACTTGTTCAGGCAGCATTCTCTGGTGGACTCATGGAGGGAGCATAATGGAGCCAAAAGAGGTTATACTTTTCTCTCGGCACCACATAATACCTACTCTCGAATAGATCTCATTCTGATTTCAGCGAGTTGTGTCCCCTCCATGGTCTATTCCAGACACCTGCTAACATCATGGTCGGATCATGATCCGGTTCTGACGGTACTATCCTCGCAAACTAAAAGAACTCAGCCATCCCCCTGGAGACTCAACGAATCTCTGCTTCTTAACTCCGACATTTATGAAAAAATTGATTCTTGCCTAGATAATTACTTTAAGGAGAACGCCACTTCTGAGGTTTCCCCTGGTATTTGCTGGCTGGCCCACAAAGCGGTTATTAGAGGCGAATTCATACGGATAGCATCAACCTATAAGAAAAATAAAACCATAATTCAGGCAAATTTAGAACATAAAATCAGTAAGTTGTCCATATTAAACCAGACTAGCCCCTCTAGATTTCTATTAAAACAAATTCAAGCCCTGCAACTACAATTAAACATTATATTAAATTTAGAGGCGGAAAAGGCACTTAGGTGGAGTAAGGCAGTATCATATGAACAGATAAACAAGCCTAATAGGTGGCTAGCCCGAAAATTACGGAACCAACAGGTACTCAATAGAGTTATTAGAATTAGAAAAGCGGATGGCACTATAACTTCCAGCCCCGACAAGATTCACAACACATTTATGGAATTCTATAAATCCCTCTATGCAGATAAGTCAGATGTCACTCACATTCCCGCTCAATCGGATTTTCTAACACAAAATATTAGTGGTCCTTTATTAGACCCTGTAGCCAAATCTCTAAATATGGACATTACACTAGAAGAGCTTCATGAAGCAATTAAAAAATTAAAAAGACCGAAGGCACCGGGACCCGATGGCCTAACGGCGCTCTACTACAAGAAATTTGAATATAAATTAGCTCCCCACCTACTAAAGTTCTATAACACTATAATGAAAGGAAATATTCCCCCCCCAGAATTTCTAATCTCATCATTGGTTGTAATCCCCAAACCTAACAGGGATCCCCTATTAGTTAAGAATTATAGGCCCATCTCCTTGCTAGGCATTGACTATAAATTATTCACATCCATCCTGGCAATGAGATTAAATACGGTCCTTCCCACGCTTATCAATAAAGACCAGGTGGGTTTTATACCCTTACGCCAGGCCCCAGATAATATCAGGAAGATAGTGAATATCCAATATGTATGTAAACGTCTCCGCAAGAATCTAGCCCTATTAGCATTAGATATGGAGAAGGCCTTCGATCTAGTGAAATGGCCTTATATGAAGGCAGTATTACATGGATATGGCTTTACAGGTAACTTCATGCACGCAATCAACGCCCTATACTCAGTTCCCACTGCGTCCTTAAAGATGCCATCCCCTCATAGATTATTTTTCCCCATACAGCGGGGAACTAGGCAAGGGTGCCCCCTTTCACCGGGCCTATTTGCCCTCATGATGGAGCCATTGGCCAATGCAATCCGTAACTCCAAAGAAATTCTGGGTGTTACAATAGGTAATAGAGATTACAAGATTAGTTTATTTGCGGACGACGTCTTTTTAACGCTCACGTCCCCTCACACGTCCATCCCAAACCTATTTAAAATATTACAGACCTTCACTACATTTTCAGGCCTTCGACTAAACTATGATAAGTCTGAGTTGATGTTAACAGAATCCCCCCTTCATGAGACCGAAAACTTAGCCAAAACCCTCGGTATTCAATGTCAACCAAAAATGATTAAGTATCTTGGAATAAATCTCACCCGCGATCCCACTAAACTGTACGATAACAACTATCCGGCTATGCTGAGAAAACTTCAATCTGACTTGGAGAGTTGGAACGAATACCCAATCTCCCTCCTGGGAAGAGTGACTTCGGTCAAAATGACCCTGCTCCCACGTCTCCTTTACCTTTTCAGAGTCCTTCCTACATCAATTAAAAAGTTCGCGATACACAACCTCCAAAAACAAATACAAAAATTTATTTGGAGACAGCGAAAACCTAGGATTAAATATTCAACGTTGACGAGACCAAAAGACAGAGGTGGTCTAGGTGCTCCGGTCTTGTGGAACTACTATATTGCAGCTCAAATAAGCCAATTAGCTGCTGTAAACTCAGGGTTTGCCGCACCTTTGTGGGTAAATTTAGAATCCCAGCTAATAAGTCCCTTATCCATGCCTGCTACTATGTGGGCTAAAAGTATACCTTATCAACTCATTAATAAAAAATCTCCGGTTTCTGCCCACTCCTTTAAGATATGGTCTAAATATAGATATGCTTATGGTCTCCAAGCTATTCCCTCGTGTATGACGCATATCCTCAGGAACCCCGACTTTCCTTTAGGCCACTCAACGTCACAATTTATATGGTGGTACCAGAAAGGACTATTATTTGTAGGCAAATTTTTAAAAGCCTTTAAAGTCATGTCACCCGCCCAACTATTTGAATCAATCCAGGTACCCCAGTCAGAAATATTTAGAGCCCACCAAATTTTAAACTTCATACGCTCTTTAGATAGAGAGAATAATGTTCTTATTTATACGCCTTTCGAAGTGAGATGTAGGGGAAGATCGCTGGACAGAGGTTTCATTTCTGATATTTACGCATTACTTCTGGAGCATGATTTGGAGCCCAAGCTAAAATGCCAGCTAGACTGGGAGAAAGACTGTGCAACTACTCTTTCAGAGGCTAAATGGCACCATTGTTGCTCCCAACTAAGTAAAAGCAGCCTATTCTATTCGTCTATCGAAACCTCTCTCAAGCTTCTTCATAGAGCACACTACACCCCTGCCAAGCTGAGTTTGTTTTCCTCATCTCACTCCGATCTATGTTTTAGAGGATGTCCCATTAAAGGAGATACATGGCATATATGGTGGGCCTGCCCTGTAGCGCAGTCATATTGGAGCTCAATATGGAGGAAGCTGGAATTGATAATAGGTAGAACCATTGCTTTTGAACCTACTATAGCTCTTTTAGGGGACAAACCCTCGACCATTCCATACGCGACTCACAAACTTATACAATTTACGATGGCACATGCCAAAAGACACCTAGCCTCAAAATGGCGCTCGTCCACTCTGTCGGTAGACGCTGTCTTCCAAGGTCTTAACGACACAATGCAGTCTGAACATATCCTAGCAAAGTTGTATGATAGGATGAATAATTTCTTCAAAATATGGGACCCATGGATTACGTGGCAGGATAATCAGGGCTTGGAGTACACTCTACATGAGTTCTAGGCCCAGGATAGGCTTGATGACTACTATAATTTATGATTGGATGTTGGATGCACCACTGCTTACTCTTTATTCCCCTTTCCCTCTCCCTTTTTCTTCTTCTTTTCTATTCCCTAGTGGTTTGGGACCATTGGCATGTTGTGGAAACCCCACTCATGGTCCACGTTATCTCGATAAGTAAAAATCCCTTCTTTCACCCTTCCCCAGTTCTCTTACCTTTTCCCCAAATCTTACCCTTCTCTCTTTTCTTCTGTCCTCTTTCTTCTACCTCGTTATATAAAATAAAGGTGTATAGTTTTTCAATAGGAAATTTCAAGTGCAAGCCTTTAACAAACATGTAGCTTTTAAGTAGTGCAATTGTTTCATGTAACTGTTGAAGCTATAACGTGAGTCCCCTAAGTGGGGAAAAATTCTTGTTTTGTATGGTTTGGAATTTCATGTATTATGCAATATTTTGAATAAACACCCTTGAAACGAAAGAAAAATGACTATAGTTGAAGAGGTAATGGCCCCTAAACTATGTTCTGGGATGAAAAATACAGCTTCAGTGAAATCCGTTTGCAAATCGGAGTGATAGATTAGAATCTAGAGCCAACGGTACGTTTTCTATGTTAAACCATTACACCATTGAAAAACTGGTTATGTCTGCAATCGAAAGAAAAATGACTATAGTTGAAGAGGTAATGGCCCCTAAACTATGTTCTGCGATGAAAGTTACAGCTTCAGTGAAATCCGTTTGCAAATCGGAGTGATAGATTAGAATCTAGAGCCAACGGTACGTTTTCTATGTTAAACCATTACACCATTGAAAAACTGGTTACGTTTGCAATCAAAAGAAAAATGACTATAGTTGAAGAGGTAATGGCCCCTAAACTATGTTCTGGGATGAAAAATACAGCTTCAGTGAAATCCGTTTGCAAATCGGAGTGATAGATTAGAATCTAGAGCCAACGGTAAGTTTTCTATGTTAAACCATTACACCATTGAAAAACTGGTTACGTTTGCAATCGAAAGAAAAATGACTATAGTTGAAGAGGTAATGGCCCCTAAACTATGTTCTGGGATGAAAGTTACAGCTTCAGTGAAATCCGTTTGCAAATCGGAGTGATAGATTAGAATCTAGAGCCAACGGTACGTTTTCTATGTTAAACCATTACACCATTGAAAAACTGGTTACGTCTGCAATCGAAAGAAAAATGACTATAGTTGAAGAGGTAATGGCCCCTAAACTATGTTCTGGGATGAAAGTTACAGCTTCAGTGAAATCCGTTTGCAAATCGGAGTGATAGATTAGAATCTAGAGCCAACGGTACGTTTTCTATGTTAAACCATTACACCATTGAAAAACTGGTTACGTTTGCAATCGAAAGAAAAATGACTATAGTTGAAGAGGTAATGGCCCCTAAACTATGTTCTGGGATGAAAAATACAGCTTCAGTGAAATCCGTTTGCAAATCGGAGTGATAGATTAGAATCTAGAGCCAACGGTAAGTTTTCTATGTTAAACCATTACACCATTGAAAAACTGGTTACGTTTGCAATCGAAAGAAAAATGACTATAGTTGAAGAGGTAATGGCCCCTAAACTATGTTCTGGGATGAAAGTTACAGCTTCAGTGAAATCCGTTTGCAAATCGGAGTGATAGATTAGAATCTAGAGCCAACGGTACGTTTTCTATGTTAAACCATTACACCATTGAAAAACTGGTTACGTTTGCAATCGAAAGAAAAATGACTATAGTTGAAGAGGTAATGGCCCCTAAACTATGTTCTGGGATGAAAAATACAGCTTCGGTGAAATCCGTTTGCAAATCGGAGTGATAGATTAGAATCTAGAGCCAACGGTACGTTTTCTATGTTAAACCATTACACCATTGAAAAACTGGTTACGTTTGCAATCGAAAAAAAAATGACTATAGTTGAAGAGGTAATGGCCCCTAAACTATGTTCTGGGATGAAAAATACAGCTTCAGTGAAATCCGTTTGCAAATCGGAGTGATAGATTAGAATCTAGAGCCAACGGTAAGTTTTCTATGTTAAACCATTACACCATTGAAAAACTGGTTACGTTTGCAATCGAAAGAAAAATGACTATAGTTGAAGAGGTAATGGCCCCTAAACTATGTTCTGGGATGAAAAATACAGCTTCAGTGAAATCCGTTTGCAAATCGGAGTGATAGATTAGAATCTAGAGCCAACGGTACGTTTTCTATGTTAAACCATTACACCATTGAAAAACTGGTTACGTTTGCAATCGAAAGAAAAATGACTATAGTTGAAGAGGTAATGGCCCCTAAACTATGTTCTGGGATGAAAAATACAGCTTCAGTGAAATCCGTTTGCAAATCGGAGTGATAGATTAGAATCTAGAGCCAACGGTACGTTTTCTATGTTAAACCATTACACCATTGAAAAACTGGTTACGTTTGCAATCGAAAGAAAAATGACTATAGTTGAAGAGGTAATGGCCCCTAAACTATGTTCTGGGATGAAAAATACAGCTTCAGTGAAATCCGTTTGCAAATCGGAGTGATAGATTAGAATCTAGAGCCAACGGTAAGTTTTCTATGTTAAACCATTACACCATTGAAAAACTGGTTACGTTTGCAATCGAAAGAAAAATGACTATAGTTGAAGAGGTAATGGCCCCTAAACTATGTTCTGGGATGAAAGTTACAGCTTCAGTGAAATCTGTTTGCAAATCAGAGTGATAGATTAGAATCTAGAGCCAACGGTACGTTTTCTATGTTAAACCATTACACCATTGAAAAACTGGTTACGTTTGCAATCGAAAGAAAAATGACTATAGTTGAAGAGGTAATGGCCCCTAAACTATGTTCTGGGATGAAAAGTACAGCTTCAGTGAAATCCGTTTGCAAATCGGAGTGATAGATTAGAATCTAGAGCCAACGGTACGTTTTCTATGTTAAACCATTACACCATTGAAAAACTGGTTACGTCTGCAATCGAAAGAAAAATGACTATAGTTGAAGAGGTAATGGCCCCTAAACTATGTTCTGGGATGAAAGTTACAGCTTCAGTGAAATCCGTTTGCAAATCGGAGTGATAGATTAGAATCTAGAGCCAACGGTACGTTTTCTATGTTAAACCATTACACCATTGAAAAACTGGTTACGTTTGCAATCGAAAGAAAAATGACTATAGTTGAAGAGGTAATGGCCCCTAAACTATGTTCTGGGATGAAAAATACAGCTTCAGTGAAATCCGTTTGCAAATCGGAGTGATAGATTAGAATCTAGAGCCAACGGTACGTTTTCTATGTTAAACCATTACACCATTGAAAAACTGGTTACGTTTGCAATCGAAAGAAAAATGACTATAGTTGAAGAGGTAATGGCCCCTAAACTATGTCCTGGGATGAAATTTACAGCTTCAGTGAAATCCGTTTGCAAATCGGAGTGATAGATTAGAATCTAGAGCCAACTGTACGTTTTCTATGTTAAACCATTACACCATTGAAAAACTGGTTACGTCTGCAATCGAAAGAAAAATGACTATAGTTGAAGAGGTAATGGCCCCTAAACTATGTTCTGGGATGAAAGTTACAGCTTCAGTGAAATCCGTTTGCAAATCGGAGTGATAGATTAGAATCTAGAGCCAACGGTACGTTTTCTATGTTAAACCATTACACCATTGAAAAACTGGTTACGTCTGCAATCGAAAGAAAAATGACTATAGTTGAAGAGGTAATGGCCCCTAAACTATGTTCTGGGATGAAAGTTACAGTTTCAGTGAAATCCGTTTGCAAATCGGAGTGATAGATTAGAATCTAGAGCCAACGGTAAGTTTTCTATGTTAAACCATTACACCATTGAAAAACTGGTTACGTTTGCAATCGAAAGAAAAATGACTATAGTTGAAGAGGTAATGGCCCCTAAACTATGTTCTGGGATGAAAAATACAGCTTCAGTGAAATCCGTTTGCAAATCGGAGTGATAGATTAGAATCTAGAGCCAACGGTACGTTTTCTATGTTAAACCATTACACCATTGAAAAACTGGTTACGTCTGCAATCGAAAGAAAAATGACTATAGTTGAAGAGGTAATGGCCCCTAAACTATGTTCTGGGATGAAAGTTACAGTTTCAGTGAAATCCGTTTGCAAATCGGAGTGATAGATTAGAATCTAGAGCCAACGGTAAGTTTTCTATGTTAAACCATTACACCATTGAAAAACTGGTTACGTTTGCAATCGAAAGAAAAATGACTATAGTTGAAGAGGTAATGGCCCCTAAACTATGTTCTGGGATGAAAGTTACAGCTTCAGTGAAATCCGTTTGCAAATCGGAGTGATAGATTAGAATCTAGAGCCAACGGTACGTTTTCTATGTTAAACCATTACACCATTGAAAAACTGGTTACGTTTGCAATCGAAAGAAAAATGACTATAGTTGAAGAGGTAATGGCCCCTAAACTATGTTCTGGGATGAAAGTTACAGCTTCAGTGAAATCCGTTTGCAAATCGGAGTGATAGATTAGAATCTAGAGCCAACGGTACGTTTTCTATGTTAAACCATTACACCATTGAAAAACTGGTTACGTCTGCAATCGAAAGAAAAATGACTATAGTTGAAGAGGTAATGGCCCCTAAACTATGTTCTGGGATGAAAGTTACAGCTTCAGTGAAATCCGTTTGCAAATCGGAGTGATAGATTAGAATCTAGAGCCAACGGTACGTTTTCTATGTTAAACCATTACACCATTGAAAAACTGGTTACGTTTGCAATCGAAAGAAAAATGACTATAGTTGAAGAGGTAATGGCCCCTAAACTATGTTCTGGGATGAAAAATACAGCTTCAGTGAAATCCGTTTGCAAATCGGAGTGATAGATTAGAATCTAGAGCCAACGGTACGTTTTCTATGTTAAACCATTACACCATTGAAAAACTGGTTACGTCTGCAATCGAAAGAAAAATGACTATAGTTGAAGAGGTAATGGCCCCTAAACTATGTTCTGGGATGAAAGTTACAGCTTCAGTGAAATCCGTTTGCAAATCGGAGTGATAGATTAGAATCTAGAGCCAACGGTACGTTTTCTATGTTAAACCATTACACCATTGAAAAACTGGTTACGTTTGCAATCGAAAGAAAAATGACTATAGTTGAAGAGGTAATGGCCCCTAAACTATGTTCTGGGATGAAAAATACAGCTTCAGTGAAATCCGTTTGCAAATCGGAGTGATAGATTAGAATCTAGAGCCAACGGTACGTTTTCTATGTTAAACCATTACACCATTGAAAAACTGGTTACGTCTGCAATCGAAAGAAAAATGACTATAGTTGAAGAGGTAATGGCCCCTAAACTATGTTCTGGGATGAAAGTTACAGTTTCAGTGAAATCCGTTTGCAAATCGGAGTGATAGATTAGAATCTAGAGCCAACGGTAAGTTTTCTATGTTAAACCATTACACCATTGAAAAACTGGTTACGTTTGCAATCGAAAGAAAAATGACTATAGTTGAAGAGGTAATGGCCCCTAAACTATGTTCTGGGATGAAAAATACAGCTTCAGTGAAATCCGTTTGCAAATCGGAGTGATAGATTAGAATCTAGAGCAAACGGTACGTTTTCTATGTTAAACCATTACACCATTGAAAAACTGGTTACGTCTGCAATCGAAAGAAAAATGACTATAGTTGAAGAGGTAATGGCCCCTAAACTATGTTCTGGGATGAAAGTTACAGTTTCAGTGAAATCCGTTTGCAAATCGGAGTGATAGATTAGAATCTAGAGCCAACGGTAAGTTTTCTATGTTAAACCATTACACCATTGAAAAACTGGTTACGTTTGCAATCGAAAGAAAAATGACTATAGTTGAAGAGGTAATGGCCCCTAAACTATGTTCTGGGATGAAAGTTACAGCTTCAGTGAAATCCGTTTGCAAATCGGAGTGATAGATTAGAATCTAGAGCCAACGGTACGTTTTCTATGTTAAACCATTACACCATTGAAAAACTGGTTACGTTTGCAATCGAAAGAAAAATGACTATAGTTGAAGAGGTAATGGCCCCTAAACTATGTTCTGGGATGAAAGTTACAGCTTCAGTGAAATCCGTTTGCAAATCGGAGTGATAGATTAGAATCTAGAGCCAACGGTACGTTTTCTATGTTAAACCATTACACCATTGAAAAACTGGTTACGTCTGCAATCGAAAGAAAAATGACTATAGTTGAAGAGGTAATGGCCCCTAAACTATGTTCTGGGATGAAAGTTACAGCTTCAGTGAAATCCGTTTGCAAATCGGAGTGATAGATTAGAATCTAGAGCCAACGGTACGTTTTCTATGTTAAACCATTACACCATTGAAAAACTGGTTACGTTTGCAATCGAAAGAAAAATGACTATAGTTGAAGAGGTAATGGCCCCTAAACTATGTTCTGGGATGAAAAATACAGCTTCAGTGAAATCCGTTTGCAAATCGGAGTGATAGATTAGAATCTAGAGCCAACGGTACGTTTTCTATGTTAAACCATTACACCATTGAAAAACTGGTTACGTCTGCAATCGAAAGAAAAATGACTATAGTTAAAGAGGTAATGGCCCCTAAACTATGTTCTGGGATGAAAGTTACAGCTTCAGTGAAATCCGTTTGCAAATCGGAGTGATAGATTAGAATCTAGAGCCAACGGTACGTTTTCTATGTTAAACCATTACACCATTGAAAAACTGGTTACGTTTGCAATCGAAAGAAAAATGACTATAGTTGAAGAGGTAATGGCCCCTAAACTATGTTCTGGGATGAAAAATACAGCTTCAGTGAAATCCGTTTGCAAATCGGAGTGATAGATTAGAATCTAGAGCCAACGGTACGTTTTCTATGTTAAACCATTACACCATTGAAAAACTGGTTACGTTTGCAATCGAAAGAAAAATGACTATAGTTGAAGAGGTAATGGCCCCTAAACTATGTTCTGGGATGAAAGTTACAGCTTCAGTGAAATCCGTTTGCAAATCGGAGTGATAGATTAGAATCTAGAGCCAACGGTACGTTTTCTATGTTAAA
This sequence comes from Hyperolius riggenbachi, assembly GCF_040937935.1. Taxonomy (NCBI): domain Eukaryota; kingdom Metazoa; phylum Chordata; class Amphibia; order Anura; family Hyperoliidae; genus Hyperolius; species Hyperolius riggenbachi. Next base: position 151,303,039 of record NC_090656.1, on the reverse strand, counting down.
CCATTACACCATTGAAAAACTGGTTACGTCTGCAATCGAAAGAAAAATGACTATAGTTGAAGAGGTAATGGCCCCTAAACTATGTTCTGGGATGAAAGTTACAGCTTCAGTGAAATCCGTTTGCAAATCGGAGTGATAGATTAGAATCTAGAGCCAACGGTACGTTTTCTATGTTAAACCATTACACCATTGAAAAACTGGTTACGTTTGCAATCGAAAGAAAAATGACTATAGTTGAAGAGGTAATGGCCCCTAAACTATGTTCTGGGATGAAAAATACAGCTTCAGTGAAATCCGTTTGCAAATCGGAGTGATAGATTAGAATCTAGAGCCAACGGTACGTTTTCTATGTTAAACCATTACACCATTGAAAAACTGGTTACGTTTGCAATCGAAAGAAAAATGACTATAGTTGAAGAGGTAATGGCCCCTAAACTATGTTCTGGGATGAAAGTTACAGCTTCAGTGAAATCCGTTTGCAAATCGGAGTGATAGATTAGAATCTAGAGCCAACGGTACGTTTTCTATGTTAAACCATTACACCATTGAAAAACTGGTTACGTCTGCAATCGAAAGAAAAATGACTATAGTTGAAGAGGTAATGGCCCCTAAACTATGTTCTGGGATGAAAGTTACAGCTTCAGTGAAATCCGTTTGCAAATCGGAGTGATAGATTAGAATCTAGAGCCAACGGTACGTTTTCTATGTTAAACCATTACACCATTGAAAAACTGGTTACGTTTGCAATCGAAAGAAAAATGACTATAGTTGAAGAGGTAATGGCCCCTAAACTATGTTCTGGGATGAAAAATACAGCTTCAGTGAAATCCGTTTGCAAATCGGAGTGATAGATTAGAATCTAGAGCCAACGGTAAGTTTTCTATGTTAAACCATTACACCATTGAAAAACTGGTTACGTTTGCAATCGAAAGAAAAATGACTATAGTTGAAGAGGTAATGGCCCCTAAACTATGTTCTGGGATGAAAGTTACAGCTTCAGTGAAATCCGTTTGCAAATCGGAGTGATAGATTAGAATCTAGAGCCAACGGTACGTTTTCTATGTTAAACCATTACACCATTGAAAAACTGGTTACGTCTGCAATCGAAAGAAAAATGACTATAGTTGAAGAGGTAATGGCCCCTAAACTATGTTCTGGGATGAAAAATACAGCTTCAGTGAAATCCGTTTGCAAATCGGAGTGATAGATTAGAATCTAGAGCCAACGGTACGTTTTCTATGTTAAACCATTACACCATTGAAAAACTGGTTACGTTTGCAATCGAAAGAAAAATGACTATAGTTGAAGAGGTAATGGCCCCTAAACTATGTTCTGGGATGAAAAATACAGCTTCAGTGAAATCCGTTTGCAAATCGGAGTGATAGATTAGAATCTAGAGCCAACGGTACGTTTTCTATGTTAAACCATTACACCATTGAAAAACTGGTTACGTTTGCAATCGAAAAAAAAATGACTATAGTTGAAGAGGTAATGGCCCCTAAACTATGTTCTGGGATGAAAAATACAGCTTCAGTGAAATCCGTTTGCAAATCGGAGTGATAGATTAGAATCTAGAGCCAACGGTAAGTTTTCTATGTTAAACCATTACACCATTGAAAAACTGGTTACGTTTGCAATCGAAAGAAAAATGACTATAGTTGAAGAGATAATGGCCCCTAAACTATGTTCTGGGATGAAAAATACAGCTTCAGTGAAATCCGTTTGCAAATCGGAGTGATAGATTAGAATCTAGAGCCAACGGTACGTTTTCTATGTTAAACCATTACACCATTGAAAAACTGGTTACGTTTGCAATCGAAAGAAAAATGACTATAGTTGAAGAGGTAATGGCCCCTAAACTATGTTCTGGGATGAAAAATACAGCTTCAGTGAAATCCGTTTGCAAATCGGAGTGATAGATTAGAATCTAGAGCCAACGGTACGTTTTCTATGTTAAACCATTACACCATTGAAAAACTGGTTACGTTTGCAATCGAAAGAAAAATGACTATAGTTGAAGAGGTAATGGCCCCTAAACTATGTTCTGGGATGAAAAATACAGCTTCAGTGAAATCCGTTTGCAAATCGGAGTGATAGATTAGAATCTAGAGCCAACGGTAAGTTTTCTATGTTAAACCATTACACCATTGAAAAACTGGTTACGTTTGCAATCGAAAGAAAAATGACTATAGTTGAAGAGGTAATGGCCCCTAAACTATGTTCTGGGATGAAAGTTACAGCTTCAGTGAAATCTGTTTGCAAATCAGAGTGATAGATTAGAATCTAGAGCCAACGGTACGTTTTCTATGTTAAACCATTACACCATTGAAAAACTGGTTACGTTTGCAATCGAAAGAAAAATGACTATAGTTGAAGAGGTAATGGCCCCTAAACTATGTTCTGGGATGAAAAGTACAGCTTCAGTGAAATCCGTTTGCAAATCGGAGTGATAGATTAGAATCTAGAGCCAACGGTACGTTTTCTATGTTAAACCATTACACCATTGAAAAACTGGTTACGTCTGCAATCGAAAGAAAAATGACTATAGTTGAAGAGGTAATGGCCCCTAAACTATGTTCTGGGATGAAAGTTACAGCTTCAGTGAAATCCGTTTGCAAATCGGAGTGATAGATTAGAATCTAGAGCCAACGGTACGTTTTCTATGTTAAACCATTACACCATTGAAAAACTGGTTACGTTTGCAATCGAAAGAAAAATGACTATAGTTGAAGAGGTAATGGCCCCTAAACTATGTTCTGGGATGAAAAATACAGCTTCAGTGAAATCCGTTTGCAAATCGGAGTGATAGATTAGAATCTAGAGCCAACGGTACGTTTTCTATGTTAAACCATTACACCATTGAAAAACTGGTTACGTTTGAAATCGAAAGAAAAATGACTATAGTTGAAGAGGTAATGGCCCCTAAACTATGTCCTGGGATGAAATTTACAGCTTCAGTGAAATCCGTTTGCAAATCGGAGTGATAGATTAGAATCTAGAGCCAACTGTACGTTTTCTATGTTAAACCATTACACCATTGAAAAACTGGTTACGTCTGCAATCGAAAGAAAAATGACTATAGTTGAAGAGGTAATGGCCCCTAAACTATGTTCTGGGATGAAAGTTACAGCTTCAGTGAAATCCGTTTGCAAATCGGAGTGATAGATTAGAATCTAGAGCCAACGGTACGTTTTCTATGTTAAACCATTACACCATTGAAAAACTGGTTACGTCTGCAATCGAAAGAAAAATGACTATAGTTGAAGAGGTAATGGCCCCTAAACTATGTTCTGGGATGAAAGTTACAGTTTCAGTGAAATCCGTTTGCAAATCGGAGTGATAGATTAGAATCTAGAGCCAACGGTAAGTTTTCTATGTTAAACCATTACACCATTGAAAAACTGGTTACGTTTGCAATCGAAAGAAAAATGACTATAGTTGAAGAGGTAATGGCCCCTAAACTATGTTCTGGGATGAAAAATACAGCTTCAGTGAAATCCGTTTGCAAATCGGAGTGATAGATTAGAATCTAGAGCCAACGGTACGTTTTCTATGTTAAACCATTACACCATTGAAAAACTGGTTACGTCTGCAATCGAAAGAAAAATGACTATAGTTGAAGAGGTAATGGCCCCTAAACTATGTTCTGGGATGAAAGTTACAGTTTCAGTGAAATACGTTTGCAAATCGGAGTGATAGATTAGAATCTAGAGCCAACGGTAAGTTTTCTATGTTAAACCATTACACCATTGAAAAACTGGTTACGTTTGCAATCGAAAGAAAAATGACTATAGTTGAAGAGGTAATGGCCCCTAAACTATGTTCTGGGATGAAAGTTACAGCTTCAGTGAAATCCGTTTGCAAATCGGAGTGATAGATTAGAATCTAGAGCCAACGGTACGTTTTCTATGTTAAACCATTACACCATTGAAAAACTGGTTACGTTTGCAATCGAAAGAAAAATGACTATAGTTGAAGAGGTAATGGCCCCTAAACTATGTTCTGGGATGAAAGTTACAGCTTCAGTGAAATCCGTTTGCAAATCGGAGTGATAGATTAGAATCTAGAGCCAACGGTACGTTTTCTATGTTAAACCATTACACCATTGAAAAACTGGTTACGTTTGCAATCGAAAGAAAAATGACTATAGTTGAAGAGGTAATGGCCCCTAAACTATGTTCTGGGATGAAAAATACAGCTTCAGTGAAATCCGTTTGCAAATCGGAGTGATAGATTAGAATCTAGAGCCAACGGTACGTTTTCTATGTTAAACCATTACACCATTGAAAAACTGGTTACGTCTGCAATCGAAAGAAAAATGACTATAGTTGAAGAGGTAATGGCCCCTAAACTATGTTCTGGGATGAAAGTTACAGCTTCAGTGAAATCCGTTTGCAAATCGGAGTGATAGATTAGAATCTAGAGCCAACGGTACGTTTTCTATGTTAAACCATTACACCATTGAAAAACTGGTTACGTTTGCAATCGAAAGAAAAATGACTATAGTTGAAGAGGTAATGGCCCCTAAACTATGTTCTGGGATGAAAAATACAGCTTCAGTGAAATCCGTTTGCAAATCGGAGTGATAGATTAGAATCTAAAGCCAACGGTACGTTTTCTATGTTAAACCATTACACCATTGAAAAACTGGTTACGTTTGCAATCGAAAGAAAAATGACTATAGTTAAAGAGGTAATGGCCCCTAAACTATGTTCTGGGATGAAAGTTACAGCTTCAGTGAAATCCGTTTGCAAATCGGAGTGATAGATTAGAATCTAGAGCCAACGGTACGTTTTCTATGTTAAACCATTACACCATTGAAAAACTGGTTACGTTTGCAATCGAAAGAAAAATGACTATAGTTGAAGAGGTAATGGCCCCTAAACTATGTTCTGGGATGAAAAATACAGCTTCAGTGAAATCCGTTTGCAAATCGGAGTGATAGATTAGAATCTAGAGCCAACGGTACGTTTTCTATGTTAAACCATTACACCATTGAAAAACTGGTTACGTTTGCAATCGAAAGAAAAATGACTATAGTTGAAGAGGTAATGGCCCCTAAACTATGTTCTGGGATGAAAGTTACAGCTTCAGTGAAATCCGTTTGCAAATCGGAGTGATAGATTAGAATCTAGAGCCAACGGTAAGTTTTCTATGTTAAACCATTACACCATTGAAAAACTGGTTATGTCTGCAATCGAAAGAAAAATGACTATAGTTGAAGAGGTAATGGCCCCTAAACTATGTTCTGGGATGAAAGTTACAGCTTCAGTGAAATCCGTTTGCAAATCGGAGTGATAGATTAGAATCTAGAGCCAATGATACGTTTTCTATGTTAAACCATTACACCATTGAAAAACTGGTTACGTCTGCAATCGAAAGAAAAATGACTATAGTTGAAGAGGTAATGGCCCCTAAACTATGTTCTGGGATGAAAGTTACAGCTTCAGTGAAATCCGTTTGCAAATCGGAGTGATAGATTAGAATCTAGAGCCAACGGTACGTTTTCTATGTTAAACCATTACACCATTGAAAAACTGGTTACGTTTGCAATCGAAAGAAAAATGACTATAGTTGAAGAGGTAATGGCCCCTAAACTATGTTCTGGGATGAAAAATACAGCTTCAGTGAAATCCGTTTGCAAATCAGAGTGATAGATTAGAATCTAGAGCCAACGGTAAGTTTTCTATGTTAAACCATTACACCATTGAAAAACTGGTTACGTTTGCAATCGAAAGAAAAATGACTATAGTTGAAGAGGTAATGGCCCCTAAACTATGTTCTGGGATGAAAAATACAGCTTCAGTGAAATCCGTTTGCAAATCGGAGTGATAGATTAGAATCTAGAGCCAACGGTAAGTTTTCTATGTTAAACCATTACACCATTGAAAAACTGGTTACGTTTGCAATCGAAAGAAAAATGACTATAGTTGAAGAGGTAATGGCCCCTAAACTATTTTCTGGGATGAAAGTTACAGCTTCAGTGAAATCCGTTTGCAAATCGGAGTGATAGATTAGAATCTAGAGCCAACGGTACGTTTTCTATGTTAAACCATTACACCATTGAAAAACTGGTTACGTCTGCAATCGAAAGAAAAATGACTATAGTTGAAGAGGTAATGGCCCCTAAACTATGTTCTGGGATGAAAGTTACAGCTTCAGTGAAATCCGTTTGCAAATCGGAGTGATAGATTAGAATCTAGAGCCAACGGTACGTTTTCTATGTTAAACCATTACACCATTGAAAAACTGGTTACGTTTGCAATCGAAAGAAAAATGACTATAGTTGAAGAGGTAATGGCCCCTAAACTATGTTCTGGGATGAAAAATACAGCTTCAGTGAAATCCGTTTGCAAATCGGAGTGATAGATTAGAATCTAGAGCCAACGGTACGTTTTCTATGTTAAACCATTACACCATTGAAAAACTGGTTACGTTTGCAATCGAAAGAAAAATGACTATAGTTGAAGAGGTAATGGCCCCTAAACTATGTTCTGGGATGAAAAATACAGCTTCAGTGAAATCCGTTTGCAAATCGGAGTGATAGATTAGAATCTAGAGCCAACGGTAAGTTTTCTATGTTAAACCATTACACCATTGAAAAACTGGTTACGTTTGCAATCGAAAGAAAAATGACTATAGTTGAATAGATAATGGCCCCTAAACTATGTTCTGGGATGAAAAATACAGCTTCAGTGAAATCCGTTTGCAAATCGGAGTGATAGATTAGAATCTAGAGCCAACGGTACGTTTTCTATGTTAAACCATTACACCATTGAAAAACTGGTTACGTTTGCAATCGAAAGAAAAATGACTATAGTTGAAGAGGTAATGGCCCCTAAACTATGTTCTGGGATGAAAAATACAGCTTCAGTGAAATCCGTTTGCAAATCGGAGTGATAGATTAGAATCTAGAGCCAACGGTACGTTTTCTATGTTAAACCATTACACCATTGAAAAACTGGTTACGTTTGCAATCGAAAGAAAAATGACTATAGTTGAAGAGGTAATGGCCCCTAAACTATGTTCTGGGATGAAAGTTACAGCTTCAGTGAAATCCGTTTGCAAATCGGAGTGATAGATTAGAATCTAGAGCCAACGGTACGTTTTCTATGTTAAACCATTACACCATTGAAAAACTGGTTACGTTTGCAATCGAAAGAAAAATGACTATAGTTGAAGAGGTAATGGCCCCTAAACTATGTTCTGGGATGAAAGTTACAGCTTCAGTGAAATCCGTTTGCAAATCGGAGTGATAGATTAGAATCTAGAGCCAACGGTAAGTTTTCTATGTTAAACCATTACACCATTGAAAAACTGGTTACGTTTGCAATCGAAAGAAAAATGACTATAGTTGAAGAGGTAATGGCCCCTAAACTATGTTCTGGGATGAAAGTTACAGTTTCAGTGAAATCCGTTTGCAAATCGGAGTGATAGATTAGAATCTAGAGCCAACGGTACGTTTTCTATGTTAAACCATTACACCATTGAAAAACTGGTTACGTTTGCAATCGAAAGAAAAATGACTATAGTTGAAGAGGTAATGGCCCCTAAACTATGTTCTGGGATGAAAGTTACAGCTTCAGTGAAATCCATTTGCAAATCGGAGTGATAGATTAGAATCTAGAGCCAACGGTACGTTTTCTATGTTAAACCATTACACCATTGAAAAACTGGTTACGTTTGCAATCGAAAGAAAAATGACTATAGTTGAAGAGGTAATGGCCCCTAAACTATGTTCTGGGATGAAAAATACAGCTTCAGTGAAATCCGTTTGCAAATCGGAGTGATAGATTAGAATCTAGAGCCAACGGTACGTTTTCTATGTTAAACCATTACACCATTGAAAAACTGGTTACGTCTGCAATCGAAAGAAAAATGACTATAGTTGAAGAGGTAATGGCCCCTAAACTATGTTCTGGGATGAAAGTTACAGCTTCAGTGAAATCCGTTTGCAAATCGGAGTGATAGATTAGAATCTAGAGCCAACGGTACGTTTTCTATGTTAAACCATTACACCATTGAAAAACTGGTTACGTTTGCAATCGAAAGAAAAATGACTATAGTTGAAGAGGTAATGGCCCCTAAACTATGTTCTGGGATGAAAAATACAGCTTCAGTGAAATCTGTTTGCAAATCGGAGTGATAGATTAGAATCTAGAGCCAACGGTACGTTTTCTATGTTAAACCATTACACCATTGAAAAACTGGTTACGTTTGCAATCGAAAGAAAAATGACTATAGTTGAAGAGGTAATGGCCCCTAAACTATGTTCTGGGATGAAAGTTACAGCATCAGTGAAATCCGTTTGCAAATCGGAGTGATAGATTAGAATCTAGAGCCAACGGTACGTTTTCTATGTTAAACCATTACACCATTGAAAAACTGGTTACGTTTGCAATCGAAAGAAAAATGACTATAGTTGAAGAGGTAATGGCCCCTAAACTATGTTCTGGGATGAAAGTTACAGCTTCAGTGAAATCCGTTTGCAAATCGGAGTGATAGATTAGAATCTAGAGCCAACGGTAAGTTTTCTATGTTAAACCATTACACCATTGAAAAACTGGTTACGTCTGCAATAGAAAGAAAAATGACTATAGTTGAAGAGGTAATGGCCCCTAAACTATGTTCTGGGATGAAAGTTACAGTTTCAGTGAAATCCGTTTGCAAATCGGAGTGATAGATTAGAATCTAGAGCCAACGGTAAGTTTTCTATGTTAAACCATTACACCATTGAAAAACTGGTTACGTTTGCAATCGAAAGAAAAATGACTATAGTTGAAGAGGTAATGGCCCCTAAACTATGTTCTGGGATGAAAGTTACAGTTTCAGTGAAATCCGTTTGCAAATCGGAGTGATAGATTAGAATCTAGAGCCAACGGTACGTTTTCTATGTTAAACCATTACACCTTTGAAAAACTGGTTACGTTTGCAATCGAAAGAAAAATGACTATAGTTGAAGAGGTAATGGCCCCTAAACTATGTTCTGGGATGAAAGTTACAGCTTCAGTGAAATCCATTTGCAAATCGGAGTGATAGATTAGAATCTAGAGCCAACGGTACGTTTTCTATGTTAAACCATTACACCATTGAAAAACTGGTTACGTTTGCAATCGAAAGAAAAATGACTATAGTTGAATAGATAATGGCCCCTAAACTATGTTCTGGGATGAAAAATACAGCTTCAGTGAAATCCGTTTGCAAATCGGAGTGATAGATTAGAATCTAGAGCCAACGGTACGTTTTCTATGTTAAACCATTACACCATTGAAAAACTGGTTACGTTTGCAATCGAAAGAAAAATGACTATAGTTGAAGAGGTAATGGCCCCTAAACTATGTTCTGGGATGAAAAATACAGCTTCAGTGAAATCCGTTTGCAAATCGGAGTGATAGATTAGAATCTAGAGCCAACGGTAAGTTTTCTATGTTAAACCATTACACCATTGAAAAACTGGTTACGTTTGCAATCGAAAGAAAATGACTATAGTTGAATAGATAATGGCCCCTAAACTATGTTCTGGGATGAAAAATACAGCTTCAGTGAAATCCGTTTGCAAATCGGAGTGATAGATTAGAATCTAGAGCCAACGGTACGTTTTCTATGTTAAACCATTACACCATTGAAAAACTGGTTACGTTTGCAATCGAAAGAAAAATGACTATAGTTGAAGAGGTAATGGCCCCTAAACTATGTTCTGGGATGAAAAATACAGCTTCAGTGAAATCCGTTTGCAAATCGGAGTGATAGATTAGAATCTAGAGCCAACGGTACGTTTTCTATGTTAAACCATTACACCATTGAAAAACTGGTTACGTCTGCAATCGAAAGAAAAATGACTATAGTTGAAGAGGTAATGGCCCCTAAACTATGTTCTGGGATGAAAGTTACAGCATCAGTGAAATCCGTTTGCAAATCGGAGTGATAGATTAGAATCTAGAGCCAACGGTACGTTTTCTATGTTAAACCATTACACCATTGAAAAACTGGTTACGTTTGCAATCGAAAGAAAAATGACTATAGTTGAAGAGGTAATGGCCCCTAAACTATGTTCTGGGATGAAAGTTACAGCTTCAGTGAAATCCGTTTGCAAATCGGAGTGATAGATTAGAATATAGAGCCAACGGTACGTTTTCTATGTTAAACCATTACACCATTGAAAAACTGGTTACGTCTGCAATAGAAAGAAAAATGACTATAGTTGAAGAGGTAATGGCCCCTAAACTATGTTCTGGGATGAAAGTTACAGTTTCAGTGAAATCCGTTTGCAAATCGGAGTGATAGATTAGAATCTAGAGCCAACGGTACGTTTTCTATGTTAAACCATTACACCATTGAAAAACTGGTTACGTTTGCAATCGAAAGAAAAATGACTATAGTTGAAGAGGTAATGGCCCCTAAACTATGTTCTGGGATGAAAGTTACAGCTTCAGTGAAATCCATTTGCAAATCGGAGTGATAGATTAGAATCTAGAGCCAACGGTAAGTTTTCTATGTTAAACCATTACACCATTGAAAAACTGGTTACGTTTGCAATCGAAAGAAAAATGACTATAGTTGAAGAGGTAATGGCCCCTAAACTATGTTCTGGGATGAAAAATACAGCTTCAGTGAAATCCGTTTGCAAATCGGAGTGATAGATTAGAATCTAGAGCCAACGGTAAGTTTTCTATGTTAAACCATTACACCATTGAAAAACTGGTTACGTTTGCAATTGAAAGAAAAATGACTATAGTTGAAGAAGTAATGGCCCCTAAACTATGTTCTAGGATGAAAGTTACAGCTTCAGTGAAATCCGTTTGCAAATCGGAGTGATAGATTAGAATCTAGAGCCAACGGTAAGTTTTCTATGTCAAACCATTACACCATTGAAAAACTGGTTACGTTTGCAATCGAAAGAAAAATGACTATAGTTGAAGAGGTAATGGCCCCTAAACTATGTTCTGGGATGAAAAATACAGCTTCAGTGAAATCCGTTTGCAAATCGGAGTGATAGATTAGAATCTAGAGCCAACGGTAAGTTTTCTATGTTAAACCATTACACCATTGAAAAACTGGTTACGTTTGCAATCGAAAGAAAAATGACTATAGTTGAAGAGGTAATGGCCCCTAAACTATGTTCTGGGATGAAAAATACAGCTTCAGTAAAATCCGTTTGCAAATCGGAGTGATAGATTAGAATCTAGAGCCAACGGTACGTTTTCTATGTTAAACCATTACACCATTGAAAAACTGGTTACGTTTGCAATCGAAAGAAAAATGACTATAGTTGAAGAGGTAATGGCCCCTAAACTATGTTCTGGGATGAAAGTTACAGCTTCAGTGAAATCTGTTTGCAAATCGGAGTGATAGATTAGAATCTAGAGCCAACGGTACGTTTTCTATGTTAAACCATTACACCATTGAAAACTGGTTACGTTTGCAATCGAAAGAAAAATGACTATAGTTGAAGAGGTAATGGCCCCTAAACTATGTTCTGGGATGAAAAATACAGCTTCAGTGAAATCCGTTTGCAAATCGGAGTGATAGATTAGAATCTAGAGCCAACGGTACGTTTTCTATGTTAAACCATTACACCATTGAAAAACTGGTTACGTCTGCAATCGAAAGAAAAATGACTATAGTTGAAGAGGTAATGGCCCCTAAACTATGTTCTGGGATGAAAGTTACAGCTTCAGTGAAATCCGTTTGCAAATCGGAGTGATAGATTAGAATCTAGAGCCAACGGTGCGTTTTCTATGTTAAACCATTACACCATTGAAAAACTGGTTACGTTTGCAATCGAAAGAAAAATGACTATAGTTGAAGAGGTAATGGCCCCTAAACTATGTTCTGGGATGAAAAATACAGCTTCAGTGAAATCCGTTTGCAAATCGGAGTGATAGATTAGAATCTAGAGCCAACGGTAAGTTTTCTATGTTAAACCATTACACCATTGAAAAACTGGTTACGTTTGCAATCGAAAGAAAAATGACTATAGTTGAAGAGGTAATGGTCCCTAAACTATGTTCTGGGATGAAAGTTACAGCTTCAGTGAAATCCGTTTGCAAATCGGAGTGATAGATTAGAATCTAGAGCCAACGGTACGTTTTCTATGTTAAACCATGACACCATTGAAAAACTGGTTACGTTTGCAAGCGAAAGAAAAATGACTATAGTTGAAGAGGTAATGGCCCCTAAACTATGTTCTGGGATGAAAGTTACAGCTTCAGTGAAATCCGTTTGCAAATCGGAGTGATAGATTAGAATCTAGAGCCAACGGTACGTTTTCTATGTTAAACCATTACACCATTGAAAAACTGGTTACGTCTGCAATCGAAAGAAAAATGACTATAGTTGAAGAGGTAATGGCCCCTAAACTATGTTCTGGGATGAAAGTTACAGCTTCAGTGAAATCCGTTTGCAAATCGGAGTGATAGATTAGAATCTAGAGTCAACGGTACGTTTTCTATGTTAAACCATTACACCATTGAAAAACTGGTTACGTCTGCAATCGAAAGAAAAATGACTATAGTTGAAGAGGTAATGGCCCCTAAACTATGTTCTGGGATGAAAGTTACAGTTTCAGTGAAATCCGTTTGCAAATCGGAGTGATAGATTAGAATCTAGAGCCAACGGTACGTTTTCTATGTTAAACCATTACACCATTGAAAAACTGGTTACGTTTGCAATCGAAAGAAAAATGACTATAGTTGAAGAGGTAATGGCCCCTAAACTATGTTCTGGGATGAAAAATACAGCTTCAGTGAAATCTGTTTGCAAATCGGAGTGATAGATTAGAATCTAGAGCCAACGGTAAGTTTTCTATGTTAAACCATTACTCCATTGAAAAACTGGTTACGTTTGCAATCGAAAGAAAAATGACTATAGTTGAAGAGGTAATGGCCCCTAAACTATGTTCTGGGATGAAAGTTACAGCTTCAGTGAAATCCGTTTGCAAATCGGAGTGATAGATTAGAATCTAGAGCCAACGGTAAGTTTTCTATGTTAAACCATTACTCCATTGAAAAACTGGTTACGTTTGCAATCGAAAGAAAAATGACTATAGTTGAAGAGGTAATGGCCCCTAAACTATGTTCTGGGATGAAAAATACAGCTTCAGTGAAATCTGTTTGCAAATCGGAGTGATAGATTAGAATCTAGAGCCAACGGTAAGTTTTCTATGTTAAACCATTACTCCATTGAAAAACTGGTTACGTTTGCAATCGAAAGAAAAATGACTATAGTTGAAGAGGTAATGGCCCCTAAACTATGTTCTGGGATGAAAGTTACAGCTTCAGTGAAATCCGTTTGCAAATCGGAGTGATAGATTAGAATCTAGAGCCAACGGTACGTTTTCTATGTTAAACCATTACACCATTGAAAAACTGGTTACGTTTGCAATCGAAAGAAAAATGACTATAGTTGAAGAGGTAATGGCCCCTAAACTATGTTCTGGGATGAAAGTTACAGCTTCAGTGAAATCCGTTTGCAAATCGGAGTGATAGATTAGAATCTAGAGCCAACGGTACGTTTTCTATGTTAAACCATTACACCATTGAAAAACTGGTTACGTCTGCAATCGAAAGAAAAATGACTATAGTTGAAGAGGTAATGGCCCCTAAACTATGTTCTGGGATGAAAGTTACAACTTCAGTGAAATCCGTTTGCAAATCGGAGTGATAGATTAGAATCTAGAGCCAACGGTACGTTTTCTATGTTAAACCATTACACCATTGAAAAACTGGTTACGTCTGCAATCGAAAGAAAAATGACTATAGTTGAAGAGGTAATGGCCCCTAAACTATGTTCTGGGATGAACGTTACAGCTTCAGTGAAATCCGTTTGCAAATCGGAGTGATAGATTAGAATCTAGAGCCAACGGTACGTTTTCTATGTTAAACCATTACACCATTGAAAAACTGGTTACGTTTGCAATCGAAAGAAAAATGACTATAGTTGAAGAGGTAATGGCCCCTAAACTATGTTCTGGGATGAAAAATACAGCTTCAGTGAAATCCGTTTGCAAATCGGAGTGATAGATTAGAATCTAGAGCCAACGGTGCGTTTTCTATGTTAAACCATTACACCATTGAAAAACTGGTTACGTTTGCAATCGAAAGAAAAATGACTATAGTTGAAGAGGTAATGGCCCCTAAACTATGTTCTGGGATGAAAAATACAGCTTCAGTGAAATCCGTTTGCAAATCGGAGTGATAGATTAGAATCTAGAGCCAACGGTACGTTTTCTATGTTAAACCATTACACCATTGAAAAACTGGTTACGTTTGCAATCGAAAGAAAAATGACTATAGTTGAAGAGGTAATGGCCCCTAAACTATGTTCTGGGATGAAAAATACAGCTTCAGTGAAATCCGTTTGCAAATCGGAGTGATAGATTAGAATCTAGAGCCAACGGTACGTTTTCTATGTTAAACCATTACACCATTGAAAAACTGGTTACGTTTGCAATCGAAAGAAAAATGACTATAGTTGAAGAGGTAATGGCCCCTAAACTATGTTCTGGGATGAAAGTTACAGCTTCAGTGAAATCCGTTTGCAAATCGGAGTGATAGATTAGAATCTAGAGCCAACGGTACGTTTTCTATGTTAAACCATTACACCATTGAAAAACTGGTTACGTCTGCAATCGAAAGAAAAATGACTATAGTTGAAGAGGTAATGGCCCCTAAACTATGTTCTGGGATGAAAGTTACAGCTTCAGTGAAATCCGTTTGCAAATCGGAGTGATAGATTAGAATCTAGAGCCAACGGTACGTTTTCTATGTTAAACCATTACACCATTGAAAAACTGGTTACGTCTGCAATCGAAAGAAAAATGACTATAGTTGAAGAGGTAATGGCCCCTAAACTATGTTCTGGGATGAAAGTTACAGCTTCAGTGAAATCCGTTTGCAAATCGGAGTGATAGATTAGAATCTAGAGCCAACGGTACGTTTTCTATGTTAAACCATTACACCATTGAAAAACTGGTTACGTCTGCAATCGAAAGAAAAATGACTATAGTTGAAGAGGTAATGGCCCCTAAACTATGTTCTGGGATGAAAGTTACAGCTTCAGTGAAATCCGTTTGCAAATCGGAGTGATAGATTAGAATCTAGAGCCAACGCTACGTTTTCTATGTTAAACCATTACACCATTGAAAAACTGGTTACGTTTGCAATCGAAAGAAAAATGACTATAGTTGAAGAGGTAATGGCCCCTAAACTATGTTCTGGGATGAAAAATACAGCTTCAGTGAAATCCGTTTGCAAATCGGAGTGATAGATTAGAATCTAGAGCCAACGGTACGTTTTCTATGTTAAACCATTACACCATTGAAAAACTGGTTACGTCTGCAATCGAAAGAAAAATGACTATAGTTGAAGAGGTAATGGCCCCTAAACTATGTTCTGGGATGAAAGTTACAGCTTCAGTGAAATCCGTTTGCAAATCGGAGTGATAGATTAGAATCTAGAGCCAACGGTACGTTTTCTATGTTAAACCATGACACCATTGAAAAACTGGTTACGTTTGCAAGCGAAAGAAAAATGACTATAGTTGAAGAGGTAATGGCCCCTAAACTATGTTCTGGGATGAAAGTTACAGCTTCAGTGAAATCCGTTTGCAAATCGGAGTGATAGATTAGAATCTAGAGCCAACGGTACGTTTTCTATGTTAAACCATTACACCATTGAAAAACTGGTTACGTCTGCAATCGAAAGAAAAATGACTATAGTTGAAGAGGTAATGGCCCCTAAACTATGTTCTGGGATGAAAGTTACAGCTTCAGTGAAATCCGTTTGCAAATCGGAGTGATAGATTAGAATCTAGAGTCAACGGTACGTTTTCTATGTTAAACCATTACACCATTGAAAAACTGGTTACGTCTGCAATCGAAAGAAAAATGACTATAGTTGAAGAGGTAATGGCCCCTAAACTATGTTCTGGGATGAAAGTTACAGTTTCAGTGAAATCCGTTTGCAAATCGGAGTGATAGATTAGAATCTAGAGCCAACGGTACGTTTTCTATGTTAAACCATTACACCATTGAAAAACTGGTTACGTTTGCAATCGAAAGAAAAATGACTATAGTTGAAGAGGTAATGGCCCCTAAACTATGTTCTGGGATGAAAAATACAGCTTCAGTGAAATCTGTTTGCAAATCGGAGTGATAGATTAGAATCTAGAGCCAACGGTAAGTTTTCTATGTTAAACCATTACTCCATTGAAAAACTGGTTACGTTTGCAATCGAAAGAAAAATGACTATAGTTGAAGAGGTAATGGCCCCTAAACTATGTTCTGGGATGAAAGTTACAGCTTCAGTGAAATCCGTTTGCAAATCGGAGTGATAGATTAGAATCTAGAGCCAACGGTAAGTTTTCTATGTTAAACCATTACTCCATTGAAAAACTGGTTACGTTTGCAATCGAAAGAAAAATGACTATAGTTGAAGAGGTAATGGCCCCTAAACTATGTTCTGGGATGAAAAATACAGCTTCAGTGAAATCTGTTTGCAAATCGGAGTGATAGATTAGAATCTAGAGCCAACGGTAAGTTTTCTATGTTAAACCATTACTCCATTGAAAAACTGGTTACGTTTGCAATCGAAAGAAAAATGACTATAGTTGAAGAGGTAATGGCCCCTAAACTATGTTCTGGGATGAAAGTTACAGCTTCAGTGAAATCCGTTTGCAAATCGGAGTGATAGATTAGAATCTAGAGCCAACGGTACGTTTTCTATGTTAAACCATTACACCATTGAAAAACTGGTTACGTTTGCAATCGAAAGAAAAATGACTATAGTTGAAGAGGTAATGGCCCCTAAACTATGTTCTGGGATGAAAGTTACAGCTTCAGTGAAATCCGTTTGCAAATCGGAGTGATAGATTAGAATCTAGAGCCAACGGTACGTTTTCTATGTTAAACCATTACACCATTGAAAAACTGGTTACGTCTGCAATCGAAAGAAAAATGACTATAGTTGAAGAGGTAATGGCCCCTAAACTATGTTCTGGGATGAAAGTTACAGCTTCAGTGAAATCCGTTTGCAAATCGGAGTGATAGATTAGAATCTAGAGCCAACGGTACGTTTTCTATGTTAAACCATTACACCATTGAAAAACTGGTTACGTCTGCAATCGAAAGAAAAATGACTATAGTTGAAGAGGTAATGGCCCCTAAACTATGTTCTGGGATGAAAGTTACAGCTTCAGTGAAATCCGTTTGCAAATCGGAGTGATAGATTAGAATCTAGAGCCAACGCTACGTTTTCTATGTTAAACCATTACACCATTGAAAAACTGGTTACGTTTGCAATCGAAAGAAAAATGACTATAGTTGAAGAGGTAATGGCCCCTAAACTATGTTCTGGGATGAAAAATACAGTTTCAGTGAAATCCGTTTGCAAATCGGAGTGATAGATTAGAATCTAGAGCCAACGGTGCGTTTTCTATGTTAAACCATTACACCATTGAAAAACTGGTTACGTTTGCAATCGAAAGAAAAATGACTATAGTTGAAGAGGTAATGGCCCCTAAACTATGTTCTGGGATGAAAGTTACAGCTTCAGTGAAATCCGTTTGCAAATCGGAGTGATAGATTAGAATCTAGAGCCAACGGTACGTTTTCTATGTTAAACCATTACACCATTGAAAAACTGGTTACGTTTGCAATCGAAAGAAAAATGACTATAGTTGAAGAGGTAATGGCCCCTAAACTATGTTCTGGGATGAAAGTTACAGCTTCAGTGAAATCCGTTTGCAAATCGGAGTGATAGATTAGAATCTAGAGCCAACGGTACGTTTTCTATGTTAAACCATTACACCATTGAAAAACTGGTTACGTCTGCAATCGAAAGAAAAATGACTATAGTTGAAGAGGTAATGGCCCCTAAACTATGTTCTGGGCTGAAAGTTACAGCTTCAGTGAAATCCGTTTGCAAATCGGAGTGATAGATTAGAATCTAGAGCCAACGGTACGTTTTCTATGTTAAACCATTACACCATTGAAAAACTGGTTACGTTTGCAATCGAAAGAAAAATAACTGGGAGTGCGCATGAGCGGCGCCACAGGACACATGCTGGCACTGTGAGCTCCGCATTACAGGCGTCCAAACAGCCGCTATAACGCACAGATCCGGACAGGACACATATCCACGGAAAGCTGAGGAACTAAGCTATGCAGCGGGCCCCCCTGGGATATCCAATAAGAAGCAGAACAAACTATATTCCCCTTCGTTCGCCACTCCGCTTTAACAGGAGGTTCAGCAAGATGGCCGCCACAGCCCAGCACCAGGAAGCAGGCCTCAGCCAGCCACAGACTACCGAAGAGCCTCTAGCAAGAAAAACACCGCCTGGCCCGGTGCTAGCAAGCCAGATCTCCCCTCGACCAGGTATGTCACCCGCAGAACTGTGGTCTACCCCCCCTAAACAAGACCTCGCCAGAATCCCCGCTGAAGCCAGTGACGCAGTTTCCCGCCAATGCGTACAATCAGCCGCATGGTCCCATAGCCCACGCGTAAATACCGCGATACCAGCTGACGCGAAGTACGCATTCTGCCCATACACAGGAATACGCATGGACGCATCATCTGCAGCACCCACCCAAAGCGTAGGCGTAACTTTGGACGCGTCAACCCCTATAGTAACACTGAACTCAAGCGTACCCTCAGACGCATCACACGCGACCTTGGCACATGGGTCAGATAACCCCACAGAACCAAGGCTGGATAATTCTGGAAGTGACCTTGGAGTACAAATAGGCGGAATGTCCGCAGAACAACTAATTGCCTCTATAACAAACGTGTTCAGAAAAGAACTCAAGGCTGAACTAAAACTGGCTGTCACAGAACTTTCTGACCGTATAGGGGATATTGGAGATAGGGTGACCACGCTTGAAAATCAAGCTGATGATCTCGTCCTGGTGACCAATGCTAACACTGCAACATTAGAAGTCCACGATGAGAGGCTGGACGTAGTAGAGGACAAATTATTATTTTGTGATTAATAAACACCCTTGAAATGAAAGAAAAATAACTATAGTTGAAGAGGTAATGGCCCCTAAACTATGTTCTGGGATGAAAAATACAGCTTCAGTGAAATCCGTTTGCAAATCGGAGTGATAGATTAGAATCTAGAGCCAACGGTACGTTTTCTATGTTAAACCATTACACCATTGAAAAACTGGTTACGTTTGCAATCGAAAGAAAAATGACTATAGTTGAAGAGGTAATGGCCCCTAAACTATGTTCTGGGATGAAAAATACAGCTTCAGTGAAATCCGTTTGCAAATCGGAGTGATAGATTAGAATCTAGAGCCAACGGTGCGTTTTCTATGTTAAACCATTACACCATTGAAAAACTGGTTACGTTTGCAATCGAAAGAAAAATGACTATAGTTGAAGAGGTAATGGCCCCTAAACTATTTTCTGGGATGAAAGTTACAGCTTCAGTGAAATCCGTTTGCAAATCGGAGTGATAGATTAGAATCTAGAGCCAACGGTACGTTTTCTATGTTAAACCATTACACCATTGAAAAACTGGTTACGTCTGCAATCGAAAGAAAAATGACTATAGTTGAAGAGGTAATGGCCCCTAAACTATGTTCTGGGATGAAAGTTACAGCTTCAGTGAAATCCGTTTGCAAATCGGAGTGATAGATTAGAATCTAGAGCCAACGGTACGTTTTCTATGTTAAACCATTACACCATTGAAAAACTGGTTACGTTTGCAATCGAAAGAAAAATGACTATAGTTGAAGAGGTAATGGCCCCTAAACTATGTTCTGGGATGAAAAATACAGCTTCAGTGAAATCCGTTTGCAAATCGGAGTGATAGATTAGAATCTAGAGCCAACGGTACGTTTTCTATGTTAAACCATTACACCATTGAAAAACTGGTTACGTTTGCAATTGAAAGAAAAATGACTATAGTTGAAGAGGTAATGGCCCCTAAACTATGTTCTGGGATGAAAAATACAGCTTCAGTGAAATCCGTTTGCAAATCGGAGTGATAGATTAGAATCTAGAGCCAACGGTAAGTTTTCTATGTTAAACCATTACACCATTGAAAAACTGGTTACGTTTGCAATCGAAAGAAAAATGACTATAGTTGAAGAGATAATGGCCCCTAAACTATGTTCTGGGATGAAAAATACAGCTTCAGTGAAATCCGTTTGCAAATCGGAGTGATAGATTAGAATCTAGAGCCAACGGTACGTTTTCTATGTTAAACCATTACACCATTGAAAAACTGGTTACGTTTGCAATCGAAAGAAAAATGACTATAGTTGAAGAGGTAATGGCCCCTAAACTATGTTCTGGGATGAAAAATACAGCTTCAGTGAAATCCGTTTGCAAATCGGAGTGATAGATTAGAATCTAGAGCCAACGGTACGTTTTCTATGTTAAACCATTACACCATTGAAAAACTGGTTACGTCTGCAATCGAAAGAAAAATGACTATAGTTGAAGAGGTAATGGCCCCTAAACTATGTTCTGGGATGAAAGTTACAGCATCAGTGAAATCCGTTTGCAAATCGGAGTGATAGATTAGAATCTAGAGCCAACGGTACGTTTTCTATGTTAAACCATTACACCATTGAAAAACTGGATACGTTTGCAATCGAAAGAAAAATGACTATAGTTGAAGAGGTAATGGCCCCTAAACTATGTTCTGGGATGAAAAATACAGCTTCAGTGAAATCCGTTTGCAAATCGGAGTGATAGATTAGAATCTAGAGCCAACGGTACGTTTTCTATGTTAAACCATTACACCATTGAAAAACTGGTTACGTCTGCAATCGAAAGAAAAATGACTATAGTTGAAGAGGTAATGGCCCCTAAACTATGTTCTGGGATGAAAGTTACAGCTTCAGTGAAATCCGTTTGCAAATCGGAGTGATAGATTAGAATCTAGAGCCAACGGTACGTTTTCTATGTTAAACCATGACACCATTGAAAAACTGGTTACGTTTGCAAGCGAAAGAAAAATGACTATAGTTGAAGAGGTAATGGCCCCTAAACTATGTTCTGGGATGAAAGTTACAGCTTCAGTGAAATCCGTTTGCAAATCGGAGTGATAGATTAGAATCTAGAGCCAACGGTACGTTTTCTATGTTAAACCATTACACCATTGAAAAACTGGTTACGTCTGCAATCGAAAGAAAAATGACTATAGTTGAAGAGGTAATGGCCCCTAAACTATGTTCTGGGATGAAAGTTACAGCTTCAGTGAAATCCGTTTGCAAATCGGAGTGATAGATTAGAATCTAGAGTCAACGGTACGTTTTCTATGTTAAACCATTACACCATTGAAAAACTGGTTACGTCTGCAATCGAAAGAAAAATGACTATAGTTGAAGAGGTAATGGCCCCTAAACTATGTTCTGGGATGAAAGTTACAGTTTCAGTGAAATCCGTTTGCAAATCGGAGTGATAGATTAGAATCTAGAGCCAACGGTACGTTTTCTATGTTAAACCATTACACCATTGAAAAACTGGTTACGTTTGCAATCGAAAGAAAAATGACTATAGTTGAAGAGGTAATGGCCCCTAAACTATGTTCTGGGATGAAAAATACAGCTTCAGTGAAATCTGTTTGCAAATCGGAGTGATAGATTAGAATCTAGAGCCAACGGTAAGTTTTCTATGTTAAACCATTACTCCATTGAAAAACTGGTTACGTTTGCAATCGAAAGAAAAATGACTATAGTTGAAGAGGTAATGGCCCCTAAACTATGTTCTGGGATGAAAGTTACAGCTTCAGTGAAATCCGTTTGCAAATCGGAGTGATAGATTAGAATCTAGAGCCAACGGTAAGTTTTCTATGTTAAACCATTACTCCATTGAAAAACTGGTTACGTTTGCAATCGAAAGAAAAATGACTATAGTTGAAGAGGTAATGGCCCCTAAACTATGTTCTGGGATGAAAAATACAGCTTCAGTGAAATCTGTTTGCAAATCGGAGTGATAGATTAGAATCTAGAGCCAACGGTAAGTTTTCTATGTTAAACCATTACTCCATTGAAAAACTGGTTACGTTTGCAATCGAAAGAAAAATGACTATAGTTGAAGAGGTAATGGCCCCTAAACTATGTTCTGGGATGAAAGTTACAGCTTCAGTGAAATCCGTTTGCAAATCGGAGTGATAGATTAGAATCTAGAGCCAACGGTACGTTTTCTATGTTAAACCATTACACCATTGAAAAACTGGTTACGTTTGCAATCGAAAGAAAAATGACTATAGTTGAAGAGGTAATGGCCCCTAAACTATGTTCTGGGATGAAAGTTACAGCTTCAGTGAAATCCGTTTGCAAATCGGAGTGATAGATTAGAATCTAGAGCCAACGGTACGTTTTCTATGTTAAACCATTACACCATTGAAAAACTGGTTACGTCTGCAATCGAAAGAAAAATGACTATAGTTGAAGAGGTAATGGCCCCTAAACTATGTTCTGGGATGAAAGTTACAGCTTCAGTGAAATCCGTTTGCAAATCGGAGTGATAGATTAGAATCTAGAGCCAACGGTACGTTTTCTATGTTAAACCATTACACCATTGAAAAACTGGTTACGTCTGCAATCGAAAGAAAAATGACTATAGTTGAAGAGGTAATGGCCCCTAAACTATGTTCTGGGATGAAAGTTACAGCTTCAGTGAAATCCGTTTGCAAATCGGAGTGATAGATTAGAATCTAGAGCCAACGCTACGTTTTCTATGTTAAACCATTACACCATTGAAAAACTGGTTACGTTTGCAATCGAAAGAAAAATGACTATAGTTGAAGAGGTAATGGCCCCTAAACTATGTTCTGGGATGAAAAATACAGTTTCAGTGAAATCCGTTTGCAAATCGGAGTGATAGATTAGAATCTAGAGCCAACGGTGCGTTTTCTATGTTAAACCATTACACCATTGAAAAACTGGTTACGTTTGCAATCGAAAGAAAAATGACTATAGTTGAAGAGGTAATGGCCCCTAAACTATGTTCTGGGATGAAAGTTACAGCTTCAGTGAAATCCGTTTGCAAATCGGAGTGATAGATTAGAATCTAGAGCCAACGGTACGTTTTCTATGTTAAACCATTACACCATTGAAAAACTGGTTACGTTTGCAATCGAAAGAAAAATGACTATAGTTGAAGAGGTAATGGCCCCTAAACTATGTTCTGGGATGAAAGTTACAGCTTCAGTGAAATCCGTTTGCAAATCGGAGTGATAGATTAGAATCTAGAGCCAACGGTACGTTTTCTATGTTAAACCATTACACCATTGAAAAACTGGTTACGTCTGCAATCGAAAGAAAAATGACTATAGTTGAAGAGGTAATGGCCCCTAAACTATGTTCTGGGCTGAAAGTTACAGCTTCAGTGAAATCCGTTTGCAAATCGGAGTGATAGATTAGAATCTAGAGCCAACGGTACGTTTTCTATGTTAAACCATTACACCATTGAAAAACTGGTTACGTTTGCAATCGAAAGAAAAATAACTGGGAGTGCGCATGAGCGGCGCCACAGGACACATGCTGGCACTGTGAGCTCCGCATTACAGGCGTCCAAACAGCCGCTATAACGCACAGATCCGGACAGGACACATATCCACGGAAAGCTGAGGAACTAAGCTATGCAGCGGGCCCCCCTGGGATATCCAATAAGAAGCAGAACAAACTATATTCCCCTTCGTTCGCCACTCCGCTTTAACAGGAGGTTCAGCAAGATGGCCGCCACAGCCCAGCACCAGGAAGCAGGCCTCAGCCAGCCACAGACTACCGAAGAGCCTCTAGCAAGAAAAACACCGCCTGGCCCGGTGCTAGCAAGCCAGATCTCCCCTCGACCAGGTATGTCACCCGCAGAACTGTGGTCTACCCCCCCTAAACAAGACCTCGCCAGAATCCCCGCTGAAGCCAGTGACGCAGTTTCCCGCCAATGCGTACAATCAGCCGCATGGTCCCATAGCCCACGCGTAAATACCGCGATACCAGCTGACGCGAAGTACGCATTCTGCCCATACACAGGAATACGCATGGACGCATCATCTGCAGCACCCACCCAAAGCGTAGGCGTAACTTTGGACGCGTCAACCCCTATAGTAACACTGAACTCAAGCGTACCCTCAGACGCATCACACGCGACCTTGGCACATGGGTCAGATAACCCCACAGAACCAAGGCTGGATAATTCTGGAAGTGACCTTGGAGTACAAATAGGCGGAATGTCCGCAGAACAACTAATTGCCTCTATAACAAACGTGTTCAGAAAAGAACTCAAGGCTGAACTAAAACTGGCTGTCACAGAACTTTCTGACCGTATAGGGGATATTGGAGATAGGGTGACCACGCTTGAAAATCAAGCTGATGATCTCGTCCTGGTGACCAATGCTAACACTGCAACATTAGAAGTCCACGATGAGAGGCTGGACGTAGTAGAGGACAAATTATTATTTTGTGATTAATAAACACCCTTGAAATGAAAGAAAAATAACTATAGTTGAAGAGGTAATGGCCCCTAAACTATGTTCTGGGATGAAAAATACAGCTTCAGTGAAATCCGTTTGCAAATCGGAGTGAT
This sequence comes from Hyperolius riggenbachi, assembly GCF_040937935.1. Taxonomy (NCBI): domain Eukaryota; kingdom Metazoa; phylum Chordata; class Amphibia; order Anura; family Hyperoliidae; genus Hyperolius; species Hyperolius riggenbachi. Next base: position 151,278,494 of record NC_090656.1, on the reverse strand, counting down.
AGATTAGAATCTAGAGCCAACGGTACGTTTTCTATGTTAAACCATTACACCATTGAAAAACTGGTTACGTTTGCAATCGAAAGAAAAATGACTATAGTTGAAGAGGTAATGGCCCCTAAACTATGTTCTGGGATGAAAAATACAGCTTCAGTGAAATCCGTTTGCAAATCGGAGTGATAGATTAGAATCTAGAGCCAACGGTGCGTTTTCTATGTTAAACCATTACACCATTGAAAAACTGGTTACGTTTGCAATCGAAAGAAAAATGACTATAGTTGAAGAGGTAATGGCCCCTAAACTATTTTCTGGGATGAAAGTTACAGCTTCAGTGAAATCCGTTTGCAAATCGGAGTGATAGATTAGAATCTAGAGCCAACGGTACGTTTTCTATGTTAAACCATTACACCATTGAAAAACTGGTTACGTCTGCAATCGAAAGAAAAATGACTATAGTTGAAGAGGTAATGGCCCCTAAACTATGTTCTGGGATGAAAGTTACAGCTTCAGTGAAATCCGTTTGCAAATCGGAGTGATAGATTAGAATCTAGAGCCAACGGTACGTTTTCTATGTTAAACCATTACACCATTGAAAAACTGGTTACGTTTGCAATCGAAAGAAAAATGACTATAGTTGAAGAGGTAATGGCCCCTAAACTATGTTCTGGGATGAAAAATACAGCTTCAGTGAAATCCGTTTGCAAATCGGAGTGATAGATTAGAATCTAGAGCCAACGGTACGTTTTCTATGTTAAACCATTACACCATTGAAAAACTGGTTACGTTTGCAATTGAAAGAAAAATGACTATAGTTGAAGAGGTAATGGCCCCTAAACTATGTTCTGGGATGAAAAATACAGCTTCAGTGAAATCCGTTTGCAAATCGGAGTGATAGATTAGAATCTAGAGCCAACGGTAAGTTTTCTATGTTAAACCATTACACCATTGAAAAACTGGTTACGTTTGCAATCGAAAGAAAAATGACTATAGTTGAAGAGATAATGGCCCCTAAACTATGTTCTGGGATGAAAAATACAGCTTCAGTGAAATCCGTTTGCAAATCGGAGTGATAGATTAGAATCTAGAGCCAACGGTACGTTTTCTATGTTAAACCATTACACCATTGAAAAACTGGTTACGTTTGCAATCGAAAGAAAAATGACTATAGTTGAAGAGGTAATGGCCCCTAAACTATGTTCTGGGATGAAAAATACAGCTTCAGTGAAATCCGTTTGCAAATCGGAGTGATAGATTAGAATCTAGAGCCAACGGTACGTTTTCTATGTTAAACCATTACACCATTGAAAAACTGGTTACGTCTGCAATCGAAAGAAAAATGACTATAGTTGAAGAGGTAATGGCCCCTAAACTATGTTCTGGGATGAAAGTTACAGCATCAGTGAAATCCGTTTGCAAATCGGAGTGATAGATTAGAATCTAGAGCCAACGGTACGTTTTCTATGTTAAACCATTACACCATTGAAAAACTGGATACGTTTGCATTCGAAAGAAAAATGACTATAGTTGAAGAGGTAATGGCCCCTAAACTATGTTCTGGGATGAAAGTTACAGCTTCAGTGAAATCCGTTTGCAAATCGGAGTGATAGATTAGAATCTAGAGCCAACGGTACGTTTTCTATGTTAAACCATTACACCATTGAAAAACTGGTTACGTCTGCAATCGAAAGAAAAATGACTATAGTTGAAGAGGTAATGGCCCCTAAACTATGTTCTGGGATGAAAGTTACAGCTTCAGTGAAATCCGTTTGCAAATCGGAGTGATAGATTAGAATCTAGAGCCAACGGTACGTTTTCTATGTTAAACCATTACACCATTGAAAAACTGGTTACGTTTGCAATCGAAAGAAAAATGACTATAGTTGAAGAGGTAATGGCCCCTAAACTATGTTCTGGGATGAAAAATACAGCTTCAGTGAAATCCGTTTGCAAATCGGAGTGATAGATTAGAATCTAGAGCCAACGGTACGTTTTCTATGTTAAACCATTACACCATTGAAAAACTGGTTACGTCTGCAATCGAAAGAAAAATGACTATAGTTGAAGAGGTAATGGCCCCTAAACTATGTTCTGGGATGAAAGTTACAGCATCAGTGAAATCCGTTTGCAAATCGGAGTGATAGATTAGAATCTAGAGCCAACGGTACGTTTTCTATGTTAAACCATTACACCATTGAAAAACTGGATACGTTTGCATTCGAAAGAAAAATGACTATAGTTGAAGAGGTAATGGCCCCTAAACTATGTTCTGGGATGAAAGTTACAGCTTCAGTGAAATCCGTTTGCAAATCGGAGTGATAGATTAGAATCTAGAGCCAACGGTACGTTTTCTATGTTAAACCATTACACCATTGAAAAACTGGTTACGTCTGCAATCGAAAGAAAAATGACTATAGTTGAAGAGGTAATGGCCCCTAAACTATGTTCTGGGATGAAAGTTACAGTTTCAGTGAAATCCGTTTGCAAATCAGAGTGATAGATTAGAATCTAGAGCCAACGGTAAGTTTTCTATGTTAAACCATTACACCATTGAAAAACTGGTTACGTTTGCAATCGAAAGAAAAATGACTATAGTTGAAGAGGTAATGGCCCCTAAACTATGTTCTGGGATGAAAGTTACAGTTTCAGTGAAATCCGTTTGCAAATCGGAGTGATAGATTAGAATCTAGAGCCAACGGTAAGTTTTCTATGTTAAACCATTACACCATTGAAAAACTGGTTACGTTTGCAATCGAAAGAAAAATGACTATAGTTGAAGAGGTAATGGCCCCTAAACTATGTTCTGGGATGAAAGTTACAGCTTCAGTGAAATCCATTTGCAAATCGGAGTGATAGATTAGAATCTAGAGCCAACGGTAAGTTTTCTATGTTAAACCATTACACCATTGAAAAACTGGTTACGTTTGCAATCGAAAGAAAAATGACGGGGGGCGCTAGTGAGGCGCTGCAGGGAGAAGACGTGTTCCCTGTGAGCTCCGCTTTCCGAGCCAGATTGCGACTTCCATAGGACACTGAGCGGGGCATGAGACCTATTGCCTGAAAGCACAGCACCTCAGCGATGCAAAGATCCCCAAGACAATACCCACTGAGAAGCCGTGACAGCGTGAGACCGCTCCTTTCACCGCTAAAGTCTGAGAGGAAACTTTCCAAAATGGCCGACCAGGCCCAGCATGGAGATCCGTCCACGCAGCTCTCTCCTCCTTCACCAATCCAGCGGGCCCAGCAGCCGGACCTTCATCAGTCACACAGCCTGGTACCATCTCCGCAGCCTCTTCTGCCTACAACGGGGACCCCTGGCCTGGCCATAACAGGTATGTCTGCGGAAGATCTCGTGGCCCTTATAAAACAAGTTTTCCGTACGGAACTCCGTGAAGCGGTATCTGAGCTCACGCAGCATATTGCGGAAATTGGCCATAGAGTTAGCACTCTTGAGTCTCAGGTTGACGAAGTAGTGGGGGCACTTAATGAAGACCGGGCCCTCCTGGACACCCACGATGAGCGCTTAGACGAGCATGAGGCGAAGTTAGAGGACTTAGAAAATAGGAGCAGGCGAGCTAATATACGCATTAGGGGATTGCCTGAGTCCTCCACTGATCTTGACACAGTTGCGAATTCGCTTTTTAATGCGATATTGCCACCTGAGGATGCACCTGCCAGGAAAATTATCCGCATACACCGTGCAATGGCTAGGCCCCGCAATCCGGATTTACCGAGAGACATAATAGCTAAGCTCTCTACGGAAGATCTTAGGGATAAAATACTCTTAGCGGCCCGCGACATGGATCAGTTACCAGGAGTACCCTCATCAGTTCAGCTGTATGCAGACTTGGCCCCTGTCACTATTGCGAAAAGAAGGAGTATGAGGCCCTACACGCAAGCTCTCCAAAAGAAGGCCATAAGATACAAATGGGGGTTCCCGTTTCTCCTATCCTTTAAGGTGGGGGGTAAGATTTACAATTGTAAGTTACCAAAGGAAGCGGCGGCTGCTTTAGATGAGCTGGATATACCTTACGTGCTGCCTCCCCCCTTGAAACAACCGCCCCTGGAACAGAGATCCCAGAGACCGGCCAAAGAATGGAACATTGCAAGAGGATCGCGGTTCCGATCAAAGGTTCGTGCCAACGAATCGTCTCCAACTTGAGGGATCATTCCGCTGAGGAAGAATTACACAGCATACTGATCGCTTCTAAGTTACTAGTTTCATTCTCTGCTCTACTTATGGGCCACTTTATGATGCTGGACCCACTGAAGTATAGACAGTCATCTGCTTGCTCTTGGGATCTGCTTCAGGAACTCACTGCGAGCAATAGCCCCTTTATGATGTTGGGCCTACACTATGACTATATGATCATCTTTGTTTAGTGGCCCATGAGTGGTGTGGGGCCTTGGAAGTGTTTTCTAATAGCTATTATTCTCTTGATAATTTGTCTCCTACATTTGTTCTTCTTTTTAGCAGAGGGAGCCCCTTTATGATGTTGGGCCTACCCTCCTATTAAGGGTGGAGTAATTTTTCTTTTTCTTCTATTTTTGTTCTTGAACTTATTTCATCAGACTATGGTATCAGTGAGGGCGAAAGCCTCCATATGGTTTAAACGAGTTTACTGGGTTTAATCCCTGTGACTAATTTCCTTTATTATTGTGGGTGAAAGTTTTGGGTTGACACGTTATTCCTATATAGCTCGTTAAATAATGTGCTGTTACTTAGCTTAGATTTTGTGCTTCTCTATACGCACCATATGTTATTTTCATGGTAAGAGCCTTTCATGGAGGCAAATTTAGCAGGCCTGGCATGATGTAACATGTCATTTTTTATTATGCCCCTAGCTCAGTCCTTCTGTAGCGAATTATTAGAGAGTCCTAAGTCTGGCTGTGGAAATTCCTGTTGCCCCCTAGTAAAAATGCCAGTTGGAGAGCCTACTTTTTTGTGGGCTCTCTTTCTTGCATTGTCCCTGCACCATTGTGCAGTTTGCCCATTCAAGTGTTTATTGTTGTGTTATAAGAATTTCCTGGACCCACCTGGTGAGAGGGGTCCCCAATATGTTTTTTCAGTATCATCTCCCTTATTATGTAGAAAACTCAGGAAAAGTACTACTAACCCAACCACTAGGTTTGAAAAAGTATTAGATAAAATCCAGAAAAAATGGCTGCAAGATCTTACAACGTAATTACTCACAATGTCAGGGGGTTCAATTCTCCGCAAAAGAGAAGTAAGGCATTTTCCTTTTATGCTAAGTCTATGCCGGATATTCTTGGTATACAGGAAACACATTTCACCAACAAGTCTTGTCCAAAGCTCTTTCATAAAAATTACAATCGTGTGTTCATGTCCAATTATAACAAAAAACAAAGGGGGGTGGCCACTTTCTTATCCAATAACTTCCCCTTTGAAGAAATATCCCATATATCTGATAATCAGGGTACTTATAATATTCTTTTGGGGAACTTCCAAAATGGGGTTTTGTGTATTGTGAATATGTATGCTCCCCCGAATTTAGTAACTGCTACTATAAACAAAATTGCTGAGATCCTATTAACTTTAAAATATGAGTCATTGTTGTGGTTGGGTGACTTCAACTTAGCCCCCAATGACTCAATGGACAGAACAATTCCAACTCGCCCGTCTGAGGCAAAGAAAACAAAGGATTTCTTTGATAATATTCTCAAACTATACTCATTGGTGGATTCCTGGCGGGAGCACAATGGGGGGAAGAGAGGCTTCTCTTTTTATTCACCTTCACACAATTCTTATTCTAGAATTGATTTGATCCTTGTCTCCTCCTGTTGTGTTTCTGACATGGCTTACTCCAGACATTTGTTGTGTTCATGGTCGGACCATGACCCGGTGCTAACAGTAATGACTTCCCTGCTTCCAAAGACCCAGAGGGCCCCATGGAGGCTGAATGAGACCCTCTTGCACAACCCGGAAGTATGTGGAGAAATAGATGAGGCATTGGATAACTATTTCAGGGAAAATACCACACCAGAGGTCTCCCCAGCTATTTGCTGGATGGCCCACAAATCAGTTATCAGAGGACATTTCATTAAGATTGCCTCTAAGCGCAAAAGGGAAAGAGGCATTGCTGTCTCAAATTTAGAGCATAAAATAGCCACTCTACATTGTATCAATCAGACTCGACCCTCGAGATATCTGGGCAAACAAATTTACGACTTGAACACCCAATTAGAGACTATTTTGAACGCTGAATGTGAAAAAGCCCTTAGCTGGACAAATGCCAAAGCGTACGACCAATTAAACAAGCCTAATAGGTGGTTAGCACATAAATTAAGAGCACAACAATCAGTAAATAAAATATTAAGAATCAGGGATGCAAAGGGGAAAGTTACTTCTAACCCGACCAAAATTTATGAAACCTTTTTAGATTATTATAAGCAGCTGTACAAGGACGATGACCCAGGGAGAGCCTCAGCGGAAAAAGATTCATTTTTAGCACATTCCTTGCATAAAACTTTGTCCCCCATCACTCTTACGCAATTGAATCAAACTATCACATCAGAAGAATTAAGAGAGGCTATTAAAAAAACCAAGAATGCGAAATCCCCAGGCCCTGATGGTCTAACTGCATTGTACTATAAGAAATTTGAGCATACGCTAACACCTCACTTACTAAAATTCTTTAATACAATACTCAAGGGTCATCAACCTCCCCCAGAATTCTTAGCATCACTAATAGTTGTCATCCCAAAACCCCAACGTGATCCCCTTTTAACAAAGAATTATCGACCTATATCATTGCTTGGGGTGGATTATAAATTATTTACGGCTATTTTGGCAGCTAGGCTTAATAAAATTTTACCTGCTCTGGTCCATAGGGACCAAGTAGGGTTTATTCCCTTTAGGCAAGCCTCGGACAATGTGCGAAAGATAGTGGACATTCAGCATTATGCTAGCAGGTCTTCTTCATGTCTGGCCATTTTGGCCTTGGACATGGAGAAGGCCTTTGATCTTATTAAATGGCCCTATATGACTTCGGTGCTGAGGAAATATGGCTTCACTGGACCTTTTTTGAATGCAATAAAAGTGCTATACTCACTACCCACTGCCTCCCTTAAAATGCCAGCAGTCAATAGGGTGTCATTCTCAATCCAAAGGGGAACTAGGCAGGGGTGCCCCCTCTCGCCGGCGATTTTCGCCTTAATGATAGAACCCCTTGCCGAAATGATAAGAAGAACCCCTGAGATCTCGGGTATAACTATAGGGGGGAGGGAGTATAAATTGTCATTGTTTGCTGATGACATACTGCTGACCCTGTCTTCCCCACAGTCCTCTATTCCGGCTCTACTGAAGCTTATTGAGAACTTCTCCCTTTTCTCGGGCCTTAGGCTAAATTTGGATAAGTCCGAGCTTATGGTGTCCAATACCAATATTAAAGAAGGGCAGAGACTAGCCACTTCTTTAGGATTGCAATACCAGCCCAGGTATATTAAGTACCTGGGTATAAATTTAACGATAGACCCAGCAAAATTGTATGATCAAAATTACCCGGCTATGATTAGAAAATTGTCTAACGATTTAGATATATGGAATGCTTATCCGATATCCCTCTTGGGAAGGGTCACTGCTGTCAGGATGACTCTCCTACCACGTATTTTATATTTATTTCGAGTCTTGCCTATTCCAGTTGGGAAGGGCACTCTGGGAAGACTTCAGAAGCAGATTCAGCAATTCATTTGGCGTAAACGTAAAGCTCGTATTAAGTATTCTACCCTTGCTAGACCTCGGGATATGGGGGGCCTTAATGCTCCACTCCTCGTAAATTATTATTTTGCTGCCCAAGTGTCCCAACTTGCTACAGTAAATTCAAAAACTAATACCCCTATTTGGGTAGAAATAGAGTCGGAGCTCTTGGGTCCTTCAACTTTACCGGGATTAATGTGGTCCAAGTCAATTCACACGAATCATATTAGGAAAAAGTCACCGCTAGCTGCTCACTCTTTGGGTATCTGGTCTAGGCTTAGATATACACATGCCTTACAGTCCCCTGTCTCCTGCATGACAAATCTGTTTGGTAATCCTGACTTTCCTCAAGGCCTCAATAAGCATAAATTCAAATGGTGGATTACCAGAGGCTACGTTACAGTGGGCAAATTTATGTCCCACTTTAAGCTTCCCTCTCCCCTGCAATTTGGTAGGGAGAATAATGTCCCATTGGAGGAATTAGAAAATATGGCTCTGATCTTTGCTTACCTTCAGAACCTAGACAAGAGAGGTGAAGTATTAATTTACACATCCTTTGAGGTAAAATGCAAAAATCAAGATATGCAAACAGGGCTCTTATCTGACTTATATATAACCTTATGCCAAACTAACACCACTCCCAAGCTTAAGGTTCAGGATGATTGGGAGCGAGACTCTAACATTTTTCTTTCTGAGGCCAGATGGGCCCACTGCAGTGCGACTCTTACGAGAGGTTCACTATTTTTCTCATCCATTGAAACCTCTATCAAATTATACCACAGAATCTATTTTACTCCATCTAGACTTCATCGCATTTATTCAGATGCTTCTGACCTTTGCTTTAGAAATTGCCACCAAAGAGGGGACTTATGGCATATTTGGTGGGACTGCCCATCTGTGAGGATTTATTGGAAAGCAATATGGACCAAGATTTCATTGATGTTAGGTAAAAATCTATCTCCAGACCCGTCAGTCTCCTTGCTAGGAAATAGGCCCAAATCTGTGTTATACTCTACACATAAACTTATTCAATTTATTATGGCACAGGCGAAGAGGCATTTAGCTTCTCATTGGAAGCAACCTCTCCTATCTGTGGATGATATGTTTAGAGATTTAAATAAAACAATGTTGTCAGAACATATTAGAGCAAAGGTATTTGATAGGCTAGAAAATTTCTTCAAGATATGGGATCCATGGATTTCATACCAAGATAATTTGGGTCTGAGGTATACTCTCCACACGTTTTGATTTCCCCTGACAGATCTGTGCCAGATCTCGCTATTTTACAAGCAGCCTAGATGGGATGTAGACTTCCTGGATTGTATTAGGCAATATTGGTGGTACTTTATGTTCTTAAAGATTGTCTCTCACCGTTTCCTTTTCCCTCCCTTTTCTCCTTGTTTTTCCTTTTCTTTCCCAGGGGACTGATCCATCGGCATGATGTGGCATAACCACCCATGGATCGTCCTTGACCCTGTTCTATTTCCTTTTTCCCAACCCTTCTATCCTGAAATTTTCCCATCCCTCTTTCCTTCTCCCCTTTCCTCCTTCACAAAGAAGTCAATGTTAAGAAGGTGATGTCTTCAAACATTTGTATAGATATCTTATTATGACTATATAACCCTGTAATTTGAATTTTTTGTTGATGCTTTATGAGCGTGACCCCATGTGTGGGGATATTATGTATATTCATCTGTATTCATGTTGGCTTTACTCAATAAAAACCCTTGAAACGAAAGAAAAATGACTATAGTTGAAGAGGTAATGGCCCCTAAACTATGTTCTGGGATGAAAAATACAGCTTCAGTGAAATCCGTTTGCAAATCGGAGTGATAGATTAGAATCTAGAGCCAACGGTAAGTTTTCTATGTTAAACCATTACACCATTGAAAAACTGGTTACGTTTGCAATTGAAAGAAAAATGACTATAGTTGAAGAAGTAATGGCCCCTAAACTATGTTCTAGGATGAAAGTTACAGCTTCAGTGAAATCCGTTTGCAAATCGGAGTGATAGATTAGAATCTAGAGCCAACGGTAAGTTTTCTATGTTAAACCATTACACCATTGAAAAACTGGTTACGTTTGCAATCGAAAGAAAAATGACTATAGTTGAAGAGGTAATGGCCCCTAAACTATGTTCTGGGATGAAAGTTACAGCTTCAGTGAAATCCGTTTGCAAATCGGAGTGATAGATTAGAATCTAGAGCCAACGGTACGTTTTCTATGTTAAACCATTACACCGTTGAAAAACTGGTTACGTCTGCAATCGAAAGAAAAATGACTATAGTTGAAGAGGTAATGGCCCCTAAACTATGTTCTGTGATGAAAGTTACAGCTTCAGTGAAATCTGTTTGCAAATCGGAGTGATAGATTAGAATCTAGAGCCAACGGTACGTTTTCTATGTTAAACCATTACACCATTGAAAAACTGGTTACGTTTGCAATCGAAAGAAAAATGACTATAGTTGAAGAGGTAATGGCCCCTAAACTATGTTCTGGGATGAAAAATACAGCTTCAGTGAAATCCGTTTGCAAATCGGAGTGATAGATTAGAATCTAGAGCCAACGGTAAGTTTTCTATGTTAAACCATTACACCATTGAAAAACTGGTTACGTTTGCAATCGAAAGAAAAATGACTATAGTTGAAGAGGTAATGGCCCCTAAACTATGTTCTGGGATGAAAAATACAGCTTCAGTAAAATCCGTTTGCAAATCGGAGTGATAGATTAGAATCTAGAGCCAACGGTACGTTTTCTATGTTAAACCATTACACCATTGAAAAACTGGTTACGTTTGCAATCGAAAGAAAAATGACTATAGTTGAAGAGGTAATGGCCCCTAAACTATGTTCTGGGATGAAAAATACAGCTTCAGTGAAATCCGTTTGCAAATCGGAGTGATAGATTAGAATCTAGAGCCAACGGTAAGTTTTCTATGTTAAACCATTACACCATTGAAAAACTGGTTACGTTTGCAATCGAAAGAAAAATGACTATAGTTGAAGAGGTAATGGCCCCTAAACTATGTTCTGGGATGAAAGTTACAGCTTCAGTGAAATCTGTTTGCAAATCGGAGTGATAGATTAGAATCTAGAGCCAACGGTACGTTTTCTATGTTAAACCATTACACCATTGAAAAACTGGTTACGTTTGCAATCGAAAGAAAAATGACTATAGTTGAAGAGGTAATGGCCCCTAAACTATGTTCTGGGATGAAAAATACAGCTTCAGTGAAATCCGTTTGCAAATCGGAGTGATAGATTAGAATCTAGAGCCAACGGTACGTTTTCTATGTTAAACCATTACACCATTGAAAAACTGGTTACGTCTGCAATCGAAAGAAAAATGACTATAGTTGAAGAGGTAATGGCCCCTAAACTATGTTCTGGGATGAAAGTTACAGCTTCAGTGAAATCCGTTTGCAAATCGGAGTGATAGATTAGAATCTAGAGCCAACGGTACGTTTTCTATGTTAAACCATTACACCATTGAAAAACTGGTTACGTTTGCAATCGAAAGAAAAATGACTATAGTTGAAGAGGTAATGGCCCCTAAACTATGTTCTGGGATGAAAGTTACAGCTTCAGTGAAATCCGTTTGCAAATCGGAGTGATAGATTAGAATCTAGAGCCAACGGTACGTTTTCTATGTTAAACCATTACACCATTGAAAAACTGGTTACGTTTGCAATCGAAAGAAAAATGACTATAGTTGAAGAGGTAATGGCCCCTAAACTATGTTCTGGGATGAAAGTTACAGCTTCAGTGAAATCCGTTTGCAAATCGGAGTGATAGATTAGAATCTAGAGCCAACGGTACGTTTTCTATGTTAAACCATTACACCATTGAAAAACTGGTTACGTCTGCAATCGAAAGAAAAATGACTATAGTTGAAGAGGTAATGGCCCCTAAACTATGTTCTGGGATGAAAGTTACAGCTTCAGTGAAATCCGTTTGCAAATCGGAGTGATAGATTAGAATCTAGAGCCAACGGTACGTTTTCTATGTTAAACCATTACACCATTGAAAAACTGGTTACGTCTGCAATCGAAAGAAAAATGACTATAGTTGAAGAGGTAATGGCCCCTAAACTATGTTCTGGGATGAAAGTTACAGCTTCAGTGAAATCCGTTTGCAAATCGGAGTGATAGATTAGAATCTAGAGCCAACGCTACGTTTTCTATGTTAAACCATTACACCATTGAAAAACTGGTTACGTTTGCAATCGAAAGAAAAATGACTATAGTTGAAGAGGTAATGGCCCCTAAACTATGTTCTGGGATGAAAAATACAGTTTCAGTGAAATCCGTTTGCAAATCGGAGTGATAGATTAGAATCTAGAGCCAACGGTGCGTTTTCTATGTTAAACCATTACACCATTGAAAAACTGGTTACGTTTGCAATCGAAAGAAAAATGACTATAGTTGAAGAGGTAATGGCCCCTAAACTATGTTCTGGGATGAAAGTTACAGCTTCAGTGAAATCCGTTTGCAAATCGGAGTGATAGATTAGAATCTAGAGCCAACGGTACGTTTTCTATGTTAAACCATTACACCATTGAAAAACTGGTTACGTTTGCAATCGAAAGAAAAATGACTATAGTTGAAGAGGTAATGGCCCCTAAACTATGTTCTGGGATGAAAGTTACAGCTTCAGTGAAATCCGTTTGCAAATCGGAGTGATAGATTAGAATCTAGAGCCAACGGTAAGTTTTCTATGTTAAACCATTACACCATTGAAAAACTGGTTACGTCTGCAATCGAAAGAAAAATGACTATAGTTGAAGAGGTAATGGCCCCTAAACTATGTTCTGGGATGAAAGTTACAGCTTCAGTGAAATCCGTTTGCAAATCGGAGTGATAGATTAGAATCTAGAGCCAACGGTACGTTTTCTATGTTAAACCATTACACCATTGAAAAACTGGTTACGTTTGCAATCGAAAGAAAAATAACTGGGAGTGCGCATGAGCGGCGCCACAGGACACATGCTGGCACTGTGAGCTCCGCATTACAGGCGTCCAAACAGCCGCTATAACGCACAGATCCGGACAGGACACATATCCACGGAAAGCTGAGGAACTAAGCTATGCAGCGGGCCCCCCTGGGATATCCAATAAGAAGCAGAACAAACTATATTCCCCTTCGTTCGCCACTCCGCTTTAACAGGAGGTTCAGCAAGATGGCCGCCACAGCCCAGCACCAGGAAGCAGGCCTCAGCCAGCCACAGACTACCGAAGAGCCTCTAGCAAGAAAAACACCGCCTGGCCCGGTGCTAGCAAGCCAGATCTCCCCTCGACCAGGTATGTCACCCGCAGAACTGTGGTCTACCCCCCCTAAACAAGACCTCGCCAGAATCCCCGCTGAAGCCAGTGACGCAGTTTCCCGCCAATGCGTACAATCAGCCGCATGGTCCCATAGCCCACGCGTAAATACCGCGATACCAGCTGACGCGAAGTACGCATTCTGCCCATACACAGGAATACGCTTGGACGCATCATCTGCAGCACCCACCCAAAGCGTAGGCGTAACTTTGGACGCGTCAACCCCTATAGTAACACTGAACTCAAGCGTACCCTCAGACGCATCACACGCGACCTTGGCACATGGGTCAGATAACCCCACAGAACCAAGGCTGGATAATTCTGGAAGTGACCTTGGAGTACAAATAGGCGGAATGTCCGCAGAACAACTAATTGCCTCTATAACAAACGTGTTCAGAAAAGAACTCAAGGCTGAACTAAAACTGGCTGTCACAGAACTTTCTGACCGTATAGGGGATATTGGAGATAGGGTGACCACGCTTGAAAATCAAGCTCATGATCTCGTCCTGGTGACCAATGCTAACACTGCAACATTAGAAGTCCACGATGAGAGGCTGGACGTAGTAGAGGACAAATTATTATTTTGTGATTAATAAACACCCTTGAAATGAAAGAAAAATAACTATAGTTGAAGAGGTAATGGCCCCTAAACTATGTTCTGGGATGAAAAATACAGCTTCAGTGAAATCCGTTTGCAAATCGGAGTGATAGATTAGAATCTAGAGCCAACGGTACGTTTTCTATGTTAAACCATTACACCATTGAAAAACTGGTTACGTTTGCAATCGAAAGAAAAATGACTATAGTTGAAGAGGTAATGGCCCCTAAACTATGTTCTGGGATGAAAAATACAGCTTCAGTGAAATCCGTTTGCAAATCGGAGTGATAGATTAGAATCTAGAGCCAACGGTGCGTTTTCTATGTTAAACCATTACACCATTGAAAAACTGGTTACGTTTGCAATCGAAAGAAAAATGACTATAGTTGAAGAGGTAATGGCCCCTAAACTATGTTCTGGGATGAAAAATACAGCTTCAGTGAAATCCGTTTGCAAATCGGAGTGATAGATTAGAATCTAGAGCCAACGGTAAGTTTTCTATGTTAAACCATTACACCATTGAAAAACTGGTTACGTTTGCAATCGAAAGAAAAATGACTATAGTTGAAGAGGTAATGGCCCCTAAACTATGTTCTGGGATGAAAGTTACAGCTTCAGTGAAATCTGTTTGCAAATCGGAGTGATAGATTAGAATCTAGAGCCAACGGTACGTTTTCTATGTTAAACCATTACACCATTGAAAAACTGGTTACGTTTGCAATCGAAAGAAAAATGACTATAGTTGAAGAGGTAATGGCCCCTAAACTATGTTCTGGGATGAAAAGTACAGCTTCAGTGAAATCCGTTTGCAAATCGGAGTGATAGATTAGAATCTAGAGCCAACGGTACGTTTTCTATGTTAAACCATTACACCATTGAAAAACTGGTTACGTCTGCAATCGAAAGAAAAATGACTATAGTTGAAGAGGTAATGGCCCCTAAACTATGTTCTGGGATGAAAGTTACAGCTTCAGTGAAATCCGTTTGCAAATCGGAGTGATAGATTAGAATCTAGAGCCAACGGTACGTTTTCTATGTTAAACCATTACACCATTGAAAAACTGGTTACGTTTGCAATCGAAAGAAAAATGACTATAGTTGAAGAGGTAATGGCCCCTAAACTATGTTCTGGGATGAAAAATACAGCTTCAGTGAAATCCGTTTGCAAATCGGAGTGATAGATTAGAATCTAGAGCCAACGGTACGTTTTCTATGTTAAACCATTACACCATTGAAAAACTGGTTACGTTTGCAATCGAAAGAAAAATGACTATAGTTGAAGAGGTAATGGCCCCTAAACTATGTCCTGGGATGAAATTTACAGCTTCAGTGAAATCCGTTTGCAAATCGGAGTGATAGATTAGAATCTAGAGCCAACGGTACGTTTTCTATGTTAAACCATTACACCATTGAAAAACTGGTTACGTCTGCAATCGAAAGAAAAATGACTATAGTTGAAGAGGTAATGGCCCCTAAACTATGTTCTGGGATGAAAGTTACAGCTTCAGTGAAATCCGTTTGCAAATCGGAGTGATAGATTAGAATCTAGAGCCAACGGTACGTTTTCTATGTTAAACCATTACACCATTGAAAAACTGGTTACGTCTGCAATCGAAAGAAAAATGACTATAGTTGAAGAGGTAATGGCCCCTAAACTATGTTCTGGGATGAAAGTTACAGTTTCAGTGAAATCCGTTTGCAAATCGGAGTGATAGATTAAAATCTAGAGCCAACGGTAAGTTTTCTATGTTAAACCATTACACCATTGAAAAACTGGTTACGTTTGCAATCGAAAGAAAAATGACTATAGTTGAAGAGGTAATGGCCCCTAAACTATGTTCTGGGATGAAAGTTACAGCTTCAGTGAAATCCGTTTGCAAATCGGAGTGATAGATTAGAATCTAGAGCCAACGGTACGTTTTCTATGTTAAACCATTACACCATTGAAAAACTGGTTACGTCTGCAATCGAAAGAAAAATGACTATAGTTGAAGAGGTAATGGCCCCTAAACTATGTTCTGGGATGAAAGTTACAGTTTCAGTGAAATCCGTTTGCAAATCGGAGTGATAGATTAGAATCTAGAGCCAACGGTAAGTTTTCTATGTTAAACCATTACACCATTGAAAAACTGGTTACGTTTGCAATCGAAAGAAAAATGACTATAGTTGAAGAGGTAATGGCCCCTAAACTATGTTCTGGGATGAAAGTTACAGTTTCAGTGAAATCCGTTTGCAAATCGGAGTGATAGATTAGAATCTAGAGCCAACGGTACGTTTTCTATGTTAAACCATTACACCATTGAAAAACTGGTTACGTTTGCAATCGAAAGAAAAATGACTATAGTTGAAGAGGTAATGGCCCCTAAACTATGTTCTGGGATGAAAGTTACAGCTTCAGTGAAATCCATTTGCAAATCGGAGTGATAGATTAGAATCTAGAGCCAACGGTAAGTTTTCTATGTTAAACCATTACACCATTGAAAAACTGGTTACGTTTGCAATCGAAAGAAAAATGACTATAGTTGAAGAGGTAATGGCCCCTAAACTATTTTCTGGGATGAAAGTTACAGCTTCAGTGAAATCCGTTTGCAAATCGGAGTGATAGATTAGAATCTAGAGCCAACGGTACGTTTTCTATGTTAAACCATTACACCATTGAAAAACTGGTTACGTCTGCAATCGAAAGAAAAATGACTATAGTTGAAGAGGTAATGGCCCCTAAACTATGTTCTGGGATGAAAGTTACAGCTTCAGTGAAATCCGTTTGCAAATCGGAGTGATAGATTAGAATCTAGAGCCAACGGTACGTTTTCTATGTTAAACCATTACACCATTGAAAAACTGGTTACGTTTGCAATCGAAAGAAAAATGACTATAGTTGAAGAGGTAATGGCCCCTAAACTATGTTCTGGGATGAAAAATACAGCTTCAGTGAAATCCGTTTGCAAATCGGAGTGATAGATTAGAATCTAGAGCCAACGGTACGTTTTCTATGTTAAACCATTACACCATTGAAAAACTGGTTACGTTTGCAATTGAAAGAAAAATGACTATAGTTGAAGAGGTAATGGCCCCTAAACTATGTTCTGGGATGAAAAATACAGCTTCAGTGAAATCCGTTTGCAAATCGGAGTGATAGATTAGAATCTAGAGCCAACGGTAAGTTTTCTATGTTAAACCATTACACCATTGAAAAACTGGTTACGTTTGCAATCGAAAGAAAAATGACTATAGTTGAAGAGATAATGGCCCCTAAACTATGTTCTGGGATGAAAAATACAGCTTCAGTGAAATCCGTTTGCAAATCGGAGTGATAGATTAGAATCTAGAGCCAACGGTACGTTTTCTATGTTAAACCATTACACCATTGAAAAACTGGTTACGTTTGCAATCGAAAGAAAAATGACTATAGTTGAAGAGGTAATGGCCCCTAAACTATGTTCTGGGATGAAAAATACAGCTTCAGTGAAATCCGTTTGCAAATCGGAGTGATAGATTAGAATCTAGAGCCAACGGTACGTTTTCTATGTTAAACCATTACACCATTGAAAAACTGGTTACGTTTGCAATCGAAAGAAAAATGACTATAGTTGAAGAGGTAATGGCCCCTAAACTATTTTCTGGGATGAAAGTTACAGCTTCAGTGAAATCCGTTTGCAAATCGGAGTGATAGATTAGAATCTAGAGCCAACGGTACGTTTTCTATGTTAAACCATTACACCATTGAAAAACTGGTTACGTCTGCAATCGAAAGAAAAATGACTATAGTTGAAGAGGTAATGGCCCCTAAACTATGTTCTGGGATGAAAGTTACAGCTTCAGTGAAATCCGTTTGCAAATCGGAGTGATAGATTAGAATCTAGAGCCAACGGTACGTTTTCTATGTTAAACCATTACACCATTGAAAAACTGGTTACGTTTGCAATCGAAAGAAAAATGACTATAGTTGAAGAGGTAATGGCCCCTAAACTATGTTCTGGGATGAAAAATACAGCTTCAGTGAAATCCGTTTGCAAATCGGAGTGATAGATTAGAATCTAGAGCCAACGGTACGTTTTCTATGTTAAACCATTACACCATTGAAAAACTGGTTACGTTTGCAATTGAAAGAAAAATGACTATAGTTGAAGAGGTAATGGCCCCTAAACTATGTTCTGGGATGAAAAATACAGCTTCAGTGAAATCCGTTTGCAAATCGGAGTGATAGATTAGAATCTAGAGCCAACGGTAAGTTTTCTATGTTAAACCATTACACCATTGAAAAACTGGTTACGTTTGCAATCGAAAGAAAAATGACTATAGTTGAAGAGATAATGGCCCCTAAACTATGTTCTGGGATGAAAAATACAGCTTCAGTGAAATCCGTTTGCAAATCGGAGTGATAGATTAGAATCTAGAGCCAACGGTACGTTTTCTATGTTAAACCATTACACCATTGAAAAACTGGTTACGTTTGCAATCGAAAGAAAAATGACTATAGTTGAAGAGGTAATGGCCCCTAAACTATGTTCTGGGATGAAAAATACAGCTTCAGTGAAATCCGTTTGCAAATCGGAGTGATAGATTAGAATCTAGAGCCAACGGTACGTTTTCTATGTTAAACCATTACACCATTGAAAAACTGGTTACGTCTGCAATCGAAAGAAAAATGACTATAGTTGAAGAGGTAATGGCCCCTAAACTATGTTCTGGGATGAAAGTTACAGCATCAGTGAAATCCGTTTGCAAATCGGAGTGATAGATTAGAATCTAGAGCCAACGGTACGTTTTCTATGTTAAACCATTACACCATTGAAAAACTGGATACGTTTGCATTCGAAAGAAAAATGACTATAGTTGAAGAGGTAATGGCCCCTAAACTATGTTCTGGGATGAAAGTTACAGCTTCAGTGAAATCCGTTTGCAAATCGGAGTGATAGATTAGAATCTAGAGCCAACGGTACGTTTTCTATGTTAAACCATTACACCATTGAAAAACTGGTTACGTCTGCAATCGAAAGAAAAATGACTATAGTTGAAGAGGTAATGGCCCCTAAACTATGTTCTGGGATGAAAGTTACAGCTTCAGTGAAATCCGTTTGCAAATCGGAGTGATAGATTAGAATCTAGAGCCAACGGTACGTTTTCTATGTTAAACCATTACACCATTGAAAAACTGGTTACGTTTGCAATCGAAAGAAAAATGACTATAGTTGAAGAGGTAATGGCCCCTAAACTATGTTCTGGGATGAAAAATACAGCTTCAGTGAAATCCGTTTGCAAATCGGAGTGATAGATTAGAATCTAGAGCCAACGGTACGTTTTCTATGTTAAACCATTACACCATTGAAAAACTGGTTACGTCTGCAATCGAAAGAAAAATGACTATAGTTGAAGAGGTAATGGCCCCTAAACTATGTTCTGGGATGAAAGTTACAGCATCAGTGAAATCCGTTTGCAAATCGGAGTGATAGATTAGAATCTAGAGCCAACGGTACGTTTTCTATGTTAAACCATTACACCATTGAAAAACTGGATACGTTTGCATTCGAAAGAAAAATGACTATAGTTGAAGAGGTAATGGCCCCTAAACTATGTTCTGGGATGAAAGTTACAGCTTCAGTGAAATCCGTTTGCAAATCGGAGTGATAGATTAGAATCTAGAGCCAACGGTACGTTTTCTATGTTAAACCATTACACCATTGAAAAACTGGTTACGTCTGCAATCGAAAGAAAAATGACTATAGTTGAAGAGGTAATGGCCCCTAAACTATGTTCTGGGATGAAAGTTACAGTTTCAGTGAAATCCGTTTGCAAATCAGAGTGATAGATTAGAATCTAGAGCCAACGGTAAGTTTTCTATGTTAAACCATTACACCATTGAAAAACTGGTTACGTTTGCAATCGAAAGAAAAATGACTATAGTTGAAGAGGTAATGGCCCCTAAACTATGTTCTGGGATGAAAGTTACAGTTTCAGTGAAATCCGTTTGCAAATCGGAGTGATAGATTAGAATCTAGAGGCAACGGTAAGTTTTCTATGTTAAACCATTACACCATTGAAAAACTGGTTACGTTTGCAATCGAAAGAAAAATGACTATAGTTGAAGAGGTAATGGCCCCTAAACTATGTTCTGGGATGAAAGTTACAGCTTCAGTGAAATCCATTTGCAAATCGGAGTGATAGATTAGAATCTAGAGCCAACGGTAAGTTTTCTATGTTAAACCATTACACCATTGAAAAACTGGTTACGTTTGCAATCGAAAGAAAAATGACTATAGTTGAAGAGGTAATGGCCCCTAAACTATGTTCTGGGATGAAAAATACAGCTTCAGTGAAATCCGTTTGCAAATCGGAGTGATAGATTAGAATCTAGAGCCAACGGTAAGTTTTCTATGTTAAACCATTACACCATTGAAAAACTGGTTACGTTTGCAATTGAAAGAAAAATGACTATAGTTGAAGAGGTAATGGCCCCTAAACTATGTTCTGGGATGAAAGTTACAGCTTCAGTGAAATCCGTTTGCAAATCGGAGTGATAGATTAGAATCTAGAGCCAACGGTAAGTTTTCTATGTTAAACCATTACACCATTGAAAAACTGGTTACGTTTGCAATCGAAAGAAAAATGACTATAGTTGAAGAGATAATGGCCCCTAAACTATGTTCTGGGATGAAAAATACAGCTTCAGTGAAATCCGTTTGCAAATCGGAGTGATAGATTAGAATCTAGAGCCAACGGTACGTTTTCTATGTTAAACCATTACACCATTGAAAAACTGGTTACGTTTGCAATCGAAAGAAAAATGACTATAGTTGAAGAGGTAATGGCCCCTAAACTATGTTCTGGGATGAAAAATACAGCTTCAGTGAAATCCGTTTGCAAATCGGAGTGATAGATTAGAATCTAGAGCCAACGGTACGTTTTCTATGTTAAACCATTACACCATTGAAAAACTGGTTACGTCTGCAATCGAAAGAAAAATGACTATAGTTGAAGAGGTAATGGCCCCTAAACTATGTTCTGGGATGAAAGTTACAGCATCAGTGAAATCCGTTTGCAAATCGGAGTGATAGATTAGAATCTAGAGCCAACGGTACGTTTTCTATGTTAAACCATTACACCATTGAAAAACTGGATACGTTTGCATTCGAAAGAAAAATGACTATAGTTGAAGAGGTAATGGCCCCTAAACTATGTTCTGGGATGAAAGTTACAGCTTCAGTGAAATCCGTTTGCAAATCGGAGTGATAGATTAGAATCTAGAGCCAACGGTACGTTTTCTATGTTAAACCATTACACCATTGAAAAACTGGTTACGTCTGCAATCGAAAGAAAAATGACTATAGTTGAAGAGGTAATGGCCCCTAAACTATGTTCTGGGATGAAAGTTACAGCTTCAGTGAAATCCGTTTGCAAATCGGAGTGATAGATTAGAATCTAGAGCCAACGGTACGTTTTCTATGTTAAACCATTACACCATTGAAAAACTGGTTACGTTTGCAATCGAAAGAAAAATGACTATAGTTGAAGAGGTAATGGCCCCTAAACTATGTTCTGGGATGAAAAATACAGCTTCAGTGAAATCCGTTTGCAAATCGGAGTGATAGATTAGAATCTAGAGCCAACGGTACGTTTTCTATGTTAAACCATTACACCATTGAAAAACTGGTTACGTCTGCAATCGAAAGAAAAATGACTATAGTTGAAGAGGTAATGGCCCCTAAACTATGTTCTGGGATGAAAGTTACAGCTTCAGTGAAATCCGTTTGCAAATCGGAGTGATAGATTAGAATCTAGAGCCAACGGTACGTTTTCTATGTTAAACCATTACACCATTGAAAAACTGGTTACGTTTGCAATCGAAAGAAAAATGACTATAGTTGAAGAGGTAATGGCCCCTAAACTATGTTCTGGGATGAAAAATACAGCTTCAGTGAAATCCGTTTGCAAATCGGAGTGATAGATTAGAATCTAGAGCCAACGGTACGTTTTCTATGTTAAACCATTACACCATTGAAAAACTGGTTACGTTTGCAATTGAAAGAAAAATGACTATAGTTGAAGAGGTAATGGCCCCTAAACTATGTTCTGGGATGAAAAATACAGCTTCAGTGAAATCCGTTTGCAAATCGGAGTGATAGATTAGAATCTAGAGCCAACGGTAAGTTTTCTATGTTAAACCATTACACCATTGAAAAACTGGTTACGTTTGCAATCGAAAGAAAAATGACTATAGTTGAAGAGATAATGGCCCCTAAACTATGTTCTGGGATGAAAAATACAGCTTCAGTGAAATCCGTTTGCAAATCGGAGTGATAGATTAGAATCTAGAGCCAACGGTACGTTTTCTATGTTAAACCATTACACCATTGAAAAACTGGTTACGTTTGCAATCGAAAGAAAAATGACTATAGTTGAAGAGGTGATGGCCCCTAAACTATGTTCTGGGATGAAAAATACAGCTTCAGTGAAATCCGTTTGCAAATCGGAGTGATAGATTAGAATCTAGAGCCAACGGTACGTTTTCTATGTTAAACCATTACACCATTGAAAAACTGGTTACGTCTGCAATCGAAAGAAAAATGACTATAGTTGAAGAGGTAATGGCCCCTAAACTATGTTCTGGGATGAAAGTTACAGCATCAGTGAAATCCGTTTGCAAATCGGAGTGATAGATTAGAATCTAGAGCCAACGGTACGTTTTCTATGTTAAACCATTACACCATTGAAAAACTGGATACGTTTGCATTCGAAAGAAAAATGACTATAGTTGAAGAGGTAATGGCCCCTAAACTATGTTCTGGGATGAAAGTTACAGCTTCAGTGAAATCCGTTTGCAAATCGGAGTGATAGATTAGAATCTAGAGCCAACGGTACGTTTTCTATGTTAAACCATTACACCATTGAAAAACTGGTTACGTCTGCAATCGAAAGAAAAATGACTATAGTTGAAGAGGTAATGGCCCCTAAACTATGTTCTGGGATGAAAGTTACAGCTTCAGTGAAATCCGTTTGCAAATCGGAGTGATAGATTAGAATCTAGAGCCAACGGTACGTTTTCTATGTTAAACCATTACACCATTGAAAAACTGGTTACGTTTGCAATCGAAAGAAAAATGACTATAGTTGAAGAGGTAATGGCCCCTAAACTATGTTCTGGGATGAAAAATACAGCTTCAGTGAAATCCGTTTGCAAATCGGAGTGATAGATTAGAATCTAGAGCCAACGGTACGTTTTCTATGTTAAACCATTACACCATTGAAAAACTGGTTACGTCTGCAATCGAAAGAAAAATGACTATAGTTGAAGAGGTAATGGCCCCTAAACTATGTTCTGGGATGAAAGTTACAGCATCAGTGAAATCCGTTTGCAAATCGGAGTGATAGATTAGAATCTAGAGCCAACGGTACGTTTTCTATGTTAAACCATTACACCATTGAAAAACTGGATACGTTTGCATTCGAAAGAAAAATGACTATAGTTGAAGAGGTAATGGCCCCTAAACTATGTTCTGGGATGAAAGTTACAGCTTCAGTGAAATCCGTTTGCAAATCGGAGTGATAGATTAGAATCTAGAGCCAACGGTACGTTTTCTATGTTAAACCATTACACCATTGAAAAACTGGTTACGTCTGCAATCGAAAGAAAAATGACTATAGTTGAAGAGGTAATGGCCCCTAAACTATGTTCTGGGATGAAAGTTACAGTTTCAGTGAAATCCGTTTGCAAATCAGAGTGATAGATTAGAATCTAGAGCCAACGGTAAGTTTTCTATGTTAAACCATTACACCATTGAAAAACTGGTTACGTTTGCAATCGAAAGAAAAATGACTATAGTTGAAGAGGTAATGGCCCCTAAACTATGTTCTGGGATGAAAGTTACAGTTTCAGTGAAATCCGTTTGCAAATCGGAGTGATAGATTAGAATCTAGAGCCAACGGTAAGTTTTCTATGTTAAACCATTACACCATTGAAAAACTGGTTACGTTTGCAATCGAAAGAAAAATGACTATAGTTGAAGAGGTAATGGCCCCTAAACTATGTTCTGGGATGAAAGTTACAGCTTCAGTGAAATCCATTTGCAAATCGGAGTGATAGATTAGAATCTAGAGCCAACGGTAAGTTTTCTATGTTAAACCATTACACCATTGAAAAACTGGTTACGTTTGCAATCGAAAGAAAAATGACTATAGTTGAAGAGGTAATGGCCCCTAAACTATGTTCTGGGATGAAAAATACAGCTTCAGTGAAATCCGTTTGCAAATCGGAGTGATAGATTAGAATCTAGAGCCAACGGTAAGTTTTCTATGTTAAACCATTACACCATTGAAAAACTGGTTACGTTTGCAATTGAAAGAAAAATGACTATAGTTGAAGAGGTAATGGCCCCTAAACTATGTTCTGGGATGAAAGTTACAGCTTCAGTGAAATCCGTTTGCAAATCGGAGTGATAGATTAGAATCTAGAGCCAACGGTAAGTTTTCTATGTTAAACCATTACACCATTGAAAAACTGGTTACGTTTGCAATCGAAAGAAAAATGACTATAGTTGAAGAGATAATGGCCCCTAAACTATGTTCTGGGATGAAAAATACAGCTTCAGTGAAATCCGTTTGCAAATCGGAGTGATAGATTAGAATCTAGAGCCAACGGTACGTTTTCTATGTTAAACCATTACACCATTGAAAAACTGGTTACGTTTGCAATCGAAAGAAAAATGACTATAGTTGAAGAGGTAATGGCCCCTAAACTATGTTCTGGGATGAAAAATACAGCTTCAGTGAAATCCGTTTGCAAATCGGAGTGATAGATTAGAATCTAGAGCCAACGGTACGTTTTCTATGTTAAACCATTACACCATTGAAAAACTGGTTACGTCTGCAATCGAAAGAAAAATGACTATAGTTGAAGAGGTAATGGCCCCTAAACTATGTTCTGGGATGAAAGTTACAGCATCAGTGAAATCCGTTTGCAAATCGGAGTGATAGATTAGAATCTAGAGCCAACGGTACGTTTTCTATGTTAAACCATTACACCATTGAAAAACTGGATACGTTTGCATTCGAAAGAAAAATGACTATAGTTGAAGAGGTAATGGCCCCTAAACTATGTTCTGGGATGAAAGTTACAGCTTCAGTGAAATCCGTTTGCAAATCGGAGTGATAGATTAGAATCTAGAGCCAACGGTACGTTTTCTATGTTAAACCATTACACCATTGAAAAACTGGTTACGTTTGCAATCGAAAGAAAAATGACTATAGTTGAAGAGGTAATGGCCCCTAAACTATGTTCTGGGATGAAAAATACAGCTTCAGTGAAATCCGTTTGCAAATCGGAGTGATAGATTAGAATCTAGAGCCAACGGTACGTTTTCTATGTTAAACCATTACACCATTGAAAAACTGGTTACGTCTGCAATCGAAAGAAAAATGACTATAGTTGAAGAGGTAATGGCCCCTAAACTATGTTCTGGGATGAAAGTTACAGCATCAGTGAAATCCGTTTGCAAATCGGAGTGATAGATTAGAATCTAGAGCCAACGGTACGTTTTCTATGTTAAACCATTACACCATTGAAAAACTGGATACGTTTGCATTCGAAAGAAAAATGACTATAGTTGAAGAGGTAATGGCCCCTAAACTATGTTCTGGGATGAAAGTTACAGCTTCAGTGAAATCCGTTTGCAAATCGGAGTGATAGATTAGAATCTAGAGCCAACGGTAAGTTTTCTATGTTAAACCATTACACCATTGAAAAACTGGTTACGTTTGCAATCGAAAGAAAAATGACTATAGTTGAAGAGGTAATGGCCCCTAAACTATGTTCTGGGATGAAAGTTACAGTTTCAGTGAAATCCGTTTGCAAATCGGAGTGATAGATTAGAATCTAGAGCCAACGGTAAGTTTTCTATGTTAAACCATTACACCATTGAAAAACTGGTTACGTTTGCAATCGAAAGAAAAATGACTATAGTTGAAGAGGTAATGGCCCCTAAACTATGTTCTGGGATGAAAGTTACAGCTTCAGTGAAATCCATTTGCAAATCGGAGTGATAGATTAGAATCTAGAGCCAACGGTAAGTTTTCTATGTTAAACCATTACACCATTGAAAAACTGGTTACGTTTGCAATCGAAAGAAAAATGACTATAGTTGAAGAGGTAATGGCCCCTAAACTATGTTCTGGGATGAAAAATACAGCTTCAGTGAAATCCGTTTGCAAATCGGAGTGATAGATTAGAATCTAGAGCCAACGGTAAGTTTTCTATGTTAAACCATTACACCATTGAAAAACTGGTTACGTTTGCAATTGAAAGAAAAATGACTATAGTTGAAGAAGTAATGGCCCCTAAACTATGTTCTAGGATGAAAGTTACAGCTTCAGTGAAATCCGTTTGCAAATCGGAGTGATAGATTAGAATCTAGAGCCAACGGTAAGTTTTCTATGTTAAACCATTACACCATTGAAAAACTGGTTACGTTTGCAATCGAAAGAAAAATGACTATAGTTGAAGAGGTAATGGCCCCTAAACTATGTTCTGGGATGAAAGTTACAGCTTCAGTGAAATCCGTTTGCAAATCGGAGTGATAGATTAGAATCTAGAGCCAACGGTACGTTTTCTATGTTAAACCATTACACCGTTGAAAAACTGGTTACGTCTGCAATCGAAAGAAAAATGACTATAGTTGAAGAGGTAATGGCCCCTAAACTATGTTCTGTGATGAAAGTTACAGCTTCAGTGAAATCTGTTTGCAAATCGGAGTGATAGATTAGAATCTAGAGCCAACGGTACGTTTTCTATGTTAAACCATTACACCATTGAAAAACTGGTTACGTTTGCAATCGAAAGAAAAATGACTATAGTTGAAGAGGTAATGGCCCCTAAACTATGTTCTGGGATGAAAAATACAGCTTCAGTGAAATCCGTTTGCAAATCGGAGTGATAGATTAGAATCTAGAGCCAACGGTAAGTTTTCTATGTTAAACCATTACACCATTGAAAAACTGGTTACGTTTGCAATCGAAAGAAAAATGACTATAGTTGAAGAGGTAATGGCCCCTAAACTATGTTCTGGGATGAAAAATACAGCTTCAGTAAAATCCGTTTGCAAATCGGAGTGATAGATTAGAATCTAGAGCCAACGGTACGTTTTCTATGTTAAACCATTACACCATTGAAAAACTGGTTACGTTTGCAATCGAAAGAAAAATGACTATAGTTGAAGAGGTAATGGCCCCTAAACTATGTTCTGGGATGAAAAATACAGCTTCAGTGAAATCCGTTTGCAAATCGGAGTGATAGATTAGAATCTAGAGCCAACGGTAAGTTTTCTATGTTAAACCATTACACCATTGAAAAACTGGTTACGTTTGCAATCGAAAGAAAAATGACTATAGTTGAAGAGGTAATGGCCCCTAAACTATGTTCTGGGATGAAAGTTACAGCTTCAGTGAAATCTGTTTGCAAATCGGAGTGATAGATTAGAATCTAGAGCCAACGGTACGTTTTCTATGTTAAACCATTACACCATTGAAAAACTGGTTACGTTTGCAATCGAAAGAAAAATGACTATAGTTGAAGAGGTAATGGCCCCTAAACTATGTTCTGGGATGAAAAATACAGCTTCAGTGAAATCCGTTTGCAAATCGGAGTGATAGATTAGAATCTAGAGCCAACGGTACGTTTTCTATGTTAAACCATTACACCATTGAAAAACTGGTTACGTCTGCAATCGAAAGAAAAATGACTATAGTTGAAGAGGTAATGGCCCCTAAACTATGTTCTGGGATGAAAGTTACAGCTTCAGTGAAATCCGTTTGCAAATCGGAGTGATAGATTAGAATCTAGAGCCAACGGTACGTTTTCTATGTTAAACCATTACACCATTGAAAAACTGGTTACGTTTGCAATCGAAAGAAAAATGACTATAGTTGAAGAGGTAATGGCCCCTAAACTATGTTCTGGGATGAAAAATACAGCTTCAGTGAAATCCGTTTGCAAATCGGAGTGATAGATTAGAATCTAGAGCCAACGGTACGTTTTCTATGTTAACCTGCTGGGCGGTCTGGACGAGCTCAGCTCGTCCAGTACCGCCGGAGCCTGCCGCTCAGGCCCTGCTGGGCCGATTTGGCTCAAATAAAAAGCAGCACACGCAGCCGGCACTTTGCCAGCCGCGTGTGCTGCCTGATCGCCGCCGCTCTGCGGCGATCCGCCGCGAGCAGCGGCGAAAGAGGGCCCCCCTAGCCGCCTGAGCCCAGCGTAGCCGGAACAAAAAGTTCCGGCCAGCGCTAAGGGCTGGATCGGAGGCGGCTGACGTCAGGACGTCGGCTGACGTCGATGACGTCACTCCGCTCGTCGCTATGGCGACGGTGTAAGCAAAACAAGGAAGGCCGCTCATTGCGGCCTTCCTTGTTTATTCTGGGCGCCGGAGGCGATCGGAAGATCGCCTCCGGAGCGCCCTCTAGTGGGCTTTCATGCAGCCAACTTTCAGTTGGCTGCATGAAATAGTTTTTTTTTTATTAAAAAAAAAACCTCCCGCAGCCTGCCTGGCGATCTTAATAGAACGCCAGGCAGGTTAAACCATTACACCATTGAAAAACTGGTTACGTTTGCAATCGAAAGAAAAATGACTATAGTTGAAGAGGTAATGGCCCCTAAACTATGTTCTGGGATGAAAGTTACAGCTTCAGTGAAATCCGTTTGCAAATCGGAGTGATAGATTAGAATCTAGAGCCAACGGTACGTTTTCTATGTTAAACCATTACACCATTGAAAAACTGGTTACGTCTGCAATCGAAAGAAAAATGACTATAGTTGAAGAGGTAATGGCCCCTAAACTATGTTCTGGGATGAAAGTTACAGCTTCAGTGAAATCCGTTTGCAAATCGGAGTGATAGATTAGAATCTAGAGCCAACGGTACGTTTTCTATGTTAAACCATTACACCATTGAAAAACTGGTTACGTCTGCAATCGAAAGAAAAATGACTATAGTTGAAGAGGTAATGGCCCCTAAACTATGTTCTGGGATGAAAGTTACAGTTTCAGTGAAATCCGTTTGCAAATCGGAGTGATAGATTAGAATCTAGAGCCAACGGTAAGTTTTCTATGTTAAACCATTACACCATTGAAAAACTGGTTACGTTTGCAATCGAAAGAAAAATGACTATAGTTGAAGAGGTAATGGCCCCTAAACTATGTTCTGGGATGAAAAATACAGCTTCAGTGAAATCCGTTTGCAAATCGGAGTGATAGATTAGAATCTAGAGCCAACGGTACGTTTTCTATGTTAAACCATTACACCATTGAAAAACTGGTTACGTCTGCAATCGAAAGAAAAATGACTATAGTTGAAGAGGTAATGGCCCCTAAACTATGTTCTGGGATGAAAGTTACAGTTTCAGTGAAATCCGTTTGCAAATCGGAGTGATAGATTAGAATCTAGAGCCAACGGTAAGTTTTCTATGTTAAACCATTACACCATTGAAAAACTGGTTACGTTTGCAATCGAAAGAAAAATGACTATAGTTGAAGAGGTAATGGCCCCTAAACTATGTTCTGGGATGAAAGTTACAGCTTCAGTGAAATCCGTTTGCAAATCGGAGTGATAGATTAGAATCTAGAGCCAACGGTACGTTTTCTATGTTAAACCATGACACCATTGAAAAACTGGTTACGTTTGCAATCGAAAGAAAAATGACTATAGTTGAAGAGGTAATGGCCCCTAAACTATGTTCTGGGATGAAAGTTACAGCTTCAGTGAAATCCGTTTGCAAATCGGAGTGATAGATTAGAATCTAGAGCCAACGGTACGTTTTCTATGTTAAACCATTACACCATTGAAAAACTGGTTACGTCTGCAATCGAAAGAAAAATGACTATAGTTGAAGAGGTAATGGCCCCTAAACTATGTTCTGGGATGAAAGTTACAGTTTCAGTGAAATCCGTTTGCAAATCGGAGTGATAGATTAGAATCTAGAGCCAACGGTACGTTTTCTATGTTAAACCATTACACCATTGAAAAACTGGTTACGTTTGCAATCGAAAGAAAAATGACTATAGTTGAAGAGGTAATGGCCCCTAAACTATGTTCTGGGATGAAAAATACAGCTTCAGTGAAATCTGTTTGCAAATCGGAGTGATAGATTAGAATCTAGAGCCAACGGTAAGTTTTCTATGTTAAACCATTACTCCATTGAAAAACTGGTTACGTTTGCAATCGAAAGAAAAATGACTATAGTTGAAGAGGTAATGGCCCCTAAACTATGTTCTGGGATGAAAGTTACAGCTTCAGTGAAATCCGTTTGCAAATCGGAGTGATAGATTAGAATCTAGAGCCAACGGTACGTTTTCTATGTTAAACCATTACACCATTGAAAAACTGGTTACGTTTGCAATCGAAAGAAAAATGACTATAGTTGAAGAGGTAATGGCCCCTAAACTATGTTCTGGGATGAAAGTTACAGCTTCAGTGAAATCCGTTTGCAAATCGGAGTGATAGATTAGAATCTAGAGCCAACGGTACGTTTTCTATGTTAAACCATTACACCATTGAAAAACTGGTTACGTCTGCAATCGAAAGAAAAATGACTATAGTTGAAGAGGTAATGGCCCCTAAACTATGTTCTGGGATGAAAGTTACAGCTTCAGTGAAATCCGTTTGCAAATCGGAGTGATAGATTAGAATCTAGAGTCAACGGTACGTTTTCTATGTTAAACCATTACACCATTGAAAAACTGGTTACGTCTGCAATCGAAAGAAAAATGACTATAGTTGAAGAGGTAATGGCCCCTAAACTATGTTCTGGGATCAAAGTTACAGCATCAGTGAAATCCGTTTGCAAATCGGAGTGATAGATTAGAATCTAGAGCCAACGGTACGTTTTCTATGTTAAACCATTACACCATTGAAAAACTGGTTACGTTTGCAATCGAAAGAAAAATGACTATAGTTGAAGAGGTAATGGCCCCTAAACTATGTTCTGGGATGAAAAATACAGCTTCAGTGAAATCTGTTTGCAAATCGGAGTGATAGATTAGAATCTAGAGCCAACGGTAAGTTTTCTATGTTAAACCATTACTCCATTGAAAAACTGGTTACGTTTGCAATCGAAAGAAAAATGACTATAGTTGAAGAGGTAATGGCCCCTAAACTATGTTCTGGGATGAAAGTTACAGCTTCAGTGAAACCCGTTTGCAAATCGGAGTGATAGATTAGAATCTAGAGCCAACGGTACGTTTTCTATGTTAAACCATTACACCATTGAAAAACTGGTTACGTTTGCAATCGAAAGAAAAATGACTATAGTTGAAGAGGTAATGGCCCCTAAACTATGTTCTGGGATGAAAGTTACAGCTTCAGTGAAATCCGTTTGCAAATCGGAGTGATAGATTAGAATCTAGAGCCAACGGTACGTTTTCTATGTTAAACCATTACACCATTGAAAAACTGGTTACGTCTGCAATCGAAAGAAAAATGACTATAGTTGAAGAGGTAATGGCCCCTAAACTATGTTCTGGGGTGAAAGTTACAGCTTCAGTGAAATCCGTTTGCAAATCGGAGTGATAGATTAGAATCTAGAGTCAACGGTACGTTTTCTATGTTAAACCATTACACCATTGAAAAACTGGTTACGTCTGCAATCGAAAGAAAAATGACTATAGTTGAAGAGGTAATGGCCCCTAAACTATGTTCTGGGATGAAAGTTACAGCTTCAGTGAAATCCGTTTGCAAATCGGAGTGATAGATTAGAATCTAGAGTCAACGGTACGTTTTCTATGTTAAACCATTACACCATTGAAAAACTGGTTACGTTTGCAATTGAAAGAAAAATGACTATAGTTGAAGAAGTAATGGCCCCTAAACTATGTTCTGGGATGAAAGTTACAGCTTCAGTGAAATCCATTTGCAAATCGGAGTGATAGATTAGAATCTAGAGCCAACGGTAAGTTTTCTATGTTAAACCATTACACCATTGAAAAACTGGTTACGTTTGCAATCGAAAGAAAAATGACTATAGTTGAAGAGGTAATGGCCCCTAAACTATGTTCTGGGATGAAAGTTACAGCTTCAGTGAAATCCGTTTGCAAATCGGAGTGATAGATTAGAATCTAGAGCCAACGGTACGTTTTCTATGTTAAACCATTACACCATTGAAAAACTGGTTACGTTTGCAATCGAAAGAAAAATGACTATAGTTGAAGAGGTAATGGCCCCTAAACTATGTTCTGGGATCAAAGTTACAGCATCAGTGAAATCCGTTTGCAAATCGGAGTGATAGATTAGAATCTAGAGCCAACGGTACGTTTTCTATGTTAAACCATTACACCATTGAAAAACTGGTTACGTTTGCAATCGAAAGAAAAATGACTATAGTTGAAGAGGTAATGGCCCCTAAACTATGTTCTGGGATGAAAAATACAGCTTCAGTGAAATCCGTTTGCAAATCGGAGTGATAGATTAGAATCTAGAGCCAACGGTAAGTTTTCTATGTTAAACCATTACACCATTGAAAAACTGGTTACGTTTGCAATCGAAAGAAAAATGACTATAGTTGAAGAGGTAATGGCCCCTAAACTATGTTCTGGGATGAAAGTTACAGCTTCAGTGAAATCCGTTTGCAAATCGGAGTGATAGATTAGAATCTAGAGCCAACGGTACGTTTTCTATGTTAAACCATTACACCATTGAAAAACTGGTTACGTTTGCAATCGAAAGAAAAATGACTATAGTTGAAGAGGTAATGGCCCCTAAACTATGTTCTGGGATGAAAGTTACAGCTTCAGTGAAATCCGTTTGCAAATCGGAGTGATAGATTAGAATCTAGAGCCAACGGTAAGTTTTCTATGTTAAACCATTACACCATTGAAAAACTGGTTACGTTTGCAATCGAAAGAAAAATGACTATAGTTGAAGAGGTAATGGCCCCTAAACTATGTTCTGGGATGAAAGTTACAGCTTCAGTGAAATCCGTTTGCAAATCGGAGTGATAGATTAGAATCTAGAGCCAACGGTACGTTTTCTATGTTAAACCATTACACCATTGAAAAACTAGTTACGTTTGCAATCGAAAGAAAAATGACTATAGTTGAAGAGGTAATGGCCCCTAAACTATGTTCTGGGATGAAAAATACAGCTTCAGTGAAATCCGTTTGCAATTCAGAGTGATAGATTAGAATCTAGAGCCAACGGTAAGTTTTCTATGTTAAACCATTACACCATTGAAAAACTGGTTACGTTTGCAATTGAAAGAAAAATGACTATAGTTGAAGAAGTAATGGCCCCTAAACTATGTTCTGGGATGAAAGTTACAGCTTCAGTGAAATCCATTTGCAAATCGGAGTGATAGATTAGAATCTAGAGCCAACGGTAAGTTTTCTATGTTAAGCCATTACACCATTGAAAAACTGGTTACGTTTGCAATCGAAAGAAAAATGACTATAGTTGAAGAGGTAATGGCCCCTAAACTATGTTCTGGGATGAAAAATACAGCTTCAGTGAAATCCGTTTGCAAATCGGAGTGATAGATTAGAATCTAGAGCCAACGGTAAGTTTTCTATGTTAAACCATTACACCATTGAAAAACTGGTTATGTTTGCAATTGAAAGAAAAATGACTATAGTTGAAGAAGTAATGGCCCCTAAACTATGTTCTAGGATGAAAGTTACAGCTTCAGTGAAATCCGTTTGCAAATCGGAAAGATAGATTAGAATCTAGAGCCAACGGTAAGTTTTCTATGTTAAACCATTACACCATTGAAAAACTGGTTACGTTTGCAATCGAAAGAAAAATGACTATAGTTGAAGAGGTAATGGCCCCTAAACTATGTTCTGGGATGAAAGTTACAGCTTCAGTGAAATCTGTTTGCAAATCAGAGTGATAGATTAGAATCTAGAGCCAACGGTACGTTTTCTATGTTAAACCATTACACCATTGAAAAACTGGTTACGTTTGCAATCGAAAGAAAAATGACTATAGTTGAAGAGGTAATGGCCCCTAAACTATGTTCTGGGATGAAAGTTACAGCTTCAGTGAAATCCGTTTGCAAATCGGAGTGATAGATTAGAATCTAGAGCCAACGGTACGTTTTCTATGTTAAACCATTACACCATTGAAAAACTGGTTACGTTTGCAATCAAAAGAAAAATGACTATAGTTGAAGAGGTAATGGCCCCTAAACTATGTTCTGGGATGAAAAATACAGTTTCAGTGAAATCCGTTTGCAAATCGGAGTGATAGATTAGAATCTAGAGCCAACGGTACGTTTTCTATGTTAAACCATTACACCATTGAAAAACTGGTTACGTTTGCAATCGAAAGAAAAATGACTATAGTTGAAGAGGTAATGGCCCCTAAACTATGTTCTGGGATGAAAAATACAGCTTCAGTGAAATCCGTTTGCAAATCGGAGTGATAGATTAGAATCTAGACCCAACGGTAAGTTTTCTATGTTAAACCATTACACCATTGAAAAACTGGTTACGTTTGCAATCGAAAGAAAAATGACTATAGTTGAAGAGGTAATGGCCCCTAAACTATATTCTGGGATGAAAGTTAAAGCTTCAGTGAAATCCGTTTGCAAATCGGAGTGATAGATTAGAATCTAGAGCCAACGGTACGTTTTCTATGTTAAACCATTACACCATTGAAAAACTGGTTACGTTTGCAATCGAAAGAAAAATGACTATAGTTGAAGAGGTAATGGCCCCTAAACTATGTTCTGGGATGAAAGTTACAGCTTCAGTGAAATCCGTTTGCAAATCGGAGTGATAGATTAGAATCTAGAGCCAACGGTACGTTTTCTATGTTAAACCATTACACCATTGAAAAACTGGTTACGTTTGCAATCGAAAGAAAAATGACTATAGTTGAAGAGGTAATGGCCCCTAAACTATGTTCTGGGATGAAAAATACAGCTTCAGTGAAATCCGTTTGCAAATCGGAGTGATAGATTAGAATCTAGAGCCAACGGTACGTTTTCTATGTTAAACCATTACACCATTGAAAAACTGGTTACGTTTGCAATTGAAAGAAAAATGACTATAGTTGAAGAGGTAATGGCCCCTAAACTATGTTCTGGGATGAAAAATACAGCTTCAGTGAAATCCGTTTGCAAATCGGAGTGATAGATTAGAATCTAGAGCCAACGGTAAGTTTTCTATGTTAAACCATTACACCATTGAAAAACTGGTTACGTTTGCAATCGAAAGAAAAATGACTATAGTTGAAGAGATAATGGCCCCTAAACTATGTTCTGGGATGAAAGTTACAGTTTCAGTGAAATCCGTTTGCAAATCGGAGTGATAGATTAGAATCTAGAGCCAACGGTAAGTTTTCTATGTTAAACCATTACACCATTGAAAAACTGGTTACGTTTGCAATCGAAAGAAAAATGACTATAGTTGAAGAGGTAATGGCCCCTAAACTATGTTCTGGGATGAAAAATACAGCTTCAGTGAAATCCGTTTGCAAATCGGAGTGATAGATTAGAATCTAGAGCCAACGGTACGTTTTCTATGTTAAACCATTACACCATTGAAAAACTGGTTACGTCTGCAATCGAAAGAAAAATGACTATAGTTGAAGAGGTAATGGCCCCTAAACTATGTTCTGGGATGAAAGTTACAGTTTCAGTGAAATCCGTTTGCAAATCGGAGTGATAGATTAGAATCTAGAGCCAACGGTAAGTTTTCTATGTTAAACCATTACACCATTGAAAAACTGGTTACGTTTGCAATCGAAAGAAAAATGACTATAGTTGAAGAGGTAATGGCCCCTAAACTATGTTCTGGGATGAAAGTTACAGCTTCAGTGAAATCCGTTTGCAAATCGGAGTGATAGATTAGAATCTAGAGCCAACGGTACGTTTTCTATGTTAAACCATGACACCATTGAAAAACTGGTTACGTTTGCAATCGAAAGAAAAATGACTATAGTTGAAGAGGTAATGGCCCCTAAACTATGTTCTGGGATGAAAGTTACAGCTTCAGTGAAATCCGTTTGCAAATCGGAGTGATAGATTAGAATCTAGAGCCAACGGTACGTTTTCTATGTTAAACCATTACACCATTGAAAAACTGGTTACGTCTGCAATCGAAAGAAAAATGACTATAGTTGAAGAGGTAATGGCCCCTAAACTATGTTCTGGGATGAAAGTTACAGCTTCAGTGAAATCCGTTTGCAAATCGGAGTGATAGATTAGAATCTAGAGTCAACGGTACGTTTTCTATGTTAAACCATTACACCATTGAAAAACTGGTTACGTCTGCAATCGAAAGAAAAATGACTATAGTTGAAGAGGTAATGGCCCCTAAACTATGTTCTGGGATGAAAGTTACAGTTTCAGTGAAATCCGTTTGCAAATCGGAGTGATAGATTAGAATCTAGAGCCAACGGTACGTTTTCTATGTTAAACCATTACACCATTGAAAAACTGGTTACGTTTGCAATCGAAAGAAAAATGACTATAGTTGAAGAGGTAATGGCCCCTAAACTATGTTCTGGGATGAAAAATACAGCTTCAGTGAAATCTGTTTGCAAATCGGAGTGATAGATTAGAATCTAGAGCCAACGGTAAGTTTTCTATGTTAAACCATTACTCCATTGAAAAACTGGTTACGTTTGCAATCGAAAGAAAAATGACTATAGTTGAAGAGGTAATGGCCCCTAAACTATGTTCTGGGATGAAAGTTACAGCTTCAGTGAAATCCGTTTGCAAATCGGAGTGATAGATTAGAATCTAGAGCCAACGGTACGTTTTCTATGTTAAACCATTACACCATTGAAAAACTGGTTACGTTTGCAATCGAAAGAAAAATGACTATAGTTGAAGAGGTAATGGCCCCTAAACTATGTTCTGGGATGAAAGTTACAGCTTCAGTGAAATCCGTTTGCAAATCGGAGTGATAGATTAGAATCTAGAGCCAACGGTACGTTTTCTATGTTAAACCATTACACCATTGAAAAACTGGTTACGTCTGCAATCGAAAGAAAAATGACTATAGTTGAAGAGGTAATGGCCCCTAAACTATGTTCTGGGATGAAAGTTACAGCTTCAGTGAAATCCGTTTGCAAATCGGAGTGATAGATTAGAATCTAGAGTCAACGGTACGTTTTCTATGTTAAACCATTACACCATTGAAAAACTGGTTACGTCTGCAATCGAAAGAAAAATGACTATAGTTGAAGAGGTAATGGCCCCTAAACTATGTTCTGGGATCAAAGTTACAGCATCAGTGAAATCCGTTTGCAAATCGGAGTGATAGATTAGAATCTAGAGCCAACGGTACGTTTTCTATGTTAAACCATTACACCATTGAAAAACTGGTTACGTTTGCAATCGAAAGAAAAATGACTATAGTTGAAGAGGTAATGGCCCCTAAACTATGTTCTGGGATGAAAAATACAGCTTCAGTGAAATCTGTTTGCAAATCGGAGTGATAGATTAGAATCTAGAGCCAACGGTAAGTTTTCTATGTTAAACCATTACTCCATTGAAAAACTGGTTACGTTTGCAATCGAAAGAAAAATGACTATAGTTGAAGAGGTAATGGCCCCTAAACTATGTTCTGGGATGAAAGTTACAGCTTCAGTGAAACCCGTTTGCAAATCGGAGTGATAGATTAGAATCTAGAGCCAACGGTACGTTTTCTATGTTAAACCATTACACCATTGAAAAACTGGTTACGTTTGCAATCGAAAGAAAAATGACTATAGTTGAAGAGGTAATGGCCCCTAAACTATGTTCTGGGATGAAAGTTACAGCTTCAGTGAAATCCGTTTGCAAATCGGAGTGATAGATTAGAATCTAGAGCCAACGGTACGTTTTCTATGTTAAACCATTACACCATTGAAAAACTGGTTACGTCTGCAATCGAAAGAAAAATGACTATAGTTGAAGAGGTAATGGCCCCTAAACTATGTTCTGGGGTGAAAGTTACAGCTTCAGTGAAATCCGTTTGCAAATCGGAGTGATAGATTAGAATCTAGAGTCAACGGTACGTTTTCTATGTTAAACCATTACACCATTGAAAAACTGGTTACGTCTGCAATCGAAAGAAAAATGACTATAGTTGAAGAGGTAATGGCCCCTAAACTATGTTCTGGGATGAAAGTTACAGCTTCAGTGAAATCCGTTTGCAAATCGGAGTGATAGATTAGAATCTAGAGTCAACGGTACGTTTTCTATGTTAAACCATTACACCATTGAAAAACTGGTTACGTTTGCAATTGAAAGAAAAATGACTATAGTTGAAGAAGTAATGGCCCCTAAACTATGTTCTGGGATGAAAGTTACAGCTTCAGTGAAATCCATTTGCAAATCGGAGTGATAGATTAGAATCTAGAGCCAACGGTAAGTTTTCTATGTTAAACCATTACACCATTGAAAAACTGGTTACGTTTGCAATCGAAAGAAAAATGACTATAGTTGAAGAGGTAATGGCCCCTAAACTATGTTCTGGGATGAAAGTTACAGCTTCAGTGAAATCCGTTTGCAAATCGGAGTGATAGATTAGAATCTAGAGCCAACGGTACGTTTTCTATGTTAAACCATTACACCATTGAAAAACTGGTTACGTTTGCAATCGAAAGAAAAATGACTATAGTTGAAGAGGTAATGGCCCCTAAACTATGTTCTGGGATCAAAGTTACAGCATCAGTGAAATCCGTTTGCAAATCGGAGTGATAGATTAGAATCTAGAGCCAACGGTACGTTTTCTATGTTAAACCATTACACCATTGAAAAACTGGTTACGTTTGCAATCGAAAGAAAAATGACTATAGTTGAAGAGGTAATGGCCCCTAAACTATGTTCTGGGATGAAAAATACAGCTTCAGTGAAATCCGTTTGCAAATCGGAGTGATAGATTAGAATCTAGAGCCAACGGTAAGTTTTCTATGTTAAACCATTACACCATTGAAAAACTGGTTACGTTTGCAATCGAAAGAAAAATGACTATAGTTGAAGAGGTAATGGCCCCTAAACTATGTTCTGGGATGAAAGTTACAGCTTCAGTGAAATCCGTTTGCAAATCGGAGTGATAGATTAGAATCTAGAGCCAACGGTACGTTTTCTATGTTAAACCATTACACCATTGAAAAACTGGTTACGTTTGCAATCGAAAGAAAAATGACTATAGTTGAAGAGGTAATGGCCCCTAAACTATGTTCTGGGATGAAAGTTACAGCTTCAGTGAAATCCGTTTGCAAATCGGAGTGATAGATTAGAATCTAGAGCCAACGGTAAGTTTTCTATGTTAAACCATTACACCATTGAAAAACTGGTTACGTTTGCAATCGAAAGAAAAATGACTATAGTTGAAGAGGTAATGGCCCCTAAACTATGTTCTGGGATGAAAGTTACAGCTTCAGTGAAATCCGTTTGCAAATCGGAGTGATAGATTAGAATCTAGAGCCAACGGTACGTTTTCTATGTTAAACCATTACACCATTGAAAAACTAGTTACGTTTGCAATCGAAAGAAAAATGACTATAGTTGAAGAGGTAATGGCCCCTAAACTATGTTCTGGGATGAAAAATACAGCTTCAGTGAAATCCGTTTGCAATTCAGAGTGATAGATTAGAATCTAGAGCCAACGGTAAGTTTTCTATGTTAAACCATTACACCATTGAAAAACTGGTTACGTTTGCAATTGAAAGAAAAATGACTATAGTTGAAGAAGTAATGGCCCCTAAACTATGTTCTGGGATGAAAGTTACAGCTTCAGTGAAATCCATTTGCAAATCGGAGTGATAGATTAGAATCTAGAGTCAACGGTACGTTTTCTATGTTAAACCATTACACCATTGAAAAACTGGTTACGTTTGCAATCGAAAGAAAAATGACTATAGTTGAAGAGGTAATGGCCCCTAAACTATGTTCTGGGATGAAAAATACAGCTTCAGTGAAATCTGTTTGCAAATCGGAGTGATAGATTAGAATCTAGAGCCAACGGTAAGTTTTCTATGTTAAACCATTACTCCATTGAAAAACTGGTTACGTTTGCAATCGAAAGAAAAATGACTATAGTTGAAGAGGTAATGGCCCCTAAACTATGTTCTGGGATGAAAGTTACAGCTTCAGTGAAACCCGTTTGCAAATCGGAGTGATAGATTAGAATCTAGAGCCAACGGTACGTTTTCTATGTTAAACCATTACACCATTGAAAAACTGGTTACGTTTGCAATCGAAAGAAAAATGACTATAGTTGAAGAGGTAATGGCCCCTAAACTATGTTCTGGGATGAAAGTTACAGCTTCAGTGAAATCCGTTTGCAAATCGGAGTGATAGATTAGAATCTAGAGCCAACGGTACGTTTTCTATGTTAAACCATTACACCATTGAAAAACTGGTTACGTCTGCAATCGAAAGAAAAATGACTATAGTTGAAGAGGTAATGGCCCCTAAACTATGTTCTGGGGTGAAAGTTACAGCTTCAGTGAAATCCGTTTGCAAATCGGAGTGATAGATTAGAATCTAGAGTCAACGGTACGTTTTCTATGTTAAACCATTACACCATTGAAAAACTGGTTACGTCTGCAATCGAAAGAAAAATGACTATAGTTGAAGAGGTAATGGCCCCTAAACTATGTTCTGGGATGAAAGTTACAGCTTCAGTGAAATCCGTTTGCAAATCGGAGTGATAGATTAGAATCTAGAGTCAACGGTACGTTTTCTATGTTAAACCATTACACCATTGAAAAACTGGTTACGTTTGCAATTGAAAGAAAAATGACTATAGTTGAAGAAGTAATGGCCCCTAAACTATGTTCTGGGATGAAAGTTACAGCTTCAGTGAAATCCATTTGCAAATCGGAGTGATAGATTAGAATCTAGAGCCAACGGTAAGTTTTCTATGTTAAACCATTACACCATTGAAAAACTGGTTACGTTTGCAATCGAAAGAAAAATGACTATAGTTGAAGAGGTAATGGCCCCTAAACTATGTTCTGGGATGAAAGTTACAGCTTCAGTGAAATCCGTTTGCAAATCGGAGTGATAGATTAGAATCTAGAGCCAACGGTACGTTTTCTATGTTAAACCATTACACCATTGAAAAACTGGTTACGTTTGCAATCGAAAGAAAAATGACTATAGTTGAAGAGGTAATGGCCCCTAAACTATGTTCTGGGATCAAAGTTACAGCATCAGTGAAATCCGTTTGCAAATCGGAGTGATAGATTAGAATCTAGAGCCAACGGTACGTTTTCTATGTTAAACCATTACACCATTGAAAAACTGGTTACGTTTGCAATCGAAAGAAAAATGACTATAGTTGAAGAGGTAATGGCCCCTAAACTATGTTCTGGGATGAAAAATACAGCTTCAGTGAAATCCGTTTGCAAATCGGAGTGATAGATTAGAATCTAGAGCCAACGGTAAGTTTTCTATGTTAAACCATTACACCATTGAAAAACTGGTTACGTTTGCAATCGAAAGAAAAATGACTATAGTTGAAGAGGTAATGGCCCCTAAACTATGTTCTGGGATGAAAGTTACAGCTTCAGTGAAATCCGTTTGCAAATCGGAGTGATAGATTAGAATCTAGAGCCAACGGTACGTTTTCTATGTTAAACCATTACACCATTGAAAAACTGGTTACGTTTGCAATCGAAAGAAAAATGACTATAGTTGAAGAGGTAATGGCCCCTAAACTATGTTCTGGGATGAAAGTTACAGCTTCAGTGAAATCCGTTTGCAAATCGGAGTGATAGATTAGAATCTAGAGCCAACGGTAAGTTTTCTATGTTAAACCATTACACCATTGAAAAACTGGTTACGTTTGCAATCGAAAGAAAAATGACTATAGTTGAAGAGGTAATGGCCCCTAAACTATGTTCTGGGATGAAAGTTACAGCTTCAGTGAAATCCGTTTGCAAATCGGAGTGATAGATTAGAATCTAGAGCCAACGGTACGTTTTCTATGTTAAACCATTACACCATTGAAAAACTAGTTACGTTTGCAATCGAAAGAAAAATGACTATAGTTGAAGAGGTAATGGCCCCTAAACTATGTTCTGGGATGAAAAATACAGCTTCAGTGAAATCCGTTTGCAATTCAGAGTGATAGATTAGAATCTAGAGCCAACGGTAAGTTTTCTATGTTAAACCATTACACCATTGAAAAACTGGTTACGTTTGCAATTGAAAGAAAAATGACTATAGTTGAAGAAGTAATGGCCCCTAAACTATGTTCTGGGATGAAAGTTACAGCTTCAGTGAAATCCATTTGCAAATCGGAGTGATAGATTAGAATCTAGAGCCAACGGTAAGTTTTCTATGTTAAACCATTACACCATTGAAAAACTGGTTACGTTTGCAATCGAAAGAAAAATGACTATAGTTGAAGAGGTAATGGCCCCTAAACTATGTTCTGGGATGAAAAATACAGCTTCAGTGAAATCCGTTTGCAAATCGGAGTGATAGATTAGAATCTAGAGCCAACGGTAAGTTTTCTATGTTAAACCATTACACCATTGAAAAACTGGTTATGTTTGCAATTGAAAGAAAAATGACTATAGTTGAAGAAGTAATGGCCCCTAAACTATGTTCTAGGATGAAAGTTACAGCTTCAGTGAAATCCGTTTGCAAATCGGAAAGATAGATTAGAATCTAGAGCCAACGGTAAGTTTTCTATGTTAAACCATTACACCATTGAAAAACTGGTTACGTTTGCAATCGAAAGAAAAATGACTATAGTTGAAGAGGTAATGGCCCCTAAACTATGTTCTGGGATGAAAGTTACAGCTTCAGTGAAATCTGTTTGCAAATCAGAGTGATAGATTAGAATCTAGAGCCAACGGTACGTTTTCTATGTTAAACCATTACACCATTGAAAAACTGGTTACGTTTGCAATCGAAAGAAAAATGACTATAGTTGAAGAGGTAATGGCCCCTAAACTATGTTCTGGGATGAAAGTTACAGCTTCAGTGAAATCCGTTTGCAAATCGGAGTGATAGATTAGAATCTAGAGCCAACGGTACGTTTTCTATGTTAAACCATTACACCATTGAAAAACTGGTTACGTTTGCAATCAAAAGAAAAATGACTATAGTTGAAGAGGTAATGGCCCCTAAACTATGTTCTGGGATGAAAAATACAGTTTCAGTGAAATCCGTTTGCAAATCGGAGTGATAGATTAGAATCTAGAGCCAACGGTACGTTTTCTATGTTAAACCATTACACCATTGAAAAACTGGTTACGTTTGCAATCGAAAGAAAAATGACTATAGTTGAAGAGGTAATGGCCCCTAAACTATGTTCTGGGATGAAAAATACAGCTTCAGTGAAATCCGTTTGCAAATCGGAGTGATAGATTAGAATCTAGACCCAACGGTAAGTTTTCTATGTTAAACCATTACACCATTGAAAAACTGGTTACGTTTGCAATCGAAAGAAAAATGACTATAGTTGAAGAGGTAATGGCCCCTAAACTATATTCTGGGATGAAAGTTACAGCTTCAGTGAAATCCGTTTGCAAATCGGAGTGATAGATTAGAATCTAGAGCCAACGGTACGTTTTCTATGTTAAACCATTACACCATTGAAAAACTGGTTACGTTTGCAATCGAAAGAAAAATGACTATAGTTGAAGAGGTAATGGCCCCTAAACTATGTTCTGGGATGAAAGTTACAGCTTCAGTGAAATCCGTTTGCAAATCGGAGTGATAGATTAGAATCTAGAGCCAACGGTACGTTTTCTATGTTAAACCATTACACCATTGAAAAACTGGTTACGTTTGCAATCGAAAGAAAAATGACTATAGTTGAAGAGGTAATGGCCCCTAAACTATGTTCTGGGATGAAAAATACAGCTTCAGTGAAATCCGTTTGCAAATCGGAGTGATAGATTAGAATCTAGAGCCAACGGTACGTTTTCTATGTTAAACCATTACACCATTGAAAAACTGGTTACGTTTGCAATTGAAAGAAAAATGACTATAGTTGAAGAGGTAATGGCCCCTAAACTATGTTCTGGGATGAAAAATACAGCTTCAGTGAAATCCGTTTGCAAATCGGAGTGATAGATTAGAATCTAGAGCCAACGGTAAGTTTTCTATGTTAAACCATTACACCATTGAAAAACTGGTTACGTTTGCAATCGAAAGAAAAATGACTATAGTTGAAGAGATAATGGCCCCTAAACTATGTTCTGGGATGAAAAATACAGCTTCAGTGAAATCCGTTTGCAAATCGGAGTGATAGATTAGAATCTAGAGCCAACGGTACGTTTTCTATGTTAAACCATTACACCATTGAAAAACTGGTTACGTTTGCAATCGAAAGAAAAATGACTATAGTTGAAGAGGTAATGGCCCCTAAACTATGTTCTGGGATGAAAAATACAGCTTCAGTGAAATCCGTTTGCAAATCGGAGTGATAGATTAGAATCTAGAGCCAACGGTACGTTTTCTATGTTAAACCATTACACCATTGAAAAACTGGTTACGTCTGCAATCGAAAGAAAAATGACTATAGTTGAAGAGGTAATGGCCCCTAAACTATGTTCTGGGATGAAAGTTACAGCATCAGTGAAATCCGTTTGCAAATCGGAGTGATAGATTAGAATCTAGAGCCAACGGTACGTTTTCTATGTTAAACCATTACACCATTGAAAAACTGGTTACGTTTGCAATCGAAAGAAAAATGACTATAGTTGAAGAGGTAATGGCCCCTAAACTATGTTCTGGGATGAAAGTTACAGCTTCAGTGAAATCCGTTTGCAAATCGGAGTGATAGATTAGAATCTAGAGCCAACGGTACGTTTTCTATGTTAAACCATTACACCATTGAAAAACTGGTTACGTCTGCAATCGAAAGAAAAATGACTATAGTTGAAGAGGTAATGGCCCCTAAACTATGTTCTGGGATGAAAGTTACAGTTTCAGTGAAATCCGTTTGCAAATCGGAGTGATAGATTAGAATCTAGAGCCAACGGTAAGTTTTCTATGTTAAACCATTACACCATTGAAAAACTGGTTACGTTTGCAATCGAAAGAAAAATGACTATAGTTGAAGAGGTAATGGCCCCTAAACTATGTTCTGGGATGAAAGTTACAGTTTCAGTGAAATCCGTTTGCAAATCGGAGTGATAGATTAGAATCTAGAGCCAACGGTACGTTTTCTATGTTAAACCATTACACCATTGAAAAA
Source organism: Hyperolius riggenbachi (assembly GCF_040937935.1). Classification (NCBI taxonomy): domain Eukaryota; kingdom Metazoa; phylum Chordata; class Amphibia; order Anura; family Hyperoliidae; genus Hyperolius; species Hyperolius riggenbachi. The sequence goes on along the minus strand of NC_090656.1, from coordinate 151,233,729 downwards.
CTGGTTACGTTTGCAATCGAAAGAAAATGACTATAGTTGAAGAGGTAATGGCCCCTAAACTATGTTCTGGGATGAAAGTTACAGCTTCAGTGAAATCCATTTGCAAATCGGAGTGATAGATTAGAATCTAGAGCCAACGGTAAGTTTTCTATGTTAAACCATTACACCATTGAAAAACTGGTTACGTTTGCAATCGAAAGAAAAATGACTATAGTTGAAGAGGTAATGGCCCCTAAACTATGTTCTGGGATGAAAAATACAGCTTCAGTGAAATCCGTTTGCAAATCGGAGTGATAGATTAGAATCTAGAGCCAACGGTAAGTTTTCTATGTTAAACCATTACACCATTGAAAAACTGGTTACGTTTGCAATTGAAAGAAAAATGACTATAGTTGAAGAAGTAATGGCCCCTAAACTATGTTCTAGGATGAAAGTTACAGCTTCAGTGAAATCCGTTTGCAAATCGGAGTGATAGATTAGAATCTAGAGCCAACGGTAAGTTTTCTATGTTAAACCATTACACCATTGAAAAACTGGTTACGTTTGCAATCGAAAGAAAAATGACTACAGTTGAAGAGGTAATGGCCCCTAAACTATGTTCTGGGATGAAAGTTACAGCTTCAGTGAAATTCGTTTGCAAATCGGAGTGATAGATTAGAATCTAGAGCCAACGGTACGTTTTCTATGTTAAACCATTACACCGTTGAAAAACTGGTTACGTCTGCAATCGAAAGAAAAATGACTATAGTTGAAGAGGTAATGGCCCCTAAACTATGTTCTGTGATGAAAGTTACAGCTTCAGTGAAATCTGTTTGCAAATCGGAGTGATAGATTAGAATCTAGAGCCAACGGTACGTTTTCTATGTTAAACCATTACACCATTGAAAAACTGGTTACGTTTGCAATCGAAAGAAAAATGACTATAGTTGAAGAGGTAATGGCCCCTAAACTATATTCTGGGATGAAAAATACAGCTTCAGTGAAATCCGTTTGCAAATCGGAGTGATAGATTAGAATCTAGAGCCAACGGTAAGTTTTCTATGTTAAACCATTACACCATTGAAAAACTGGTTACGTTTGCAATCGAAAGAAAAATGACTATAGTTGAAGAGGTAATGGCCCCTAAACTATGTTCTGGGATGAAAAATACAGCTTCAGTAAAATCCGTTTGCAAATCGGAGTGATAGATTAGAATCTAGAGCCAACGGTACGTTTTCTATGTTAAACCATTACACCATTGAAAAACTGGTTACGTTTGCAATCGAAAGAAAAATGACTATAGTTGAAGAGGTAATGGCCCCTAAACTATGTTCTGGGATGAAAAATACAGCTTCAGTGAAATCCGTTTGCAAATCGGAGTGATAGATTAGAATCTAGAGCCAACGGTAAGTTTTCTATGTTAAACCATTACACCATTGAAAAACTGGTTACGTTTGCAATCGAAAGAAAAATGACTATAGTTGAAGAGGTAATGGCCCCTAAACTATGTTCTGGGATGAAAGTTACAGCTTCAGTGAAATCTGTTTGCAAATCGGAGTGATAGATTAGAATCTAGAGCCAACGGTACGTTTTCTATGTTAAACCATTACACCATTGAAAAACTGGTTACGTTTGCAATCGAAAGAAAAATGACTATAGTTGAAGAGGTAATGGCCCCTAAACTATGTTCTGGGATGAAAAATACAGCTTCAGTGAAATCCGTTTGCAAATCGGAGTGATAGATTAGAATCTAGAGCCAACGGTACGTTTTCTATGTTAAACCATTACACCATTGAAAAACTGGTTACGTCTGCAATCGAAAGAAAAATGACTATAGTTGAAGAGGTAATGGCCCCTAAACTATGTTCTGGGATGAAAGTTACAGCTTCAGTGAAATCCGTTTGCAAATCGGAGTGATAGATTAGAATCTAGAGCCAACGGTACGTTTTCTATGTTAAACCATTACACCATTGAAAAACTGGTTACGTTTGCAATCGAAAGAAAAATGACTATAGTTGAAGAGGTAATGGCCCCTAAACTATGTTCTGGGATGAAAAATACAGCTTCAGTGAAATCCGTTTGCAAATCGGAGTGATAGATTAGAATCTAGAGCCAACGGTACGTTTTCTATGTTAAACCATTACACCATTGAAAAACTGGTTACGTTTGCAATCGAAAGAAAAATGACGAGGACAGAGCCCAACTGGATGAACATGACGATAGACTAGATCAGGCCGAGGCTAAACTGGAGGACCTGGAGAACCGGAGCAGGAGGGCCAATGTGCAGATACGAGGTCTCCCTGAATCTTTCCTCGACTTGGAGCCTGTGGCCAACAACCTTTTTGGCTCATTACTTCCACAGGTGGACTCCTCCATATTGAGGGTGGTCCGCATCCACCGCTCTTTGGCTAAGCCACGCAATCCAGAACTGCCAAGAGACATCATCGCAAAACTGGCATCGGAGGACGCAAGAGACAAGCTTCTTCTAGCAGCACGAGATTTGACCACCCTCCCAGGGGTCCCCACATCCGTCCAGATCTTTGCCGACCTGGCACCCATTACCATTCTTAAGAGGAGGCAAATGAGGCCCTATACACTTGCATTGCAGCAAAAGGCAATTCGCTACAAATGGGGATTTCCCTTTATGTTGTCTTTCAAAATTAATAGCAAAACATATAATTGCAAACGCCCAGAAGAGGCGGCAAAGGCACTCAGACAGGCGGCCATCCCCTTTACCATCCCGACGGTGCCTCAACGGTCTCCTAACCAACAACGCACCGGTCAAGTGGCAGGAAATTGGTCGACAGTGAGAGGATCCTCCTTCAGGGCACGTGAGCCCGATACAGGCGCTTCTTGAATCTTATGTGCATACTTTGCCTACTGGAGGATTTCCTTCTGCATTTCTATGATCTGATGACGTGTGGACGGCTCCCTCCTTTATGATGTGAGGGACCCGTTCACATCCCTTCTTCTTGGAGCTATATTGGAGACTACTTCAATCGTCACTTAGATGGACATTAAAATCTGGTTGTCCCCTTTATGATGTAGGGATAACGAAGATACGTTTCAGCTCATGAACATTTTTCTTGGGAAAAATTGAAACCCTCTTCATAATGATTGCGGGAATATGGACCTGCCTATTTGGTGGGCCAACCCCTGCCTTATGATCACACCCTGACATGGACACCTTTTGCTCTTAGGTAATTTGTTAAAAATGTTATGCCATGTTAAGCATTTATGTTTCTGTCTTGATTTCCATGTTCAGTTTGGTGCAAAGAGGTTCACTTTTGGGTTATCTATGGTTTATAAGGAATAATGGTTTTTTGGGACTTCTGGTCTTGAAAAACTGGCTTTGGCCTAAAGTTTAAAGGTTAACTGGCAGCCCAGGTGTGGTTCACTATTGCTGTCCCCCTACCCAAGATGGCGCTTGGGGCTAGGTCGGCACTGTTAGTGGTGGCCCTGCTCCAATCGCTATCAACGCACGATTGTGCTTTCCCTTCCCTCGCAGCTTATAAAGCTTCTTCTTTCCAACCCCCCTATAGCCGAATTGAGGAATACAATACTAACAAGTTGGTCGGGCGCCTGCTGCCCTCGATGTGTTTATTTTGCCTTGTCTGCCCCGTGGCTCTCTTCATTACTATGGTTCTTGAGCGTACCTCTAATTATCGCCCACCATGAGTAATAAGCCCTTTAACATTGTATCTCACAATGTGAGAGGTCTGAACTCCCCCCAGAAAAGGAAAAAGGCCCTTACGGAACTGATCCGGTCATCTCCCGACATTATATGTCTCCAAGAGACCCACTTTACCAATAAGTCCCACCCTAAATTTTTCCATCATAGATACAAAAGGGTCTATTGCTCAAACTATAACAAAAAACAGAGAGGGGTTGCAATTCTTCTTGCAGACTCCTTTCCTTTAGAACCCTCCTCTTATACTAGAGATGATGAGGGGACATATGGTATACTTCTAGGACACCTTTTAGGAAAAACTATATGTATTGTTAACTTATACGCTCCTCCAGACCAGAATTTTTGTGTCATTAACAAACTGTCTGAAGTTCTTCTTACTCTGACATATGATATGCTTATCTGGGCTGGAGACTTCAATCTGACACCTAATGACAAGGTGGATAGGACACACCCTCAAAGACCCTCAATTGCTAAGAAATCAAGGCAACTTTTTGAAGACCTGTTCAGGACACACTCGCTGGTTGACACGTGGAGAGTCTATAATGGTAACAAACGGGGATATACTCATATGTCTACCCCTCACAACTCGTATTCTAGGATAGACCTGATCCTGATTTCTTTGTCCTGTGCCTCCTCCTTGGTCTATGCTAGGAATTTGCTGTGCCCTTGGTCGGATCACGACCCTCTTCTTGTCTCTCTGAACTCCCTGATTCCTAAAACACAAAGAGCCCCTTGGCGGTTAAATGAGTCCTTATTACATAACTCAGAAATCTACGACAAAATAGATTCCCAGCTGACAGAATACTTTAGCCTTAACGATAATGATGATACCTCCCCGGCGGTTGTTTGGCTGGCACATAAATCGGTGGTAAGAGGAACATTCATACAATTAGCTGCTAGACATAAAAGAGATAGAAATAAAATTCTCGCAGACTTAGAATATAAACTACAAAAACTCCATCTTGCCAACCAACAGCATCCGTCTAGATTCCTTTATAAACAGATCCAGGATATTCAAACACAAATAGACACGATTCTTAACTCTGAAACAGAAAAAGCACTAAGGTGGACGGCCGCAACAGTATACGATCAAATAAATAAACCAAAGAGATGGTTGGCCGCAAAACTGAGGGCACAGCAAACGGTTAATAGGGTCCTTAGGATCAAAGATAAGAAAGGAAAGGTGACATCAGACCCTGATAAGATCTACGACATATTTTCTGAATATTATAAAACTTTGTATAGCGATCCTGAACCTAACCTGCACTCCACCCAGAGAAGGGATTTCTTGGAGGGAACAGTGAGAAAGACCCTAACAGAGGACACAGTGAAGTTGCTTAATGCCGATGTCACACAGGAGGAGGTACATGAGGCAATTAAAAGACTCAAGAGATCCAAAGCCCCCGGGCCGGATGGCTTTTCGGCTCTATATTATAAGAAATATGAATCCCACTTAACCCCATATTTGATTAAATTTTATAACCACCTATTGAAAGGGAATATACCCCCAGAGGAATTTTTATCCTCATCACTAGTGGTAATTCCCAAGCCCCAAAGGGATACACTCCTCACAAAAAACTATAGGCCAATCTCTCTGTTGGGGGTCGATTATAAGCTCTTCACTTCGATACTGGCGAGCAGACTGAACGGGATCTTACCAGCCTTGCTTCACCGGGACCAAGTGGGTTTCGTCCCAAAAAGACAGGCCCCAGACAATATTCGGAAGATATTGAATCTCCAACATTATTGTAAGAGAACCGCCACATGTATGGCCATCCTATCCCTTGATATGGAGAAGGCATTTGACCTCATCAAGTGGCCATACATGGAGGCGGTCCTGCATAAATATGGATTCAAGGGTAATTTTGTTAATGCCATTTCAGCACTATACTCACATCCATCAGCCACTCTGAAAATGCCTGCATCCACGAGAAAGTCATTCGCAATACAGAGGGGTACGAGGCAGGGATGCCCTCTGTCACCAGCAATTTTTGCTCTCATTATTGAGCCGCTGGCAGAGCAGATCCGCAATACACCGGAGATTACAGGCGTGAAAATTGCCTCAAAAGAATATAAGCTTTCTCTCTTTGCGGACGATATTCTGCTAACCCTTACCTCTCCCCGCACCTCTATTCCAAAACTACTAGATGAAATTTCGAAATTCTCCCCTTTCTCTGGATTTAGGCTTAATTTGGAGAAATCGGAATTGATGGTCTCGGATATGTCTAAGACGCAAGCCCAACAACTGGCCGAATTACATGGCCTCCAACATCAGACCAAATTTATACAGTACCTAGGGATTAAGCTCACGGCTGATCCATTAAAACTATATGAGCTTAACTATCCCCCCCTTTACAATAAGCTGGCTCGAGATTTGGAGAGCTGGAATGAGTTCCCGATCTCTATGCTGGGCAGAATATCAGCAGTACGAATGACCTTACTTCCAAGATTACTATATCTTTTTAGAACTCTGCCGATACTCCTTAGAAAAGGCCCAATACAGCACCTGCAATCCCTTATCCAGAAATTTATTTGGAGAAAAAGAAAAGCCCGGATTAAATATTTAACATTAGCCAGATCTAGGGACCTGGGGGGCCTAAACGCTCCCATACTCTTTAATTATTATAAGGCGGCCCAGATTTCCCAACTAGCAGCATCAAACGCCACCCCCAGTGTTGTCCCACTCTGGGTTGAGCTGGAGTCACTTTTGATGGCCCCTCTATCCCTGGATGGGGCAATGTGGGCTAAACACATTCCTATAGCCAAGATCAGAAAACTATCCCCGGTCTCGGCTCAATCCCTAAGTCTATGGTCTAGGACAAGATTTGTATATGCCTTCCAATCCCCCACGTCCTGTATGACTAGGATCTTTCGCAACCCTGACTTCCCAGAGGGACATAAAGTTACTCAATTTAGATGGTGGATCCAAAAGGGGTTCACAACTTTAGGCAAATTTTTATCTGCATTTAAACTCCAGAAATCCATTCACTTTATAAAAAAGCATGAGGTTCCCAGGGAAGAGTGGGGAAGAATGGACTTAATATTTAAATTTCTATCCTCATTAGACCCTAATGAAGATGTCCACACCTACTCCCCTTTTGAAGTCCGCTCCAAAAATAGCCCAATGGATGGAGGATTCATCTCCGATTTGTACACCTTTCTTTCCCATCCCACCATTGATGGCAAAATTAAGGCCCAGCTGGACTGGGAAAGAGATTGTGCCCAGGAACTCTCTGATAGCAAGTGGGCTCACTGCTGCACCTCCTTGACCAGGGGATCACTCTTTTTCTCCTCCATCGAGACATCTCTAAAACTCCTGCATAGAACGTATCAGACACCCGCTAGACTACATCTATACAATCCTATATATTCATCTGACTGTTTTAGGGGCTGTGCTCAGCGGGGTGATCTGTGGCATGTTTGGTGGTCGTGCCCAAAGGCCCAAACCTTCTGGAAAGATGTCTGGAACAAAACAAAATTGATGCTTAGTTTACACAGTGATATGGACCCTTCGGTCCTCTTACTGGGCAATAGACCTCAATCGATGAAATATGCTACTCATAAATTAATCCAATATATAATGGCACAGGCACGGAGACACTTGGCGTCTCGCTGGAGGAAGGACTCGCTTATGGTCGAGGAGGTGTTTAGAGGCCTTAATTCCACCATGTCCTCAGAACATATCAGGGCTAAAATATTTGACAACTTGGAGAACTTCTTTAAGGTATGGGATCCATGGATCGAATGGCAGGGAAATGTGGGCCTTTCCTATCTGTTGCACTCCTTCTAGGGACAGTCCCTCTCGGGTGGAGCGTAACTCATTAAATTCATAAGCATCGGTTTCTGTTATGAGTGCCACGGGGCATCACCCTTATGATATGTCTACACTCCTGGGCGTGTATGTGCCCTTGACCCAACAACTGTAATAGTTTTCTTGTGATTCTGCTTTTCCTTTCTTCGGCTACTGACTTTACCCTTCTTTCCTCCCTACCCACACCTCTTTTATCCACTGGAATTCACTATAGGCATGATGTGGTAATTCCACCCATGGTGAATCCTTTCATCCCACTTACCCTTTCTACCTAAGCCTACCCTTTTTTTACCCCATACCCCTCTTTCCCTATGGGCCTCTCTTGGCTCAAGTAGAAATGTATAAAACACTAGGTATGCATGATCACCCTCGATTGTTTTTTATGCTCTTTTTCTTTTCTTTGCTTAAAGTTTGTAGGGTGACCGTGTACTTTTTGTCTTAATTATCAGTTTTCAAAGTGATACTCTCCACATGTGGAGAAAATTTGTCTTTACTTTTATTGTTAAATGATTTTATTTCTAAATAAACACCCTTGGAACGAAAGAAAAATGACTATAGTTGAAGAGGTAATGGCCCCTAAACTATGTTCTGGGATGAAAGTTACAGCTTCAGTGAAATCCGTTTGCAAATCGGAGTGATAGATTAGAATCTAGAGCCAACGGTACGTTTTCTATGTTAAACCATTACACCATTGAAAAACTGGTTACGTCTGCAATCAAAAGAAAAATGACTATAGTTGAAGAGGTAATGGCCCCTAAACTATGTTCTGGGATGAAAGTTACAGCTTCAGTGAAATCCGTTTGCAAATCGGAGTGATAGATTAGAATCTAGAGCCAACGGTACGTTTTCTATGTTAAACCATTACACCATTGAAAAACTGGTTACGTCTGCAATCGAAAGAAAAATGACTGGGGGGCGCTGTTGAGCAGTGCCACAGACCAGATGCAGGTTCTGTGAGCTCTGCAATGCAAGCATAAGAACTGCCGACAGAACGCACTGATCAAGGCACCTAATACCTCATCTGAAAGCTGATGATCCAGGCAATGCAGCGATCTCCTCGGATTTATCCTATCAGAAGCAGAACGAGCTTTTTACCTCCTCTTTCTCCACTGAGATTCAACAGAAGGTTCTCCAAGATGGCCGCCGCTCCAGCTCCACCAGCAGGCCTCAGCCCTTCGCACAGCTCATCTGGAGCACCTGGACAGAGAGCGCCTCCTTCCCCTGTGTTCACAGCCTCCCGCCCACCTGGCCAAGGTATGTCTGACCCTCAAAATCAGGCTCCTTCCCCTGGCCGAGCTGCCGCTGTATCTTCCACGGAGGCCTGTGACGTCATTGCGGGGGGACGCGAGCAAGCGGCCGCATGGAACGCCAGCTCACGCGTACAAACGGACGCATCCCAGCCTAAATTTAATAGTCCATGCGAACTTTCTGATGCATCGAACGCGAACTCAAGCAACACTAAAGGCGGCGGTTTGGTCGCGTCCGCACCATTATCACCTATGGGACCATGCGAATTTTCAAGCGCAACAGTAGTGACACCAACCTATGGATCAGACGTACTTTTTGACGCCTCAGCATCTATGGCACAATGTGATCCAAGCATAATTCCTAACGTGCCCCGAATGAGCCCAGCTAACATCTCTGGAGTGCAAATTGGTGGAATGACAGCTGAACAGATGCTTACAACCATCACCAACATTTTTAGGGCAGAACTGAAAGCTGAGCTAAAACTGGCGGTTACTGAATTAACTGAACATATTGATGAGATTGGAGAACGAGTAACTGCCCTAGAAACCCAAGCCGACGATATAGTCATAGTCACCAATGCCAACTCAGCGACCATAGAAAAACACGATGAACGACTGGACTTCGTCGAGGACAAATTAGAGGACCTGGAGAACAGGAGCAGGAGAGGTAACGTCAGGATTCGAGGAGTCCCGGAGTCGGTGGAGGACCTTCCAGCCATGGCAGCTAACCTATTCCATGCCCTACTCCCACAAATTGATTCAATTAGACTCCAACCAGTTCGTATTCATAGGGCCTTGGTACGTCCTAGAAACTCCGCTTTACCAAGAGACATAATTGCGAAGCTCACTAGCGAAGACATAAGAGACAAGATACTGTTGGCCGCTAGAGACCTCCAAAGGCTCCCAGAGGTACCCCAGTCTGTCCAACTCTTTGCGGACCTAGCACCAATCACGATACAAAAGAGGAGGAATATGAAACCCTACACCACAGCCCTCCAACAAGCTGCTATAAGATACAAATGGGGATTTCCCTTTGCCCTTATCTTCCGCAAGAACAACAAGCAGTTTGTTTGCAAGACCCCGGACGGGGCAGCTGAGGCCCTCACAGAAGCGGGAATATCATTTACAATTCCGGATCCAAAACCACAACAGGAACCCCAATCTCCAAAACCCAGGAGAGAACTACGACAGAACAGGGCATGGGCCTCCTCCAGGAATCTCGCATTGAACCGGGACTCCCCTGAGAGAGGACAAGCACAAGAATGATCATCATGGGGTCTCATTCCCACAAATTGAATACTCACGAAGGATTGATCTTTCTCTACCCATAACTACATCGGATCGTCAGAACTTTCAGATTACTCTACCTGGCGAACATTGGTAACATAGTTAATGTTTCATACACTGTTTACCTCTTTTTCCTTTGGCCTACATATGTGGACTTATATATGTTAGGTTCTCTAGAACTGTATTTTCTCCTCCCTTTCACATACATGGACCAATATATGTTAATTTTCCATGCCTTATATAGTTATGTCTAGATTCTAATATGTTTCATTTATAGGCCTTGATAGTGCATTAAATATCAGAGGTTTATTAAGCTTATATGCGGCAGTCAGCTTGCATGCTACGTCGTACCCCCAATGAGCGAAGTTTGGTGGCTAGTCACGTATTTATTGACAGTCACCCACTTGCTTGACGCAGTGACGCCTTCCGTGTTCACTGCACCACCTTGCAAACATCTTGCGAGTAGTCGCCCCATTCCCTACAATAATAAATCACACATTACCTTTTTGCTTCAGATGTCCAGCCTCCCTCTCCGTAGCTATCATAGTGTCAGACAACTGAACATTCACTCCTATTAACGTCTTGACGCACAATGCCAGGGGTCTTAGCTCACCTGCCAAGAGGAGTAAAGCTTTCAAGGCTTACACCAAACACTCTCCTGACATTATATGTATACAAGAGTCCCACTTTTCGCCCCAAAACCCCCCAAAATATTTCCATAAGAAATACTCCAGGTCCTTCCTGTCTTCATACAAAAAGCGGAGCAGAGGAGTTATCACACTTCTATCTGATAATTTCCCATTTGATGTAACTACACATCTTGAAGATAATAACGGAACTTATATTATTCTTGTGGGAACCCACGAGAACAAACAATTATGTGTTGTCAATGTTTATGCTCCCCCAGAAAATCCACATTCTGTTCTCTCTGGGATATCTGAAACCCTTCTCACCCTACAATTCGATAGTTTAATTTGGGCGGGAGATTTCAACCTAGCCCCTAATGACAAAATAGATAGGACACACCCATCAAAGCAGTCAGCAGCCAAAAAGACCCAAGCATTGTTTCAGGACATATTCAAGGTCCACTCTCTTATAGATTCCTGGAGAGAACACAATCAGAATAAGAGGGGATACTCCTACTTTTCTGCTCCTCATAACACCTACTCCCGGATTGACTTAATATTGATTCCCTCCCTTTGTGCTTCGTCCCTGGCGTACTCTAGACATATATTATGCCCGTGGTCAGACCACGAGATTTTGCTAACGGTCATGGATACTCCATTTCCCAAACCAGTTAGAACTCAATGGAGACTTAACGAATCCTTACTGACTAACCCTGATATTTGCTCAAATATCGAAAGTACCCTACACAACTATTTTCAGGAGAATGCCACGGATGACATAGGGGAGGGAACCCTCTGGATCGCACATAAACCAGTGGTAAGAGGGGAACTAATGAGAATGTCAGCCAAAGTTAGGAGAGAGAAAGGCGCCAGAATATCAGAACTGGAAAGGAAGATCAACATCCTACATACTCTGAACCAATCTAACCCCTCCAGGTACCTCCAAAAGCAGATATATGACTTGCAAATTCACTTAGATACTATATTAGGCCAGGATATAGAAAAAGCTATAAGATGGACAGGAGCTCTGGCCTACGAACAGCTTAACAAGCCGAATCGTTGGCTGGCCAGGAGACTAAGGGATAAACAAGTGTCCAACAAAATTATCAAAATTAGGGATAGGACGGGTAGGGCGACCTCGAATCCAGATAAGATTTATGAAACATTTTTAGATTTCTATCAAAACCTGTACAAAGACGATAATCCAAATATTGCCTCTGCACAAAAGGAAGAGTTCCTAAAAGAAAATATAGGGATCAAACTGACCCATGACACAGCCAAATCGCTCAACATTCCAATAAGTGAGGAAGAACTCCATGAAGCTATAAAAAAGCTTAAGAGATCTAAAGCCCCCGGCCCAGACGGGTTCCCGTCCCTATATTATAAAAAATTTGAAGAACTACTCTCCCCCTACCTATTAAAATTTTTTAACTCCCTACTAAAAGGTAAGGCCCCCCCACAAGAATTTCTGGCCTCGGCAATTTGTATTATCCATAAACCACCTAGGGACCCCCTATCCCCAAAAAACTATAGGCCCATTTCCCTTTTAGGAATAGATTATAAACTTTTCACCTCCATACTAGCTGTCAGACTCAATTCTGTACTGCCTGCGTTGATACACAAAGATCAGGTAGGATTCATCCCTCAAAGGCAAGCCCCAGATAACATCAGAAAAGTTCTAGATATCCAATACCATTGCCTTCAATCATCCCAAAGCTTAACTCTATTATCACTGGACATGGAAAAAGCCTTTGATAAAATTAAGTGGCCATACATGATGTCTGTTCTTCAAAAATTCGGATTTTTTGGCGAATACATAAATGCAATTAAGATACTATACTCCTCTCCATACGCATACTTAAAACTGCCCTCCCACTCTCAAACAAGATTCCCCATTTGTAGGGGAACGAGACAAGGATGCCCCCTATCCCCGGGAATATTTGCACTGGTCATTGAACCTCTAGCAACCAAAATACGAACATCACCTGAGATCCTTGGTATCCAAATTGGTAAACGACACTGCAAACTAAACCTGTTTGCGGACGATATACTGCTGACCCTTTCATCCCCATATACTTCTATACCAAATTTGTTTAAGGTCATCCAGGACTTCTCTGTCTTTTCGGGGTTCCAGCTTAATAAAGACAAGTCAGAGATCATGATCTCCCACATGCCACCTAAGAAAGCCAAGAACTTAGCAGACTCCTTAGGCCTACAGTACCAGCCTAAGTACATAAAGTACCTTGGCATTAATTTATCTTTAAATCCAAATCACTTATACGATGTTAATTACCCGGCATTATATAGAAAGCTCTCCTCGGATCTGGATTCCTGGTCGAAACTGCCCCTGTCCTTGATTGGTAAGGCCCACTCAGTTAAAATGACCCTTTTTCCGAGACTCTTGTACCTTTTTAGAGTTCTCCCCATTGCAGTTAGACCCTCCCACGTGTTAGACCTACAAAAGAAGATCCATAAATTTATATGGTCCAACAAGAAAGCTAGGATAAAGTATTCCACATTAGCAAGGACAAAAGATAGAGGAGGCCTAAGACTACCTATACTTATGACATACTTTAAGGCCGCCAGACTTTCTCAACTAGTCTTGGTGAATTCGGGGAATATGGCACCCCTCTGGGTAGATATTGAATCTAGACTTATTCATCCATACACCACACAAGGCGTAATGTGGGCAACAAAAATTCCCTTGAAAAAAATACAGGCCCTATCTCCAGTGTTCGGCTCGGCCATTAGATTATGGCTAAACCTCAGATTTGTCTACAAGCTCCAATCCCCTACCACTCTCATGTCTACTATTATTGGAAATCCGGATTTCCCCCCAGGTTGGAATCCCTCACTTTTCTCCTGGTGGTCATCTAAAGGTCTTACTAGATTGGGCAAATTTACTTCAGCCTTTCATTTAACTTCACTCAGACAATTCTTGAGTGAAAAAGAAGTGCCACGTCAGGAACTCCCTAGGGCATATCAAATATTTGATTATATCGATAAACTCCAAACCAATAAAGAAATATGCCTATACACACTCTTTGAGACAAGATGTAGAAACGGACCATTGAACAAAGGTCTCATATCAGATTTCTACTTTATGTTATTTAAAGACGATCCTGAGGAGAAATATAAGTACCAGTTGGACTGGGAACGGGAAACCGGCAGGGAATTGTCGGCAAGAAAGTGGGGCCATTGTTGCACCACCATGTTAAAAAATAGTTTGTTCTATTCCTCGATGGAAACGTCACTAAAACTGTTACATCGCACATACTTTACTCCAGCGAGAATACATGCGTTTTGCCCTGATCAAACTGAGATATGCCCTAGGGGATGTGGACAAAAAGGCACTATGTGGCACATGTGGTGGCAATGCCCCAAGGTTAAAGCTTTCTGGAATATTATTTGGAGACGGACCTCCCTCATATTTAATATCAATATTCCCTTTGATCCCACAGTAGCTTTACTAGGTAATAAGCCTCACAAAATCACCCAAACCAATAACAAACTACTACACCACATAATGGCCCTAGCAAGAAGACAGATTGCCTACCAATGGAAGTCTTTAACACTTAATGCCCAATTGGTATTCTCTAAATTGAACGAAGCCATGCTCTCAGAACATATCCTGGCAAAAGTACACGACAAACTAGACTCTTTCCACAATACCTGGGCTCCATGGATTGAGTTTCAAGACAATGAGGGGCTATCGTACACTCTTCATAGGTTCTGAATACATAGGACCCCCTTGGCGTTGATGCGTCAAACTTTTACACAACAAGCACAAGAGTTAGGTCTGGATGAGGAGAGACGGGACATCTCTGTTAAAGTTTTTATAAGTCGTATAGCTATTATCTAATAGGGGCTCTCTCTCCCATATGGGAGACTTTCCTTTTTCCTACCCCTGTCCCCACCCCTGCTCCCCCTCCTCCCTTAGCCCCTTTCCCCCTCCTCCCTCCCCCCCCCCCCCCCCCCCCTACCTCCCCTTTCTCCATATGCCATCCCGTTGGCATGTTGTGGCATCCCCACTCACGGGACGGCGTTACTCCTACACCTCCTCTCCCCCCCCCTCCTTCCTCCCCCCCTCCCCCCTCCCAATAAAAGATTAGAAAAATTTGGTTGTTTCCATATATTTGCTTATAAAGTTAACGTTTTACAAGATTCGTAAGATTATAAATTCATGTTTCTTTGTAGTTTATACCAACTTCAGTTGGAATGTTTCTGTTATTGTGATTTCAAACTATGACATTCCCCCATGGGGGACTTGATATGTGATTGATGTACGCTATCATTGTGAATTTATTTCTTACACAATAAACACCCTTGAAACGAAAGAAAAATGACTATAGTTGAAGAGGTAATGGCCCCTAAACTATGTTCTGGGATGAAAGTTACAGTTTCAGTGAAATCCGTTTGCAAATCGGAGTGATAGATTAGAATCTAGAGCCAACGGTAAGTTTTCTATGTTAAACCATTACACCATTGAAAAACTGGTTACGTTTGCAATCGAAAGAAAAATGACTATAGTTGAAGAGGTAATGGCCCCTAAACTATGTTCTGGGATGAAAAATACAGCTTCAGTGAAATCCGTTTGCAAATCGGAGTGATAGATTAGAATCTAGAGCCAACGGTACGTTTTCTATGTTAAACCATTACACCATTGAAAAACTGGTTACGTCTGCAATCGAAAGAAAAATGACTATAGTTGAAGAGGTAATGGCCCCTAAACTATGTTCTGGGATGAAAGTTACAGTTTCAGTGAAATCCGTTTGCAAATCGGAGTGATAGATTAGAATCTAGAGCCAACGGTAAGTTTTCTATGTTAAACCATTACACCATTGAAAAACTGGTTACGTTTGCAATCGAAAGAAAAATGACTATAGTTGAAGAGGTAATGGCCCCTAAACTATGTTCTGGGATGAAAGTTACAGCTTCAGTGAAATCCGTTTGCAAATCGGAGTGATAGATTAGAATCTAGAGCCAACGGTACGTTTTCTATGTTAAACCATGACACCATTGAAAAACTGGTTACGTTTGCAATCGAAAGAAAAATGACTATAGTTGAAGAGGTAATGGCCCCTAAACTATGTTCTGGGATGAAAGTTACAGCTTCAGTGAAATCCGTTTGCAAATCGGAGTGATAGATTAGAATCTAGAGCCAACGGTACGTTTTCTATGTTAAACCATTACACCATTGAAAAACTGGTTACGTCTGCAATCGAAAGAAAAATGACTATAGTTGAAGAGGTAATGGCCCCTAAACTATGTTCTGGGATGAAAGTTACAGCTTCAGTGAAATCCGTTTGCAAATCGGAGTGATAGATTAGAATCTAGAGTCAACGGTACGTTTTCTATGTTAAACCATTACACCATTGAAAAAATGGTTACGTCTGCAATCGAAAGAAAAATGACTATAGTTGAAGAGGTAATGGCCCCTAAACTATGTTCTGGGATGAAAGTTACAGTTTCAGTGAAATCCGTTTGCAAATCGGAGTGATAGATTAGAATCTAGAGCCAACGGTAAGTTTTCTATGTTAAACCATTACACCATTGAAAAACTGGTTACGTTTGCAATCGAAAGAAAAATGACTATAGTTGAAGAGGTAATGGCCCCTAAACTATGTTCTGGGATGAAAAATACAGCTTCAGTGAAATCTGTTTGCAAATCGGAGTGATAGATTAGAATCTAGAGCCAACGGTAAGTTTTCTATGTTAAACCATTACTCCATTGAAAAACTGGTTACGTTTGCAATCGAAAGAAAAATGACTATAGTTGAAGAGGTAATGGCCCCTAAACTATGTTCTGGGATGAAAGTTACAGCTTCAGTGAAATCCGTTTGCAAATCGGAGTGATAGATTAGAATCTAGAGCCAACGGTACGTTTTCTATGTTAAACCATTACACCATTGAAAAACTGGTTACGTTTGCAATCGAAAGAAAAATGACTATAGTTGAAGAGGTAATGGCCCCTAAACTATGTTCTGGGATGAAAGTTACAGCTTCAGTGAAATCCGTTTGCAAATCGGAGTGATAGATCAGAATCTAGAGCCAACGGTACGTTTTCTATGTTAAACCATTACACCATTGAAAAACTGGTTACGTCTGCAATCGAAAGAAAAATGACTATAGTTGAAGAGGTAATGGCCCCTAAACTATGTTCTGGGATGAAAGTTACAGCTTCAGTGAAATCCGTTTGCAAATCGGAGTGATAGATTAGAATCTAGAGTCAACGGTACGTTTTCTATGTTAAACCATTACACCATTGAAAAACTGGTTACGTCTGCAATCGAAAGAAAAATGACTATAGTTGAAGAGGTAATGGCCCCTAAACTATGTTCTGGGATGAAAGTTACAGTTTCAGTGAAATCCGTTTGCAAATCGGAGTGATAGATTAGAATCTAGAGCCAACGGTACGTTTTCTATGTTAAACCATTACACCATTGAAAAACTGGTTACGTTTGCAATCGAAAGAAAAATGACTATAGTTGAAGAGGTAATGGCCCCTAAACTATGTTCTGGGATCAAAGTTACAGCATCAGTGAAATCCGTTTGCAAATCGGAGTGATAGATTAGAATCTAGAGCCAACGGTAAGTTTTCTATGTTAAACCATTACACCATTGAAAAACTGGTTACGTTTGCAATCGAAAGAAAAATGACTATAGTTGAAGAGGTAATGGCCCCTAAACTATGTTCTGGGATGAAAAATACAGCTTCAGTGAAATCCGTTTGCAAATCGGAGTGATAGATTAGAATCTAGAGCCAACGGTAAGTTTTCTATGTTAAACCATTACACCATTGAAAAACTGGTTACGTTTGCAATCGAAAGAAAAATGACTATAGTTGAAGAGGTAATGGCCCCTAAACTATGTTCTGGGATGAAAGTTACAGCTTCAGTGAAATCCGTTTGCAAATCGGAGTGATAGATTAGAATCTAGAGCCAACGGTACGTTTTCTATGTTAAACCATTACACCATTGAAAAACTGGTTACGTTTGCAATCGAAAGAAAAATGACTATAGTTGAAGAGGTAATGGCCCCTAAACTATGTTCTGGGATGAAAGTTACAGCTTCAGTGAAATCCGTTTGCAAATCGGAGTGATAGATTAGAATCTAGAGCCAACGGTACGTTTTCTATGTTAAACCATTACACCATTGAAAAACTAGTTACGTTTGCAATCGAAAGAAAAATGACTATAGTTGAAGAGGTAATGGCCCCTAAACTATGTTCTGGGATGAAAAATACAGCTTCAGTGAAATCCGTTTGCAAATCAGAGTGATAGATTAGAATCTAGAGCCAACGGTAAGTTTTCTATGTTAAACCATTACACCATTGAAAAACTGGTTACGTTTGCAATTGAAAGAAAAATGACTATAGTTGAAGAAGTAATGGCCCCTAAACTATGTTCTGGGATGAAAGTTACAGCTTCAGTGAAATCCATTTGCAAATCGGATTGATAGATTAGAATCTAGAGCCAACGGTAAGTTTTCTATGTTAAACCATTACACCATTGAAAAACTGGTTACGTTTGCAATCGAAAGAAAAATGACTATAGTTGAAGAGGTAATGGCCCCTAAACTATGTTCTGGGATGAAAGTTACAGCTTCAGTGAAATCCGTTTGCAAATCGGAGTGATAGATTAGAATCTAGAGCCAACGGTACGTTTTCTATGTTAAACCATTACACCATTGAAAAACTGGTTACGTTTGCAATCGAAAGAAAAATGACTATAGTTGAAGAGGTAATGGCCCCTAAACTATGTTCTGGGATCAAAGTTACAGCATCAGTGAAATCCGTTTGCAAATCGGAGTGATAGATTAGAATCTAGAGCCAACGGTACGTTTTCTATGTTAAACCATTACACCATTGAAAAACTGGTTACGTTTGCAATCGAAAGAAAAATGACTATAGTTGAAGAGGTAATGGCCCCTAAACTATGTTCTGGGATGAAAAATACAGCTTCAGTGAAATCCGTTTGCAAATCGGAGTGATAGATTAGAATCTAGAGCCAACGGTAAGTTTTCTATGTTAAACCATTACACCATTGAAAAACTGGTTACGTTTGCAATCGAAAGAAAAATGACTATAGTTGAAGAGGTAATGGCCCCTAAACTATGTTCTGGGATGAAAGTTACAGCTTCAGTGAAATCCGTTTGCAAATCGGAGTGATAGATTAGAATCTAGAGCCAACGGTACGTTTTCTATGTTAAACCATTACACCATTGAAAAACTGGTTACGTTTGCAATCAAAAGAAAAATGACTATAGTTGAAGAGGTAATGGCCCCTAAACTATGTTCTGGGATGAAAGTTACAGCTTCAGTGAAATCCGTTTGCAAATCGGAGTGATAGATTAGAATCTAGAGCCAACGGTACGTTTTCTATGTTAAACCATTACACCATTGAAAAACTAGTTATGTTTGCAATCGAAAGAAAAATGACTATAGTTGAAGAGGTAATGGCCCCTAAACTATGTTCTGGGATGAAAAATACAGCTTCAGTGAAATCCGTTTGCAATTCAGAGTGATAGATTAGAATCTAGAGCCAACGGTAAGTTTTCTATGTTAAACCATTACACCATTGAAAAACTGGTTACGTTTGCAATTGAAAGAAAAATGACTATAGTTGAAGAAGTAATGGCCCCTAAACTATGTTCTGGGATGAAAGTTACAGCTTCAGTGAAATCCATTTGCAAATCGGAGTGATAGATTAGAATCTAGAGCCAACGTTAAGTTTTCTATGTTAAACCATTACACCATTGAAAAACTGGTTACGTTAGCAATCGAAAGAAAAATGACTATAGTTGAAGAGGTAATGGCCCCTAAACTATGTTCTGGGATGAAAAATACAGCTTCAGTGAAATCCGTTTGCAAATCGGAGTGATAGATTAGAATCTAGAGCCAACGGTAAGTTTTCTATGTTAAACCATTACACCATTGAAAAACTGGTTACGTTTGCAATTGAAAGAAAAATGACTATAGTTGAAGAAGTAATGGCCCCTAAACTATGTTCTAGGATGAAAGTTACAGCTTCAGTGAAATCCGTTTGCAAATCGGAAAGATAGATTAGAATCTAGAGCCAACGGTAAGTTTTCTATGTTAAACCATTACACCATTGAAAAACTGGTTACGTTTGCAATCGAAAGAAAAATGACTATAGTTGAAGAGGTAATGGCCCCTAAACTATGTTCTGGGATGAAAGTTACAGCTTCAGTGAAATCTGTTTGCAAATCGGAGTGATAGATTAGAATCTAGAGCCAACGGTACGTTTTCTATGTTAAACCATTACACCATTGAAAAACTGGTTACGTTTGCAATCGAAAGAAAAATGACTATAGTTGAAGAGGTAATGGCCCCTAAACTATGTTCTGGGATGAAAGTTACAGCTTCAGTGAAATCCGTTTGCAAATCGGAGTGATAGATTAGAATCTAGAGCCAACGGTACGTTTTCTATGTTAAACCATTACACCATTGAAAAACTGGTTACGTTTGCAATCAAAAGAAAAATGACTATAGTTGAAGAGGTAATGGCCCCTAAACTATGTTCTGGGATGAAAAATACAGTTTCAGTGAAATCCGTTTGCAAATCGGAGTGATAGATTAGAATCTAGAGCCAACGGTACGTTTTCTATGTTAAACCATTACACCATTGAAAAACTGGTTACGTTTGCAATCGAAAGAAAAATGACTATAGTTGAAGAGGTAATGGCCCCTAAACTATGTTCTGGGATGAAAAATACAGCTTCAGTGAAATCCGTTTGCAAATCGGAGTGATAGATTAGAATCTAGACCCAACGGTAAGTTTTCTATGTTAAACCATTACACCATTGAAAAACTGGTTACGTTTGCAATCGAAAGAAAAATGACTATAGTTGAAGAGGTAATGGCCCCTAAACTATGTTCTGGGATGAAAGTTACAGCTTCAGTGAAATCCGTTTGCAAATCGGAGTGATAGATTAGAATCTAGAGCCAACGGTACGTTTTCTATGTTAAACCATTACACCATTGAAAAACTGGTTACGTTTGCAATCGAAAGAAAAATGACTATAGTTGAAGAGGTAATGGCCCCTAAACTATGTTCTGGGATGAAAGTTACAGCTTCAGTGAAATCCGTTTGCAAATCGGAGTGATAGATTAGAATCTAGAGCCAACGGTACGTTTTCTATGTTAAACCATTACACCATTGAAAAACTGGTTACGTCTGCAATCGAAAGAAAAATGACTATAGTTGAAGAGGTAATGGCCCCTAAACTATGTTCTGGGATGAAAAATACAGCTTCAGTGAAATCTGTTTGCAAATCGGAGTGATAGATTAGAATCTAGAGCCAACGGTAAGTTTTCTATGTTAAACCATTACACCATTGAAAAACTGGTTACGTTTGCAATCGAAAGAAAAATGACTATAGTTGAAGAGGTAATGGCCCCTAAACTATGTTCTGGGATGAAAAATACAGCTTCAGTGAAATCTGTTTGCAAATCGGAGTGATAGATTAGAATCTAGAGCCAACGGTAAGTTTTCTATGTTAAACCATTACACCATTGAAAAACTGGTTACGTTTGCAATCGAAAGAAAAATGACTATAGTTGAAGAGGTAATGGCCCCTAAACTATGTTCTGGGATGAAAGTTACAGCTTCAGTGAAATCCGTTTGCAAATCGGAGTGATAGATTAGAATCTAGAGCCAACGGTACGTTTTATATGTTAAACCATTACACCATTGAAAAACTGGTTACGTTTGCAATCGAAAGAAAAATGACTATAGTTGAAGAGGTAATGGCCCCTAAACTATGTTCTGGGATGAAAAATACAGCTTCAGTGAAATCCGTTTGCAAATCGGAGTGATAGATTAGAATCTAGAGCCAACGGTAAGTTTTCTATGTTAAACCATTACACCATTGAAAAACTGGTTACGTTTGCAATTGAAAGAAAAATGACTATAGTTGAAGAAGTAATGGCCCCTAAACTATGTTCTAGGATGAAAGCTACAGCTTCAGTGAAATCCGTTTGCAAATCGGAGTGATAGATTAGAATCTAGAGCCAACGGTAAGTTTTCTATGTTAAACCATTACACCATTGAAAAACTGGTTACGTTTGCAATCGAAAGAAAAATGACTGAAGTTGAAGAGGTAATGGCCCCTAAACTATGATCTGGGATGAAAAATACAGTTTCAGTGAAATCCGTTTGCAAATCGGAGTGATAGATTAGAATCTAGAGCCAACGGTAAGTTTTCTATGTTAAACCATTACACCATTGAAAAACTGGTTACGTTTGCAATCGAAAGAAAAATGACTATAGTTGAAGAGGTAATGGCCCCTAAACTATGTTCTGGGATCAAAGTTACAGCATCAGTGAAATCCGTTTGCAAATCGGAGTGATAGATTAGAATCTAGAGCCAACGGTACGTTTTCTATGTTAAACCATTACACCATTGAAAAACTGGTTACGTTTGCAATCGAAAGAAAAATGACTATAGTTGAAGAGGTAATGGCCCCTAAACTATGTTCTGGGATGAAAGTTACAGCTTCAGTGAAATCCGTTTGCAAATCGGAGTGATAGATTAGAATCTAGAGCCAACGGTACGTTTTCTATGTTAAACCATTACACCATTGAAAAACTGGTTACGTCTGCAATCGAAAGAAAAATGACTATAGTTGAAGAGGTAATGGCCCCTAAACTATGTTCTGGGATGAAAGTTACAGCTTCAGTGAAATCCGTTTGCAAATCGGAGTGATAGATTAGAATCTAGAGCCAACGGTACGTTTTCTATGTTAAACCATTACACCATTGAAAAACTGGTTACGTTTGCAATCGAAAGAAAAATGACTATAGTTGAAGAGGTAATGGCCCCTAAACTATGTTCTGGGATGAAAGTTACAGCTTCAGTGAAATCCGTTTGCAAATCGGAGTGATAGATTAGAATCTAGAGCCAACGGTACGTTTTCTATGTTAAACCATTACACCATTGAAAAACTGGTTACGTTTGCAATCGAAAGAAAAATGACTATAGTTGAAGAGGTAATGGCCCCTAAACTATGTTCTGGGATGAAAGTTACAGCTTCAGTGAAATCCGTTTGCAAATCGGAGTGATAGATTAGAATCTAGAGCCAACGGTACGTTTTCTATGTTAAACCATTACACCATTGAAAAACTAGTTACGTTTGCAATCGAAAGAAAAATGACTATAGTTGAAGAGGTAATGGCCCCTAAACTATGTTCTGGGATGAAAAATACAGCTTCAGTGAAATCCGTTTGCAAATCAGAGTGATAGATTAGAATCTAGAGCCAACGGTAAGTTTTCTATGTTAAACCATTACACCATTGAAAAACTGGTTACGTTTGCAATTGAAAGAAAAATGACTATAGTTGAAGAAGTAATGGCCCCTAAACTATGTTCTGGGATGAAAGTTACAGCTTCAGTGAAATCCATTTGCAAATCGGATTGATAGATTAGAATCTAGAGCCAACGGTAAGTTTTCTATGTTAAACCATTACACCATTGAAAAACTGGTTACGTTTGCAATCGAAAGAAAAATGACTATAGTTGAAGAGGTAATGGCCCCTAAACTATGTTCTGGGATGAAAGTTACAGCTTCAGTGAAATCCGTTTGCAAATCGGAGTGATAGATTAGAATCTAGAGCCAACGGTACGTTTTCTATGTTAAACCATTACACCATTGAAAAACTGGTTACGTTTGCAATCGAAAGAAAAATGACTATAGTTGAAGAGGTAATGGCCCCTAAACTATGTTCTGGGATCAAAGTTACAGCATCAGTGAAATCCGTTTGCAAATCGGAGTGATAGATTAGAATCTAGAGCCAACGGTACGTTTTCTATGTTAAACCATTACACCATTGAAAAACTGGTTACGTTTGCAATCGAAAGAAAAATGACTATAGTTGAAGAGGTAATGGCCCCTAAACTATGTTCTGGGATGAAAAATACAGCTTCAGTGAAATCCGTTTGCAAATCGGAGTGATAGATTAGAATCTAGAGCCAACGGTAAGTTTTCTATGTTAAACCATTACACCATTGAAAAACTGGTTACGTTTGCAATCGAAAGAAAAATGACTATAGTTGAAGAGGTAATGGCCCCTAAACTATGTTCTGGGATGAAAGTTACAGCTTCAGTGAAATCCGTTTGCAAATCGGAGTGATAGATTAGAATCTAGAGCCAACGGTACGTTTTCTATGTTAAACCATTACACCATTGAAAAACTGGTTACGTTTGCAATCGAAAGAAAAATGACTATAGTTGAAGAGGTAATGGCCCCTAAACTATGTTCTGGGATGAAAGTTACAGCTTCAGTGAAATCCGTTTGCAAATCGGAGTGATAGATTAGAATCTAGAGCCAACGGTACGTTTTCTATGTTAAACCATTACACCATTGAAAAACTGGTTACGTTTGCAATCGAAAGAAAAATGACTATAGTTGAAGAGGTAATGGCCCCTAAACTATGTTCTGGGATCAAAGTTACAGCATCAGTGAAATCCGTTTGCAAATCGGAGTGATAGATTAGAATCTAGAGCCAACGGTACGTTTTCTATGTTAAACCATTACACCATTGAAAAACTGGTTACGTTTGCAATCGAAAGAAAAATGACTATAGTTGAAGAGGTAATGGCCCCTAAACTATGTTCTGGGATGAAAAATACAGCTTCAGTGAAATCCGTTTGCAAATCGGAGTGATAGATTAGAATCTAGAGCCAACGGTAAGTTTTCTATGTTAAACCATTACACCATTGAAAAACTGGTTACGTTTGCAATCGAAAGAAAAATGACTATAGTTGAAGAGGTAATGGCCCCTAAACTATGTTCTGGGATGAAAGTTACAGCTTCAGTGAAATCCGTTTGCAAATCGGAGTGATAGATTAGAATCTAGAGCCAACGGTACGTTTTCTATGTTAAACCATTACACCATTGAAAAACTGGTTACGTTTGCAATCGAAAGAAAAATGACTATAGTTGAAGAGGTAATGGCCCCTAAACTATGTTCTGGGATGAAAGTTACAGCTTCAGTGAAATCCGTTTGCAAATCGGAGTGATAGATTAGAATCTAGAGCCAACGGTACGTTTTCTATGTTAAACCATTACACCATTGAAAAACTAGTTACGTTTGCAATCGAAAGAAAAATGACTATAGTTGAAGAGGTAATGGCCCCTAAACTATGTTCTGGGATGAAAAATACAGCTTCAGTGAAATCCGTTTGCAATTCAGAGTGATAGATTAGAATCTAGAGCCAACGGTAAGTTTTCTATGTTAAACCATTACACCATTGAAAAACTGGTTACGTTTGCAATTGAAAGAAAAATGACTATAGTTGAAGAAGTAATGGCCCCTAAACTATGTTCTGGGATGAAAGTTACAGCTTCAGTGAAATCCATTTGCAAATCGGAGTGATAGATTAGAATCTAGAGCCAACGGTAAGTTTTCTATGTTAAACCATTACACCATTGAAAAACTGGTTACGTTTGCAATCGAAAGAAAAATGACTATAGTTGAAGAGGTAATGGCCCCTAAACTATGTTCTGGGATGAAAAATACAGCTTCAGTGAAATCCGTTTGCAAATCGGAGTGATAGATTAGAATCTAGAGCCAACGGTAAGTTTTCTATGTTAAACCATTACACCATTGAAAAACTGGTTACGTTTGCAATTGAAAGAAAAATGACTATAGTTGAAGAAGTAATGGCCCCTAAACTATGTTCTAGGATGAAAGTTACAGCTTCAGTGAAATCCGTTTGCAAATCGGAAAGATAGATTAGAATCTAGAGCCAACGGTAAGTTTTCTATGTTAAACCATTACACCATTGAAAAACTGGTTACGTTTGCAATCGAAAGAAAAATGACTATAGTTGAAGAGGTAATGGCCCCTAAACTATGTTCTGGGATGAAAGTTACAGCTTCAGTGAAATCTGTTTGCAAATCGGAGTGATAGATTAGAATCTAGAGCCAACGGTACGTTTTCTATGTTAAACCATTACACCATTGAAAAACTGGTTACGTTTGCAATCGAAAGAAAAATGACTATAGTTGAAGAGGTAATGGCCCCTAAACTATGTTCTGGGATGAAAGTTACAGCTTCAGTGAAATCCGTTTGCAAATCGGAGTGATAGATTAGAATCTAGAGCCAACGGTACGTTTTCTATGTTAAACCATTACACCATTGAAAAACTGGTTACGTTTGCAATCAAAAGAAAAATGACTATAGTTGAAGAGGTAATGGCCCCTAAACTATGTTCTGGGATGAAAAATACAGTTTCAGTGAAATCCGTTTGCAAATCGGAGTGATAGATTAGAATCTAGAGCCAACGGTACGTTTTCTATGTTAAACCATTACACCATTGAAAAACTGGTTACGTTTGCAATCGAAAGAAAAATGACTATAGTTGAAGAGGTAATGGCCCCTAAACTATGTTCTGGGATGAAAAATACAGCTTCAGTGAAATCCGTTTGCAAATCGGAGTGATAGATTAGAATCTAGACCCAACGGTAAGTTTTCTATGTTAAACCATTACACCATTGAAAAACTGGTTACGTTTGCAATCGAAAGAAAAATGACTATAGTTGAAGAGGTAATGGCCCCTAAACTATGTTCTGGGATGAAAGTTACAGCTTCAGTGAAATCCGTTTGCAAATCGGAGTGATAGATTAGAATCTAGAGCCAACGGTACGTTTTCTATGTTAAACCATTACACCATTGAAAAACTGGTTACGTTTGCAATCGAAAGAAAAATGACTATAGTTGAAGAGGTAATGGCCCCTAAACTATGTTCTGGGATGAAAGTTACAGCTTCAGTGAAATCCGTTTGCAAATCGGAGTGATAGATTAGAATCTAGAGCCAACGGTACGTTTTCTATGTTAAACCATTACACCATTGAAAAACTGGTTACGTCTGCAATCGAAAGAAAAATGACTATAGTTGAAGAGGTAATGGCCCCTAAACTATGTTCTGGGATGAAAGTTACAGCTTCAGTGAAATCTGTTTGCAAATCGGAGTGATAGATTAGAATCTAGAGCCAACGGTACGTTTTCTATGTTAAACCATTACACCATTGAAAAACTGGTTACGTCTGCAATCGAAAGAAAAATGACTATAGTTGAAGAGGTAATGGCCCCTAAACTATGTTCTGGGATGAAAAATACAGCTTCAGTGAAATCTGTTTGCAAATCGGAGTGATAGATTAGAATCTAGAGCCAACGGTAAGTTTTCTATGTTAAACCATTACACCATTGAAAAACTGGTTACGTTTGCAATCGAAAGAAAAATGACTATAGTTGAAGAGGTAATGGCCCCTAAACTATGTTCTGGGATGAAAAATACAGCTTCAGTGAAATCTGTTTGCAAATCGGAGTGATAGATTAGAATCTAGAGCCAACGGTAAGTTTTCTATGTTAAACCATTACACCATTGAAAAACTGGTTACGTTTGCAATCGAAAGAAAAATGACTATAGTTGAAGAGGTAATGGCCCCTAAACTATGTTCTGGGATGAAAGTTACAGCTTCAGTGAAATCCGTTTGCAAATCGGAGTGATAGATTAGAATCTAGAGCCAACGGTACGTTTTATATGTTAAACCATTACACCATTGAAAAACTGGTTACGTTTGCAATCGAAAGAAAAATGACTATAGTTGAAGAGGTAATGGCCCCTAAACTATGTTCTGGGATGAAAAATACAGCTTCAGTGAAATCCGTTTGCAAATCGGAGTGATAGATTAGAATCTAGAGCCAACGGTAAGTTTTCTATGTTAAACCATTACACCATTGAAAAACTGGTTACGTTTGCAATTGAAGGAAAAATGACTATAGTTGAAGAAGTAATGGCCCCTAAACTATGTTCTAGGATGAAAGCTACAGCTTCAGTGAAATCCGTTTGCAAATCGGAGTGATAGATTAGAATCTAGAGCCAACGGTAAGTTTTCTATGTTAAACCATTACACCATTGAAAAACTGGTTACGTTTGCAATCGAAAGAAAAATGACTGAAGTTGAAGAGGTAATGGCCCCTAAACTATGATCTGGGATGAAAAATACAGTTTCAGTGAAATCCGTTTGCAATTCGGAGTGATAGATTAGAATCTAGAGCCAACGGTAAGTTTTCTATGTTAAACCATTACACCATTGAAAAACTGGTTACGTTTGCAATCGAAAGAAAAATGACTATAGTTGAAGAGGTAATGGCCCCTAAACTATGTTCTGGGATCAAAGTTACAGCATCAGTGAAATCCGTTTGCAAATCGGAGTGATAGATTAGAATCTAGAGCCAACGGTACGTTTTCTATGTTAAACCATTACACCATTGAAAAACTGGTTACGTTTGCAATCGAAAGAAAAATGACTATAGTTGAAGAGGTAATGGCCCCTAAACTATGTTCTGGGATGAAAGTTACAGCTTCAGTGAAATCCGTTTGCAAATCGGAGTGATAGATTAGAATCTAGAGCCAACGGTACGTTTTCTATGTTAAACCATTACACCATTGAAAAACTGGTTACGTCTGCAATCGAAAGAAAAATGACTATAGTTGAAGAGGTAATGGCCCCTAAACTATGTTCTGGGATGAAAGTTACAGCTTCAGTGAAATCCGTTTGCAAATCGGAGTGATAGATTAGAATCTAGAGCCAACGGTACGTTTTCTATGTTAAACCATTACACCATTGAAAAACTGGTTACGTTTGCAATCGAAAGAAAAATGACTATAGTTGAAGAGGTAATGGCCCCTAAACTATGATCTGGGATGAAAGTTACAGCTTCAGTGAAATCCGTTTGCAAATCGGAGTGATAGATTAGAATCTAGAGCCAACGGTAAGTTTTCTATGTTAAACCATTACACCATTGAAAAACTGGTTACGTCTGCAATCGAAAGAAAAATGACTATAGTTGAAGAGGTAATGGCCCCTAAACTATGTTCTGGGATGAAAGTTACAGTTTCAGTGAAATCCGTTTGCAAATCGGAGTGATAGATTAGAATCTAGAGCCAACGGTAAGTTTTCTATGTTAAACCATTACACCATTGAAAAACTGGTTACGTTTGCAATCGAAAGAAAAATGACTATAGTTGAAGAGGTAATGGCCCCTAAACTATGTTCTGGGATGAAAGTTACAGCTTCAGTGAAATCCGTTTGCAAATCGGAGTGATAGATTAGAATCTAGAGCCAACGGTACGTTTTCTATGTTAAACCATTACACCATTGAAAAACTGGTTACGTTTGCAATCGAAAGAAAAATGACTATAGTTGAAGAGGTAATGGCCCCTAAACTATGTTCTGGGATGAAAGTTACAGCTTCAGTGAAATCCGTTTGCAAATCGGAGTGATAGATTAGAATCTAGAGCCAACGGTACGTTTTCTATGTTAAACCATTACACCATTGAAAAACTGGTTACGTCTGCAATCGAAAGAAAAATGACTATAGTTGAAGAGGTAATGGCCCCTAAACTATGTTCTGGGATGAAAGTTACAGCTTCAGTGAAATCCGTTTGCAAATCGGAGTGATAGATTAGAATCTAGAGCCAACGGTACGTTTTCTATGTTAAACCATTACACCATTGAAAATCTGGTTACGTCTGCAATCGAAAGAAAAATGACTATAGTTGAAGAGGTAATGGCCCCTAAACTATGTTCTGGGATGAAAGTTACAGTTTCAGTGAAATCCGTTTGCAAATCGGAGTGATAGATTAGAATCTAGAGCCAACGGTACGTTTTCTATGTTAAACCATTACACCATTGAAAAACTGGTTACGTTTGCAATCGAAAGAAAAATGACTATAGTTGAAGAGGTAATGGCCCCTAAACTATGTTCTGGGATGAAAAATACAGCTTCAGTGAAATCTGTTTGCAAATCGGAGTGATAGATTAGAATCTAGAGCCAACGGTAAGTTTTCTATGTTAAACCATTACACCATTGAAAAACTGGTTACGTTTGCAATCGAAAGAAAAATGACTATAGTTGAAGAGGTAATGGCCCCTAAACTATGTTCTGGGATGAAAAATACAGCTTCAGTGAAATCCGTTTGCAAATCGGAGTGATAGATTAGAATCTAGAGCCAACGGTACGTTTTCTATGTTAAACCATTACACCATTGAAAAACTGGTTACGTTTGCAATCGAAAGAAAAATGACTATAGTTGAAGAGGTAATGGCCCCTAAACTATGTTCTGGGATGAAAGTTACAGCTTCAGTGAAATCCGTTTGCAAATCGGAGTGATAGATTAGAATCTAGAGCCAACGGTACGTTTTCTATGTTAAACCATTACACCATTGAAAAACTGGTTACGTCTGCAATCGAAAGAAAAATGACTATAGTTGAAGAGGTAATGGCCCCTAAACTATGTTCTGGGATGAAAGTTACAGCTTCAGTGAAATCTGTTTGCAAATCGGAGTGATAGATTAGAATCTAGAGCCAACGGTACGTTTTCTATGTTAAACCATTACACCATTGAAAAACTGGTTACGTTTGCAATCGAAAGAAAAATGACTATAGTTGAAGAGGTAATGGCCCCTAAACTATGTTCTGGGATGAAAAATACAGCTTCAGTGAAATCCGTTTGCAAATCGGAGTGATAGATTAGAATCTAGAGCCAACGGTAAGTTTTCTATGTTAAAACATTACACCATTGAAAAACTGGTTACGTTTGCAATCGAAAGAAAAATGACTATAGTTGAAGAGGTAATGGCCCCTAAACTATGTTCTGGGATGAAAGTTACAGCTTCAGTGAAATCCGTTTGCAAATCGGAGTGATAGATTAGAATCTAGAGCCAACGGTACTGTAACGATTGTGGGATATCTCCGTGTTCAGCGCACAAAGATGTGCGCTGACACTGCGGAGGTCCTCCACAAGCGTGTCAAGATACTAGAACCCAGCTTTTGGTGCAAGCACCAGTAGAGGGAAATTCCTGTCGGCAGAGGGCGCTGGGGAGCGCAGAGGAACCAATCCCCTGCACCTCCACAAATGCCAGACAGGAATTGCACGAAGCGCAGAACGCAATCGCAAGAGAAGCGATTGCGAATGAGAACGAGCAAAGGGACAGGTTGTATGTGTGTGCGCCAATCTAGTCGCCACCCCGCGACCGCACACACACAACAGCAGGTGCGAAACAGAAACGCAACCGCCAAGAACGGCGATTGCCAGAAGTGACACAAGGCAGATCAGAACAGAATACGAGGGTAGCAAAGGCACAGCAAATACAATGAGAATATACGGAAAATAATAAACGCTAGCTAACCGCGAACACCGCACTCATTCGCAACAGTGCACGCGGTTATGCGCGGTCTCCACGTGATAAGCACAATAGAGACAAGCACGCCTAACTAACCATGAACAGACAAACACGAAACAAAGAACGTGAACGCTTGCTTAACGGTTACCTCATCGAGCCTACAGCAAGCGCCCGTATCAGACAAGACAGACAAACGAGAAACAGGAACTAGGCAGAAAGGATCCACCGCTCTTCCGCCAGAGCAAGTGTGATCCAAGCAGGAACACAGATCAGAAAGATCCACAGCCGCTAACGCTAGCGGCTAGTGCGATCTAAACAAGACAGATCAGATGAGGTAGCCGGTAGCAACCGCTGCTCCAGCTTACACTCCAGGAACTCAGATCAGAAGGATCCACAGCCGCTACCGCTAGGGGCTAGTGAGATCCAAACAAGACAGAGCGATTCGCTATCAACCGCCGCTGGTGACAGCGCAATCGCAACAGACAAGACAAGACAGAATAGGCAGTACAAATTATACACAAACTGACTGCACTAACTAGGAATGCAAGGAGCACTCCCCAAGAATTAACTATACTAAGATAGCAGTGGCTGACACTCCAGGTGAGTCCAGCAGGAACAAACCTCTATGAGCAGCGAAGCATTGTGGGACACACATACTACTTATAGTACACGCCTCCAATGAATGTGGCCAGGCAATTTGCATGACAACGTATGCAAATTCCTCAGCAAGCACAAGCTGCAAAACTGACAGAAGGTCTACTTTCCAGAGTCCTGCAGCATGCAGACCTGAATAATGATCAAAAGGCTGCCTGCCTGCGCAGGCAGCTGAGCGGATCGTTACAGTACCCCCCCCTCTAGGGACGAATTCCAGACGTCTTTCAAAACTGGCGTTACCAAAAAACTCTAACTGAAGACTCATGAAGGTCGGGGCAGCCCGACAAGGTCCAATTCCAGAGTCAGTCCACCCGAAACCGACCTCATCGGAAACAGAAGCCACCGAAACATGCCCATCAGTACTACCAGTCTTAGCGTAACACCCATCAGGACTGTAGATACCAGAGAAAAAGCCATCGACACCCTCCAGACAATACCCACCACCTTCCAAGGAGCGTCCGAAAATACCAAACCTGCCACAATACCTGTTCGAGGTGTCCCTTACAACACAAAAGCCACCATTGATCTTATCCAGGGGACCAAGCAAAATCTCTCCCGGAATCTCCCAGAACCTTTTGAAGCTCCACAGAGATCCCAAGAGGGCAGAACAATCACCAGGCTCACATGGAGAATTACCAAGAACCCCCATGGAACCAATGACAATTCCGGATTCAGAATTACGAGGACACCCATCAAGATCAAGACTTTCAGGGACCACTTCTGGGCATGCAAGCAGGCAGGCTAAATCAGAGCATGTCTCCACCGAGGAAGCATCTGAGTACGCTGGTAACCGAGGCACACTTGGGCTTTCTGGGTCACAGAGCACACTGGGGTACACCAGCACAGGAGAAACCTCAGTACATGTCGGGGAACTGCCAGCCTCAAAGTCCGGCACGACAAGACCAAAACCAGTACCGGACAGAGAATCATCATGAGTGGAGGTCACAGGCACTGGACTTTCACAAGAAGACTCGGATACAAATTCAGAAATTTCTGTGACAATAATATCATCATTGACTACATATGAGTGAAGCTCCATCAGAGCTGAAAAGGTAGCCAGCAAGGCAGCAATGCCTACGGAAGAGGGTAACACCTCAGAAGGACTTGGGGGGCAGGAGACATCTCCTACAAGTTCTGCACCCTTTGGGAGGAACTCGGAGACCTCCAGAACATCTTTTTTCAAGTTTTCTCGGAAGGATTCTGAACTATCCATGTTACAGGGCAAAACTGGAACTTTATTTTGTGGACAGGGCAGATGTCCCAGGAATGGTTCCACCATAACCTGAGACTGGATCTCATCATCATGAGGGGAATGTGCAGGTATATTTACTGGAACACACACTGACTCCCTAAATTCATTCTCACTGTACCCAAAATTCTGTGTGGCAGTCAAACTAGCTTGTAACTCCAAAACTGCAGAAAAACAGGTGAGTATAGTGGCAATACCTAGACGAGCCTCTAGGGACACTGCAGGAGACTCTAAACAAGGCCATCTTAACTCATCCAGAGTACAGGGTGCAGAATCAGCACTTTCCTCAGAACAAGAAAGGGACTCACAAATGTCAGTGTGATTGGACATCATATTGTTATTCATGGTACAGGGCAGGCTCAGAGAAACTTTCTCTGGACCCAGCAGAGATGTTTCAGAGTCAGATTCGCAAAACCGAAGCACTGTCTCACTCTTAGATTCGGCTAACAATGTCAAATCCGAGGAGCCAGAACGCAAAACCTGCGAATCCAAGATCGCTTTAGGTTGTGAAACTGACGCTTCCATAGCGCAAATCTCCGCGATCTGCGGAGCAGACTGCAAGGCATCTAGGGTCGAAACACTGGAGCAATTGTCCCCAGGCAACGGACCCTTACAGGTGTGAACAGGGTGAGACAGAGACTCATCTGCAGAAGAAATAGCGACATCAACAGAATAAACTTTATTAGGCATATTAATTTCACTTTTGATGCTGCATAGTTTAGGAATTTTTCCCATAGCAGGATCATAGATGGAAGATCTTAAAGATCTGTTCTTAGATGACAAGGGATCCCACATATCTTTGAGAAAACTGGCACATTCATGTTGATCACAATCTGCAGGAACATCTGAGAAACAGGCATTACATCGCATAGATTCAAACTTCACGCAATCAGGAGAGAATCTTTCAAGATTCGCACAAGAATCAACCACAGTAGTGCACCCATTCATGTCAGGTCGCACAATATCTAGACTCACATGCTTTACCCCAGAAAGGCAGGAACAATCATCCGATAACGATGTCTCTTTATTGAAGTTAATTGATTGGTGTGTGTGCAATTCATCCAAAATCGTCTGCCACACATAAGTCACCGGATTCACAAAACATTCATCACACTCATCAGAGTCAATCAAAGCGTACACCGAATCAAGACAAGCATAAAGAATCTCTGCGCTTTTTGCGATGTAAAAATCGCAAAACGCCTTCCAATCAATCTCGAACTCCTCAATTAATGTTCCAATATCCCATGGAGCAAATGGGGGTTCAAACAACTCTGTTTCCAAGAAACCCTCATAAGGGTTGGGGTCAGGAACATGCAAAGACTTTCTCACTCCTTTAATATAGAAAATAATTCTGCCTATCAAAGGATCCACAAATGCCCTTTCTTGGGGTAATGAAACCTGAGACTGAGAAATTTCAGACTTTACAGACACAATTTTTTTATTTGTAGTTGCTATGGGCAACGGATTTTTCAGCTGAGAAGTCTTCCTTTTTTTCCTGCTTTTAGTCCTTGCTGCTTTAGGTGGCTGCTGTTTAGACACAGGGGAATAGTTACTGCATTCATTTTCAAACTGAATGGTTTTGCATGAAGTAGGTAGAGCAGCTGACTCATTAGCAACTACACACTCATACAGGGCAGGTGGCAAGCAAGGCAACTCAAACCAGTAGGAGAATGTAAATGTAAGAAACTGATATAGATTATCATTCCAAGAATTGTCTTGCAAGATTTCATGAGCCCATACAAACAGATCATCTTTCAAAAGCACATAAGCTAATTGGAGAGCAGACGTGGACGGATCAGTAATTTGAAAAGTAGGATTCAGACAAAATTTTACGCATTCAGAGAGAAAATCCTCTTTCGTCTCTGAATTTAATATTTTGAAACTCTTAAAGACACAGGAACCATACTCAGCAAAATCGTACAAATCAGAAATTCCCTCTACACTGGGGTTTTGGGTTGGGCTGCTCATAATGTAACGATTGTGGGATATCTCCGTGTTCAGCGCACAAAGATGTGCGCTGACACTGCGGAGGTCCTCCACAAGCGTGTCAAGATACTAGAACCCAGCTTTTGGTGCAAGCACCAGTAGAGGGAAATTCCTGTCGGCAGAGGGCGCTGGGGAGCGCAGAGGAACCAATCCCCTGCACCTCCACAAATGCCAGACAGGAATTGCACGAAGCGCAGAACGCAATCGCAAGAGAAGCGATTGCGAATGAGAACGAGCAAAGGGACAGGTTGTATGTGTGTGCGCCAATCTAGTCGCCACCCCGCGACCGCACACACACAACAGCAGGTGCGAAACAGAAACGCAACCGCCAAGAACGGCGATTGCCAGAAGTGACACAAGGCAGATCAGAACAGAATACGAGGGTAGCAAAGGCACAGCAAATACAATGAGAATATACGGAAAATAATAAACGCTAGCTAACCGCGAACACCGCACTCATTCGCAACAGTGCACGCGGTTATGCGCGGTCTCCACGTGATAAGCACAATAGAGACAAGCACGCCTAACTAACCATGAACAGACAAACACGAAACAAAGAACGTGAACGCTTGCTTAACGGTTACCTCATCGAGCCTACAGCAAGCGCCCGTATCAGACAAGACAGACAAACGAGAAACAGGAACTAGGCAGAAAGGATCCACCGCTCTTCCGCCAGAGCAAGTGTGATCCAAGCAGGAACACAGATCAGAAAGATCCACAGCCGCTAACGCTAGCGG
Source organism: Hyperolius riggenbachi (assembly GCF_040937935.1). Lineage (NCBI taxonomy): Eukaryota > Metazoa > Chordata > Amphibia > Anura > Hyperoliidae > Hyperolius > Hyperolius riggenbachi. Next base: position 151,198,243 of record NC_090656.1, on the reverse strand, counting down.
CTAGTGCGATCTAAACAAGACAGATCAGATGAGGTAGCCGGTAGCAACCGCTGCTCCAGCTTACACTCCAGGAACTCAGATCAGAAGGATCCACAGCCGCTACCGCTAGGGGCTAGTGAGATCCAAACAAGACAGAGCGATTCGCTATCAACCGCCGCTGGTGACAGCGCAATCGCAACAGACAAGACAAGACAGAATAGGCAGTACAAATTATACACAAACTGACTGCACTAACTAGGAATGCAAGGAGCACTCCCCAAGAATTAACTATACTAAGATAGCAGTGGCTGACACTCCAGGTGAGTCCAGCAGGAACAAACCTCTATGAGCAGCAAAGCATTGTGGGACACACATACTACTTATAGTACACGCCTCCAATGAATGTGGCCAGGCAATTTGCATGACAACGTATGCAAATTCCTCAGCAAGCACAAGCTGCAAAACTGACAGAAGGTCTACTTTCCAGAGTCCTGCAGCATGCAGACCTGAATAATGATCAAAAGGCTGCCTGCCTGCGCAGGCAGCTGAGCGGATCGTTACAGGTACGTTTTCTATGTTAAACCATTACACCATTGAAAAACTGGTTACGTCTGCAATCGAAAGAAAAATGACTATAGTTGAAGAGGTAATGGCCCCTAAACTATGTTCTGGGATGAAAGTTACAGCTTCAGTGAAATCCGTTTGCAAATCGGAGTGATAGATTAGAATCTAGAGCCAACGGTACGTTTTCTATGTTAAACCATTACACCATTGAAAAACTGGTTACGTTTGCAATCGAAAGAAAAATGACTATAGTTGAAGAGGTAATGGCCCCTAAACTATGTTCTGGGATGAAAGTTACAGCTTCAGTGAAATCCGTTTGCAAATCGGAGTGATAGATTAGAATCTAGAGCCAACGGTACGTTTTCTATGTTAAACCATTACACCATTGAAAAACTGGTTACGTCTGCAATCGAAAGAAAAATGACTATAGTTGAAGAGGTAATGGCCCCTAAACTATGTTCTGGGATGAAAGTTACAGCTTCAGTGAAATCCGTTTGCAAATCGGAGTGATAGATTAGAATCTAGAGCCAACGGTACGTTTTCTATGTTAAACCATTACACCATTGAAAAACTGGTTACGTCTGCAATCGAAAGAAAAATGACTATAGTTGAAGAGGTAATGGCCCCTAAACTATGTTCTGGGATGAAAGTTACAGTTTCAGTGAAATCCGTTTGCAAATCGGAGTGATAGATTAGAATCTAGAGCCAACGGTACGTTTTCTATGTTAAACCATTACACCATTAAAAAACTGGTTACGTTTGCAATCGAAAGAAAAATGACTATAGTTGAAGAGGTAATGGCCCCTAAACTATGTTCTGGGATGAAAAATACAGCTTCAGTGAAATCTGTTTGCAAATCGGAGTGATAGATTAGAATCTAGAGCCAACGGTAAGTTTTCTATGTTAAACCATTACACCATTGAAAAACTGGTTACGTTTGCAATCGAAAGAAAAATGACTATAGTTGAAGAGGTAATGGCCCCTAAACTATGTTCTGGGATGAAAGTTACAGCTTCAGTGAAATCCGTTTGCAAATCGGAGTGATAGATTAGAATCTAGAGCCAACGGTAAGTTTTCTATGTTAAACCATTACACCATTGAAAAACTGGTTACGTTTGCAATCGAAAGAAAAATGACTATAGTTGAAGAGGTAATGGCCCCTAAACTATGTTCTGGGATGAAAGTTACAGCTTCAGTGAAATCCATTTGCAAATCGGAGTGATAGATTAGAATCTAGAGCCAACGGTACGTTTTCTATGTTAAACCATTACACCATTGAAAAACTGGTTACGTTTGCAATCGAAAGAAAAATGACTATAGTTGAAGAGGTAATGGCCCCTAAACTATGTTCTGGGATGAAAAATACAGCTTCAGTGAAATCCGTTTGCAAATCGGAGTGATAGATTAGAATCTAGAGCCAACGGTAAGTTTTCTATGTTAAACCATTACACCATTGAAAAACTGGTTACGTTTGCAATTGAAAGAAAAATGACTATAGTTGAAGAAGTAATGGCCCCTAAACTATGTTCTAGGATGAAAGTTACAGCTTCAGTGAAATCCGTTTGCAAATCGAAGTGATAGATTAGAATCTAGAGCCAACGGTAAGTTTTCTATGTTAAACCATTACACCATTGAAAAACTGGTTACGTTTGCAATCGAAAGAAAAATGACTATAGTTGAAGAGGTAATGGCCCCTAAACTATGTTCTGGGATGAAAGTTACAGCTTCAGTGAAATCCGTTTGCAAATCGGAGTGATAGATTAGAATCTAGAGCCAACGGTACGTTTTCTATGTTAAACCATTACACCATTGAAAAACTGGTTACGTCTGCAATCGAAAGAAAAATGACTATAGTTGAAGAGGTAATGGCCCCTAAACTATGTTCTGGGATGAAAGTTACAGCTTCAGTGAAATCCGTTTGCAAATCGGAGTGATAGATTAGAATCTAGAGCCAACGGTACGTTTTCTATGTTAAAAAATTACACCATTGAAAAACTGGTTACGTTTGCAATCGAAAGAAAAATGACTATAGTTGAAGAGGTAATGGCCCCTAAACTATGTTCTGGGATGAAAAATACAGTTTCAGTGAAATCCGTTTGCAAATCGGAGTGATAGATTAGAATCTAGAGCCAACGGTAAGTTTTCTATGTTAAACCATTACACCATTGAAAAACTGGTTACGTTTGCAATCGAAAGAAAAATGACTATAGTTGAAGAGGTAATGGCCCCTAAACTATGTTCTGGGATGAAAGTTACAGCTTCAGTGAAATCCATTTGCAAATCGGAGTGATAGATTAGAATCTAGAGCCAACGGTAAGTTTTCTATGTTAAACCATTACACCATTGAAAAACTGGTTACGTTTGCAATCGAAAGAAAAATGACTATAGTTGAAGAGGTAATGGCCCCTAAACTATGTTCTGGGATGAAAAATACAGCTTCAGTGAAATCCGTTTGCAAATCGGAGTGATAGATTAGAATCTAGAGCCAACGGTAAGTTTTCTATGTTAAACCATTACACCATTGAAAAACTGGTTACGTTTGCAATTGAAAGAAAAATGACTATAGTTGAAGAAGTAATGGCCCCTAAACTATGTTCTAGGATGAAAGTTACAGCTTCAGTGAAATCCGTTTGCAAATCGGAGTGATAGATTAGAATCTAGAGCCAACGGTAAGTTTTCTATGTTAAACCATTACACCATTGAAAAACTGGTTACGTTTGCAATCGAAAGAAAAATGACTATAGTTGAAGAGGTAATGGCCCCTAAACTATGTTCTGGGATGAAAGTTACAGCTTCAGTGAAATCCGTTTGCAAATCGGAGTGATAGATTAGAATCTAGAGCCAACGGTACGCTTTCTATGTTAAACCATTACACCATTGAAAAACTGGTTACGTTTGCAATCGAAAGAAAAATGACTATAGTTGAAGAGGTAATGGCCCCTAAACTATGTTCTGGGATGAAAAATACAGCTTCAGTGAAATCCGTTTGCAAATCGGAGTGATAGATTAGAATCTAGAGCCAACGGTAAGTTTTCTATGTTAAACCATTACACCATTGAAAAACTGGTTACGTTTGCAATCGAAAGAAAAATGACTATAGTTGAAGAGGTAATGGCCCCTAAACTATGTTCTGGGATGAAAAATACAGCTTCAGTAAAATCCGTTTGCAAATCGGAGTGATAGATTAGAATCTAGAGCCAACGGTACGTTTTCTATGTTAAACCATTACACCATTGAAAAACTGGTTACGTTTGCAATCGAAAGAAAAATGACTATAGTTGAAGAGGTAATGGCCCCTAAACTATGTTCTGGGATGAAAAATACAGCTTCAGTGAAATCCGTTTGCAAATCGGAGTGATAGATTGGAATCTAGAGCCAACGGTAAGTTTTCTATGTTAAACCATTACACCATTGAAAAACTGGTTACGTTTGCAATCGAAAGAAAAATGACTATAGTTGAAGAGGTAATGGCCCCTAAACTATGTTCTGGGATGAAAGTTACAGCTTCAGTGAAATCTGTTTGCAAATCGGAGTGATAGATTAGAATCTAGAGCCAACGGTACGTTTTCTATGTTAAACCATTACACCATTGAAAAACTGGTTACGTTTGCAATCGAAAGAAAAATGACTATAGTTGAAGAGGTAATGGCCCCTAAACTATGTTCTGGGATGAAAAGTACAGCTTCAGTGAAATCCGTTTGCAAATCGGAGTGATAGATTAGAATCTAGAGCCAACGGTACGTTTTCTATGTTAAACCATTACACCATTGAAAAACTGGTTACGTCTGCAATCGAAAGAAAAATGACTATAGTTGAAGATGTAATGGCCCCTAAACTATGTTCTGGGATGAAAGTTACAGCTTCAGTGAAATCCGTTTGCAAATCGGAGTGATAGATTAGAATCTAGAGCCAACGGTACGTTTTCTATGTTAAACCATTACACCATTGAAAAACTGGTTACGTTTGCAATCGAAAGAAAAATGACTATAGTTGAAGAGGTAATGGCCCCTAAACTATGTTCTGGGATGAAAAATACAGCTTCAGTGAAATCCGTTTGCAAATCGGAGTGATAGATTAGAATCTAGAGCCAACGGTACGTTTTCTATGTTAAACCATTACACCATTGAAAAACTGGTTACGTTTGCAATCGAAAGAAAAATGACTATAGTTGAAGAGGTAATGGCCCCTAAACTATGTTCTGGGATGAAATTTACAGCTTCAGTGAAATCCGTTTGCAAATCGGAGTGATAGATTAGAATCTAGAGCCAACGGTACGTTTTCTATGTTAAACCATTACACCATTGAAAAACTGGTTACGTCTGCAATCGAAAGAAAAATGACTATAGTTGAAGAGGTAATGGCCCCTAAACTATGTTCTGGGATGAAAGTTACAGCTTCAGTGAAATCCGTTTGCAAATCGGAGTGATAGATTAGAATCTAGAGCCAACGGTACGTTTTCTATGTTAAACCATTACACCATTGAAAAACTGGTTACGTCTGCAATCGAAAGAAAAATGACTATAGTTGAAGAGGTAATGGCCCCTAAACTATGTTCTGGGATGAAAGTTACAGTTTCAGTGAAATCCGTTTGCAAATCGGAGTGATAGATTAGAATCTAGAGCCAACGGTAAGTTTTCTATGTTAAACCATTACACCATTGAAAAACTGGTTACGTTTGCAATCGAAAGAAAAATGACTATAGTTGAAGAGGTAATGGCCCCTAAACTATGTTCTGGGATGAAAAATACAGCTTCAGTGAAATCTGTTTGCAAATCGGAGTGATAGATTAGAATCTAGAGCCAACGGTAAGTTTTCTATGTTAAACCATTACACCATTGAAAAACTAGTTACGTTTGCAATCGAAAGAAAAATGACTATAGTTGAAGAGGTAATGGCCCCTAAACTATGTTCTGGGATGAAAAATACAGCTTCAGTGAAATCCGTTTGCAAATCGGAGTGATAGATTAGAATCTAGAGCCAACGGTACGTTTTCTATGTTAAACCATTACACCATTGAAAAACTGGTTACGTTTGCAATCGAAAGAAAAATGACTATAGTTGAAGAGGTAATGGCCCCTAAACTATGTTCTGGGATGAAAGTTACAGCTTCAGTGAAATCCGTTTGCAAATCGGAGTGATAGATTAGAATCTAGAGCCAACGGTACGTTTTCTATGTTAAACCATTACACCATTGAAAAACTGGTTACGTCTGCAATCGAAAGAAAAATGACTATAGTTGAAGAGGTAATGGCCCCTAAACTATGTTCTGGGATGAAAGTTACAGCTTCAGTGAAATCTGTTTGCAAATCGGAGTGATAGATTAGAATCTAGAGCCAACGGTACGTTTTCTATGTTAAACCATTACACCATTGAAAAACTGGTTACGTTTGCAATCGAAAGAAAAATGACTATAGTTGAAGAGGTAATGGCCCCTAAACTATGTTCTGGGATGAAAAATACAGCTTCAGTGAAATCCGTTTGCAAATCGGAGTGATAGATTAGAATCTAGAGCCAACGGTAAGTTTTCTATGTTAAAACATTACACCATTGAAAAACTGGTTACGTTTGCAATCGAAAGAAAAATGACTATAGTTGAAGAGGTAATGGCCCCTAAACTATGTTCTGGGATGAAAGTTACAGCTTCAGTGAAATCCGTTTGCAAATCGGAGTGATAGATTAGAATCTAGAGCCAACGGTACGTTTTCTATGTTAAACCATTACACCATTGAAAAACTGGTTACGTCTGCAATCGAAAGAAAATTGACTATAGTTGAAGAGGTAATGGCCCCTAAACTATGTTCTGGGATGAAAGTTACAGCTTCAGTGAAATCCGTTTGCAAATCGGAGTGATAGATTAGAATCTAGAGCCAACGGTACGTTTTCTATGTTAAACCATTACACCATTGAAAAACTGGTTACGTTTGCAATCGAAAGAAAAATGACTATAGTTGAAGAGGTAATGGCCCCTAAACTATGTTCTGGGATGAAAGTTACAGCTTCAGTGAAATCCGTTTGCAAATCGGAGTGATAGATTAGAATCTAGAGCCAACGGTACGTTTTCTATGTTAAACCATTACACCATTGAAAAACTGGTTACGTCTGCAATCGAAAGAAAAATGACTATAGTTGAAGAGGTAATGGCCCCTAAACTATGTTCTGGGATGAAAGTTACAGCTTCAGTGAAATCCGTTTGCAAATCGGAGTGATAGATTAGAATCTAGAGCCAACGGTACGTTTTCTATGTTAAACCATTACACCATTGAAAAACTGGTTACGTCTGCAATCGAAAGAAAAATGACTATAGTTGAAGAGGTAATGGCCCCTAAACTATGTTCTGGGATGAAAGTTACAGTTTCAGTGAAATCCGTTTGCAAATCGGAGTGATAGATTAGAATCTAGAGCCAACGGTACGTTTTCTATGTTAAACCATTACACCATTAAAAAACTGGTTACGTTTGCAATCGAAAGAAAAATGACTATAGTTGAAGAAGTAATGGCCCCTAAACTATGTTCTGGGATGAAAAATACAGCTTCAGTGAAATCTGTTTGCAAATCGGAGTGATAGATTAGAATCTAGAGCCAACGGTAAGTTTTCTATGTTAAACCATTACACCATTGAAAAACTGGTTACGTTTGCAATCGAAAGAAAAATGACTATAGTTGAAGAGGTAATGGCCCCTAAACTATGTTCTGGGATGAAAGTTACAGCTTCAGTGAAATCCGTTTGCAAATCGGAGTGATAGATTAGAATCTAGAGCCAACGGTACGTTTTATATGTTAAACCATTACACCATTGAAAAACTGGTTACGTTTGCAATCGAAAGAAAAATGACTATAGTTGAAGAGGTAATGGCCCCTAAACTATGTTCTGGGATGAAAAATACAGTTTCAGTGAAATCCGTTTGCAAATCGGAGTGATAGATTAGAATCTAGAGCCAACGGTAAGTTTTCTATGTTAAACCATTACACCATTGAAAAACTGGTTACGTTTGCAATCGAAAGAAAAATGACTATAGTTGAAGAGGTAATGGCCCCTAAACTATGTTCTGGGATGAAAGTTACAGCTTCAGTGAAATCCATTTGCAAATCGGAGTGATAGATTAGAATCTAGAGCCAACGGTACGTTTTCTATGTTAAACCATTACACCATTGAAAAACTGGTTACGTTTGCAATCGAAAGAAAAATGACTATAGTTGAAGAGGTAATGGCCCCTAAACTATGTTCTGGGATGAAAAATACAGCTTCAGTGAAATCCGTTTGCAAATCGGAGTGATAGATTAGAATCTAGAGCCAACGGTAAGTTTTCTATGTTAAACCATTACACCATTGAAAAACTGGTTACGTTTGCAATTGAAAGAAAAATGACTATAGTTGAAGAAGTAATGGCCCCTAAACTATGTTCTAGGATGAAAGTTACAGCTTCAGTGAAATCCGTTTGCAAATCGGAGTGATAGATTAGAATCTAGAGCCAACGGTAAGTTTTCTATGTTAAACCATTACACCATTGAAAAACTGGTTACGTTTGCAATCGAAAGAAAAATGACTATAGTTGAAGAGGTAATGGCCCCTAAACTATGTTCTGGGATGAAAGTTACAGCTTCAGTGAAATCCGTTTGCAAATCGGAGTGATAGATTAGAATCTAGAGCCAACGGTACGTTTTCTATGTTAAACCATTACACCATTGAAAAACTGGTTACGTCTGCAATCGAAAGAAAAATGACTATAGTTGAAGAGGTAATGGCCCCTAAACTATGTTCTGGGATGAAAGTTAAAGCTTCAGTGAAATCCGTTTGCAAATCGGAGTGATAGATTAGAATCTAGAGCCAACGGTACGTTTTCTATGTTAAAAAATTACACCATTGAAAAACTGGTTACGTTTGCAATCGAAAGAAAAATGACTATAGTTGAAGAGGTAATGGCCCCTAAACTATGTTCTGGGATGAAAAATACAGTTTCAGTGAAATCCGTTTGCAAATCGGAGTGATAGATTAGAATCTAGAGCCAACGGTAAGTTTTCTATGTTAAACCATTACACCATTGAAAAACTGGTTACGTTTGCAATCGAAAGAAAAATGACTATAGTTGAAGAGGTAATGGCCCCTAAACTATGTTCTGGGATGAAAGTTACAGCTTCAGTGAAATCCATTTGCAAATCGGAGTGATAGATTAGAATCTAGAGCCAACGGTAAGTTTTCTATGTTAAACCATTACACCATTGAAAAACTGGTTACGTTTGCAATCGAAAGAAAAATGACTATAGTTGAAGAGGTAATGGCCCCTAAACTATGTTCTGGGATGAAAAATACAGCTTCAGTGAAATCCGTTTGCAAATCGGAGTGATAGATTAGAATCTAGAGCCAACGGTAAGTTTTCTATGTTAAACCATTACACCATTGAAAAACTGGTTACGTTTGCAATTGAAAGAAAAATGACTATAGTTGAAGAAGTAATGGCCCCTAAACTATGTTCTAGGATGAAAGTTACAGCTTCAGTGAAATCCGTTTGCAAATCGGAGTGATAGATTAGAATCTAGAGCCAACGGTAAGTTTTCTATGTTAAACCATTACACCATTGAAAAACTGGTTACGTTTGCAATCGAAAGAAAAATGACTATAGTTGAAGAGGTAATGGCCCCTAAACTATGTTCTGGGATGAAAGTTACAGCTTCAGTGAAATCCGTTTGCAAATCGGAGTGATAGATTAGAATCTAGAGCCAACGGTACGCTTTCTATGTTAAACCATTACACCATTGAAAAACTGGTTACGTTTGCAATCGAAAGAAAAATGACTATAGTTGAAGAGGTAATGGCCCCTAAACTATGTTCTGGGATGAAAAATACAGCTTCAGTGAAATCCGTTTGCAAATCGGAGTGATAGATTAGAATCTAGAGCCAACGGTAAGTTTTCTATGTTAAACCATTACACCATTGAAAAACTGGTTACGTTTGCAATCGAAAGAAAAATGACTATAGTTGAAGAGGTAATGGCCCCTAAACTATGTTCTGGGATGAAAAATACAGCTTCAGTAAAATCCGTTTGCAAATCGGAGTGATAGATTAGAATCTAGAGCCAACGGTACGTTTTCTATGTTAAACCATTACACCATTGAAAAACTGGTTACGTTTGCAATCGAAAGAAAAATGACTATAGTTGAAGAGGTAATGGCCCCTAAACTATGTTCTGGGATGAAAAATACAGCTTCAGTGAAATCCGTTTGCAAATCGGAGTGATAGATTAGAATCTAGAGCCAACGGTAAGTTTTCTATGTTAAACCATTACACCATTGAAAAACTGGTTACGTTTGCAATCGAAAGAAAAATGACTATAGTTGAAGAGGTAATGGCCCCTAAACTATGTTCTGGGATGAAAGTTACAGCTTCAGTGAAATCTGTTTGCAAATCGGAGTGATAGATTAGAATCTGGAGCCAACGGTACGTTTTCTATGTTAAACCATTACACCATTGAAAAACTGGTTACGTTTGCAATTGAAAGAAAAATGACTATAGTTGAAGAGGTAATGGCCCCTAAACTATGTTCTGGGATGAAAAGTACAGCTTCAGTGAAATCCGTTTGCAAATCGGAGTGATAGATTAGAATCTAGAGCCAACGGTACGTTTTCTATGTTAAACCATTACACCATTGAAAAACTGGTTACGTCTGCAATCGAAAGAAAAATGACTATAGTTGAAGATGTAATGGCCCCTAAACTATGTTCTGGGATGAAAGTTACAGCTTCAGTGAAATCCGTTTGCAAATCGGAGTGATAGATTAGAATCTAGAGCCAACGGTACGTTTTCTATGTTAAACCATTACACCATTGAAAAACTGGTTACGTTTGCAATCGAAAGAAAAATGACTATAGTTGAAGAGGTAATGGCCCCTAAACTATGTTCTGGGATGAAAAATACAGCTTCAGTGAAATCCGTTTGCAAATCGGAGTGATAGATTAGAATCTAGAGCCAACGGTACGTTTTCTATGTTAAACCATTACACCATTGAAAAACTGGTTACGTTTGCAATCGAAAGAAAAATGACTATAGTTGAAGAGGTAATGGCCCCTAAACTATGTTCTGGGATGAAATTTACAGCTTCAGTGAAATCCGTTTGCAAATCGGAGTGATAGATTAGAATCTAGAGCCAACGGTACGTTTTCTATGTTAAACCATTACACCATTGAAAAACTGGTTACGTCTGCAATCGAAAGAAAAATGACTATAGTTGAAGAGGTAATGGCCCCTAAACTATGTTCTGGGATGAAAGTTACAGCTTCAGTGAAATCCGTTTGCAAATCGGAGTGATAGATTAGAATCTAGAGCCAACGGTACGTTTTCTATGTTAAACCATTACACCATTGAAAAACTGGTTACGTCTGCAATCGAAAGAAAAATGACTATAGTTGAAGAGGTAATGGCCCCTAAACTATGTTCTGGGATGAAAGTTACAGTTTCAGTGAAATCCGTTTGTAAATCGGAGTGATAGATTAGAATCTAGAGCCAACGGTAAGTTTTCTATGTTAAACCATTACACCATTGAAAAACTGGTTACGTTTGCAATCGAAAGAAAAATGACTATAGTTGAAGATGTAATGGCCCCTAAACTATGTTCTGGGATGAAAAATACAGCTTCAGTGAAATCCGTTTGCAAATCGGAGTGATAGATTAGAATCTAGAGCCAACGGTACGTTTTCTATGTTAAACCATTACACCATTGAAAAACTGGTTACGTCTGCAATCGAAAGAAAAATGACTATAGTTGAAGAGGTAATGGCCCCTAAACTATGTTCTGGGATGAAAGTTACAGTTTCAGTAAAATCCGTTTGCAAATCGGAGTGATAGATTAGAATCTAGAGCCAACGGTAAGTTTTCTATGTTAAACCATTACACCATTGAAAAACTGGTTACGTTTGCAATCGAAAGAAAAATGACTATAGTTGAAGAGGTAATGGCCCCTAAACTATGTTCTGGGATGAAAGTTACAGCTTCAGAGAAATCCGTTTGCAAATCGGAGTGATAGATTAGAATCTAGAGCCAACGGTACGTTTTCTATGTTAAACCATTACACCATTGAAAAACTGGTTACGTTTGCAATCGAAAGAAAAATGACTATAGTTGAAGAGGTAATGGCCCCTAAACTATGTTCTGGGATGAAAGTTACAGCTCCAGTGAAATCCGTTTGCAAATCGGAGTGATAGATTAGAATCTAGAGCCAACGGTACGTTTTCTATGTTAAACCATTACACCATTGAAAAACTGGTTACGTCTGCAATCGAAAGAAAAATGACTATAGTTGAAGAGGTAATGGCCCCTAAACTATGTTCTGGGATGAAAGTTACAGCTTCAGTGAAATCCGTTTGCAAATCGGAGTGATAGATTAGAATCTAGAGCCAACGGTACGTTTTCTATGTTAAACCATTACACCATTGAAAAACTGGTTACGTTTGCAATCGAAAGAAAAATGACTATAGTTGAAGAGGTAATGGCCCCTAAACTATGTTCTGGGATGAAAAATACAGCTTTAGTGAAATCCGTTTGCAAATCGGAGTGATAGATTAGAATCTAGAGCCAACGGTACGTTTTCTATGTTAAACCATTACACCATTGAAAAACTGGTTACGTCTGCAATCGAAAGAAAAATGACTATAGTTGAAGAGGTAATGGCCCCTAAACTATGTTCTGGGATGAAAGTTACAGCTTCAGTGAAATCCGTTTGCAAATCGGAGTGATAGATTAGAATCTAGAGCCAACGGTACGTTTTCTATGTTAAACCATTACACCATTGAAAAACTGGTTACGTTTGCAATCGAAAGAAAAATGACTATAGTTGAAGAGGTAATGGCCCCTAAACTATGTTCTGGGATGAAAAATACAGCTTCAGTGAAATCTGTTTGCAAATCGGAGTGATAGATTAGAATCTAGAGCCAACGGTACGTTTTCTATGTTAAACCATTACACCATTGAAAAACTGGTTACGTTTGCAATCGAAAGAAAAATGACTATAGTTGAAGAGGTAATGGCCCCTAAACTATGTTCTGGGATGAAAGTTACAGCTTCAGTGAAATCCGTTTGCAAATCGGAGTGATAGATTAGAATCTAGAGCCAACGGTACGTTTTCTATGTTAAACCATTACACCATTGAAAAACTGGTTACGTCTGCAATCGAAAGAAAAATGACTATAGTTGAAGAGGTAATGGCCCCTAAACTATGTTCTGGGATGAAAGTTACAGCTTCAGTGAAATCCGTTTGCAAATCGGAGTGATAGATTAGAATCTAGAGCCAACGGTACGTTTTCTATGTTCAACCATTACACCATTGAAAAACTGGTTACGTCTGCAATCGAAAGAAAAATGACTATAGTTGAAGAGGTAATGGCCCCTAAACTATGTTCTGGGATGAAAGTTACAGTTTCAGTGAAATCCGTTTGCAAATCGGAGTGATAGATTAGAATCTAGAGCCAACGGTAAGTTTTCTATGTTAAACCATTACACCATTGAAAAACTGGTTACGTTTGCAATCGAAAGAAAAATGACTATAGTTGAAGAGGTAATGGCCCCTAAACTATGTTCTGGGATGAAAAATACAGCTTCAGTGAAATCCGTTTGCAAATCGGAGTGATAGATTAGAATCTAGAGCCCACGGGACATTTTCTATGTCAAACCATTACACCATTGAAAAACTGGTTACGTCTGCAATCGAAAGAAAAATGACTATAGTTGAAGAGGTAATGGCCCCTAAACTATGTTCTGGGATGAAAGTTACAGTTTCAGTGAAATCCGTTTGCAAATCGGAGTGATAGATTAGAATCTAGAGCCAACGGTAAGTTTTCTATGTTAAACCATTACACCATTGAAAAACTGGTTACGTTTGCAATCGAAAGAAAAATGACTATAGTTGAAGAGGTAATGGCCCCTAAACTATGTTCTGGGATGAAAGTTACAGCTTCAGTGAAATCCGTTTGCAAATCTGAGTGATAGATTAGAATCTAGAGCCAACGGTACGTTTTCTATGTTAAACCATTACACCATTGAAAAACTGGTTACGTTTGCAATCGAAAGAAAAATGACTATAGTTGAAGAGGTAATGGCCCCTAAACTATGTTCTGGGATGAAAGTTACAGCTTCAGTGAAATCCGTTTGCAAATCGGAGTGATAGATTAGAATCTAGAGCCAACGGTACGTTTTCTATGTTAAACCATTACACCATTGAAAAACTGGTTACGTCTGCAATCGAAAGAAAAATGACTATAGTTGAAGAGGTAATGGCCCCTAAACTATGTTCTGGGATGAAAGTTACAGTTTCAGTGAAATCCGTTTGCAAATCTGAGTGATAGATTAGAATCTAGAGCCAACGGTACGTTTTCTATGTTAAACCATTACACCATTGAAAAACTGGTTACGTTTGCAATCGAAAGAAAAATGACTATAGTTGAAGAGGTAATGGCCCCTAAACTATGTTCTGGGATGAAAAATACAGCTTCAGTGAAATCTGTTTGCAAATCGGAGTGATAGATTAGAATCTAGAGCCAACGGTAAGTTTTCTATGTTAAACCATTACACCATTGAAAAACTGGTTACGTTTGCAATCGAAAGAAAAATGACTATAGTTGAAGAGGTAATGGCCCCTAAACTATGTTCTGGGATGAAAGTTACAGCTTCAGTGAAATCCGTTTGCAAATCGGAGTGATAGATTAGAATCTAGAGCCAACGGTACGTTTTATATGTTAAACCATTACACCATTGAAAAACTGGTTACGTTTGCAATCGAAAGAAAAATGACTATAGTTGAAGAGGTAATGGCCCCTAAACTATGTTCTGGGATGAAAAATACAGCTTCAGTGAAATCCGTTTGCAAATCTGAGTGATAGATTAGAATCTAGAGCCAACGGTACGTTTTCTATGTTAAACCATTACACCATTGAAAAACTGGTTACGTTTGCAATCGAAAGAAAAATGACTATAGCTGAAGAGGTAATGGCCCCTAAACTATGTTCTGGGATGAAAAATACAGCTTCAGTGAAATCCGTTTGCAAATCGGAGTGATAGATTAGAATCTAGAGCCAACGGTAAGTTTTCTATGTTAAACCATTACACCATTGAAAAACTGGTTACGTTTGCAATCGAAAGAAAAATGACTGAAATTGAAGAGGTAATGGCCCCTAAACTATGATCTGGGATGAAAAATACAGTTTCAGTGAAATCCGTTTGCAAATCGGAGTGATAGATTAGAATCTAGAGCCAACGGTAAGTTTTCTATGTTAAACCATTACACCATTGAAAAACTGGTTACGTTTGCAATCGAAAGAAAAATGACTATAGTTGAAGAGGTAATGGCCCCTAAACTATGTTCTGGGATCAAAGTTACAGCATCAGTGAAATCCGTTTGCAAATCGGAGTGATAGATTAGAATCTAGAGCCAACGGTACGTTTTCTATGTTAAACCATTACACCATTGAAAAACTGGTTACGTTTGCAATCGAAAGAAAAATGACTATAGTTGAAGAGGTAATGGCCCCTAAACTATGTTCTGGGATGAAAAATACAGCTTCAGTGAAATCCGTTTGCAAATCGGAGTGATAGATTAGAATCTAGAGCCAACGGTAAGTTTTCTATGTTAAACCATTACACCATTGAAAAACTGGTTACGTTTGCAATCGAAAGAAAAATGACTATAGTTGAAGAGGTAATGGCCCCTAAACTATGTTCTGGGATGAAAGTTACAGCTTCAGTGAAATCCGTTTGCAAATCGGAGTGATAGATTAGAATCTAGAGCCAACGGTACGTTTTCTATGTTAAACCATTACACCATTGAAAAACTGGTTACGTCTGCAATCGAAAGAAAAATGACTATAGTTGAAGAGGTAATGGCCCCTAAACTATGTTCTGGGATGAAAGTTACAGCTTCAGTGAAATCCGTTTGCAAATCGGAGTGATAGATTAGAATCTAGAGCCAACGGTACGTTTTCTATGTTAAACCATTACACCATTGAAAAACTGGTTACGTTTGCAATCGAAAGAAAAATGACTATAGTTGAAGAGGTAATGGCCCCTAAACTATGTTCTGGGATGAAAGTTACAGCTTCAGTGAAATCCATTTGCAAATCGGAGTGATAGATTAGAATCTAGAGCCAACGGTAAGTTTTCTATGTTAAACCATTACACCATTGAAAAACTGGTTACGTTTGCAATCGAAAGAAAAATGACTATAGTTGAAGAGGTAATGGCCCCTAAACTATGTTCTGGGATGAAAGTTACAGCTTCAGTGAAATCCATTTGCAAATCGGAGTGATAGATTAGAATCTAGAGCCAACGGTAAGTTTTCTATGTTAAACCATTACACCATTGAAAAACTGGTTACGTTTGCAATTGAAAGAAAAATGACTATAGTTGAAGAAGTAATGGCCCCTAAACTATGTTCTAGGATGAAAGTTACAGCTTCAGTGAAATCCGTTTGCAAATCGGAGTGATAGATTAGAATCTAGAGCCAACGGTAAGTTTTCTATGTTAAACCATTACACCATTGAAAAACTGGTTACGTTTGCAATCGAAAGAAAAATGACTATAGTTGAAGAGGTAATGGCCCCTAAACTATGTTCTGGGATGAAAGTTACAGCTTCAGTGAAATCCATTTGCAAATCGGAGTGATAGATTAGAATCTAGAGCCAACGGTAAGTTTTCTATGTTAAACCATTACACCATTGAAAAACTGGTTACGTTTGCAATCGAAAGAAAAATGACTATAGTTGAAGAGGTAATGGCCCCTAAACTATGTTCTGGGATGAAAAATACAGCTTCAGTGAAATCCGTTTGCAAATCGGAGTGATAGATTAGAATCTAGAGCCAACGGTAAGTTTTCTATGTTAAACCATTACACCATTGAAAAACTGGTTACGTTTGCAATTGAAAGAAAAATGACTATAGTTGAAGAAGTAATGGCCCCTAAACTATGTTCTAGGATGAAAGTTACAGCTTCAGTGAAATCCGTTTGCAAATCGGAGTGATAGATTAGAATCTAGAGCCAACGGTAAGTTTTCTATGTTAAACCATTACACCATTGAAAAACTGGTTACGTTTGCAATCGAAAGAAAAATGACTATAGTTGAAGAGGTAATGGCCCCTAAACTATGTTCTGAGATGAAAAATACAGCTTCAGTGAAATCCGTTTGCAAATCGGAGTGATAGATTAGAATCTAGAGCCAACGGTACGTTTTCTATGTTAAACCATTACACCATTGAAAAACTGGTTACGTTTGCAATCGAAAGAAAAATGACTATAGTTGAAGAGGTAATGGCCCCTAAACTATGTTCTGGGATGAAATTTACAGCTTCAGTGAAATCCGTTTGCAAATCGGAGTGATAGATTAGAATCTAGAGCCAACGGTACGTTTTCTATGTTAAACCATTACACCATTGAAAAACTGGTTACGTTTGCAATCGAAAGAAAAATGACTATAGTTGAAGAGGTAATGGCCCCTAAACTATGTTCTGGGATGAAAAATACAGCTTCAGTGAAATCTGTTTGCAAATCGGAGTGATAGATTAGAATCTAGAGCCAACGGTAAGTTTTCTATGTTAAACCATTACACCATTGAAAAACTGGTTACGTTTGCAATCGAAAGAAAAATGACTATAGTTGAAGAGGTAATGGCCCCTAAACTATGTTCTGGGATGAAAGTTACAGCTTCAGTGAAATCCGTTTGCAAATCGGAGTGATAGATTAGAATCTAGAGCCAACGGTACGTTTTATATGTTAAACCATTACACCATTGAAAAACTGGTTACGTTTGCAATCGAAAGAAAAATGACTATAGTTGAAGAGGTAATGGCCCCTAAACTATGTTCTGGGATGAAAAATACAGCTTCAGTGAAATCCGTTTGCAAATCTGAGTGATAGATTAGAATCTAGAGCCAACGGTACGTTTTCTATGTTAAACCATTACACCATTGAAAAACTGGTTACGTTTGCAATCGAAAGAAAAATGACTATAGCTGAAGAGGTAATGGCCCCTAAACTATGTTCTGGGATGAAAAATACAGCTTCAGTGAAATCCGTTTGCAAATCGGAGTGATAGATTAGAATCTAGAGCCAACGGTAAGTTTTCTATGTTAAACCATTACACCATTGAAAAACTGGTTACGTTTGCAATCGAAAGAAAAATGACTGAAGTTGAAGAGGTAATGGCCCCTAAACTATGATCTGGGATGAAAAATACAGTTTCAGTGAAATCCGTTTGCAAATCGGAGTGATAGATTAGAATCTAGAGCCAACGGTAAGTTTTCTATGTTAAACCATTACACCATTGAAAAACTGGTTACGTTTGCAATCGAAAGAAAAATGACTATAGTTGAAGAGGTAATGGCCCCTAAACTATGTTCTGGGATCAAAGTTACAGCATCAGTGAAATCCGTTTGCAAATCGGAGTGATAGATTAGAATCTAGAGCCAACGGTACGTTTTCTATGTTAAACCATTACACCATTGAAAAACTGGTTACGTTTGCAATCGAAAGAAAAATGACTATAGTTGAAGAGGTAATGGCCCCTAAACTATGTTCTGGGATGAAAAATACAGCTTCAGTGAAATCCGTTTGCAAATCGGAGTGATAGATTAGAATCTAGAGCCAACGGTAAGTTTTCTATGTTAAACCATTACACCATTGAAAAACTGGTTACGTTTGCAATCGAAAGAAAAATGACTATAGTTGAAGAGGTAATGGCCCCTAAACTATGTTCTGGGATGAAAGTTACAGCTTCAGTGAAATCCGTTTGCAAATCGGAGTGATAGATTAGAATCTAGAGCCAACGGTACGTTTTCTATGTTAAACCATTACACCATTGAAAAACTGGTTACGTCTGCAATCGAAAGAAAAATGACTATAGTTGAAGAGGTAATGGCCCCTAAACTATGTTCTGGGATGAAAGTTACAGCTTCAGTGAAATCCGTTTGCAAATCGGAGTGATAGATTAGAATCTAGAGCCAACGGTACGTTTTCTATGTTAAACCATTACACCATTGAAAAACTGGTTACGTTTGCAATCGAAAGAAAAATGACTATAGTTGAAGAGGTAATGGCCCCTAAACTATGTTCTGGGATGAAAGTTACAGCTTCAGTGAAATCCATTTGCAAATCGGAGTGATAGATTAGAATCTAGAGCCAACGGTAAGTTTTCTATGTTAAACCATTACACCATTGAAAAACTGGTTACGTTTGCAATCGAAAGAAAAATGACTATAGTTGAAGAGGTAATGGCCCCTAAACTATGTTCTGGGATGAAAGTTACAGCTTCAGTGAAATCCATTTGCAAATCGGAGTGATAGATTAGAATCTAGAGCCAACGGTAAGTTTTCTATGTTAAACCATTACACCATTGAAAAACTGGTTACGTTTGCAATTGAAAGAAAAATGACTATAGTTGAAGAAGTAATGGCCCCTAAACTATGTTCTAGGATGAAAGTTACAGCTTCAGTGAAATCCGTTTGCAAATCGGAGTGATAGATTAGAATCTAGAGCCAACGGTAAGTTTTCTATGTTAAACCATTACACCATTGAAAAACTGGTTACGTTTGCAATCGAAAGAAAAATGACTATAGTTGAAGAGGTAATGGCCCCTAAACTATGTTCTGGGATGAAAGTTACAGCTTCAGTGAAATCCATTTGCAAATCGGAGTGATAGATTAGAATCTAGAGCCAACGGTAAGTTTTCTATGTTAAACCATTACACCATTGAAAAACTGGTTACGTTTGCAATCGAAAGAAAAATGACTATAGTTGAAGAGGTAATGGCCCCTAAACTATGTTCTGGGATGAAAAATACAGCTTCAGTGAAATCCGTTTGCAAATCGGAGTGATAGATTAGAATCTAGAGCCAACGGTAAGTTTTCTATGTTAAACCATTACACCATTGAAAAACTGGTTACGTTTGCAATTGAAAGAAAAATGACTATAGTTGAAGAAGTAATGGCCCCTAAACTATGTTCTAGGATGAAAGTTACAGCTTCAGTGAAATCCGTTTGCAAATCGGAGTGATAGATTAGAATCTAGAGCCAACGGTAAGTTTTCTATGTTAAACCATTACACCATTGAAAAACTGGTTACGTTTGCAATCGAAAGAAAAATGACTATAGTTGAAGAGGTAATGGCCCCTAAACTATGTTCTGAGATGAAAAATACAGCTTCAGTGAAATCCGTTTGCAAATCGGAGTGATAGATTAGAATCTAGAGCCAACGGTACGTTTTCTATGTTAAACCATTACACCATTGAAAAACTGGTTACGTTTGCAATCGAAAGAAAAATGACTGAGGGCGCTAGAGAGGCGCTGAATGGAGAAGAAGCTGTCTCTGTGAGCTCCTCACTGGAAGCCGGACTGCCGCCGCAATACTCCACAGATTTGGACATGTGATACAGCCCCGGATACATAAGACAACAGGCAATGCAGCGGGCTTCAAAGATTTACCCCACAAGAAGCAGATCTAGCTACATTCCCCTTCGTTCCCCGCTCAGGTTTACGAGGAAATTCTCAAAGATGGCTGCCGCTCCTTCTTCCCGTGCGTCATCAGCGTCAGCCGGGAACGCGGACAAAAGTACGCATGCACCGCCGCCGCCTATACTGGCCCAGCATACCGATGCGGGAAAAGATACGCATGTGCCGCCATTGGACTACAATGAGAACGCGGAAAAAGGTACGCATACATCTCCTCCGCAACACACTTTGCCTCTGCATGCGGACGCGACGAAAAGTACGCATCCCACCTCTTTAATAGCATCAAATACATGCGTGTATGCGGAAAAAGATACGCATCCCCCCACTAAATTTTCGCCACACACCTTGATTGATGCGGATAAATGTATGCAATCCCCTTATGCATCAACATCACTATTCGCATCCCCCCAAATGACATTAAATGTGGAGAGAGGATCAGTTTCACCTCAGACAACATACCAGATCTCGCCAAATCCCGACTTTCAGTCACTGGCCCATACATCAGTGCCACAGATTGCTGGCATGTCCCCACATGACCTAATCACCACTATCACAAATATATTCCGCACAGAGCTGAGGAATGAGCTAAAAGCTGCGGTAACCGAACTATCTACCCAAATTGGTGAAATAGGAGAGAGGGTCTCCTCCTTGGAGAAACAAGCGGATGACATAGTAATGGTGACAAATGCTAATACTGCAAATATTGAAGCCCATGAGAACCGCTTTGATTTTATGGAGGGAAAACTTGAGGACCTCGAAAACAGAAGTAGGAGGGCCAATATCAGGATTCGAGGGATGCCGGAGTCAGTTGTCGATTTAGAACCTACGGCGATCAACCTCTTCAGTGCATTACTCCCACAATCTGATCACTCACTTTTTAAACCGGTCAGAATCCACAGGGCCTTAGCGAGACCTCGGAACCCAGCCTTACCGCGAGATATAATTGCGAAACTTAGTTCTGAGGACACTCGGGACAGGATACTTGTGGCTGCAAGAGACCTACAATCCGTACCTGGTTTTCCCCAGTCCGTCCAGATATTCGCGGACTTGGCACCAATCACCATTCAGAAGCGTAGAGCCATGAGACCTTTCACACTAGCTCTACAAAAAGCATCTATTAGATACAAATGGGGCTTCCCCTTTGCTCTTATCTTCCGCCACAACGGCAGACAATTTGTCTGTAAATCAATAGGCGATGCTGAGGAAGCTCTGACGGAAGCTAAAATCCACTATGTGATCCCTGACCCACAAGATCCAGTCCAACCTACTCAATCTCCAAGAGAACAACGCGAATCGAGACTGAGGGGACCTGGACATGCATCAAGAACCACCACCCCTATCCTCCCACTTGAGGATCAAGACACAGATGCTACTTAGAAGCGACCTTCATGGGTATGTACACCCACTCTGCAATATCTTCTGAGATCCTTGTATATCTGCCTGGGGTCCACTTTATGATGATGGACCCCACTCCATATCTAAACTCACCAACACAGTAGAGTATCTTTTGCACTGAACTTTACTCTCCTTAGATACACCCTACTGCTCAGGACATTATATGATATGATCACCTTGGGCCTTCCTTCTCTGGAGACTCCCACTCATATTTTCGGGGTCCACTTTATGATGATGGACCCCGCTTGATGATGAAGGCCACGAGGTTGCTCAGTAGAGTACCCTTTGCACTGAACTTAACTCTCCTGAGATACACCCTACTGCTCAGGTCATTATATGATATGATCACCTTTGGCCTTTCTTCTCTGGAGACTCCTACTCATATACCCGGGGTCCACTTTATGATGATGGACCCCGCTTGATGATGAAGACCAGGAAGCTGCTACTTTATTTGATTTAGGATCTCTGTATTTTACTGTTGTTACTAGCATGTTATACTTGAGAATATTTGGCTGTTTAAGCTTGTCCTTATCTGTTCTAAGTTTTATTTAGAATTAAATACTAAAGATATTATTGGCGGTCCGGCAGACAGGTTTCTGCTGCCCCCCCCCTAGATGAGAGGTGTTTGGTGGACAGTCGTTATTTTATTGACGTCTACCCGCTTGCTCTCATCATTGGCGCTTTTAGTGCCAAAACTTTGTTTAAATCACTTTTTGTTATTACTTTGTGCCATTCATGTATGTTCTTCCCCACCTGCTGAAAACTACAATCTAGATCTTTTGGTTCACGGATCTTCCCCCTCAGTTGTCTTCTTTTATAGCCATGTGATCATTGAAATTCAAGTCCATTAATGTGTTGACACACAACGCCAGAGGCTTGAACTCCCCGGCCAAAAGGAACAAGGCCTTTAGGGCCTATGCTAAACATTTCCCGGACATCCTTTGCATACAGGAGTCACATTTCTCAACGAATAACCCGCCCAAACACTTCCATAAGAATTATAACAGGCATTTTGTCTCTTCGTACAAAAAAAGAAGTAGGGGACTGATTACTTTATTCTCAAATAACTTCCCCATTGAGATTTTTAATACACTGACAGACTCTTCCGGTACGTACCTCATCAATCTGGGTAAATTTGAAACTAAAACCATTTGCATCGTTAACTGTTATGCCCCACCCGATATTGCAAGCTCTGTTCTCTCTGGGATTTCTGAAATCTTAATAACACTACAATACGATAGCTTGATTTGGGCAGGCGATTTTAACCTGACCCCTAATGACAATATTGACAGGACCCACCCACCTAGACCTTCAACAATCAAAAAAAATCAAAAACTTTTTCAGGAAATTTTCAAACTTCATTCCTTGATAGATTCCTGGAGAGAGCATAACAATGCAAATCGAGGTTACTCATGCTTCTCAGCCCCACACAACTCTTATTCCAGAATTGACCTGATTTTGATCTCCTCCCTTTGTGCATCCTCGATAGCCTATTCTCGGCACATAATATGCCCGTGGTCGGATCATGATATGGTCCTGACTGCACTGACTTCCCCAATACCTAAGACCTTTCGCTCACAGTGGAGACTAAATGAGTCACTATTAACAAATACTAGCATCTGTAACGATATAGAAGAATGCCTTGATAACTATTTCAAAGAAAATGTTACTCCAGACGTGAATGATGGTGTATGTTGGGTTGCTCATAAGGCGGTTGTAAGGGGAGAACTTATCAAGAGAGCATCAAAGGTCAAAAGAGATAAGGGGATCATCGTATCTAACTTGGAACATAAGATCAATACCTTACACCTATTAAACCAATCTAACCCTACACGATATTTACAAAAGCAGATATTCGACCTTCAGCTTCAATTAGATACGATTCTGGGAGCGGAGATTGAAAAAGCTATGAGATGGACGGGTGCTATGGCTTATGAGCAGTTAAACAAGCCCAACAAATGGCTAGCCAAAAAATTAAGATTAAAACAGACCACCAATAAAATTATCAAGATCCGTGACACCCAAGGGAAAGTAACTTCCAACCCAGACAAAATATATCAAACATTTCTCGAATATTACTCCAAACTTTACAGTGATGACACCCCTGATATAGCTGCAGATAAGAGAGAGCAGTTCCTTCAAGAGACCATTGGAATTAAATTGAACCAAGAAACTGTGAAATCCCTTAACGCCCCGATTAACGAAGAAGAGTTACATGAGGCCATTAAAAAGCTAAAAAGATCAAAAGCCCCGGGCCCGGACGGCTTCTCGTCCTCATACTACAAAAAATTTGAAAATACACTAACCCCTCATCTCTTACGTTTTTTTAACTTCCTAATGAAGGGAAAGCCCCCCCCGCAAGAATTTTTAGCCTCCGCAATATGTGTAATACACAAATCACCAAGAGACCCACTCCTGACTAAAAATTATAGGCCCATTTCCCTGCTCGGAGTGGATTATAAACTCTTCACTTCAATATTAGCTATTAGGCTAAACAGGGTCTTGCCAGCACTAGTCCACAAAGATCAGGTGGGGTTCATCCCACAGAGACAAGCACCTGACAACATACGAAAAGTACTAGATTTACAACACTACTGTATGAGAACCTCTCAGAGCCTGGCCTTACTATCCCTGGATATGGAAAAGGCTTTTGATAGGATAAAATGGCCATACCTATTTTCAGTGTTAACTAAATTCGGCTTTTCGGGAGACTTTTTAAGTGCTGTCGGGACCCTGTACTCATCTCCCTCAGCTTATATTAAACTCCCATCTTATTCCCAAACCAGGTTCCCTATATGTAGAGGTACGAGACAGGGCTGCCCATTATCCCCTGGCATTTTTGCCCTAATCATTGAACCGCTTGCCATAAAGATACGCAGATCCAAGGAGGTCCTGGGAGTTTCGCTTGGAGGCAAACAATACAAATTAAATCTTTTTGCGGACGATATACTTCTAACACTATCTTCTCCACATACGTCCATTCCCAATTTATTCAAAATCATTGATGATTTCTCGGTATTTTCAGGATTTAAACTAAATGTCGATAAATCCGAGCTGATTATTTCCAAAATGCCCCCTAAACACGCTAAAGCTTTGGCTGATTCTCTAGGCCTCCAATATCAATCTAACTATATCAAATATCTGGGAATAAACCTCCCCCTAGACCCAAATAAATTGTACGATGTAAATTTTCCCGCAATGTATAGGAAGCTCTCATCCGACTTAGACCAATGGTCAAAATTCCCTCTGTCCTTATTAGGCAAAATTCATTCAGTCAAAATGACCCTTTTCCCCCGAATACTATACCTTTTTAGAGTTCTCCCAATTCCGATTAAGATCTCACACCTGATGCTACTTCAAAAACAAATCCACACATTCATCTGGTCTAAAAAAAGAGCAAGGCTAAAATATACGACGTTGGCTAAGCCCAAGGATAGAGGAGGCCTCAACCTTCCTATCCTCCTGTCTTACTACCGGGCGGCTAGACTCTCCCAACTGGTAGCTGTAAATTCGGGTAATTCTGCCCCCCTGTGGGTGGAGATTGAGTCCAAATTAATATATCCTCAAACTCCGGTAGGACTCATGTGGGCCTCTAAAATCCCTGTGAAGAAGACCATGACCTTGGCCCCAATATTAGCCTTCTCCTTAAAATTATGGATTAGATGTAGGTTCATATATAAATTACAATCTAAGATAAGTTTAATGTCTTCTCTGATTGGGAACCCGGACTTTCCTCCCGGCCTAGCAGCTCAATCTTTTCATTGGTGGAAGAATAGGGATCTAATACGACTAGGCAGGTTCACCTCGGCCTTTAGACTAATGAAATTGGGAGAATTCTATACTAAGCAAGACGTGCCCCCCTCTGAATACTCCAGGGCCCTACAAATATTTAAATTTCTGGACAAAATTGATAAAAATAAAGATATTCTCGTTTACACAACTTTTGAGACAAGATGCAGACAAGGCCCGCTCGAAAAGGGTCTTATCTCTGATATCTATGGTTTATTAACAAGGGAGACTGAGGATAAGAAATATAAATTCCAGTTGGATTGGGAAGCAGAGTGCGGGATTTCAATGTCAACTGCAAAATGGGCACACTGCTGCTCCACTCTACTAAAAAACAGTCTCTTCTATTCATCGATAGAAACTTCACTCAAATTGTTGCATAGAGTCTATTTCACCCCAGCCAGGGTTCACGCATTCTGCCCATCACAATCAGAACTGTGTCCGAGAGAATGTGGCCAAAAAGGGACCCTTTGGCATATGTGGTGGCAATGTCCAGTTGTTCAGGCCTTCTGGAAGGCGGTTTGGAGACGCACCTCTCTTGTACTTACTATCAATTCTCCTATAAATTCTACAATAGTCCTGTTAGGCAACAGACCTAGTAACCTATCCTCACCCGGCAATAAACTATTGCACCACATAATGGCATTGGCCAGAAGACACATAGCGTTTAACTGGAAGTCCAGAACCCTTAATGTTGAGCAAGTCTTCCAGAAACTAAATGAGGCCCTACTTTCAGAGCACATCCTAGCCAAGGTCCATGACAAAATGGAGGCTTTCTTAAAGGTCTGGTCCCCATGGATAGATACTCAGGCTAATGAAGGCTTAGACTATACTCTACGCTCTTATTAACTCTCTCTCCGGAATATCTCCTGGCGTTGTGTGTTAGGATAATTTCAGATCACATAGAGTCTCAAATGGTCTGAGGACGTGGAACCCAGTGGACCATTTACAAGCATATATAAAGCTTTTCTATCTATATGTATTGTTTATTAGAGGTTATACCTGTCTGGCACTGAATTCTGTTTACCCCATTTCTCCCTACCCTCCTTTCCTTACCCTCCACTCCCTTTTCCCCAACTGGAAGAGTCCCAGTGGCATGATGTGGCATCCCCACTCCTGGGCCTTTCTTGTATCCTCTCCCTAAAACCCTCCCTCTCCCCCCCCTCCCACCCCTCCTTGATCCTTCCTCATCCCCACCCACATTAAATATCGAAAATTTGGGTTGATATATATTTATGTACTGTAAGTAAAAAATAGTGTAGGAATATAAGTTCCTCTGTTTACCTTTTGATGTTCAAAGATTCTTTGTAAGTTTCTTGTATTACTTTACTTATTCTGACTCCCCCAAGGGGGATATTATTTTTGATTCTCTGTATTGTGAACTTGATTTCTGCACAATAAACACCCTTGAAACGAAACGAAAGAAAAATGACTATAGTTGAAGAGGTAATGGCCCCTAAACTATGTTCTGGGATGAAATTTACAGCTTCAGTGAAATCCGTTTGCAAATCGGAGTGATAGATTAGAATCTAGAGCCAACGGTACGTTTTCTATGTTAAACCATTACACCATTGAAAAACTGGTTACGTCTGCAATCGAAAGAAAAATGACTATAGTTGAAGAGGTAATGGCCCCTAAACTATGTTCTGGGATGAAAGTTACAGCTTCAGTGAAATCCGTTTGCAAATCGGAGTGATAGATTAGAATCTAGAGCCAACGGTACGTTTTCTATGTTAAACCATTACACCATTGAAAAACTGGTTACGTCTGCAATCGAAAGAAAAATGACTATAGTTGAAGAGGTAATGGCCCCTAAACTATGTTCTGGGATGAAAGTTACAGTTTCAGTGAAATCCGTTTGCAAATCGGAGTGATAGATTAGAATCTAGAGCCAACGGTAAGTTTTCTATGTTAAACCATTACACCATTGAAAAACTGGTTACGTTTGCAATCGAAAGAAAAATGACTATAGTTGAAGAGGTAATGGCCCCTAAACTATGTTCTGGGATGAAAGTTACAGCTTCAGTGAAATCCGTTTGCAAATCGGAGTGATAGATTAGAATCTAGAGCCAACGGTACGTTTTCTATGTTAAACCATTACACCATTGAAAAACTGGTTACGTCTGCAATCGAAAGAAAAATGACTATAGTTGAAGAGGTAATGGCCCCTAAACTATGTTCTGGGATGAAAGTTACAGCTTCAGTGAAATCCGTTTGCAAATCGGAGTGATAGATTAGAATCTAGAGCCAACGGTACGTTTTCTATGTTAAACCATTACACCATTGAAAAACTGGTTACGTTTGCAATCGAAAGAAAAATGACTATAGTTGAAGCGGTAATGGCCCCTAAACTATGTTCTGGGATGAAAAATACAGCTTCAGTGAAATCCGTTTGCAAATCGGAGTGATAGATTAGAATCTAGAGCCAACGGTAAGTTTTCTATGTTAAACCATTACACCATTGAAAAACTGGTTACGTCTGCAATCGAAAGAAAAATGACTATAGTTGAAGAGGTAATGGCCCCTAAACTATGTTCTGGGATGAAAGTTACAGTTTCAGTGAAATCCGTTTGCAAATCGGAGTGATAGATTAGAATCTAGAGCCAACGGTAAGTTTTCTATGTTAAACCATTACACCATTGAAAAACTGGTTACGTTTGCAATCGAAAGAAAAATGACTATAGTTGAAGAGGTAATGGCCCCTAAACTATGTTCTGGGATGAAAAATACAGCTTCAGTGAAATCCGTTTGCAAATCGGAGTGATAGATTAGAATCTAGAGCCAACGGTACGTTTTCTATGTTAAACCATTACACCATTGAAAAACTGGTTACGTCTGCAATCGAAAGAAAAATGACTATAGTTGAAGAGGTAATGGCCCCTAAACTATGTTCTGGGATGAAAGTTACAGTTTCAGTGAAATCCGTTTGCAAATCGGAGTGATAGATTAGAATCTAGAGCCAACGGTAAGTTTTCTATGTTAAACCATTACACCATTGAAAAACTGGTTACGTTTGCAATCGAAAGAAAAATGACTATAGTTGAAGAGGTAATGGCCCCTAAACTATGTTCTGGGATGAAAGTTACAGCTTCAGTGAAATCCGTTTGCAAATCGGAGTGATAGATTAGAATCTAGAGCCAACGGTACGTTTTCTATGTTAAACCATTACACCATTGAAAAACTGGTTACGTTTGCAATAGAAAGAAAAATGACTATAGTTGAAGAGGTAATGGCCCCTAAACTATGTTCTGGGATGAAAGTTACAGCTTCAGTGAAATCCGTTTGCAAATCGGAGTGATAGATTAGAATCTAGAGCCAACGGTACGTTTTCTATGTTAAACCATTACACCATTGAAAAACTGGTTACGTCTGCAATCGAAAGAAAAATGACTATAGTTGAAGAGGTAATGGCCCCTAAACTATGTTCTGGGATGAAAGTTACAGCTTCAGTGAAATCCGTTTGCAAATCGGAGTGATAGATTAGAATCTAGAGCCAACGGTACGTTTTCTATGTTAAACCATTACACCATTGAAAAACTGGTTACGTCTGCAATCGAAAGAAAAATGACTATAGTTAAAGAGGTAATGGCCCCTAAACTATGTTCTGGGATGAAAGTTACAGTTTCAGTGAAATCCGTTTGCAAATCGGAGTGATAGATTAGAATCTAGAGCCAACGGTACGTTTTCTATGTTAAACCATTACACCATTGAAAAACTGGTTACGTTTGCAATCGAAAGAAAAATGACTATAGTTGAAGAGGTAATGGCCCCTAAACTATGTTTTGGGATGAAAAATACAGCTTCAGTGAAATCTGTTTGCAAATCGGAGTGATAGATTAGAATCTAGAGCCAATGGTAAGTTTTCTATGTTAAACCATTACACCATTGAAAAACTGGTTACGTTTGCAATCGAAAGAAAAATGACTATAGTTGAAGAGGTAATAGCCCCTAAACTATGTTCTGGGATGAAAGTTACAGCTTCAGTGAAATCCGTTTGCAAATCGGAGTGATAGATTAGAATCTAGAGCCAACGGTACGTTTTCTATGTTAAACCATTACACCATTGAAAAACTGGTTACGTTTGCAATCGAAAGAAAAATGACTATAGTTGAAGAGGTAATGGCCCCTAAACTATGTTCTGGGATGAAAAATACAGCTTCAGTGAAATCCGTTTGCAAATCGGAGTGATAGATTAGAATCTAGAGCCAACGGTACGTTTTCTATGTTAAACCATTACACCATTGAAAAACTGGTTACGTTTGCAATCGAAAGAAAAATGACTATAGTTGAAGAGGTAATGGCCCCTAAACTATGTTCTGGGATGAAAAATACAGCTTCAGTGAAATCCGTTTGCAAATCGGAGTGATAGATTAGAATCTAGAGCCAACGGTACGTTTTCTATGTTAAACCATTACACCATTGAAAAACTGGTTACGTTTGCAATCGAAAGAAAAATGACTGAAGTTGAAGAGGTAATGGCCCCTAAACTATGATCTGGGATGAAAAATACAGTTTCAGTGAAATCCGTTTGCAAATCGGAGTGATAGATTAGAATCTAGAGCCAACGGTAAGTTTTCTATGTTAAACCATTACACCATTGAAAAACTGGTTACGTTTGCAATCGAAAGAAAAATGACTATAGTTGAAGAGGTAATGGCCCCTAAACTATGTTCTGGGATCAAAGTTACAGCATCAGTGAAATCCGTTTGCAAATCGGAGTGATAGATTAGAATCTAGAGCCAACGGTACGTTTTCTATGTTAAACCATTACACCATTGAAAAACTGGTTACGTTTGCAATCGAAAGAAAAATGACTATAGTTGAAGAGGTAATGGCCCCTAAACTATGTTCTGGGATGAAAAATACAGCTTCAGTGAAATCCGTTTGCAAATCGGAGTGATAGATTAGAATCTAGAGCCAACGGTAAGTTTTCTATGTTAAACCATTACACCATTGAAAAACTGGTTACGTTTGCAATCGAAAGAAAAATGACTATAGTTGAAGAGGTAATGGCCCCTAAACTATGTTCTGGGATGAAAGTTACAGCTTCAGTGAAATCCGTTTGCAAATCGGAGTGATAGATTAGAATCTAGAGCCAACGGTACGTTTTCTATGTTAAACCATTACACCATTGAAAAACTGGTTACGTCTGCAATCGAAAGAAAAATGACTATAGTTGAAGAGGTAATGGCCCCTAAACTATGTTTTGGGATGAAAGTTACAGCTTCAGTGAAATCCGTTTGCAAATCGGAGTGATAGATTAGAATCTAGAGCCAACGGTACGTTTTCTATGTTAAACCATTACACCATTGAAAAACTAGTTACGTTTGCAATCGAAAGAAAAATGACTATAGTTGAAGAGGTAATGGCCCCTAAACTATGTTCTGGGATGAAAAATACAGCTTCAGTGAAATCCGTTTGCAAATCGGAGTGATAGATTAGAATCTAGAGCCAACGGTAAGTTTTCTATGTTAAACCATTACACCATTGAAAAACTGGTTACGTTTGCAATTGAAAGAAAAATGACTATAGTTGAAGAAGTAATGGCCCCTAAACTATGTTCTAGGATGAAAGTTACAGCTTCAGTGAAATCCGTTTGCAAATCGGAGTGATAGATTAGAATCTAGAGCCAACGGTAAGTTTTCTATGTTAAACCATTACACCATTGAAAAACTGGTTACGTTTGCAATCGAAAGAAAAATGACTATAGTTGAAGAGGTAATGGCCCCTAAACTATGTTCTGGGATGAAAGTTACAGCTTCAGTGAAATCCGTTTGCAAATCGGAGTGATAGATTAGAATCTAGAGCCAACGGTACGTTTTCTATGTTAAACCATTGAAAAACTGGTTACGTCTGCAATCGAAAGAAAAATGACTATAGTTGAAGAGGTAATGGCCCCTAAACTATGTTCTGGGATGAAAGTTACAGCTTCAGTGAAATCTGTTTGCAAATCGGAGTGATAGATTAGAATCTAGAGCCAACGGTACGTTTTCTATGTTAAACCATTACACCATTGAAAAACTGGTTACGTTTGCAATCGAAAGAAAAATGACTATAGTTGAAGAGGTAATGGCCCCTAAACTATGTTCTGGGATGAAAAATACAGCTTCAGTGAAATCCGTTTGCAAATCGGAGTGATAGATTAGAATCTAGAGCCAACGGTAAGTTTTCTATGTTAAACCATTACACCATTGAAAAACTGGTTACGTTTGCAATCGAAAGAAAAATGACTATAGTTGAAGAGGTAATGGCCCCTAAACTATGTTCTGGGATGAAAAATACAGCTTCAGTAAAATCCGTTTGCAAATCGGAGTGATAGATTAGAATCTAGAGCCAACGGTGCGTTTTCTATGTTAAACCATTACACCATTGAAAAACTGGTTACGTTTGCAATCGAAAGAAAAATGACTATAGTTGAAGAGGTAATGGCCCCTAAACTATGTTCTGGGATGAAAGTTACAGCTTCAGTGAAATCTGTTTGCAAATCGGAGTGATAGATTAGAATCTAGAGCCAACGGTACGTTTTCTATGTTAAACCATTACACCATTGAAAAACTGGTTACGTTTGCAATCGAAAGAAAAATGACTATAGTTGAAGAGGTAATGGCCCCTAAACTATGTTCTGGGATGAAAAATACAGCTTCAGTGAAATCCGTTTGCAAATCGGAGTGATAGATTAGAATCTAGAGCCAACGGTACGTTTTCTATGTTAAACCATTACACCATTGAAAAACTGGTTACGTCTGCAATCGAAAGAAAAATGACTATAGTTGAAGAGGTAATGGCCCCTAAACTATGTTCTGGGATGAAAAATACAGCTTCAGTGAAATCCGTTTGCAAATCGGAGTGATAGATTAGAATCTAGAGCCAACGGTACGTTTTCTATGTTAAACCATTACACCATTGAAAAACTGGTTACGTCTGCAATCGAAAGAAAAATGACTATAGTTGAAGAGGTAATGGCCCCTAAACTATGTTCTGGGATGAAAAATACAGCTTCAGTGAAATCCGTTTGCAAATCGGAGTGATAGATTAGAATCTAGAGCCAACGGTAAGTTTTCTATGTTAAACCATTACACCATTGAAAAACTGGTTACGTTTGCAATCGAAAGAAAAATGACTATAGTTGAAGAGGTAATGGCCCCTAAACTATGTTCTGGGATGAAAGTTACAGCTTCAGTGAAATCCGTTTGCAAATCGGAGTGATAGATTAGAATCTAGAGCCAACGGTACGTTTTCTATGTTAAACCATTACACCATTGAAAAACTGGTTACGTCTGCAGTCGAAAGAAAAATGACTATAGTTGAAGAGGTAATGGCCCCTAAACTATGTTTTGGGATGAAAGTTACAGCTTCAGTGAAATCCGTTTGCAAATCGGAGTGATAGATTAGAATCTAGAGCCAACGGTACGTTTTCTATGTTAAACCATTACACCATTGAAAAACTAGTTACGTTTGCAATCGAAAGAAAAATGACTATAGTTGAAGAGGTAATGGCCCCTAAACTATGTTCTGGGATGAAAAATACAGCTTCAGTGAAATCCGTTTGCAAATCGGAGTGATAGATTAGAATCTAGAGCCAACGGTAAGTTTTCTATGTTAAACCATTACACCATTGAAAAACTGGTTACGTTTGCAATTGAAAGAAAAATGACTATAGTTGAAGAAGTAATGGCCCCTAAACTATGTTCTAGGATGAAAGTTACAGCTTCAGTGAAATCCGTTTGCAAATCGGAGTGATAGATTAGAATCTAGAGCCAACGGTAAGTTTTCTATGTTAAACCATTACACCATTGAAAAACTGGTTACGTTTGCAATCGAAAGAAAAATGACTATAGTTGAAGAGGTAATGGCCCCTAAACTATGTTCTGGGATGAAAGTTACAGCTTCAGTGAAATCCGTTTGCAAATCGGAGTGATAGATTAGAATCTAGAGCCAACGGTACGTTTTCTATGTTAAACCATTGAAAAACTGGTTACGTCTGCAATCGAAAGAAAAATGACTATAGTTGAAGAGGTAATGGCCCCTAAACTATGTTCTGGGATGAAAGTTACAGCTTCAGTGAAATCTGTTTGCAAATCGGAGTGATAGATTAGAATCTAGAGCCAACGGTACGTTTTCTATGTTAAACCATTACACCATTGAAAAACTGGTTACGTTTGCAATCGAAAGAAAAATGACTATAGTTGAAGAGGTAATGGCCCCTAAACTATGTTCTGGGATGAAAAATACAGCTTCAGTGAAATCCGTTTGCAAATCGGAGTGATAGATTAGAATCTAGAGCCAACGGTACGTTTTCTATGTTAAACCATTACACCATTGAAAAACTGGTTACGTCTGCAATCGAAAGAAAAATGACTATAGTTGAAGAGGTAATGGCCCCTAAACTATGTTCTGGGATGAAAAATACAGCTTCAGTGAAATCCGTTTGCAAATCGGAGTGATAGATTAGAATCTAGAGCCAACGGTACGTTTTCTATGTTAAACCATTACACCATTGAAAAACTGGTTACGTCTGCAATCGAAAGAAAAATGACTATAGTTGAAGAGGTAATGGCCCCTAAACTATGTTCTGGGATGAAAAATACAGCTTCAGTGAAATCCGTTTGCAAATCGGAGTGATAGATTAGAATCTAGAGCCAACGGTACGTTTTCTATGTTAAACCATTACACCATTGAAAAACTGGTTACGTTTGCAATCGAAAGAAAAATGACTATAGTTGAAGAGGTAATGGCCCCTAAACTACGTTCTGGGATGAAAGTTACAGCTTCAGTGAAATCCGTTTGCAAATCGGAGTGATAGATTAGAATCTAGAGCCAACGGTACGTTTTCTATGTTAAACCATTACACCATTGAAAAACTGGTTACGTCTGCAATCGAAAGAAAAATGACTATAGTTGAAGAGGTAATGGCCCCTAAACTATGTTCTGGGATGAAAGTTACAGCTTCAGTGAAATCCGTTTGCAAATCGGAGTGATAGATTAGAATCTAGAGCCAACGGTAAGTTTTCTATGTTAAACCATTACACCATTGAAAAACTGGTTACGTCTGCAATCGAAAGAAAAATGACTATAGTTGAAGAGGTAATGGCCCCTAAACTATGTTCTGGGATGAAAGTTACAGTTTCAGTGAAATCCGTTTGCAAATCGGAGTGATAGATTAGAATCTAGAGCCAACGGTAAGTTTTCTATGTTAAACCATTACACCATTGAAAAACTGGTTACGTTTGCAATCGAAAGAAAAATGACTATAGTTGAAGAGGTAATGGCCCCTAAACTATGTTCTGGGATGAAAAATACAGCTTCAGTAAAATCCGTTTGCAAATCGGAGTGATAGATTAGAATCTAGAGCCAACGGTACGTTTTCTATGTTAAACCATTACACCATTGAAAAACTGGTTACGTTTGCAATCGAAAGAAAAATGACTATAGTTGAAGAGGTAATGGCCCCTAAACTATGTTCTGGGATGAAAAATACAGCTTCAGTGAAATCCGTTTGCAAATCGGAGTGATAGATTAGAATCTAGAGCCAACGGTACGTTTTCTATGTTAAACCATTACACCATTGAAAAACTGGTTACGTCTGCAATCGAAAGAAAAATGACTATAGTTGAAGAGGTAATGGCCCCTAAACTATGTTCTGGGATGAAAAATACAGCTTCAGTGAAATCCGTTTGCAAATCGGAGTGATAGATTAGAA
This sequence comes from Hyperolius riggenbachi, assembly GCF_040937935.1. Lineage (NCBI taxonomy): Eukaryota > Metazoa > Chordata > Amphibia > Anura > Hyperoliidae > Hyperolius > Hyperolius riggenbachi. The sequence continues at coordinate 151,163,342 of NC_090656.1, read as the reverse complement.
TCTAGAGCCAACGGTACGTTTTCTATGTTAAACCATTACACCATTGAAAAACTGGTTACGTTTGCAATCGAAAGAAAAATGACTATAGTTGAAGAGGTAATGGCCCCTAAACTACGTTCTGGGATGAAAGTTACAGCTTCAGTGAAATCCGTTTGCAAATCGGAGTGATAGATTAGAATCTAGAGCCAACGGTACGTTTTCTATGTTAAACCATTACACCATTGAAAAACTGGTTACGTCTGCAATCGAAAGAAAAATGACTATAGTTGAAGAGGTAATGGCCCCTAAACTATGTTCTGGGATGAAAGTTACAGCTTCAGTGAAATCCGTTTGCAAATCGGAGTGATAGATTAGAATCTAGAGCCAACGGTAAGTTTTCTATGTTAAACCATTACACCATTGAAAAACTGGTTACGTCTGCAATCGAAAGAAAAATGACTATAGTTGAAGAGGTAATGGCCCCTAAACTATGTTCTGGGATGAAAGTTACAGTTTCAGTGAAATCCGTTTGCAAATCGGAGTGATAGATTAGAATCTAGAGCCAACGGTAAGTTTTCTATGTTAAACCATTACACCATTGAAAAACTGGTTACGTTTGCAATCGAAAGAAAAATGACTATAGTTGAAGAGGTAATGGCCCCTAAACTATGTTCTGGGATGAAAGTTACAGCTTCAGTGAAATCCGTTTGCAAATCGGAGTGATAGATTAGAATCTAGAGCCAACGGTACGTTTTCTATGTTAAACCATTACACCATTGAAAAACTGGTTACGTTTGCAATCGAAAGAAAAATGACTATAGTTGAAGAGGTAATGGCCCCTAAACTATGTTCTGGGATGAAAGTTACAGCTTCAGTGAAATCCGTTTGCAAATCGGAGTGATAGATTAGAATCTAGAGCCAACGGTACGTTTTCTATGTTAAACCATTACACCATTGAAAAACTGGTTACGTTTGCAATCGAAAGAAAAATGACTATAGTTGAAGAGGTAATGGCCCCTAAACTATGTTCTGGGATGAAAAATACAGCTTCAGTGAAATCCGTTTGCAAATCGGAGTGATAGATTAGAATCTAGAGCCAACGGTAAGTTTTCTATGTTAAACCATTACACCATTGAAAAACTGGTTACGTTTGCAATCGAAAGAAAAATGACTGAAGTTGAAGAGGTAATGGCCCCTAAACTATGATCTGGGATGAAAAATACAGTTTCAGTGAAATCCGTTTGCAAATCGGAGTGATAGATTAGAATCTAGAGCCAACGGTAAGTTTTCTATGTTAAACCATTACACCATTGAAAAACTGGTTACGTTTGCAATCGAAAGAAAAATGACTATAGTTGAAGAGGTAATGGCCCCTAAACTATGTTCTGGGAAGAAAAATACAGCTTCAGTGAAATCCGTTTGCAAATCGGAGTGATAGATTAGAATCTAGAGCCAACGGTACGTTTTCTATGTTAAACCATTACACCATTGAAAAACTGGTTACGTCTGCAATCGAAAGAAAAATGACTATAGTTGAAGAGGTAATGGCCCCTAAACTATGTTCTGGGATGAAAGTTACAGCTTCAGTGAAATCCATTTGCAAATCAGAGTGATAGATTAGAATCTAGAGCCAACGGTACGTTTTCTATGTTAAACCATTACACCATTGAAAAACTGGTTACGTTTGCAATCGAAAGAAAAATGACTATAGTTGAAGAGGTAATGGCCCCTAAACTATGTTCTGGGATGAAAGTTACAGCTTCAGCGAAATCCGTTTGCAAATCGGAGTGATAGATTAGAATCTAGAGCCAACGGTACGTTTTCTATGTTAAACCATTACACCATTGAAAAACTGGTTACGTTTGCAATCGAAAGAAAAATGACTATAGTTGAAGAGGTAATGGCCCCTAAACTATGTTCTGGGATGAAAGTTACAGCTTCAGTGAAATCCGTTTGCAAATCGGAGTGATAGATTAGAATCTAGAGCCAACGGTACGTTTTCTATGTTAAACCATTACACCATTGAAAAACTAGTTACGTTTGCAATCGAAAGAAAAATGACTATAGTTGAAGAGGTAATGGCCCCTAAACTATGTTCTGGGATGAAAAATACAGCTTCAGTGAAATCCGTTTGCAAATCGGAGTGATAGATTAGAATCTAGAGCCAACGGTACGTTTTCTATGTTAAACCATTACACCATTGAAAAACTGGTTACGTTTGCAATCGAAAGAAAAATGACTATAGTTGAAGAGGTAATGGCCCCTAAACTATGTTCTGGGATGAAAGTTACAGCTTCAGTGAAATCCGTTTGCAAATCGGAGTGATAGATTAGAATCTAGAGCCAACGGTACGTTTTCTATGTTAAACCATTACACCATTGAAAAACTAGTTACGTTTGCAATCGAAAGAAAAATGACTATAGTTGAAGAGGTAATGGCCCCTAAACTATGTTCTGGGAAGAAAAATACAGCTTCAGTGAAATCCGTTTGCAAATCGGAGTGATAGATTAGAATCTAGAGCCAACGGTACGTTTTCTATGTTAAACCACTACACCATTGAAAAACTGGTTACGTTTGCAATCGAAAGAAAAATTACTATAGTTGAAGAGGTAATGGCCCCTAAACTATGTTCTGGGATGAAAAATACAGCTTCAGTAAAATCCGTTTGCAAATCGGAGTGATAGATTAGAATCTAGAGCCAACGGTACGTTTTCTATGTTAAACCATTACACCATTGAAAAACTAGTTACGTTTGCAATCGAAAGAAAAATGACTATAGTTGAAGAGGTAATGGCCCCTAACCTATGTTCTGGGATGAAAAATACAGCTTCAGTGAAATCCGTTTGCAAATCGGAGTGATAGATTAGAATCTAGAGCCAAACGTTTTCTATGTTAAACCATTACACCATTGAAAAACTGGTTACGTCTGCAATCGAAAGAAAAATGACTATAGTTGAAGAGGTAATGGCCCCTAAACTATGTTCTGGGATGAAAAATACAGCTTCAGTGAAATCCGTTTGCAAATCGGAGTGATAGATTAGAATCTAGAGCCAACGGTAAGTTTTCTATGTTAAACCATTACACCATTGAAAAACTGGTTACGTTTGCAATTGAAAGAAAAATGACTATAGTTGAAGAAGTAATGGCCCCTAAACTATGTTCTGGGATGAAAGTTACAGCTTCAGTGAAATCCGTTTGCAAATCGGAGTGATAGATTAGAATCTAGAGCCAACGGTACGTTTTCTATGTTAAACCATTACACCATTGAAAAACTGGTTACGTTTGCAATCGAAAGAAAAATGACTATAGTTGAAGAGGTAATGGCCCCTAAACTATGTTCTGGGATGAAAGTTACAGCTTCAGTGAAATCCGTTTGCAAATCGGAGTGATAGATTAGAATCTAGAGCCAACGGTACGTTTTCTATGTTAAACCATTACACCATTGAAAAACTAGTTACGTTTGCAATCGAAAGAAAAATGACTATAGTTGAAGAGGTAATGGCCCCTAAACTATGTTCTGGGATGAAAAATACAGCTTCAGTGAAATCCGTTTGCAAATCGGAGTGATAGATTAGAATCTAGAGCCAACGGTACGTTTTCTATGTTAAACCATTACACCATTGAAAAACTGGTTACGTTTGCAATCGAAAGAAAAATGACTATAGTTGAAGAGGTAATGGCCCCTAAACTATGTTCTGGGATGAAAGTTACAGCTTCAGTGAAATCCGTTTGCAAATCGGAGTGATAGATTAGAATCTAGAGCCAACGGTACGTTTTCTATGTTAAACCATTACACCATTGAAAAACTAGTTACGTTTGCAATCGAAAGAAAAATGACTATAGTTGAAGAGGTAATGGCCCCTAAACTATGTTCTGGGAAGAAAAATACAGCTTCAGTGAAATCCGTTTGCAAATCGGAGTGATAGATTAGAATCTAGAGCCAACGGTACGTTTTCTATGTTAAACCACTACACCATTGAAAAACTGGTTACGTTTGCAATCGAAAGAAAAATTACTATAGTTGAAGAGGTAATGGCCCCTAAACTATGTTCTGGGATGAAAAATACAGCTTCAGTAAAATCCGTTTGCAAATCGGAGTGATAGATTAGAATCTAGAGCCAACGGTACGTTTTCTATGTTAAACCATTACACCATTGAAAAACTAGTTACGTTTGCAATCGAAAGAAAAATGACTATAGTTGAAGAGGTAATGGCCCCTAACCTATGTTCTGGGATGAAAAATACAGCTTCAGTGAAATCCGTTTGCAAATCGGAGTGATAGATTAGAATCTAGAGCCAAACGTTTTCTATGTTAAACCATTACACCATTGAAAAACTGGTTACGTCTGCAATCGAAAGAAAAATGACTATAGTTGAAGAGGTAATGGCCCCTAAACTATGTTCTGGGATGAAAAATACAGCTTCAGTGAAATCCGTTTGCAAATCGGAGTGATAGATTAGAATCTAGAGCCAACGGTAAGTTTTCTATGTTAAACCATTACACCATTGAAAAACTGGTTACGTTTGCAATTGAAAGAAAAATGACTATAGTTGAAGAAGTAATGGCCCCTAAACTATGTTCTGGGATGAAAGTTACAGCTTCAGTGAAATCCGTTTGCAAATCGGAGTGATAGATTAGAATCTAGAGCCAACGGTACGTTTTCTATGTTGAACCATTACACCATTGAAAAACTGGTTACGTTTGCAATCGAAAGAAAAATGACGGGGGGCGCTAGTGAGGCGCTTACTGGAGAAGATGTGCCTTCAGTGAGCTCCTGCTTCACATCCAGACTGCACTTGATATACCCCACGGATCTGGACGAGTGATACCTTGAATCGAAGCTATAGGGCCCAGGAATGCATAGGAGCCCTCAACAGTACCCTCTGAGAAGCCGCAAATCTGCAAGACCCCTGCTTTCTCCACTTCGTTTCAGGAGGAATTTTTCCAAGATGGCCGACAGGGCCTTGCCTGAAAACACAGCTCAGCTTCTCCCTGCAGCTTCCCTGCCTCCCACGGATGATCCAGCTTACATGGAGGACCAGTTCCCGGGACCCTCGCAAGAACTATCACCAGGTCAGCCTCCTAGATCGCCCGGCTTAACACCAGGTGCGTCACAGCCGCCACCGCTAATTACGCATGCCGCTACGCATAGTACGCATAAAAATACGCATGCCGCATGCAAGTCAATGGCGGAAAATACGCGTAAAAATACGCATTACGCATACGGCAATACGCAATGCCATGCAGAAGATACGCTTGAGCATGCGCATCAAACGCCACCTAGACCTGCGCAACAAAGTACGCATCGGACACCCGAACGCGTACGAACCCAACAAGAAGGTACGCATGAAAATACGCATGGTGAAGAGAAGGATACGCGTCAGTCATCACAATTACAGGGCATGTCAGCAGAAGACCTGATGCGTACCATGAGGCGTATTTTTAAGGAGGAATTACGCGATGCGGTGGATGAACTCTCTCAGCAAATAAATGATATCGGGCAAAGAGTTGATGTCTTGGAGAAGCAAACAGATGACTTAGTTACAGCCATTAATCAAGACAGAAAACAGCTCGATGACCATGACGATAGGCTGGACGCGCATGAAGCGAAGCTGGAAGATCTGGAGAACCGCAGTAGAAGAGCAAATGTGAGGATCCGAGGACTCCCTGAGTCTTTTGAGGACCCAGAAGCGATAGCCAACAAGCTTTTTGCAACTCTTCTCCCCCAAGTTGATCCTGCTCATTGGACGGTGATTCGCATCCACAGGGCTTTAACCAAACCAAGAAACCCAGATCTTCCGCGTGATATTATAGCTAAGCTGGCTTCAGAGGATGCGCGAGACAAAATCCTGGTGGCAGCAAGGGATCTTACAACACTCCCAGAAGTCCCGGGCTCAGTCCAATTGTATGCCGACCTTGCACCAGCTACCATTGCTAGACGACGAGAAATGAGGCCGTACACGCTGGCTCTGCAACAGCATTCCATCAAATATCGATGGGGCTTCCCCTTCTTGCTGACCTTCAAGATTAATGGCAAACTATACAACTGCAAGAGACCGGAGGAGGCGGCTCAGGCCCTCAATGAGGCGTCTATCCCCTTCACCATTCCGAAGCCGGGCCAACCACCTCCCAAGACCCAACGTTCTGGGAAACCACGAAGAGTATGGAAAACGGCTGGAGGCTCTTCATTTCGCCCGCGGCAGTTGGACATGGATGCGGCCTGATGCCCTGATTCGAGTTTCCATTTGAATGACCTATAGTGGTCTATGGCACCCATCAGGTGTCCCAAACATGTCAATCCCCTTTATGATGTGGGTGACATTTCAACATGAGCAATTCCCCTAATTGACTCATTGGTTTTGTGTGGCCTCTACATGCGCCATTACCCTTTATGATGTGGGTGGCGTGAAGACACCATCCGTTTCTTGGAAGAAGTTTTAAGACTCAAGGTTTACTCCAGGCTTGGAGGTAACCTGGCCGGCTGAAAAAGGCCCGGCATAATATTTCAGCATTGCCCCTTTATGATGTTGGGCAGATGCCGTGATTATAATTTCATACTGGACTAAGTAGAGGCCACACATCTGTTATAGAATGGGCAGCATCCGGCTGCTGTGAGTTTGGGAACAGAGACACCTGAGTGCATCGCACAGTACTTTTGCCTCTGCCAGATGCATTGGATGCCCCATGATTGTTTTATAGTTATCTTGCTAATATGCCATTAGGTTAGACATTCGGTTAATATGTCTGGACTTTTTAGACCTTAACATAGGAAGGTTTATATTGCGGGTTCGCTGTGTTTGGATCCGTGTGGTTATAATTGTTGTTAATTATATTAGATATCTATGCAGTCAGATGTGATACACTGTGGCTGTTCCCCCCTTGTTAGATGGTGCCTGGAGTTAGGCGGGCGCTTTTTGCGCGGGCCCGACCCCAACCACCATCATCGCACGCTTGTGCTGTCCCCCCCCTGATAGGTCAAGAAGACACACGGGGTGCGGTGTGTTTCAACACCAGCCCCCTCCTTACAATGTTCAGAATAGACAAGAATCCAAGCCAGACTTGTTCAGCTGTCCTTTTAGCTTTCCAATATTTCATGAGAATCTTCCCATTTATTCCACCATGAGCAATAAACCCTGCAACATTGTTACCCATAATGTAAGAGGCCTGAACTCCCCCCATAAACGAAAGTAGGCACTTGTTGAGCTGGCCCGATCTTCCCCAGACGTGATCTGTCTCCAGGAGTCCCACTTCACTAATAAATCATATCCTAAATTCTTTCATCCCAAATATAAAAGAGCATTCTGTTCAAACTACACCCAGAAAAAAAGAGGAGTGGTTATTCTCTTGGCGAACTCGTTTCCTTTTGAGGTAAGCTCTTGCCTCACTGACTCCGAGGGAACACATTGTATTCTCCTTGGTCAGTATCAAAACAAAACACTTTGCATTACAAACATTTACGCCCCCCCTGACCGGACCACGGAGGTTATTTCCGGAGTATCGGACATTCTTTTAACTTTGAAGTTTGATACTTTGATCTGGGCGGGAGACTTTAATATTACCCCAAACAATAATTTAGACAGAACGCACCCGCAGAGATCAACGGAAGCTAAAAGAGCGAAAGCTATCTTTGAAAAAATACTTAAGCTTCATTCTTTGGTGGACTCCTGGAGGGAGAGCAATGGCAAACAAAGAGGTTACACATATATGTCGGCCCCCCATAATTCATACTCCAGGATCGATTTCATACTTATATCACTCACTAGTCTTCCCTCCCTGATTTACGCCAGAAATCTGCTGTGTCCGTGGTCGGATCATGACCCCCTTCTTATAGCTCTAAATTCATTGACACCTAAAACATCCAGAGCCCCCTGGCGTCTGAATGAGGCCCTTCTATATAATTCAGATATTAGTAGTGGAATCGAGAATACGATCTCTGAATACTTTCGTATAAACGATACAGGAGACATATCCCCGTTGACAGTGTGGCTAGCGCATAAGGCGGTAGTGAGAGGTGATCTGATCCAGGCAGCCTCCAAATTCAAGAGAGATAGAAATAAGATTATTTCCGATATTGAATTTAAACTGCATAAGCTTCATATGGTTAACACGCTGCAGCCATCAAGATTCCTTCTAAAACAAATTCAAGATTTGCAATTACAGGCTGATGCCCTTCTCAACTCAGAAACAGAAAAGGCTCTTAGATGGACTGCTGCGGCCTCATACGATCAGCTAAATAAACCTAAAAGATGGCTAGCAGCCAAACTTCGGGCCCAACAGACCGTCAACCGAATCCTTAAAATTAGGGGCAAGGATGGAAATGTTACTTCCAATCCAGATACGATATATGAAATATTCTCTGACTATTATAAGGAGTTATATAGCGATAAAGATGATAATACCTACGCTCAGAGCAGACAAAATTTTTTAGACTCCACTATTAAAAAGACCCTGACCGCGGACACAGTTAAGATGTTGAATGCTGACATAACCCAGGAGGAAATTCACTTGGCAATTAAGAAGCTTAAAAGAGCAAAAGCCCCTGGACCCGATGGTTTCTCCCCCATATACTATAAAAAGTACGAGGCCCTTTTATCCCCCCACCTCCAAAAATGCTTTAATTATTTGATGCAGGGAAATATACCCCCCACAGACTTTCTGTCCTCAGCAGTTGTGATGATTCCTAAACCACCTGCCGGCTTTAATCCACAGAGACCAGGTTGGTTTTGTGCCAAAAAGGCAAGCCCCTGACAACATCCGTAAGATTGTTACCCTGCAACATTATTGTAAGCAGACCGCCACATGTGTGGCCATCTTGGCTCTTGATATGGAGAAGGCATTTGACCTGATACGGTGGCCATACATGGAGGCGGTCCTGCAAAAATATGGGGTGCACGGAAATTATTTGAAGGCCATCTCGGCACTATATTCCCCGTCTACTGCCACCCTGAAGATGCCCTCCATCACTAAACGATCATTCTCAATCCAGAGGGGCACACGGCAGGGATGTCCCTTATCGCCGGGATTATTTGCACTTATGATGGAACCTTTGGCAGAAAAGATCCGACGGAACCCCGAAATAGTGGGGGTGAGGGTGGGGTCCAGGGAATATAAAACATCACTATTCGCTGACGATGTCCTCTTGACCCTTACCTCGCCCCATGACTCGATTCCAAAGTTGTTGGAGGAGATTGAAAACTTCTCGCCCTTCTCTGGGTTCCGTTTAAATTTAGATAAATCTGAACTTATGATTTCAAAAATGGACCGGACAGACGCGGCACTTTTGGCCAAGCGATATGGGCTGCAATTTCAATCTCAATTTATCCAATACCTGGGCATCAAGCTAGCAGCGGACCCCTCTAACCTCTATAAATTAAATTATCCCTCAATGTATTCTAGATTGACTCATGATCTGGAGAGCTGGGAGGACTATCCCCTGTCCATGCTCGGACGGATTTCAGCCGTCAGGATGACGCTCCTACCTAGGTTGCTGTACTTATTCCGAACTATCCCCGTAGCTGTAACGAAAGGCCCGGTTCAGCACTTGCAAACGCTGATACAAAAGTTTATATGGAGGAAGCGGAAGGCCAGAATAAAATATCTTACGCTAGCCAGGCCCAGAGACCTTGGAGGACTTAATGCTCCACTTTTATTTAATTATTATAAAGCGGCCCAGATAGCTCAGTTAGCAACAGCGAATGCCAACCCACTGATAGCCCCATTATGGGTGGAAATTGAATCACAGCTAGTGTCTCCCCTATCTCTAGCAGGTTTGATGTGGGCCAAGAAGATCCCGATTGCTAAAATTAGGAAGCTCTCCCCAGTCTCAGCCCACTCACTTAGCCTGTGGTCTAAAATTAGATTTGTTATGCGATTGCAATCCACACCCTCGTGTATGACCCAAATATTCCGCAACCCGGACTTTGTACCGGGCCAATCCATGAACCAATTCAAATGGTGGTATACGAAAGGATTTCAGACTGTGGGGAAATTTCTATGTTCTTTCAAAATCTCCACTCCCGCCCAGTTTATTAAGAACCATAGTGTCCCCAGGGAAGAGTTGGGTAGGCTGGACCTAATATTTAAGTATTTGTCCACTCTGGATCCTAAAAGAGAAGTCCTGACGTACTGTCCCTTTGAAGTCAGGTGCAAGAATGGGCCCATGGACAGAGGCTTTATCTCAGAACTATATGCAATCCTCTCTTACCCCACGATTGATGGCAAGCTTAAAGCCCAGATTGATTGGGAGAAGGACAGCGGGATGGAGATTTCTGAGTCCAAGTGGACCCATTGTTGCACATCACTGACACGAGGTTCCTTATTCTATTCGTCTATAGAGATATCATTCAAATTACTCCACAGAATTCACCTCACCCCCGTCAAATTGCATATCTTCAACTCAACGGCCTCTCCATATTGTTTCCGGAAATGCGGACAGATTGGGTCCTTGTGGCACATCTGGTGGGCTTGCCCTAAGGCACACACATTCTGGTCAGGGATCTGGAGTAAAATTCAACTAATCACTGGTATACAATCTGATATGGATCCTTCTGTGATTTTACTAGGTAACCGCCCTAAATCAGTGAAATATGCCACACATAAACTGGTCCAATTCGCACTTTCACAAGCTAGAAGACACCTGGCCTCCAAATGGAAATCAACTGGGCTGTCAGTGGACGAGGTCTTTCGCAATCTTAATAACACCATGACTTCTGAGCATATTAGAGCTAAGATTTTCGATACAACTGAATTTTTTTTTAAAGTATGGGATCCATGGATTGAGTGGCAGGACAATGCCGGCCTTTCATACGTCCTCCACTCCTTCTAGGATAGCTCCATCCCCCGGGTCTCTGACCATATACTTATTGGGTAACGACATACATGCTAGTTTGGCAGTTGAACATGTGAGATATCTCATACTCTATGTCTTTTATAGCTCATTCTGAACACGAAAGCTTATCAAAGTACCGGCTGGGTGGGTGCACGCTCCACCCCCTATGACCTATCCCTCCCCTCCATTCCCCCCCCCCCCACCACCACACCCTTTCCTCCCTATCCTACTGGGTGTACCATTGGCATGATGTGGAGTCCCCACCCATGGTCCATCCTTTCACCCCCTACCCTTCCCCCCCTTAGCCACCCCCTTATTCCCACCCCCCTACCCCCCTTACTATATTGCAAGTATGTTAAGATGTTTTGGATATATCTTTGTATTATTTGTACGCATTTTTGTATGTTTTTGGCTCTCAAGAAAAACATCTGTTTTATGTGACCCTGATTATCTGTTCTGTAAGATATTCCCCACATGTGGGGAAATTTTGATATTTTGACTCGTTTGTTAACTGAATCATATCTTAATAAACACCCTTGGAACGAAAGAAAAATGACTATGGTTGAAGAGGTAATGGCCCCTAAACTATGTTCTGGGATGAAAGTTACAGCTTCAGTGAAATCCGTTTGCAAATCGGAGTGATAGATTAGAATCTAGAGCCAACGGCACGTTTTCTATGTTAAACCATTACACCATTGAAAAACTGGTTACGTTTGCAATCGAAAGAAAAATGACTATAATTGAAGAGGTAATGGCCCCTAAACTATGTTCTGGGATGAAAAATACAGCTTCAGTGAAATCCGTTTGCAAATCGGAGTGATAGATTAGAATCTAGAGCCAACGGTACGTTTTCTATGTTAAACCATTACACCATTGAAAAACTGGTTACGTCTGCAATCGAAAGAAAAATGACTATAGTTGAAGAGGTAATGGCCCCTAAACTATGTTCTGGGATGAAAAATACAGCTTCAGTGAAATCCGTTTGCAAATCGGAGTGATAGATTAGAATCTAGAGCCAACGGTACGTTTTCTATGTTAAACCATTACACCATTGAAAAACTGGTTACGTTTGCAATCGAAAGAAAAATGACTATAATTCAAAAGGTAATGGCCCCTAAACTATGTTCTGGGATGAAAAATACAGCTTCAGTGAAATCCGTTTGCAAATCGGAGTGATAGATTAGAATCTAGAGCCAACGGTACGTTTTCTATGTTAAACCATTACACCATTGAAAAACTGGTTACGTTTGCAATCGAAAGAAAAATGACTATAGTTGAAGAGGTAATGGCCCCTAAACTATGTTCTGGGATGAAAGTTACAGCTTCAGTGAAATCCGTTTGCAAATCGGAGTGATAGATTAGAATCTAGAGCCAACGGTGCGTTTTCTATGTTAAACCATTACACCATTGAAAAACTGGTTACGTTTGCAATCGAAAGAAAAATGACTATAATTGAAGAGGTAATGGCCCCTAAACTATGTTCTGGGATGAAAAATACAGCTTCAGTGAAATCCGTTTGCAAATCGGAGTGATAGATTAGAATCTAGAGCCAACGGTACGTTTTCTATGTTAAACCATTACACCATTGAAAAACTGGTTACGTCTGCAATCGAAAGAAAAATGACTATAGTTGAAGAGGTAATGGCCCCTAAACTATGTTCTGGGATGAAAGTTACAGCTTCAGTGAAATCCGTTTGCAAATCGGAGTGATAGATTAGAATCTAGAGCCAACGGTACGTTTTCTATGTTAAACCATTACACCATTGAAAAACTGGTTACGTTTGCAATCGAAAGAAAAATGACTATAATTGAAGAGGTAATGGCCCCTAAACTATGTTCTGGGATGAAAAATACAGCTTCAGGGAAATCCGTTTGCAAATCGGAGTGATAGATTAGAATCTATAGCCAACGGTACGTTTTCTATGTTAAACCATTACACCATTGAAAAACTGCAATCGAAAGAAAAATGACTATAGTTGAAGAGGTAATGGCCCCTAAACTATGTTCTGGGATGAAAGTTACAGCTTCAGTGAAATCCGTTTGCAAATCGGAGTGATAGATTAGAATCTAGAGCCAACGGTACGTTTTCTATGTTAAACCATTACACCATTGAAAAACTGGTTACGTCTGCAATCGAAAGAAAAATGACTATAGTTGAAGAGGTAATGGCCCCTAAACTATGTTCTGGGATGAAAGTTACAGCTTCAGTGAAATCCGTTTGCAAATCGGAGTGATAGATTAGAATCTAGAGTCAACGGTACGTTTTCTATGTTAAACCATTACATCACTGAAAAACTGGTTACGTCTGCAATCGAAAGAAAAATGACTATAGTTGAAGAGGTAATGGCCCCTAAACTATGTTCTGGGATGAAAGTTACAGTTTCAGTGAAATCCGTTTGCAAATCGGAGTGATAGATTAGAATCTAGAGCCAACGGTACGTTTTCTATGTTAAACCATTACACCATTGAAAAACTGGTTACGTTTGCAATCGAAAGAAAAATGACTATAGTTGAAGAGGTAATGGCCCCTAAACTATGTTCTGGGATGAAAAATACAGCTTCAGTGAAATCCGTTTGCAAATCGGAGTGATAGATTAGAATCTAGAGCCAACGGTAAGTTTTCTATGTTAAACCATTACACCATTGAAAAACTGGTTACGTTTGCAATCGAAAGAAAAATGACTATAGTTGAAGAGGTAATGGCCCCTAAACTATGTTCTGGGATGAAAAATACAGCTTCAGTGAAATCCGTTTGCAAATCGGAGTGATAGATTAGAATCTAGAGCCAACGGTACGTTTTCTATGTTAAACCATTACACCATTGAAAAACTGGTTACGTTTGCAATCGAAAGAAAAATGACTATAGTTGAAGAGGTAATGGCCCCTAAACTATGTTCTGGGATGAAAAATACAGCTTCAGTGAAATCCGTTTGCAAATCGGAGTGATAGATTAGAATCTAGAGCCAACGGTAAGTTTTCTATGTTAAACCATTACACCATTGAAAAACTGGTTACGTTTGCAATCGAAAGAAAAATGACTATAGTTGAAGAGGTAATGGCCCCTAAACTATGTTCTGGGATGAAAAAATACAGCTTCAGTGAAATCCGTTTGCAAATCGGAGTGATAGATTAGAATCTAGAGCCAACGGTACGTTTTCTATGTTAAACCATTACACCATTGAAAAACTGGTTACGTTTGCAATCGAAAGAAAAATGACTATAGTTGAAGAGGTAATGGCCCCTAAACTATGTTCTGGGATGAAAAATACAGCTTCAGTGAAATCCGTTTGCAAATCGGAGTGATAGATTAGAATCTAGAGCCAACGGTACGTTTTCTATGTTAAACCATTACACCATTGAAAAACTGGTTACGTTTGCAATCGAAAGAAAAATGACTATAGTTGAAGAGGTAATGGCCCCTAAACTATGTTCTGGGATGAAAGTTACAGCTTCAGTAAAATCCGTTTCCAAATCGGAGTGATAGATTAGAATCTAGAGCCAACGGTACGTTTTCTATGTTAAACCATTACACCATTGAAAAACTGGTTATGTCTGCAATCGAAAGAAAAATGACTATAGTTGAAGAGGTAATGGCCCCTAAACTATGTTCTGGGATGAAAGTTACAGCTTCAGTGAAATCAGTTTGCAAATCAGAGTGAGAGATTAGAATCTAGAGCCAACGGTACGTTTTCTATGTTAAACCATTACACCATTGAAAAACTGGTTACGTTTGCAATCGAAAGAAAAATGACTATAGTTGAAGAGGTAATGGCCCCTAAACTATGTTCTGGGATGAAAGTTACAGCTTCAGTGAAATCCGTTTGCAAATCGGAGTGATAGATTAGAATCTAGAGCCAACGGTACGTTTTCTATGTTAAACCATTACACCATTGAAAAACTGGTTACGTTTGCAATCGAAAGAAAAATGACTATAGTTGAAGAGGTAATGGCCCCTAAACTATGTTCTGGGATGAAAGTTACAGCTTCAGTGAAATCCGTTTGCAAATCGGAGTGATAGATTAGAATCTAGAGCCAACGGTACGTTTTCTATGTTAAACCATTACACCATTGAAAAACTGGTTACGTTTGCAATCGAAAGAAAAATGACTATAGTTGAAGAGGTAATGGCCCCTAAACTATGTTCTGGGATGAAAGTTACAGCTTCAGTGAAATCCGTTTGCAAATCGGAGTGATAGATTAGAATCTAGAGCCAACGGTACGTTTTCTATGTTAAACCATTACACCATTGAAAAACTAGTTACGTTTGCAATCGAAAGAAAAATGACTATAGTTGAAGAGGTAATGGCCCCTAAACTATGTTCTGGGATGAAAAATACAGCTTCAGTGAAATCCGTTTGCAAATCGGAGTGATAGATTAGAATCTAGAGCCAACGGTACGTTTTCTATGTTAAACCATTACACCATTGAAAAACTGGTTACGTTTGCAATCGAAAGAAAAATGACTATAGTTGAAGAGGTAATGGCCCCTAAACTATGTTCTGGGATGAAAGTTACAGCTTCAGTGAAATCCGTTTGCAAATCGGAGTGATAGATTAGAATCTAGAGCCAACGGTACGTTTTCTATGTTAAACCATTACACCATTGAAAAACTAGTTACGTTTGCAATCGAAAGAAAAATGACTATAGTTGAAGAGGTAATGGCCCCTAAACTATGTTCTGGGAAGAAAAATACAGCTTCAGTGAAATCCGTTTGCAAATCGGAGTGATAGATTAGAATCTAGAGCCAACGGTACGTTTTCTATGTTAAACCACTACACCATTGAAAAACTGGTTACGTTTGCAATCGAAAGAAAAATTACTATAGTTGAAGAGGTAATGGCCCCTAAACTATGTTCTGGGATGAAAAATACAGCTTCAGTAAAATCCGTTTGCAAATCGGAGTGATAGATTAGAATCTAGAGCCAACGGTAAGTTTTCTATGTTAAACCATTACACCATTGAAAAACTGGTTACGTTTGCAATTGAAAGAAAAATGACTATAGTTGAAGAAGTAATGGCCCCTAAACTATGTTCTGGGATGAAAGTTACAGCTTCAGTGAAATCCGTTTGCAAATCGGAGTGATAGATTAGAATCTAGAGCCAACGGTACGTTTTCTATGTTAAACCATTACACCATTGAAAAACTGGTTACGTTTGCAATCGAAAGAAAAATGACTATAATTGAAGAGGTAATGGCCCCTAAACTATGTTCTGGGATGAAAAATACTGCTTCAGTGAAATCCGTTTGCAAATCGGAGTGATAGATTAGAATCTAGAGCCAACGGTACGTTTTCTATGTTAAACCACTACACCATTGAAAAACTGGTTACGTTTGCAATCGAAAGAAAAATTACTATAGTTGAAGAGGTAATGGCCCCTAAACTATGTTCTGGGATGAAAAATACAGCTTCAGTAAAATCCGTTTGCAAATCGGAGTGATAGATTAGAATCTAGAGCCAACGGTACGTTTTCTATGTTAAACCATTACACCATTGAAAAACTAGTTACGTTTGCAATCGAAAGAAAAATGACTATAGTTGAAGAGGTAATGGCCCCTAACCTATGTTCTGGGATGAAAAATACAGCTTCAGTGAAATCCGTTTGCAAATCGGAGTGATAGATTAGAATCTAGAGCCAAACGTTTTCTATGTTAAACCATTACACCATTGAAAAACTGGTTACGTCTGCAATCGAAAGAAAAATGACTATAGTTGAAGAGGTAATGGCCCCTAAACTATGTTCTGGGATGAAAAATACAGCTTCAGTGAAATCCGTTTGCAAATCGGAGTGATAGATTAGAATCTAGAGCCAACGGTAAGTTTTCTATGTTAAACCATTACACCATTGAAAAACTGGTTACGTTTGCAATTGAAAGAAAAATGACTATAGTTGAAGAAGTAATGGCCCCTAAACTATGTTCTGGGATGAAAGTTACAGCTTCAGTGAAATCCGTTTGCAAATCGGAGTGATAGATTAGAATCTAGAGCCAACGGTACGTTTTCTATGTTAAACCATTACACCATTGAAAAACTGGTTACGTTTGCAATCGAAAGAAAAATGACGGGGGGCGCTAGTGAGGCGCTTACTGGAGAAGATGTGCCTTCAGTGAGCTCCTGCTTCACATCCAGACTGCACTTGATATACCCCACGGATCTGGACGAGTGATACCTTGAATCGAAGCTATAGGGCCCAGGAATGCATAGGAGCCCTCAACAGTACCCTCTGAGAAGCCGCAAATCTGCAAGACCCCTGCTTTCTCCACTTCGTTTCAGGAGGAATTTTTCCAAGATGGCCGACAGGGCCTTGCCTGAAAACACAGCTCAGCTTCTCCCTGCAGCTTCCCTGCCTCCCACGGATGATCCAGCTTACATGGAGGACCAGTTCCCGGGACCCTCGCAAGAACTATCACCAGGTCAGCCTCCTAGATCGCCCGGCTTAACACCAGGTGCGTCACAGCCGCCACCGCTAATTACGCATGCCGCTACGCATAGTACGCATAAAAATACGCATGCCGCATGCAAGTCAATGGCGGAAAATACGCGTAAAAATACGCATTACGCATACGGCAATACGCAATGCCATGCAGAAGATACGCTTGAGCATGCGCATCAAACGCCACCTAGACCTGCGCAACAAAGTACGCATCGGACACCCGAACGCGTACGAACCCAACAAGAAGGTACGCATGAAAATACGCATGGTGAAGAGAAGGATACGCGTCAGTCATCACAATTACAGGGCATGTCAGCAGAAGACCTGATGCGTACCATGAGGCGTATTTTTAAGGAGGAATTACGCGATGCGGTGGATGAACTCTCTCAGCAAATAAATGATATCGGGCAAAGAGTTGATGTCTTGGAGAAGCAAACAGATGACTTAGTTACAGCCATTAATCAAGACAGAAAACAGCTCGATGACCATGACGATAGGCTGGACGCGCATGAAGCGAAGCTGGAAGATCTGGAGAACCGCAGTAGAAGAGCAAATGTGAGGATCCGAGGACTCCCTGAGTCTTTTGAGGACCCAGAAGCGATAGCCAACAAGCTTTTTGCAACTCTTCTCCCCCAAGTTGATCCTGCTCATTGGACGGTGATTCGCATCCACAGGGCTTTAACCAAACCAAGAAACCCAGATCTTCCGCGTGATATTATAGCTAAGCTGGCTTCAGAGGATGCGCGAGACAAAATCCTGGTGGCAGCAAGGGATCTTACAACACTCCCAGAAGTCCCGGGCTCAGTCCAATTGTATGCCGACCTTGCACCAGCTACCATTGCTAGACGACGAGAAATGAGGCCGTACACGCTGGCTCTGCAACAGCATTCCATCAAATATCGATGGGGCTTCCCCTTCTTGCTGACCTTCAAGATTAATGGCAAACTATACAACTGCAAGAGACCGGAGGAGGCGGCTCAGGCCCTCAATGAGGCGTCTATCCCCTTCACCATTCCGAAGCCGGGCCAACCACCTCCCAAGACCCAACGTTCTGGGAAACCACGAAGAGTATGGAAAACGGCTGGAGGCTCTTCATTTCGCCCGCGGCAGTTGGACATGGATGCGGCCTGATGCCCTGATTCGAGTTTCCATTTGAATGACCTATAGTGGTCTATGGCACCCATCAGGTGTCCCAAACATGTCAATCCCCTTTATGATGTGGGTGACATTTCAACATGAGCAATTCCCCTAATTGACTCATTGGTTTTGTGTGGCCTCTACATGCGCCATTACCCTTTATGATGTGGGTGGCGTGAAGACACCATCCGTTTCTTGGAAGAAGTTTTAAGACTCAAGGTTTACTCCAGGCTTGGAGGTAACCTGGCCGGCTGAAAAAGGCCCGGCATAATATTTCAGCATTGCCCCTTTATGATGTTGGGCAGATGCCGTGATTATAATTTCATACTGGACTAAGTAGAGGCCACACATCTGTTATAGAATGGGCAGCATCCGGCTGCTGTGAGTTTGGGAACAGAGACACCTGAGTGCATCGCACAGTACTTTTGCCTCTGCCAGATGCATTGGATGCCCCATGATTGTTTTATAGTTATCTTGCTAATATGCCATTAGGTTAGACATTCGGTTAATATGTCTGGACTTTTTAGACCTTAACATAGGAAGGTTTATATTGCGGGTTCGCTGTGTTTGGATCCGTGTGGTTATAATTGTTGTTAATTATATTAGATATCTATGCAGTCAGATGTGATACACTGTGGCTGTTCCCCCCTTGTTAGATGGTGCCTGGAGTTAGGCGGGCGCTTTTTGCGCGGGCCCGACCCCAACCACCATCATCGCACGCTTGTGCTGTCCCCCCCCTGATAGGTCAAGAAGACACACGGGGTGCGGTGTGTTTCAACACCAGCCCCCTCCTTACAATGTTCAGAATAGACAAGAATCCAAGCCAGACTTGTTCAGCTGTCCTTTTAGCTTTCCAATATTTCATGAGAATCTTCCCATTTATTCCACCATGAGCAATAAACCCTGCAACATTGTTACCCATAATGTAAGAGGCCTGAACTCCCCCCATAAACGAAAGAAGGCACTTGTTGAGCTGGCCCGATCTTCCCCAGACGTGATCTGTCTCCAGGAGTCCCACTTCACTAATAAATCATATCCTAAATTCTTTCATCCCAAATATAAAAGAGCATTCTGTTCAAACTACACCCAGAAAAAAAGAGGAGTGGTTATTCTCTTGGCGAACTCGTTTCCTTTTGAGGTAAGCTCTTGCCTCACTGACTCCGAGGGAACACATTGTATTCTCCTTGGTCAGTATCAAAACAAAACACTTTGCATTACAAACATTTACGCCCCCCCCTGACCGGACCACGGAGGTTATTTCCGGAGTATCGGACATTCTTTTAACTTTGAAGTTTGATACTTTGATCTGGGCGGGAGACTTTAATATTACCCCAAACAATAATTTAGACAGAACGCACCCGCAGAGATCAACGGAAGCTAAAAGAGCGAAAGCTATCTTTGAAAAAATACTTAAGCTTCATTCTTTGGTGGACTCCTGGAGGGAGAGCAATGGCAAACAAAGAGGTTACACATATATGTCGGCCCCCCATAATTCATACTCCAGGATCGATTTCATACTTATATCACTCACTAGTCTTCCCTCCCTGATTTACGCCAGAAATCTGCTGTGTCCGTGGTCGGATCATGACCCCCTTCTTATAGCTCTAAATTCATTGACACCTAAAACATCCAGAGCCCCCTGGCGTCTGAATGAGGCCCTTCTATATAATTCAGATATTAGTAGTGGAATCGAGAATACGATCTCTGAATACTTTCGTATAAACGATACAGGAGACATATCCCCGTTGACAGTGTGGCTAGCGCATAAGGCGGTAGTGAGAGGTGATCTGATCCAGGCAGCCTCCAAATTCAAGAGAGATAGAAATAAGATTATTTCCGATATTGAATTTAAACTGCATAAGCTTCATATGGTTAACACGCTGCAGCCATCAAGATTCCTTCTAAAACAAATTCAAGATTTGCAATTACAGGCTGATGCCCTTCTCAACTCAGAAACAGAAAAGGCTCTTAGATGGACTGCTGCGGCCTCATACGATCAGCTAAATAAACCTAAAAGATGGCTAGCAGCCAAACTTCGGGCCCAACAGACCGTCAACCGAATCCTTAAAATTAGGGGCAAGGATGGAAATGTTACTTCCAATCCAGATACGATATATGAAATATTCTCTGACTATTATAAGGAGTTATATAGCGATAAAGATGATAATACCTACGCTCAGAGCAGACAAAATTTTTTAGACTCCACTATTAAAAAGACCCTGACCGCGGACACAGTTAAGATGTTGAATGCTGACATAACCCAGGAGGAAATTCACTTGGCAATTAAGAAGCTTAAAAGAGCAAAAGCCCCTGGACCCGATGGTTTCTCCCCCATATACTATAAAAAGTACGAGGCCCTTTTATCCCCCCACCTCCAAAAATGCTTTAATTATTTGATGCAGGGAAATATACCCCCCACAGACTTTCTGTCCTCAGCAGTTGTGATGATTCCTAAACCACCTGCCGGCTTTAATCCACAGAGACCAGGTTGGTTTTGTGCCAAAAAGGCAAGCCCCTGACAACATCCGTAAGATTGTTACCCTGCAACATTATTGTAAGCAGACCGCCACATGTGTGGCCATCTTGGCTCTTGATATGGAGAAGGCATTTGACCTGATACGGTGGCCATACATGGAGGCGGTCCTGCAAAAATATGGGGTGCACGGAAATTATTTGAAGGCCATCTCGGCACTATATTCCCCGTCTACTGCCACCCTGAAGATGCCCTCCATCACTAAACGATCATTCTCAATCCAGAGGGGCACACGGCAGGGATGTCCCTTATCACCGGGATTATTTGCACTTATGATGGAACCTTTGGCAGAAAAGATCCGACGGAACCCCGAAATAGTGGGGGTGAGGGTGGGGTCCAGGGAATATAAAACATCACTATTCGCTGACGATGTCCTCTTGACCCTTACCTCGCCCCATGACTCGATTCCAAAGTTGTTGGAGGAGATTGAAAACTTCTCGCCCTTCTCTGGGTTCCGTTTAAATTTAGATAAATCTGAACTTATGATTTCAAAAATGGACCGGACAGACGCGGCACTTTTGGCCAAGCGATATGGGCTGCAATTTCAATCTCAATTTATCCAATACCTGGGCATCAAGCTAGCAGCGGACCCCTCTAACCTCTATAAATTAAATTATCCCTCAATGTATTCTAGATTGACTCATGATCTGGAGAGCTGGGAGGACTATCCCCTGTCCATGCTCGGACGGATTTCAGCCGTCAGGATGACGCTCCTACCTAGGTTGCTGTACTTATTCCGAACTATCCCCGTAGCTGTAACGAAAGGCCCGGTTCAGCACTTGCAAACGCTGATACAAAAGTTTATATGGAGGAAGCGGAAGGCCAGAATAAAATATCTTACGCTAGCCAGGCCCAGAGACCTTGGAGGACTTAATGCTCCACTTTTATTTAATTATTATAAAGCGGCCCAGATAGCTCAGTTAGCAACAGCGAATGCCAACCCACTGATAGCCCCATTATGGGTGGAAATTGAATCACAGCTAGTGTCTCCCCTATCTCTAGCAGGTTTGATGTGGGCCAAGAAGATCCCGATTGCTAAAATTAGGAAGCTCTCCCCAGTCTCAGCCCACTCACTTAGCCTGTGGTCTAAAATTAGATTTGTTATGCGATTGCAATCCACACCCTCGTGTATGACCCAAATATTCCGCAACCCGGACTTTGTACCGGGCCAATCCATGAACCAATTCAAATGGTGGTATACGAAAGGATTTCAGACTGTGGGGAAATTTCTATGTTCTTTCAAAATCTCCACTCCCGCCCAGTTTATTAAGAACCATAGTGTCCCCAGGGAAGAGTTGGGTAGGCTGGACCTAATATTTAAGTATTTGTCCACTCTGGATCCTAAAAGAGAAGTCCTGACGTACTGTCCCTTTGAAGTCAGGTGCAAGAATGGGCCCATGGACAGAGGCTTTATCTCAGAACTATATGCAATCCTCTCTTACCCCACGATTGATGGCAAGCTTAAAGCCCAGATTGATTGGGAGAAGGACAGCGGGATGGAGATTTCTGAGTCCAAGTGGACCCATTGTTGCACATCACTGACACGAGGTTCCTTATTCTATTCGTCTATAGAGATATCATTCAAATTACTCCACAGAATTCACCTCACCCCCGTCAAATTGCATATCTTCAACTCAACGGCCTCTCCATATTGTTTCCGGAAATGCGGACAGATTGGGTCCTTGTGGCACATCTGGTGGGCTTGCCCTAAGGCACACACATTCTGGTCAGGGATCTGGAGTAAAATTCAACTAATCACTGGTATACAATCTGATATGGATCCTTCTGTGATTTTACTAGGTAACCGCCCTAAATCAGTGAAATATGCCACACATAAACTGGTCCAATTCGCACTTTCACAAGCTAGAAGACACCTGGCCTCCAAATGGAAATCAACTGGGCTGTCAGTGGACGAGGTCTTTCGCAATCTTAATAACACCATGACTTCTGAGCATATTAGAGCTAAGATTTTCGATACAACTGAATTTTTTTTTAAAGTATGGGATCCATGGATTGAGTGGCAGGACAATGCCGGCCTTTCATACGTCCTCCACTCCTTCTAGGATAGCTCCATCCCCCGGGTCTCTGACCATATACTTATTGGGTAACGACATACATGCTAGTTTGGCAGTTGAACATGTGAGATATCTCATACTCTATGTCTTTTATAGCTCATTCTGAACACGAAAGCTTATCAAAGTACCGGCTGGGTGGGTGCACGCTCCACCCCCTATGACCTATCCCTCCCCTCCATTCCCCCCCCCCCCACCACCACACCCTTTCCTCCCTATCCTACTGGGTGTACCATTGGCATGATGTGGAGTCCCCACCCATGGTCCATCCTTTCACCCCCTACCCTTCCCCCCCTTAGCCACCCCCTTATTCCCACCCCCCCTACCCCCCTTACTATATTGCAAGTATGTTAAGATGTTTTGGATATATCTTTGTATTATTTGTACGCATTTTTGTATGTTTTTGGCTCTCAAGAAAAACATCTGTTTTATGTGACCCTGATTATCTGTTCTGTAAGATATTCCCCACATGTGGGGAAATTTTGATATTTTGACTCGTTTGTTAACTGAATCATATCTTAATAAACACCCTTGGAACGAAAGAAAAATGACTATGGTTGAAGAGGTAATGGCCCCTAAACTATGTTCTGGGATGAAAGTTACAGCTTCAGTGAAATCCGTTTGCAAATCGGAGTGATAGATTAGAATCTAGAGCCAACGGCACGTTTTCTATGTTAAACCATTACACCATTGAAAAACTGGTTACGTTTGCAATCGAAAGAAAAATGACTATAATTGAAGAGGTAATGGCCCCTAAACTATGTTCTGGGATGAAAAATACAGCTTCAGTGAAATCCGTTTGCAAATCGGAGTGATAGATTAGAATCTAGAGCCAACGGTACGTTTTCTATGTTAAACCATTACACCATTGAAAAACTGGTTACGTCTGCAATCGAAAGAAAAATGACTATAGTTGAAGAGGTAATGGCCCCTAAACTATGTTCTGGGATGAAAAATACAGCTTCAGTGAAATCCGTTTGCAAATCGGAGTGATAGATTAGAATCTAGAGCCAACGGTACGTTTTCTATGTTAAACCATTACACCATTGAAAAACTGGTTACGTTTGCAATCGAAAGAAAAATGACTATAATTGAAAAGGTAATGGCCCCTAAACTATGTTCTGGGATGAAAAATACAGCTTCAGTGAAATCCGTTTGCAAATCGGAGTGATAGATTAGAATCTAGAGCCAACGGTACGTTTTCTATGTTAAACCATTACACCATTGAAAAACTAGTTACGTTTGCAATCGAAAGAAAAATGACTATAGTTGAAGAGGTAATGGCCCCTAACCTATGTTCTGGGATGAAAAATACAGCTTCAGTGAAATCCGTTTGCAAATCGGAGTGATAGATTAGAATCTAGAGCCAAACGTTTTCTATGTTAAACCATTACACCATTGAAAAACTGGTTACGTCTGCAATCGAAAGAAAAATGACTATAGTTGAAGAGGTAATGGCCCCTAAACTATGTTCTGGGATGAAAAATACAGCTTCAGTGAAATCCGTTTGCAAATCGGAGTGATAGATTAGAATCTAGAGCCAACGGTAAGTTTTCTATGTTAAACCATTACACCATTGAAAAACTGGTTACGTTTGCAATTGAAAGAAAAATGACTATAGTTGAAGAAGTAATGGCCCCTAAACTATGTTCTGGGATGAAAGTTACAGCTTCAGTGAAATCCGTTTGCAAATCGGAGTGATAGATTAGAATCTAGAGCCAACGGTACGTTTTCTATGTTGAACCATTACACCATTGAAAAACTGGTTACGTTTGCAATCGAAAGAAAAATGACGGGGGGCGCTAGTGAGGCGCTTACTGGAGAAGATGTGCCTTCAGTGAGCTCCTGCTTCACATCCAGACTGCACTTGATATACCCCACGGATCTGGACGAGTGATACCTTGAATCGAAGCTATAGGGCCCAGGAATGCATAGGAGCCCTCAACAGTACCCTCTGAGAAGCCGCAAATCTGCAAGACCCCTGCTTTCTCCACTTCGTTTCAGGAGGAATTTTTCCAAGATGGCCGACAGGGCCTTGCCTGAAAACACAGCTCAGCTTCTCCCTGCAGCTTCCCTGCCTCCCACGGATGATCCAGCTTACATGGAGGACCAGTTCCCGGGACCCTCGCAAGAACTATCACCAGGTCAGCCTCCTAGATCGCCCGGCTTAACACCAGGTGCGTCACAGCCGCCACCGCTAATTACGCATGCCGCTACGCATAGTACGCATAAAAATACGCATGCCGCATGCAAGTCAATGGCGGAAAATACGCGTAAAAATACGCATTACGCATACGGCAATACGCAATGCCATGCAGAAGATACGCTTGAGCATGCGCATCAAACGCCACCTAGACCTGCGCAACAAAGTACGCATCGGACACCCGAACGCGTACGAACCCAACAAGAAGGTACGCATGAAAATACGCATGGTGAAGAGAAGGATACGCGTCAGTCATCACAATTACAGGGCATGTCAGCAGAAGACCTGATGCGTACCATGAGGCGTATTTTTAAGGAGGAATTACGCGATGCGGTGGATGAACTCTCTCAGCAAATAAATGATATCGGGCAAAGAGTTGATGTCTTGGAGAAGCAAACAGATGACTTAGTTACAGCCATTAATCAAGACAGAAAACAGCTCGATGACCATGACGATAGGCTGGACGCGCATGAAGCGAAGCTGGAAGATCTGGAGAACCGCAGTAGAAGAGCAAATGTGAGGATCCGAGGACTCCCTGAGTCTTTTGAGGACCCAGAAGCGATAGCCAACAAGCTTTTTGCAACTCTTCTCCCCCAAGTTGATCCTGCTCATTGGACGGTGATTCGCATCCACAGGGCTTTAACCAAACCAAGAAACCCAGATCTTCCGCGTGATATTATAGCTAAGTTGGCTTCAGAGGATGCGCGAGACAAAATCCTGGTGGCAGCAAGGGATCTTACAACACTCCCAGAAGTCCCGGGCTCAGTCCAATTGTATGCCGACCTTGCACCAGCTACCATTGCTAGACGACGAGAAATGAGGCCGTACACGCTGGCTCTGCAACAGCATTCCATCAAATATCGATGGGGCTTCCCCTTCTTGCTGACCTTCAAGATTAATGGCAAACTATACAACTGCAAGAGACCGGAGGAGGCGGCTCAGGCCCTCAATGAGGCGTCTATCCCCTTCACCATTCCGAAGCCGGGCCAACCACCTCCCAAGACCCAACGTTCTGGGAAACCACGAAGAGTATGGAAAACGGCTGGAGGCTCTTCATTTCGCCCGCGGCAGTTGGACATGGATGCGGCCTGATGCCCTGATTCGAGTTTCCATTTGAATGACCTATAGTGGTCTATGGCACCCATCAGGTGTCCCAAACATGTCAATCCCCTTTATGATGTGGGTGACATTTCAACATGAGCAATTCCCCTAATTGACTCATTGGTTTTGTGTGGCCTCTACATGCGCCATTACCCTTTATGATGTGGGTGGCGTGAAGACACCATCCGTTTCTTGGAAGAAGTTTTAAGACTCAAGGTTTACTCCAGGCTTGGAGGTAACCTGGCCGGCTGAAAAAGGCCCGGCATAATATTTCAGCATTGCCCCTTTATGATGTTGGGCAGATGCCGTGATTATAATTTCATACTGGACTAAGTAGAGGCCACACATCTGTTATAGAATGGGCAGCATCCGGCTGCTGTGAGTTTGGGAACAGAGACACCTGAGTGCATCGCACAGTACTTTTGCCTCTGCCAGATGCATTGGATGCCCCATGATTGTTTTATAGTTATCTTGCTAATATGCCATTAGGTTAGACATTCGGTTAATATGTCTGGACTTTTTAGACCTTAACATAGGAAGGTTTATATTGCGGGTTCGCTGTGTTTGGATCCGTGTGGTTATAATTGTTGTTAATTATATTAGATATCTATGCAGTCAGATGTGATACACTGTGGCTGTTCCCCCCTTGTTAGATGGTGCCTGGAGTTAGGCGGGCGCTTTTTGCGCGGGCCCGACCCCAACCACCATCATCGCACGCTTGTGCTGTCCCCCCCCTGATAGGTCAAGAAGACACACGGGGTGCGGTGTGTTTCAACACCAGCCCCCTCCTTACAATGTTCAGAATAGACAAGAATCCAAGCCAGACTTGTTCAGCTGTCCTTTTAGCTTTCCAATATTTCATGAGAATCTTCCCATTTATTCCACCATGAGCAATAAACCCTGCAACATTGTTACCCATAATGTAAGAGGCCTGAACTCCCCCATAAACGAAAGAAGGCACTTGTTGAGCTGGCCCGATCTTCCCCAGACGTGATCTGTCTCCAGGAGTCCCACTTCACTAATAAATCATATCCTAAATTCTTTCATCCCAAATATAAAAGAGCATTCTGTTCAAACTACACCCAGAAAAAAAGAGGAGTGGTTATTCTCTTGGCGAACTCGTTTCCTTTTGAGGTAAGCTCTTGCCTCACTGACTCCGAGGGAACACATTGTATTCTCCTTGGTCAGTATCAAAACAAAACACTTTGCATTACAAACATTTACGCCCCCCCCTGACCGGACCACGGAGGTTATTTCCGGAGTATCGGACATTCTTTTAACTTTGAAGTTTGATACTTTGATCTGGGCGGGAGACTTTAATATTACCCCAAACAATAATTTAGACAGAACGCACCCGCAGAGATCAACGGAAGCTAAAAGAGCGAAAGCTATCTTTGAAAAAATACTTAAGCTTCATTCTTTGGTGGACTCCTGGAGGGAGAGCAATGGCAAACAAAGAGGTTACACATATATGTCGGCCCCCCATAATTCATACTCCAGGATCGATTTCATACTTATATCACTCACTAGTCTTCCCTCCCTGATTTACGCCAGAAATCTGCTGTGTCCGTGGTCGGATCATGACCCCCTTCTTATAGCTCTAAATTCATTGACACCTAAAACATCCAGAGCCCCCTGGCGTCTGAATGAGGCCCTTCTATATAATTCAGATATTAGTAGTGGAATCGAGAATACGATCTCTGAATACTTTCGTATAAACGATACAGGAGACATATCCCCGTTGACAGTGTGGCTAGCGCATAAGGCGGTAGTGAGAGGTGATCTGATCCAGGCAGCCTCCAAATTCAAGAGAGATAGAAATAAGATTATTTCCGATATTGAATTTAAACTGCATAAGCTTCATATGGTTAACACGCTGCAGCCATCAAGATTCCTTCTAAAACAAATTCAAGATTTGCAATTACAGGCTGATGCCCTTCTCAACTCAGAAACAGAAAAGGCTCTTAGATGGACTGCTGCGGCCTCATACGATCAGCTAAATAAACCTAAAAGATGGCTAGCAGCCAAACTTCGGGCCCAACAGACCGTCAACCGAATCCTTAAAATTAGGGGCAAGGATGGAAATGTTACTTCCAATCCAGATACGATATATGAAATATTCTCTGACTATTATAAGGAGTTATATAGCGATAAAGATGATAATACCTACGCTCAGAGCAGACAAAATTTTTTAGACTCCACTATTAAAAAGACCCTGACCGCGGACACAGTTAAGATGTTGAATGCTGACATAACCCAGGAGGAAATTCACTTGGCAATTAAGAAGCTTAAAAGAGCAAAAGCCCCTGGACCCGATGGTTTCTCCCCCATATACTATAAAAAGTACGAGGCCCTTTTATCCCCCCACCTCCAAAAATGCTTTAATTATTTGATGCAGGGAAATATACCCCCCACAGACTTTCTGTCCTCAGCAGTTGTGATGATTCCTAAACCACCTGCCGGCTTTAATCCACAGAGACCAGGTTGGTTTTGTGCCAAAAAGGCAAGCCCCTGACAACATCCGTAAGATTGTTACCCTGCAACATTATTGTAAGCAGACCGCCACATGTGTGGCCATCTTGGCTCTTGATATGGAGAAGGCATTTGACCTGATACGGTGGCCATACATGGAGGCGGTCCTGCAAAAATATGGGGTGCACGGAAATTATTTGAAGGCCATCTCGGCACTATATTCCCCGTCTACTGCCACCCTGAAGATGCCCTCCATCACTAAACGATCATTCTCAATCCAGAGGGGCACACGGCAGGGATGTCCCTTATCACCGGGATTATTTGCACTTATGATGGAACCTTTGGCAGAAAAGATCCGACGGAACCCCGAAATAGTGGGGGTGAGGGTGGGGTCCAGGGAATATAAAACATCACTATTCGCTGACGATGTCCTCTTGACCCTTACCTCGCCCCATGACTCGATTCCAAAGTTGTTGGAGGAGATTGAAAACTTCTCGCCCTTCTCTGGGTTCCGTTTAAATTTAGATAAATCTGAACTTATGATTTCAAAAATGGACCGGACAGACGCGGCACTTTTGGCCAAGCGATATGGGCTGCAATTTCAATCTCAATTTATCCAATACCTGGGCATCAAGCTAGCAGCGGACCCCTCTAACCTCTATAAATTAAATTATCCCTCAATGTATTCTAGATTGACTCATGATCTGGAGAGCTGGGAGGACTATCCCCTGTCCATGCTCGGACGGATTTCAGCCGTCAGGATGACGCTCCTACCTAGGTTGCTGTACTTATTCCGAACTATCCCCGTAGCTGTAACGAAAGGCCCGGTTCAGCACTTGCAAACGCTGATACAAAAGTTTATATGGAGGAAGCGGAAGGCCAGAATAAAATATCTTACGCTAGCCAGGCCCAGAGACCTTGGAGGACTTAATGCTCCACTTTTATTTAATTATTATAAAGCGGCCCAGATAGCTCAGTTAGCAACAGCGAATGCCAACCCACTGATAGCCCCATTATGGGTGGAAATTGAATCACAGCTAGTGTCTCCCCTATCTCTAGCAGGTTTGATGTGGGCCAAGAAGATCCCGATTGCTAAAATTAGGAAGCTCTCCCCAGTCTCAGCCCACTCACTTAGCCTGTGGTCTAAAATTAGATTTGTTATGCGATTGCAATCCACACCCTCGTGTATGACCCAAATATTCCGCAACCCGGACTTTGTACCGGGCCAATCCATGAACCAATTCAAATGGTGGTATACGAAAGGATTTCAGACTGTGGGGAAATTTCTATGTTCTTTCAAAATCTCCACTCCCGCCCAGTTTATTAAGAACCATAGTGTCCCCAGGGAAGAGTTGGGTAGGCTGGACCTAATATTTAAGTATTTGTCCACTCTGGATCCTAAAAGAGAAGTCCTGACGTACTGTCCCTTTGAAGTCAGGTGCAAGAATGGGCCCATGGACAGAGGCTTTATCTCAGAACTATATGCAATCCTCTCTTACCCCACGATTGATGGCAAGCTTAAAGCCCAGATTGATTGGGAGAAGGACAGCGGGATGGAGATTTCTGAGTCCAAGTGGACCCATTGTTGCACATCACTGACACGAGGTTCCTTATTCTATTCGTCTATAGAGATATCATTCAAATTACTCCACAGAATTCACCTCACCCCCGTCAAATTGCATATCTTCAACTCAACGGCCTCTCCATATTGTTTCCGGAAATGCGGACAGATTGGGTCCTTGTGGCACATCTGGTGGGCTTGCCCTAAGGCACACACATTCTGGTCAGGGATCTGGAGTAAAATTCAACTAATCACTGGTATACAATCTGATATGGATCCTTCTGTGATTTTACTAGGTAACCGCCCTAAATCAGTGAAATATGCCACACATAAACTGGTCCAATTCGCACTTTCACAAGCTAGAAGACACCTGGCCTCCAAATGGAAATCAACTGGGCTGTCAGTGGACGAGGTCTTTCGCAATCTTAATAACACCATGACTTCTGAGCATATTAGAGCTAAGATTTTCGATACAACTGAATTTTTTTTTAAAGTATGGGATCCATGGATTGAGTGGCAGGACAATGCCGGCCTTTCATACGTCCTCCACTCCTTCTAGGATAGCTCCATCCCCCGGGTCTCTGACCATATACTTATTGGGTAACGACATACATGCTAGTTTGGCAGTTGAACATGTGAGATATCTCATACTCTATGTCTTTTATAGCTCATTCTGAACACGAAAGCTTATCAAAGTACCGGCTGGGTGGGTGCACGCTCCACCCCCTATGACCTATCCCTCCCCTCCATTCCCCCCCCCCCCACCACCACACCCTTTCCTCCCTATCCTACTGGGTGTACCATTGGCATGATGTGGAGTCCCCACCCATGGTCCATCCTTTCACCCCCTACCCTTCCCCCCCTTAGCCACCCCCTTATTCCCACCCCCCCTACCCCCCTTACTATATTGCAAGTATGTTAAGATGTTTTGGATATATCTTTGTATTATTTGTACGCATTTTTGTATGTTTTTGGCTCTCAAGAAAAACATCTGTTTTATGTGACCCTGATTATCTGTTCTGTAAGATATTCCCCACATGTGGGGAAATTTTGATATTTTGACTCGTTTGTTAACTGAATCATATCTTAATAAACACCCTTGGAACGAAAGAAAAATGACTATGGTTGAAGAGGTAATGGCCCCTAAACTATGTTCTGGGATGAAAGTTACAGCTTCAGTGAAATCCGTTTGCAAATCGGAGTGATAGATTAGAATCTAGAGCCAACGGCACGTTTTCTATGTTAAACCATTACACCATTGAAAAACTGGTTACGTTTGCAATCGAAAGAAAAATGACTATAATTGAAGAGGTAATGGCCCCTAAACTATGTTCTGGGATGAAAAATACAGCTTCAGTGAAATCCGTTTGCAAATCGGAGTGATAGATTAGAATCTAGAGCCAACGGTACGTTTTCTATGTTAAACCATTACACCATTGAAAAACTGGTTACGTCTGCAATCGAAAGAAAAATGACTATAGTTGAAGAGGTAATGGCCCCTAAACTATGTTCTGGGATGAAAAATACAGCTTCAGTGAAATCCGTTTGCAAATCGGAGTGATAGATTAGAATCTAGAGCCAACGGTACGTTTTCTATGTTAAACCATTACACCATTGAAAAACTGGTTACGTTTGCAATCGAAAGAAAAATGACTATAATTGAAAAGGTAATGGCCCCTAAACTATGTTCTGGGATGAAAAATACAGCTTCAGTGAAATCCGTTTGCAAATCGGAGTGATAGATTAGAATCTAGAGCCAACGGTACGTTTTCTATGTTAAACCATTACACCATTGAAAAACTAGTTACGTTTGCAATCGAAAGAAAAATGACTATAGTTGAAGAGGTAATGGCCCCTAACCTATGTTCTGGGATGAAAAATACAGCTTCAGTGAAATCCGTTTGCAAATCGGAGTGATAGATTAGAATCTAGAGCCAAACGTTTTCTATGTTAAACCATTACACCATTGAAAAACTGGTTACGTCTGCAATCGAAAGAAAAATGACTATAGTTGAAGAGGTAATGGCCCCTAAACTATGTTCTGGGATGAAAAATACAGCTTCAGTGAAATCCGTTTGCAAATCGGAGTGATAGATTAGAATCTAGAGCCAACGGTAAGTTTTCTATGTTAAACCATTACACCATTGAAAAACTGGTTACGTTTGCAATTGAAAGAAAAATGACTATAGTTGAAGAAGTAATGGCCCCTAAACTATGTTCTGGGATGAAAGTTACAGCTTCAGTGAAATCCGTTTGCAAATCGGAGTGATAGATTAGAATCTAGAGCCAACGGTACGTTTTCTATGTTGAACCATTACACCATTGAAAAACTGGTTACGTTTGCAATCGAAAGAAAAATGACGGGGGGCGCTAGTGAGGCGCTTACTGGAGAAGATGTGCCTTCAGTGAGCTCCTGCTTCACATCCAGACTGCACTTGATATACCCCACGGATCTGGACGAGTGATACCTTGAATCGAAGCTATAGGGCCCAGGAATGCATAGGAGCCCTCAACAGTACCCTCTGAGAAGCCGCAAATCTGCAAGACCCCTGCTTTCTCCACTTCGTTTCAGGAGGAATTTTTCCAAGATGGCCGACAGGGCCTTGCCTGAAAACACAGCTCAGCTTCTCCCTGCAGCTTCCCTGCCTCCCACGGATGATCCAGCTTACATGGAGGACCAGTTCCCGGGACCCTCGCAAGAACTATCACCAGGTCAGCCTCCTAGATCGCCCGGCTTAACACCAGGTGCGTCACAGCCGCCACCGCTAATTACGCATGCCGCTACGCATAGTACGCATAAAAATACGCATGCCGCATGCAAGTCAATGGCGGAAAATACGCGTAAAAATACGCATTACGCATACGGCAATACGCAATGCCATGCAGAAGATACGCTTGAGCATGCGCATCAAACGCCACCTAGACCTGCGCAACAAAGTACGCATCGGACACCCGAACGCGTACGAACCCAACAAGAAGGTACGCATGAAAATACGCATGGTGAAGAGAAGGATACGCGTCAGTCATCACAATTACAGGGCATGTCAGCAGAAGACCTGATGCGTACCATGAGGCGTATTTTTAAGGAGGAATTACGCGATGCGGTGGATGAACTCTCTCAGCAAATAAATGATATCGGGCAAAGAGTTGATGTCTTGGAGAAGCAAACAGATGACTTAGTTACAGCCATTAATCAAGACAGAAAACAGCTCGATGACCATGACGATAGGCTGGACGCGCATGAAGCGAAGCTGGAAGATCTGGAGAACCGCAGTAGAAGAGCAAATGTGAGGATCCGAGGACTCCCTGAGTCTTTTGAGGACCCAGAAGCGATAGCCAACAAGCTTTTTGCAACTCTTCTCCCCCAAGTTGATCCTGCTCATTGGACGGTGATTCGCATCCACAGGGCTTTAACCAAACCAAGAAACCCAGATCTTCCGCGTGATATTATAGCTAAGCTGGCTTCAGAGGATGCGCGAGACAAAATCCTGGTGGCAGCAAGGGATCTTACAACACTCCCAGAAGTCCCGGGCTCAGTCCAATTGTATGCCGACCTTGCACCAGCTACCATTGCTAGACGACGAGAAATGAGGCCGTACACGCTGGCTCTGCAACAGCATTCCATCAAATATCGATGGGGCTTCCCCTTCTTGCTGACCTTCAAGATTAATGGCAAACTATACAACTGCAAGAGACCGGAGGAGGCGGCTCAGGCCCTCAATGAGGCGTCTATCCCCTTCACCATTCCGAAGCCGGGCCAACCACCTCCCAAGACCCAACGTTCTGGGAAACCACGAAGAGTATGGAAAACGGCTGGAGGCTCTTCATTTCGCCCGCGGCAGTTGGACATGGATGCGGCCTGATGCCCTGATTCGAGTTTCCATTTGAATGACCTATAGTGGTCTATGGCACCCATCAGGTGTCCCAAACATGTCAATCCCCTTTATGATGTGGGTGACATTTCAACATGAGCAATTCCCCTAATTGACTCATTGGTTTTGTGTGGCCTCTACATGCGCCATTACCCTTTATGATGTGGGTGGCGTGAAGACACCATCCGTTTCTTGGAAGAAGTTTTAAGACTCAAGGTTTACTCCAGGCTTGGAGGTAACCTGGCCGGCTGAAAAAGGCCCGGCATAATATTTCAGCATTGCCCCTTTATGATGTTGGGCAGATGCCGTGATTATAATTTCATACTGGACTAAGTAGAGGCCACACATCTGTTATAGAATGGGCAGCATCCGGCTGCTGTGAGTTTGGGAACAGAGACACCTGAGTGCATCGCACAGTACTTTTGCCTCTGCCAGATGCATTGGATGCCCCATGATTGTTTTATAGTTATCTTGCTAATATGCCATTAGGTTAGACATTCGGTTAATATGTCTGGACTTTTTAGACCTTAACATAGGAAGGTTTATATTGCGGGTTCGCTGTGTTTGGATCCGTGTGGTTATAATTGTTGTTAATTATATTAGATATCTATGCAGTCAGATGTGATACACTGTGGCTGTTCCCCCCTTGTTAGATGGTGCCTGGAGTTAGGCGGGCGCTTTTTGCGTGGGCCCGACCCCAACCACCATCATCGCACGCTTGTGCTGTCCCCCCCCTGATAGGTCAAGAAGACACACGGGGTGCGGTGTGTTTCAACACCAGCCCCCTCCTTACAATGTTCAGAATAGACAAGAATCCAAGCCAGACTTGTTCAGCTGTCCTTTTAGCTTTCCAATATTTCATGAGAATCTTCCCATTTATTCCACCATGAGCAATAAACCCTGCAACATTGTTACCCATAATGTAAGAGGCCTGAACTCCCCCCATAAACGAAAGAAGGCACTTGTTGAGCTGGCCCGATCTTCCCCAGACGTGATCTGTCTCCAGGAGTCCCACTTCACTAATAAATCATATCCTAAATTCTTTCATCCCAAATATAAAAGAGCATTCTGTTCAAACTACACCCAGAAAAAAAGAGGAGTGGTTATTCTCTTGGCGAACTCGTTTCCTTTTGAGGTAAGCTCTTGCCTCACTGACTCCGAGGGAACACATTGTATTCTCCTTGGTCAGTATCAAAACAAAACACTTTGCATTACAAACATTTACGCCCCCCCCTGACCGGACCACGGAGGTTATTTCCGGAGTATCGGACATTCTTTTAACTTTGAAGTTTGATACTTTGATCTGGGCGGGAGACTTTAATATTACCCCAAACAATAATTTAGACAGAACGCACCCGCAGAGATCAACGGAAGCTAAAAGAGCGAAAGCTATCTTTGAAAAAATACTTAAGCTTCATTCTTTGGTGGACTCCTGGAGGGAGAGCAATGGCAAACAAAGAGGTTACACATATATGTCGGCCCCCCATAATTCATACTCCAGGATCGATTTCATACTTATATCACTCACTAGTCTTCCCTCCCTGATTTACGCCAGAAATCTGCTGTGTCCGTGGTCGGATCATGACCCCCTTCTTATAGCTCTAAATTCATTGACACCTAAAACATCCAGAGCCCCCTGGCGTCTGAATGAGGCCCTTCTATATAATTCAGATATTAGTAGTGGAATCGAGAATACGATCTCTGAATACTTTCGTATAAACGATACAGGAGACATATCCCCGTTGACAGTGTGGCTAGCGCATAAGGCGGTAGTGAGAGGTGATCTGATCCAGGCAGCCTCCAAATTCAAGAGAGATAGAAATAAGATTATTTCCGATATTGAATTTAAACTGCATAAGCTTCATATGGTTAACACGCTGCAGCCATCAAGATTCCTTCTAAAACAAATTCAAGATTTGCAATTACAGGCTGATGCCCTTCTCAACTCAGAAACAGAAAAGGCTCTTAGATGGACTGCTGCGGCCTCATACGATCAGCTAAATAAACCTAAAAGATGGCTAGCAGCCAAACTTCGGGCCCAACAGACCGTCAACCGAATCCTTAAAATTAGGGGCAAGGATGGAAATGTTACTTCCAATCCAGATACGATATATGAAATATTCTCTGACTATTATAAGGAGTTATATAGCGATAAAGATGATAATACCTACGCTCAGAGCAGACAAAATTTTTTAGACTCCACTATTAAAAAGACCCTGACCGCGGACACAGTTAAGATGTTGAATGCTGACATAACCCAGGAGGAAATTCACTTGGCAATTAAGAAGCTTAAAAGAGCAAAAGCCCCTGGACCCGATGGTTTCTCCCCCATATACTATAAAAAGTACGAGGCCCTTTTATCCCCCCACCTCCAAAAATGCTTTAATTATTTGATGCAGGGAAATATACCCCCCACAGACTTTCTGTCCTCAGCAGTTGTGATGATTCCTAAACCACCTGCCGGCTTTAATCCACAGAGACCAGGTTGGTTTTGTGCCAAAAAGGCAAGCCCCTGACAACATCCGTAAGATTGTTACCCTGCAACATTATTGTAAGCAGACCGCCACATGTGTGGCCATCTTGGCTCTTGATATGGAGAAGGCATTTGACCTGATACGGTGGCCATACATGGAGGCGGTCCTGCAAAAATATGGGGTGCACGGAAATTATTTGAAGGCCATCTCGGCACTATATTCCCCGTCTACTGCCACCCTGAAGATGCCCTCCATCACTAAACGATCATTCTCAATCCAGAGGGGCACACGGCAGGGATGTCCCTTATCACCGGGATTATTTGCACTTATGATGGAACCTTTGGCAGAAAAGATCCGACGGAACCCCGAAATAGTGGGGGTGAGGGTGGGGTCCAGGGAATATAAAACATCACTATTCGCTGACGATGTCCTCTTGACCCTTACCTCGCCCCATGACTCGATTCCAAAGTTGTTGGAGGAGATTGAAAACTTCTCGCCCTTCTCTGGGTTCCGTTTAAATTTAGATAAATCTGAACTTATGATTTCAAAAATGGACCGGACAGACGCGGCACTTTTGGCCAAGCGATATGGGCTGCAATTTCAATCTCAATTTATCCAATACCTGGGCATCAAGCTAGCAGCGGACCCCTCTAACCTCTATAAATTAAATTATCCCTCAATGTATTCTAGATTGACTCATGATCTGGAGAGCTGGGAGGACTATCCCCTGTCCATGCTCGGACGGATTTCAGCCGTCAGGATGACGCTCCTACCTAGGTTGCTGTACTTATTCCGAACTATCCCCGTAGCTGTAACGAAAGGCCCGGTTCAGCACTTGCAAACGCTGATACAAAAGTTTATATGGAGGAAGCGGAAGGCCAGAATAAAATATCTTACGCTAGCCAGGCCCAGAGACCTTGGAGGACTTAATGCTCCACTTTTATTTAATTATTATAAAGCGGCCCAGATAGCTCAGTTAGCAACAGCGAATGCCAACCCACTGATAGCCCCATTATGGGTGGAAATTGAATCACAGCTAGTGTCTCCCCTATCTCTAGCAGGTTTGATGTGGGCCAAGAAGATCCCGATTGCTAAAATTAGGAAGCTCTCCCCAGTCTCAGCCCACTCACTTAGCCTGTGGTCTAAAATTAGATTTGTTATGCGATTGCAATCCACACCCTCGTGTATGACCCAAATATTCCGCAACCCGGACTTTGTACCGGGCCAATCCATGAACCAATTCAAATGGTGGTATACGAAAGGATTTCAGACTGTGGGGAAATTTCTATGTTCTTTCAAAATCTCCACTCCCGCCCAGTTTATTAAG
Source organism: Hyperolius riggenbachi (assembly GCF_040937935.1). NCBI lineage: Eukaryota > Metazoa > Chordata > Amphibia > Anura > Hyperoliidae > Hyperolius > Hyperolius riggenbachi. The sequence continues at coordinate 151,125,350 of NC_090656.1, read as the reverse complement.
AACCATAGTGTCCCCAGGGAAGAGTTGGGTAGGCTGGACCTAATATTTAAGTATTTGTCCACTCTGGATCCTAAAAGAGAAGTCCTGACGTACTGTCCCTTTGAAGTCAGGTGCAAGAATGGGCCCATGGACAGAGGCTTTATCTCAGAACTATATGCAATCCTCTCTTACCCCACGATTGATGGCAAGCTTAAAGCCCAGATTGATTGGGAGAAGGACAGCGGGATGGAGATTTCTGAGTCCAAGTGGACCCATTGTTGCACATCACTGACACGAGGTTCCTTATTCTATTCGTCTATAGAGATATCATTCAAATTACTCCACAGAATTCACCTCACCCCCGTCAAATTGCATATCTTCAACTCAACGGCCTCTCCATATTGTTTCCGGAAATGCGGACAGATTGGGTCCTTGTGGCACATCTGGTGGGCTTGCCCTAAGGCACACACATTCTGGTCAGGGATCTGGAGTAAAATTCAACTAATCACTGGTATACAATCTGATATGGATCCTTCTGTGATTTTACTAGGTAACCGCCCTAAATCAGTGAAATATGCCACACATAAACTGGTCCAATTCGCACTTTCACAAGCTAGAAGACACCTGGCCTCCAAATGGAAATCAACTGGGCTGTCAGTGGACGAGGTCTTTCGCAATCTTAATAACACCATGACTTCTGAGCATATTAGAGCTAAGATTTTCGATACAACTGAATTTTTTTTTAAAGTATGGGATCCATGGATTGAGTGGCAGGACAATGCCGGCCTTTCATACGTCCTCCACTCCTTCTAGGATAGCTCCATCCCCCGGGTCTCTGACCATATACTTATTGGGTAACGACATACATGCTAGTTTGGCAGTTGAACATGTGAGATATCTCATACTCTATGTCTTTTATAGCTCATTCTGAACACGAAAGCTTATCAAAGTACCGGCTGGGTGGGTGCACGCTCCACCCCCTATGACCTATCCCTCCCCTCCATTCCCCCCCCCCCCCACCACCACACCCTTTCCTCCCTATCCTACTGGGTGTACCATTGGCATGATGTGGAGTCCCCACCCATGGTCCATCCTTTCACCCCCTACCCTTCCCCCCCTTAGCCACCCCCTTATTCCCACCCCCCCCTACCCCCCTTACTATATTGCAAGTATGTTAAGATGTTTTGGATATATCTTTGTATTATTTGTACGCATTTTTGTATGTTTTTGGCTCTCAAGAAAAACATCTGTTTTATGTGACCCTGATTATCTGTTCTGTAAGATATTCCCCACATGTGGGGAAATTTTGATATTTTGACTCGTTTGTTAACTGAATCATATCTTAATAAACACCCTTGGAACGAAAGAAAAATGACTATGGTTGAAGAGGTAATGGCCCCTAAACTATGTTCTGGGATGAAAGTTACAGCTTCAGTGAAATCCGTTTGCAAATCGGAGTGATAGATTAGAATCTAGAGCCAACGGCACGTTTTCTATGTTAAACCATTACACCATTGAAAAACTGGTTACGTTTGCAATCGAAAGAAAAATGACTATAATTGAAGAGGTAATGGCCCCTAAACTATGTTCTGGGATGAAAAATACAGCTTCAGTGAAATCCGTTTGCAAATCGGAGTGATAGATTAGAATCTAGAGCCAACGGTACGTTTTCTATGTTAAACCATTACACCATTGAAAAACTGGTTACGTCTGCAATCGAAAGAAAAATGACTATAGTTGAAGAGGTAATGGCCCCTAAACTATGTTCTGGGATGAAAAATACAGCTTCAGTGAAATCCGTTTGCAAATCGGAGTGATAGATTAGAATCTAGAGCCAACGGTACGTTTTCTATGTTAAACCATTACACCATTGAAAAACTGGTTACGTTTGCAATCGAAAGAAAAATGACTATAATTGAAAAGGTAATGGCCCCTAAACTATGTTCTGGGATGAAAAATACAGCTTCAGTGAAATCCGTTTGCAAATCGGAGTGATAGATTAGAATCTAGAGCCAACGGTACGTTTTCTATGTTAAACCATTACACCATTGAAAAACTAGTTACGTTTGCAATCGAAAGAAAAATGACTATAGTTGAAGAGGTAATGGCCCCTAACCTATGTTCTGGGATGAAAAATACAGCTTCAGTGAAATCCGTTTGCAAATCGGAGTGATAGATTAGAATCTAGAGCCAAACGTTTTCTATGTTAAACCATTACACCATTGAAAAACTGGTTACGTCTGCAATCGAAAGAAAAATGACTATAGTTGAAGAGGTAATGGCCCCTAAACTATGTTCTGGGATGAAAAATACAGCTTCAGTGAAATCCGTTTGCAAATCGGAGTGATAGATTAGAATCTAGAGCCAACGGTAAGTTTTCTATGTTAAACCATTACACCATTGAAAAACTGGTTACGTTTGCAATTGAAAGAAAAATGACTATAGTTGAAGAAGTAATGGCCCCTAAACTATGTTCTGGGATGAAAGTTACAGCTTCAGTGAAATCCGTTTGCAAATCGGAGTGATAGATTAGAATCTAGAGCCAACGGTACGTTTTCTATGTTGAACCATTACACCATTGAAAAACTGGTTACGTTTGCAATCGAAAGAAAAATGACGGGGGGCGCTAGTGAGGCGCTTACTGGAGAAGATGTGCCTTCAGTGAGCTCCTGCTTCACATCCAGACTGCACTTGATATACCCCACGGATCTGGACGAGTGATACCTTGAATCGAAGCTATAGGGCCCAGGAATGCATAGGAGCCCTCAACAGTACCCTCTGAGAAGCCGCAAATCTGCAAGACCCCTGCTTTCTCCACTTCGTTTCAGGAGGAATTTTTCCAAGATGGCCGACAGGGCCTTGCCTGAAAACACAGCTCAGCTTCTCCCTGCAGCTTCCCTGCCTCCCACGGATGATCCAGCTTACATGGAGGACCAGTTCCCGGGACCCTCGCAAGAACTATCACCAGGTCAGCCTCCTAGATCGCCCGGCTTAACACCAGGTGCGTCACAGCCGCCACCGCTAATTACGCATGCCGCTACGCATAGTACGCATAAAAATACGCATGCCGCATGCAAGTCAATGGCGGAAAATACGCGTAAAAATACGCATTACGCATACGGCAATACGCAATGCCATGCAGAAGATACGCTTGAGCATGCGCATCAAACGCCACCTAGACCTGCGCAACAAAGTACGCATCGGACACCCGAACGCGTACGAACCCAACAAGAAGGTACGCATGAAAATACGCATGGTGAAGAGAAGGATACGCGTCAGTCATCACAATTACAGGGCATGTCAGCAGAAGACCTGATGCGTACCATGAGGCGTATTTTTAAGGAGGAATTACGCGATGCGGTGGATGAACTCTCTCAGCAAATAAATGATATCGGGCAAAGAGTTGATGTCTTGGAGAAGCAAACAGATGACTTAGTTACAGCCATTAATCAAGACAGAAAACAGCTCGATGACCATGACGATAGGCTGGACGCGCATGAAGCGAAGCTGGAAGATCTGGAGAACCGCAGTAGAAGAGCAAATGTGAGGATCCGAGGACTCCCTGAGTCTTTTGAGGACCCAGAAGCGATAGCCAACAAGCTTTTTGCAACTCTTCTCCCCCAAGTTGATCCTGCTCATTGGACGGTGATTCGCATCCACAGGGCTTTAACCAAACCAAGAAACCCAGATCTTCCGCGTGATATTATAGCTAAGCTGGCTTCAGAGGATGCGCGAGACAAAATCCTGGTGGCAGCAAGGGATCTTACAACACTCCCAGAAGTCCCGGGCTCAGTCCAATTGTATGCCGACCTTGCACCAGCTACCATTGCTAGACGACGAGAAATGAGGCCGTACACGCTGGCTCTGCAACAGCATTCCATCAAATATCGATGGGGCTTCCCCTTCTTGCTGACCTTCAAGATTAATGGCAAACTATACAACTGCAAGAGACCGGAGGAGGCGGCTCAGGCCCTCAATGAGGCGTCTATCCCCTTCACCATTCCGAAGCCGGGCCAACCACCTCCCAAGACCCAACGTTCTGGGAAACCACGAAGAGTATGGAAAACGGCTGGAGGCTCTTCATTTCGCCCGCGGCAGTTGGACATGGATGCGGCCTGATGCCCTGATTCGAGTTTCCATTTGAATGACCTATAGTGGTCTATGGCACCCATCAGGTGTCCCAAACATGTCAATCCCCTTTATGATGTGGGTGACATTTCAACATGAGCAATTCCCCTAATTGACTCATTGGTTTTGTGTGGCCTCTACATGCGCCATTACCCTTTATGATGTGGGTGGCGTGAAGACACCATCCGTTTCTTGGAAGAAGTTTTAAGACTCAAGGTTTACTCCAGGCTTGGAGGTAACCTGGCCGGCTGAAAAAGGCCCGGCATAATATTTCAGCATTGCCCCTTTATGATGTTGGGCAGATGCCGTGATTATAATTTCATACTGGACTAAGTAGAGGCCACACATCTGTTATAGAATGGGCAGCATCCGGCTGCTGTGAGTTTGGGAACAGAGACACCTGAGTGCATCGCACAGTACTTTTGCCTCTGCCAGATGCATTGGATGCCCCATGATTGTTTTATAGTTATCTTGCTAATATGCCATTAGGTTAGACATTCGGTTAATATGTCTGGACTTTTTAGACCTTAACATAGGAAGGTTTATATTGCGGGTTCGCTGTGTTTGGATCCGTGTGGTTATAATTGTTGTTAATTATATTAGATATCTATGCAGTCAGATGTGATACACTGTGGCTGTTCCCCCCTTGTTAGATGGTGCCTGGAGTTAGGCGGGCGCTTTTTGCGCGGGCCCGACCCCAACCACCATCATCGCACGCTTGTGCTGTCCCCCCCCTGATAGGTCAAGAAGACACACGGGGTGCGGTGTGTTTCAACACCAGCCCCCTCCTTACAATGTTCAGAATAGACAAGAATCCAAGCCAGACTTGTTCAGCTGTCCTTTTAGCTTTCCAATATTTCATGAGAATCTTCCCATTTATTCCACCATGAGCAATAAACCCTGCAACATTGTTACCCATAATGTAAGAGGCCTGAACTCCCCCCATAAACGAAAGAAGGCACTTGTTGAGCTGGCCCGATCTTCCCCAGACGTGATCTGTCTCCAGGAGTCCCACTTCACTAATAAATCATATCCTAAATTCTTTCATCCCAAATATAAAAGAGCATTCTGTTCAAACTACA